>NC_072414.2:91144500-92491000 GCF_028858775.2 Pan troglodytes | reverse complement strand
TTGTTATCTTTGTCGAAAATCAGTTTACTAAAAATACGTAGATTTCTGGATTCTCTGTTCCATTGGTCTGTGTCTGTTTTTAGGTCAATACCATGCTGTTTTGGTTACTAGAGCCTTGTAGTATATTTTGAAGTCAGGTAGTGTGATGCCTCCAGCTTTGTCCCTTTTGCTCAGGATTGCTTCAGCTATTTGGGCTCTTTTTTGGTTCCATATGAATTTTAGGATTGTTTTTTCTAACTTTGAAAAACTGATGTTGGTGTTTTGATAGCAGTTGCGTTGAATCTACCAATTGCCTTGGATAGAAGAGTCATTTTAACAATATTAATTCTTCCAATCCATGAGCATGGGATGTCTTTCCATTTGTTTGTGTCCTCTTCGATTTGTTTCATCAGTGCTTTGTAGTTTTCCTTGTAGAGATCTCTCATCTTCTTGGTTAAATTTATTCCTAGGTTGTTGGGTTTTTTTTCTTTTTTCTTTTTGTAGCTATTATAAATGAGATACCTTCATGATTTCTTTTTTTGCCTGTTTCATTACTGGTATATAGAAATGCTACTGATTTTTGTATGTTGATTTTGTATCCTACAACTGTACTGATTTATCCGATCTAAGAGTTTTTTGGGTAAAGTCTTTAGGTTTTTCTAAATATAAGATCATATCATCAGCAAAGAGGAACGATTTGACTTTCTCTTTTCCAATTTGAATGCCTTTTATTCCTTTCTCTTGCTTGACTGCTCTGGCTAGGATTTCCAATACTACAGGGAATCTCTCTTCCACTCTTGATATTGGTTATGTATCTTTTCTGTTTTTTTTTCCACCATTCTAGACAAAGATTCATCAATTTTATTGATCTTTTCAAAGAATCCTTATTTGTTTTTTAGTTCCATCTATCTTCTCTATCATTTGCCCATTTTCAATTCCACTGATTTCAATTATTCTCTTTATTATTTCATGCTTGTTTTTACTTTGGGATTACTGGATTCTAGAAGTATACAGAAACTGTTTCAATATAGCTCCTTTCTTTGTGCAATTACTGTCATATATTTCATCTTTACATGTTATAAGCCCAACAATTTAATTTCACAATTATTGTCTTTTATTTTAAAAGATGAAATGATGATAAAAATACATTTATACTGTCTGTGGCAAAAGTACTCAAAGGTAAAAGAATAACATTTCCTAATAACTACTGCCAATGATAGACTTTCAGCTTTTCTTCTACACATTTTTAAAAAATTATACATAGCTGTAACCATACTCTAATTACTGAATTGCTTCTCTATATTTGGGCATTGAGAATGCCTACGTTTGAAAAATTATATACAATGAAAGGTAGACTTTTTTTAAAACTACATCATGACATTCAGAAAGGTGAAACTTTTGTATAGAAAATATTTCCTGCTTTTAAGACTGATTCCTCTGGCCACGTTAAAAGAATTATATTTAATCTAATCATTAATTAAACTTAATTTAAATAAAGAGTTAACATAAATTCTATATTGGCAAGATAAACTACTGTTTTTAAGACTTCAATACATACTGCTAAACTGCTTTCCAAATGTACTCTCTCATAAATTCCCATCAGTGTGCCAGTGTCACATTTGGAATTATCATTTGCAAAATCTTTCATTTTTGAAATGCTAAAAATATTTTTCACCGTTCTTCTGTGCATTTCTTTGATTACCCCCCTATCTCCTACTTTTTCTCATGTGTTTCACCAAAAGGATTTTACCTACTTTATCGAGAGGTTTTCTCAGGTTCCTCTGGGGATTTGCTTTATAGACTTAACTTCTAGAGCTTTGGCCAACTGCCCGTGGGCCAATTTGCATAAACACTGAATCTGAAGATGAATAAATGCACTAAGACATTGTCTCTTCCAACGTTATTTTCTTGAAATGTCCAGCATGGTCTTAGAGTTTTTAGAAGACTCAAAATTGGAAAATGAAGATAATAATGAGTTTGTTACAATTTCCACCCTTATAATAGAGACTCTTCCATCACGATTCTAACAGTACACTAACCTGGTCAGAAAGACTACCAGGATTTGTACAGATGTGCTACTATATGCATCCCATTTGTGTTTAAAATCTCAAGTATTTTTGGACCACTGTAAAACCCTAAGTTTTCATCATTTTGAAGCAGGATGCTTGAAGGTAAAGCAGCAAAATATCACTTGTATGCACAGGCCAATGTTCCACTGTCAGCCCTTCATATCCATGTGTTCCCTAGCAGAGCGTCAACAAACCACAGATGAAAAATAACTTGATTAAAAAATTAGAAATAATACAACAATAAAAATACATTTTTAAAAAACAATACAGTATTAACAACTACTTACCCAGCATTCACAGTGTGTTAGGTATTATAAGTAATTGAAAAATGATTTTAAAGTACACAGGAAGATATGCGTAGGTTATATGCAAATACTATGCCATTTTCTACCACGGACTTGAGTATCTGTGGTTTTGTTATACTGAGGGGGTAGCTCTGGAACCAATCCCCTGTACATACCAAAGGACAACTGTGCTCTCCAATACGGCAGCCACTCGTCACATGCAACCATTTAAAACATGGCTACTGTGTCCGAGGAACTGAACTTTTTAATTAACTTGGCTGAAATTTAAATAACCACACCTGCTATGGACAGCACAGGCTTAGATTAAACTAGAAAGAGAGCCACACTGTTACCCTTTTGGAATACAGGTAGTATCAGTTACTCAACTCAGACTCGCTCATTTTCTCAACGGATTTCTCCAGAAGCAGCAGCAAGTGTGGCTTCACAGGGCCGCTCCCTACCAGGCTGCCTGTGGTCACAGCGCTCTCCCCAAACTATGGTCACAAGCAACCTCTTACTCTGATTTTGGCTAGCTCTGTGTGATCACTGATCGGTGGTTTTACCAGGCGGGTATATGAATTTAACATTAGTAAAATCTGACCCATCAATATATTTGAGTAATTTCTAGCTGGGTGAGTGACTGGTATTAGACACCTATGTCCCATTTATTAAACTGCATCTGGCTAGCTTCCCTCCTGCTCCTTTACTAATCTTCATTTCAATTAACGGCAACTCTTTTCTTCCTGATCCTCAGGCCAAAAGCTCAGTTATTCTTGATTTACTTCACTCTCACCTCATATCCCAGCTACTCTTCTTGCCTTAGGGCTTACGCCCTTCTGATATGTTCACATACTATAACCAGCTAATTTACTAAAGCACGAATCTGTTCTCCCATTCCTCTGTCAAAGGTTTTGACACCTCACCAATGTCCCTACAATAAATTATTGGATATATTCCAATCTTACTGAACATTCTTCAGCTCCTAAAACCAAAAGTGCTCCTTCTTTCCTTCAACCCGTCACACGCAGTGCCCCTGAGTTGGAGTAATTCCACACCCCCATCCTTCCAGCCTCCATCCTTGCCTCACCTTTCCAGATTTCCACTCCAACCACGCTTTATCTAGAAGTCTTCCTTGCACGCACCCACCCACCCCAGCAGACAGTGAGGACCTTATTACACATGGCACTTAAATTCACTCTTTTGGAACTGCCTTGTTTTCTTAGGGGCAATACAGAATTACAGGTAAGACAATGGTTTGAATCCCAGCTCCACTGCCTATGAAGTAATGACCTTGGGTGAATTACTTACTCTTCTGTAGCTTAGAATTTTTAATGTAAAAACTGATAATACTTATTATCCTAAAAGAGTTGTGAGGAATTTGGCATAGACTAAACCCTCAATAAATGTTGGCTATAACTCCATCCACCAGCAAATGATGAAGTACCAGAAGGAGAGTCCCATATTTGCTCATTTCTGCATCTTGGGGCCCAACCCTGGGCCTGGCATCTATTAGGTGCTCAATAAATATTTGCTGAATACATAGTTTATAAAGGATCAGCTGGCCACCTTGTCTATCTATATGAATTCTTGTTCTTTCTTCCTCTCTGTCTCTACACACACACACACACACACACACACACACACACACACACACACACACCACACAGCAGGGTGAGAAGGTGAGGGAGAGAAAAAGAGGGAGTGAAAAGTCAAGTCTTGTTTCTTATGAGTTAGTCCACTCACTGTTCCCTATTGGGATCTTTGACTTCATTTTGGTTTACTATCCACCACAAAATAAGCTACTAACAGGAGGAGCCAATCTGACTGGAGTTCACAAACTTTTAAAGAAACTACATTGTTTCGAGACCGGACGCGGTGGCTCATGCCTGTAATTCCAGCACTTTGGGAGGCCGAGGTGGGCAGATCACTTGGGATCAGGAGTTCGGGACCAGCCTAGCCAACATGGTGAAACCCCGTCTCTACTAAAAAAAAAAATTAGCTGGGTGTGGTGGCACACGCCTGTAGTCCCAGCTACTCAGAAGGCTAAGACAGGAGAATCGCTTGAACCTGGGAGGCGGAGGTTGCAGTGAGATGAGATCACGCCACTGCACTCCAGCCTGTGTGACAGAGCGAGACTCCATCTCAAAATAAATAAATAAATAAAAAAGAGAAGAAACTATACTGTTTTGAAAGTAACAGGTACGGCTGAGGTGGGAGGACTGCTTGAGCCCAGGAGGTAGAGGCTGCGATGAGCTATGACTGTGCCACTGCACTGCAGCCTGGGTGACACAGGGAGACCCCGTGGGGGGTGGGGGGAGGCATGATGCATTCAAGCAACTTTATAATCCCACCATAACGGGGCCCATTTCCAGTATTTTTTGATAAAAGAAAAGATTGGTCTTGTCTCTGTAAAACTGAGGAACAATTACTTTAGATAACTGGTGTTAGTTTTCGCTTTCTTTCTTGACGGAAGCAAAACAGATATGGGTTCTACCCTCAAGAAGCTTTAGATGAATCAGAGATATAGACATTAAATAAAGAACTATAAAACAATTCATTACGCTTATGATAGCTGTAATAATAAAAAGGTATAGGGAACAATAATATCATATAACAGAGGGATAACGTCACACAAGGAACAACAGTATCACATAGCAGGGATATATACAAGGATCCTAGGTAACCTGGTCTGGATATATACAAGGATCCCGGGTGACCTGGTCTGGCTGGTAAGAGGTTTCCCTGAGAAAATGATCAGTGAGAGCTGAGAGAGAAGCAGGCAGAGCAAGGTGATGGGGCAGGGGTGGGGAGTGAGCAGAAGTGTGACCCAAGAGGGTCCCAGGCCAAAACCTTTGCACTCAGTGACTCTGAAAGAATGCAGAGGGGCTGTGGCTCAAAGCTGCAGCTGGAAAGGTACGAGGGGCCAGGCACTGCAGCACCATGTGAATCACACTATAAACTTTGAATATCATCCTAAGAGAAATGGGAAACCAATTATGGATTTTTAAAAGGAAATATTTTTATTTCCATTTTAACAGGTCACATTATTTGGAGACTGGTTGGGAGGGGGCAAGACTGGAGGCAGGGATGGAAGAGACCACTGTAGCAGTCCTGGTGAGGAATGTTTCCTGGCCCAAAAATGGGGTGGCATCTCCAGGGAAAGGAAGTGAAAAGCTCTGACAACTTTTTAGGAGGCAGAATCAATAAGACTTAGCAATCAGTCATATTAGAGGTAAGGAAAAGGTACCAAGGATGGTTTCTAGATTTCTGGCATGGCACTCAGAGGCTGTGGTGACACTTACTAGAATGAACACCATGGTGAGAATGGACACAGCTTGTGCTGTGCTGGCGATGTCTATGAGCCATGAGAGTGCAGACATTAAACACATAGTTGGCTACACTGATCTAGAGGTCATAAGCCAGGACTAGACTAAATACAGGGCATGCCTAAGCACCACAAGTGGCCATAAGCAAGTGGGCAGTAGGTGTTTTCTTCTACTAATTTTTCTAAGTTGGTTCATAATACACTGGGTGAAACACTTTCTGAATCTCTTATTCTACTAGGGAAAGGGTATCAGGTAAAAGGTGCTACATAAAAACAAATACAGGGCTTATCCAAAATATTTGTTGTTTTAAATAAAAACTCAGAAATGGAACCACACATATATGAAAACCTTATATCTGACCTAGTGCACAGTAATGAAGAAAGAAGGCATGATTTAGGCTGTCTTTATGGGAAAAAAGTGAAACTGTACCAGGCTACCTCATACACCAAAGCCAATTCTGAACAGATTAAAAAGCTAAATACCATAAAACATTTTAGAAGAAAATAAAGGCAAATAATGACCCTGCAGTATATTTCCTAAACAAGACACCAAGGGCACAAATGATAAGGCTAAAGAAAACCATAATTCACCTACATTGAAATGTAGACTTCTGCCCGACAACAAAAACAAGAATGTGAAAAAAACTACAAAAAGAGAGAAAACATTGCAACATCTAACAAAGGAGAATATATAAACAATTCCAACAAATCAGTAAGACAAAAAGCCCAGTCTTGCAATGTTTGTTACTCATATGTCATTTTTTCAAAGAAAAAAAAAAAGAAAAAGAGAGGCAGGTATATCACACCAGGAAAGAGAAAAACCATCTGGTAAGTACATCACTAGCAAAGGCAGGTGAACAGGCACTATCCTGCCCGGTCAGTAAGGACATAAAATGATGACAATCTCTTCGGAGGACAACTTGCCAATATCCATAAAAAATGTTTTGACTTGGCAAACGCACTTCTAGGAGTTAGTCAAGAAATAAACTCTCACATAATGTAACACGATCATTCAAGGACATTCTCTGTAATGTTTCTAGTAGCAGAAAAATGAAAACTTATAATGTCCAACAATAAGAAGTGAAAATAAATTGCATCCATACGATGGAATCTGAGCCAGAGTCCTATGCAGATAAGGAACTATCACTAAATTAACTGTTATGTGAAAAAATCAAGAGGAGGAACAGAACATTTTAAAAAGGGAGCTGGCTACAAGGTAGAAAACGGAAAAATATTTCTGCCTACATGCATAGACTGTCTCTGGATGGTACAAAAGAAACCGGTGAAAGAGATGGCCTCTAGAAGAAGAGTAAGGGACTGGGGCTAAAAGTTAGAGATGTGCCCTCACTGATCAGCTTTAAGTGGCTTTTTAACCATGTATGTATGCACTACCTTTGCAAAAAACAAAATCTCCTGCTGTGAAAATTCCAGCCATTCTCAAAAAATAAAAGAGAATAAACAAATGATAGTATATCCATACCTATCAATACTATATTCAGCAGCTGAAAAGAAGAGTGAATCAATATGTCATAGAACCAACAGAAGGTTTCTTTGGGGGTAATGACAATGTTTTAAAATTGACTTTGCTGATGAATATCCAACTCCATGAATATGCCAAAAGCCATTAACTGTACACTTTAAATGAGTGAATTCTGTGGCATGTGAATTACATCTCAATAAAGCTATTAAAATATATATAGATATACAGTCATATACTGCTTAATAACAGGGATACATTCTGAGGACTAGGTTGTTAGGTGATTTCGCTCTTGTGTGAACACCATAAAATGCACTCACACAAACCTAGACGGCACAGCGTACTACACACCCAGGTTATATCATATAGCCTACTGTTCTTAGGCCACAAGCCTGTACAGCACGTCACTGTACTGAATACTGGAGGCAACTGTAATACAATGGCATTTGTGTACCTAACCATAGAAAAGGTACAGTAAAACATGGTAGTACAATTTTATGGGACCACCATTGTAAATGGGGTCCATGATTGAGCAAAATGTCCTTATGCTGCACGTAACTAGATACATACATATATACAGAGAGAAAGATTCAGAAACTATAGCCCAAGCTTGTCCAACCTGCAGCCCACGGTGGGCATGCAGCCCAGGACAGCTTTGAATACAGCCTAACACAAATTCATAAACTTTCTGAAAATATTATAAGACTTTTTTGCTTTTTTTTTTTTTTTTTTTTGCCCATCAGCTATTGTTAAGTGTTAGTGCATTTTATTCATGGCCCAAGACAATTCTTCTTCCAATGTGGCCCAGGGAAGCCAAAAGATTGGACACCCCTGCTACAGCCCCTAAGCCCCTCACTGGTTTTTTCTTTTTTTCCCCCCACCATTGGTTTTGATAAAGTTTTACTGGAACACAGCCACACCCATTAGTTTACATACTATCTGTGGCTGCTTCCAGGCTCCGACTGCAGAGCTGGGTAGTTACAAAGCCAGTACGGCACACAAAGCCTCTCATGTTTACTATCTGGCCTTTTACAGAACAAGTTTGCAGACTCCTGCTATTAAAAAGTCTTTAAGTCACATAGTTGTATAAAAAACAACAGTTGTAGAATTATACAGTCAGTATTATCATTGATGTTCAAAACCACACACAACATAATATGACAGAATTTTTCTTTCTTTCTTTTTTTTTTTTTTTTGAGCAGAGTTTCACAATTTCGCCCAGGCAGGAGTGTAGTGGCATGATCTCAGCTCACTGCAACCTCCACCCACTGGGTTCAAGTGATTCTCCTGCCTCAGTCTCCCAAGTAGCCGGGATCATAGGCACCTGGCCACTATGCCCAACTAATTTTTTTACTCTTAGTAGAGATGGGGTTTCGCCACGTTGGCCAAGCTGGTCTCAAACTCCTGACCTCAGGCGATCCACTCACCTCGGCCTCCCAAAGTGCTGGGATTACAGGCGCGAGCTACCACACTTGGTCATATGACTGAATTTCTATGAGTCCATGTAATAGTGTCAGGAAATACTCCAGAAGGATAAGCACTAAACCAAACGTATACCCAGTTACATCCACACAGAGGCAGATGGACAAGGATTAGGAGTTAGCCAAAGGGGACTTTGGCTTTATTTGTATAATTTAACTGAAGATTTTCTTCGTTTGAAAGAGACAATATTCATATATTACTTGAATAACAGAACTTTTATTAACTTTTTTTAAAGTAAGGCTGGCAGAAGTGAAAAGCAATAGGACTAGGTGGAATAAACATTGTGAGCCCTCATCTTGGTCTTAATGTTATGAAGCCCTGCATAGAATTTTAACCGTTCTGACTTTACATCCACCTTTTACTTTTTACAGATCTTTTTCCTGGCGTTCCACTTCTATTTCCCTTTCATCAACTTCAGAACTGAAGTTTTCATGTTGTAAGGTGAAGTGACATGGAAGACAAGCTACAAAGTAGGCACAGGCCAGAGAATTTCTGGGTTCTGACAATGGTCAACTATTTCAGGCATATAGTTCCCATTTCAGGGCCCCTGGGCCATGTGGCTACTCCTAGTCTCAGTGTTAGCACGCCTTGCAATCAGTCCATCCTGTTAGCCTTTGTATTCATATATTCACATTATTCACATGACCCTCATAAGAATTCTAGAACTTCCAACATTTTTCTGCACCTCAAAATGCAAGTAAGTTTGGCTAGTTTTGTAACAAAGTGCACCTTAGGAAGGAAACTAAATCACTTCTAATGAGCAATTAAAGCCCTAGAATGGCATGTATGTAATTTGAGTCCCCAACCAAGCTGCTTTCAACCATAATTTACAGAGATAATGTGGGTATACATGATCAAATATATAAAAAACCCATCTCTAGGAAAATAAAGTAGGCTGAAATTCAACTGCAGAAAGTAGTTTTGGACAATCATTGGTTTAAAAACCATGGGAATGAACAGTTTTTCAAAGCGAAAACATTAATATGTCAAATATGGTTTCCAACTGCACATATTTATACAAAATTAGATCTCAGATAACCAATCTTCTTATAGTATACCTACAAACTATGTACAGTTTCTGGAAAAAACAAGTGCTCTAAAATAACAAAGGAAAGCATCTGAAACAAAAAGATAAGGATAGGGTATCATTAGGCCATGATGTTTAAAGGACTAGTGCTCGGTCTATATGCTTGAGCAATAATCAACAGGGGAAACTTGTGCAATTCTCTAATTATGGGCATACCACAGCCACTTCTGCTTCTGAAACAAAAGCAGCTGGACAACCTGAAGAAAGGTAGCTTAGCTGAAATAACCTGGGCAAACCTGGCTGTACAGACACTACAGTTTCAGGGAAAAGAATCCATTCATAAAACTGATCTTTTAAACAATCTGGTTTTAAACAAAAAGGCACACTTATAGCAAATCTTCACAAAGGAGAGAGAATAAGATGTTGAGTATTAACAGAAGAGAAGCATTAAAAATTACAAATAGACACATTTTAAACTAAACATCATTTATGTTTCTCCATGGGGAAAAAGATTTGCTTCTACAAAACTCACCTCCGTGTTCTAGAAAAACCCGAACACATCTTTCCTTTCCTCTTGCTGCAGAGAAATGAAGCAGAGTCCAGCCATTCGCATCTCGGCCATTCGGGGAATAGCCTTGTTCTAGCATCTTTCGCACTGTGTGGACATCCCCAGCAGCCACCGCGGCCTGAATCTGCAACTCTTCCTGGAGCTCAGGGTTCCTTCGACAATGATGGTGTAACATCCTAGCTGAGTCCACTTTTTACAAAGGATTCATTAGGTTACGGGGATCAGCCTTTAAGCAGAGAAGGTAGAAAAGGTAAAATTTAGAATAACTGGTTCCTGATACTGCGTCTATTAAGTATCACAGAACATTCCATTTGCTACATCAGTAAACCTTACTAATGATAGTGCATACTACTAGCCGGGTGTGGTGGTGCACGCCTATAGTCCCAGCAACTCAGGAGGCTGAGGTGGGAGGATCACCTGAGCCCAGGGGATCAGTCCCAGCTACTCGGGAGGCTGAGGTGGGTGGATGACCTGAACCCAGGAGATCAAAGCTGCAGTGAGCCATGATAGCAACACTGCACTCCAGCCTGGACCACAGGGCAAGACCTCTCTCAAAAAAAAAAAAAAAAGTAGCAATATATTTTAAAACCTTAAGAATCTAAACAATCAGGCCAAGCACAGTGGCTCACGGCTACAATCCTAGCACTTTGGGAGGCCAAGGCAGGCAGATCACTTGAGGCCAGGAATTTGAGACCAGCCTGGCCAACATGGTGAAACCCTGTCTCTACCAAAAATACAAAAATTAGCCGGGTGTGGTGGCACATGTCTGTAATCCCAGCTATTTGGGTGGCTGAGGCACAAGAATTGCTTGAACCCGGGAGGTGGAGGTTTCAGTGAGCTGAGATTGCGCCACTGCACTCCAGCCTGGGCAACAGAGTGAAATTCTGTCTCAAAAAAAAAAAAAAAAAAAAAGAATCTAAACAATCTGGTGATTAACCACATGATCAAATTACTAAAAGGAAAAGTAGTACAGTGAATTCTCATACTCTCTAATAGGTCACAAAAAAGGACTGTACTAAAACCCAACATACAATGAAATATCTGGCCAGGCACAGTGGCTCACGTTTGTAATCCCAGCACTTTGGGAGGCCAAGGAAAAAGGGACCACTTGAGCCCAGGAGTTCAAGACCAACCTGGACAACACAGTGAGACCCTGTCTCTACAAAAAAATACAAAATTAAAAAATTAGCCAGGCATGGTAGTGTGCACCTGTAGTCCCAGCTACTCGGCAGGTAGAAGCAGGAGGATCACTTGAGCTTGGGAGGTTGAGGCTGCAGTGAGCTGTGATTGTGCCACTGCACTCCAGCCTGGGATACAGAGCAAGACCCTGTCTCAAAAATTAAAATAAGAAAGTAAAATGAGACCTCCTTCATGGAAACAGTAAGAGTCCAAA
Organism: Pan troglodytes; assembly: GCF_028858775.2. Classification (NCBI taxonomy): domain Eukaryota; kingdom Metazoa; phylum Chordata; class Mammalia; order Primates; family Hominidae; genus Pan; species Pan troglodytes. Next base: position 92,479,396 of record NC_072414.2, on the reverse strand, counting down.
GTGAAATGGTAAAAAGTTGCATCTTACATGTGTGTATACAAAAACATTTTTAGTGTGTTTTTAAGCTTTTAACTACATACAGAAAACTAACAAGCTTCCAGAAAGCCACTCCAGGTGTGCTAACTGGAAGGAATAGATTAGACTCATCTCTTAACTAGTAGTCCCTTTGTTTCTAAACATTTTTTAAACTGTGATGAAGCCCTTTAAAGACATTTCTGTTCTCATATGTAGGTTAGACATATCAGGATAATCTTGCTACCAACAATCGTTTATCTTGCAAAACTTACTATAGACTGTACAAAAGTAAACTTAGGCCTAGGTTAAGTCAAATCATTACAACTTAAGAATACAAATATCCTATGTTGTTTTATACATAGAAAATGGTGTCATTACCTACTCCTAAGTATCACGACTAAGTGCTCAAATTTAAAAATATCAAGCTACTTCTACAAATAGCTATTTCCTCAGAGAAATATGGGAATAAACAAGATTGCCTCTTTTTTTTTTTGAGACGGAGTCTTGCTCTGTCACCCAGGTTGGAGTGCAGTGGCGCGATCTGAGCTCACTGCAACCTCCACCTCCCGGGTTCACACCTTTCTCCTGCCTCAGCCTCCCAAGTAGCTGGGACTACAGGCGCCTGCCACCACGCCCGGCTAATTTTTTTGTATTTTTAGTAGAGACGGGGTTTCACCGTGTTAGCCAGGATGATCTCGATCTCCTGACCTCGTGATCCACCAGCCTTGGCCTCCCAAAGTGCTAGGATTACAGGCGTGAGCCACCGCGCCCGGCCACAAGATTGCCTCTTATTTCTTCTCTCAATTCCTTCACAAAAATTGTCCCTTCTTAGAAATTTTAAAATGAGAATCCTTTCAGAATAGGTTTTTGCTTATTCTGTTATGAGAGAAAATGCTGAAGACCGTCCGAAGGAATTAATGGAAACATACTATGCTCACAATCATCCTTAACAGCTTTTCTTTTTAATTAAGTGATTATGTTGGCACTTAAACGAGGCCTACCATGCAAGAAAAAGACTGAAACAATATCAAAACAAACCTGGGTTTTCTTTAGTGAGTGGTGTATTTAGTATACATTAACTGATTTAAGAGAGAAGTAAAAGTTAAGTGAGCTTTCCCCCGGAACAACACAGATGACCGATGACCCTGAGGCAACTTGCCTTATGGAAGAGTGTCCCTTCTCCTGATGTACGGATTGCCTAGTAACCATTGTGCACGTACAGCATCGTGGGGAGGGGCTTCAAAGTACGTCCAGGCTACAGAGCAAAAAAGCCTTCTTAATCTAAAAACAAATAAAAATAACAATCATAGGAAAATTCCTTAAAATAATAATCATAGCTGTCTGCATAGTCTACCTTTTGATGAATGTAAACTTCAGTGCTTTACAATAAATCTATAGAGCAGAGAAAGAACTCAGATCAACTCTTACAGAAAATAATCTTGTTACATATGTTCATCTCCAATAAATACGATTTAGTTTCAGGCTTTTCCCCCCAAAATGCAGCTATTTGAGAAAGAGCAAATAAAAACAATAATAAATCATATATTTGGAATTTGGATGCAAGCATAGATTCTTCATTTTCCTGTATTGAGAATACAGTTTCAGACTTGCTTTATCTGAATTACTTTTTAACCGACACCATTAGTCACCTGCACTTTCTAAACAGGACTTAAATGAGAATACGTGTGCATGAAATATAATAGGTGGCCTGGGTTAAAATAAAATCTATGACAACTAAAAGGAGACTGTGTCTTTAAATGCATTTTCTTCATGTGCCCTAAAGGCATCAAGTCAATCACTTTGAAATTGTTATTCCTTTATGCATACACCAAACTAGATAAAACATTAACAACAGCCTTGCCAGGTTCCCCATGTGAATTCTGAATAAACTCTAACCACAACTAAAAGAAAAGGGATCTTTCTTTGTGTCAATTAAATTCCAGCTCTGTTAATTCCAACAAGGTTAAGGACACAAAGTGACTTCCACATAAAACTCTAGGAATGACATATTGGGAGAACTACTACCTCATCCCCTGACGGTGGGTGAGCATCACTTAAACCTTCAGACAAGAAAAGGTCGGGCCACTTAGCAACCTGGCCCGCGGCAGTTGTATGTCCCGCTGGCTGCACACCAGAATTTTCAACCAATCCAAATTGGTATAGTCCACTTCTCTCTTTTCCTCTATTCTCATCTACTTTTCCTTGTCAAACCTCTTCAAGGAAGGTAAAGAGTTTGCCAACTTGCCCTTGGAAATAAAATTTGTTTTAAAATTCTATTATTATTTCTAAATAAATGAGGCCGACGAGATCAGAACAACTCCTACAAAGCAAGCTGTGAAACATGCAAAGCGATCCTTATACAAATGGCCGATTCTAAGACTGGAACATCACACGGTGCCAGAAAGCAAGGAGGTGCTCAAAGAAAGACACCACGGTGGGGGAGGTCAAAGGGACACAGGAGCCAACTGGAAGATCCCTCAATAGCCAAAGAGGGAATAACTGCAGCAATACTTAAAACAGTACCAGATGACAAAGTACAAAGTGGATATCAACAGTTCACATTGATACAAATAACTGATTCGATAAATAAAGGGGGAAAAACACATCTGTTGTTCAGAATTCCAAATAATTTGTATAGATAGTCCCTCCTCAAGGTGGTGACAAACATACGTTAATATAAGATGTTACTAGGAGAAACTGAGTATCGAGCATGTAGGAACTCTGCACAGCCTCAGTAATTGTTCTGTAAATCCAAAGCTTTCCTATAATAAAGTTTATTTTAAAATGCAAATCAGTGTCCCCAATGATGAGCCTCACACATTGCCACAAATGAATATGCCACCACTTTTCACGAGCTACATCTACATTTCAAGAGTGAACATCACTGGACATCTCACTTTCAAGTGTGTCCTCAGCACCCCTTACTTCCCATAAGAAGTAAACATGACCCAACATAGCTTCAAGCCTGAAGAATCCTTGTGGTTGTTGCTGGCTTCCAACTATCCACCGCCACTTCCATGGAGGCAGCTGGAAGTGACAGGGAAGACGGCATGAGAGCTGAGCAGAATAGGAAATGGTGTTAATTTATTAACAATATCAAGAAAAGGCCTGGTGGTAAAAGATGAAGTGGCGAAACTATTTCTCCCCACAAGAAAGATTCACAGGTGGTAGCAACTTGTGCTAATTCCATATGAGCGCCTTCAGTCAAACAAACAAATGTCTACAGAATGCTTGACACTTAATGTGGCACAGTGATAGGGTTTGGCCACAGGTAGCACCTCCAGGTGGTATTCCAATAGAGTTCTGCATACTTAAAATGAATTTTTTAAAATCCCAGACATTTTAAGATTATTTTTCTCTTTTCTGAAAATACCAAGTGCTATAAACAATAACCACAGGTTTAAACCAAAAAAGTACTCCCTGCATGTACTAGTGCATCAACGTTTACCAGAAAAAAACATACACACACGTCATGCACACATGATCCCTGTCAGCTGCACTGCTTTGAATTACGACAGAAAATAATTTATTACCAAAGACCCCCAAGTAGTCAAAAGCATCAACAAGTAATTTCCTCCTGGTGTTACTTTATGAGAGCTGCGCCTGACAGAGTCGAGTCACGTGTATAAATGAAGAAAAGACTATGGAGCTGAAAAGCAAACACAATATCCAGTGGTAAATATGTCTATTAAAAAACAACAGAGGAAGTCCAGAGATGAGAATGGAAGAAAGCCTATTTTCCCTCAGGGAGTTTATTAAAAAACTGACAGCTCATGGAAGTCACCTATAAAAAGGAAAGGAATATAGCAAAGGAAGTAATTTTCTTTTTTCTTTTTTTTTTTTTTGAGACGGAGGCTCACTCTATTGCCAGGCTGGAGTACAGTGGTGCGATCTCGGCTCACTGCAACTTCTGCCTTCAGGGTTCAAGCGATTCTCCTGCCTCAGTCTCCTAAGTAGCTGGGACTACAGGAGCGTGCCACCACACCCGGCTAATTCATGTATTTTTAGTAGAGACGAGGTTTCACCATGTTAGTCAGGATGATCTCGATCTCTTGACCTTGTGATCCGCCCGCCTCGACCTCCCAAAGTGCTAGGATTACAGGTGTGAGCCACCGTGCCCGGCCAGGAGGTAATTTTGTAAGTTATGTATGTTTAGTTATGTTTTTGTGGACTCAGGAGCTACTGATACTCTGAGGGTATGATCTTCAGAAATTTTATTCTAGGTTTCACAGTCACAAGGAAAAAAAAGCAAACAAACAAGGAAGACTTTCTTTTCCACTTGGGGTCAAAAGAAAAGAATCTAGGCTTCCAAGCTTTAATACTATTGACCATATTAAAAACTACTAATTTAGAAATTCAAGTACATTACCATCTAATTTCCATATAGATGCCAAGTGAAGTTCATTTAGTTAAACCCAAAACTTCTTGCTTCACATAGTTAAGTCTATATGATAGAACACCATGAAGAATAAAATAAACATAAAACAAAATATGCTTAAGACCTGTCCGAAGTTACAAAACCTTCACCAAATTTGACCATATTTCCCAAATCTCCTTTGGCATAAATGATTAGACATTAATGACTTTTTGCATATTATTATCATTAAAAGTCCACACATTTCTGATTAAGTGATGCAAACTGAACTGTGCTTTCTGATGTCACATAAACTTAGCAACAAGATAATGGCTTACTACTCAAAGAAAGAAATAAGCATTTCTTTGCAAAGTAAACAAAAATACATGCTGGTAAGAAAATAAATGCAATCAGCAACTCCGATGACATTGGGTCTGAGAAAAAAAAAACAAATCCTTCAATGGTTCACATTCACAAGATCTAAGAGGGAAGATGGATGGAAAAACAATACACGGCCGTACCAAAACGGAGAACATGGCTGAGATGCCTGTTCACAAGCTCTACTGATATGATCAGGAGCCTGGAACCCAAAATAAAGTATAAGTGTTATTTTAGTGTCACTCAACAAAGTATAGCATAGTGGTTATGATCCAAAACAAACAAAGGTATTAGTATTTCCTCCAAATTACTGGGCCTCCATATAACATAAGGATTTATTACCATGCACAACTTATCCATGACCCACATAAATTCCAGCAGAGAAACCAATAATTTTCATGAAGTGTGGATGAAGCAACAGAAGAAATTTTGGACTTATCCAGACCCAACTCAAAGCTTAAATCACAAGTATTATAACGATGAGGTCCTGTCAATATTATCTTATTAACCTAGGTCTGCCAACACCATCTTTGTAGCCTCATGTGTCAATTCCTAGAAAGTCTGCAAGAAAGGAGACAATCATCCTACGTAGGGAGGGCATTCAGGGGATTATGAAGTGGAAGGCTGAAAGTCAGGTAATAGATATGCCCATATAAATGATATCTGGCTTTAGACTTTTTAGGGATGGTGTGTATCTCTATGTCACCAAAGTTAAACGTGAACAAATTAAAGAGATACTGTATGTGTCATAGTATTAACTAATTGTAAATGACATCACTTTATGTGTAAAGAATGTAAGTACTGGCCACAGTATACTAAAGATGCATCATTGCATATCTTCAATTAAAATCAATTATTCTCCCTACGTGATTATAAATCTATATTTGGTGACGAAATAAATTGGATTTTTTTTAAGCCACATGATTGGCAATAGAATTAATACAAAGCTAACTGCCAGGTTAAAAAATGTAAGCTACTAACTATTTACCAAGCCATGTTGGTAAATAAATACCCAAATTAAATACTCTAAATGCCTGGTATAATCTAGACCAAATACTCTCAGTCATTCTGATATTAGAAACATGACAGATGTTGACAATTTACACATATTCCCTAATCTTAGAAAAACTATTAAAAAATGAGATGATCCATGAAATACTATTTAAGCAATGAGAATGAACTGGCTGAGAGCTAGAGTAAAGCCTTATCCTCTCTTACCTTATGTGCTGGACTAGCCACAGACTCCCTCCCTTTACCATCTCAGGTGAAACTACTCTTTAGAAATGAAAGCGTCCTAGAGTTACATGTGAAGCTGAAAAAATATTTAACTGAGAGGCTTGAATACAAAACACAGTACTTCATTTTGATCTTTAGAACATACTTCAAATATTTTAGCTTTTTTTAAAAGTTCTGAAGTAATCATTAGGCCATCTCCCTGACAACTTCCATACTTACATAATAAAAATTAGCCTTTAAAGATTTCTGGGTAGCTTTTACTGAAATGATGTAGTCAAGTACTCCTGATTCCCTACATATACATACAAAAGCTGCCCTAAGTTTTCACCAGGGAACAGTCATTGGTAGATACTGATTCTAAATCCTATTCCCTAGAATCTCTTCTTTTGGCATGCAGTTCCATGTGTCAAGAATATGCATACCTCAGATCCCCTTAAAAGCTATGTCTTTATCTCTTTAGCTATGTCTTAAGAATTAACAGAATCAGTAAAGATACTAATTTCTTTTTGTGGAGGGCAGAAAGTCCAGTGGAACATAGGAAATCAAAAATATTCACTTCTGCTATTTTAAGCACTTCCTTGTAACAAAAATTCCCTAAACAATTTGGGATATTAAAATAACTCGGATTAACACGTCACTTTATACTTTTGCTACTGGATGTTAGAAAAGTCATCCATTTGGCTAATTTTGGAATTAAACCTTGTATAATTTCCATGCTTATATCCCCCCTTTAGGAATTACATTAATGTCCTAAGTTTACTTTCAGAGCATTTTCAGAAGCAGCAACAAAATATGGCAGCAGAAATGTGATCACATGAATTAGATGCTTAAATTTCAATCCAGCAAACTCTACGTAAAAGTTTTAAAATGAGAAATCTTTTTTATAGAGTGCTAAAATTAAGACCCAGATATGTAAACACACCAAAAGGTTCCTTTGTTTTTAAATTCCTGAGTCAAACGATTAATAAGATATTGTGCAAATTTTTAAAAGTTCTTCTAGAAAATCTGAGGTGTAAGAAACATTGTATCTTTATAAGTTTCAAAACCCATCCACATTTGTCACACACAAACACACAGAAAGCCCAAAGAGTTAATTATGCCTAAGTGCTTCAGGGTAATAATGTTGCCTTCATACCATTCACACTCTTAAGGTACACAGGTTGGCTTTCTAGTAGGAAATAAAATCAAACTATTTTCTGAAAGTCATAAATCTCAGGCCAATAATTTACCTTTCTCTACCAAATCGTTGTCAGTTAGATAACTCAAAAGATTTTTCTGATGCAGGTAGAAGAAAGGTGATAGGAAAGAGTAAGGGGGAAAACAGTAAATTGTGGTTTAATTAAAAAGGAAAGTCATTCAGAATTAACAAGCAATTAACAAGGAATTAAGGAATTCCTATGAGAGTAAGGAAGGGAGGGTAGCTACAAAAAGGTCTCAAAGCCTCAGAGCAGAGTAAATGGCACAGTGTACCAAAAGATAATGAAAAACACAGAAACACACTGTACAGAAAGAAAGTGGGAAAATACTGTCCTGGGTAGAGAAGTTATAAAATGTTAAATATCAGGCACGGGTAATGCTTTTGTTTTTCCTGGGAAACTGGGGGTGGGGGTGGGGGGGGTTAGGAAAGGTTGCATTCCCAGGCAACCACCCTGAAAATAAACCACTGCTTAATGAGGTAGGGGCCAGGAATAAACAACGGGGGAGGGGAGGGCTGGCTCATTACCTTTACAGACGATGCTGGTCAGAGGCACTGTGCCTTCTGCTTCTCTGATAGGTGGGCAGACCTCTTCCTGCTTTCGCGTCTTCTTCAGCCAGCTCAAACCTAGAAAAACAGAAACCAGTGAGTGGTGTAGTGTCTCAGGGGTGGGGAGGGGGGGCTGTGAAGAAGGGGGAGCTCAGGAAAGGAGCTGGAGAGTGGCAAGGGCAGGCAAGAAAAAGCAGAGATTTTCCTCCCTCCTACCCTCCCAGCCAGCACTCTTCCCCTCGGGGGAAGTAAAGGACTTTACCTGTCTCCTCAGCTGCTGCTTCTCTTCCTCCTTTCAGCCTCCTCTACACTCACCAACTTCTCCATTGAAGAAATACCCCAGGCAGGGCCGGACCCTGGTGTTCCTGATCCTCCTCGGTGCCTCACGGCCCCAGCCCGGCGAACATCCGAACAGCCGAGAAGGCAGGAGGTGGCGATCCCGGCCGCCGGGCAGCCTTGGGGCAGAGGTGCAGGGAGGCAGGGAGGAAGTCCTGGCTCGGGTGGGGGGGCAGTCCCGGTCCAGGGCTCGGAGCAGGGGGCTGCCGCGCTCCGGGCCGGAGGCTTCCAGCTACGGAGGGACCCAGCAGGTCTCGGGACGGCGAGGTCCCAGGTCATACGGGGCCCGAAGTGCCAGCCGTGGGGTCTCCGGACAGGGGGCTTTCGGGATGCACTTTGCACTGGGCCACCCCCGCCCCCTCCCTTCAGCACTTTGGGGTCACTGGGATGGGACCAAGCCTTCAACAACCAATCAGCGCCCGCAGTGGAGCCTGAGCCTGGAGCCGTAAACCAGGTCCGGGATGGGTGGGGGTGGAGGGAGTAGGGACGACTTGGTTGGTTGGTTGCTTCCTTCTCTCCTCCTTACCCCCGGCAGCCCCCACCCTCTGCCTGCCGTAAAGTTGCCTTCGCATTCGCGACAGTTAAGGGAGGCGTGCCGAACGGGGCAGAGATTCGTCTCCGATTGGTCTCACTCACTTCCCCTTACAGCTTCCCCGTGGTGGCTTCCGAGGCTCCGCCCCTGGCGGAGGGACTCAAAGCCGTTGCTAAGAGACACTATTCGCCGAAGGCGGTCTCTGCGCATGCGGGAGGAGGTGCCAGCTTGTACTTTCTGTGAACTACGGTGGCCCAGAGCGGGCATTTGTGTTCCCTCAAATGGCGGTGTGAAGAGAGTTCGCCTGAGCCAGATCCCAGGCAGGTAACCGGGACCGGCCGCCGTGCTGGCAGCAGGGGAGGCACGAGTGCGGCCAAATGAGAGCCTGGTTCAGGGCTTAAGGTTGGGAGGGCGGCAGGCTCCAGGAAGCGAGTAGAGGGGTGCCTTGTTTCTCCGCCCCTGTTCAGCGCTTGTCAGACGCAAGTGCCGGGTCTTGGCGCGGCTGTCGGTCCTTGAGACCCCGTTAGCTTCCAGGCTGGCAATGCCTCGCCTGAAGTGGGAGAACGGACTCTCTTTGGGATAGCGATGACGATCCAAGGACTTTCCTGAAAGGATCGCAACGTTGGCGGGTTCCTGTGAATGAATGGAGAGGGGTCGTGGGGAAAACGCGAGATAGACTGATCGAGACATGTTTGTTAAGCACTTTATTCATTTAGCAAGTGTTTACTGGCCACTGTTCTAGTCCCTGGGGAGACAACAGTGAACAAGATAGTGATTTCGGGGAAACAAACACAAAATTATCAGATGGGGATGGGTTATATGAGGAAAATCAAGCAGAATGGTGGAATTGATTTTGACCAGGACGTGATGGGCTGTATTAGATAGGTAGTGCTATGGTGTGAATATCTGTCCCCTTCAAAACTCATGTTGAAATTTAATCCCCAATGTGGCAGTACTGAGAGGTAGAGTGTTTAAGAGGTGGTTGGACCATGAGGGTTCTGTCTTCACGAGTGGATTAATCTATTCGTGGATTAATGGGTTATCACGGAGGTAGAACTGGTGGCTTTTTAAGGAGAGACTTGACAACTCGTGAGCCTGCTCAGCCCCCTGGCCACGTGGTACTTTGCGGTGCTGTCTCGTGGTCCGTCAGTCTTAGACTTCCCAGCCTCCAAAACTAGACAATAAATTACTTTTCTTCATAAATTACCGAGTTTTAGGAATTATTTTATAAGCAACACGAAACGGACTAAGACAGATAGGAAAGGTCTCTGAGGAAGTGACATTTGAGCAGCGATCTGAATGACAAAGAGCCAGCCATGCCAAGATCTAGGGAGAGAATTTTGCCAGCAGAGAGAATTAGAAATGCAAAGCCTCTGATGCTAGAATATGCTTTGCTGTTTACAGGAACTGCCAGAAAGAAGGCTAGGGTAGCTGAAGCAGAGTGGTAGGAAAATGACTGGTAATGAGACTGGGGGGTGGGGCATAGAGGTGAGAAGACGCCGAGAGTCAGATCTTGAAGGGCCTTGGTAAGCCTTGTTTAGGAGTTTGGACTGTATCCTAAGGAAAGTGGATTGGTTTTTCAGAAGGAAGTGGGTGTAGGGTGGGCCTGGATACAACCACTTTGGAAGGGATCGGTTGCAGTTGTCCAGAGTAGAAGTGCAGTAGTGGCAGTGAAGATAGATTCAGCTTTTTTATTTTTGTCCCATTATACTTCCCAGCAATCATATTTCATAATTTCAACTTTCTAAATTTCCATTTCTTCTTGAAATTAGTAGCTGAATTATAATTAGAAACACCTTATTCAGGACTATTAAATGCTATCAATTTTTAGTAGCTTTCGGCCTTTCAATTCTACCATGATTTCTCCCTGGTTTTTTTTTTTTTTTTTTTTTTTTTTTTGCTTAACAGCAGGACTCCAATGTAAACAAATAAAATAAAAGCGGTATTTTATTAGTATTGTTAAATGAAATGTATAGGAAGCCATTGTTTTAGATTAAACCCCTGCACTAGGCCCAACAGACCAGGCCAAATCAGAATGGAGTTGCTGGTGCTAGGTGTCACATAATCAGACAACTTAGAAATGGGCCAGTTGTCAAAAAATCCAGAAGATACACAGCAAGGAGTCAAGGAGGCCTGATTTACCTGAGCCAGCATGATAAAGAAGTCTCTCCTCCATTTTGTCTCTGTGAGGAAAGTAACTTTGAAATGACCAATCTGTCTTTTATTCTCTTTTTGCTTCTTCAACCCTTTTCAGCCCACCTCTCTTCAGCTAATCAGAACACCTTTTCTAAATTTTTAGTTGAGATGCTGCCAGATTCATGAATTGCTAATAAAAGCCATTTACATCTTTAAATTTGTTCAAATTTTGTTTGTTTTTGTTTTTGAGATGGAGTCTCCCTCTGTCGCCCAGGCTGGAGTACAGTGGTGTGAGCTTGGCTTACTGCAACCTCCACCTCCCAGGTTCAAGCAGTTCTCCTGCCCCAGCCTCCTGAGTACCTGAGACTACAGACACTCTCCACCACACCCAGCTAATTTTTGTATTTTTAGTGGAGATGGGGTTTTACCACGTTGGCCAGGCTGGTCTCGAACCTCTGACCTCAGGTGATCCACCCGCCTCGGCCTCCCAGAGTGCTGGTATTACAGGTGTGAGCCACTGCACCCAGCCTCAAATTTTGTTTTTTAACAGTTCAAATATAATGTACAAGTTCAGTTTTATAACATTTACTAATTATAGAGTCAAGAAGTTTTGAACTCCCAAAAAGAAGGAAAAAGAGGGAGAGAGAAATGAATAAATATGTAAATTGTTGTGGAGAACATATTCATTCTTATAGCAGACTCGGCACCCATGCAATTCATATGGTGTATTTGCTAAATGATAGTTAAGTAGAGAGATGGGGGCCTAAGAATTTGTTGGTGGAGAGCCTAGAAACAGAGTTGTCTCCTAATTCCTAGTTCTTTGTATTTCTGGCCATTTGTTTTTCATTTAAAATCCTGCCTTTGAGTTAAACAACCATTTTCAAATGATTGAAGTACATGATTATATCGTAGCCAAGTAACATCATATTGTCAAAGTTTCACAGAATGTGCTACTAGATAATTTTAAATTGCTTTATTGAATTGGTGCTATCAGATTTGCTAATTTTTATAACTTTTCAATGATGTAAAAGCAGTTTAGATTGCAGAATATTTATAACAAGTTAATATTGATTAGGTTTTAACAGATACACTTCATTTCCCATTAACTTAATTAATAATATAAAACTCACAAAAATGGGAACATCTTACAACATATAAGTGAAATAATTTGGGATAAGTATTTATGAAGCTTGATTCATGAAACCCTGACTCAATCAGAATTGAGTATATTTCTTGAGTAGAAAAAGACTTTATCATTGGAAAAATGCCCCAGCCCCACTGCAGCAATTCTGATTTAGCTGGTCTCCAGGGAGTCCAAGGCTCATGGATTTTTCCTAATGTTCCAGTGATGTCAGTGTCAAGGTCAGATTCCAAGGTCAAGGACCACTGCCCAGGAGGCTGTGTCCTGGCCCATAAAGCACTTGGTGGTGGAGAGAATGAGCAGGTTATGCTCTAGTTGGCAGCAGGAAGTGTTCTGGGCCTGCAGGTTGTGTCTGGGGATCTTGGTGTAATAAAGAGGGCCACCATAAAGACAGATGCAGCACAGTTTGGAGCCCATCATCTGCCTCTTTAGCCCAACTTAGTTCAGCTGTACCTGGCAGAAAAGGAGATGGGGCTGGGTAGAGAAATTGTATTTCAGACCTTGGTCATCACAGCAAAAAGAACGCCGAAAGAAAGGAAGCTAACTGGAGGCTCTTGAGTTCCTTATAGTTCTTGCCCTGGTAATTTAAGGGATTTTGGTCTTCTATGCTATTCTACCACAGCCATTTTAAGATGGTGCTTCAGTGTGTGTTGCTTCTGTCAAGTACGTTGTCAGATGTGTCATATGGTAAAGACTGAATGAGCTCAGAACTTAATCCCTGCTATGGATACTACTGTTTATAATTCTTTGATACTACATTTTTATTATAATTTAAAATTCACAACTTAAAATATTACATGGTGTTTTTAAAGTTTTTTGAGATCAAAACAGTACTAAAATATACTTTGGGACTGATTTTAGGATTGTCACATATACACTACTAAATTAATCTTCAGCCAGGAATGTATTCCACAAATATAAGTACCTACTGTGTATCAAATGCTGTGCTAGGAGCTAGGGAAGAACCAAGCAGACAACTCTAAATCATACAAATCATTGCACAAATCGTTAAAGTATAATTGTGACACATTCTGTAAGACAGGGCACCAGAGCTGGAAGACAGTATCACCGGAGGACCTACCCCTGCCAAAGAAAGTCATATTTAAGCCTAAAACAAAAGGGAAAGTGGGTGGAAGGAGAAGCATTGTATCAAGGCCCAGAGGCTGGAAGGAACCTTTCAAGGTTAATAAATAAAGACATATTGACATCTTCCTACTTGAGTTGTACAGGTGTTTTCACATATAAGCCATTTAATTTTTGCAAATCTTTGAGTATGCTACTTGGCTGAGGTAGGTAGATAATCTCGTTTTATCAATTGAAAAATCAGATCTTGTCTGTGTACAGAATTTAGGAGTTCAGTAAAATCTAGACAGTATCACATCTATAGACAGTTCCTCAACGCTACCCTGCCACTGGTGGCGGGTTTGTGGGGGCAGATGGAAAAGGGACAAGGCATAGACTGGAAAAGGGGAAGACTAAGGAAAACCTTTCAGTGAAATATTTCATTCTGAAGTACCACTTAAAACATACAGTTATAATTTAGCAACTAAGTATAGAAAAGTATCATTCATATTGATACACTGGAGAATTTCCATTTATTTAAAAAATGCTTAGCATTAGCATATAAAAACCTAAGGAGCTGAGATTCCTCATCAATAAATCAAGTAGATTGCGCAGTGGTTCTCAAAATGTAGTCCCTGGTTCAATTCTTGGGCCCTCCCAGACCCACTAAATCAGAATCTCCAAAGTGGGCCCAGCCATTTGTGTTCTAATAAGCCTTCCAGGTAATTCTGATGCTACGGTTTGAGAATTATCTCTAAATTATCTCTTGAGATTTTTTCTAGCATGAACACGTTATGATTCTAATGTCCAGCATTAATCTGTGCTATGTTTAAAAAAAAAAAAAAGATTTGCCTTTGGAGTGGTCACATAATAGAGCTACTTGAGAAAGATACCGTTGCCAGTAGGCCAGGTCAGGTTCTTCGCTTCTCTGCACAAAAGAATTTGAAAGGGAGACCACAGTGAAAATGTAGAAGGTTTGTTGCAGAGTGAAAGCAAGTACACACTCAAAAGAGGAGCCTGGATGTGCTCAAAAGAGGCGTGTAATGTGGTCAGGGCTCGCTACGCAGACAGGCATGATGAAGGCACAAGTATTCTATGATGAAAGGAGAGGGTTTCCAGGAAATGGGCGGGCAGTTCCCGGAATCAGGGCGCCACCCTTTTCTTGACTAAATGTGGTTAATCTGGAACTGTCATGGCTTCAGGTACGTGGCAGGGAGTGGGCGGTTTCCCCAGGGAAGTTTTATGGTAATAGGGCATAATGCAGCCAAGAGTATGCATTCAGTCAAGTTTTTGGCCATCTTGGATTTAACCAATTGCAGCAGGCTTCCTCTGTTACATTCTTATCTGTGCCTGGTCCCCAGGTAGCCCTTTCCCATTGGCACAGCTGCCGGCATTCACCTATGCAACCTTTTACTTGTGTATCTATGCTTGCAGCTTGATTTTTCAGGCCGCTTTTTGTTAGAAAAGAAATTATTTGGGGGCTGCTTTTTATTAAAAGGGAAACCTTGCCGAGGACTCTGTTACCCTCACTATCTGTCTAAATAATTTGTAGCTCCTGTATCATCAGGCTGTTACCAGTATATCACTTTGACAGAAAAATGCATTTAAGCATTAAGTCTTTTATCTATAACTTGATTGCCAGGCTTTTCCTTCATGCTAAAAAAATCTGGCCTGTTTCACAGTCCTAAGACAAGAGTTTAATAGGAAGACAATTTACAAACACGTGACAGAGTTTGTATTCTCACTATCTCAGAAGTAACCTGGAAACTTGTTAGAAATACAAATTACTGGGCCCCACCCCAGAACTATCTTATGGGAAGCTCCTAGGGTAGGGCCCTGCAGTCTGCTTTCATAAACCTGTCTAGTGCATGACACAGTTTGAGTACCATTGTTTTGAGGAAAAGGAAGGATGGTGTAGCACTCCAAGGCCAGTAACCGCCAGCACCCCCTTTAGCCCTGAAGGTAAAGAGAGCTGGCAGTTCCTGGAGCTTTAAAGTCCAGCCTGCCTTCCGCCCCTCCCACTCCAAATCTCCTGGAGTCTGTTGGGGCACAGAGGAGAGTGAAGAATGGTACTAAAGGGAAGATGCTGGCACATGGCATGCTGTCGGAAGAGATCTGCCCCACTTCTTTTAATAGGGGAGGGAGGTGCTCTTGTCTAACCAGACCCATTTTATTTTTTCTGTGAAAAGTGCAGTTTCGATTGGTGGAGGGAACCAGAATCCTGGAAGACAGCCTGGGTTTGGAGGCCTCAACTTCCGCGACAGTTGTCACTGCATCTTCATTAATGGAGCAAAATAGATTAAGTAGCCTCTTGGGCTGTGGTCAGATTTGAACCAACTGTTGTTGAATTAGGGGAAGGCCTACTATTGACTTTCCCAGTCTATTAGTCTATGTAGTAGCCACATCATATAAAGAAATAGTAATTTTTTTTACTTCTAATATTGACCATGGAAATAGATTATTTTTGTATTCTGAATTCAAACATAGACATATCTTTTTAAAGATAACCACAAATTGTTTTCCAAAGAGGATGTGCCATTTTTCATTCTCACCAGCAGTGTAGGAGAGATCTAGTTTCTCAGCATCCTCCCCAGCATTTGGAGTCATTTTTAGCTCTTCTAGTAGTGGTAGTTCACTGTAGTGTTAATTCATATTTCTGTAATGGCTAATATGGTTAAGCATCTTTCTGTGAGATTATTTGCCATCTTTATATCCTCTTTGGTGAAATGTCTGTGCATGTCTGATCCATTTTGTAATTGAATTTTTTTTTTTTAATGTTGAGTTTTGGGAGTTCTTTATATATTCTAGGTACTAGTCATGTGCTTTGCAGATATTTTTCTTTAAGTCTGTAGCTTGTCTTCTCATCTTCTTAGGGTTTTTTTGCAGAGCAAGTTTTAAATTTTGCTGAGTTCCGGTTTATCAGTTTTAACATTTGTGGATCATGCTTTTATGGTCAAGTCTGAGAACCCTTTGACTAGCCTCAGATGCCTAAGATTTTTCCTACATTTTTTTTCTAAAAGTTTAAAGTTTACAGCCATGACCCATTTGGGGTTGACTTTTGTAAAAGGTTGGAGTTATTTTAGAGAAAGTAAAATCAAGGTCATAGTAACCCTTATTCACAGTGCCTTTAATGTGGATGAACTGTTGATGCCCGAGGAGGAACAGTGGATTGTTGATTTTTCATGGGGAACTTGCCAGGTTTGGTATAGCCACTAAAAGTATAGTCAGCCCTCCATATCCACGGATTCCATTCCAGTAGGTTCTGCTCCCCTGGATTCAACCAACCCCAGATCAAAAATATTTAGGGAATTGGGGAAAAATTTTGGCTACAGGATGGGTTGCTGGCTGCCAGGGGGAACCAGCCCTGTGCTCAGAGTTGGCACTGAACATGTATGGATTTTTTCTTCTTGTCATTATTTTCTAAACTGTACAGTGTAACAAATATTTACATAGCATTTACAATGTACCGTGTCAAATATTTTAAGTAATCTTGAGATCATTTAAAATACCTAGGAGGATGTGTGTAGATTATATGCAAATACCACACCATTTTATATATGGGACTTGGGCATCTGTAGATTTTGGTATCCTTAGAGAGTCCTGGAACAAATCTCCGACGGATCCTGAGGGATAACTGCCCTTTGTTTTGTTCAGAAACTCACAATTCCAGAAAACCATGTCACTGACAGCAGCACTACCAACAACATTTGATCCCACAAGATTCGTGATCATTAACCAAAATCAGAGACCCCTGAAGGTCTGATTACCATGCTGGCCTGTTGATTCTGGGGCTTAAATGGAACTATAGTCAGCCCTCTGGATCCACGGGTTCCACATACACAGATTCAACCAACCTCAGATTAAAAAATATTCAGAAAAAATAAAAAGTAACAATACAATAAAAATAATACAAATCAAAACAATACAGTGTAACAACTATTTACACATCACTTACATTGTGTTAGGTATTATAAGTAATCTAGAGATGATTTAAAGTATATGGCAGGATGTGCACAGTTTATATGCAAATATTATGCCATTTTTTGCCAGGGAGTTGAGCATCCATGGATTTTGGTATCCTTGGTGGGTTTTGGAACCAATCCCCCACAGATACCGAGGGGTGACTATACAATTTTAAAAACTCAGTCAAATCGCTATCCTGATTAACATTTCAACCTGTAGTTGCTGAGTATCTTTTGAAAAAATTAATCTTAGTTTATATTGGGAAATTGCATAGTAATTGACCTTGATTTTAGATCTTGCGTAGCATGTGAAAATGATTCTGAGCACTATTGTTCTACAGTGTGAACAGTTAAGCTGTAGGAGTTACTATTTAATTTGAAGTCCAATGTTGAACTCTTGTCCTGGGCTTTTGGAGCACCAATGGAAGTTTGAAGAGTGCTTTGGTGGAGTGGTGAAGGACACAGGCTCTGATATTAGATTTTCTGGCTTCACATCCTGACTCTGCCCCTGAAGCTGTGTGACATAACATCTCTCTTAGTTTTCTTATCTGTAAAATGGGTATGATAATTAAGCACCCCCCCCCCCATAAAGTTGTAAAACTCACTTAGAGCAGTATCTGGTACATAGTAGGTACTCAATAAAGTTTAACGATTCATATTCCTAACACAGCAATTTTATGTGAAGATGGGTGGGAAGTATGTTATTTTATATTAATAAACACATGGTTTTATTAGGCATATAATGCAAAATTCAAATAGTTTACAGAACTTAAAAAATAAATAGATGCTTCAGAGAAATTTTATACTTAATATGGGTAACCCTTAGGCCACTTGGTGTGGGATTTCAGCTCCTCTGCCAAGAGAAAACACTAAGAGAGCCACTGCTCCTTCACTTACCTAGTAAGACTGCCCCAATTGTTTGTTTCCAGGCTAGAGAAATCGTTCATTTATCATATAGATGGCCTCAGAGCCTGTCAGCATCCTGTGCACCCTCTGTCAGACACTTGGGTTTGTTGGTGTCTCTTAAAAGCTCGTTGTCTGAAGAGTACACATTCCCCCAGGCCAGCATGATAATGCAGAATGAGATGTGCAAACCTCAGAGCATCCACTTCAGAAAAAATTGTGGTCAGTTAAATCCCCTAGTTTGTTTTCTTAAGGATTTTCCTTTCCTTTAATACCACAATTGCTTTAAAAAACACATACAAACTACAGTTTTCAATTCCAATGGGCTACCCACAGACATTTATTTTAAAGACAGTGTAATTAAGAGGAGTTTATACTTGATCACAATAGAAACAGCCTAGCACCTATTGTCGTCATTCATTCATTAGCTGCCTGGCCCCTTGGCATTTGTGACCTGTATTACTAAGATGAATATTTTTTGATTTCTATCTAAGATTACAGGCCCATATCCTTTAAGCCTATTACTTCCTATGGGACTAGAACAATAAGTTGATCTTTTGTTAAAGTATATATATGGCCTTTTGTCCTGGGTTCCTGAAGCAGCTCAAGACAGCTTCAGAGCACTAAAGGTAAAAGGCAGTGTTTTGTTATTTATAATAAACACTTTTCACACACCCCAGCTTATGTTAATGAGGTGATTTTTTTGGACCATCTAGATGGCTACAGGATGGAGTGCTCACTGCGGGGAGGGAATCAGCCCTGTGCTCAGAGTTGGAACTTTCAGCCCTACCCCCAGTCTCAGGAAGGGGAGAGGGACTCAAGGTTGAGTCTATCTTCAAAAGCCAGTGATTTAATCAACCATGCCTAAGTAAAGAAGCCTCCGTAAAAATCCAAAAGTGTTATCAGTTGATGGGTGTCCAGGTTCTTGGCGTCTTGAACAAAGAAAGCACAAACGAAGCAAGGGAAGACACACAAAACATACAAACAAAGCAAAGAAAGAATGAAGCAACAAAAGCAGAGATTTATTGAAAATGAAAGTATACCCCACAGGGTGGGAGTGGGCCAAGCATAGGGGCTCAAGAGCACCGTTACAGAATTTTCTGAGGTTTACATACCCTCTAGAGGTTTCCATTGATTACTTGGTGTATGCCCTATGTAAATGAAGAGGGTGAAGTAAAGTCACTTACTTAGTGTACACCCTATGTAAATGGAGAGGATATTTCATAGATGAAGTGTTTCCATTTGATTTAGTTCTAGGAAGTCAGCGTGAATTAGCCTTATGTCCCTGCCTCCAGACCCTATTCTGCCTCATTTCCCCGCAGAAAGACGTGATCCCCATAAATCTTTATGGAGGCAGAGGGACCAATGGTCTATCTTCTGTAACTGCTTCATGCTGGCTTGGGGCACAGTCCCTACCTATTGGGAATCACGGAACTCTCGCCCCTCTCTGTCTAGTGGAGGCAGGGTAGCTCCTTGATGGCCAGGAGTAGTGGCTGGAACCTTTGTTGCATGATCATCTGAAGCTTGATGGTTTCTAGGCGAGAGGAAATGAATTTGGTTAAAAGATTTAATGGGAACTTCAGCGAGTGGATACCTATGCTGCCAGGAATGTTTTCTAGAGATTTGCGGAAGAAAAACAAAACCTAGTCTGTTCTAGGATCTATGTGTTTCCTTAACGTCTTAATGCAAGCAACTCCATTTTGGTTTGGTTAGGTTTGGTCTGTTGGGGCCTAGTGCATGAGTTCAGTCCAAAACAATGGCCTTCCATAATTTTGTTTTAAAAAATTCTCCCTTTTTGGTCACGTTCTCACTTAGGTGAGAGTGTGACCAAAACTTAGGGCCTTAGCACAACTCTCAGTTACCTTCATTTTGGGTTTCTGGTCTCAGTGCATGATTCATAGGTTATGGTGTCCTCATGTTCACACATTTCTTTCAGCTCTTGTCATTCCAGTTGAAGAGAGACCATTTGACATTCTAGAGATGGCTGCGTGCAACCGTTTAAAACCTTTGAGAGAATACAGCACACAAGGGAAACTATTATTATTTTTTTTTTACCTTTTTTATTTTTTGAGACGGAGTTTTGCTCTTTTCGCCCAGGCTGGAGTGCAATGGCGTGATCTTGGCTCACTGCAACCTCCGCCTCCCGGGTTCAAGTGATTCTCCCACCTCAGCCTCCTGAGCAGCTGGGATTACAGGCATGTGCCACCATGCCTGGCTAATTTTGTATTTTTAGTAGAGACAGGGTTTATCATGTTGGCCAGGCTGGTCTCAAACTCCTGACCTCAGGTGATCTGCCCGCCTCGGCCTCCCAAAGTGCTGGGATTAAAGGTATGAACTACCACGCCTGGCCGAGACTATTGTTACGACTATCGGGAGGATAATACCAAGAGTTTGGAGTATGCTTCTTCCCTTAGGTTCCCATAAACCAAACCACCTAAAATCAAATAGATCAAAGAATGAGCTAGATAAAGAGCCTACTCATTTAACCAAGCAATCTCTTTGTTAATCCCCTACGATGAATCTCTATACTTTTCATTTGATGTATTTCTCCATAGGCCACAAGTGCCAGCAGCTGCACAGATACTTCTCTGTTCAGCCAATTCTATCATATCTTTAACAAGAGAATTTTAAGTCTGTTACATAACTGTAGCCTTTAGAGAAGAATCTGTTATACAGCCTATCATGAGGGAAACATTTCTAATCATTGCTTCTTTTGCAATGGAAAAGGGCCGTGGAAAAAGGACCTAACAAATGATGCCCTTCTAGAAGATTGAAGGCCTCCTAGCAATGTTCTCTTTAACTTGTGATATGGGTTAAGAGGAGTGAACCAATGTTCTGTTTCTGACTGATTATGAGGCAATGTGTGTACCATTAAAATTTCTCACCTGCATTGGACCTTCATCTTTTATCTGTCAAAGTATAAGGTTATTCATATATGAGGCTGGCTGCAAAATCCTTCACAAATAAAAGTGTACCCCATAAGTGCATACAACAGACCCCCTTTTCATTTCTATTGTTCTTGGAGGCATAAACAAAAAATATTCAAAGATAAGACTCTCATAATAGTAGAAGTCTTGATCTGTGATCTTGGGAAAAGCTGTTCACATCAAGGATGCCATGTTCTTCTGGGGAGTGACTTCCTTGGTTAGCTTTACCTTAAGGGTTCCTATGGGTGTACAGTTCCAAGAGTGTGGAGGGACCCTCCTCAGTTGTGAGATTATGAACCCAAAGTTCAGGGTTCCAAAGTTTTGCTGCAATGTGGATGGCAAGGACAATCTTTCTCCAATGTTCTCAGAAGATCTAATCTTTAGGCTCTAGATTTGTGAAGGGGTTGATTGTCCTCAGCAAACCATAAAAAGCTTTCTGTACCTAGTGAAAATACACTGTGGCGTAATGACTTAGTTTTATAACATGAGCCCTCTTGCATGGGAGAGCTTTTATATAACCAGAAAACATGCATTGAAAATAATAATTGAATAAAATCCCTTTATAAAATGTTTAAATGGCCCATCAGGTGACCAAATGTACCTGAAGCTTTGATTATTTTCCCAGGAATATGGGCCCAAACATTGGCTATAAAGTATTTCAGTAATTTATAAGCCACCACACCAATATATTCAATTTGGATCATTTTATCTTTTCTATGATGAGTCATGGAATGCAGAACTTTTAATAATAAAAGCTTTAAGGACTCAGAAAGGACAAGGTGACCATCCTGGTCCTCCATGAGTCCATGCTTAATTAATATTAGACTTATATCCTCTTGAATACCAGTTGTTTCTCCACATTAGGTGCATAGCACTGGTAACTGATGGGTTATCATAGGTAAATTGACTTAGATCGTGGAGTTCATTCAAAATATGTATCTAAAACAATTTCAGTATCAGCTGATTTAACATGAAAATCTGACAAAAAGTATTTTCTTGGTACTTAATTCTTGTTCTACTTGGGTTAGCAGCTTTATACAAGGAAATTTGGTTATTTCTGTGGTTTAACCCTTTAAATTAGGCAAAAATGTACATTCCCATGCTTTCTTATAGTCTTTTACCAACAACACCTTTCACTTTTCTTACACACCTTGCATGTAAAACTGTTTCTTCAGTAGTCTCAGTTACATGTTACAATGTTAACTCTTAGCAACTTTTACTTTTGGTGAAAACCTTGATAAGTTTGGGGTTTTAATTAAGTACTAGATGTGGAGAAGCCTAGAACCCAGAAAGAAATGCAGATAAAGTCTGACTTTTTCTAGCATCTAACTCCATGTGTCCCAGGCCCTACCTAGCTGTAAAACAGGCAAATTGTACAGTTAAGAGTCACAGTGGCATTTACAAAGCATTTAGGAGGCCTAATCACCTTTAAATTGTACAACATTTCTTGCATAAATTCTTTTTCATAAATTATTTCATGACTTACACAGACCACATATCACATGCTTGGACTTTCTGACTTGTCCTAAACACCCCTCTTTTAAACAAGCAGTTATTTTACTTTAGGACAAGAATTTATCATACAAGATCCTTTCTTATATAAAACCTTGTTTGCATAGCTAGAGGGCATGGCTAATTTCACATGTCCCCAAGACTTACCTAGAATCTAATGCTCCGGAATAAATTAAGCAATTTTTAAAAGTCAAAGAAGCAGTTTGTGACCTTAAAGCATTTAGTCAACATAATATCTGACCTGCATAATTTAGACCAAATGTTTACATTTGTGAAGATATTTTTATTTTACCAATATTTTAAAACTGTCTTTATTTCTCAGATTACTTAAGTCACATGAACTAAATGAAAGGCATTACACTTTTTACTTTTCTGACAAAATATTTGATTTAAGCTCTTATTATTAACCAGTTAATTAAAACTCTTTTATATTATACACACAACACATATAAATACACAGAAGATAAAGGATTCATTCCCTGAGCCAGGAATTGAACCCTAAACCCGGGCTACCGTTGTGAAAAGAGAAAGTACAGCCACATAGTTACAAGGTCAAGCTCCCAAGGACATGACTGACCAATTGGCTGGGCCATCTTGAATAGTGGGCTTTTGGGGCCCTACACACGCTTTTTATCCTAGGGTACCCCTCTTTATGACAGAAAAATACAGGAAGACACACAGAGCACACCAGATTCACTACAGCTTAAGACCAGCCTCAGAATTCCTTTTGTATTAATTAAAACTTTATAGAGGAGATAAACAGTGACATTTACCTTTCATTTAACCAGTTGGCACAAATTGAGAGAGGCCAGTGTCTGACTACTAAGAAATTCTTGCCCTTTTGCCGGCATGCCAGATTTCTGGGCTCTTTCTCTCTGACCAGCCCTAGTGACCCTAGTCAACTGTAATGCAAACAAATACATTCCCATGAATTAAGAATATTCACAAATAGCTTCAAATTTTGGAGAAATTAGGCAGAGTGAGAAATACTACTCAAATTCTATTTACAAAAGTATAATCAAGACACTTAAAGTATCAGGAAGCCTAAACTCCAAAGAAGTTAGTTTAAGATTAAAAAGCTGGTGTGCTCCATTAATTCCTGCAGGCCCAACAAAGGTAGCCTAGGAATTCTGGATAAATGGGACAAATGATGACTTTCTAGAAACACATAGGAAACAGAATATCCACAGAACCAAATAAAAGCCTTCCACTTAGGAACTTAAAAAAATCATGGTTTTATATATATGCATACACGAGCAAAGCCCAGAGGAGAATAAACAGCAAATGAATGAAAACTGGAAGCACAAACAAACAGAAAACCAACCCTAAATTTTCCCACTGAGTCTATCCTGGAGGCTACAGTGTTACCCAGGGCCCCAAAAAACCCACATAATGAATATTTTATTACTATTACACAATTCAGTTTCCTTAAGTTCACCAATATCATTATACATCCTGTGCAATCAAGAAATTCACTCTAGGCACATGACCTATATAAGTACTTCAGTGCCGGCACTATCCATGCAAAACAGTAAACATAGTGTGAAGCAATGCAAGCATGTATGTGAAATTTGGCTCCACACTAAATCCGGCTTCAGGCTTAACTATATTAAAGAATTGCCAAACTGCTAATGCTTTTTTTTTTTTTTTTTAGACAGAGTCTCCCTCTATTGCCAGGCTGGAGTGCAGTGGTGTGATCTTGGCTCACTGCAACCTCTGCCTCCTAGGCTCAAGCGATTCTGCTGCCTCAGCCTCCCAAGTGGCTGGTAGTACAGGCGCAGGCCACCATGCCCAGCTAATTTTTGTATTTTTAGTAGAGACAGGGTTTTACCATTTTGGCCAGGATGGTCTCAATCTCCTGACCTCGTGATCTGCCCGCCTTGGCTCCCAAGGTGCTGGGATTACAGGCATGAGCCACCGCACCCAGCCACATTTCTTTACAATACTTACTTTATTTTAATCAAGACTAAGAGCTTTAACTGAAAACATTAATTAGCCAAATGTCTCCAATTCTCTGTCAGGTTTTAAATAATATTTTATTATATAAACTTTTTCCACATGTTTATCTGCTACTTACTGGTTTCTTACTATGGTATTTCATAAATAACCTTTTCAAATCTGTATCTGAACTAACTTTTAGATAACTTCTGAATTAGACAAAATTATTATTTTTCTCACTAGTAATATAAACTTTTTGGCACATTTTGTTTACAGAATTATGTGTTAACTAGAATTCTTAGTAACCTAAAACTTGTGTGAAACCCCAAAAAGCAAGAAATCCTGAACCATAAGGTGTGGGCATTTATAAATAAGAACAGCTCCACAATTTAGAAACATACTTCCCCATATCACAATCCTTTCTTTATTGGAAATGACCCAGATATTAAATGAGCATCAAAAATAGCTCAAAGCATTTAATTTACACAAAAAGTTTACCTAAAACACTTATCCCATTCACTGTGCTCTGTTCTTTCAGTTTTAACAAGGGAGGCATGAGACATCAATCAAGATATGTAAAATGAACATTGGTTCAGTCCAGAAAGGTGGGACAACTCTTAAGCGGGGAGGGGGCTTCCAGGTCACAGGTAGGTGAGAGACAAACAGTTGCATTCTCTTGAGTTTCTGATTAGCCTTTCTAAAGGAAGCAGTCAGATATGCATTTATCTTAATGAGCAGAAGGATGACTTTGAATAAAATGGGACACAGATTTGCCCTAAGCAGTTCCCAGCTTGAATTTTCCCTTGAGCTTAGTGATTTTGGGGGCCCAAGATATTTTCCTTTCACAGATTTCTCTGATTTGTCAAAAAAACAAGGCACACAAACCAAGATCATTTTGTTTTGGCTGGGTTTATAGATTAATAATCTTCTATGCCAAACACTGACATCCCAAAATATCTAGCAAAGACAAACATAAAACCAGACAAAAAATGTATGCTGACGGTTCTGAAGGCATTTCTGTTTTTATTTTACCAATAATTTTAAAGCCAGCTTATTTAGTAAAGTTATACTTAAGTCACGTGAACTTAAAAATTGCTTAGACTTAGTTAATGTATGAGCACTCTTATAAGTCAGTTCGGTAAACACAACATATAACAATAAGTGTACATACAAATAAACACATCTAGACATGTACATGTACACATACATGAACGAAGATCCAATAGCTTGGAACCCTAGCCATGAGATAGCAATACAAGCTCGCCAGTTTTACTTTGTTTGACGCAATAGATAATCCAGTGAAGGCTGTGAACCAAACTTTCGAGTAAAACATTTTCCACGGCAGTTTGATTTTTAAAGGCCAAACCTCCCCAGACTCCAAAGGACACTGGGTCCAAACAGTTCCAAACGAGAGCATCACATGTTAACCAGGCCCCCTGCTCAGAACAGCAGCACAAAAGCCTGGGTGCATGCAACACCATCCCACTTTCCCATTCAACAGCAAACTCCAGATTCCAAACAATATTGGGGCCAAACAGCATTGCAACTGCAAGAGAAAGTTCTAAGAAGAGTTTAGGACTAGACCTCAGAACCTCTGCCAAGGGCATCCCCTTTGTAGAGACTGAGGTCCAGAGGATCCCCCTGGGGTGTTCCCCTTTGGAGTCCAATCTTAGAGTGTCAGACGTCTCTGACCTTAGGTGGTCACTGGTGCTGTTTTGCATACTTTTCTTCCAGAGGCGATGGCTTACTGTGAGCTTTCCTTTGGTACCTGGGTGTAATCCCCAACTTTTAACATCCATATAATTTGATAATGCCATGCTTTCCCGTGCTTCTCATTCCACTAGAGTGACAGCCATGAACTGTAATGACAGGATTTGGAGCCTGGGTGGGCTTCTTTTGTCCTTAGCCAGTCGAGTAGGGGAAACGAAGAATTTATGCTTATGTTTTCCTGATTTCTGTGAGCTGCTGTAACATATTAATCAAACCCAAAGGGGAAGTCGGGGCAACTCCAATTTAGAGCCAGTTGATCAGAAGCACAGGTGGAACATCCTGGGGCTTGCAGTTGGCATTAGAATTGTGGCTCAGTCTTCAGTCTGTGTGATCTGATGGTATCCCCAGGTAGATAATGTAGAATTGAATTGGAGGACGCCCAGGTCATGGTCTATGCAGAGTTGCTTTGCTTGCTTGCTGGCTGGTGGGGAGAAATCCTCACACATCTATGGTCAGAAGCATGTTGTAAGAGGATAGTGGAAGAAACAGTTTATTTCTTCCTCTCATAACCCCGATACTTTTTTTTTTCCTCTGTCTCTAAAGGCTCATTTTGAATCTGTATTTCTTAAAGTTTAAAACCTTTCAGTCTAATTTCTCACAATCACTCTTACCAAAGAACCTGGGTCCCACCATGAGAGAAAACAGCCCATCTACTCCCTGGAATATTTATTTACTGGCATTCACTTTGGTTGGTGTGCTAAAATGATTGAGCCATATGAAATTGCCCTTTTTATGGGTTGAAACTAGGTCAGATAGCAATTTCATTCTCATTTTGGTAAAATTTAAGGACTTAGTGACCCATAGGAATATTATTGGAAGTATTTTTATTGCTATAGCATTTAAATAAAAGTAATTCCATTTGTTGCTGAAATTTTTACTAAAAGAGTTGAGCATGTGATAGTAATTAAAACAAAATATTCTGTTTTATAGTGACAGTAGTTTGAAAAGAAATGTTATAACTAAAATATAAAGTAAGTGCA
Organism: Pan troglodytes; assembly: GCF_028858775.2. Classification (NCBI taxonomy): domain Eukaryota; kingdom Metazoa; phylum Chordata; class Mammalia; order Primates; family Hominidae; genus Pan; species Pan troglodytes. The sequence continues at coordinate 92,452,470 of NC_072414.2, read as the reverse complement.
ATGGAATTAGACTTTGAGATGGAACATGAAGACTAATTTCTGATGTGTGACAGACAATAATATATCAGGCAATTAAGGAGATTTTGTTCAGGCAGTTGCAATAGGGATAATAAATAAAAATAATTCCATTTGTTGCTGAAATTTTTACTGAAAGAGTTGAACATGTGATAGTAATTAAAACAAAATATTCTGTCTTATAGTGTCAGTAGTTTGAAAAGAAATGTTATTATAACTAAAATATAAAGTAAGTGCAATGGAATTAGACTTTGAGGTGGAACATGAAGACTAATTTCTGATGTGTGACAGACAATATGTCAGGCAATTAAGGAGATTATTTTGTTCAGGCAGTTGCAATAGGGAGACTGTTCATAATGGGAAACCTCTTGAAGAGGAAGGAGAAAAGGTAGTGATTAATAAAACAAGGGAGTCACTGAGGAAGGGTAGAAGTAGGTCCTATTTGGGAATTGTAGACAGTGGGTTGGTCCTTTCTGGTTAACCCTTTCTTGGAATAAAAAAGGGTATGGTGCTTTTCCATTCTGGCCTTCTGAGAGCACGCAGGGCTGAGATAAAGTATAACACTGTCAGATGGAACAACATTACCAACATTTGTATTAATAAATCATATGGGATGCATACCACAGGTTGAAAGTGTGATTCAGAGAAAACTTATCAAAAGTTTCATTCATAACTTTAAAATCTATAGGTTTCTTAATATTTATTTCTCCATGAAAGGACTAAAACAGGGCAGCTTTGTGTTGTGGAGTAATCAACAATTGAAACTCAGGCTAAATCAGGGGAAGAAGCCAGCCATTAAAGACCAAGACTAGGCTAGTGGGCCATATTGTAGACGGAAGACCCAGTATAAGACCAAGACTAGGCTAGTGGGCCATAGTGTAGATGGAAGACCCAGTGTAAGACCAAGACTAGACTAGTGGGCCATAGTGTAGACGGAAGACCCAGTGTAAGACCAAGACTAGGCTGGTGGGCCGTAGTGTAGACAGAAGACCCAGTGTAAGAGCAAGACTAGGCTAGTGGGCCATAGTGTAGACGGAAGACCCAGTGTAAGACCAAGACTAGGCTAGTGGCCATATTGTAGATAGAAGACCCAGTATAAGACCAAGACTAGGCTAGTGGGCCGTAGTGTAGATGGAAGACCCAGTGTAAGACCAAGACTAGGCTAGTGGGCCATAGTGTAGATGGAAGACCCAGTATAAGACCAAGACTAGGCTAGTGGGCCGTAGTGTAGATGGAAGACCCAGTGTAAGACCAAGACTAGGCTAGTGGGCCATGTTGTAGATGGAAGACCCAGTATAAGACCAAGACTAGGCTAGTGGGCTGTAGTGTAGACGGAAGACCCAGTGTAAGACCAAGACTAGGCTAGTGGGCCATAGTGTAGATGGAAGACCCAGTGTAAGACCAAGACTAGGCTAGTGGGCCATAGTGTAGATGGAAGACCCAGTGTAAGACCAAGACTAGGCTAGTGGGCCATAGTGTAGACGGAAGACCCAGTGTAGGACCAAGACTAGGCTGGTGGGCCGTAGTGTAGACAGAAGACCCAGTGTAAGACCAAGACTAGGCTAGTGGCCATAGTGTAGATGGAAGACCCAGTGTAAGACCAAGACTAGGCTGGTGGGCCGTAGTGTAGGCAGAAGACCCAGTGTAAGACCAAGACTAGGCTAGTGGCCATATTGTAAATGGAAGACCCAGTGTAAGTGGTAGACTTCCGAAGTCTTTTGGAAGTTGAAGATGGGAAGTGTGTCTATAAACGGGTCAGGGCAGAGAAGTCTGTAATTTTGTTAAAGGGTAAATTTCAAGAGTGTGAAATCACAACCCATATAAAATGACCAAGTATCAAAGATTTTATTTACCTTATTACTAAGAGAACCAGGCACAACCTGTTTAAAGGAGCAGTAAGAAAACCATGAACTATGTAGGGTGAAGGAATGTTAAAATGAGTTTACAGGTGGAAGCAAAACTGATTTTTCCCACTGGGGAGAGGGTTGCCTCTTTATCAGACAGTTCTTCACAGATCTGTGGACAAGAATTATTTGAGGTGTGAAATATTTCAAAGGCAATGAAAGGAGCAAAACCCCCCTCCTTCCCAGGGTCAGATTGTTCCCAGAGGCTCCAGCATTCCATTGTCATGATATTCAGTAATCTCTTTTGCCTGTGCCAAAGTCCTAAGTTTTTCCTTGCCATACTCCCTCTATAGTAACTACTTGCTGCTTCTGATGTTGATCCATTTGAAGTTGGAATTTCATTGGCAACAGCCATAATCTAGTTTGACCATATGGCAGTCTAACTTTAAATTTTTATCTATAAATTGGAGGTGAAGGTTAATGAATTTGAATTAGCTCAGTGGTTCTCAACTGGAGTGATTTTGTCCCCCAGGGGACATTTGACAATGTCTGCAGACATTTTTTGGTTGTCAAAATCTGGCAGGTCAGGTGGGAAGTGCTTTGGGCATGTAGAAAAGGTAGAGGTCAGGAATGCTGCCAAACATCTTACAATACACAAAACAGCTCCCCACTACAAAGTTACCTGGCTCCAAATATGAATAGTGCCAAAGTTAAGAAACCCTGATAGCCATTGAAAACTGTTAGAGGAAAGCTCAAGTTTCTGCTGCGTTAAAATTAAACCTAATTTTATGCTCTCAAATCTGTGTGGAAAGCATACATTTCATTGTTACGGTCTTGAAATAATGTTCCTGTTACAATTTTCCGTTTTAGAAATTAAGCAGTCAGCATCCCCTTTAACTTGAGAGACTTAGTGATTAAGTGGAAACAGTTGCTTTCTCTTGTGATAAGCATATAGCAGTTAGAATTTTTAAATTATTTTTCCTATTTTAGGTTTCACTGAAGAAACGTCTTAGAGATTCATTGCACTTCTGAGATTTAATGTTTACAACTTGGAGTTGTCAACCTTCTTATAAGATACATTTTGGAAGTCAAAATGAAAGTTTTCTGTGAAGTTTTAGAAGAGTTATACAAGAAGGTACTTCTTGGAGCCACACTTGAAAATGACAGCCATGATTACATCTTTTATCTCAACCCAGCAGTTTCAGATCAAGATTGCTCTACAGCCACCTCCTTAGAATGGGCAAACACCTGTCGTATCCAGGGCAGGCATCAGCCCATCTCTGTTGGTGTGGCTCCCATTGCTGTAGCACCTGTGTGTTTGAAGACCAACTCTCAGATGAGCGGTTCCAGAGAAGTAATGCTCCTTCAGTTAACAGTGATCAAAGTGATGACAACCCGGATATTGTCTGTCAAAACCGAGTTCCATGCAAAGGAGCAATACAGAGATGTAATTAAAATTCTCTTAGAATCAGCCAAAGTCGATTCTAAATTAGTAAGCCATTTGTTTTTCTAAAGATGTAGATATTTAAAATAAAGTTTTAAGAACATTCAGCAATAGTGGTTAATTATATTTGTTTTCCTCTAGATCTGCATGTTCCAAAATTCAGATAAATTGTTATCTCACATGGCTGCACAGTGCCTTGCATTGCTTCTATATTTCCAATTGAGAGAAAAGGTAAGATAAGTAATCAAAGTATGTTATTATTTCTCTTTCTTAATTTTTTTTTTAAATTTAAATGTTTTGTGGAGACAAGGTCTCACTGTGTTGCCCAATCTGATCTCAAACTTCTGGGCTCAAGCAATCCTCCTGCCTCAGCCTCCCAAAGTGCTGGGATTAAAGACGAGAGCCATGGCACCTAACCTGTTTCTCTTATAGTTTCTTTAAAATTGCTCTTTGACATTTGATTTTTACCCTTCAGATATTTGTATTAATAAGACATTTGCTCACATAATAACATATGTAAAGCCATAAAAATTTAAGAATAGAATATGATGATTTGTGTCAAGGATTAGAGTCTTAAATGTGTTGTCAATCATAATCAGATTCTTAACCTGAGAGGTGAATTTCACATCAGAGTCCATAACTTTCTGCAGATTCTCGAACTAGTAGGTGGACCCCTTCCCCCTAAAAAGATTTAGGAACCACCAGTTGAGAACAAGCCTATTTTCACAGGTTTAATGTAAATTCTAACAACAGTCCTCAGCATAATATAAAACAGTATAAATAAATTCAGAGTTGAGTTTTTCTCTTATCTCTGAATTAGTTAATAAACGAATGAAATATCTACTGACTTTTCAACTATAATCTCTTGCTTCTTTCAATAACTTTTTTCTGAATATAAAAAGTGATATTACAGTAGAAAATTTGGAAAATAGACAAAGTATAAAGAGCAAATTAAAATGAAAAATTCACTACTTAGAGATAACACTGCTAACATTTTCATCTTTCATTTTTATTTTCTTTTTTTTTTCTTTACTGTCATAATTTTTATTCAGCATTACTGTGGAAGTTCTGGCTAGTGCAGTAATTAAAAAAAATAAGTTAAAGGTATAAAGATAAAATGTTGAAGTAAAGGAGCCACAGTCTTTGCTTTCTTGAAACTTAGAATCCAGTAGTAATCTGAATTGTTATAGTCTACCTAAGAGGAGATTTTGAAGTGAACATCAATTATGTAAAATATCTTTTTACCAAGACATGGTAATTTGGCTTCCAGAATTTTTTTTTTGTGGTTATCACTGGCTCATTTTTATTTTTATTTTTTTATTTTTATATATATATATTTTTTATTATACTTTAAGTTCTAGGGTACATGTGCACAACGTGCAGGTTTGTTACATATGTATACATGTGCCATGTTGGTGTGCTGCACCCATTAACTCGTCATTTACATTAGGTATATCTCCTAATGCTATCCCTCCCCCCTCCCCCTACCCCACAACAGGCCCTGGTGTGTGATGTTCCCCTTCCTGTGTTCAAGTGTTGTCATTGTTCAGTTCCCACCTACGAGTGAGAATATGCGGTGTTTGGTTTTTTGTTCTTGCGATAGCTTGCTGAGAATGATGGTTTCCAGCTTCATCCATGTCCCTACAAAGGACATGAACTCATCATTTTTTATGGCTGCATAGTATTCCATGGTGCATATGTGCCACATTTTCTTAATCCAGTCTATCATTGTCAGACATTTGGGTTGGTTCCAAGTCTTTGCTATTGTGAGTAGTGCCGCAATAAACATACGTGTGCATGTGTCTTTATAGCAGCATGATTTATAGTCCTTTGGGTATATACCAAGTAATGGGATGGCTGGGTCAAATGGTATTTCTAGCTCTAGATACCTGAGGAATCGCCACACTGTCTTCCATGCTGGTTGAACTAGTTTACAGTCCTACCAACAGTGTAAAAGTGTTCCTATTTTTCCACATCCTCTCCAGCACCTGTTGTTTCCTGACTTTTTAATGATCGACATTCTAACTGGTGTGAGATGATATCTCATTGTGGTTTTGATTTGCATTTCTCTAATGGCCAGTGATGATGAGCATTTTTTCATGTGTCTGTTGGCTGCATAAATGTCTTCTTTTGAGAAGTGTCTGTTCATATCGTTTGCCCACTTTTTGATGGGGTTGTTTGTTTTTTTCTTGTAAATTTGTTTGAGTTCATTGTAGATTCTGGATATTAGCCCTTTGTCAGATGAGTAGATTGCAAAAATTTTCTCCCATTTTGTAGGTTGCCTGTTCACTCTGATGGTAGTTTCTTTTGCTGTGCAGAAGCTCTTTAGTTTAATTAGATCCCCTTTGTCAATTTTGTCTTTTGTTGCCATTGCTTTTGGTGTTTTAGACATGAAGTCCTTGCCCATGCCTATGTCCTGAATGGTATTGCCTAGGTTTTCTTCTAGGGTTTTTATGGTTTTAGGTCTAACATTTAAGTCTTTAATCCATCTTGAATTAATTTTTGTATAAGGTGTAAGGAAGAGATCCAGTTTCAGCTTTTTACATATGGCTAGCCAGTTTTCCCAGCACCATTTGTTAAATAGGGAATCCTTTCCCCATTTCTTGTTTTTGTCAGAGTTGTCAAAGATCAGATGGTTGTAGATGTGTGGCATTATTTCTGAGGGCTCTGTTCTGTTCCATTGGTCTGTATCTCTGTTTTGGTACCAGTACCATGTTGTTTTGGTTACTGTAGCCTTGTAGTATAGTTGGAAGTCAGGTAGTGTGATGCCTCCAGCTTTGTTCTTTTGGCTTAGGATTGACTTGGCAATGCAGGCTCTTTTTTGGTTCCATATGAACTTTAAAGTAGTTTTTTCCAATTCTGTGAAGAAAGCCATTGGTAGCTTGATGGAGATGGCATTGAATCTATAAACTACCTTGGGCAGTATGGCCATTTTCACAATATTGATTATTCCTATCCATGAGCATGGAATGTTCTTCCATTTGTTTGTGTCCTCTTTTACTTCGTTGAGCAGTGGTTTGTAGTTCTCCTTGAAGAGGTCCTTCACATCCCTTGTAAGTTGGATTCCTAGGTATTTTATTCTCTTTGAAGCAATTGTGAATGGGAGTTCACTCATGATTTAGCTATTTGTCTGTTATTGGTATATAAGAATGCTTGTGATTTTTGCACATTGATTTTGTATCCTGAGACTTTGCTGAAGTTGCTTATCAGCTTAAGGAGATTTTGGGCTGAGACAATGGGGTTTTCTAGATATACAATCATGTCATCTGCAAACAGGGACAATTTGACTTCCTCTTTTCCTAATTGAATACCCTTTGTTTCTTTCTCCTGCCTGATTGCCCTGGCCAGAACTTCCAACACTCTGTTGAATAGGAGTGGTGAGAGAGGGCATTCCTGTCTTGTGCCAGTTTTCAAAGGGAATGCTTCCATTTTTTGCCCATTCAGTATGATATTGGCTGTGGGTTTGTCATAAATAGCTCTTATTATTTTTAGATACGTCCCATCAGTACCTAATTTATTGAGAGTTTTTTAGCATGAAGGGCTGTTGAATTTTGTCAAAGGCCTTTTCTGCATCTATTGAGATAATCATGTGGTTTTTGTCTTTGGTTCTGTTTATATGATGGATTACATTTATTGATTTGCATATGTTGAACCAGCCTTGCATCCCAGGGATGAAGCCCACTTGATCATGGTGGATAAGCTTTTTGATGTGCTGCCGGATTTGGTTTGCCAGTATTTTACTGAGGATTTTCTTATCGATGTTCATCAGGGATATTGGTCTAAAATTCTCTTTTTTTGTTGTGTCTCTGCCAGGCTTTCGTATCAGGATGATGCTGTCCTCATAAAATGAGTTAGGGAGGATTCCCTCTTTTTCTGTTGATTGGAATAGTTTCAGAAGGAATGGTACCAGCTCCTCCTTGTACGTCTGGTGGAATTCGGCTGTGAATCCATCTGGTCCTGGGCTTTTTTTGGTTGGTAAGCTATTATTATTGCCTTAATTTCAGAGCCTATTATTGGTCTATTAAGAGATTCAGCTTCTTCCTGGTTTAGTCTTGGGAGGGTGTATGTTTCCAGGAATTTATCCATTTCTTCTAGATTTTCTACTTTATTTGCATAGAGGTATTTATAGTATTCTCTGATGGTAGTTTGTATTTCTGTGGAATCAGTGGTGATACTCCCTTTATCATTTTTTATTGCGTCTATTTGATTCTTCTCTCTTTTCTTCTTTATTAGTCTTGCTAACGGTCTATCAGTTTTGTTGGTCTTTTCAAAAAACCAGCTCCTGGATTCATTGATTTTTTTGAAGGGTTTTTTGTGTCTCTATCTCCTTCAGTTCTGCTCTGAACTTAGTTATTTCTTGCCTTCTGCTAGCTTTTGAATGTGTTTGTTCTTGCTTCTCTAGTTCTTTTAATTGTGATGTTAGGGTGTCAATTTTAGATCTTTCCTGCTTTCTCTTGTGGGCATTTAGTGCTATAAATTTCCCTCTACATACTGCTTTAAATGTGTCCCAGAGATTCTGGTATGTTGTGTCTTTGTTCTCGTTGGTTTCAAAGAACATCTTTATTTCTGCCTTCATTTCATTATGTACCCAGTAGTCATTCAGGAGCAGGTTGTTCAGTTTCCATGTAGTTGAGCAGTTTTGAGTGAATTTCTTAATCCTGAGTTCTAGTTTGATTGCACTGTGGTCTGAGAGACAGTTTGTTGTGATTTCTGTTGTTTTACATTTGCTGAGGAGTGCTTTACTTCCAACTATGTGGTCAATTTTGGAATAGGTGTGGTGTGGTGCTGAGAAGAATGTATATTCTGTTGATTTGGGGTGGAGAGTTCTGTAGATGTCTATTAGGTCTGCTTGGTGCAGAGCTGAATTCAATTCCTGGATATCCTTGTTAACTTTCTGTCTCGTTGTTCTGTCTAATGTTGACAGTGGGGTGTTAAAGTCTCCCATTATTATTGTGTGGGAGTCTAAGTCTCTTTGTAGGTCTCTAAGGAGTTGCTTTATGAATCTGGGTGCTCCTGTATTGGGTGCATATATATTTAGGATAGTTAGCTCTTCTTGTTGAATTGATCCCTTTACCATTATGTAATGGTCTTCTTTGTCTCTTTTGATCTTTGTTGGTTTAAAGTCTGTTTTATCAGAGACTAGGATTGCAACCCCTGCCTTTTTTTGTTTTCTATTTGCTTGGTAGATCTTCCTCCATCCCTTTATTTTATTTCTGTGGCATATTCGATTTTTTTACTTAAATAATATTAGGATATTTCTGTTCCTTCTCGGTTTGCCACGTATTATCATACTTCTTTTGGCCAAATGTGTAAACAATGTTGTATACAGTTGTATTATGTAAAGAAAAGATTGTATTTTAACTGCTTTCTTTATTTTCTCACTTGTAGATAACCTTAAGTAATTCCTGGATTGCTTTTTGCCAGAAAAATCTTTCTGAATGCTCTGAGAGTAATAAAGCAATATACTGCCTCTGGACTCTTACAGCAATAATAAAAGAAATCTTTAAAGATTCATGTTCACAGAAAACAGGTATGGATTACATGGCCCCATAAACAATCGTCATCTTGCTCCTGGGAGCGTTGCATTTATAATGAGAAACAAAACTTAATTTGGAACATCTGATCTGTGTTAAAGTAATGAAAAACTCAGTCTCTTCCAATATATTTTGATTGAGGATAACCTGTTTTAAAAGAAAAAAAGTATAAGGAAAAAAGTAAAGCTTTTCATGAGCACAAATCCCTTGCATTGTTTGATGTTACTGATATTCGTAAAATGAATATTTTTTTTATTTTGTTTTGTTTTGTTTTTTTGAGACAAGTCTTGCTTTGTTGCCCAGGCTGGAGTGCAATGGCATGATCTTGGCTCACTGCAACCCCTGCCTTGCGAGTTCAAGTGATTCTTCTGCCTCAGCCTCCCTAGTAGCTGGCATTACAGGCGCTCACCACCACACCCAGCTAATTTCTGTATTTTTAGTAGACACAGGGTTTTACCATGTTGGCCAGGCTGATCTCAAACTCCTGACCTCAAGTGATCCACCCGCATCGGCCTCCCGAAGTGCTGGGATTACAGTTGTGAGCCACTACACCCGGCCATAAAATGAATTTTAACCGTGGTTCTTACCCATTAATCTGTGTAACCTCATTTGTTAATGTTAGAGGTAAACATTCCAAATCTGTTTTTTCATCTTAAAAAGTGATATTTATAAAAAGTGAATTGTAAAATTGTTTGAAGAAGACTGTTTTTCCTGTTTATAATTCCTGTTTTTATAATTGCAGAAATTCTAAAGCAGTTCCTGACTCATTTCGACACCATTTTTGAAGTGTTTTACAATTCCTTATTCTCTCAGCATTTTGAAAACTGCCGGGATACTTCTAAAATAGTAAACATCCTGATGTGTTTCCTGGAGTTGCTTGAGCTTCTCATCGCCTCCAGAATCCACCTGAAGTTACATTTCACTTGCCAGAGGATTTTATTTTTGAAACCATCTTGCATGCTAGAAGTTATTACCTGGCCTATTCAGGCTTTTGTTAAAAGGAAGGTCATCATATTCCTCAAAAAGTGCCTTCTCTGTAAAGTGGGTGAAGACCTCTGTCGTGGATCTGTGCCTGCCTTAATGCCGCCAGACCATCATGTAGCGGTGGACATGCTGGCTTTAGCTAATGCTGTTTTGCAAGCTGTGAATTCGGGGTTGTTGAAGACACTGTCTGTTTATGAAAAACATTCCTTTTTTGGAGGCGATGAAGTTCAACCTGGATGTGAACATATCACTAGTCCAGATCATGTGATCCTTAGAGCAGCAAGCTTAGTTATAATGAAATCCTTAGAAATCAAGTTTCAGAATTGTTCTTCAGCAAGTGAAATGAAAGGTAATTCTCCAGACTCCTTTTGTATGCAGTGTGTAATTATTTACTTAATACAGTAATTCATAATTATCAAATCTCAGGACTAGTTTAAATTCCAGTAATTTAAGCTGTATGTTATCCTATTTATAACTTACTACATTTTCCAAAAAATAAAAAAGAACTGGATTTACCTTTAAGAAACATGTCAGCTTTTTGTGCCTACAATGAATTTGTAAAGCATAAGGAATGATTTAGGTTTAAAAAAGTTGCTGTTGAGTCATCTCAAAGTAAGTGATGGAAATCAATTCATATTCAAATATTTACAGCATTTTATTTATATTAATCCTTCTTTTTTTTTTTTAATCTAAACTGCAGGTGCGTGACCATGGCCCACTGCAGCCCTGACCCCCCTTCGGCCCATGCTATTCCTCCTGTCCCAACCTGGGAGGTCCCAGCCTGGGAGATCAAGGCTACAGTGAGCCATGACCCATCGCACACCTGCACTCCAGTCCTGGTGCAACAGATGGAGATCCTTTCAGGGAGAGAGAGAGAGAGAGAGGAGAAGAGAGATTAAAGAAGAATATGTTCACTCCCACTTATGTGTTTATTGTTATTGTTTGTTATTATTTCCTTGTTATTGTTGTGTTTACTGTTTGTTTATTTTGAGGCAGGGTCTTGCTCTGTCTCCCAGTCTCACTGCAGCCTCAACGTTTTGAGCTCAAGTGATCCTCTCGCCTCTGTTTCCCCACCCCATTTATATTAATCCTTCATACAATTAGTGTTTCTACTAATGTAGATTATCGAAAATTAGATATTGAATTAAAGCTAATATATGAGAAGTTATATTGACAAAGAAATTGTTACATATATAATTTCCAGAATAGTAACTCAGGAGTTCAAAGTCTTCCATTTTGCTTGAGAAAAATGAATAGTAAATGTCTCTAAACAGGCAGCATACAGATTCAGTGAAAAGTTTGAATTGTGAGCAATGACATCACTGAATTGCTTTGGATATAATTTAGCTTTTAATAACTACACATTAGTTATAATTCTGTGCAGTTTTAATTTATAACACTAGATGGCACCTGTTATATAATTCAGCTTTAAATTGTAGTTCAAACCACCTAAAACGTTTTTATTTTTGTGCTTAATAGTAGTACTACTATGCTTTAAACAAACAAAAAATATGTTTCTCTGTTATTTTGAAGACAAAATTATTTTTGCTTGGTTGCATTCTTGCCTCTAGTGACAGACAGCTCTGGCATCCGATGAAGTGATCTTAGTTGTCTGCTCATTTATTTATCTGCTTTTAGCAAGAAATTACATAACTTTTATTTCTAAGAGATAGTTGTTGGGCAGTTGTTGCAAATAGATGATGTAGCTGTACATTTTAAATGTATGCTCTGGAATGAGTCACTTTTTTTCCCTGAGCCTCAGTGTCCTCATTTGCCAAATAAAGATGCTTCCTAACTGATTCCTGATGACTTTTTGAAAGTGAATTAGGAGAATTGCATCTTAAGGTACTTTAGACACTATGAGTTTATATATAGGCAAGATATTCATTCATTCATAAACTATTGCCTACACTTTGAAATTTTCATTTTTTGAAGTTGACTTACAGAGGTTCATGTCTGAGTTACTGACCTTCTTAAAGCCTCATCTTCAGCCCTCTCTGCAATTACACAATCCGTGCAAATGGCTGTCTCGGGTTTTCATAGAACAAGACGATGACATGCTGGAGGCTGCCAAGGCATCACTGGGCATCTACTTAACACTGACCAGGTTAGTGTATTTTAAAGTAATTATTGAACGGCCTACAAGTCAGGAAAGCAGAAAACATTTCTGAGAATGTGCTGGGCATGTTGCTTACTTTCATCATTTGGGGGAAAACATCCTGTGGCAGTTCCTTTCTTTAACCCTGACTTACATGAAAAGGAGATTGCATTTGCATCGCTAGGAAAACCTGGCTGGCTGGGCAGTTCTCAGGTAGTATAACTAGATTGGTATCTGAAAACATGGCTTCTGATTTAGTCTCCAGTAAGTCAGTACACTTCTCTGAGTCTTAATTGTTGTTCATTTAAGACCTCTTTTCACCCCTAAGACTTACTTTTTTGTATTAAGCTTCAGTAAGATGATCTTTGCCTTTGTAAAGGTGAATACAAACTTAGAAATAATCAAAGAAGCTGTTCTGAATTTTCGTTTCAGTCGAATTTGGGCTGATACCTTCTTGAGGCAAATGTCTGAAATTGGTTAAGTTATGTTACTGATGATTTATACTGACTGTCTCTGCTTTATTAAAATAGCTGTACTTGGGGTAATATCTTCTTGTGGCAAATATCTATAATTGGTTATGAAGCTAATAACCGATGACCTTTTCCACTGTTTCTGCTTCTGCTTTATTAAAACCCTCACATATTTGCTTTATTTCCATTTCTTTCTTGGCCTGGGAGAAAGGGATTTCTTGCTAATGATCTGTGGTGCAGCGTTGTGCCGCCAGTACTTGTATTATGACACTGCTGGCAATGGCTGCTCTTAGACTCTTGAGTGTTTGGGGCCAATTTTCAAAAGGTCCTAATCAAGAACACAAAATTCCTGCATGTGATTTGAATTAGATTCAAAATGGTCAAATACAAGTTCAGTCTGAAAATGCACATGCCTGTGAGAGTGTATCTTAATTGTACTCAAAGTTAGCTCCTTACTCCTCAGGAAGTGGAAACCCCTGAATGAAACTGACTTTGTGTGTGAATTTCTCACTTTCTGAATCCAGTTCAGTGTGTCCAGAGAGGCACGTGCTTACAACATAGATAGTTTTTTTCAGATGTAGTTGTATTTGTTAAGATTTTTTTGGTTGTAAATGATAGAAACCAACTCTAATTTGAGCAAAAGCCAGCATTTATTGGCTCATAACTGGGAATTCTAAAGGGTCAAGTTGGAGTCAGGTATAACTATATGTACAGGGACTATAATCAATCATGTCATCAATCACTTGTCAATTTTTCTCTGTCTCACAGTTTTGAATTCATTCTCAAGGCATGGCCACCAGCAGTTCAAGGCGTAACTCAGCCTTACAGTTACAATCTTCCATAGCTCCAGCAAAAGTCCCAGGGGAGACCTGATTAACCCACTTGGGTCACAGAGCCTTGTCAGAACCAGTCACTGTGGCCAGGAGCATGGTGTGCTCTGATTGGTCAGTCTGGGTCACATGCCCACCCTTGTTGAGGAGGGTAAGGAAGGAGGTTTAGGAATTATCTTACCACATGGAATTGGTTACCTATAAGAATGAGGAGTTCTGATGTCGAGAGAAAGAACGACAGATAACTTCTATTGGGCAGACAAAAACTAGAACTGCCAAAGTCAGTGGATTTTGCTTTACTGAGTCAGATTTCTTTAGAGCTTATGGGGAAGGGAATGGGTTTTGAAATTTTTTCTTTTAAGAAGTGATGCATAGATTTAAAAGTAATCTAATAGGTTAATTTATAGTATGTGAATTATATCTGGTAAAACTGTTTATTTTTGTAAGGTCGTTAATCTGCATTCTCCATTATCTTCATTTTCAGAGGATGTGAAGCCACTGAAAGCTTGACTCAGGGAAAAGAAATGTGGGACCATCACACACATGAAAATGGCTATAATCCTCACTGTATTTTCTTATTCTTCTTGAAAAATATAGGATTTGATTCCACAGTTCTTCTTGACTTTTTGATTTCATCAGAAACCTGTTTTCTTGAATATTTTGTTAGATATTTAAAATTACTGCAAAAGGACTGGGATAATTTTTTCACCATTTGCAATAACTTTGATGCAACTGAATCTAAATATGACGTAAGTATTTGTGGCTGTGTCCCCTCACTTGTCCAAGACCCAAGCACCAACCAAACAATACCCCATCGTTTGACTGCTCCTCATAGTCACAGAGATGTGTGTGCTCGGCACTCCTGGGCTTCCGATGCTCCCTCTGAACCACTGAAAGCTGTGATGTCCAAGGGGGCTCACACCATGTGTGCTTCTAGTCTGTCTTCCCCCCGGGCCTCTCAAAGTCTGGTAGATTACGACAGCTCTGATGATTCTGATGTGGAATCCACAGACCAGTGTTTAGCTAACAGTAAACAGACATCTTTACACCAGCAAGCAACTAAGGAGATTCAGGATGCAGCTGGGACAAGCAGGGATAAAAAAGAATTTAGCCTTGAGCCTCCATCAAGGCCTCTGGTTCTGAAAGAATTTGATACTGCCTTCTCCTTTGATTGTGAAGTAGCCCCAAATGATGTCGTCTCTGAAGTGGGAATATTTTACAGAATAGTAAAATGCTTCCAGGAACTACAAGATGCCATCTGCCGTTTGCAAAAGAAAAATCTTTTCCCATATAATCCAACTGCACTTTTGAAGTTGTTAAAATACATAGAGGTGATAAGTAATAAAACTATGAACACTTTGTAAAACATTGACATTTTATTTTCCAGGTATGGTTTTTCCTTAATATAAATTATGTCTCAATGAGGTAATAGTATAAAATCATCACCACAAAAGGGTTTTCTTTTTTTATTTTTTGAGACAGAGTATCATTCTGTCGCTCAGGCCGGAGTGCAGTGGCGTGACTCGGCTCACTGCTACCTCCACCTCCTGGGTTCAAGCAATTCTCCTGCCTCAGTCTCCCGAGTAGCTGGAATTACAGGTGCCCGCCACCACGCCCAGCTAATTTTTGTATTTTTAGTAGAGATGGAGGTTTCACCATGTTGCCAGGCTGGTCTTGAACTCCTGACTTCAAGTGATCCGCCTGTCCGCCCTCCCGAAGTGCTGGGATTACAGGCATGAGCCACTGTGCCCGGCTGGGTTTTCTAGACAAGTTCTTACTTTTTGCCTTATTGGAAGCAACCTAGTGACTGAAAAAGAGACATCAAGTGACAAGTCACTCAGTATAGCTATATACCACTGGAGATTTATGGCAGTTCTAAGTGACACAAAATCGGGGGTGGTGATTGCGTTCCTCAGCTAGGGCTGCCATAACAACTTGCCACGTGTGCTGCAGCTTCAGACACCTGGAATTATCCTCATAGTTTTGGAGGCCAGAATCCAAACTCAGGCTTCAGCAGGGCAATGCCCTCAGGGTCTGGAGAAGAATCCCACCCTGCCCCTTTCTGGCTTCTGGTAGCAGCCAGCCAGCCATGGTGTCCCTTGTCTTGTAGTGGCGTCACTGCAGTTCCTGCCTCGCATGGCATTTTCCTGTGTCTGTCCAGTTTCCCTCCTACAAGGACATCGGTCATTGGATTGGGACCCACCCTCATCCAGTATGATCTCAACTTGATGACAGCTGCAAAGACCCTAATCCCAGATACGGCCACTTTCATGTGTTCTTGATGGACTTGAATCCAGGAGGCTCACTAACCAAATACAGTTACTATTTCCTTCTGGGGTATTTACACAGAAAGCGATATATTACAAATGTAAAATCTTAGCCGTTTCTTTGAGAAGTGATTATACCTGGCCTACTGTATGAACATGATTCTTTCTAAAAAAAAAATTTAATCACTACATAATTTTCCTATTTAAAATTGTGACATGAATAATTATGTTCCATATTCTTAAGGGGAAGCAGTAAATTCCATTTTAATATGTTTGTGTAATAGGAGCAATAGCTATATTGTGCTGTGAAGTCTGGCATTAAGGCAGTCTAAAATATTGCCTGTCCATTTTTTTTTTTAATGATCTCTTTGCAGAGAAACAGAACAAAGACTAAACCTACCGGACATTAAAATATATATTAAGGCTATGGTATTCGAAACAGTTTAGTACTTAATTCAGGTAGACATGGAAAAATCAGTGGAGCTAAATAGAAAGTTGCTGATTAAAATAACAGCGAAGTACCAGTGTTAGCCAAATAGCAACGCAAAGGTCAAAAGGTTTGCGTTTTAACATGCTGTCGGTGAGGCTATGCGTTAAGGCAGTTTCTACCATAATTGAAAAAGCACGTCAAAGAATGTGTATTCAAGGATGCCACGTAGTTTGTAAAAAATGTTAAGGTTTTAGAGTTTTACTAGAAATACCTGGTAAAGTAAGTCAGAATTTGTCTAGTCAGTGGAATAGTAGATGCGTTCTATGCATGTTTGTGGATGTGAAACATCTCCAGTAAAAAACAAGTAAATACATGGGGCTTGCAATTATTTAGGGAAAGAAGCAGGGCGGGAGTAATACACATTCATATATATGCTTTTGTGCATGTATAAAATATGTATGTAAGACTACCTAAGAAAGTCATAATAGTGGTTGCCTTGGGAGACAGGTCTGATGTGGAAGACAAAGTCTCATCTTTTTGTACTATTTTTAGCGGGATACATGCAGCACTGCATTAGGTTATTTCAATAACAGACCACATAGTACAGTGGTCCCATAAGACTATCAAGCCGTTATTTTTACTGTGACTGTCCTATGTTTAGGCATGTTTAGATACACGCATACTTACTATTGTGTTACAGTTGCCTACAGTATTCAGTACAGTAACATGCTGTGTACAGGTTTGTAGCCTAGGAGCAATGGGCTATACCATATAACCTAGGTGTGTAGTAGGCTATGCCATCTAGGTTTGTTGAGTATACTCTGTGACATACATGACATGACAACAAAATTGCCTTACAGCTCATTTCTCAGAACATGTCCCTGTCAAGTGACACATGGCTGTTTTTTGATGGAAATAACTGGGAAAAAAAAATCGACTCTTGTTCCTAAGGGTACATAAATGTTGAATGCATTATAACTCATGCTTATGCAGATGTGGTTTTGACTTGTGTTTCTCTATAAGGTTAGCAAGGAACTGTCAGCCCCTCATTACATGTAAAATGAGGGAAAAGCAATCTTACAGGTATGCGAAGTTGGTGTTTCAGAATCTCTACATTTATAACTAACTCGAGTGTAAGTCAATTCATCACACACTCACTAAGCCCTGCTCTTGCTAAAGGTGACCCTTGGCTGGTGTGATCACTATCCTTGGCCTTTCTGAGCATCTAAGCGCTATTCCCAGAGTTACTTCTTAAAGGAACACAAAACTATTGATGCATGTCTGCACAGTGAATTCCCAGAGTACAACACAAGAGCAGTCTGTAACCTCACCCCTTCCAGTAAAAGCATATGGAAATACAAGTGAGCACATGGTGCCGTGCACCTGACTTACTTATTTTAAAGCAGAAGAGATACAGAAAAGTGCACTATAAGTATACAGCTTGTTGAAGTTTCAGAAACAGCACACCTGTGGAGCCAGTCCCCAGATCAAGAAATAGCATGAGGCACCCAGAAGTCCCTCTTGAATCCTCTCCCTGTCACTGTGCACCCCTGAAGGTAACTGTGTCATGAACTGAGACAACAGAGACAATCTTTGCCTGGTTTTCTCTTTCTTTTATAAATGGAGTCATAGATTATGTATTCTTTTGTTCAACATCATTTGGGAGTGTGTCCTGATTTATTTTTAAAATGTCAAGTACCTGGCTAGGCATGGTGGCTCACGCCTGTAATCCCAGCACTTTGGGAGGCTGAGGCGGGTGGATCACCTGAGGTCAGGAGTTCAAGACCAGCCTGGCCAACATGGTGAAACCCCGTCTCTACTAAAAATACAAAAAACCAGCCAGGTATGGTGGCACACACCCATAATCCCAGCTACATGGGAGGCTGAGGCAGGAGAATCGCTTGAACCCCAGAGGCAGAGGCTGCAGTGAGCTGAGATCGCTCCATTGCACTCCAGCTTGGGCACAAGAGCAAAACTCCATCTCAAAAAAAAGTTAAGTACCCACATTTCAGCTATTATTAGTAACAAAATACTTTGACTCTTCATAATTCTCTGACACGCCTGATATGCTAGAACAGTGAGATTAGCAAACACTGGTCAAACAATAAAGTGTATGGTAAACAGGTTATGCAGGGCCTTGTGCAACTGGCCCCAACCTGCTTCTCCAGGCTGTCTGTGGTTTTCTCCCCATCCACTGTTCCTTGCACAACTCTTGGCTCTTAAATATTCATTCATCAAGCCCCATCTTCAGTGTTAGATTGTGAAGCCTTCCCCCATCCGTTCTTCACCATTCAATTCTGCATGCTCTATTCTCTGCGCTTTGCTCTTTCCTGTGTTGTATCATTTGTCACATTATATTTGAACCATAAGTCAACAGTCTTTCCATTTGCTAAGCTCTTTTTACTTCGTTACATCATAGGCACAGCACAAATGTTGAATAAATGAGAAGTGATCCTTCTCCAGGGACTTGATAATCTACTGGAGGAGACAGATGTGCAGAGAATTATAATCATTATCCTTACCTTGCACTTCCTACTTGCTAGCCACTGTTAAGTGCTCTTCTAATCCTTGTAACAATGTTAGAAAGTAGGTCCTATTATTATTATTATTATTATTATTATTATTATTATTCTTGTTTTGCAGACATGGAGATTAAGTAGCTTGCCCAAGATCACCCAGCCAGTAAAGTGGCAGAGCTGAAGTAATGGATTCAGGTAGTTGGGTTCCAACCTCTTCTCAGACTCCCTATGTAATTTATTCCTGCCTTCAAGATAGAAGATGAGGGATGTACACTATTAAAACTAAAATTGTTGCAGATTTGGATATGTGTGGTAGGTGGTATAAGTCACACTATAAACTTATACTGGAGTCAGGTCATCCAAGACCTAGGGTGATGTGCTATGGAGTATTGACTTTTCTATACACAGTGGACAGCTGATGAGGTGTTTGAGTAAATGACTGGTTTTGTATTTGAAGAAAGTGACTTTAGTGGCAATATAGTGGCTAGAGTTTATTGCCACAATAGAGTGGAAGAGTTTATTGCAGAAATCCCACTGAAGGCAAGGGCAATGGGAATGGGATCCAGGCCTGGCTGAATGCTCACATCAGCTTTTCTGCCCTCAGACACCCACTAACAACAATAAAGAGGCCAAATCACAAGCAACAAGACACATGAGGACAAAATGGAAAAGGAGAAAACAATTTTGGAAGCTCAAAGGTAGGTAGGTTGAAAACTCGTAACCGCCCAGTGGGTTCATCTTTCCCACTCCCTAAACAAAGCCGATTTATCAAGACAGGAATTTCAATAAAGAAAGAGTAATTCACGCAGAGCCGGCTGTAGGGGAGACTGAAGTTTTATTATAACTCAAATCGGTCTTTCCGAGCATTCAGGGATCAGAGTTTTTAAGGATAATTTGGTGGGAAGGGGATGTGAGTCAAGAGTGCTGATTGGTTGGGAAAGAGAAGAGATCAGGGAATTAAAGCTGTCTTCTTGTGCTGAGTCAGTTCCTGGGTGAGGGCCACAAGAACCAAGATCAGATGAGCCAGTTTATCGATCTGGGTGGTGCCAGCTGATCCATCAAGTGCAGGGTCTACAAAATAGTTACTGACTTAGGAGCAGTTTAGGGAGGGTCAGAATCTTGCAGCCTCCAGCTGCATGACTCCTAAACCATAATTTCTAATCTTGTGACTAATTTGTTAATCCTACAAAGGCAGTCTCGTCCCCAGGCAAGAAGGGGATTTGCCTCTTATCTTTGTTTTAAACAATAAATTCCTCTCAAAATTAGTTCAGCCTATGCCCAGGGATGAACAAGGACAGCTTGGAGGTAAGAAGCAAGATGGAGTTGGTTAAGTCCGATCTCTTCCACTGTCCCAGTTACAATTTTGCAGTGGCGGGTTCAAACTAACTTAGTCAACCCAGGAACATTACATTCCTATCTGGAATGGGGAAAACTGAAAAACCTGACTTATGAGCTGGATTCCTCTGACGGCTCAGGAGCTTGTAGTCTTGAGTACCATGCTGTACCATGGGGTGGTGGGTGGAAAAGCAATTCAGGAAACAATTACTTCTAGATCCTCTGCCCCATTCCATGTAGTTAGCCATTGCTCCCTCCACCACCTAGCAGATTAGAGGTTAATTCCCGGAGAGTGTGAAACAACAGGTCTTTGGACTGGGGAACACCAGACACAGCTGGAGATAGGAATAACATACTGAAAACAGGATTAATTAAACATTTACATACTAAATATAACCACCATCCTCCCCGGCCTTCTCCCCAACTCTATTGCCAGAACACTTCTAACTCTAAGTAGGAGGCTAGAAGAGACTTTTCTGGGGAATTTAACAAACCCAAGAAAAAAGACCTAAAGACACTGATATTGGGGTTCCCCAAATGAATTACCCAGCCAAATCACCCTACTATGAAGCCCATAGTGGCAAATATCACCATGTACATAGAGCTAACTGGCATTTAAGTGGCTCACTCTTACATATAATGTGAGTGAATAGCCAAGGATCAACAGGAATTAGGGGAAAGCCTCTAACCCAAAAGGCAGAGATCAAAACAAACACGAAACAGATTAAACAAAGAGGAAGTTAATTTATCAATACCCTCAAAGAAATTATAAAGGATACTACATAAAAAATATTCAGTGAGGGGCTGGGCATGGTGGCTTACACCTGTAATTCCAGCACTTTGGGAGGCCAAGGCAAGAGAATCACTTGAGCCCAGGAGTTTAAGACCAGCCTGGGCGACATCATGAGACTCTGTCTCTCCAAAAAAAAAACCCTAAATAGCTGAGTATAGTAGTCCCAGCTACTTGAGAGGCTTGGCAGAAGGATGGTTTGAACCCAGGAGTTTGAGGTTACAGTGAACTACAATCGTATAATCGCACCACTGCACTCCAGCCTGGGTGACAGAGCAGAGCAAGACCCTGTCTCAAAAAAGAAAAAAATATTCAGTGGGGAAACAAATACCTCTTATAAATTAATAATGTGATAGCAAAAATGAAAAAGTAGAAATGTAGTAAAAATAAGTTGAGGAAATCTAGATTTTACAGCAATAGGACAAAGAAATTAGAAAATAGGAGAGAGAGAGATGATACAATGTGAGAACTGGTCACCAAGGTCCAATAATTGAATAATAGAAGTATCAGAAAGAGAAAAAAGGACTGGAAAAGAGAAAGTACCAAAGAAATTCAAGGAAAGTTTTTAGAACTGAAAGACTTAGTCTTTAAATAATGTGTGCAAGTATAACTGGAAAAAAGAATTTAAAAAGGAGGAACAGGATCAACCTGAAATAAAGAGCCATCGTTTCACTGGCATGCTGAGATGCTGCTCTGTTTACTCAAATAAGAAAGGAAGCCTTAGGAGGAAGAAAAGTTCAGTTCTCACCTGAGTGACTTCTGACACTGTTATCAGCACAGCGTGGCATCCAGCAGAGAGTTAGAAATGCTCTGTTGGAAATTAGAAGGACAGAGCCAAATATGAGTCATTTGTATACAAGTATTATGAACATCATAGAAGAAAGTGTGATTGCCCTGAGAGTGGAGAGAGAAAAGGTGAGGGTGGGTCAGGGGAGTACTGGATAGAAGAAGGAACGTGAGGGAAATTTGAGGCAGGAGAACAGAAAATTCTATGAGGAAACTAAGAAAGGTTTTATAGAGCTTTGAGAAGGAAAATTTATGTGGGGTTTAGTATCTCTGAGAGCAACAGTGGGATGAGATCTGAGAAACCACCAGATGGTTTGACCCTTAGGAAGTAGCTGATGATGTTTAAGAGAGAAATTTTAGGTGGACTCAAGTGTGCACAGGAGGGGAAGAGGTAGAAACCAAGGACGGTGGTTTTCAATTTATTTGTATTCTCTGCACACAAATAATACTGGCATTTTGGGTGGCACCTTTGAAATGACAGGCTGAAAACAATACCATTCAAGTCAGAAATAGTTTTAACACAATCACCAAAGGCAATGTTCCAGAAATCCAAAATATCTCCCTGGGCACCAGCTGGACTTGCTGCTGTACCTCCCACCTCTTCCTCAACACAACCCACTAGGGCTGCACTTTGCAGACATGGACTGCCCAGATGTTTGGACACTTGACCTAAATATTAAACTTTAATTGGTCTTGATTGTCACTTATGACAGTATAAAAATTGTCTTGCTTTATCAAAATGCACATTCGAAAATTATGGTTGACAAAATGCCTTTTCTAACAGTAGGATCATAGATCAGACTAGCAAACCATTTCTGAGTTTTTCTGGTTATTTTAAAGAGGGTAGAACTGAACTCACATCAAAGCCTTTACAGTAAACACCATGTATCCCCTCTTAATTGCAAAGCTGGCCTATATATTTTTTTTAAGATAAAGGAAAAGCAAACAGTGATCCCTTTCTAAGTTTGCAGTTCACAATGAACCTTACCAAGTAGTTGGAATGAACTGTAGTCCAGTTACTTACTGCATTGGGTACAATACATGCTTGTGCACACCCTGGATTGCTTGTGTTTTTCCTTTTCAGAATTTTTGCTTTGTTTTCAAAGTACACTTCTCTGATATTTATTTTAAATTTACTTCACATACTGTTTTTTTGCAATGGAATCTCACTATGTTGCCCAGACTAGTCTCAAACTCCTGGGCTCAATCCTCCTGCCTCAGCCTCCCAAGTAGCTGAGATTACAGGCACACACCACTGTCCCAGCAGTTCTCTGATATTTAGAAGCATTGAGATATGGAATGTGATCTGCCTGTGATTTTCTTTCCAGTGAGAATGGCTCAGGTGTTTGCTGTTTGGTAGAGCCTACCTAATCATTGAAGGCAGTAGAGTTGAAGCATGGTTTTACCTGAAAAATGTGCAATGGCACTATCCTGGCTCACCACAACCTCCACCTCCCGGGTTCAAGCAATTCTCCTGCCTCTGCCTCCCAAATAGCTGGTATTACAGGCATGCACCACCACACCCAGCTAATTTTGTATTTTTAGTAGAGACAGGGTTTCTTAGTGTTGGTCAGGCTGGTCTCTAACTCCTGACCTCAGGTGATCTGCCCACCTAGGCCTCCCAAAGTGCTGGGATTACAGGCATGAGCCACTGTGCCTGGCCATCTGAAAAGCACTTTCTATGCTTATATTGGCAGCACATATACTAAAATTGGAATGATACAGAGAAGATTAGCATGGCCCCTGCTCAAGGATGACATGTAAATTTATGAAGCATTTCATATTTTGTAACTTTAAAAAAAAAAAGGCACTTTCTAGGGGTGGCAATCAGAATGTCTGTGTGTTTTTTAAGTGCCTCAAGCCTCCTGTCAGACTCATTTCTCCCTTTGAGGCCTGTGAAGTAAGCACCCCAGAAGCACACTTATAATTGCTGATGACATCTTTTTAAGCTATTCAATAAATTATGAGGAAGTGCAGGTTTCCCCACAGCTAAACTTCTTTTATTTGCTAAGGACCATATATTGTCCATCTCCAAATCAACAGATATTTGTTTTTCTGCAAAACACAAAAGACTACTTGTGTAAAACAGAATTGGATTTTTAACTGTCAGTTTTCCTGAAAATTATTTTTTAATTTTTTTTCTGATTGTGCTATTTTTCTCCACAATAAAGAGAAAAGATTCCCCTGACTCACTGGACTATTGACAAGTACATCATTTTTGTATCGCATAGCATTTTTTTTTTGAGATGGCATCTCATTCTGTTGCCCAGACTGGAGTGCAGTGGTGCAATCTTGGCTCACTGCAACCTCCACCTCCTGGGTTCAAGTAATTCTCCTGCCTCAGACTCCCAAGTAGCTAGGATTACAAGCGTGCACCACCATGTCCGGGTATTTTTTTTTTTTTTTTGGTATTTTTAGTAGAAATGGGGTTTCACCATGTTGGCCAGGCTGGTCTCAAACCCCTGACCTCAATTGATCCACCCCCCTTGGCCTCCCAAAGTGCTGGCATTACAGGCGTGAGCCACCACGCATGGCTCACATAGCATTCTTTGCTTGAATATAGCATATGCCCTCTTGATTGTGTGTCATTTTTAATATGTACAATAAACAATTTGACGATTACATGGAAGGGAAGATGGGTGACGAAAATAAAATTAATTGGCAACAGCCTTTCCACCATACAAGTGAGTTTTATTACAAATTGGTAATAGAATCAGGGTAACATTTGGGGGTGATCACAAACAGCTGAGTCTTGGAAAGGGCTGTATGGACAGAAGGCATGTCAGTGCAGCTTCACCTGGGGATTTGGAAACAGGGCTCAACAGCTCTCTACACTTCCTGGATTGGTAAGAACAGAGAAGAAGCCACCAGGATTTCATCAGAGGCTTTTTTTTAAAACAGCATAGTAAGAAGTAAATAAATAGTACTGCTTATTTTGTTACTTAATAGTCTGCTGTGGAGGATGGCCAAGGCCTGCCCCTAGTGAAGATGTGTCATTCCAATTGTTATAGGTCAATGGTGACATACCCAATGTGGGAGGCTGGATTCACAAACACAGCAGCATGCCATTTGGAATAGTGATATGTAGAACAGACGATGCTGGGATGCTTAGGCAGTCCGAATTGTCCACCCTCACTGTGCTACTTGAGTTGTGAATCAGCTGGTAAAAAACAAACAAAAACACCGTAGAGCGCGCTGGCAGCTACCAAGCTGGAGGAGGGGGCGGGCACGAGACTGGGAATGCGCAGGGCTCCCTCCCTGCCCCCGCAGCCCGGGCCGCGGGCCCCGTCTTTCCCGCCGCCGCGCGGCACTCGGTGCCCACCCCCCCACGAGGCCGGCGGCTGCTCCCACCCGGGGGCATTGTCAGCCACGCCGGGCCACGTGCTGGGAGGCGAGGGCGCCCATGGGGAGCCTCCGTTGATGCCACTGCTGCGCCGCCCTCCGAGGCTGCGTCCTGGGAAGCCCGCCTCCCCGAGCGCTCCAGCCTGGCCCGGTGCCCCGGACCTGAGTGCGTCCGCATGGAGGAGCCCCGACTGGCCCAGGCAGCCGTGGCGTGGGCAGCCGTGACAGGCCCAGAGTGACCCCTGAGAGGTGTGGGAGGAGACCCCCGGCTGGGCGCCCCCGCTCTGCCCCAGCCCCAAGGCCTGGTCGCTGGAGCCGCCTGCCTACCGCCTGCAGGACTTTGACACGCTGGCCACCGTGGGCACTGGGACGTTCGGGCGGGTGTACCCGGTGAAGGAGAAGAGAGCCAAGCATTTCTTCGCCCTCAAGTTGATGAGCATTCCTGACGTCATCCACCTGGCAGGAGCAGCACACGCACATTGAGAAGTGCGTCCTGAAGGACTCATCCGCCCGTCCCTCATCTGCGTCCGGAAGGAAGTCATCCGCCCGTCCCTCATCTGCGTCCCAAAGGAATCATCCGCCTGTCCCTCATCTGCGTCCGGAAGGAAGTCATCCGCCCGTCCCTCATCTGCGTCCGGAAGGAAGTCATCCGCCCGTCCCTCATCTGCGTCCCAAAGGAAGTCATCCATCCCTTCCTCATCTGCGTCCGGAAGGAAGTCATCTGCCCGTCCCTCATCTGCGTCCGGAAGGAAGTCATCCGCCCGTCCCTCATCTGCGTCCGGAAGGAAGTCATCCGCCCGTCCCTCATCTGCGTCCGGAAGGAAGTCATCCGCCCGTCCCTCATCTGCGTCCCAAAGGAATCATCCGCCTGTCCCTCATCTGCGTCCGGAAGGAAGTCATCCACCCGTTCATCATCTGCGTCCGGAAGGAAGTCATCCTCCCGTCCCTCATCTGTGTCCCTGAAGGAAGTCATCCGCCCGTCCCTCATGTGCGTCCCGAAGGAAGTCATCCGCCCGTCCCTCATCTGCGTCTGGAAGGAAGTCATCCGCCCATCCCCATCTGCGTCCGGAAGGAAGTCATCCGCCCGTTCATCATCTGCGTCCGGAAGGAAGTCATCCGCCCGTCCCTCATCTGCATCCCGAAGGAAGTCATCCGCCCGTCCCTCATCTGCGTCCCGAAGGAAGTCATCCGCCCGTTCCTCATCTGCGTCCGGAAGGAAGTCATCCGCCCGTCCCTCATCTGCGTCCGGAAGGAATCATCCGCCCGTCCCTCATCTGCGTCCCGAAGGAATCATCCGCCCGTCCCTCATCTGCGTCCCGAAGGAATCATCCGCCCGTCCCTCATCTGCGTCCGGAAGGAAGTCATCCGCCCATCCCTCATCTGCGTCCGGAAGGAAGTCATCCGCCCGTCCCTCATCTGCGTCCGGAAGGAAGTCATCCGCCCGTCCCTCATCTGCGTCCCGAAGGAAGTCATCCGCCCGTCCCTCATCTGCGTCCAGAAGGAAGTCATCCGCCCGTCCCTCATCTGCGTCCTGAAGGAAGTCATCCACCCGTCCCTTATCTGCATCTGGAAGGAAGTCATCCACCCCTTCCTCATCTGCGTCTGGAAGGAATCATCCGCCCGTCCCTCATCTGCGTCCGGAAGGAAGTCATCCGCCCATCCCTCATCTGCGTCCGGAAGGAAGTCATCCGCCCGTCCCTCATCTGCGTCCGGAAGGAAGTCATCCGCCCGTCCCTCATCTGCGTCCTGAAGGAAGTCATCCACCCGTCCCTTATCTGCATCTGGAAGGAAGTCATCCACCCCTTCCTCATCTGCGTCTGGAAGGAATCATCCGCCCGTCCCTCATCTGCGTCCGGAAGGAAGTCATCCGCCCGTCCCTCATCTGCGTCCGGAAGGAAGTCATCCGCCCGTCCCTCATCTGCGTCCCAAAGGAATCATCCGCCTGTCCCTCATCTGCGTCCGGAAGGAAGTCATCCACCCGTTCATCATCTGCGTCCGGAAGGAAGTCATCCTCCCGTCCCTCATCTGTGTCCCTGAAGGAAGTCATCCGCCCGTCCCTCATCTGCGTCCCGAAGGAAGTCATCCGCCCGTTCCTCATCTGCGTCCGGAAGGAAGTCATCCGCCCGTCCCTCATCTGCGTCCGGAAGGAATCATCCGCCCGTCCCTCATCTGCGTCCCGAAGGAATCATCCGCCCGTCCCTCATCTGCGTCCCGAAGGAATCATCCGCCCGTCCCTCATCTGCGTCCGGAAGGAAGTCATCCGCCCATCCCTCATCTGCGTCCGGAAGGAAGTCATCCGCCCGTCCCTCATCTGCGTCCGGAAGGAAGTCATCCGCCCGTCCCTCATCTGCGTCCTGAAGGAAGTCATCCGCCCGTCCCTCATCTGCGTCCAGAAGGAAGTCATCCGCCCGTCCCTCATCTGCGTCCTGAAGGAAGTCATCCACCCGTCCCTTATCTGCATCTGGAAGGAAGTCATCCGCCCGTCCCTCATCTGCGTCCTGAAGGAAGTCATCCGCCCGTCCCTCATCTGCGTCCAGAAGGAAGTCATCCGCCCGTTCCTCATCTGCGTCCGGAAGGAAGTCATCCGCCCGTCCCTCATCTGCGTCCGGAAGGAAGTCATCCGCCCGTCCCTCATCTGCGTCCCGAAGGAAGTCATCCGCCCGTCCCTCATCTGCGTCCGGAAGGAATCATCCGCCCGTCCCTCATCTGTGTCCGGAAGGAAGTCATCCACCCGTTCATCATCTGCGTCCGGAAGGAAGTCATCCGCCCGTCCCTCATCTGCGTCCTGAAGGAAGTCATCCGCCCTTCCCTCATCTGCGTCCCGAAGGAAGTCATCCGCCCGTCCCTCATCTGCGTCCGGAAGGAATCATCCGCCCGTCCCTCATCTGTGTCCGGAAGGAAGTCATCCACCCGTTCATCATCTGCGTCCGGAAGGAAGTCATCCGCCCGTCCCTCATCTGCGTCCTGAAGGAAGTCATCCGCCCGTCCCTCATCTGCGTCCGGAAGGAAGTCATCCACCCCTTCCTCATCTGCGTCTGGAAGGAATCATCCGCCCGTCCCTCATCTGCGTCCGGAAGGAAGTCATCCACCCGTTCATCATCTGCGTCCGGAAGGAAGTCATCCGCCCGTCCCTCATCTGCGTCCTGAAGGAAGTCATCCGCCCGTCCCTCATCTGCGTCCAGAAGGAAGTCATCCGCCCGTTCCTCATCTGCGTCCGGAAGGAAGTCATCCGCCCGTCCCTCATCTGCGTCCGGAAGGAATCATCCGCCCGTCCCTCATCTGCGTCCGGAAGGAAGTCATCCACCCGTTCATCATCTGCGTCCGGAAGGAAGTCATCCGCCCGTCCCTCATGTGCGTCCCGAAGGAAGTCATCCGCCCGTCCCTCATCTGCGTCCGGAAGGAATCATCCGCCCGTCCCTCATCTGCGTCCAGAAGGAAGTCATCCGCCCTTCCCTCATCTGCGTCCTGAAGGAAGTCATCCGCCCGTCCCTCATCTGCATCTGGAAGGAAGTCATCCACCCCTTCCTCATCTGCGTCTGGAAGGAAGTCATCCACCCGTCCCTCATCTGCGTCCGGAAGGAAGTCATCCGCCCGTCCCTCATCTGCGTCCGGAAGGAAGTCATCCGCCCGTCCCTCATCTGCGTCTGGAAGGAAGTCATCCGCCCATCCCCATCTGCGTCCCAAAGGAAGTCATCCATCCCTTCCTCATCTGCATCCCGAAGGAAGTCATCTGCCCGTCCCTCATCTGCGTCCGGAAGGAATCATCCGCCCGTCCCTCATCTGCGTCCGGAAGGAAGTCATCCGCCCATCCCCATCTGCGTCCCAAAGGAAGTCATCCATCCCTTCCTCATCTGCATCCCGAAGGAAGTCATCTGCCCGTCCCTCATCTGCGTCCGGAAGGAATCATCCGCCCGTCCCTCATCTGCGTCCGGAAGGAAGTCATCCGCCCGTCCCTCATCTGCGTCTGGAAGGAAGTCATCCGCCCATCCCCATCTGCGTCCGGAAGGAAGTCATCCGCCCATTCATCATCTGCGTCCGGAAGGAAGTCATCCGCCCGTCCCTCATCTGCGTCCGGAAGGAATCATCCGCCCGTCCCTCATCTGCGTCCGGAAGGAAGTCATCCACCCGTTCATCATCTGCGTCCGGAAGGAAGTCATCCGCCCGTCCCTCATCTGCGTCCTGAAGGAAGTCATCCGCCCGTTCCTCATCTGCGTCCGGAAGGAAGTCATCCGCCCGTCCCTCATCTGCGTCCGGAAGGAATCATCCGCCCGTCCCTCATCTGCGTCCGGAAGGAAGTCATCCACCCGTTCATCATCTGCGTCCGGAAGGAAGTCATCCGCCCGTCCCTCATGTGCGTCCCGAAGGAAGTCATCCGCCCGTCCCTCATCTGCGTCCGGAAGGAATCATCCGCCCGTCCCTCATCTGCGTCCAGAAGGAAGTCATCCGCCCTTCCCTCATCTGCGTCCTGAAGGAAGTCATCCGCCCGTCCCTCATCTGCATCTGGAAGGAAGTCATCCACCCCTTCCTCATCTGCGTCTGGAAGGAAGTCATCCACCCGTCCCTCATCTGCGTCCGGAAGGAAGTCATCCGCCCGTCCCTCATCTGCGTCCTGAAGGAAGTCATCCGCCCGTCCCTCATCTGCGTCTGGAAGGAAGTCATCCGCCCGTCCCTCATCTGCGTCCGGAAGGAAGTCATCCGCCCGTCCCTTATCTGCATCTGGAAGGAAGTCATCCGCCCGTCCCTCATCTGCGTCCTGAAGGAAGTCATCCGCCCGTCCCTTATCTGCATCTGGAAGGAAGTCATCCACCCCTTCCTCATCTGCGTCTGGAAGGAAGTCATCCGCCCGTCCCTCATCTGCATCCGGAAGGAAGTCATCCGCCCGTCCCTCATCTGCGTCCGGAAGGAAGTCATCCATCCCTTCCTCATCTGCGTCCGGAAGGAAGTCATCTGCCCGTCCCTCATCTGCATCCGGAAGGAATCATCCGCCCGTCCCTCATCTGCGTCCGGAAGGAAGTCATCCGCCCATCCCCATCTGCGTCCCAAAGGAAGTCATCCATCCCTTCCTCATCTGCGTCCGGAAGGAAGTCATCTGCCCATCCCTCATCTGCGTCCGGAAGGAATCATCCGCCCGTCCCTCATCTGCATCCGGAAGGAAGTCATCCGCCCGTCCCTCATCTGCGTCCCGAAGGAAGTCATCCACCCGTTCCTCATCTGCGTCCTGAGGGAATCATCCACCCATTTCTCATCAGGCTGTGCTGGACGGGGCATGACTAGTGCTTCCTCTGCAGGCTCATGGAATGTGTTCCAGGCTGTGAGCTCTTTAGCTACCTGCACAACCGGGGACTCTTCTTCTCTGCAGAGATCATCTGCGCCATCGTGCACTCCAAGGAGATCATCTACAGGGACTTGAAGCCGGAGAACATCCTGCTGGATAGGGACGGACACATCAAGCTCACGGACTTTGGGTTCACCAAGAAGCTGGTAGACAGGACTTGGACCCTCTGCGGAACACCCGAGTACCTGGCCCCCGAAGTCATTCAGAGCGAGGGTCACGGAAGGGCTGTGGACTGGTGGGCCCTCGGCATCCTGATATTCGAGATGCTCTCAGGGTTTCCTCCGTTTGTGTGTGTGTGTGTGTGTGTGTGTGTGTGTGTGTGTGTGTGACAACACGTTTGGCATTTATCAGAAAATTCTTGCAGACAAGATAGATTTCCCCAGACATTTGGATTTCCATGTAAAAGATCTCATTAAGAAACTGCTCGTGGTTGACAGAACAAGGCGGTTAGGAAATATGAAGAACGGGGCGAATGATGTGAAACGCCATCAGTGGTTCCGCTCCTTGGACTGGGAAGCTGTTCTGCAGAGAAAACTGAAGCCTCCCATCGTGCCCAAGATAGCCTGTGATGGCAACACCTCCAACTTCAGAACTTACCCCGAGAATGACTGGGACACATCCGCGACCGTGCCGCAGAAGGGTTTAGAAATCTTCAAGAATTTCTGAGGACAGGAGCTCACATCTGGAAGAAGCAGGAAGGCTGGAATCTGCCTGCAACAAAGAGCTGCTCCTGAGCAGACCAGTAGCAATGTCTTCTTCACGTGATAAGGACATTTCCACTTTTCTCTCTGTGTGCCTGTATGTATAGAAACAGATCAGAGCACAGTTGAAATTAATATAACTGGCATTATTTAAGCAACTGGAATTCCACACTGTAGGAAGGTTTTGGAAATTGTTTGATTGTAGATTTTATCTTATCCTTTAGTGTTGTGTTCCTACTGTGATGTCTTGGTTTTTCTCATAGACTTAAGTTTATAAGTTTGAACTGGACTTGTTCAATTATAACCACAAATTGTGTGTGTGTGTGTGTGTGTGTGTGTGCGTGCGTGCGCCTGTGTGTATATATAGAAGTCATTATGGCAGATCCACAGAAATTGTGCAATGATGTAAATATTCATACTTCACAGAGCCTATAATTTTTATTTTTCAATTTGTTTTTTCAAAAATCTCTTCTCTTGGGGACAACATCTGAAGGGTATGTTGCATGGATTTAAAAAAATCATCTCACATGCATTTTTTAGTTTGGGTGAAGAAAACATCATGGGGAGGTCCATCTTCAGTATCTTTAGTGCTTCCTACCTGGTAACTTGAGACTTTAAAAGAAGAAACAGAAGAAGATATGGGAGCGAATTTATTCCAAGAATCTACAATGACATTGAAGTTGTTGGAGGAATATACTGTATTTAAAAAACCTGTGTCACATTCAAAAATTTCATCTAAGCTGGGTGCAGTGGCTTGTTCCTGTAGTCCCAGCACTTCAGGAGGCTGAGGTGGGTGGATTGCTTGAGCCCAGGAGTTGGAGACCAGTCTGGGAAACATGGTGAGATGTCATCTCTCTACAAACTACAAAAAAATTAGCCGGGCATGGTGGCGCTTGCCTATAGTCTCAGCTACTCGGGAGGCTGAAATGAGAGGATCACTTGAGCCCGGGGAGGTCCAGGCCGCAGTGATCCGAGATCACACCACTGCACTCCAGCCTGGGTGACAGAGTGAGACCCTGTCTAAATAAAAAAAAAAAAAAAAGGCAATGGCTTTGTGCTTTTGAAGGTGGAATGAAAGGTGGAATGAAGACACATCCACCTTAAGGCTTTAAAAGACCATGAAGCTGGGTGCAGTGGCTCACTCCTGTAATCCTAGGATTTGGGGAAGCCAAGGCAGGAGGATTGCTTGAGCCTAGGAGTTTGAGACCAGCCTGGGCAGCATAGCAAGACCCCATCTCTATAAAAAGAAAAAAATGTTAAAACACAGTGAAACTGCAGAAACAGAACATAGCCACCCTTTTTCATTAATGACCTTTTCTTCACGTGGTGGTCAACTCAGCAGGTGAGAATAATTAGTAGGTTCAGTAGAATAAAGTCTTTACAATTAATAACTTAGTGGAAAATGATGTTCAGATGATGAAATGTGGAAATGTTTTAGACAACTGTATTTTCAGCCTGTGCGTCTCAGTCACCATCCTGTTGGGATTAACAGTTGAGGGCCATCATTTTCGAAACATTTCACATGCAGTTTCCCATCATTTTTACTGTGAATGTGAAAAGGTGAAACTGGTGCTGACTTCAGCGGCAGGTATACTGAAATTAGAATGACACAGAGGAGATTAGCATGGCCCCCTGTGCAAGGAAGATCCAGATTCATGCCGCATTCCATATTTTTTTTAAAAAAGGTTACACTGTGCACCGAGATGTGCAGCTAGAAGGAAGAGCATGAAGTCTCGTGTTTGCTGACTATAAAAATAAATCATAGTAATAATATTGTTGAAAATTCTGCTTTAAAAATTATTAATAAAACCATAAATGAAACACTATTCTTCAGCACACTTTAAAAAGTACATAGACCCATGAGTCCACGTACTAAAAAATGCCTATTTTTAGGTTGCCTGTTTTGTAATCCAGGATTTCATACTGAGATGAAAATTAGCATCAGGAAAAGCTTGAAATGCCTTGCCTTAATTGTGAACAGATATTGGGGAACCTGCCCCGATATTCACGTAGGTTCTTTTCTGTTTTCCTTGAGCATCTGCCAGCTTGAGAAATAAAGGGACAGAGTACAAAAGAGAGAAATTTTAAAGCTGAGCATCCGGGGGAGACATCACATGTCAGTAGGTTCCGTGATGCCCCACAAGCCACAAAAACCAGCAAGTTTTTATTAGGGATTTTCAAAAGGGGAGGGAGTGTGCGAATAGGTGTGGGTCACAGACATCAAGTACTTCAGAAGGTAATAGAATATCACAAGGCAAGTGGAGGCAGGGTGAGATCACAGGACCACAGGACCGAGGCGAAATTAAAATTGCTAATGAAGTTTCGGGCACCATTGTCATTGATAACATCTTATCAGGAGACAGGGTTTTTGAGATCAACCGGTCTGACCAAAATTTATTAGGTGGGAATTTCCTCTTCCTAATGAGCCTGGGAGCGCTATGGGAGACTGAGGTCTATTTCACCCCTGCAGTCTCGACCATAAGAGACGACCACGCCCGGGGGGCCAGTTCAGAGACCCACCCCCAGGTGTGCATTCTTTTTCTCAGGGATGTTCCTTGCTGAGAAAAATAATTCAGCGATATTTCTCCCATTTGCTTTTGAAAGAAGAGAAATATGGCTCTGTTCCGCCTGGCTCACCGGCAATCAGAGTTTAAGGCTATCTCTCTTATTCCCTGAACAATTGCTGTTATCCTGTTCTTTTTTCAAGGTACCCAGATTTCATACTGCTCAAACACACATGCTGTACAATTTGTGCAGTTAATGCAATTATTACAGGGTCCTGAGGCAACATACATCTTCCTCAGCTGACAGGATTAAGAGATTAAAGTAAAGACAGGCATAGGAAATCACAAGAGTATTGATTGGGGAAGTGATAAGTGTCCATGAAATCTTTACAATTTATGTTTAGAGATTGCAGTAAAGACAGGCATAAGAAATTACAAAAGTATTAATTTGGGGAACTAATAAACGTCCATGAAATCTTCACAATCCACGTTCTTCTGCCATGGCTTCAGCCGGTCCCTCCGTTTGGGGTCCCTGACTTCCCGCAACAAACAGATATGCATGAAAATGAAATATGCAAAGCACATTGATGACCTTGTTCTTTACAGACATTGTAATCAGCCTCCAGCCATACAGAACAAATGAGAAATTAGAAGCACTTCCAAGAACGTGTGATGGTGTGAAACCCACTTTTGACCATCATGCACATTTCAACATTTGAAGTGAGACAGGCTACCTGGTAACTTCCCCATGGCGGGGTCATAGTTTAAATGGCCCAATGTCCTGTAGAGGTTAATTTAATCAAAATGAGCTATAAACATAGAACAATCACTATGTATAATTTTAAAATAGTTTACCTGGCCCGGCATGGTGGCTCACGCCTGTGATCCCAGCACTTTGGGAGGCCGAGGTGGGCAGATCACCCACGGTTGGGAGTTCGAGACCAGCCTAGCCAGCATGGCAAAACCCCCATCTCTACTAAAACTACAAAAATTAGGCATGCTGGTGGGTGCCTGTGGCCCCAGCTGCTCAGGAGGCTGAGGCAGGAGAATCGCTTGGACCCGGGAGGCGGAGGCTGCAGTGAGCCAGGATTGTGCCACTGCACTCTAGTCTGGGCGACAGGACAAGACTCCATCTCAAAAAATAAAAATAAAAATAGTTTATCTGGGTGGGCATTCCAAAATTTCCACATAGATGATCACGTGAAACAATCACTGTGCTAAATGTGGAGGAAAATTCATCACGATAATCACAAAATTTGTATCAGAAAAAAATTACAAATGTACTTTGTTTCATGTAATTTTATGAGTTGGAAGTATTTTCTTAAATTGGAACACTATAAGATAATATCTTTAGGAAATGGATATGCCACAATAGGAAGTATAGTGGGGCAAGTCTTGTTTTTCTCAAGGGAAATGCCACCAGCCTGCTTTCATAGGCATTGATAAAACCAGGAAGAAAATAAAGTCACAACTGAATAGTATACACTGTCTCTACTGAATTCTTCTAATTCCTTCCCAACAGAAGTCTAAATCCTGCTTAGCCTAAACATATCTATAGCCAGCGATGGGCAAATTATATTTGCTGTCAGCATGATAGAATAAGAATCAGAAACCCCCCAGTAGTGGGGTAAGATCGTGCACTTCATCCCTTCAAAATGCTGTCAACCCCATTCCCTCTCCATGCCCTCAAACAACTGCACAGTCACTTGTTAGTGAATTTCTCGTTCAGCGTTTTGTTTTTTTCTGTCCATACTTAAAGACCAAATCATTTGTTTGCTCTGAAGAAAAAAAAAAACAAAACAAAACAAAACAAAAAACCACCCACCAAATCATTTGAAATCACTACCCGTTAAAAAAAATCACCAGTGGAACTAAACAGTTGAGTGGTTTGGGATGTGTTCACCATTTCTGTGTTTGACCTACACGGCCTCTAGTTCTTTGGACCATTGTAACTGTGAAACTATGGCTTAATACTGTTAAAGACCCCAAGGCTCCACTCTGTAGCCAGGTGCACCTCAGGCTGCACAAATATCACACCAGAATGTCACAATCATTCATTGCTCCAGCTACTGAGTGAACAGGGTGCAAGACAGCACTGGCTTGGGTTTTATTTTTGCAGCCAGTTAACTTTGCATCAGGTCTACACAGTCCTTGCAGCCTTTGATTTCTCCAGTTGTAGAGATTTGAAATGGGGTGCCCGGGTTCCTCTCGTTTTTCCTTCAATCTACCTAGCATGCATTTTACACACATTGGAGGAGTCTTATGCACTGTTTTTCTCTGTTGCTGACGGAGGCAAGAAGGCCTTCTAATTAGTCTAACTTAAACGGGCAGGATTCACCTAACAAAAGCAAGAAGAAAAGCACAAGAACAGGTGTCTTAATGCATTTGGATAATTTATTTGGGGTGTGTGCGTGTGTGTGTGTGTGTGTCTTGGTGGAGGTGGGGGCTGTATTTTCACCAAGCCTTTTCATAATCAAGTTTGCTTTGCAAACTTTCTGGCCTTACACCCAGCAGAACAGTCCTTGCTAATAAAAGGAGGATGCCCTGTCACGGTTCTCTGTAAATCATCATATGTTGGGAAGTTCTGTTGATGCTTAGTTTGATCTTCCGTGGTGGACACGTCTGTTCTGTATGTACAAGGCATTACATATGTGTTTTAGCGGATGGGAATTGAAGCCTTTCCACAGTCCTTGTGCTCTGAGATGGCTGTTGAGCTCTGCTCAGCTGTCGTAGCTGAATTCTTTTTTTGTGCTGAACACTGGGCAGCCTCACCATGTTGTCAATGTGCTTCTGGGGCCCCTGTGACTGCTGCCAGATGCCATGCACACAAGCAGAGTGCCTTTGCAGGTTTGTGCACCCCTTGGCGAGCTGGAACTGGGAGCCCTGTGGGGTGATCTCGCCTTCTCATGGGGGGTCGGGGAGGGGAGTGCCTATTTTTAGTCTTGTCTGTTTGTTGCACCATGGAAATCACTGTGATTGTATATATGCCCTAGGAAATTTTTACTGCTGTCTAATTTATGTAATAATGTTGATTCCAGGTTTGTTTAATAAAGCTTTGTATCTTTTAAGAAAAAAAAACCTGTAGCATGTAGAGGAAAGTGCACTGGGATAATCCAAGGCCAGGCTTTGAGGTTCCACTGCTACGTTATGTGACTTTTAGTCTAAACCTTTTGGTGTAATTTCTTTGGTCTGATTATTTATAAGTAGCAGATAATAAAGGAATTTTATACTACAAACACAAGTGACAAGGTTTTGCCTCTTTTTCCTTTTTATTAAAGTAAAACATACATAGGTGTAACCTCTTAAATAATTTTTCTTGTCATAAATTACATATTTGTCATTTTATTGTAGTGTTTCCTTTGTTTTCTCTTGGGTTGCATATGGATTGTTAGGGATTTGTATTTCTCTCTTATAGTTATTTGGAAAACATATCTGCTTTAAATCATTGCCTTTCTTTTTTTTTGAAACCAAGTCTCACTCTGTCGCCCAGGCTGGAGTGCAGTAGCACAATCTCAGCTCACTGCAGCCTCCACCTCCTGGGTTCAAACAATTCAGTCTCAGCCACCTGAGTAGCTGGGATTACAGACGTGCACCACCACACCCAGCTAACTTTTGTATCTTTAGTAGAGACAGGGTTTCACCATGTTGTCCAGGCTGGTCTCCAACTCCTGACCTCAAGAGATCTGCCCGCCTCAGCCTCCCAAAGTGCTGGGATTATAGGTGTGAGCCACCATGCCCAGCCAAATCATTGCCTTTCTATGCTTTTATTTTTTAGTTTTTTGGAGACAGGGTCTACCTCTGTCACCCAGGCTGGAGTGCAGTGACACAATCATGGTGGCTCACGGCAGCCTTGAAACTCCTGCATACAAGTGATCCTCCCCTATCAGCCCCCCGAGTAGCTGAGACTATGGGTGTGTGCCACCATGCCCAGCCTTTTACATTTGTTTATAGAGATAGGGTCTCACTATGTTGCCCAGCTTGGTTTCAAACTCAGCCTCAAGTGATCCTCCCACATCAGCCTCCCAAAGCACTAGGATTACAGGCATGAGCCTCTGCACCCAGGCACTTTTCTCCTCTTTTCAAAAAAATGCTTGAAAATTCCTTTTTTTAGTCATCAAAGCCAAGACTGAAGTAAAGTATGCATGTAATGGGCTTCCTGCCCCCTCCAGCTTTCTGGCCATTGTTAATTTCACTTGAATTTTTAAACCAAATTGCTATTCCCAATGATTTTTTACACTATACATCTTCTCCTTAAATTTTATTCTTGACTTTTACACTACATTTTGTTATCACCATTATATTTATTATTTAGTCTTTATTTCATGATGTGTCTAATGAAAAAATCTTAATTTGTGTTCCTTTCTTTGGTAATGTTTCCAGGAAAAATGGCTGGGTTATGTATGCATCCCAACA
The DNA here is from genome assembly GCF_028858775.2 of Pan troglodytes. Classification (NCBI taxonomy): domain Eukaryota; kingdom Metazoa; phylum Chordata; class Mammalia; order Primates; family Hominidae; genus Pan; species Pan troglodytes. The sequence continues at coordinate 92,414,829 of NC_072414.2, read as the reverse complement.
ATTTCCTAAGAAGAAAGATATATTTTCTGAGACTTTGTATATCAGAGTGTGTCTTTTGGTTGCCATTCTTTTGGTTAATGGCAATATGATGTCTTTTATAAACCCATCCCACATTTTTTTTTTTTTTGAGACGGAGTTGCTCTTGTTACCCAGGCTGGAGTGCAGTGGCAGAATCTTGGCTCACTGCAAACTCTGCCTCCCAGATCTCAGCCTCCCAGGTAGCTGGGATTGTAGGCATGCACCACCATACCCGGCTAATTTTGTATTTTTAGTAGAGATGGGGGTTTCACCATATTAGTCAGGCTGGTCTCGAACCCTTGACCTCAGGTGATCCACCTGCCTCGGCCTCCCAAAGTGCTGGGATTATAGGCATGAGCCACTACGCCTGGTCCTCTTTACTTCTTCATACCCGATCTGATCTTCTTCCATGTCAATTCAATTCATTACATCCAAAGCAGGTTTTACTCATGAGGGAATTAGTGTGTCAAAAGGCTATTAAAAAGCACTAACAAGGCTGGGTGTGGAGGTTCACATCTGTAATCCTAGCACTTTGGGAGGCCAAGGTGGGCAGATTGCTTGAGCCCAGGAGTTGGAGATCAGCCTGGGCAACATGGTGAAACCCCATCTCTACAAAAAAATACAAAAATTAGTCGGGTATAGTGGTTCACGCCTGTCGTTAGTTACTCAGGAGGCTGGGGCGAGAGGATCACCTGAGCTCAGCAAGTTAAGGCTGCAGTAAGCTGTGATTGTGCCACTGCACTCTAGCCTGGGTGAGAGTGAGACTCTGTCTCCAAAAAAAAAAAAAAAAAGAGGTTGGGCGCAGTGGCTCACTTCTGTAATCCCAGCACTTTGGGAGGCCAAGGCAGGCGGATCACCAGGTCAAGATATTAAGACCATCCTGGCCAACATGGTGAAACCCTGTCTCTACTAAAAATACAAAAATTAGCTGGGCGTGGTGGCGCGTGGCTATAGTCCCAGCTATTCGGGAGGCTGGGGCAGGAGAATCGCTTGAACCCAGGAGGCAGAGGTTGCAGTGAGCCACAGCACCCCAGCCTGGTGACAGTGTGAGACTCCATCTTAAAAAATAATAATAAATAAAATAAAATAAAATAGAAAAAAAAGCACTAAAAAGCCTGAAGTCACACATCCCAAAGTTAGTGAATGAGTCGAGTTTAAACCCAGGGCTGTATGGCTATCATGCCTGTTTTCCCCTACTCTGCTACACTGTCTCCTCTGTAAATGTTTTGTTTTGTCTTTTGGAGACAGGGTCTCACTCTGTCACCCATGCTGAAGTGCAGTGGTGCCAGCACAGCTCACTGCATGTAAATGGTTTGCCTAGATTTGTATTTTAATCAAATATTCAGAGAAACAATGCTCCCTGTTCTCTCTTGCTGGGGATGTTTTCATTGCCTTATCTATTTTCTATTTTTCCGTCTCTGTTAATTCAGCCTCATAATGGGAAATGGCTGCAGACCTGGGCTTGCTGGCTGAGATAATCCATGGGTGCTTATGGACTTACTCCAGAAGGGCTTCGCCTTCCTATCAACAGCCTGTAGACCCTTCGTGTTTTCACCTTCTGAAGAGGTTGTATAAGGCGCTGGGTTCGGAATCAAGGAAGGCCCAGGTGCAAACCTCAGCAGTCCCGGGTACCAGCTGTGCAGCTCAGGTGAGCCGCTCAGCCCCTCTCACCCAGTCACGAGTGATGGTGCCTCGCGAGGCCAGTGTAGGACGAGTGTGGTCCAGGCGCAGTACCTGAAAAGGGCACCCAGGAAGGGAGCCGGTGGTCGTTGGGCGCTCTCTCGGCCCACACCCGGGCATCCCTCGCCCCCGGGCTGGAGGGGCAGTGTCCCAGGATGCACCGCTGCGGGGACCCCTCGCCCGGCCTCGCGGACCCGCCTCGGCCCAGGACGGAGGAGGAGGCAGGTGCGGGCCCGGGGCGGGTGCGGGGACGGCAGGTGGAGGGAAGAGGGCCTCAGGCCCTGCTCACCGCGGTGTGTGGGGCTGCCCGACCGCGCCCCCAGCAGGTGCCGCCCAGACCCCGGCCGAGGGTCCTTGTCCCTTTGCAGGCCCAGGTCAAGGCCGAGAGAGGGCCCGTGACCCCGCACAGGTCAAGGCCGAGAGAGGGCCCGAGTCCCCACGCAGGCCCAGGTCAAGGCCGAGAGAGGGCCCGTGTCCCCGCGGAGGTCAAGGCCGAGAGAGGGCCCGAGTCCCCGCGGAGGTCAAGGCCGAGAGAGGGCCCGTGTCCCCACGCAGGCCCAGGTCAAGGCCCAGAGAGGGCCCGAGTCCCCGCGGAGGTCAAGGCCGAGAGAGGGCCCGTGACCCCGCACAGGTCAAGGCCGAGAGAGGGCCCGTGACCCCGCACAGGCCCAGGTCAAGGCCGAGAGAGGGCCCGTGTCCCCGCGGAGGTCAAGGCCGAGAGAGGGCCCGTGACCCCGCACAGGTCAAGGCCGAGAGAGGGCCCGTGACCCCGCACAGGCCCAGGTCAAGGCCGAGAGAGGGCCCGTGTCCCCACGCAGGCCCAGGTCAAGGCCCAGAGAGGGCCCGAGTCCCCACGCAGGCCCAGGTCAAGGCCGAGAGAGGGCCCGTGACCCCGCACAGGCCTAGGCCTAAAGTCCTTGTCCCTGTCCAGGCTAGGGCCGAGGCTGAAAGGGGGCCCCTGTTCCCTCGCAGGCCAAGGCCCAGAGTCCCCGTGCTCGCACAGATGGTGTCCTGGGGCCCAGTCGCGCTCCCCCCTCGCGGCAGCCCCTGTGTACTGGGCCTTGCAAAGTCCGTTAGGAGCGCTCCAGGGCTACAGGGCCCAGCGGTTAACAAGTTTGTAATTACTTTCGTGGGTTTCTATGTTGCAAATTGAGAAGAGGGTTGCTGGGTTGGGCCCCCCTCCTCTGGACGCTAACCCCACCCAGGTAAACAGGGATCCGGCCCAGGTTCCTGCTGGGTGCCGAGGTGGGGGATTCAGTGGGGAGCACTGAAATGTGCTGGAGGCCTGGACGTGATTCCACTGCCACCATCCCCTTTACCCCGGCTACAAAGCCTCCTGCAGTGTGCTTTGTTTTTCCCAGGTAGAAGTTATTAGCCCTGTATCATGAGTAAACGAACACTAAAGATACCCTTTTACTTATACTCAAATTCAAAACATGTATCAAGGGTCCAGAATTATAGATGCTAGGACCTCAAAGGTAAGAAAGGCACCCACCCACAGCCACGTGCGGTGGCACACGCCTGTAATCCCAGCACTTTGAGAGGCCAAGGCGGGCGAATCACCAGAGGTCAAGAGTTTGAAACTAGCCTGGCCAACATGGTGAAACCCCGTCTCTACTCAAAATACAAAAATAAGCCGAGTGTGGTGGTGGGCACCTGTGATCCCAGATACTGGGGAGGCTGAGGCAGGAGAATCGCTTGAACCCAGGAGGCAGAGGTGACAGTGAGCCGAGATCGCGCCATTGCACTCCAGCCTGGGCAACAAGAGCAAAACTTCTAATAAAAAAAAAAAAAAGAAAGAAAGGAAGGAAGGAAGGAGGGAGAGGAAGGGAGGGAAGGAAGGAAGGAAGGAAGCCTTCTCTTGTGGTCGTAGTTCAGAGGACTGAATCACTCTGATATTTGAGCTTACCCCTGATTTCAAAACTCTCATTAGAAAATGTTTTTAAATCACCTGAAATGAGAACAAAATCTAAGTAGTATGTGGAGTGTAGAGATGGTAAAGCAGTCCAGTTAGGTTGGTTTGGGCAGCGTCAGTGTGCATCGTCATGCATTAACCGTCAGAAAACCAGTGCCAGGGTCCACACCAACAGTTTTCAAAATAAACAGTCTCAATTAGACCTGAATATGACAGGTGTGGTGGCTCATGCATGTAATCCTAGCATTTTGGGAAGCTGAGGCAGGTGGATCACCTGAAGTCAGGAGTTCGAGACCAGCCTAGCCAACATAGTGAAACCCTGCCTCTACTAAAAATACAAACTAGCCAGGTGTGGTGGTGGGCACCTATAATCCCAGCTACTCAGGAGGCTGAGGCAGGAGAATCACTTTAGCCCAGGAGGTGGAGGTTGCAGTGAGCTGAGATCCTACTACTGCACTCCGGCCTGGGTGACAGAGCAAGACTCCATCTCAAAAGCAAACAAACAAAAAAATTTGACCTGAATAGGCAACAGAGTTTATCACAAAGAGATAGCATAGATAAGTATTATTTTATGAAAATGTGGTTTCAGTTATATACATGTTTATATATATATGTATATGTTCATACATATACATATATATTTGTAGGGGTATTTGTATTAGATCATGACGTAACATGTATTTATTGTGAATTACATTCTTAAAATTGTTACTGAGTTTGAACCAGGACAAATTCATTACATATACAGAAAGTGCCCTATGGTAGTAATAATTATTGCATACTAATTATTTCCACCATTGGAACTATAGAAGAGTTCAGTGGTATTTTATGCACTAATTAGCTCCATGTTTTATATTTACTTTACATAGTATTAGCATGGCATGCATTTGGGTGTCTGATCTATCACACTAAGAATAGATCATTCCTGACTTGTAAGGAATGCAATGGCAGAATTGCTCCAATATGTGAGAACGGTCACTGTGGCGGTTGCCGATTATGGAAGCCATGAGCCATTATTGTTACCATGAAAATACGCATGATTTATACATTACTTCTACTGTTGCCATGCGTGACCAAATAAGGATCTTTTGCTTTACATTGTTTCTGCTGGAACAAAGTAAAGAAGTTCAACAGTCCAAGAGTTTTCTTTTCTAGTCCAGTTATTATGTTACTTTTTCAGAAAGCTTAGGATCTTGATAATAGTTCATTCCTGAGGCTGAAGGGGTTTCATTATTAACAAGTCAGATAATTTTCATTTCAGTTTTGATAAAAGATTTTTTTTTTAATTTTGAGCAAAGGTTGAAGCACTTAATGCTTATTGTAATAATTAGTTTTATATTTTCTATTTTGATTGATTCATTGGTTGATTTTGATTTTAAGGATTTAAATAGCTGAAAGTATGGACCTTATTTCTAGGAAATAATTTCCTGGTGTACCATTTATCCTCTAATGGTTAGTCCAGACATTTAATTGTAAATGACTAGTATCCCATTTTGTAAATAGGCCTTGCAGAGAGTTTAACAGGATCAAGCAAATTATTTTTATTTTTACCATACTTACTGTTGTCATAACTGCTTTGATGAGAGCTCCACAAATGAATGAATGAATGTTATAATTTATTTATCTAAATATTGTGACATGTTACTACTTTTTAGTAAATTTAATTTTTACTCCTTTTTTTAATGAGAGACTAATTTTTGGCAAGTTTATTTCAGGGAAGCTATGAGTCATCTGTCTGAACAAAGATAAGTGAATAGAAATTATCCTGTCTTACAGAACACGTTCAAACAGCACCCAACAAAGAAACAGGCTAGCCCACATCTAAATTTCTAATTCAAAACTGGTCCAGTACAACAGAGGTTAAAAAAACAAAGATTCCAGTTTCTTTCCAGTTTCCTTTTCCTTATTAAGGTCTTAGTAAAAGCCAGTGAGGAACACTTTTTTTTTTTTAAGATGGAGTCTCACTCTGTCACCCAGGCTTGAGTGCAGTGGCACGATCTTGGCTCACTGCAACCTCCGCTTCCTGGGTTCAAGGAATTCTCTTGTCTCAGCCTCAGGAGTAGCTGGGATTACAGGCATGCGCCATCACGCCCAGCTAATTTTTGTATCTTTAGTAGAGACAGGGTTTCGCCATGTTGGTCAGGCTGGTCTCAAACTCCCAACCTCAGGTGATCCACCTGCCTGAGGGACACTTCTTAACCAACTTAGTAAGTTATGGTTTTCTTCATATCTCTTAAGTGCCTTCCAAGATACTGGACCCCAGCACTTGCTGCTTGCCCCATAGCTCAGCTGATCTGTTGATAGACCCCCACAGAGGGACAGTGAATGTCTGCTGGCATTCAGGGATGCCCTAGCTTTTTCTAACCAAAGCTACAGACTCTCAGTAGCTGGAAAGCAGGGACGGTATCTGCCTTGTTCACTGTGATTTCTCTATTTTTAGACTCATAGAAAGTGCATAGTAAATCATTGTTGAATACATGAAAACACCAAAGAAAGAAGGAAGAACAGCAGGAGAAAGTATACGTAGCTTGAAACAAAGGGGGAGAGACATAATCTGCTCAGAGTTTGATATCATCCTCAGGTAAGAGTGTGTTATCCACTCTTAACTAATACATTTGAGGGTCTCTTGTCAACCCAACAGTGTTTCTGGGGTGAGATCTGGGCTCATAGGATGAAGAGCTTGCTGGAGTCAGAACACATACCTGTATGCGCACATAGGTACACGTGTGCCACACGCAACTCTGATCAAGTTGTATTGCAGAAGCAGTTTGTGCTATACTGTTAAAGAATAAAGCTGCATATAAAATGGGGCTAATGGTGTAATTTGGATAATTAGCATAAAGAGTTTAGGAAGAGAAAGGTTAATTTTTTTTTATTTGAGAGAGAGTCTTGCTCTGTCACCCAGGCTGGAGTGCAATGGCACGATCTCAGCTCACTGCAACCTCTGCCTCCTGGGTTCAAGCAATTCTCCTTCCTCAGCCTCCCAAGTACCTGGGATTACGGGCGCCTGTCACCACGCCCGGCTAATTTTTTGTGTTTTCAGCAGAGACAGGGTTTTGCCATGTTGGCCAGGCTGGTCTCGAACTCCTGACCTCAGGTGATTCACCCACCTCGGCTTCCCAAAGTGCTGGGATTACAGGTATGAGCCACTGCGCCTGGACAAGAAAGGTTAATCTGAGAAGCAGTTTCCCAGAGGAAAGGGATGGGACTTGGATAACAAGGGATCACAGATGGGGCCTGAGCCAAGGTCAGAGTGATCATAGCCAGTGGGCTCAACCAAAGGGGACAATAGTATTGGGTTTGGTGGACAGTAAGGTGGGGCACGTGGGGTAGGGATTGAACTTCAGAGGGTGGTTTAGGAAATAGATAATCCTAGAAGTTTAGGTTTAATGTAATCGGCATAAAGAAGCCATAGTTCTGGAGCAAGAAAGTAATTTGATGGGGGCTGTGTTTTGAGATTACTTGGTAATAGCAAGCAGGAGGACAGCTCCCCCTCAGGACCAGAAAGGGAAGGGAAACAGCCTCCTAGGACTGGAATCTCAGCACCACTTTCAGTCTCACTGATGGCCAGCTCTCCTGGTATGCTTTGATGGCACAGAAGCAACTGATAAGGGGAAATGCATTCGGTTTTGATCTTCCCCTTGAGAGGGTCTGGAAATGACCAAAGAGTGACCAAGCCTACCTGATATGGTTAATCTTTGTGTCCCCACCCAAATCTCATCTTAAATTATAATCCCCATAATCCACATGTGTCGAGGGAAAGACCAGGTAGAAGTAACTGAATCATGCTCTTCTTTCCCCCATGCTCTTCTCATGATAGTGAGCAAGTTCTCCTGAGATCTGATGGTTTTATAAGGGGTTCTTCTCCACTTCACTCAGCACTTTTCTTCCCTGCTGCCTTGTGAAGAAAGTGCCTTCCTTCCTCTTCACCTTCCACCATGATTGTAAGTTTCCTGAGGCCTTCCCAGCCATGCCAAACTGTGAGTCAGTTAAACCACTTTCCTTTATGAATTACCCAGTCTTGAGCAGTTCTTTATAACAGTATGAAAATGGACTAATACAGTACATTAGTACTGCAGAGAGTGGGGTGCTGCTATAAAGGTACACAAAAATGTGGAAGCAACTTTGGAACTAGGTAGCAGGCAGGGGTTGGAACACTTTGGAGGGCTCAGAAGACAGGAGGATGTGGGAAAGTTTGGAACATTTCAGAGACTTGTTGAATGGCTTTAATAAAAATGCTAATAGTGATATGGACAATAAAGTCCAGGCTGAGATGGTCTCAGATGGAGATAAGGAACTTCTTGGGAACTGGAATAAAGTTGACTCTTGCTATGCTTTGGCAAAGAGGCTGGTGGCATTTTTCCCCTGCCCTAGAGATCTGTGGAACTTTGAACTTGAGAGAGATGATTTAGGGTATCTAGTGGAAGAAATTTCTCAAAAGTAAAGTGTTCAAGAGGTGACTTGGGTGCTCTTAAAGGCATTCAGTTTTACGCATTCACAAAGAGATGGTTTGGAATTGGAACTTATGTTTAAAAGAATTGCAGAGCATACAGGCTCAGAAAATTTGCAGCTTGATGATTCAATGGAAAAGAAAAACCTATTTTCTGAGGCGATATTCAAGCTGGCTGCAGAAATTTGCATAAGTAACAAGGAACCAAACATTCATCAGCAAGACAATGGGGAAAATGTCTCCAGGGCATGTCAGGGGTCTTAACAGCAGCTCCTCCAATTATAAGCCCAGAGGCCTAGGAGGAAAAAATGGTTTTGTGGGCTCGGCCCAGGGCCTGGCTGCTTCGTGCAGTCTCAGGACTTGGTGCCCTGCATGCCAGCCATGGTTAAAAGGGACCAATATAGAGCCCAGGCCATTGCTTCAGAGGGTGCAAGCCCAAAGTCTTGTAAGTTTACATGTGGTGTTGGGGCTACAGGTGCACAGAAGTCAAGAATCAAGGTTTAGGAACCTCTGCCTAGATTTCCGAGGATGTATAGAAATGCCTGGATGTCTAGGCAGAAATTTGCTGCAGGAGTAGAGCCCTCATGGAGTACCTCTGCTAGGGCAGTGCAGAAGAGAAATGTGGGGTCAGAGTCCCCACACAGAATTCCCACTGGGGCATTGCCTAGTGGAGCTGTGAGAAGAGGGCCACCATCCTCCAGACCCCATAATGGTAGATCCATTGGCAGCTTGCACTGTGCTCCTGGAAAAGCCACAAACACTCAATGCCAGCCTGTGAAAACAGCTGGGAGCAGGGCTGTACCCTGCAAAGCCACAGGGACAGAGCTGGCCAAAATGACAGGAAACCACCTCTTGCATCAGTGTGACCTGGATGTGAGACATGGAGTCAAAGGAGGTTATTTTGGAACTTTAAGATTTAACTGCCCTGCTGAATGTCCAACTTGCATAGGGCCTGTAGTCCCTTTGTTTTGGCCAATTTCACCCATTTTGAATGGGTGTGTTTACCCAATGCCTGTACCACCATTGTATCTAGGAAGTAACTAACTTGCTTTTGATTTTACAGGCTCATAGATGGAAGGGACTTGCCTTGTCTCAGATGGAACTTTGGACTTGGACTTTTGGGTTAATGCTGGAATGAATTAAGACTTTGGGGAACTATTGAGAAGACATGATTGGTTTTGAAATGTGAAAGGGACATGAGATTTGGGAGGGGCCATGGGCAGATGATACGGTTTGGTTGTCCCACCCAAATCTCATCTTGAATTGTAATTTCCATAATCCTCACATGTCCATGGAGAGACCAGATGGAAGTAATTGAATCATGAGGGCAGTTTCCCCCATGTTGTTCATGTGATAGTGAAGGAGTTCTCCTGAGATCTGATGGTTTCATAAGGCGCTCTTCCCCACTTCGCTTGGCACTTCTCCTTTCTGCTGCCTTGCTTCCTCTTCACCTTTTGCCATGGCTGTAAGTCTCCTGAGGCCTCCCCAGTCATGCTGAACTGTGAGTCAGTTAAACCTCTTTGCTTTATAAATTACCCAGTCTCAAGCAGTTCTTTATAGCAGTATGAAAATGGACTAATACACTGCCAAACAGCCACAATGCTACACATGCTCACTTCAACCTCAAGCTTGGTCTACATTTCTCTAATGCTCTCTGGAACAACCAAATCTTTTGTTAATGAGAAGGCAGACAGTGTGAGTGTCTTTTTCTTGGGAATGGGTCATAGTTGGCTGACATTACAAACCTTAGCCTAGCTTGTGTTTTTCACAGGGCACCCCCTTGTGCTTTTTTAAAAATCCCACTAGAGAATTCACAGGCTGAAGAGAGGGTACCCCTTCTTGAGTGTCCTAGGTTTCCCAAGTAGTTCTCCCAGTTCTGTATTAGCAAGTGGCAGGGTAGGATATGGGATAGGTGGTAGAATAGGAGGAAGAGGGAAAAGCTAGGTCATAATCTCCTTAAGATCAGGGACATTGCCTTCATCTTTGTATTTCAAGCACCTTGTGCAATACATGTGTCAGATGAATGATGGCTAGGTGAATAAGAAGCATTTTGTTTCCTCATTGTCCTGTTCAGATATGACATGGTATCAACAGCCCAGATATTATTCAGACACTCATCACCCTTTTACCTCCTTATTCCTCCTATCTGTTTAGTGGTGGTGCAACTCATATAAATATATTCAAAGCACATGGAACATTGACTGAGGTGCCCAGCCCAGTGTTCAGTAAAGGAATTGTGGATATTGAAGCTACTAAGTTCTATCTTCCAGACTAAGACAGTCATGGGATTGGTTATTTGGGGAGGTGGAAACTTTATCTGCCGACTTCTGTCCATTTCCTAATTTCATATTATGTAGTCTTAGCTCCTCATTTAAAATCCACAACTTAGGCCAGTCGTGGTGGCTCATGCCTGTCATCTCAGCACTTTGGGAGGCCAAGGTGAGCAGTTCATTTGAGCTTAGGAATTCGAGACCAGCCTGGGCAACATGGTGAAACCTTGTCTCTACAAAAAATGCAAAAACTAGCCAGGCATGGTGGCATGTGCCTGTCGTCCCAGCTACTTGGGAGGCTAAAGTAGGAGGATCCCTTGAGCCCAGGAGGTTGAGGTTGCAGTGAGCCATGATCACACTGATGCACTCCAGCCTGAGCAACAGAGCAAAACCCTGTCTCAAAAACAAGCATAAAAAACAAAATGCACAACTTATTACTTCATGGACGTGGGATATGAAATAGTAAATCTTGAGAGTCAATCTTCTCTGTGGTCTTAATTCGTGCTTACATATGAGCATAGGGATATCCCCACTTCCCGCGCACATATGAGCACAGGGATATCCCCACCTCCCGCGCACATATGAGCACAGGGATATCCCCACCTCCCGCGCACATATGAGCACAGGGATATCCCCACCTCCCGCGCACATATGAGCACAGGGATATCCCCACCTCCCGCGCGCATATGAGCACAGGGATATCCCCACCTCCCGCGCGCATATGAGCACAGGGATATCCCCACCTCCCGCGCGCATATGAGCACAGGGATATCCCCACCTCCCGCGCGCATATGAGCACAGGGATATCCCCACCTCCCGCGCGCATATGAGCACAGGGATATCCCCACCTCCCGCGCGCATATGAGCACAGGGATATCCCCACCTCCCGCGCGCATATGAGCACAGGGATATCCCCACCTCCCGCGCGCATATGAGCACAGGGATATCCCCACCTCCCGCGCGCATATGAGCACAGGGATATCCCCACCTCCCGCGCGCATATGAGCACAGGGATATCCCCACCTCCCGCGCGCATATGAGCACAGGGATATCCCCACCTCCCGCGCGCATATGAGCACAGGGATATCCCCACCTCCCGCGCGCATATGAGCACAGGGATATCCCCACCTCCCGCGCGCATATGAGCACAGGGATATCCCCACCTCCCGCGCGCATATGAGCACAGGGATATCCCCACCTCCCGCGCGCATATGAGCACAGGGATATCCCCACCTCCCGCGCGCATATGAGCACAGGGATATCCCCACCTCCCGCGCGCATATGAGCACAGGGATATCCCCACCTCCCGCGCGCATATGAGCACAGGGATATCCCCACCTCCCGCGCGCATATGAGCACAGGGATATCCCCACCTCCCGCGCGCATATGAGCACAGGGATATCCCCACCTCCCGCGCGCATATGAGCACAGGGATATCCCCACTTCCCGCGCGCATATGAGCATAGGGATATCCCCACTTCCCGCGCGCATATGAGCATAGGGATATCCCCACTTCACATGCACATATGGATACTTCTAATTCGTGCTTACATATGAGCATAGGGATATCCCCACTTCCCGTGCACATATGGATACTTCTAATCGTGCTTACATATGAGCATAGGATATCCCCACTTCCCGCGCACATATGGATACTTCTAATCGTGCTTACATATGAGCATAGGGATATCCCCACTTCCCGTGCACATATGGATACTTCTTTCTGCACTTGTGTGAACACTTTTGCTCATCTGTGTGAGTGTGTGCTTGTGTCTGTTTTGGCAGTCATGCTATATTTTAATTCTTGACATCCTTAGCTCCTTCAAAAGATGTGATGTGCCTGGCACATAGTATGAACCCAATAAATACTGGCTGAATGAGTTAATGACTGAACGCTATGTTCAGAGAACAGTAATGCCTGCAACTTGGAAACTTTACACAATCCTTGTACTCAAAATTTAAGTGGAGAAACTAAGTCTATATGCATAAAATAAAGTCTGTTACAAAGTAACATAAGAATAAAATAAAATTAATTAAATATACTATGGATGCCAAAATCTGAGATAGGTCTCAGTTAATTTAGAAAGTCTATTTTGTCAAAGTTGAGGACACACTTGCATGACACAGCCTCAGGAGGTCCTGAAGACATGTGCCCAAGGTGGTAGGGGCACAGCTTGGTTTTATACAATTTAGGGAGACATGAGACATCAACACATGTAAGATGTACATTGGTTCAGTCTGGAAAGGTGGAACAACTTGAGGTGTAGGTGGGACAATTTGAAGTGGGGAGGGGACTTCCAAGTCATAGGTCGATAAGAGACAAATTTCAGAGTTGTAAAAACATTGAATGAGTTAGTATATTGAAAAGCACTTAGAACAGTACTTGGCTCAGAGCAAGCACAGAGTGAATGTTAGCTGTGATTATGATTATGATTATGATGACTATAATTATTATTAGTATTGTGAAAGGAAAATAAATCTTGGGGCCCCAAAATCACTAAGCTAAAGGGAAAAAGAAACTGGAAATTGCTTAGGGTTTGCCCTAAGCAATTTGAGTTGCATTCTTTTGAGTTTCTGATTAGCCTCTCCAAATGAGGCCATCAGATGTGCATTTATCGCAGTGAGCAGAGGAGTGACTTTGAATAGAATGGGAGGCAGGTTTGCCCTAAGCGATTTCCAGTTTCTTTTCCCTTTAGCTTAGTGATTTTTGGGGCCCCAAGATTTATTTTCCTTTGACAATACTAATAATCATTATAGTCATCATAAGCATAATCACAGCTAACATTCACACTGTGCTTGCTCTGAGCCAGGTATTGTTCTAAGTGCTTTTCAATATATTAACTCATTCAATGTTTTTACAACTCTGTAAGTATCACTATTATTTTCCTCATTTTTCAGTTGAGAAACCTGAGGACTGAGAGGTTAAGTGACTTGTCTGGAGTCACACAGCTAAAAAGAATAAGGTCACATAGTGAGCACAAAATGGTATTGAGGGTTAGCAATGAATATTTTCTGGAGGAGGCAAGTTGAGTCATGTCCTGTCCCATCACTGACAGCCACACCTGTAACCAGGGGCTGTATGCACAAATGGCCATTACCCATCTGGCCAGCCCTCAGAGGGAGTGGTGAGCTGAGAGAGACAGTCGTGTTGAGAGCCTGCTCACATGGTGACATGGTCTGGCCTGCGTACAGCACTGCAGCCTTCCCAGAGTACATGCTAATTAATTCTAAGACTCCTTTGCATGAAGTTCTCAGTATTGACTAAACTCTTCAAGGGAAAAATCTCCCTATTTCCCAGCAAACTCAGAGTAGAGCTGACCTCCTTCATGACACAGCATACTGACTTCAAGTTTTGAAAGAACCCAGTGGGCTGGTCATGGTGGCTCACGCCTGTAATCTCAGCACTTTGGGAGGCCGAGGCAGGTGAATCACGAGGTCAGGAGATCGAGACCATCCTGGCTAACACGGTGAAACCCTGTCTCTACTAAAAACACGAAAAAATTAGCTGGGGGTGGTAACACGTGCCTGTAATCCCAGCTACTTGGGGGGCTGAGGCAGGAGAATCGCTTCAACCCGGGAGGTGGAGGTTGCAGTGAGCTGAGATTGCGCCACTGCACTCCAGCCTGGGTGACAGAGCGAGACTCAATTAAAAAAAAAAAAAAAAGAGAGAGAGGGAAGGAAGGAAGGAAAGAAGGAAATAAGGAATGAAAGAGAAAGAAAGAAAAGAAAAGAGAAAAGAAAAGAAAAGAACCCAATGAATTGGCCTTCAAAAAGTAACTACCTACTGTGGTAGAGAGGAAGAGACACAGTGGCAAATATATAGATACATAAATGTACTCTGTCAGTATCAAGTGTCAACTCTGTGCCAGGAACTGTTCTAACCCCTGGGGATTTAGCACTGAACACGGCAGACGAAAATTCCGTCCTCCTGAAGCTTACGTGGGGGAGAGGCAGATAAGAGATACAGTAAATTAGAAGGTGACAGGTGATGTGGAGGAAAATGAAGCAGGAGAGGGGCTGGAGTTTGTAGGGAGGGAGGCCCCCAGGTGAGTCTGGATGCAGGAAAGCAGTTGTTCTCCCAACTAATTTGACAGCAGAGGGTCTTCTCCTCAGTTTTCTCACTTTCTCACCAAGTGGCCTCTCAGGTTATCCGGCAAAGAGACTTTCAACCCTGGGCCAGGGTGAGTGTGGAAGCGGAGTGGACTGGGGAAGGGAGGATGAAGTTCAGGTCCTCTCATCCTATAATCCGTGTGGGGATCTAGAGGAATCATTGTGGCAGGGAGGGGAGATGACTTTATGACAATAAGACATAGGCTTCACGTTTGAGCGGGGTAGGTATTGATCCAGGGATATGAAGATGGCTAAGTCATGTCCCTTGAGAATTCCCAGTGTCGTGGGGAACCACTTGTGAAGACATTTGCTTCTTTCATTTTATCCAACAGGAGTTTTTCCACACACTTCTTTAAAGAATGCAGTTTGATCTTACTCTGCCGCCCAGTCTGGAGTGTATTGGGCCGATTATGGCTCACTGCAACCTTGACTTCCCAGGCTCAGGTGATCCTCCCACCTCAGCCTTCCAAGTAGCTGGGATCACAGCTACCATACCCAGCTATTATTTTTTTTTTCTTGTAGAGACAGGATTTTGCCATGTTGCCCAGTCTGGTCTTGAACTCTTAGACGCAAGCAATCCTCCTGTGTTGGCCTCCCAAAGTGCTGGGATTACAGGCATGAGCCATCGCACCTGGCAGTTTGGTAGCATTTTGACTTAAATTTCTGTCTGTGGACAAATAGCATTTGGAACATCTATGAAAATGATAGGATAAAACATGAGAAGAAAACAGTTTGCTGATAGTAAAAGCTCAAAAATTTTGCCGGTTAGGTTAAGAACAATGGGGCAAAAACTGTATTTGTTAAGTTTCTTGGAAGGGATTCCTTCCTTTGAGGGAAAAGCCTGTTGATTCTTACATTTTCTTCTCTAGGAAACGAGGTTGAGGATGGGCTGAAAGCATAAAACGCAACTTAGAAGTTGCCCGCTTCCGCTTCTTCCCCATCTACACCCATGCAACTGTGGGACCTCTGCCCTTGGCTGGGAGAGCTTTTGGCACTGTGTCTTGCTGCTGGAGCCCACACTCAATTTTCCTGCATCCGGCTTACTGTGTTTTCCTCTTCTAGTTCCTAAGTGGCCCTCCAGAACCTTGACTGGGTTTGTCTCTGGTCTACACTGCTCCTATCCTTCTCCTTCCCAATTTACTAGGTGAAAGGCACCCGGTACCCGCTTTGTAATGCACCCCTACTGCTCCCAACAACACCTCTCCACTGTCATGCTTAATTGTCTACATTTCATTTGTCAGAGGTCCGACGTTCACTTTTTAAAATGCAATGAATCATTAACATGCTAATAAGTGATTTAATACCTATTAATGAGGATTCACAATATAAAACTGATTTAATGTCTCAACTCACTGCTTCCATTTTCTCATAAAAGGAAACAGCTAAGTACTACCTAGGAGAAATGATACCCACGTGCATGCATCCTGCTCTTTCCTTTAATGCTTCCTGGGGTTCTATCTTTTCTCTTAGCAATGCACTGATACATTTATGGTGAGGCACAAGTAAGAAAGAGAAGAAAAAAGGAATCACCTTAGGAATCCTTGAGATAACCATATTTGCTTTTGTTTTCAACTCCACACACAGCCTATTTCCTGCCCTGGGTTATTTTCCTCAGAGGAGCTGTGGAGATGACTAGACTTACACATAGGTCCACAGCTCCCACAAAGTCTTCACCAGCAAACCCTCCGAGTTCCTCACTCCCACAGCTCCCACAAAGTCTTCACCAGCAAACCCTCCGAGTTCCTCACTCCCACAGCTCCCACAAAGTCTTCACCAGCAAACCCTCCGGGTTCCTCACTCCCACAGCTCCCACAAAGTCTTCACCAGCAAACCCTCTGGGTTCCTCACTCCCACAGCTCCCACAAAGTCTTCACCAGCAAACCCTCCGAGTTCCTCACTCCCATTCCTCTAGCACAAGTTGTGCAATAGCCTCATTTTTACATCTTGCCCCTGAAGAAGGGGGAAGAATTACACCTTGACAGTGACTCAAAAAAGACAGCAGATGCTGACGGGGTTCTTTTGATTAACAGGAGTTATAGAACTATGTCTAAATAGTTCCGATTTGATTTGAACATTATATTTTATCAGCAAATAACATGTGTTTCATCGTAGAAGTAACTAAAACAAAGCATGAAAACATGTGGTTCTACAATGTTGGTTTTTTTGTTTTTTGTTTTTTGTTTTTTTGAGACAGGAGTCTCACTCTGTCACCCAGGCTGGAGTGCAGTGGAGTGATCTTGGCTCATTGTAACCTCTGTCTCCTGGGTTCAAGGAATTCTCCTGCCGCAGCCTCCCGAGTAGCTGGGATTACAGGCACCCACCACCATGCCCAGCTCATTTTTTGTATTTTTAATAGAGATAGGGTTTCACCACGTTGGCCAGGCTGGTCTCAAACTCCTGACCTCAAGGGATCCTCCCACCTCGGCCTCCCAAAGTGCTGGGATTACAGGTGTGAGCCACTGTTCCCAGCCTTGTTCCCCAATATTCTTTTGGCTTGTTTAATTCTGAGAAAGAGAGTCCAAAATAGGGTTCAGGACATTCTTTTCCCGAGATATCCCCGGAGTGAAAATGAGTGTTGGATGATCACTATTTTGGGTACTAATTGTTTGACCAGTATTGAACAGCTGAGCTCCAGGGGTAGAAAGAGATCTAAGGCTTGTCCAGTGAGGATTCCCAAAGTAGTGGGGAAGCAGATACAAAAATCAGTTAAGTTGTGATAGAGTAGTAGGTGTTGCAATAAAGGTATACCCACAGAACAGAGAGGGCCGAGGCTAGGGAAGCTTGAGCAGGATTCAGACTTTCATTAGGCACAGAGGCGAGAGAGCAGCTCATGGCAAGGGCCCAGAAGCTGCCCACTGTTGTGTCTGGAATCTAGTGGGAAAGGGCAAAAGGAAGTCCTGGAGCAGCAGGTTGCGAGCAGGCCATTGTGCCAAGGAGTCTGGTCTTGATCCTATAGGTAGAAGGTGGCTGGTAGAGTTTAATCAGCAGAAGAAAAAGAAATGAGAATGGGAATATGAGTTAGGTGACAATTGGATGAAGATGGAAGCCTCATGTCAGGAAACCAATTCTGCAGTGGTCTCCTGGCAGAAGATGAGGCAGACCTGAACTGAGCCTACCTCAGTTAGGGGCCAGTCTGCTTTAAATTCAACCCTTCTGCCAGATGGTTTTAAAAATGTATGAGCCCATTACTGAAAAACAGAATGTCTTCGAAGAGAAAGGCAGACCAGGAAGCCCTGAGTGAGAAGTACCCAGTGAAAGGAAGGGCCTTTATCAATCCTCTCTCTTTGAACTAAATTCATTAGTGAAATCTGAGAAACTTTGGAGCTTCAATGAATTTGAAACTGGTGTTTCCCTTTATCTGCATCTAGTCCATTTTTAATTTGCGGTCATCTATTAGCTGATGAAAAAAGAAAAATGTCTTTCAGCAGTTGAAGACAGCTAATGAGAATCAGGCTCTCAGTGTGGGTGGTACTGCTGATGTTTGGTTTGTGAGAGATACAGGAATCAACTTGTTGAAGCTCTCTACTTGTCAGAGCACCTTTAAATAATCCAAGCCCAGAGTTGTTTCATCTTCAGGCAAGAGAAAGTGAAAATGGCTTCAAAGGTACAATATCTCAAATAAACACTACAAAATGCATCCACACTTGCCTTTGAAATTGTAGTGGTTCAAGCACACAGAGACAAGCAACAATGTTTATTTCCTGATACTAATGAGCTTGTCTGTCTTTGTCTATGATGATTGTTCTTAGAGACAAACAAATAAAAATGCGAATTATATCTGACTGTTCTAAGAAGAAAAGATTGCCAGACTATTGTATTTTTTGGCAGTTATATGCTTCAAAAAACTGATCGTTTTCTCAATTCCTAGGAAGCGGGCAGAGAAATCACATTCCTGTGGACCAATGCTCCTTAGTGGATGGGTTTTGTGGCATGGTGGTGATTTAGTTAGCAAGAAGCCCTGCCTGTTTTCTGGAGAGTACCATACTTGTCGAACCAGCTCCTAGGACAGTGCAGGGTTGTGACTGGTGTTTTGGGGTTCTCTCTGCGCATAAGCCCTTTCCTTTTAATACAAACAGCAAGATCATCCTGTTCAGCAGTTGACAGATGACTGTGTGCACCAAAAGGCAACAACGATGAGGCAACTGATGCATTTGTAACTCAATGTCTCACTGAATTCCAGCTTTCTTTTCTCAAGGTGGTGAAACAGGAAGCAACATCCCATCAGGAAGAACCCGAGGGTGCCATCCAGCAGCTTCGCCTCACGTCACTGACTGCCCTCAGTCAGAAATCTTGACTCGCAACTTTGGAGGGTGGGTCTCTGAAGGAATTTCAGGTCTTACACAGAGATGAGTTGTGCTGCTCTCTGAGAACGAAGCTGGTTGGAACATTGGAAGCTGCTCTCTGACTACACTTCACAAGCAAGGGGCACTTTTGTGGACTGACATTTCAGCAAGGTAGGCGCCATCCCATGGATGTGGTTAGTATTTGAGGACTTTCAAAACCAAGGTGGCCGTGATTCCGCGTGTGAGCTTGTGTGTGTATGTGTGCCTGGGTGCGTGACAGAGAGAGGGAGAGGAGACGGAGATTGGGGGAGAGGCAGACAAATGAAGAAATGTTCATTTTTGGTCTGATGTTTGGGAGACGTACAGAAAAGACAGACTTGGGGCCCTTTGCTTTGTAGAGTTTTGCTTGGAAGTGTTTAGTAGTAGAGGGTAAATGTCGAGTCCAAACTTCCACTCCTGACCTGCATTGCTCTCGGGCGAGTTTAAACTGATTCATTGAGGGTTAGGAAGAAAGGTCTGGGCAGTGAAATCACACACGGCTGAATGCTTAGCATAGCTTGGTTTATCAGGAAAGCCCTGACTCCAGGTGGAATGAAAGGGGTCAGCACAGATCTTTGCCAGGTGGCAAAGGCCATTTCAGACCATCCCAGAGTGCCTTAAGCTGAG
Source organism: Pan troglodytes (assembly GCF_028858775.2). Lineage (NCBI taxonomy): Eukaryota > Metazoa > Chordata > Mammalia > Primates > Hominidae > Pan > Pan troglodytes. The sequence continues at coordinate 92,395,437 of NC_072414.2, read as the reverse complement.
AACAAGGTGGGACTTGCTCACCCCACAGTGGCAAGCCTTCCTAAGCTGCTTCTGTCTTGAGAGATGTAGTGCTCAATGTCATGCCAGGAGAAATTAGCTGTTCAGTTCTAAGGCTGCCAGTCTCATGCAGAAAAGTGAAACAAAATCAAACTACTTTTTCTGATCCAAGCAAATGTTTAGCAAGAATGTTCTGTTAAGCATTTTTATTTTTTTGAAACCTTTACACAAAACAAGGGAAATAAAGCTTTAGGGCTGACCAGATAATGAATTTTAATTTATTCATTAACCCACAATGTTCAAGTGCCTTCTCTACCATAAGTGAGTGTTTGACTTTAAACTTCACATTTTCATTGCCTTCCCCCCTACAAGCCTTTTGTTTTTCTTAAAAGGGGTTTCCATTTATAATTTCTTCAGTAGAATTTCTGGAAAAAGAGACAAGTTCTTTAAAGAGAAAATATGTATATGTTCAAAAAGGTAATAATTATGTGGCCCTCTCATTCACAATATTTCTGCCTTTTTCTAAAATATCAATCAAATTGATTTACATAAGTTTGAAGATCATTCTGGGCTAATACTAATCTACATTTACTAAGTCCTTGCTGTGTGTACGTGCATTTTCCCCTTTAGGGCTCATGATACGCCACTTTCAGACGAGGAATTGAGGCTTAGTGAGATTTACAGTGGTACAGTAGGGATGTGAGAAAGCCACAGCTTTATTGCATTTCTGCACACTAAGATATATGATTTCAGCTCATTCTATATTCCCATTCTATTCCATTAACCCCCTACAGGGTCCTTGTGTGGAGGGATTCCTGAAGCTATGATAATATTCAAATACTCGAACTTGGTGTCTTATAACAAAAGGCCAAAATCAATCAATCAATCTATCACCTGCTTCTGCTGTTGGAGGAAGGCTTGGTGTGGTGGACAGAACATTGACTAGAAAGACAGATCAAAATTCAAATTCCTGCCTCCTGCTTACTAACTGTGACCCTGGCAAGTCACTGAAATTCCTTTTTTATTTTTTTGAGATGGAGTCTTGCTCTGTCACTGAGGCTGCAGTGCAGTGGCATGATCTTGGCTCTCTGAAACCTCTGCCTCCTGGGTTCAAGCGATTCTCGTGCCTCAGCCTCCCAAGTAGCTGGGAGTATAGGCATGTGACACCACACCTAGCTAATTTTTTTGTAGTTTTAGTAGAGATGGGGGTTTCGCCATGTTGGTCAGTCTAGTCTCGATCTCCTGGCCTCAAGTGATCTGCCCACCTCAGCCTCCCAATGTACTAGGATTCCAGGCATAACCCACCACACCTGGCCTCAGTGCAGTTCTTCAAATCTCAGTTTCCTTATTTATAAAATAATTATTATAACATCCATCAAACGAGGTTGTTTATTATAAGACATAAAAAGGCAGGGTATGTCAAATGCCTTCCATAGGACCTGACAGAGGGTAGGCCCTTGGTAAACAGTATTCATTTCTCCATTTTGCAGTGATTTCTTCATGCTCTTGACATGTTGGATCCTGTTCTAGGATTGGGGGTATCACCAGTGAACAAAGTAGACAAGTCCCTGCCCTCACGGAGTTGCCTTTCCACTGGTACTTGTTCCTTATATCCTAGTGTACTTTCTTGGGAAATCACTTTGTGATTATCTTTCTTTGTGGAGCTGATCCAGCTTTCAAACAGCCTCTTAAAGTAATGAATGTCCTATGCCAAAAGTCCCCCAAAGCATAGTAAAATCAAGCAAAAAGCAAGAACGTCAGATACTTCTTTTTCAAAAGTCAGTTTGTTGTGGTAGGCCAGGAAAGTTGTTTTTACACACACACACACACACACACACACACACACAGTTTATGTAGGTTTTCCCTGGCCTCCACACCACAGCAGAAGCACTGCCAGGAGCTGGCAGAGTGCTCATGGGAGGAGGGTGCTGGGCTGGCTCCAAGGGAGCTCCCTCCGCTCACAGAGCACGGAGTGTATCGTGGCAACTGTTCATTTATCTTGGGCCCCAAGCCATCCACACAAGAAGCTTGGCCTTTCCAAGCCCTCCCCAACACGAATTTATGGGATGCGATGCAAAGATTGACCTGCGGGTGTCACCTTTATAAGGATGGATTTGGGACAAAAACGATTGACTTACGTTTTGGCAAAAAGCCTGCAGTCAAGTTCATCAAGTAGGCCAGCTGGCATCAAGAATGGTGTTTTGGCAATCTATCTCTATGTTTGAATCCAGAGAAACTGCAGATCATAGCAGAGAGATAGCAGAGGGGAACACAGAGAAGCTCTCTCTGGAATCAGATGCAGGTAGATTCTTCTTTCTCCTGGAAACACCTCAACACACAATACAGCGATCTAATTGATCTTATACAGCCCGAGTTTATGGTTTTATTTACTGGATGGACCCAGGATGATTGAAGAAATCCTTGTGCCAACCCTAGACAGACCAGACAGTTGGCAATATGAAAGAAGGCATTCTAAAGTAGTGGGACTTACTTTCCTAAGTCCTGTGCAACAATCAAGCCCATCATTTTACAGCCACACTGTATGTGCTGCCTTAAGATTTGTCCTTGTAGCTGGAATTTACAATGATGAAAACATAAATGAAGCTAAAAGTCTAATTAAAATAAATAAATTAGGGCTTACGTATAAAAACCCCAATTGGCAAGTGAACGGAGAGATTAAGAATCTTTGACCTTGTAACAAAACTGTAACAGCCACAGTTCTCCACAGGGCTTTCTGTTGATGGTGGACAGATGTTCAATTGTAAATGGGCTTCAGTTAGATCACTTCCAAAGGTTGTTATTATCATAATTTCAAGGCTGAGAATTTCCATTAATAAATAGAAAATAGCTCTGATAAGAAGGAGATTTGGCTTGGATGTCCATGAAACAAATTTTACCTTTCCCAAATATGAGAATTTAAAATTTCTTCATCTGTGAGTATCTTCCTGCTACTTAAATATAAAATTAAAGGATTCTGGTTATTTATTTTTTTGGCCTACCTGGCCACTGGAAAATCTGTGGAGACGATTTGCGCTGGTGGTGGATTATATGTTTCAATCTAATGGAAAGTTTCCTCTTTATTGTTTTCTGAGTTAAATCTTTAGGAAATACCAGGAAACTAAGATATTTAACCAAAATTCCCAAATCTGTCTGCTCAGGATTGGTAAACACACACTCACATTCATACACGTGTGTATGTGCATAATATGAAAACACAACCAAAAGATGCATACATTTCTCATTAATGGAAAAAGTGTAAAATTCACAGGTAAGGCATACATTTAGGTTATTTGAAGAGGTAAAATATTAAGGAGCTTGAAACCACTTTTACTTACTATATTCAGGTTCTAAGATGAAGTACTTAGTGAAGAAAAATCATATGTGATAATCCATTTAATTCTCTGCTGGGATAAGGTCTATTTGTTTTATTTTGATTTCTTTGCCAGACATATTTTACTGGATAGTCAATAAATACTTGTTGATTAGATTGACCCTGACACAGGCTGAACAATAAACTAATCATTTCAAAATTTAAGCAAAAAAATTCTGAAAACATTTTCTTCAATAATGAAGATTACTTGACATCATTTAATAACTAACTTGGCTTCAATTTCTTCCCCTCAAAGTTTGTTTTCTTGTTTGACATATGATTAAAAACTTTAAAAGCATACAATATGCTGATGCTGAACAAATGTCAAATTCTGCAGATTAGCAATTTTCATTTGTAATGTTCACATCAGAGGATCATTACTATATTCCACTTTGGGTCAAAGTTACAGGGTTTCATAATGAGCTATTCCTATCCCATTAGCTGTAACTTGCTTTACCTGGCTTGATTCCAACAGAGATCCGCCTTATGTGGAATTCTGGACTATAACTAATTGTGTAAGAGTAAAACTTCAGAGCTTTTCTAGATGATGACTATAAAATTGTATGCAACTTGAATTTTCCTAAGTGATTGTTGTGTAGATTACACTATTGCAGTGATTTTCAAACGTTTTTAACCATTACTGTTAGTAAGAAATACTTTTCAGATCTCAACTTAGGACATATATACACACACAATTCTGAAATAATAGTTTCATAAAACAATACTTATAGGTATTGATGTTTTCTATTTCATTTCATTACACTCTACAACATTTCTGGTCATAACCGACTAATTAATTTTGTGACCTACTGGTAGTGGTTCTCAATACTGTCTGAAAATTAAAATCAACTAGGGAACAATAGACCAATGGAATGGACTAAGATGCTAGAAAAAAAACCTCCACAAATTTGGACCTTTGATTTATGACAACATTGGCACTACAGGAAAGGACAGACATTTGAATGTCCATGTACAAATAAATGAGTCTCGATTCTCATCTTAAAATTCATACAGCTCTAAGTATTAATCTCGATGTGACAGGTAAAACAATATAACTTCTAGATCTTCACTGTCCAATATGGCAGTTGCTAGCCACATGTGGCTATTGAGTACCTGAAATACTAGAAAATTTAAAATTACATATGTTACTCCCAGTTTTCTTCCTACTGAACAGCATTGTTCTAGATGACAAAACAGAATATATGTATGACCTTGGGTAGACAGTGATTTCTTTTTTTTTTTTTTTTTTTGAGATGGAGTCTTGCTCTGTTGCCCAGGCTGGAGTGCAGTGGTGCAATCTCCGCTCACTGCAAGCTCCGCCTCCTAGGTTCATGCCATTCTCCTGCCTCAGCCTCCCAAGGAGCTGGGACTACAGGTGCCCACCACCATGCCTGGCTAATTTTTTGTATTTTTAGTAGAGACAGGGTTTCACCGTGTTAGCCAGGATGGTCGCAATCTCCTGACCTTGTGATCTGCTCACCTCGGCCTCCCAAAGTGCTGGGATTACAGGTGTGAGCCACTACACTTGGCGATTTCTTAAACAAGATACAATAAGTACTAACATGATGAAAAAGATCTGTAAATTGGTTATGTTAAAAATAAGAACTTCTGTTTCTCAAAGCATACCACTAAAAGAGTAAAAGACAAACTGCAGGAGAGGAGACATTTGCCATGCAAATAACATGTAAGGAGTCATGCATATAACATGACTTGTTATGCATGTAACAAACAAGGAGTCCTATCCAAAACAGAAACAAGGCAATTTTGAAAGATAGACCACCACAACAGAAAAATGGGCAAGAGGTTTGAACAGGTACTTCACAAAAAAACATATTCAGACAGCCAAGAAACTTGAAACATACTCAACCTTGTTAGCTTTCTGGGGAATGCAGATTAAAACTGCAATGAAGTACCACTACACACCCACCAGAAAGGTGAAAATTTAAAAGACAGACAATAGAAATTTTGGCAAGGATATTAAACCACTGGAACTCTCATACGTCACTGGGAGGAGTGTAAATAGTCACAACAGCTTTGAAAAACTGTTCAGCAATATCTGTTAAACTGAATATACATATGCCTTATGACCTGGCATTTCCACTCCAAGGTATATGTTCTACAGAAATGCATTCACATATTTACCTAAAACATGTTCAAGAATGTTCAAGAATGTTCATAAATGGCACCTTTAAGTGTTATAATCCCAAACTCAAAACAACCCATATTTCCATCGACAACAGAATGGGAACACAGATCGTGATATAGTGATATAGTCATGGGATGGAATATTAAAAGTCAACGAAAATGAGTTCGCTACTGTTACACGCAACAACATAGATGCATCTCAGTCCTAAAAGTTGAGTGAAAGAATCCAGATGCCAAGGAATGTGCTCAAAACAATCGTATTTACATAAAGTTCAAGAACAGGCAACATGGATCCATGGTGGTGACAGGGAGAGGCATGAGGAAGAGTCTGGGGTGCTGGTCATATTCTTTTGTGCTTTGTTTCTTTACCATCTGTATGTTATACTTCAATAATTATATTACAGTAACAATACAGCAGTGACAATACTGATACCAGGACTGCACCTTCAGAGATCTTGGTTTAGTTGATCTGGTTAGGTAGAAAGCATGGTCAAAAAATCTCTCCCAAGGAATTCACATGTAGAACCAGGGTTGGGAACCAGTGCACTAATGGTTTACAACTGGTCCTTTGAAAACCCATGTGCTATGACAAACTGTAATTGTTACACCAGGCTGTGCTAGGCCCTTATTATCTCTGCTCAAGTTATACTGACTTGACGACATAATTCATATTGAGAAATGTTAGCAACATAAGGAGTCACAAAGTTAACTGCCCTAGAAAGCAGGTCAGGTGCCTGTAAACAGTTGGCCAGGTTGGTAAGCGTGTGTTCCATTTAAGGCCTGTGGCTCCAGTGATTCTTGCCGGTCTTCTGAGTTTCTGAGTGAAGCTGCAAATCTGGATTTCTATGTGCAAATTCTTGAATTTTCAGTGTTGGCTCAAATTGTTTCAAAGCCCCATGCACCAGTCCAAACTGATTGGTAGGCCCAAATTTGCCAGCACCAAGCTCTCCCGTTGGTTTGAAACTCTGACTTAAGTTTTAGACCTATTATAGAAGGACGCTTATGGGCACAGTTGTGTAATATATTAATTATGTTTCTCTTTTTCTGCTTCTTCAGGGATGTTGTGAAACAAAAGCTGACATTTATATATATATATATATACATATACACAGTATTTGAGTTCCTCAGTAGAAAGCTATCATATATACTCAGGTAATTATCTTTATTTTATTTTATTTTACCTCTACTGTGTTTTCTTAACTATAATCTTGGGAAATTAACATCTGTGACTCAGAAGTTGATATCTGGCATTGTTTTGCATATTCTGGGGACAAGTGGAGTTTGGGCAAAGCCAGTACCATGCTATTCTCTATGAAATACTATAGATTTGTATTCTTTCCTTTTGAAAGCGGAGATGCAGGAGAAAGCTTCATGTGACAGCAGCAGGTAGCAAAGAGCCATCATGGGGTGGCATTTGCTGTCTGTGCTCTGGTCTTCCACCCCCATAACACCTGCTGTTCTGATGGGAAGGAAGGAAGAGCTGGCTGTGCTGGGCAGGTCTCTAGCTTCCAGCGTCTTACCTGTAAGGAGAAACTTTCAAAACCACATTCCTTCAAAATCATAAAATATGACCCCAAATGATAAAAAATCATCATTTGTATGAGGAAGAGTCATTCATGAAGCATGTTCGCAAATATTGACTTGATGAAAGGCAAAGTCAGGTAACGTAGAGGGGAGGAGTTGCACTTTTACCGTTAATGCCTAAATTTGAGTCTGGCTCTGTATCACCTTGAGCAGTCACTTTATCTCTCTAAACTTCATTGTTCACCTGCAAATTGGAAGCATGCATAATTATTATTGTTGTAAGGATTCAATGAGTATGGGTGCAACATTGTAAGCTGTGGTATGTACAGTTGTTCGTTATAATTTTAATCATCTCATTTACTTTTTGTAACGGTCTGTGAAAAGCTGGTGTTGTTATTCCCAGTTTTGACCTGCAAGAACCAGATATTCATGCTGCTAGATGCCTGATCCCAGGTCTGTGCTCTCCCTGCACCAGCCATGCTTGCTCACACAGAGCTTCCCCTCCTCCCCACCCTGCTCACTCCTAGTGGGACAGTGGAGGGCTCAGGCAGAAGGGGCTCCCATCCAAGGCAACACTCTGCCTTGGGCCTGTCATTTTCTACACCTTACCAAAAGTTTTGCTAAACAGCAAAGGCAGTTTATCACACATGTATTTTCCCAGCCTGCTTTTTAGTGAAGGTGACAGTGGTGAAGAGGTAGCCTACTGGGAGGAAGAGAAGGAGGAAGCATTATAAGCCACGGAGTGAAGAAATACTTCCTGCTCACAAAGAAAGTGCTCGCTGTGAGAAGGAGTGGTTCAGCGGGGCCTTCAGGATTCACATGAGGACTTCTGTCTTGGTCATGCTACCAGCCCCTCTGGTGGCTACACAGCCCGAACAGATCTTTGGCTTCCAGAATTCACAGGACTTCTGGAGGTTCAGACCTATCCCAAGGCCCTGTGGACAGGCCTACCCCTAACATTTGCAGGACACAGGGCAAGAATACAAATGGAGGCACCAGCCCTCAGCTGGGCCCGGTCTTTCCTCCCAGCCTCACTTATGTCCTGCTCTGCTAGGAGCCTGATGGGCATGTGTGTGGCCAGTGCATGCTACGTCCCCTGCCTTCCCCTCCCCAAGTCTTCTTTGGGCCTTCTCCTGGCCTAGCATTATACTATGCTGTCACTTTTAAGAGGACAGACCTAGAAAGGGGCCCATGCAGGTCCTGGAAGTGGGCTCAGAGCTGCTCAGGCAGGGAATTCTAGGATCCTTGATCACCTAGCAAGTCTGGAAAGGGGGCATGGATGTGGGTGTACATGTCTCCGTGAACCTGTGGACTCCTCACCCAAGGGAGAAGTGAGGCCAGAGGAGGGCCAAAGGGGGTTCTTTTAAATTAAAGCCAGATGTAAGGGCGGGGCTGCTCCTGAGGATCAAGCACAGGGTCCTGGTACACAGCTGGCACTTAATCATACCTTTGACTGTTGTGTGACAGAGGGACAAAGGCCGAGCAATTTCAGAAGTGCTGTGGAATATCTAAGTATTGCTCTTCTTCCACCTCCACGCTCCATAAACATCGACCTAGCAGCATGGCAAAGGTTGGAGTGGCTGGGATTTCATAAGATGGCAGATGAGTGACATTCCCAACCCTGTGTACTAGCAGGAAGAGCAATTTACTGAGAAACAGCTTCACTGGGCAGGGAAGAGGAACAATCCAAGGCTCTCCCTCTCCCCAAACAAGAGGACATCACTGGGGCTCAGATGGGTGGTGTCTCTTGGTATATTTTTAGAATCCATGTAGGTTTAGTGTCTTTCGTATGTACATTCCAGGGAGTAGCTGGTATATTTGAAGCTGAATATCATATGACCCTTCCGTTCACTTTTCTTCAGAACATTTCTTTCCTTTAGAGCAACCTAAAGACATCTATATTTAAATTTCATGAACATGAATAACATCGAGGAACTCTGAATCCCCTCACACAGCACCCGGAGCTGCTGCTGGAAGGTGGGGATGGGAGTGAAGGGGGTCAGAGTGGTCACTTCAACTCCAAGTCCACCTCCATCACTGTCTCATCTCCAGGGTTCTCCTCCACAAAATGTGGACGTGTGATTCACAGTAGCACTTTGGCCAAGTATATTTTTTGGTGGATTTTTTTTTTTTTTGAGATGGAGTCTCTCTCTGTCGCCCAGGCTGGAGTACAGTGACGCGATCTCAGCTCACTGCAACCTCCGCCTTCCGGGTTCAAGCGATTCTCCTGCCTCAGCATCCTGAGTAGCTGGGATCACAGATGTGCACCACCACGCCTGGCTAATTTTGTATTTTTAGTAGAGACGGTTTCACCATGTTGGTCAGGCTGGTCTCGTACTCCTAACCTGGTGATCTGCCCGCCTCGGCCTCCTAAAGTGCTGGGATTACAGGCATGAGCCACCACGCGCAGCCAGGTGGAATTTTTTAAAATAAAATATCCAATAAGTCTTACAGAAAGCATTTTAAAAAGAAGGCTTAGGAACACATTGACCCCAAATGAAGATCAATAGAGCAGAATCAGAAGATCACACTGGCACATGTTTGATCCCCCAGGGAAAAGGAGCTGATAATGTGGCTGGTGTGGTGTCGAGCTGGGAAATCCTATGTATGTTATAGCACAGTATCGCCTCACATTCACACCAGCTGATTTTCACTAATAGGCAGAGAGATGACGTGAAAATTGTGTAAATGCATATTGACAGAAATTTAAGGATACTCCTTTGAAAGAATGTGTATTTGAAAAGTCTGGAAATTTTTATTTTTAAATAGTATGTTACATTTTCAAACAATATGCCCAAGACTTTTTCTGCCAGACATCTTTGCAAGTGAAGTATCTCTAAATTCAGTCATAGATTTAATCATTAATCAAAAAAATTGAATAAATGAAATTTATTCTCTAATGTTCCAGGCACAGCAGATATCCTGTATGAGCCATGCTCTCTCTCTCTCTCTCTCTCTGTCCTTCTCTCTCTCTGTGTCCCTGTCTCTCTCTCTCACTCTCTGTGTGTGTCTCTCTCTGTCTCTTTGTCCCTCTCTCTGTCTCTCAGTCATTCTGTGTTTGTCTTTGTCTATCTCTCTGTCTCTGTCACCCCCTATCTATTTAAAATCGGGGTGTTATACATTTTTTTCTTTAAGAGGATTCTTGCATTAGACAGGGCTAGACAGAAAAGACTAGCCTTTTTCCAGTATAAGGTCTTACGATTTATTTTCTCTTGGTGAGTAGTTAGCAAGGGCTGGTGATCACTGACAGAGGGAGCAGCTGCTCTGGCCAGAGAGATGAATGACCCATCCCCATTTGCTCAAGGTAGAAAACAGTAACTATTCCAACAGGTGCCTAATCCCCCAGCCCAATGCCATTGGCCCTTGGCCAGAGATATTGCTCTAACTTTTCTTGTGATTTCGGAGTCTGAGAAGAAAGCAGTTGACACTATATTTGGGGATGTTTTTCTGCACTCCTTCACCATTTCCCTGCCTCTCCTGTAAGCACTCACACCCACTGCACCCCACTCTCCTCCAAGAACTAGGATCTTTGTCATCTTGTTCTTTTCCAAGGGGTGCTTTATCTTGCAGGGGCTGTAGGCTGTACAACAGGAAACCCTGCCTGCAAACATTACATAACAAACACATATTTTAAAATATTAAAATTTGGAGCTTGCTTCATCAGTGTACCTTAGTAACCCCAAATCCTTTCCTAAAAGTGACCCAGCTTCCTCTTTATCTGTGGGCAAGAGACAGATGTTCCAAATTCCTTCTTGATCAAGGTCCTACTCTTTTTCATAAAATGATTCCTTTGGTGGCACTGCCCAAGCAAGTTTCCTGAGGTAAGAAATCCTGCTGTCACTGAGGAAATCACCCCGCAAAAGACACTATCCCTCAGAAAAGCCACTCCCCCACCAACACTTGGTCAGGGTGACCTAAACCCTGATCAGGGTATTGTAGGAAAGGAGGGACTGCTGGCTGGCCATCTTACCACTTGGAGGCACAGTGCCATCAATGAGGAAATGTAAATAGTGACTGCAGTGTCAATGCCAACAGTATATAGGGCACTTGCCATGTGCCAGGCATTACATTAGGTAACTGAGACACATGATGTACTTTATTTACTCCTGATCTAGAACTTACAAAATAAACATAAAATGTTGTGTCTATTTTTACAGACTGACTTGTCCTAGATCCGTTAGCTATTCAGTGACAGGACTGACCTTCAAACTGGGCTTCCTGACTCCAGAGCCACAGTTCTAAGCTTTCAGGCTCTGTGAGGAATTCAGGGCTTAGAAAACATCGCTTACCCTAAGCCATGTAGTTGGAAAGCGGTGAAAGTGGCATTCAGATTCCCAAACTCCTTTTATTAGCAAGTCGCTAGGTCCTGGGTTCTCACATGTCTTGTCCTGGAAATCCTACTCTTGTTTGCTGAGGTTGGGAGGGAGATCTGGGCATTCTCCCAGGTGAGGCCCATCTTTGGAAAGCTTGGAACCACCTGACATTGCAACACAGCCTCTCCAGGACCTGTCCCTGGGTATTTTACTTAGCACAGTTGGTACCCATTATGTGGGCTTTCCTTACTGAAAGACAGCTGTGAAACCAGTTATCTTTATCCAGTAGTGAGAGAGATGAGAACACAACGGGGGAGGAGGCTACGAAGCCACAGGAGGTTCTCCCATTTCTCTCTCTGGGGAATCTTTTAAAACTTAGTATTTAATTTTATTGTTTAAACCAGCCTGACATCTGATTCTTTCCTGTACCCAGTAGGTGACGATAATAAGATGAGGTTACTGTATAACGCTTCCCCAGCACATTACAGTGTTCAGGTATGTCTGTATACCTAATCTCCCTTAGTCCCAAGACAGGTCTTTGTGGTAGGTGGAATTAACCCCATTTAACAGGCCAGTAAACAAAGATTCAGAGAGATTGAGTTGCCTGAGATCACTCAGCTATTAAGTGACAGGACTGGCCCTTAAACTGGGTTTCCTGACTGCAGAGCCACTGTTCTCTCGAAAGTTTTTAGGCAAGACTTACAGCTGCTTGTGGTATATGAAGTGCGCATTCACTCATTTTTGTTTGTTATTTTTATTGTGTCCATCAATTGCCAGCTTGCAATCTGTGTAATGGCCTTACCCACCCCTTTCTAACCGGATGAGGTGATGGGAAGCCAGTGCAGCACCCTTGAGTGGCACACAGGACGTCTTTGCAGACACTAAGGCAATCCTTTAGTCTCTCAAATGGGAAAACTCAGACAGAACCAGGTGACTCACCTTAGGCCCTTTGTGACTCACTGGCAGCAGGTTCCCAACTCCTTTGCTCTGCCCTGGACCAGTCACTTGTGCCCGACACTAATAACAGGGTAATTTGTGAGAAATGATGTGTGACTCACCAGGCGGGGGAGGAGAGTTCGCGAAGATGGCCAGTGGAGAGGAGCAAGATGTTTACCAGCAATTGGAAAGGAAATGCTGACAGATGCTCCTTGGATTAACATTTCTCAGTTTTGCAACACCATTGCCTACTTACCCAGCCACCAGCTTACATTTTACATTCCTAAAGTGAACAACCAAAAGGTGGGGAGGGGAGTTCTACCTTTGAAAACAGAACTATCAATCTCGTAGTGTTCCTCCCCATCACCTTGGACCCCTTTTTTTGAACCCTAAGATTTACATTCTTCTAAGACCTATCTGTTCTGTGACTTTGCTTTACACCCCTCTGACTTCAGTCATACCTGTTTTTCTGCACATTTCTATCCACATTACTATTCTAAGTCAACTTCCTGGCTCACTTCCCTCCCTGGGTCCTGAGTGGGCCTTTGGCAATCTCTGTTGAGGTGATGATCAGGCCAAGATAAGCCCAAGCGGATTAAGGTGAAGGGGCCTTGGGAGAATTCCATTTTGGTGAGCACTGCCTCCTGGAAAGCCATGTGCTATTGTGTCTTTATTACCTCCACACTGTAAAGTCATTTTACAGGTAGATTTCAAGAGCCTGTCTTCCTACTGACTAAGGGAGTACACTTTGTATTTTCTCTGAAATTGTTAAAATCCAAAAGATTCCAATAGTTAGCTGTTTGTGTGAGTAAAATGGCTGTGATAAGTTTTTATGTAGGTAACAATCTTGCCTTACTTCAAATCAGTTTAATCCACATATTATCTGTGTCAAGCCATTAGCTTTTGTATATGAAACATTTACTATAAAAATTAGCCTCTTAAAAATATTAATGTGAAACAAATTACCATTTAGACAGGGGGAACTGGGTGTGTATTGGAAAAACACTGGCTTTCCTGGGTTTACTCAGATACAGCAATTTTATTTCCCTGGGACTCAGTTTCTTCATATCTATAGCGCTGGGCTAGATGTTGCATGATTTTTAGAATAAAATTTGCTTTCACTGATTTGAATAATCAAATAAGAAAAGAGTGATAAATTTTCCTAATGTTGAATCAGTGATAACAATATTTTAAAAGTTTAAGCCACCCAGAACTTATCATGTTAGTATATCAATTATTTTTTATGTTTCTTTCAAGTTTTTTTATACCCACACACATACATGTGATATGTATAAAATAGTATCATATAATGAGATCATATTTATCATATAATCATAGTATGATATAACTTTGAATTTGGATTTTACTTTTTAATATGTCATTAGGATTTCTCATGTTGATAAATTTTATAATTTCTAACATTAGCTGGATATTATTATCTGGAGTTAATATTTCAAATGTGCTTAAACATTCTGGTCTTTAAAAAACTAATGTTACTAACATTGAAGTGTTATTTATTAACTGTAGCTTTCAAAAATTGTGTCCAGTTTTATGTTTTATGTATATTCCCAGGTACACTTGAACATTTTAGTGACTCCTAAAATTTATTATCTAGTTTCCAAAAGGATAGTATCATTTGTGTTGCCACCAGTGACAGATGCGTGTAGTAGTTTTACTATATCGTAGTTAGCACTGAATATTATTTTTAAATAACTTCTTCTAACTTAATAAGTGTCAATTAAAGAATTTTAGGACCTGGAAGTTTATTTAGTTCCCTTCCTTAGAAGGGCAATTTCATGGTATTTAATAGTTTGACTCCAACTTATCATTTAACAGACATGAAATAAAGCGATTTACAAGCATTTACCCACTTACTCATTCTAACAACCCTGCAGGGAGGTACAATGATCAACTCCATCTTGTAGATGGGGAAACTGAGGTCATGCTAGTTGTCCATGGGCACATGGCTAGTTAAGTGTCAAAACTAGGCTTTAGACCTGAGGAGCCTGGCTCCAAAGTCCATGTGCTTGACCGCTGTGGTATATGTATTGAGCACTTACTATTTGTACACTTACTGTATGCCAGGTTATGGAACCTTGGGGGATCTGGGGCTCTGGAAAGCCTAGATGAGGATCTTATAGATGCTTAAATGGAGACTTGAGGTGAAGGGGTGAGCAGAGCATTCTAGGCAGAAGGAATGGCCTATGCACATGCCTCAAGGCTAAAAAAAGAACTTTGACAGTAATTCCAGCACTTTGGAAAGCTGAGGTGGAAGGATTGCTTGAGCCCAGGAGTTTGAGGCCAGCCTGGGCAATATAGTAAGACCTCGTCACTACTAAAAATGAAAAACTAGCTGGGTGTGGTAGTGCGTGCCTGTGGTCCCAGCTACTTAGGAGGCTGAGGTGGGAGGATTGCTTGAACCCAGAAAGTCAAGGCTTCAGTGAGCCATGATCAGCCTGGGTGACAGAGCAAGATCTTATCTCAAAAAAAGAAAAAAAAAAGAAAAGAAAACAAGAACTTTGCCTTTTGCTTTCAAAGATTAGAAAGCAGACCCCTCACAGTTGCAGTATCACAGACTGAGGGGAAGAGGGGCACAGAAGGACTGGAAAAGTAGGCAGGGGTCCTACCGCCCAGAGCCCTCCTGCAAGCATCTCAGTTACAGGAGAGTGCAGGGAGAGGGAAGACAGGGAGCTGCCTCCAGACAGAGGTGGACTCATTTTGGAGAAAAAGCCTCTGACACAACCTTCCCCAAGTGGAGTTTCTTCTGCACACAACAGGAGACAGCAGTAGCTGCCTGGAGCATTTCTAAGAATTAGTTCATTGGCTTGAGATTTAGGTTAGGAAGGGGCTGATAGTTGGCAACCTAGACCACAGTATATTGTGGAGTTTTGTTACAGAGCCAAGAGAAACACATCTTGAAGGGAAGACCATGAGGGGAGAGCTCTGGCTCGAAAGGGAACTTGACCCTTTCAGATGCCAAATGTCTAATTGGCATTTTTGAGCTTTATTAGTTTTGCTAGGAAAATATCCCAATTATGTTTAGTAACAGTGAGAAAGTATTGCCCTAGTGGAAAGTGACAGCTGGCTCATGGAGACATTAAATTTTGGAATCAGTGGGAGCAAAAGGGCAGAATCACATCTTCCTGAAACCTCAAGTCATCACCTAATTTATAAGCACAATAAAGTAAAGCAAACTCTACCAACAGTGTTAGGAGGGAAAATGAGGGGGCTCTCCCTTCTCATTTGGACTTCCGAGGCCTTTTTTGACTTGCTCAGAATACCCTCAGCCTTTGATATCTAGTATTAGAGTAAAGCACATAAAGATGGTTGGACTTTTCCACCAAGGCACACTGCATCCAGTCAGGATTAGAGTAATGGGAGATTGGCTAGTAACAACTCTGACGAATATAGGACTAGCAGGTATAAGAAGCAGTCACACCTCTGGGATATTGAGCACCCAAGGAAGAGGCTCCCCACAGGCTGACATGCAGACCCTCTTGAAAGAAGTCTTTATGGTACCAGCAGAACTTGCTGGAAACCAGCCCTCTGGAACTTGCCATAAATCTGCCCTGTAGGGTTCTGGGAGAGCTGCTTGTTAGCAGGTATCTCCCTGGAGGCACGCTGCCGCAACACCCCCAATGGAGGTGCTGAAATCTGCTGGCAGCTGGGGATTGCTGGAGCCCTTCACTGTGTGCCCCAGATCTCAAAAGCAAAACCCTTCCTCCCACCATGTTGCTACATGACCCTCTTCTGACAAAGCTTCCTGACCAGCTGGCAAAGGGAAAATATGTAAAGGGATTGGATCCATTTTCCCCGAGCAGGCAAAAAGGATGAATTTGGAGTTGAGAGGCATTAACTTGACAACTGGCCCAAGCTTCAAGAAAGAAGCCCTGTAAGAAGAGCAAAGACTCATGATGCTCCTCTCCAGGGCATGTAACAGAGCATTAATGGAAACCCAGGCTCCCAGTGGACTTACGATGCTCCTCTCCAGGGCATGTAACAGAACATTAATGGAAACCCAGGCTCCCAATGGACTTATGATGCTCCTCTCCAGGGCATGTAACAGAGCATTAATGGAAACCCAGGCTCCCAGTGGACTTACGATGCTCCTCTCCAGGGCATGTAACAGAACATTAATGGAAACCCAGGCTCCCAATGGACTTATGATGCTCCTCTCTAGGGCATGTAACAGAGTATTAATGGAAACCCAGGCTGCCAGTGGACTTACGATGCTCCTCTCCAGGGCATGTAACAGAGTGTTAATGGAAACCCAGGCTGCCAGTGGACTTACGATGCTCCTCTCCAGGGCATGTAACAGAGTATTAATGGAAACCCAGGCTCCTAGTGGACTTACGATGCTCCTCTCTAGCGCATGTAACAGAGTATTAATGGAAACCCAGGCTGCCAGTGGACTTACGATGCTCCTCTCCAGGGCATGTAACAGAACGTTAATGGAAACCCAGGCTCTCAATGGACTTATGATGCTCCTCTCTAGGGCATGTAACAGAGTATTAATGGAAACCCAGGCTGCCAGTGGACGTATGATGGAAAAAGTCCCTGGATTATTTTTTTAAATTGAGTTATAGAAGTTCTTTATATATTCTAGATAAAAGTTCTTTGTGTTGCAGATATTTTCTCCCAGTCTGTAGTCTGGCTTTTTTATTCTCTTAATGTTTCTTTTTTTTTTCTTTGAGATGGAGTCTTGCTCTGTCACGCAGCCTGGAGTGCATTGGTGTAATCTTGGCTCACTACAACCTCCGCCTCCAGGGTTCAAGAAATTCTCCTGCCTCAGCCTCCCAAGTAGCTGGGATTACAGGCACCTTCCACCACGCCCGGGTAATTTTTGTATTTTTAGTAGAGATGCGGTTTCACCATGTTGGTCAGCCTGGTCCTCGAACTCCTGACCTCAGGTGATCCACTCAACTCAGCCTCCCAAAGTGCTGGGATTAGAGGCGTGAGTTACCGTGCCCGACCTTAATGGTATCTTTTGATGAGCAGAAGTCTCCATGTTTTACAGTCTACCTGGAAACAATACAAACCATAGCTCTTGTTTACTGATCTTTTCCATTATTTTCTCTGTATTATTAGAGTCACAGTCTCACCTGTTGTAACAAATAGAACTCAAAATTCAATGACTAAGATAGAAATTCATTTCTCTTGCATGTAACAGTACAGACATGAATGGCCCAGGGCTAATGAGTTAATTGGCTTTAAAAATCGCTCCTGTCCTGTCAGCCACATCTCCAGCTATCAGGAAGGCAGAGAGAAACCAGGACATGCAGCTTGGTCTTTAGGGAGATTACGCAAATCAATTCCACCCCTATGTCATTGACCCAGGCATAGTCACACATGCCACATCTGGGGAGGCTGGAGAATGCTGCCTCATGGAGCGGGCAGCCACATACCAGGTGTAACTGGGGTGGAGGCTGGGGGTGTGTAACTAAAAAGAATAAATGGATACTTGGGAGCATCCTGATACCACTTAATGACATCTTTGAAGTGATACCATATTTTTGTCACAAATATTCTGAATTTTTCTTTTTTTTTGAAACTCTATTATGAATTTCTTCCAGGCTTTAAATTAATATAATTGTTAAATTTTGTATAGGAGAATTCCTTAAAATTATTTTTTGTCTTGTAGTAAGTTAATTGCTCCTCTTCATTACAGTATAGGATATTTTTCTTTTTTTTCTCTCTCTTCAGTTTTTTTACAGTTATAGCCTAAGGCATTCATAATTTTGTTAATGCACTAACTTAGAGACAGTAAATATCCTTCAAGGTTAAGTTGTTCTATCATTTGCGTTGTCTTCTTCATGTGAAATGGTACAATTTTAAATGCATTTAGAATTGGAATTTACCATGGGCTTGGTCTTAGCACTGGGCACAGGAGGTGCGTAGCTGCTAATGTTTTCCTTTGTGTTTTATCTTAAAGGCATACTTTTTTTTTTTTTTGGTTGGGTTTGTAGAGCTGGTTCCAAAGAAAGCACAAACAGACTAATGTAGATAAACATGTTTACCTGACCCTTTAACCAAATTTTAAGAATTGTTTTACAACTAATAAAAATGAAGTTGTTTTTAGATAATTAAATCAGATTTTATTATTGGCTGAAGCATCACTCTTTGATTGTTCAAAAATGCATTCTAGCCCCAGTAAGCTTTACATCCATTCATTCAATAAATATTCATTTGGTGTCTACTGTGTGGCCAGCTCTGAGTAGGCAATAGCGAGCAAGACAGAGAAGGTCCTTCTGTTACAGAGCTGACTTTCCCTTCACCAGAGAATGCCGGTCACCTATAACCTAGCTGGTCACCTGACCTTCAAAAGCTCTTGCCAACTCATATCCTCCAACCATAATAATGTTCAGAGATCGCAAATGTGAACTCAAGCGCATCCTTGCACTTTGTCAGTCAGAAAAATACCTTTACTTCAGTTGGACTTGTTTGCCCACCTTGCCATTTCTTGTTCCTGCTGTCTGTCTGAGAGAAACCTTCTGTTCTGTAGAGATAGTTTCTTGTTGCTCTCCTCTATCTGAGAGATATGTTCTGTAGCAATATCTTCTAAACTGGTATGGAATTTACAGTATGAATTGGATGAATAATTACCAGATGTTGTCCAAAGCCTCAGCTTGGATTGGAGTTCTTACATCAGCAAAAGTTAGACTGTCATATTTTTTAATACTTTACAAAAATGTTGCTTCAAATAGTGATAAACTTGTGGCCCAACTGGTTTTATTCCTTCCATCCTAAGTTCGAATGGAATGGCGTCCATCTGAGGAAGTAGCTCAACAGGCTTCATTTACACATTGGGTTCTATACCCACGAGGTTAGAAAAGAATGACCATGAACCCCCTACATTAGCTACATTGTCTTCTTGGAAACTTTTGGCAGCTGAAGTCGAAAATAGGGTTTAAGAATTCCATAGTATTAGCAAAAAACACAGCTGGGGCTGAGATGCCTCATCCGTTACTATTGCTTCCCCCAAAGTACAAAGAAATAAACGCAGGCATTTTTCTTGCAAATATTTCATATTTTAAAAAATAGCCTCAGATTTTTTTATGTAAATAAAATCACAATTTCTTCTGATATTTTTACATGAGTAAAAATTGCAGAACTTAGAGAATGCACACGGGATGAGAAAAAGGGGCCTTGAGTAGCTGAAGAGAGAAAAAGGAACTGAGAATGACCCAGGGGTAAATAAGTACATTTGCTTCCAAGAGAATTCCAAGCAGAGATACTGAGGAGTTGTTAACAGAGTTTATTTTTAAATTGCCAGAAATTGCTAGAATTGGGTCAAATGACTAAAGATGGGAGATGAGCTAAGAACTTAATGTGGGCATCAGTGGGCTCCTGAGACTGATCGAAAAGTGAGTGAGTCAAAATCAAGGTCCTTAAAGGACAGAATCATTGCTGTGAAGGCTCAAGAATTTTTCACAGCAGTGACATGTGGGGTTTTAAAAATACAGATATCTCTCCATCTCAATATTTTGTAAGTGTCCTTTCCATCTGAGTATTGTTGAAGTATTGCGATGCTTACACAGTTGACCCAGCACAAAAGTATTGTTCTACTCACAGTATAGGTGATATGTCTTTTTTCATCTACCAAGCATCTTTTTAAGGCTATTCAGGGAAGCCAGCAGCCTCCTTTACACGGAAAAAAACCACCTTAAGCAGTAACTAAGAGTGTCATTATCAAATTTCCAACAGGAAGAACAGGGGCAAAAATGGGAGAGAAAGAAGAAAAAGAGACAAATGAGCAAATGAGTGCCCACTGTCAGCAAGATGAGGTCAGAGGCTAAACAGGGGGAGAAACTGACAAATGCTGCAGGCTGTGTACTTCTCAGTTATAAATCCTAAAAACAGGTACCTCTGCTACACTTACGGTTCAGACAACCAAATTGGAGTCATCAGTTTCTCTAAAGGAGGGTGTGGAAGATGCTGGATGTATAAGTTGGGGTTCTTGGTTGTAGGCAATAGAATCTACCTCTTTCTTAGTACCTTAAATAAAATACTTCATTGGAGGCAACTCACATCATTGAAGGAAGGCTGATGGACTAGACTTGGATGACAGTGGAAACCAAGGCAGTCAGGAAAGCCAAGAAGCTGAGAGACTGCAACTATCTTTTCCTCAGCAGCAGTCACGGCCGCCGCTGCCTCGGCAGGATGCCATCTGCTGCTGCTGCTGGATAGCACTGTCTGCTCCAGATTCAATCCCAAGAAAAGCATCTGAATGACCAGCTCTAAGATCAGGCCAATGCCAGCAGATGGAGAATGGCCCCCTTTGGCATTCACAATGGGAAAGGCATCGTACCAACTTCACACATGGTGGCAATTTTCACTGACTACTATGTGGGCTGGATGCTGAGCTGGTGGCATGTCCAAAATGACATGTCCAGTACACTAGGATCAGGTAAATGTGGCTCTGAAAGATCCCAGAGCTTCTGGCTGTGGGTTATCACAGGCTGTGGCCTGAGAGCAGCCATGGCGAGGCCATGAGAATGTGACTTGTTTCTTGCTAACAGTCTGAAGTAGCAGAGAGGATTAGGGAAGAGTGACTGTCACAGTCTTCACTTCCTTTGTGTGTTTAGCCTCTGATCTCATCTTGAGGGAAGATGAGGCTGGCTGGAGGGGTAGCCTGGACCATTAAAGCCCATGCCTAGAGCTGAAATATTGGCTTATGGAGTCTATGACCACCCTTATCTTCAAGGGGCCATCATCTGGGAGAGACACTTCTTCAGGAGAGTTCAATTTTGCTTTTTAAAGCATACTGTTTTTTTCTTCCATAAAGTCATGAAATTTAAAGTCATGCTGAAGTCTGAACCTGGTTATAGTCTTTATTTCTTTTATTTATTTTTCGGGGTTTGTGGATGCAAGCTTGACTCAGGAGAATTTGGGAGGTAAAACTTAAGCACCATAAATGAAGAACAGGCAGCTGCAGCCTGAAATTCAGGATAAGCCATAGATTAAAAGGTGTAAAGGTTAAAAGTTGATGAAGCTGAGAAGGAGGCTTCCTAACTTTCTTATTTTTTTGGAGGTATAATTTACATACCATGCAATTCACCCATTTAACGTGTGCAAAATTCAATATTTTTTAGTATATTTACAGAATTGTGCAACCAACACCACATTCAAATGTTAAACATTTTCACCACCTTAAAAAGAAACCCTGTACCCATCAGAAGCCATTTCTCATTTTCCCTCGTCTGTCCCCACTTCTGCTTTACCTCACTAAGGAGCTACTAACCTAATTTATATCTCTGGACATTTCACGTAAATGGAATCATACAATATGTGGCCTTCTGTGTCTGGCCACTTAGCATCATCTTTTCAAGAGTCATCCATACTGAGCATGAATCTTTTCTATTTTCTTCAGTACATGCCTAGGAGTAGAATTACAAAGTCTTATGGGAACTGTGTATTTAACCATTTGAGAAACCAACAGCCTGTTTTCCATGGCAGTGGCACCTTGTCACATTCCCACCAGCAATGTCTGGTGTGTGTGTGTGGGGGGCGGGGGGGTCCCGATTTCTTCACACCCCGTCAGCACTTGTGATGTGTTGGATGGCAGCTATGGGTGTGAAGGGCATCTCTGGGTATGGGTGTGACTTCCATTTCTCTCATGGCTGAGGCAGAGCATCTTTTCATATGCTTATTGGCCATTTCTATATTGTCTTTGATAAAATGTCTATTCAGATCCTTTGCTCATTTTTAAACTGGATTATTCATCATTTTTTTTCATTGAGTTGTCAGTGTCCTTTACATATTCTAACCACAAGTCCCTTCTCAGATACATGACCTTCAAGGATTTTTTTCCATTCTGTGGGTCATCACTGATGGTGTCCATTTGTCTATTCTTTCTTTTGTTGTTTGCGCTTTTTGGTTGTTGATTGTTTGTTTGTTTGTTTGTTTTGAAACAGGGTCTCTCAGACCCGATGGCTCACAAAGACACCCCATAGGCTCACAGAGGAGCTGGCTACCAAATTCTGTCACTCAGGCTGGAGTGCAGTGGCCCCATTTTGGCTCACTGAAACCTCTGCCTCTGGGCTCAAGCAATCCTCCCACCTCAGTATCCTGAGTAACTGAGATTACAGGCGCATGCCACCATGCCCCATGCCTAGCTAATTTTTGTATTTTTTGTAGAGATGGGATCTCACTATGTTGTCCAAGCTGGTCTTGAATTCCTGGGCTCAGGCAATCCGCCCACCCCAGCCTCCCAGGGTCCTGGATGTATAGGTGTGAGCCATCACACCCAGCCTGCTTGTGCTTTTGATATATAAGAAGGCTTTGCCTAACTCGAGGTCACAAAGATTTACTCCTATATTTTCTTCTAAGAGTTTTACCATTTTAGCCATTATATTTAGATCTGTGCTTTGTTTTCATTTTTGAGTATGATGTGAAGAATGGGTTCTTAATACTTCTGAAGCTGCAATAATTGATGTTTGGTGGCAGCACATGAAGAAAGAGTGAAGAATGTAGATTTATTGTCTTTCTCAGTTTGGACTACATTTTCCAAGAGGTCATCCTCAACTCTTGAGTTCTTTCCATCTTCCCTAAATATTTTTGGCTGTTGAGTATTAAAGTTTCTATGGCTTTCAACAGATCTTAATCCATTGCTTACATGTAATGCACAAGGAATTGTTTAGCGTGGTAACCCCTACATAACCATGATAAACTATTTGATTAGTTATATTTCACATGATACAAAATAATCTGTACTGCCTTGAGTTGTGTTTTACAGGTGAGCAAGCTATTTTGTATAACAGTGTTTATAATAATATTGGGGGGAAAACCTAACTCAGTGTCATTGCTATGTGTTCCCTGAGTCCTTATCTATTAAATTTGGAGCCAATAAAGTAAGGAACATGCTGAGGCAAACTTCTAGGAAAAAAATATCTTTGCCCTTGCAGGAGTATCTAGTTTTGATGCAGTTGAGGAACACAGACCTGGCACAAGCTTTGTCCATTACAGAGAGCCTCTGTGGCCTCGACTGGTTTCTCAAGTCTGTAGGAAGTTTGAACTTTTGCTGGAGTTTGACTCAAAGGCTTGTGGATGTTCTTGTTCTGAGATGTTCTGGGCGAGTACTTCAAAATAGATTTCTCTAAATTCCCCTTTTGATCAGTTATGTCAGACAGATGGTTCAGGCAACCAAGCTTGAGTCCTCACTTATTTTACCAAACCAACCATGAAAGTTGATCAATTCTTCCTTCCTAACAGCTCTGTCAACAGCTCTCACTGCACCTTCGTACCCAGATCAAGTCTGCAGTCCGTGGTCATCCCTTCACCCCTGTCCTTTCTGTGGCCCTGAAGCCTAATCAAGAGGAAGTATCACTAAGTCTTTGTTGATTATCTTTGTTCCACCATATTTACACAACTTTGCAATGGTATAAATAGGATTCACTCCTCCCTCTCAGGGTAGAAATTCTAATAAAAGAATAGTCCATGGAGCCTGGGCGTGGTGCTTATGCCTGTCATCCCAGCACTTTGGGAGGCCGAGGCGGGCGGATCACCTGAGGTTGGGAGTTCAAGACCAGCCTGACCAACATGGAGAAACCCTGTCTCTACTAAAAATATGAAATTAGCTGGCCATGGTGGCATATGTCTGTAATCCCAGCTACTTGGGAGGCTAAGGCAGGAGAATTGCTTGAACCCAGAAGGCAGAGGTTGCAGTGAGCCAAGATCACGCCATTGCACTCCAGCCTCCGCAACAGGAGCGAAACTCCATCTCAAAAAAAAAAAAAAAAAAGAATAGTCCATGGAAAAGGCAGCCTTTCTCCAGGGGCACAGCCTTGCAGGTGTGGAGGCAACTGGGTTAGCACTTCTCCGAATGGTGGGTAAGAAGTGAGATGAGGTACGGAATTATCTCACCAGGGTTCAATTCTTGGTTTTGGTGTGGATCTTTCTGAAGGACATTGGGGTCCACACTGTGGAATTCTTTCTCATCTGAAGTCAGAAATCTGTCACTTCAGTATTCCCTTCTTGTATCCTACCCTCTGATCTAGTCTTCCCATTACCCTCGGGCCTCACTCCCAACACACATGTCTTTGACCTTCACTCCCTTGAGTTTTCTTTCTTCCCCATCAATCTCACTTCTCTCTGTGGCTCACTTTATCCTCTACCCGATTTGCATCCCACAGATGGCGTTATTCCCTCTGGTCCCCACTGCTCTGGCCAAACCTTCTCTCTGCTGACTGCATCTATTGCTGTGAGCTGATTGTCCTCTAGTTTCTCCATCTCCTGAGGCATGCTTCACACCACTGCCGGAAGAGCTGCCAGGCATGTGCCCGGGTGAAGCAAAGTGGGGAGGGGGCTTGAAATCCAGTCCTCATTCCACTGATCATTTTGGGCTTGGTAGAGCTGTGTCTGCCTAGAGAGAATACCTTCCTCTAATCAGCACAAAGACACCCTATGGGCTCACGGAGGAGCTGGCCACCAAATTGACCTTTCTAAAATAGCTGACCATCTCATTCCTCTTCATAATACCCTTCAGTGGGTCCTATCAGCTAAATGCCAAGCTCCTTAGCATGGAATGCAAGCAAACCCTCTAAGGCCTAGCCTGCTTGTCCCACCAGCATTTTAATGAGGGTGATCATATGATTTATTGTCCAAAGTATTCCTCTCAGAATACTTCTGAAAGGAAGGAAGAGCTGTTACTGATTATGCCAGGGCAATCCACTGCAGTGCCTGGGCACTTATTTGTAACCTACCATTCCACAGCTTGGATTCATTCACTGTGGTAGTACCAACCCGCTGGTAGTTTTCTATGTGCACCTTGTTATTTCCCGATTAAGAGGTTTTGACAGAGTTATTTTGACAACCTGGTTGTGAATCTGAGGACATTTTGATTCCTTTTTCTGATTAAACATTCAAAGATGAAATCCATGCATCCTCAAGTCAAAATCCCAAGTCCAAAATTTTCACAGCCTAAACAATGATATTAAAACATCGAATTTACATTATTCTATGCTCTGGTTACTTGATTGTAGTATGAATACTTTATCTGCTTAGAACTTGTATTCCTTCTTCCCCATTTTCCTGCCTTTCCTGGCTTATGTCCACTTATTGTTCAAGATATCTCAAGGACTTTTTCTTCCAGTTACCTTTCCCTGATATTTCCTGGTTGGGCTCAGTGCCCATCATCTTGTTCCCACAGCAAACTGTATACGTTTTTTAGCATACCTAAAAAAAAAAATATGTTGAAGTCATGAGTTCAGGCCTGCCTTGCTTACGAGACTATTATATCCTCAAGGCAGGAAGCCTCTCATATTAATTGTTTTATCCTCAGTGCTCAGCACGGCTCTTCACAAATAATAGAATCTTAATAAATATTCCTTTACATAGACTAATTTGATTTCCTTGTAATATGAAGTGAAACGTGCCTGCCCCTTATTTCCTGGGGAATTTTTTAGGGTACTAGTGATGATTTGTACCTACTTGGAGCCTTCAGGACATTGACTTTTGGCATGTTAAAGTTGTAAAGCCTATTGTTATTTTTTTATACCATAGAATCATACACAAAGAAAATATACGTGCATAATATTCACATATGTTTTGCCAAAAGTGTGAACAGTGATGTGTTAAACTTGAGTTTTTTCATAAACAAAATTGTCCTGAGGGTATGGAAGAGTAATTCCTGTTTAATGCAATGAAGGATCATATAATCCATTAAATAATAGTATTCCATTCTTGCCTTATTTTCTTTCTTTTTTTTTTTTTTTTTTCTTTTTTTGAGGTGGAGTCTTGCTCTGTCGCCAGGCTGGAGTACAGTGGCGTGATCTTGGCTCACTGCAAACTCTGCCTCCTGGGATCAAGCGATTCTCCTGCCACAGGCTCCCAAGTTGCTGGGACTACAGGTGTGCACCACCACACCTGACCAATTTTTGTATTTTTAGTAGAGATGGGGTTTCACCATGTTGGCCAGGATGGACTTGATCTCTTGACCTCATGATCCGCCCGCCTCGGTCTCCCAAAGTGCTGATATTGCAGGTGTGAGCCACTGCGCTAGGCCTCTTGCCTTATTTTCTAAGCTCTCTGGATCTGGCATTTTGAGCCAAGGTGATCAATGTTATCCTAAAGTTACGTGTTTGTTTTACAAGCCTAATGTCTGTTTCCATTTCTCTAGAATGTTTTGGACGTTTAAAGAATGGTTCTGGTTGGAAAGATTCTGGCTTCCTCCAACAATAAAGTGGTCAGATCTTGAGGATCACGATGGACTCGTCTTTGTAAAACCTTCTCATTTATACGTGACAATTCCATATGCTTTTCTCTTGCTGATTATCAGACGTGTATTTGAAAAGTAAGTAGTATTTGTGTCTTTCCTTCCCATTCCCCCTCTTTGCTCTAACACTAGAATAATACAGTATTAGGCTTAGTGAGATCCTTAAAGAATCTGTTGTTCAGAGGTTGCCACTAATGGGCCACAGATTCTGGGGATGAGTTAATGTAATCAGATGCGCTCCAAATGTTATTTAAAGGCTGAACAACAAAAAATTAGAAACATGGATCCCACTGAGTGCTTTAGTTTTATAACGAAGAAAATCAAGATCAAGAGAGGTTGCAGACCACAGAGCTTATTAGTGTCAATGACAATACGGGAACCCAGTTCATCTACTCTTCCATGGTGTCTGACAATGCATGTGCATTCCCAGAAAGGTTGTGCTAGAAGAGTCTATGACTCAGGAAGCATTAGCATCCTCAAGTGCCTATAAAATAACAAAAATGGCTCATTAAAGTCTAAACCAAATATTGCTATATAGTATAGCTTATTTTAAAGGTTTATTTAAAGGTTTAATAGCTGCCCTTCATTCTAAAGTGCAAGGAAATCAAAGAGAAAAACTATCAGTTTACTTTCTCAGAAAAAGTAAACTTATTTTTTTCTTGATTTAATTTAAATGGATATTATTTCCAGCCTTTTTATTAAAATTGTACTAGTGTTATGATAACAGTAGATAAATGTTCGTCTATAATCTCTGTAGTTGACTCTATTTCGAAAAGCTGTTATTAGCACATTAATTTATTTGGAGCAAAGAGAATATTCAAATGTCAAGAGTTGGAAAAACTTGAGACAAAATCTGATAGAGATCATTTTGTCCAAGACTAACTGTAATGCAGATCATATGTTTACAAACATTTGCAGGGTCCTTATCTTGAGAGCTAGTTTGACCAACTCTGTTTCATGAACTCTTGAAAAAGTTTTTGTACAAACAACAACTTTACTGGGGCCAACAGTGTGCTATTCCTATTGGGAGGAAAAGAAAGTCCCTGGAAACCACTAAACCCTGGCTGAGAACATTTGAAAATGTACTTCTTTTCTGACAGTTAATTCTACTTTTTACTCACATATTTGGATATGTCAAGAATGCATAAATAAAGTAGAAGAATTACTATCCTGAAATACTAGCTGTTCTTGCATTGTATCCAGTGATCTTTGAATTTGGCATCCAGGTCCATTACTTATTTCCATTGCAGATTTCCTACTTTTTGGTGGACAGCTCCATTTTTCACAGTTTGGCCAGGACTGTGAGCCAGAAACATCTTTAGGTTGCCAAAGCAGCACAGCTGTGGAGGACCAGCTTGTTACGTCCCTGTCTTGGCCTCTCCAACAACAATCAGGAAGGAATCCAACCCTCTCTTAATTCCTAGGACCATTGTTGCTTCTTCTCAAGGGATTAAGTATAGTCTATATTCTCCATTCTATCTCCTTATAACTTCAGCTCCCAATAACTCACTCTCCGCTTTTTCCATTGTGACGCTGCAGAAAACTATGTGTTGCTTCACTAATGCCATATCGCTTTTAATGCCATAGAAGGAAGGAAAATTTAGCAGGGAGAGAGGTCATACTTTTTGAAGTATAAGTTTATGTTTTTTTCCAGGGCTTCTATATCATTAGTGGGAGATTGAACCACTTATATCATAAATAAAATATCACTTATACCTTATATTTGAATAGGAGTTTATAGTTTAAGAGCTACCTAAAATCACAAATGGTGTGGTCTCAGTCTGCAGGTGTGGAAATGAGAGGTAAATGACCTGGCCAAGGTCACACAGTTAACATGTAAGGGGATGGATCTGGGACTCGAACCCGTGAGCTCAGGTTTAGGGTTGTTGGTTTTTTATTTTCTGACTGTTTCAGTAATTCTTAGACTTTCACAGCGAAAGACTCCTGATGGCAGAAGAGAGTACACAAATGTCTCTTGGGAATACAGAAAGCAAGCTTAAAGAGATAATAGCAAACATAAAAATGTCTGAACTATTTTTAAAATTCATGTAAATATAACCCTATGTTTCAGCATATCCTGATATATTTAACACAAGAAAGCTTCCTTCTTTTGTTCTAGACTGTATTTATGTACATCTTCTCATTCTATGAGGTGACCAAGGGTTGTGATTTGGCTGGTTCATTATTATCCTTTAGTACTAGCCAAGAACTATTTAAGATCAGAAATTAATGTTTCTTCCTAGAAAAGCAAGAAGAGAGAGACAGACAGAAGATGAGAAGCAAAGAAGCAGATAATTTGAAAGTAACTGACATTTACTTTGTATTTAAGATTTTCTTTCCTTGAAAGTTATAGTTTGTGGCTTATGTTTTGTTTTTTGTTTTTGTGTGTGTGTGTGGCTAATGTTTTGATTTTTATTTTGTCCATACTACTAGTTTCTAAATAGTTTATCTTCTGTGCATTCTTTTATGTGTCTGAAGTGTGATTTAAAAGAAACCTAACCTGCTCAAATATCAACACTCGTGGAATAAACACATTGTCTCAGAGTAAATCATGGTCCCAGAAGAGTCCAAGGCAGGGGTGCAGGTGGTAAAATCAGAAGGACACATTTTTATTATTGTTGTTACTTAATTATACACGAGTAGATTCTCCACCCCAGCAACATAAGGTCATGATGGGGCAGTATGTCCATCATTCTTTAAAGAAGGGTAGGGTAGCTGGAGTAACCTATCTGTAGCGACTTACATAAATTGAAGAAGTATTGTTACTAACTGTCCCAAATGGCAATAGTCTTAAAATATGCACATTAGACTTTTTCATCTGAGATCTACTTTGCTCCCAATATCTTGTTCACACATAAAAACAAAACAAAACAAAACAAAACCTCTGAAAAACTCTGCTCACAGAGCCTCTGAATCCTTAGGAACTGGGAATCAATCTTATGCCAATAGGCTAGTGTATCTATTTAGGAGAAGTATTTAAATGTAACATGCCTAATATCTGCCTAGGGATACATTCCTTTTATTCTATTAAAATATTAAAAATAAAGGGAGATATGGGATGTCTAGGCTTTTGGTTCCCAGGTAACTGATGGGGTGCTAGACAAAGAGGGGGCTGTCTGGGTGTCTGAATGGGTTTGTCTGAAGGCTCAGTTCTGCAATAGTAGCAAACATAAGGGACTCATTCCCTGGTAATTAACCTAACTTTGAACCATTTACATGGGAGCAGATGTTCATTCTTTTTTCTTCCTCTCAGACTTTTTTTTTTTCTATTCCATATCAATAAAATGAAAATTTAGGCAAGCTAGCTGGCAAGCTAATCTCTAAGTTTCTTTCTAGGGCTAAGACTTACAATTTCCCTTATCTCTTCAGTTCAATTTATCAAATATTTATTGTGCTTCTTTCTTCTCTCCTTCTTCAAAATAGATTTTTAATTAAGTGACTATTTATATTCATCTATACTTTATTAGGTGATTGATTTCCTAGATTTATTTGAAAAGGAAGGATAGCACTTAATTAGACAACTACATTTATATCTATACTCTGTTCTGTTAACAATGTTATTTTTTGGCCGGGTGCGGTGGCTCATGCCTATAATTCCAGCACTTTGGGAGGCTGAGGCAGGCAGATCACGAGATCAGGCGATCGAGACCATCCTGGCCAACATAGTGAAACCCCGTCTGTACTAAAAATACAAAAAAATTAGCTGGGTGTGTTGGCACGTGCCTGTAGTCCCAGCTCTTCGTGAGGCTGAGGCAGGAGAATCGCTTGAACCCAGGAGGCAGAAGTTGCAGTGAGCCGAGATCACGCCACTGCACTCCAGCCTGGCGACAGAGTGAGACTCCATCTCAAAAAAAAAAAAAAGGTTTTTGTGTGTGTGTGTGTGTGTGTGTGTAAGAGATAGGTATCCAGTAAAACAAAAATCATTATGTCTGTCCTTGAAGTTAACAAAGAGGACTGTAGTTCTCTTTCTTGTTTAAATTAATGATTTTAACAGGTATTTATTCCTCATATCAGCAAGGATGCTATGAATGTGTATATTTATCTATGTGTATACTTACCCATATGCTATTTCTCACATGACCCTCTAGAGAAGAATGTTATGCTTCATTTGGCTTTGAGATTAGTTTTGTTTCCTTACTATATAAATCTTTGGTTTAATTCTATTTTGCTTTCCCCTCCTAATTTCTTCATTTCTAGCACTTGAGGAGATAGCACTGAGCGGATATATTGAAAACACTACCCTATGAAACTATTTCCAGTTTGTGTTGTTCTAATAGAGAAAAAAAATGGATGTTTTCTCCACTAAAATTTTCCAGCTACTAGGTTGGATAAATGAACTAATTCAATTATTTATCCAAAACCCTGTCATATATAGATATTTTTCTATCTCTCTCTCTATATATACATACACACACATACACACACACACACACACATATATGCTCTCTGTCTCTCTGTGTCTCTCTCTGTCTCTCTCTCTATATATATGTCTATATAAGAGCAATCTTGAGTGATGGATGACTTTTTCATTAATTCCTTTTTTTCTCCATGCACTACTCCCATTCCCCTCTCTGTCGTGTTCTGTGTGTTTGGTGATACTTTATTTGTATGACCCAGTAAAACATGTGCTTCATGTACAGGTATCACTTGTTGACATAAATGGTATTGCGCTAAGACCTTTTCTTTCTTCTTTTTTAAAATTTAGCACTATGTTTTATGGTCTCTCCACATTGCTCTGTGTACATCTGGGGCATAACTCACTTATTTTTATATGTCTCTGAAATTTAGGGGCCATTTTCAAGAGAACTTAATTCATCTGGAAGTTGGACTGACATACATTTAATCAGATTATCTTAGGAGAGTTTTTATTCAACTTCCATCGATATAAAAATGAATTTAAGAACTAAATGATCATTCATAACTAAAATTTTCAGCATTTAATTCAATACAAGAATTCTTCTTAAGTAAATCCTAGAATTGACTGGCCTGGCAGAAGATAGTACCTTTGTCAGAACTGAAGGAAGAATAGGGAAATCTCATTATTTTAAAAATATCTGCTTTATTGAGGTTTGATTTACATACAATAAAGTTCATCCAAAATTTGATGCATTTTGACAAATGTATACAGTCTTGCAAGCATTACCACGATTATGATACAGATTTCTGTCAGCTAAAAAATTCTCTTGTAATGCTTTCAGTTAATACCCTCGCTACCCACTAGCCACCAGCAATCACTAATCTATTTTCTGTCACTATAATTTTGTATTTTCTAATATTTCCTTTAAGTGAAATCATATAGATTATGGTCTTTTGTGTTTGACTTCTTTCATTAAGCTTAATGCTTTTAAGATTTTTTTCATGTTATGTATATCAGTGGTTCCTTTCTATTGCTGAATAGTCTTTCAACATACATATATACTATAACTTATTTATCCTTTAGTTGATGGGAAGAAATTTGTGTTGCATACAGTTTTAGGCTGTTATGAATGAAGTTACTATGAACATTTGAGTACAAGAATTTGTACAGATATATGCTTTTATTTCTCCTGGCAAAGAGCTAAAACATTTGCTCTTCAAGACACTGTTAGGGTATATCCCTACAATGGAATATTGTTCTGCAATGAAGAGGAATGCACTACAAATACATGCCGTGACATGAGTGAGCCTCAGAAACATTCAGCTCTGTGAAAGAAGCCAGACACAAGTGACCACATATTGTATAATTTCATGTATATTAAATATTCAAAAAGGCAAACTATAAAAACAGAAAATAGATGAGTGGTTGCCTGGGGCAGGTGCAAGAAGAAACAGAGATTAACAATAGACATGAATGATGGAAATGTTCTAAGGCTGATTCATAGTAATGGTTGTACAACTTAGTAAATTTACTAAGAAGTCATTTTATACATTAAAAAATTGTATACTTGAAAATATTGAATTATATGATATGCAAAATACCTTACTAGTTATCTTTTTAGGAAACATTACTGTAAATAAAATAAAAAGGCAAGCCACAGACTGGGAGAAATTATATGTAAAACATATATCTGATAAAGGACTTAAATTCAGAATATATAAATAACTCAGAACTCAATAATAAAAAGAAATAACTTGGTTTTAAAAATAGGCAAAAGATTTGAGTAAATACTTCATCAAATAAGATATACAAATAGAAAACAAGCACATGGAAAGATGCTCAACATTATTAGTCATTAGGAAAATATAAATTAAAACCACAATGCACTGGATTAGCAAAAATGTCAGAGTAAGAACCTCTGAAAATTCTTTCTTCCATAAAAGCAACCAGAAAACTAGCAAAAATTGTCACAGTCAGTTTTTTTCAGAATTGAGAATCAGCCAAAGGCTTACAGTGATGTAGGAGTTGTTATTTAAGAAAAACAGCAGAATCTTGGAAGGAATAGCAAGCTGTGTGACATTTTTAAATTGCCCTGTTCCCATGTTGCCCTCTCCATCTCTGGATAGCCTTGAAGAACCAATGGCCCACAATTACAGTGGAAACTAGCAACCTGGCTGCCACTGAAAGGAGCAGAACAGAGTAGAAGCTCCTTCAAAGCTCATTATCAGAGGACTGTCATTATCTGACCTGTCTGATGGTTCTCTGGAAGACACTACTCACAGTGCTGTCTTTATCTGACCTGACTCAGAGCTCACCCAGTGAAAAAGCCTTTTCCCTGAGGGTGTTTGTCTAAAACAATTAGAGGCAATTGATTAACTTCGTAACTGTCTAAGACAGTGGATAACAATTAGGGCAAACAATAAAATGAACAAAAAGCTTAAAAGGAAAACCTAGAACATGAGATGTGCATTGAAGGCTTTGAAAAACTCCAACATGTTCTTGGAAATCTAGAAGACCTGTGTAAGGGTTAATGCATGTTCATGGCTATCTGCATGCTCAGGAAAGACCTGGGAAGGCCATAAGCTCTCACCTCTGAATGACCTTTAGGCTCTGTGCAAACATTAAGTGAAGGCTAAGGCAGAGTTGCTTACTGCCTAGCTAAATGTTGAAGGTGTGCCCCAACATATGCACAGAGCTCCTCAGGAAAGACTGAGAGACTTATTGGTTCTAAGCATTTAAGGAAATCTCTGTCTAATCATTAGCTGACCACTAAGCTAACCTAATAAAGCCTTCAGTGCTCACACATCACAAAGAAGACTTTACAGATTAATTCAAAAAAGGTGACTAAGCCTCACGTCTGTAATCCCAGCACTTTGGGAGGCCAAGGCGGGTGGATCATGAGGTCAGGAGATCGAGACCATCCTGGCTAACACAGTGAAACCCCATCTCTACTAAAAATAAAAAAAATTAGCTGGGCGTGGTGGTAAGCACCTGTAGTCCCAGCTACTCAGGAGGCTGAGGCAGGAGAATGGCATGAACCTGGGAGGTGGAGCTTGCAGTGAGCTGAGATCATGCCACTGCACTCCAGCTTGGGTGACAGTGCAAGACTCCATCTCTAAATAAATAAATAAATATATATATATATATATATATATATATGTAAAAAAAGAAAAAAGGTGACTAAGCAAACAAATGGACAATGACAAATAGCAAAAACAACAAACTTTGGGGAGGAGAAATAATCTGATTTTTATAGTTGCAACCTTATAGTATTTAACATGTCCAATTTTCAACAAAAACTTATGAGACATGGAAAGAAACAAAAAATTATGCACTATACACAGGAAATATAGCAATTATTGCAAGTATTTCTGAGAAAGCCTAGATAATGGACTTATTAGAGGCTTTAAGTCAACTATTTTAAATATGTTCAAAGAACTGGAGAAAAACATGCTTAAGATCTAAAGGAAAGCATGAAAACAATGTCTCACCAAATCAAGAACATCAATAAAGTAATTGAAACTATAAATTATAACAAAGAACCAAATAGAAGTTCTAGGGTTGAAAACTACCATGACTGAAATCAAAATTTCATGAGAGAGGCTCAATAGCATATTTGAGCAGGCATAAGAAAGAGTCAGCAGTGTGAGGAACAGCAAAATAAAAGAGAATGAAGAAAAATAGTCTTAGAGACTTGAATACCAACATACACATAATGGGAATTCCAGAAGGAGAGAAGAGAATAAATAGGACCCCAAAAATGTGAAGAAATAAATGGCCGAAAATTTCCCTGAATTCTGAATCTGCATATCCAAAAAGCTAAACAAACTCCCAGTATGATACATTTAAAGAGAACTACATCTACATATGTCATAATCAGCTTGTCAAAAGCCAAAAAGAAAGAATCTTGAAGGCAGCAAGAGTGGAGCAACTCATCACATACAAGGAATTCTCATTATGATTAGGAATCGATTTCTCATCAGCATCTATGTAGGCCAAAGGCAGCGGAATGACACATAAAAAGTGCTGAAAGAAAAACACTGTGAACCAAACAAAACTCTCCTTCAAAATGAAAGAGAAATTAAGACATTCTCAAATAAACAAAAACCAAGAGAATTCATTACTAGCAGGCCTAGCATACAAAAAGTTTGAAAGGAAGTCCTTCAGACTGAAATGAGAGTACACAAGATAGTAACTCAAATCCACATGAAGAAATAGCACCAGTAAAAGTAACTACATAAGAAAATAAAATGATAGTATAAGCACATTTTTTGTTTTTAACACTTTCTCCTATCTGATTTAAAAGGCAATTGTATAAAACAATAATCTAAATCTGTGTTGATCAGAACACAATTTATAAAGATGTAATCTGTGAGACAAGAGCACAAAGAAGGGGACGGAGAATGGAGTTTTTTAACCCTATTGAAATTAATTTGATATTAATCTGAAGTAAGAGGTTATAAATTAATATGTCAATTATAATCCCCAAGTGAATCACTAAGCAAATAACTTTTAAAATAGTAAAAAACCAAAAAGACAAGAAAGTTAAAATGGTCCATCAGAAAATATCTATTTAACACAAAATAAGGTCGTGATGGACAAATAAACAAAAGGGCATAAGATGTATAGAAAACAAATAGCAAAATGGCAGACATAAGTCCTATTTTATCAGGAATTACTTTAAATGTAAATGGATTAAATAATTAAAGGCATAGATAAAATAGTTAGGAAAACACGATCCAACTATATGTTGTCCATAAAAGACACCTGTTTGTTTAAAGACACAAATAGGTTGAATGTAAAAGGATGGAAAAAGATATACCATGCAAACAGTAACTAAAAGAGGACTGGAGTAGCTGTACTAATATCAGACAAAATGTAATTTAATAGATTTCAGAATTGTTACTACAGACAAAGGACATTTTATAATAATAAAAGGGTAAATCTGTCCAGATGATATAACAATTATAAACATATACACACTTAGCAACAGAGTTCCAAAATACGTGGAGTAAAAACTGACAGAATTAAAGGGCAATCAGGCAAGTCAACAATAATAGTTGTAAACTTGAATACTCACTTTCAATAATTGATAGAACAGCTAGGCAGAAGATTATCAACAGGGAAATAGAAGACTTGAACAATATTGTAAACCAGCTAGACCTAACAAACATCTATAGAACACTCTACTCAACAACACCAGAATACACATTCTTCTCACATGCACAAAGAACATTCTCCAGCATGATTACATATTAGGCTACAAAACAAGTCTCAATAAATGTGAAAGGATTTAGATAGAAAATATGTTTTCCAACCACAATGAAATAAAATTAGAAATCAATAACAGCCAGGCACTGTGGCTCATGTCTGTAATCCCAACACTTCGGGTGGCTGAGACAGGAGGATCACTTAAGACTAGGAATTGAAGACCAGCCTGGGCAACATAGCAAAACCCTCATCTCTTAAA
Source organism: Pan troglodytes (assembly GCF_028858775.2). NCBI lineage: Eukaryota > Metazoa > Chordata > Mammalia > Primates > Hominidae > Pan > Pan troglodytes. The sequence goes on along the minus strand of NC_072414.2, from coordinate 92,359,113 downwards.
AAAAAAAAGAAATCAATAACAGAAAGAAATCAAGAAATTAACAAATACATGTAAATTAGATAACATATTTCTAAATAACCAACCAGTCAGGGAAGAAATCACAAGGTAAATTTGCAAATACTTGAGATGAATGAAAAAGAAAATGCCATACTAAAACTTAATAGAATGCAGCAATAGCAGTGTTTGAAGGGAAACTTATAGCTGCAAACACCTATATTTAAAATGAAGAAAGACCTCAAATCAATAATGTAAAGTTCCACCTTAACGGACTAGAAAAAAAAATCAATCTAAATTTAAAGCAAGTAGAAGATAGGAAATAATAAAGATTATAGTGGAAAATCAACAAAAACCACTACACACCCAGTAGAATTGCCAAGGCTGACAGTACCATGTGTTGGCAGGGATATGGGCTAACTGGAACTCTGACAAATTATTGGTGGGAATGCAATATAGTACAGTCACTTTGGAAAACAACTTGCCAGTTTTTTATAAAGTTAAATGTATAATTGCCCTACCACCCGTCAATCCTATTGTTACGTATTTGCCCTAGAGTTGTGCCATTTTTTCATATGTTAGAACTTGAAATGGGAATGTAGTAATTTCTTTAAGATAATAACACCAAATAAAACATTTTCTAACAAAATTCCTATTTATTTTAATCCCCGGGAGTCTTTAAAATTCTAAGTAGAACAGCTTATTCTAATTCCTAAATCTTATCTATAAATATGTTTGGATTAACATAAAATGCATTTTAGAATTGTGCAAGTGTTTTTTTTTTTAATTATTGCTTTTTTGTATGGACTGAAACTTTTCTGTTTTGAGAGACAGATTTTGGCTGTACGTAGCCCCAGTGTCAACATAAACAAATGATTGATTTCATTAGAAACCTGAAGTTACAGCTTTAATTTTCTGGTGTCATTGTGGATTTATTCTTAGATTTTGAACTTTTTTTCTTTTCATATTTTTGTAGATTTGTTGCTTCACCTCTAGCAAAATCATTTGGCATTAAAGAGACAGTTCGAAAGGTTACACCAAATACTGTCTTAGAGAATTTTTTCAAACATTCCACAAGGCAACCATTGCAAGTAAGTACAAATTCTTTGCTTTTTGATTTAAAAATCTTCTTTCTTAATGGCTCAATTATCTATAGCTTACCTTGTGTGTGCAAGAAATCTATTCTAGTTGACCAGCAAATGATCTGGATTCACTTGGATTTATTATTTCTTTGTTCTGTTGACAGGTTTAGAACATCCCAAGTGTGATACATATGATAATATAAAATAACAAATATTAACAGTTGAACTATTGTATTTAACTATAGTGTAGAGCACTAATGATCAGTGCCATAATTTGGGAATAAAGGTCAACATTTAATTTTTAATGGTCAAATATATACAAAGTATACAGATGAAGAAATATAATTGTTAGGGCAGAGAAGCCCATATCTGACAATTTTGATGATTGTGGCATCATCAAAATACATTACACACATTATGAAAATGTTCATTGGGGTCGCTTTCATGAGTAGAACTGTTATTTTATTCAAAGCCTCAACATACTCAGAAATATGCTGTGCCCCGACTATTCTCCAGAGACAATTTCTAAGAGTCACAGTTCTCTTCACAATATAAAGTTTCCTTCATTTATGTTGTAGTGCACTGCATGCTTAAATACATTCAGAAAAAGAAAAAAGAAAAAGTTTTTAATCTAATAGTTAAAAAAATAATGTCTAAGTAAGTCTAGTGTTCACTCCAGTTTTGTTATATTTCCACAGTTAAAATGACAGATGAAACAAAACTTCTCCAAAAGTGATACAGCCTCTATGATGAATACAAACAGCTATCCCCAGTAATTTAAAAAATCAAGTACATATGCTAACACAGTTCTAGGATAAATAGATTTCTGAGGGTCCTGAACTTTATTTCCTGAATTAAGTTGCCTCTACTATGACAATTGCTCTAATTTTTTCCTCGTGGTTTCTCTGCACATGAAAGCACATTGAGGTTTGACCACCTCGCGTGAGATATGGTGTCCAGAATTGCTCATAGCAAGTGAGAGCTGGCTCTAACTTGTTCTGCCCTCAGCTCCTGTATTTGACTGCTTTTGTAACCTAGGGATAGTCTGACAAGCCATCTTTGTATGTTTTTTATTCCCGTGTGCTTTAAATGACTGCTATCATTCGTCTAAATCCTTTTGTTACCACTGGTGATAATAATACCTAAGCATCCCTTCATATGTTTCAAATGGGAAATTATTTAGCTGTGTTTAAAAAAAAATAGGGCTCTTTCTGGGTCCTTTATTATCCTTCTTTGTTTGGGAACAACTAACTTTAGTAATACTTTGTATAAAATGGGAAGAACAGTGCTATAATACCAATTCATTGCTATCCTTGCTATTGCTAAGAGCTTCTAGTCAGCTTTTCAGAATATTTAAAATTATCTAGAAAATTTGGTCCTTACCAAGCTTCTCTGCTATGGAGAAAAAATGGCCATGTGACAAAGGAAAACTAAGGATAGCTGAAAAGGTTTATAGGGTGGTAGTCTTTCTTTTTCATGATTAAGATGAGGAAACTTAAGGCCCAGCCAAAGGAAAATGAGTGGTCATTCTGCTAATGAGTGGCTGAATCAAAAGCTAGAACCTGGCCCATACTTCCAGTCCAGTAACCTTTCCACCATGCTACGGTGAGTTCTTTATCTGTAAATGGAATGTTAAAAATATATTTTAAAGACTGGTGCTGTGTTTATAGTAATTATTCTAACTCAACTGACATTACAGTATGGTTTAATAAAGACAGAATTTTGACATTTGCATCCAGTAAGAAGGAAAAAAAAGTGGCTGGGCGCAGTGGCTCACGCCTGTAATCCCAGCACTTTGGGAGCCCGAGGTGGGTGGATCACGAGGTCTGGAGATCGAGACCATCCTGGCCAACATGGTGAAACCCTGTCTCTACTAAAAATACAAAAATTAGCTGGGCGTGGTGGCGAGTGCCTGTAATCCCAGCTACTTGGGAGGCTGAGGCAGGAGGACAGCTTGAACCAGGGAGTTGGAGGTTGCAGTGAGCCACGATTGCGCCACCATAATCCAGCCTGGTGACAGAGTGAGACTCCATCTAAAAAAAAAAAAAACAGTTATATATCACCCCCGAAGTGTTAGCTTCATCTATTGAACCAAAAAGGTGAAGGAATATAAGATTCCTAAATTATATTGCTCTGAGATTAAAAAACTGAGGCAGTATTTGTATAGTATATCAAGATAACAATAATTTGGCCAGCAAAATGTCCATAGCCTAAAAGCACTAGGACTTAGGAAGATAGAATGTAATACAGGAGGACAGAGTTCATGACTTAATAGCAATTTCAGATACAGAAACAAACTCATCTCACCATACCTACCACATTAACCTGGCCAGTTTCATACAGATAGCACTTTGCTTAATTATGGCTGAGGTAATAAGACAAGTTGCTGGGTGGATGAAAAACAGTTTTGTACTGATTCAAGATTAGGGTATTACCACTAAAAAAAAGTATTCAAAACCTAAACAGTAGAATATTGCATTGGTAATATTTGTAGATAACACCTGACTTGATTGAAACAATGGAGTACACAGACCCAAGGATGCTTCTTCAGCAGCTATAGACTGCACCAGGAAAACAAAACACTTCCATGCATATGACATCTACTGTGGGCTGGTTAGCACAGAAGGGTATAACATGGTGTTGATGAGGCCTAAAATACTATACACATGAGCCTCAGTGAGAGTTTTGGTCTGTGATATTGCACAGTTCTCTTATGATTGTATCTATGTAGGTGTGTGTCTGATACATGTGTATGTGTGCGTATCAAGAACAACTTCCAGTTGTTTGGGGTAAGACCAACAACTCTGACCAACAGATCAATTATAGTGCTATAGGTAACATGTACTAACAGTGGAACTTATTATCTAGCCCTTTCCTTAGCAAAATAAAAAATAATTATATATATATGAACTGATGCAGAACAAGTAAGTTCTGGAAGAGATCTGAAGAAAACGTGGCACTGTGAGACTGAACTCAAGCCAGTTACTACACTCAATAAAGGTATTCCAGTGTGCTAGCTTGAGTCATTCATAGATTCAAACATTTTTAGAGCAAAAACCCCTTCTAGTGCTATTTATTGTACAGGGGAGACATGTGAGAGCCGAAGAGGTAGGGTGACTCCTCTACTGGCACAGAGGGTTCCCTTTTCAGTCCAGAGGCCAGGTCTCTTGGCCCCATTCAGCACTCCTCCTTTAGGCCATTCGACCTCTCCTTGAGGCTGTGCCTGAGAGAGACCTTTCCTGCATGTTCCAACCCACTTCTGAATGTTCACAGCAATAGGTAGTGTAGAGGCTAAAAATACAAATTGTGAGGACAGACCGTGTAAGGTTAGAGCCTGGCTCTGTCACAGACTTTCTGTGTGGAGATGGACAGATTAAACTTCCCATGCCTCGGTTTCCTCTTCTGTGAATTGAGCATAATTATATTGCTTATCTCATAGGGCTCTTGTGAGGATCAAATTGAGTTAATACATATAAAGTGCTTAGAATAGTGCCTGGCACATAGTAGATGCTCAGTAAAGGTCAGCTATTATTATTTGTCCATTAACTTTGCGCCTGTCATGCACTGACTTCCAAAGGAGCGTGTTTAAGCATGTCTTCCTCACTCAAGGGAATTGTCACTTTGTTTCTTAATCATGCTTGTTTTTGTTCCCATGACATCTTGCACTATTTTCTGGTCATTACAGATGGTCAATAAATGCTTCATGTTTCACACATTAATTCAAGAAAACACTTTTAGACACTTTTGTTTGCAAGGAGTTTTCTCTCTTAATAATATCATAGTGCATGAGGCCAGTATTGATAAGACTGACTTTCAACTACATTCTTCTGTACTCCAAAACAGAAAAAAAAAGCTTCGACTCATAAACAGTTACTGTCTTCTATATATGTTTATTAATAATTCATTGGGCAATTATTTGCAGAAGTCATGGGAGAATAAAACTGAGTTGTTCTAAGGTCTGAGAACATTCCAGAATAAAGACAAGGACTTTAGTTTGTTTTGCTCACTACTGAATCTCCCACACCTGGATGGTGCCTGGCACCAGTGCTTAGAGACTCTTTAAATCCTTTCAAATGAATGAATGACAAAACACTTGAAATAGTAAAGCTAGGCCCAGAGCCCCTTCGGTCTGAGCACACAGAGTGTAGTGCAGCAGCATGCCAGAATATGTCCTGCTGTGCACCAGCCAACAGAATTTGAATTGTATTCCCATGTTGGGGGTCTGTTCGCGTTTGCAAATTATGTTAAAAGTAAAGGAATACTTTTTTCTTAAATGATTTGTAGTCCCGGGTTTCCTTTCTGTGTTTGGTCATAAAAATCTCTAGCACTGACACAGCACTCAATAGTTTCATTAGCACATTCCAATCCCTTGGTCCTCAAATCATCCCTCGGAGGTGGGTAGCAAACATTCTCTTAATATCCCATTTTCCATGGGGGTCAAAGTGCGGTGCTTACGCCTACATAGCTAGGAGGTAGCAGAACTGGATCTTCTGTTTTCAGCTTCCTGCCCTTCCTACCATATCCGATTGCTTTGACACTGCAGTGTTCTTTCCTTCCTGCAAGGGAACATATAAGATAATCTAGCAGAAGCTATCCAGCTGGTCACAGACTTTTGGGTATTCAGCCATCTGGCCCACAGGCAGGCTTTATTTGGCCCTCACAATACTCATCCACAATTGGTTTAAATTTACTTTGAGGGATTGGTCAACATTTTTAAAAACCTAGTGATTTCTCATCAAAATCCTGGGTCTGCACGTTTTCTCTGGAAGCGTCAGCCAGATCTTGGTCATACCTGGCCTTTTGGGACATGATGTGTGCTTCTCTGCCTGCTGTATCCATACAGCTCCCACTTCTTCCCTCAGCACTGAAGCTGAAGGTCAGTTTTATGCCATTTTATTTTTCACAAAATAGAATTAAGAGGAAATGGAAATGTTTCTTTTATTTATTTATGTATTTATTTATTTAGAGATGGAGTCCTTCTCTGTCACCCAGGCTGGAGTACAGTGTCACAATCTTGGTTCACTGCAACCTCTGCCCCCAAGATTCCAGCAAGTCTCCTGCCTCAGCCTCCTGAGTAGCTGGGATTACAGGAGCCCACCACCACGCCCAGCTAATTTTTGTATTTTTAGTAGAGATGGGGTTTCACCATATTGGCCAGGCAGATCTCGAACTCCTGACCGCCTTCTCGGCCTCCCAAAGTGCTGGGATTACAGGCGTGAGCCGCTACACCCTGCCAGAAATATTTCTTATTCTTACTTGGGAAATAAGAAATCAAGAGGGCTAGCATTTTTTATGAGCATATTTCTTTGTGGACGTGGAGGTTACCATAGGTTTAAAGTACAAAACTTGCCTATGTTAAAATCCCACTGTGAAACAGACCTGGTCCATTTGGTCATTTATGTTTCTTGTCTGGCTTGGGGAGACTTTCGAATTGGTAACATTTGAACAGATCTATCATTCATATTGTTTCCAATTTTAAATCATAGCCTACAACTTCTACTTCCCAAAAGAGAAGCAATCATTATCATCATATTTTGCAATTGTTATTTTTGTTATTGAAATTATTTTGGATTAGTTTGAAATAGGCTCTCTATGTAATTAAATGTAAAAGTGGATGGCTAACACTGGTTTGAGTTTCTCCTGCATTATCTTCTGGAGCTGTCAGAAAGATCATGTGAAATAACAAAATGCACTAGCCTAAGTTCTCGTCCACACTTTGCTACTAATTTTAGGTTTTGGACAAGTCACTGAACTTCTTGGGGCTTCAGTTCCCCATAGGAAAAATGAGGAGATTGGATTTTATTGGATTTGATTTAAACTATGCTACTCTACCTGGCGCCTAGGAAGTCCTAAGCACATTTTAGCTGAACAAGTGAGCTCACACATGCAACTTGAATGCTGGGTTGCTGCCAGCGTATGGAGAATTGATCTTTCTCAGTAACTTAGAGAGCTGGGATAGTCACATTTTGTTTTTTGGTATGTGTGCATGTATGTGATTCCATAAGCAAAAGAGGTAAATTCCCTGGCTCCAGGTCTCATGACGGAATTTCTCTCATCCCCAGTACCGAGGCTCTTGTAACTCAATCTCCGTCTCCTGTCTGCCTGCCAGTCTGACTCTGTTCTTTATCACTCATTTATTCGTTTCATCCCTTTTCAGACTGATATTTATGGACTGGCAAAGAAGTGTAACTTGACGGAGCGCCAGGTGGAAAGATGGTTTAGGAGTCGGCGGAATCAAGAGAGGCCTTCCAGGCTGAAGAAATTCCAGGAAGCTTGGTAAGGAGGATGGGCCAAGCTTTAGGAATGCTGCCGTCCTATCTGGAGCAGAGTGGTCCTTGCAGAGAGAATACTGCCGGAGCAGCAGAGGGAGGGTTCAGACCCAGCTCTGCCACCCACCGATGTGGTGTTTTAGGCTCCTCACATATTTGCCTTCTCTGCTTCCTCCACTCCTTTATAAATCAAGTAAGCTCTGAACTCTATTTATCGGGCCTCCCGAACCAGAATAGGTTCAGACAGACTCCCACACTATGAACTCTCTAAGATGAACAGGAGATGTTATGTACTCAGCCTGAAACCCAGAAAAATCATAAAAATGTCTTAACTGGTGTTTCTCTTTTCTTAGGGTCAGGGTTGGCCCTAGGTCACCAGACTTTATCACCTGTATCCAACCATCACAACTGTAAGAGCAGAGAATGTCTGCAAGGACTTGTGTTCCCTCTCAGAACACTGAGAAGGCCTCTCTGTGTGGCGTGGCTCATGACCCCAGCCCTCCTGTAGGGTGCACAGCCCATCCTCTTGGTTTCCCAGGATTTTTAGTAGAGGTGGTCAGGAGATCAAGACCATGGTGAGACCCCGTCTCTACTAAAAATACAAAAAATTAGCCGGGCGTGGTGGCGGGCGTCTGTAGTCCCAGCTACTCGGGAGGCTGAGGCAGGAGAATGGCATGAACCCGGGAGGCGGAGCTTGCAGTTAGCCGAGATCACGCCACTGCACTCCAGCCTGGGTGACAGAGCGAGACTCTGTCTCAAAAAAAATAAAAAAAAATTAATAATAATAATTATTATTATTATTGATCCTTCTGCCAATGATGTGAGACAGTCAGGGAAGTTGGGGCTATCCTGTTTCAATGAGAAACTGCACATCCATCTAGTTTAAGGGTCTCTTAGGTGTTTGAATGGCTGTTGCATTCAGATCTTCTGACTCCTATTCCGATACTATTTCTTGTTGTATCATACTGCCCCTGGCACCTAATGCTTACCTCCCAGCAAGCAGAGGATCCTTAAATTGAGTAATATTTGGGCATCTGGCCATGTCAGTAAGCCTACTAAAATTCTTCCAGAGTTCAGGCTGGAGAAGGGAATTTTGAGTTACCCTTATCAATCAGTCAGGCAATGCAGAGGTACAGGTTAGTATCTTTTCTGTGCGTAGCACTGTCCTAGATTTTGTGGCGTTCTAGATTTTAAGAGGGGGGTAACATGTGAGTCGTGGTTACCGGCCTTAAACAGTGAATTAGGGAGGCCAGATTATCACACATGAAACCACAACATCTATTGTCGCGCCACCCCAGTGGCACGTGGGAGTGTACACCAGCAGATACAACATCATGTTTAGACGTGTCGTGGGAATTTAGAGGTGATGGCATCAGCATGGCTGAAGTAGTTAAAGAAAGGCTTTCTAGAGAAGGGAAGACATAGGTTGGACCTTGAAGAATGGGTCAGATTGCCAAAAGAAAAGAAAGCAGGTTTAAGGCAGTATTTTCAAGTAAAGCAAAGACACAAAGCAGGAAATTATGCAATATATTCAGGACACAGTAAGTGGGCCCATGAATAAAATTTAAGCCTTATCTTATTCTTTAGCAATGTCACATGTTTATTCTAAGTTAAAAGTTATTATGGACTAGATAAACAGACTAAACCTAGTGCCATGTTGTTTAATTGTACAGGGACTCTGCTTTTTAAAAATCAGCTGTGGGATGTGCTACAGAAATCATAGCATGAGTTACCTAACCTCAAGCCTTTTGAAAATCTCCGGGCACTTATTTCTTAACACCAGCTCCTAAAATTACTTTCCAACAGGCAAAAATTCCTTTGTAACATCCAGATGGATGAGCCCCCAGGCACGTTGAGTTCAGTGTATTTGTTCCTTGGTGACTTTCTTTCATGGTGACCCTTGTGCCCTATTCCACAGCATTCAGGATCTTAATACGTAATGGGCCCTTTTTTTAAAAAAAAATCAAATTCCACATTAGCTGACCACTTTTTCATTTTAAAATACAGATTTCCACCTAGCGATAAGAAGGAACACCAAGTCCTTAGGTATCCAGGTAGGAGAACTCCTCAGTGTGGGAGAAAGGGCTCTCCCCGGCTGGGTGCATGCGGCCTTACCCTCGTCTGATCCGTGCAGTCCACGGCCCACTCTATGCAGCGTCCCCACCACAGGCCTCCCATCTGGCCCCGGCAGTGTCTCTCAGCACTCTGCCCATTCCTCCCTGGCTGCACCCTGCAGTCCCTCCTTTCACTATCACCATCGTTACCCAACCAATTCGTTTCTGAATGGTTTTTCAGTGGGTTTTCTCTCCCCCCACGTTTATGTTTATCTCATTCTTTCCTGGAAAAAAATAAAAGAAGTTTTACTCTTAGGTGAAACTAGTGAAATGACATTGACAAGGATATTATCATTCATCTTTTCAGTGAAGTGCAGCAATTCTCAAACTTTTCGATGTCAAGACCCCTTGGTCTCTTAAAAACTCTTGAAAATCCCAAAGAGCATTTGTGTGTGTTATACCTATTGGTATTTACTGTATTCGAAGTGAAAACTGAGATATTTATAAGACAGGAGACTACACAAGCGCGCGTTTCATCAGTGCAATTTCATTCAGAGCAATACTGTGATCACATGTCACATGACCTCGCTTGTGAGAGAATGACAGGAAAAAAAGCAAATAATGTGTTAGTAATATTCTGAAAATATTCTGACCTCAGGGTTCTCTGGCACACACTTTGAGAATCCCTGGTTTAGGGCTTCTCTGAGTAGGATTTGTCCAGAAACAAGTGAGACTTGGCTGTACTCTTGGATCTGAGTATTACTCCTCAAACTTCCGTAAGTTTTATGATCTTTCTTAGCTTCAATTTCCTTTAGGATATTGGCTGTTAGCAACAGTCTGTGAGAAGGGACTAATTACAGCATCGGCTTCATAATCTTGTGAAAAGAAAAATGTGACATAGCGCATGTGTGCGCAGCACCGTGCCCGATGGAGCTGAGAAATCAATAGATGCTTGGGAAATAAACACCGGGAGAGCACCCACACTTTTGGCTTCATTTGTGGGTTGGCTGGCCTTATCATCTCCTATATTTTGTGGGTTTTGTTTGGACAAGATAATCCAGGGAGCCAATGAAATGCTCTCAGCAAATCAAATGAGTGCAGTAAAGTTTCAACTTTCATTTTGTAAAATGTCTTTTGGATATTTTTATGGTTCAACTTTTTGACTATTGAACCCTACTTTTTTCTCCTATCAAAACAAGCCATGAAGAAAGACTGTCGTCTAGCTTAGGGGAAATGATAATGTTCAGGAAACACTCCTCGATGCAGAGTCCAAAGACCTGCACTTCAAGTTGCAGCTTTCCTCCTTCTTAGCTGCATGGGCTGGGGAGATGGCTTCATTTTTCTGATTCTGATTTTACATTTACAAAATGGGTATTTATCTACGTTCCTATGTCCTATCTTACAGGTGTGTCAAGGAAAGCACTGTAAGGCCTTACACAAAGATAAGAAAACATCTTATTTTAATATTATTATTTCTCCAGCAATCATTAGATAAAATAGACATAATTTTTAAAAACTTTTTATTTGGAACGTTGCAAGCATATATTAAAGTAGAAAGACTGCATAATGAATTAAGTGTTATTACCCATCACCAGCTTTAGTTGATCAACTCAAGGCCAATCCTATGTCCTCTCTATCCCCACTACACCTCTCCCCTACCACAGATAGGTTTGGAAGCAAATATCAGACACTGTTATTTCATTTGTAAGTATTTTAGCATGTATCTCAAAAAGATAAGAACTCTTTATTTTCAGCATAATTGCAATATCAGTATCTTCTTATAATTTTTTATTTAATAAAAGATTTTTACTTAATAATAGCAAATATTCAGTGTTTAGATTTCCCTGATTGTCTCATAATTTTCTTTACAATTTCTTGATTTGAATCAGCATCTAAATAAGATCCATTCGTTACAATTTTTTGATGTGTCTTTCCAGTCTCTTAGTCTACAGGTCTTTCTCCATACATGAGGAAAATCTTCTCTTTCAAAACCTGCTTTTAGGAGAAAAGAGTAAAGTCTGGCCACATAAAAACCTTTTAACTGGGAATTAAATGGGGATAAGAGGAATAATTAGACTTATTAGGTTCCTTCCTGATAATGCTAATATCAATCCACTGTTTATTGTGTGCCTGGAACTGGGCTAGCCATTATAATCAGAATAATGGCTGCCATTTATTGTTGCTTACTTTATGCTAGACCTGTTATCACAGATTTTCAGTTCTTTTCACATTTTGAGGTAGTGTTCTTATTCTCATTTTACAGGTAAGAAAGTCAGGCCTTCTGAGGTTACATGATTTACCTAAGGTTGTAACCATCTAATAAGTGGGGCAGAGCCAGGATAGAAACTTTGATTTGTCTGACTCCAGAATGTGTGTTCTTTGTAAAATCTGCCATACCTAATCATTTTCTCCTCAAATCTCAGTTACCTTTACAAGGGAGTAAAGATTTTTCTTTCTTTTGGCAGCTGGAGATTTGCATTTTACTTAATGATCACTGTTGCTGGAATTGCGTTTCTTTATGATGTAAGTTATCTTTTTATATCTTCGATTGGAATTTGTCTTTAATTTTTGAAATTCTTGTCTGTGAATTCCTTTAGGGTATAGTACTTTCAATAAGATAACCAGTTTTAGAGATTTCTCTCAAGATTCAAGATTTGTCTCAAATATTGCTACAGATATCTCAAGATTTTTTATTGCTACAGAAGCAATAATACAATTGGTTTAGAAATAATTTGGTTCATACAGTTACTTGTTTGAAACCATTTCCTCTATGAGACAGCACTATTTACTTATCTTAGATTCACTAGTAGTGAATTTCACAGAGATGTTATATAGGAATATGTAAGAAATACTCTACAGAGGGAGAAATACGTGCAATAGAAGCAAAAGAATATGGCAAAGGTCAATTTCCTGTGCATCTTTGCCTGCTGTAAATGACATAAGGAAGAGCTTAGGTTTTCTGCCAAAATTGACCTTTGACACCGACAAATTTATTTTTCATCTGTTGGCTCTTTTTTTTTTTTTCTTCTTTCAGAAACCTTGGCTATATGACTTATGGGAGGTTTGGAATGGCTATCCCAAACAGGTAAGTCCCTTATAACATATTCCTCCCCTTACTTCAACACCAAGATCCCTCACATTATCTCCTTAGTTAGGTCTTGGTCCCCTGCTACTCTTTGTTCACTACTATGTCATCCCTGGCACTTTTTCTACTTGAGCTTCCTTATCCTTATTGACCCTCATTTGTCTCATTCCTTTAGTTTGTTTACAGTTAATGTAATTACATATTTGGGTTTAAATCTACCATCTTACTATTTATTTTTTACTTGTACCACCTGATGCATTTTCTTTTGTACTCCCTTCTTGCTTTTCTATGGGGCAGTCAAGTAATTTAAAAAATACTATTCTTTTTCATGCCTTATATTGACTTTTCAGTTACACATGCTTTTGTTCTTCTAGTAATTATCTTGGACATTACTGTATATGTCCTTGACTTATTACAGTCTGATACAAATCGGTGTTCTTACCTCTTTCCACTCACTGAAAGGTAATTAGAATACACCATACACCCTCCTCCTTCAAATATTTAAAACCTTAGAAGTCATTGCTATTATTGTTTTGTAAATCGGTCAAGTTACCCTTTTTGTGCTATTCCTTGCTTCCTGTATTTCCATGTTTCCATCTGGGATTATTATCCTCCTGTCTGAAGAAGTACCTTTGCTATTTTTTTTAATGGTGGGTATGCCAGATTTTGTTTGTCAGAAAGATGTAATACTGCCTTTGACTTTTAAAGGATATTTTTGCTGGGTATAGAATTCTAGATTAGCAGTTATTTTCCTTCATTTTAAATGATGTTATTTCATTGTTTTCTAGATCTCATCAGTTCTAAAAGAATGCAGCTGTCACTTTTAGTTTTTCTTCTTTGAACATAATGCCTTTTTTCTCTTTTTGGCTGTTCCCCTCATAACACAACCCACGGTGCGTGCAGTTATCATCTGACCTTTAGCCCTATGGGGATTAGGGATGGAAGGATTGGCCCAAATACTGATACTCTGGCTACTGCTATTACTGTGAGTCATAAACTACATGCTGTCTACCAAGGTGTCTACTATCTTCTACCAGCGTTCATGGAACTTGTGGCAAACTAACTTGTTAGCTTGCAACTAGGGTAAAATGTCAGACACTTCACTATTCTGGATATTTTCTACTTTCCTGTTGTCCAGTTCACTGGTACTTTTCTTAAGCCATGTCTAATCTACTATTAAACACATCTTTTGAATTCTTAATTTCAGTTATTATATTTTTTGATTCTCAAATTTTTATTTTATTTTTTAATGGATCCCAGTTCTCTACTGAAATTTTCTTTTGAGCTGTTTTTGAAGTTATTTTAAAGTCAAAGTCTGATTAGTCTCATCTCTTGACCACCTGTGGATCTGTTTTCTCTCTTGCTTCTGTCTCCTTATGCTTCATAGCTTTTGATTAAATGACAGACACTGTATACAAAAAAGTATAGATGGTCAGGATGATATTATCTTCCTTCACAGAGGACTTACTTTCACTTCTGTTAGGTGTTAGAACAGGGCAGATCACCTTTAATCCTTGATTGAGCTGATTCAAGGTAGACTTCAGTCTTTGTGAAGGCAACTATATTCACAACTTACCCATATTCTAGGGTATTCTTTTTCAATGATTTCAAATAAAATATTACAGTGCTTACCATGACTCCTTTTCCTTAGTCAACCTGAACACCAGTTTGCTTCCTAGTACTCTGATATTACAGCCACTACTGCTTAACTTCTGCTGTTTCTTAGTCTCTGGGCTCCATACTGCTTATAAACTGGCATATGCAGAATTTATGATATGTATAGGATGGTCTTCTTTGAATTTATTCTTAGGGCCTACAGTACTTCTCAAGAAACAGGATTCACTTGAAATAAAGGGTTCCTCTAGTGCATTTTTCTTCTCTTTAGGAACTTGACTCCACAGGTTCTGGATGCCCTACTTGCTCTCTGATGTCTTCAAACAGACATTCTTTCTTGTCCTTTATCCAGATTTTTAAGTTGTTCTTAATAGGAGGATTAGTCTCATACAGTCCTGTCATAGAATAAAGCAGAAACGCTGTCTCATTCTTTTATGGCCTTATCAAGGATGAGGAGTTGACCAAAAAAATTCGTTATACATTAGCCTCAGCATTAAGGAATTCAATAAAATTAGACAATAAGGGACCTAAGAATTAGCTAGACCAAACCCCAGGCTTATCATCTTCTGTCTCCAACTTACTCATATCTTGTCAGGTGTATCAGTTATCCGTTGGTACATAACAAACCATCCCCAAAACTTAGTGCCTTCAAACAACAACCATTTATTTTCTCTTGATTTGATTGTCAATTTAGGCTGGGCTCAGCTAGGCAGTGTTTCTGCTCCATGTGGTGTCAACTGAGTTCATTCATGCATTTTCAGACAATTGGGAGGCCGGCTAGGGAATGGCTCAAGTCTAGGTGACGTCATTCATAGCATTGGCGATCAGCACCTTGATTCTCTTCTTTGTGGCCTCTTCAGCAGGATGGCTCAGGTTTCTTACATGGTACTTATAAAGTCTCTGCATGCATCACATTTGCTTATGTCTCCTTGACCAAAGACCAGGATCAAGTCCATAGTCAGTGTTGGAGGAGACTGCACAAGGGCTTAGATATCAGAAGGCAACATTCATTGGGTACACTAAGTAATATAATGTCTCAACTTAGCTAAAATAAACACCACCACTCCCACTATAAAATTGTTAAGAAAATTCTAGCTATGAAAATTTTATTGTTTTATTCAGAAGATATTTTTGGAGTTCTTAAATAATTATGCATATTTTATTACTGTCCCATTTTAGAATGGGCTAATTCTGACCACCAGCCTGTCACCAGAAAAGAGATTAAGACATCAGATTTTGAGTAATATTCAAGAAACATTAATCAAAGTAAATTGTAGGACCAGCAGAAAAGACTTCCCATTGTTCCTAAGTAAAGATTTTTAATTTTTTAAAAAATTTAAACTTGACTCTGAATAAACTGAAGGCATTTACACCTGTGGCAGTTGTATTTAATTTTTTAAACGAAACATTCAACTTGGGTTTGGAATACTTGTCTCTACCCTTTTAGAAATAAAATGCCTTGAAATATTATCTTTAATTCCTTCGTTGAAATATAAATTGAAATATCAATCAATGTTATTTTATGGAATCTGGTGGGATATAAATAGGTATAAAAGGAAGTTTTAGTGCATTAAAATGAGTTGCTTCTATGATGGCATTTAAAGTAATGAATACTCTTCTTTTCCTCAGCCACTGCTGCCATCCCAGTACTGGTACTACATTTTAGAAATGAGTTTTTATTGGTCTCTGTTATTTAGACTTGGCTTTGATGTCAAGAGAAAGGTAAGTGTCTTATTTACAAAGCTTCTTTATCAGTTTCTTCAAAAATTCCCATCTCCCTGCCCCAAATTCTAATCTTTAAGTTGTATTTTTCTGTGTTTTTGGGTCAAGTTCATTGCTTTTGTGTGCTTTATAGTACATAAAATATTGCTAATTATACTCATGCTTTGGTGCCTTGGTAAACATTTGTAGTGAAACATTATAAAAACTTTAACTTTGAAGCTCCACCTCTGTTCAATAAGAAAAAAACATTTCCTTTATATGTCTGTTTCTTGGGAATTTAATGTCCATCAGTGCAAAGAAGAAATATGTTAGTAGTATTAATTCTGCAACCACATCTTTTAGTTGATTGCAAAACCACTTCATATACAACTTTTTGATATTTACAAAGACATTGAAAACATTTTTCCATTAATTCATCAAATATATTTATGAGGAAACCTTGCTTCGGGCATTATTAGCTTTGCTTTATGTGCAGGGAAACTCAGTCACAGGCATGCTAAATGCCACTTCTGAAGTCACAAAGTGAGGTATTTTAGGAATGGTTTGGTTGTTACTGATTCCTAATTACTAATCCAGCAAACCATGTTAAATCCTGAATGCAATCATAAGATTTTGTCGTATATGTAAGCAATTCAGATCAAATGATAAATTCTCTTGGCATATACCTCATAAACTACACCGTAAGTAAAAGGCTGGTTTGTAGCAAAATTTGTATGGTAAATACAATGATATTTAATATTAGATAAACCAGTTTAGCTTGATTAAATATTTGTGTTGAGTGATGGTGGCCATTATGAGGGACACACTGCAGTCAACTGGACATCTTAAGACATGAGAAATCTAAGTATAAGCACATACTGTGAAAGTATCTGATAGAAATAATCTCCATTTCCATGTAACTCAATAATAGCTGTAGATTAACTATACTAACTTTAGGCTAGGAATACATCAAAATTTAATTGGTTGAGTCATTTTTTCAAGGGATAGAATTGAAAATAATCATTTTTTAGAAAGTCTTTATATACAGGTAGGTTGATCATGTATTTCACCCACCTTTGATTTTGCTGTAGTTGACTTCCCTTTTATTATTTACAGGTGCATTGAACAACTTCTTAAAAATTAAATATAAATATATGTTAAATGTCTTATAAAGATGTATCTTCAGAAACATAAAGCTATTGGGAGGTGGCTAAAGCACAGGCCCTGGAGTCAGGTCTCCTGGGTTTGAATTCCCGGCTTCACCACGCACTAACATCTTGAGCTAGTTGGTTAAACTCTCTAAACTTGATCTCCTTATCTATAAAATGAAGCTAAAAATAGTTCCTATCTCCTCTGTTTGTTGTGGGAATTAAACAGGTTAATCTGTATAAAATACTTCCTGAGGCTGGGTGCAGAGGCTCACGCCTGTGATCCCAGCACTTTGGGAGGCTGAGGCAGGTGGATCATGAGGTCAAGAGATCGAGGCCATCCTGGCCAACATGGTGAAATCCTGTCTCTTCTAAAAATGCAAAAATTAGCCGGGTGTGGTGGCACATGCCTGTAGTCCCAGCTACTTGGGAGGCTGAGGCAGGAGAATCGCTTGAACCTGAGAGGTGGAGGTTGCAGTGAGCCAAGATCGCACCACTGCACTACAGCCTGGTGACAGAGCAAGACTCCGTCTCAAAAAAAAAAAAGAAAAAAAAAGAAACTTCCTGATATACAGCAAGCGCTCAATAAATTGAGCTATTATTGGTATTGTATTTACTTTGGCTATGAGGAAGCTGAAATCTTTAAGTTTTTTAAACATCTTTATTGAGATATCCACGTATAACACAATTAAACCATTTAAAGTATACATTCAGTAGTTTTTAACATATATTCAGAGTTGTGCAATCATCATCACAGTCAATTTTAGAACATTTGTGTCATCCCAAGAAGAAACTCTATACCATTTAGCAGTCACTCCCCGTTTCTCTCAACCTCCCCAGCCCCTGGCAACCATAAATCTCCTTTGTCTGTATAGATGTGCCTCTTCTGGATATTTTATATCAATGGAATTATATAATACGTGGTCTTTTATGTTTGTCTTGTTTCACTTACTGAAATGTTTTCCAGGTTCATCCATGTTATGGCATGTATCAGTACATCATTACTTTTTATTGCTAAGTAATTGTCCATTGTACGGATGGATGCATTTTATTCATCCTCTTATCAGTTGATGGACATTTGGGTTGTTTCCTCCATTTTGCTGTTATGAGTAATGCTGTGGATTCATACACAAGTTTTTGCATGAACATATGTTTTCATTCTACCTAAGAGTGGAATTGCTGGGCCATATGGTAATTCTATGTCTAATCTTTTGAGAAACTGTCAGACTGTTTAACAAAGCAGCTACACCATTTTGCATCCCTACCAGCACTGTATTAGAGTTCCAGTTTCTCCACATCCTTGCCAACACTTGTTATTGTTCATCTTTTTTATTATAGCCATCCTAGTGGGTGTGAAGTATATCTCATTGTGGTTTTGGTTTGAATTCTCCTAATGGCTAATGATTGAGCATGCTTTCATGTGTGAATTGGCCATTTGTATATTTTCTTTGCAGAAAACCTTTAAGTCTTTATTATACTCAGTGACAGTAGCTTTCCTTAGGCTAGATTGTCTTATTTCATATGCACTAACTTATTTAATGGTTGTGTAGATTTATTATATCAATCTTTTTTTCTTTTTGGGGAATAGGCAGGGGATAAACAATAACTGTAGGTGTACACAGGAATATGCTTGTGTGTGTATGCATTTATTATGTGTTGGGGGGCAGTGTGTGTGTATACATATATCCAGTGTGGGATGGTATCTCAACGTTAAATGATTTCATCAACAAGAATAATACATGTCTTAGCTCCCTCACAAAGATTGTGTTTAGGAATTAAAGTAAAAGCATTTTATAAATGTCAAAACATGCAGATGTAAGTTATTGGTCTCATTATTATTATGATTATCTCTTCCAGTGATTGGGAAATAAATGCATTTGCTTAATGGCTTCCATTTTCCCTCATCTTACAGG
The DNA here is from genome assembly GCF_028858775.2 of Pan troglodytes. Classification (NCBI taxonomy): domain Eukaryota; kingdom Metazoa; phylum Chordata; class Mammalia; order Primates; family Hominidae; genus Pan; species Pan troglodytes. The sequence goes on along the minus strand of NC_072414.2, from coordinate 92,340,253 downwards.
ATTTTCTAGCTCATATCATCCACCACCTGGCTGCTATTAGTCTGATGAGCTTCTCTTGGTGTGCTAATTATATTCGCAGTGGGACCCTCGTGATGATTGTACACGATGTGGCTGACATTTGGCTGGAGGTAAACATTTGCCATTAAAAAACTAATGACAATACCATGTCCTGGGTTTCTGTAACTGCTCACAGAAGTAATTGTGAGCAATTTAGCAGAGCTCTGTGTCCTGAAAACACCCAAATTCTGAGAATATCTCTAGATTCCCAGATCCTCCAAGATTACAGAAATGAAACCTCGTAGTTTTAACTTTCAATCCTTCTCCATGGTACTAGAGAGATGTTAATTTGTGGGATTCCACTTCTGAAGGTTGCATGCACATGCCCACTCAGGAAGTAAGGTGGGATATTTGAAGAAGGAATGGACTCTAATCTTCTAAAAGGAAAACTTGGATTTATGACATTGAGGATTCCCAAATTTGGATGGCACCATCTATTCACTTAGGCCAATGCTTGAATACCCGTTGAATGTTCACACTCCCCCACCCTCCCCTCCCCGAGCCCAATCCCTTGCTTTAAGGAGTGTAAGATGATTTTTTTTAAGGCCCTCATTTTCTAAGGGAGGAAGAGGGCTTAGAATGTTTTCTGAAGGAGTCAACATTAAAACAAGAGTCTTCCTAATCTCACCCCACACAAAATAGAAGAAACAAAGCCACATTGGGATTGTTTTCTGGACCTGTTTCTGTTCTGTTTTGATTCTTGTTGACCCCAGGCAGTGATGGAATTGTCCCCTTCTCTGCCAGATCTCTTGCTGTATTTAGAGCAACAGTTCCCAGAACTGCTGAGTTATTTGTTTAAATATACTCATTTATAATGAATCCAGGGGAAATGACGCTAACACATTTCACATTTGGGATTACTTTTGAAGGGCTAACAATTGAATACAGGTCGCTATGGAAGAAATTAAATTTAATAGAATCTTATTCTTCTAGGTTGGGGTTTAGCAAACTTCTTGGCAAAGGGCCAGATAGTAAATTTAGTTTTGTGGGCTGCGTATGATCTCTGTCACATATTCTTCTGTGTTTTTTGTTTTTTGCTTTTTCAAATACCCTCTTAAAACCGTGAGAATCATTCTTAAGGGCTGATCGGCTTTAGCCCATGGGGGGACTGTAATTTACCAGACCCTGTTGTAGAAGCCACCAGAAGTCAGTTGCAGCCATTTCAAAGCAACTGGCCACTATTAAAATATCCTCTGCGTACAGAATTTTGTTTCTACCCTGTATGTAATCATCATTAGACATGTAAATCCCATTCTAAAGGTCAAGATTATTATATGTGCTTCAGGGCAACAAATGACTTAGCAGGAGAAGGATTGTGCCGTTTTTTTCTGTATGGTGCTGTCTGGATGCAGCCCTCCCTGGTGTAATTACCTCCTTCTCTGATCGTATCTCAGTAATCCTGACAGAAGATTAAGACCACACTGGCCCCGACTTAAGAATTTTATACGACTCTGTTGCTTCTAAACCCTCATATTCAATTGCCTTTGGTGTGTGTCCAATGTAAAAACAGCCTCATTGTGTTATTAAAGGGGAGTTAGATGTTCACCCTGGGAATAAACACGGGGTTGCCCTGCCACCCTCCCCACCCTTTCACTGATGTGACATGATTCCCTAAGTAACTTGGACAAATCACTTATTGTTTTGTTTTCTAGCCCCAGCTGTAACATGAGAAGTCATATCTGTCCATTGGGGTATGTGATGAAGTTTAGCTCATTATTACCTGAAAACGTTCTGAGGTCCTTAGGTTAAAAAAAAAGAAGAAGAAGAAGAAAAATGAACTGTCCAATCTTAGAGGTTCCCTCATGGGCAAACTTTAAGAACAGCTTCATGTTGCTAATGATTGAGAATCAAGTCATGATCTGATGTGAGGTTCGATGAGCAAGGCTGGTACCTCCCATCAGCTGGTGGTAGACAAAATATTAAGTGGTGGCAGGGGCCTATTTGTGATGTTCTCCCAGGGTGCACAGCCCATGGCTTACTTGAATAGTGCGTTTTAGGGTTTGTTTTCACAATCAAGTTCTAATTGAACCCAGACATAGCACAACTTTTGCACCTGGCTTCTTTGAGATGGTGCCTATTCATCTTTCATATTTCTCAAGACACTGGGTCATTTCTTAGCTCTTTCTTTTGGAGAAAAAACAGCCTTCACATCTACCATTCTCACTCGTAAGTGACCTTTTTTGACTTCTTCATTCATCTTCCTGAACCTCTAAGTTTCCACATGGTCAAGTTTGGATCCAGGACCCAATATCCTGACTGATACTTAGCAAGCAAAGGGGCTGCTGTCTACCATTTCATCATTACACAATCCAGAATATGTTCTGTGTATGTTTTGCCCAAAAGTGTGTTACTTCACCCTCACAAATGGACTCACAGGGATCCTCTCCCATGCCTGTGCACATCCCTTGCTTCCCACCCAGCTAGCCCCTGATCCTTCCACCAGCCTCCCACTCCACTACAGTCACTCTGAATGTGGGCCTTTCTCTCCACACCCGTCTCCCACCGACCAGGCACACCAACCTCTCTATGTCAGCAACTGAAGCTGTTCTCTGGGGGCCCTCTGCCAACCCCACAGTCAGGCCATATTCTCACCCCTTGGTAGTATGGCAAAATATGAAAGATGCCACGTGAACCCTTTCTGGAATGTAAATGTGTTGCCTCTCTTGCTCTGGAAGGGCCTTGAGCCTCTGGGATGAAGTTGGTTCTGAAACTGCCCAAGTCTAAGCCACGTTCCCTAGAAGAGTGATCTGTGCCCCAGCAACTCCTCCCACCTCCTGCTCCCAGACTCCCACTCTCTATTCCCACCAGAAACTTCCCTCTTCAGCCCTGGACACTGCTGGATAATGCACTAGAGAGCGCTTATCAATTAACTGTCTTCTACCACACTCAGCAACCCTTTCTGCAGTTCTTTCTATTCAACACAGATAATATGAGCAGTATAGACTAGCATAAAAGAATTAGGAAAGATCAAATGCTTGAAACTTTATTTCAACCAGTTCAGGACCCCGAGAGCTGCCTCCCAACTTTGCCTCTTCCCTCATCTGCCTTGAAGTAGCCTCCTTGACTGCAGCATTCCCAGCCCAGCTCAGGATTTCCCACTTGTCCCAGCCTTTCTTCAGTCCAGTTCTCCTCCCAGTTAAATGGAGATATGAAATAAATGCCCACATGAAGTGCATGCCAAAATCGATTATGCTAACTTAAAGTGTTTTCAAAAGACATGAGTGGTATTACAGGCATTTAAATATATTTCTAAAAACATTATATTATGCAAAATGTCAAACATATGGCAAGATAAAGGGAATCATATAATGGACCCATCAGCTTTAGCAGTTATCAATATGGCCAGTCTTGTTTTATCTATTGCCCCACCTGTACCCCCTACTTTCCACCCAGATTGTTTTGAAGCAAATCCCAGACCTCATATCATTTCATTTATAAATTTAACTTTAAAAATGTAGGCTATTGTCACTTTATCTGCAGTTTCTTTCTTTTTTGCAGTCTGCTAAGATGTTTTCTTATGCTGGATGGACGCAGACCTGTAACACCCTGTTTTTCATCTTCTCCACCATATTTTTCATCAGCCGCCTCATTGTTTTTCCTTTCTGGTGAGTAGACCGGTGATGTGCCCTGCCTTTGGTCAGTGTGCAGAGGTGGCCTCAGCGCATGGTTACCCTCAGGGCATTGCACTTTCCATACGTGGGTCTCCAGTTATTTGTGTCAAGTGCAGTTGGAGAAAAGAATGTGATGGAGCCATTTTTATAAATAATTAAAACAACACTCTGTGGTGTGGAAAAGGCTTATTACAACGGGAAATGGAAAATGTGTGACCTGACGGGCAAGCAGCAGCTCTTACTCTGTCTTGTTTCATGAATGTAGACCTTTCTTTGTGATTAGCAGCTTTTCTAGTCACTCAATGAAAAGTCACTGTCCAATCACCAGTTCTCTAAAAGAGAGGTATGTTCTGTGTTACAATAATTATAGCCATTACTTGAATGCCAGACACTGGATTAGGTCCTTCCCATATCTTGGCTCTAGTCTACACAATAACTCATAAGGATGAGTATTATCACTTCCACTTCCCAGATAAGGAAAACTGATACTTGTTTATTTCATTCTCTATGACCACTGGTTCTAATTATGGTTTGAGTATCCTTTCGATATGATTGGCTCTCGACCAGTCTGTTGATTTTGTTTAGCCACAGACCAGCAATGAAAAGCATATATTACATCTCCCATGACAGTCATTTCCTTGGGAAGCATAATGTTCCATGTGTTGATTGACAGAAACCAGAGTAACATGCGGGGAAGACTTAGATGGTTTGGAAGGAACAGCTTTTAACCAACCATAATTTGGGGCTAGTCTGGGAACTTGGGATCCTCCAAACAGAAGACTTAGTGCTGTTGAAGAGCCTAGATGCAGGGGAAATGGATGGAGACTCAAGTTCCAGGCCTCATTCTTAAGTGTATAGACAGCACCCTTGGCTGGCATCCAGGGAAATCCAGCCAGAGAGGTCAATGCCCTTTCCTGGAAGCCAGCTGCATTCTTTAGACCATGTGTATTCGGCATTTTCTGGAGAGGAACAACAGAGTGTAGTGGTTAAGTTGCTACATGCGAGAGTCCATCCTGGATTTAAATCCTGACTCCACACTTACGACCTTTGTGATCTTGAACAGGTTATACCACCTCTCTGTGCCTCAGTTTTCTCATATGTAAAATGGAAATAACGGTTGGCATGAGGCTTAACTAGTTTATATAGTTTGGAACAATGTCTGGTACTCAGTAAAGAATCGGTAAATACTACCTACTATAATTAAACATATTAATGAGTATCTCAGAATTTGAAGTTCAACTAGAATCAAATCTAAGATAAATGTCTCAGATATTTTCCTTGGTTGATAAATCATTACCATCACTTTTACTTTGACTGAGCAAGTGTGTTTGTGAAATTTTAGTAATGGCTGGGCATGGTGGTGCATGCCTATAGTCCCAGCTACTCAGGAGCCTGAGGTTGGCGGGGGGTCACTTAAGCCCAGGAGTTCTAGATCAGCCTGGGCAACATAGTGAGACCCTGTCTTTAAATATATATATATATATATAGAGAGAGAGAGAGAGAGAGAGGGAGAGAGAGAGAGAGAGAGAGAGAGAGAGAGAATGATAGCAATTATTGATAGAATAATATTGACTTGCTGATGACAGTTGGGCATAGCTTTTCAGTGTGACTTTCATGACACTATCAATCCAGCATTTGCCCCTCAGTTCTCCATGTCCTAAAGGCACTACACGTTCCAATTGCCTGTTGCTGTATAACACAGCATCTGAAAGTCTAGTGGCTTAAGACAGCAGTGGGCAAACTTTTTCTTTAAAAGGCCAGAGAATATATATTTTAGGCTTTGAGGGTCACCTATGATCTTTTTTGCAAGTTTTTATTCATTTTATTTTGTTTTATAATCCTTTAAAAATGTACCAAGCCATACTTACTTAGCTCATGGGCTGTACGAAAACATACACCCAGGTTGCAGGCTGAATTTTACCCACAGGCCATAGTTTGCAGACCTCTGTCTTAAGACAACAACATTTATTGATTATTATTATTATTTCTCATGGTTCTAGGAGTCGATTGGCCTTGGCTAGATGATTTTCACTTAGGGTCTCTTGTGTGGTTACAGTTATATGGCGGCTGGGCAGTCACATAGTGTCTAGAGTCCTCAACACATGGCTGAAGTCATATATAGAAAATCAGGCTAGGTGCGGTGGCTCACGCCTATATCCCGGTACTTTGGGAGGCCGAGGCGGGTGGATCACCTGAAGTCAGGAGTTCGAGACCAACCTGTCCAACATGGTGAAACCCCATCTCTACTAAAAATACAAAAAAATTAGCCGGGTGTGGTGGCACATGCCTATAATCCCAGCCACTCGGGAGCCTGAGGCAGGAAAAGTGCTTGAACCTGGGAGACGGAGGTTGCAGTGAGCCGAGATTGTGCCACTGCACTCCAGCCTGGGCAACAGAGAAAGACTCCATCTAGAAAGAAAGAAAGAGAGAGAGAGAGAGAGAGACGGATGGAGGAAAGAAGGAAGGAAGGAAGGAAGGAAGGAAGGAAGGAAGGAAGGAAGGAAGGAAGGAAGGAAAGAAGGAAAGAAGATAAGAAAATCAGCTGGCTGATGCTGCTTGTGCTTATTGGCTGGGACTTCAGCTGGGGCTGTCCGCTGGAATACCCACAGCCCCTCTAGTTGGCCTCGGCCTCCTCATCGCATGGCACCTGCATTTCAAGGGTGAGCATTTCAAGAGAGTGCTAGAGAGACGCTGCATCTTTTTTCATAAACAGCCTCAGTAGTCACATCACGTCATTTCCAACCTTGTATTTTTCATTGGAACCAGGTCACTAAATCTGACTCATATTCAAGGGAAGGAAAACTAGACTCCATTTCTTGATGGGAGCAGTTTTGAAGAATTTGCAGATGTTTTTAAAAAGCACACACCATGGAAGCTCTCGGTCCAGGGAACTCTCTGAGAAGTTTCTGCAATATTGCTGCCATGGTTGGCTTTTGATTTAGCAATGGAGAACATTCACCTCAGACTATCCCATGATGTCTCAAAATAAACAAGCAAGCTTACCCATAAACAATTGAGCAACACAGTGGTGCTCAGTGATTGTTGGGGTAGTGCGCTATTTTCCCACACTGTTGTCTTTGAAAACCCTACATTTAAGAACTCATTCTCAGGCCAGCATTTCTGGTTTTCAAGGAGAATTGAGTTACATGTGTTTGGCATTTTCTTGATCTTTATACTGAATTCAGTTGCCCATTGGAGAGGGCAGCCAGTACTCCTATTTGCTGTCTTCAAGGAGTTGGGTTGCAAATAAACCAATATGAACAGACTTGACTGTAAAATAAAATGAAACAGGCCAGGCACGGTAGCTCACGCCTGTAATCCCAGCACTTTGGGAGGCCAAGGCAGGAGGATCACCTGAGGTCAGGAGTTCGAGACCAGCCTGGTCAACATGGTGAAACCCCATCTCTACTAAAAATACAAAAATTAGCCGGGTGTGATGGCGAGTGCCAGTAATCCCAGCTACTCGGGAGGCTGAGACAGGAGAATCACCTGAAACTGGGAGGTGGAGGTTGCAGTGAGCCAAGATTTTGCTATTGCACTCCAGCCTGGGTGACAAGAGTGAAACTCCATCTCAAAAAAAAAAAAAAAAAAAGTTAAAAAACAAAACAACAGCAAAAACTTTTTCCTGGTAAAAATATTTCTGTACTGACATTGACTGATTCTCATTGTTTGGAAAGTTGAGAAAAACCTCACCAAGCCATTGGAAGTTTGGCAGATCAATTTTCAATGGTCTCTGAAGGAAGTATGTCAATCAGAGAGGGAGCTTCTTTCAGGTACAGTGTACTGCTCTAGTTTAAATGGTCTTCCCACCAGCATGAACTTGCCACCAGCACAATCATCTTCATGGAGTCAAAGGGGAAAATTTAGTTCCTTGTTGTTAGCTTGGCCCCAACCCTCTGTCTAAAACTTATAACTCTGTAGATTCATTTTTCAAGGATGCTTTATTCTATCCAAACGTACTGGGATTTTACTACGGAGCAAGCAATGTGCAGATCATAGGTATCATTGGAGGGTGGCTTAACTAACCTATTTCACCATTCAGACATTTTAGAGGCACTATGGGAGGCAGTTTGCAATCTAGTTGCTCTGTTCTTCTTTCCAGCGGCTTTTGTTGCACATCCTGTGGTGATATACACGGTAGGGCGGGGCAAAAGCTAACTGGAGTTGTGCTCATCTGAGATTTGTCTGGAAGCCTTGAGAAGGAGAGCTGGAGTGTGTACATTTCCCTTGCCCTTTCTTTGACCTTTCTCTGATTTTCCCCAGCCTCAAGCACATTTGCATATTCTCCTGGCGAGTCTCCCTTTCATGTCCAGCCACTGCACTCTTCTATTTCTGAGGATCTTATCCCATTCTCAGTCAGCATCTGCAAGAGTTAGTTACGTTGGTTTTCTAAGCATTGTTTCATTAACATTAGGCAGAAATTCAAAAGCACACTGGTCAAATTGTTTAAATTTAATTGCCTGGTAACTCCATCTGTTTGCATTCCTGTTCAAAACCATTTAAATCGCAGGTGGATGTTTTTCACACTGTATTCCCAACTATTGTTCTTAAAAATGATTTCTCTAGTTTGGAATTATCGGATGTATCTATCTTCTTGAGCATTATCCAAATACTCACAGAGAGTTATTAGGCTAGAAAGACCTTTCTAAGGCCAGGCAAACCACTTCCTCTGACTACTAACAGTTTTCCTCCACAAATAACAAGAGCAGATCGTGGTTCCACTCAGGTAGGTCCACCTGAAGGGAAGGCGTGTGTGCCCTGTTTTGCTGGTTTTGCAACCTGTGAGTTCAGTGTCTGTCCCAGCTGAGTGTGCAGGGGGCAGGGTGGCTTGTTGCTTCATTTCTTGAATTCATCACAGCTGGGTGTTACAAACAGTACAAGGGGAGTGAGAGCCAGCTTATGCCTTTCAGGAGTGCATTATGGCAGTAGAGAGATCTTTGTGTCTAACCCTGTTTCATGTGGTTGAAGACTATTCACATTGACCTGTGTTTCTCAGATGTCTCAAAAAGAAAAATACAAAACATTTTCAACTGCAAATAATACTGAAATACCTAGCTCCCTTACTTCCAAGGATACATATGCTTGTAAGGTTTCTGCCTCACCACTGGTTCACTGGACTTCAGATTTCAGCGTTTGATGATCCAGCTATTACAAGTGTAGAAAAATGGTACCCTGGGAAGTCCACATGTGAAAGGGAATATTATCGACAATGAGACCATGTAAATACTTGGAATGGCTAATAGAGAAAGGAGAGTTTTAAAAAACCGAGAAAGATAAAGCTGAAAGCACCCAACAGTGCTCTTAGCTGATGTTCATCAGTGGGGACCCGGGATGAGGGAATGATGGACCCTTCTTTTCCTCTGAAGGCCTGAAGCCTTGGTCCTAAATGAGAAGCAGAGGGCAGAGCATCGGTTCTGATGGCACCATGGTCAGCTTAGTGCCGTTTGCGCAACCAGCAAAGAAAAGGAAGGTACAAGGCAAGAAAGACTCTGTTGAAGCTGGGCCACTCCCTTGAGCCACCACTGCAGATATGTATCTCAGAACTAGACTTTCCAGTTACACACCTGATGAAGGAGACTACCTGTTCTACCACATGTGTTCACTGTCTCACTCCACAGGGGCCCTTAGAAGAGCTCTCCTATCCTGCCCATGTGCTTGGTACCTTCTTTATGCAATTTTTGAGTTCATGAAGAACAGCTACAACAATCACCCCTCTTCAAACCATAGAATCCTAGAATAAGGAACTTTATTTATAATGTAGTCCAATCCTTTTATTCATGTAGTCATTTATTTAGAATTTTTTTTTTTTTTCTGAGACAGAGTCTCACTCTGTTGCCAGGCTGGAGTACAGTGGCCTGATCTTAGCTCACTGCAACCTCTGCCTCCCGGGTTCAAGCGATTCTCCTGCCTCAGCCTCCTGAGTTGCTGGGACTACAAGTGCATGCCACCATACCCAGCTAATTTTTGTATTTTTAGTAGAAACGGGGTTTCACCATGTTGGCCAGGATGGTCTCGATCTCTTGACCTTGTGGTCTGCCTGCCTCAGCCTCCCAATTTTAGAAATAATTTTAAGCTTACAAAGAAATTTCTAGTATACTACAGAGAACCCCTAGATATACTGTTTACCAGTTAGCATTTTGCCCCATTTACTTTGTCATTCCTTCTCTCTCTACTTCCCCACCACACACATGTATGAATATACATATTTGTTTCTGAATCATTTGCAAGTTGTAAACATCAACTAAATAATTCCTTGTGCCCTAAGTAATTCAGTGTGTATTGCCTAAGAAGAAGGACATTTTCTTACATAATCACAATACAGTTATCAATTGCAGGAAATGTAGCAATCTACCTTCCATGTTCCAATTTGGTCAATCAATCCAATGATGTCTTTTATTGCTTTTCCCCCTGACTGTGTGGGGATCCAGCTCCAGATCACGTATTGCATTTAGCTGTCATTCATCTGGAACAGTTGCTTACCTCTTCTTTGTCTTTCATGTCGCTGACATTGTTGAAACATTTAGACACCACATTTATTTTTCAGTTGAAGAGTTAAGGTACTTCCAGGATCACATAGCTGGTTATGGAAGAATCAAGACTAGAAACAGGATATTTGAAACACAGAACAGATAGGCTTCAAATTAAATTTGAAACTAGGGTTAAGAGTGTATCATTTGCCTTCACTAAATATTTATTAAGTTTTCTTCAACTACCCAGTCATTTAGAAACTTAAGAGATCACTGAGGTAGATAATTGTTCACCTGTAGAACAAGTATTTGCTATCCTAAAAGGGCTTAATGCTCATACCCACAATTAGCAAGAAAATAAGACCCTTACCTTGCAATTTTCATTAGACAAATACAACTTTTTGGTGGTTGCCTTAGCTAGTCCAGCAAAACCAGCTAATGTTTATACCAACACTGCAATTTATTCAAACCATGCCAACTCCAGTGATTGGAAGAGTTAAATTGGAAACAAAACTGAAAACAGAAAAAGCTGAGCTTTGCAATCCAAGGGCACGGTAGTAGCTTATCCATTTGGAAAGGTTAAATCCAGTGGACAGGGACAAAGTGGTTCTAAGAATTTAGGAATATAGCAGTCTTTTGGCATTCTTTATGAAAAGGAAAATTCCATTCAGTTGCTGTAAGGTGGTGACTAGCGATAATGTGCAAGTGTTGTGTGTTCTATGCATGTGCCTGCACACATGTATGCACGTGTGTTAGGAAGAGAGCTGGCAAGGGCAGATGGAATTTTTTTTCTTTTTCCCAGTCTTCTTTTAGCATAGAAGGAGAGGAAACTTGAGAGACTAGACCATCCTTTATTGAAGTCTTGAAATTTTAACTGTGGCATCATAGCTGGTTGTTACCCGTGCCACAATGGCTACTCCCCTCTGACTCCTGTTCCACTTCTTTGGCCTCCAGTCCCCTCTGTCCTCTTGCAGAGAATGTTCAGGCAGCAGAGTCCCCATTCCTCGGAGCCTGCTTACCCTCTCCAAAGTGGACTCCTCCTCTTCCCCTTGGCAGGAAATCCAGCCATTTCAGGAGCACCCTCTTGGGGGGTGTTGCTCTAACTGTGTTACTGGTGTAAGTTCTGTGCAGTAGGAGAGGGCTAGTTGTGGGAAAGTAGTAGTGGCCATAGTGGTAGTAAGAGTAATAGTTGTAACTATCATTTTTGAATACTTACTATGTAATAGGCACTTTCCATTTGTCAACTCATTGAATCCTCATAACCACCCGGGTGGTGTTCTCATTTTACAAAAGAAACTGAAGCCCAGAGAGATTATGGAACTTGCTAAGGTCCTGGGAGCCCTGATTGAAATCTTGAAGACTCCAGCGCCAATTCCACTGGCCTCTCCTCTCTGCCCAGAGGCTCAGCTCTCTTAGAAGACATTTGCATCTTAATGGCAGCTTCTTTCATTCTGAGTGCTCTACAGTTTGTAAAGCTGGCTGTGTGTCTCCTGGGAGCCTCTGGTCAAAGGAGGTGGTGGAGGGGCAGCTAGTTCTACCCAGTGACTAAGGAACTAAGGTTCAGTGACTTATGCAGGTTTCGAGCCAAGAAATTAGTGGTGTTGAGCCTTGAACCCAGCTCTGATATTCTGTTCCACATGTGTCACTCCTCTTTCTAAAACCAGCCAAGCTTCCTGTTGCTCTCACAATGAAGGCCACACCTCCACCCTGACTTGCAAGGCCTACCTGAGATGGCTTCTTCACCTCTCCCACCTCATCTTACACCACCCTTCACTGGCACTCCTCTCCTTTAAGCCACACTGGTCTTCTTTTAGCTCCTCGAATTTTCCATGATGCTTCCCACTTGACAGCCTTTGTTCATGTAGAACCCTGCCATATGCCCTGTCATTTTCTTTCTTTCTTTACATGGATCACAATGGGCAATTATATGTTTAGCTAATTATTCACATTCTCTGGTAGACTGTGTAAAGAAGGTATTTTTGAGTAGGTCCTTTTGTCAATAATAACACTGACAAATTCCCAATAGGGGACCTAGTAAGGGGCAAGGCCCTGAGCCAGACAAGGGAAGGACCCAGAGGTGAAGGTGTCCTGGCCACTGCCTTTGGAAAGCTTGCCTGCTAGTGAGGAGGGGAGAGCCAGGAGGAAAGGAATAAATTCAGGGGTGACCAGAATTACATGGAAACTTTTGTTGTGGAGAGACCCATGCTTTAATGGATGGAAAGGGGTTCAGTTGAAAAGGGAAAGTACATTCTAGGCAGAAAGAGTACAGAATAAGGCCCAAGGATCCAGCAAACCAGAATGGCAAGTAGGTTTTTACATGTATCATTTCCTCTAATAAGCCTATAAATAAATGTGGGTACCAGAAGGTAAACCCTACTGGTTTAGGGGTTTTGGTCCCTCTCATTCATTGCTATATTCCCGGCTACTACCAAGTGTCAGGTAGCACTTTAGTAGGTGCTCAGTAATGGTTTATTGAATAAATAAGGTAGGTACTCTCTGCTCGCATTTTACAGATGAGGAAATGCACAAATAAGTGACATGGTATATAAGTAGTAAAGCCAGAACTTTAAGAAAATATGGGAAAATATGTTTTATATTGATGGGGCTGAAAAAGGACCTTTAAAGCATAATATGTATGCTAAGTATAAAATAAGCAATTGACAGATTTGATTTAAAAATTTTTTAAATTACTTTGCCAAAAAAATCAGTATTGAAAGAAAATACTGGACTGTATAAAGCTAATTAACATAATTTAAAAATAGTGTTGATATCTTTAGTATATAAAGAGCATTTAAGAATCAACAGGAAAAATAAATGCTCCAATAGAAAAATGGACAGATGCCACAAAAGCAGTTCATAAAGAATAAAGAAAAGTAGCTGAGTAAAATAACCAATAAGAGATATAAATAGATGTATAAATATATATAGTCACTATACATTAAATAAAAATATGAATATAAACAGTACTCTGTTATTTTAGGTGGAGACTGATAAAATACAATATTGGTCAATATCTGAGGAAGCAGATACTCTTATATATTGGGTGCAAGAATATAAATTGGTATAGTCTTTCTGGAAAGCAGTGTAACATTATATTCCAAATTGTAAAATGAGTCTACTCTTTGATTCAGGATTTTAGCTATTCTAAGTGGATAATCAAACAATTACATCAAAATGTTTTTACAGAACCACACGTGGTGGTTCATGCCTGTAATCCCAGAACTTTGGAAGGCTTAACTCCCTTAAGCCTAGAAGTTCGAGATCAGCCTGGGCAACAAGGCAAAACCCTGTCTCTACAAAAAACAAAATACAAAAATTGGCCAGGTGTTGTGCCGTATACCGGGAGTCCCAGCTACTCAGGTGGCTGAGGTTGGAGGATTGCTTGAGGCTGGGAGGTAGAGGCTATAGTAAGCTGTGATCATGCCTCTGCACTCCTGCCTGGGAGACAGAGCGAGACCGTGTCTCAAAAAAAAAATGTATTTACAAGTAATTCTCACAGTATTCTTTCTAATATAATGACCATTTGGGAAGAATTTAAATGTCTATTAATAAGGGATTAGTTAAATTATGATATATCTATAAAATGGATTTCTGTGAAGCCATTATATATGGTGATACATAGTAGGGGTTGGCAGGCTATGGCTCAAAGGCCAAATTCAGCCTATTGCCTGGTTTTGTTGATAAAGTTCTATTGGAACACAGACACACACACTAATGTATGTACTTTCTATACATGAATTAGTTTATGTAATGTTAGCTGTCATGGCTGCTTTTGTACTGTAATGGCTGAATTGAGTAGTTGCAACAGAGACCAAATGGTCCAGAGGCCTGAAATATTTATTATCTTTTCCTTTACAAACAAGTTTGCTAACTCTTGACATGTAGCTTTGTTTATTGTTGTGGAAAGCTCTCTGTAACATGTTATTGCATGAAAAAAGTAGGGTACAAAAATCACACATAGGTAGTGATCACCTCATTACATAAAAGCATGTGGTGATAGGAGGGGCAAAATAGAAGCACTTTAAAGAATATAGTTTTGAGAGAGATATCCTAAATCATTTAACAAAATATTCTGGGTTACCTGTAAGTTGTGAGACTTCAGGTGAGTTTTCATTCCTTAACCTCTATATATTTTTCTGTAATTCCTAAATTTTTAAAAGCAATCGAGTTATTACATCTTTTTTTTTTTTTGAGATGAAGTCTTGCTCTGTCACCCAGGCTAGAGTGCAATGGCATGATGTCGGCTCACTGCACACTCTGCCTCCCGGGTTCAAGCAATTCTCTTCCCTCAGCATCCCAAGTAGCCGGGATTACAGATATCTGCCACCACACCTGGCTAATTTTTAAATTTTTTAGTAGATGTGGGGTTTCACCATGTTGGTCAGGCTGGTCTTGAACTCCTGACCTCAGGTAATCCACCTGCCTCAGCCTCCCAAAGTGCTGGGATTACAGGCATGAGCCACTGCACCTGGCCCCTGTTTTCCAAACAAAGAACTTGAACTGATAACTTACAAAAGAAGAAATAGAGCTACTAAGCAGACATAGGGGAAATGTTAAGGCCTTGCGAATAATGTAAACTGAAAGTATTTTATCTTTTAAATTAACAAATTTTGAAACTATTTCATACTGGTTCTGAGTTCAGTGAAACTCTTCTTTCATAAATTGCTGGTGGCCTTATAAATAGTTACAATTTAGGAAAATAATTTGGCAACATTTTAGTACCTTTTAATATACAATCTTGAATTTTAATATCTTTAATGTACACCTTAAAACAGTAATCTCACGTTTAGAAATATATAGTTTCATAGAAATAATTTCAGTTTATGAAAGACTATATACATCAAGTTGTCTAAATAGCATAAAATGTCTTTGATTTAAAGCTAAATGTAATTGAACATAAAATCTCACAAATGCTATGTTTACTGCAGTGGCAAAAATATAGAACAATATGAAGTACCAACAAAGGTATAGAACAACTGACATTCTCATGCTTTGCTGGTGGGAATGTAAAGCAACCACTCTGGAAAATAGTTTTTCAGTTTATTATAAAGTTAAGCATATATTTACCAGATGGCACACAATTCTACCCCTATATACTTACCCTTGAAAAATCAAAACTTCTGTTCACATATAAATATCTACATGAATATTTATAGCAGTTCTATTCATAAATGTCAAAAGCTGGAAACAACCCAAATGCTCCTCAGTAGGTAAAAAAGCAGTGATGCAGCCATAAAGTGGAGTGCCACTCAGTAATAAGAAGGAGCATGCTATTGATAACCATGACAACTGAATGAATCTTAAAAGCATTATGCTGTGTGAAAGAAGGTGGCCTTAAAAGCTCACACAACGTATGATTCCATTTATGTCCTTGGAAGACAGACCAAAGGATACAGAGCAAAGTGTTTGCCAAGTTTATGTGTGGAGGAGGGTGTGGCAATAAAGGGATAGCATCACAGAATTTTTTTGGCAAGATAGGCTGTTCTGTATCCTAATTGTAGTGGTGTTTAAATAAACCTATAGACATATTAAATTCATTGAACAATATACCAAAAAACAGTAAATTTTACTGCATGTTAATAAAAAAATAAAAAAAATTGTATAGGAAAATACTGGAAGAGAATGCATGAAAATTACAATATTGTTTGTTTAAGGTGATGGTGTTATGGACAATTTTCTTGTTTCCCCAATGTTACATGAAAAAAATTATTTCTATAACTAATATACTTACAAACAAACCTATTGAAAGACTCTAAATTCATAGTGCTATATAAGTTTGAGAAATAAACAAATAGTCCTTCATATGGCAATAATATCTTTTTTTTTTTTTTCACGGAATCTTGCTCTGTCACCCAGGCTGGAGTGCAGTGGCACAATCTCGGCTCACTGCAACCTCCACCTCCCAGGTTCAAGCAATTCTTTTGCCTCAGCCTCCCTAGTAGCTGGGATTACAGGTGCATGCCACCACACCCAGCTAATTTTTGTATTTTTAGTACAACTGGGGTTTGGCCATGTTGGCCAGGCTGGTCTCAATCTCCTGACCTCAGGTGATCTGTCCACCTTGGCCTCCCAAAGTGCTGGTATTACAGGCATGAGCCACCATGCCCGGCCCATATGGCAATAATATCTGAAGACACTGTGCATCTTAGGTCATCAGGAGCAGTTCAAATTGTGTCCAGGAGCCTGTTTATGAAACTAATAAAGCATGCAATTTACTTTAGGAAGCAGAAGTGTTAAGTACTCATGGAATTTTTGCTTTGTTAAAGCTTATTTTATTTGGAAAATGTACTTTTGTAGAATTCTCTATTCACTTTTGATGCCAAATAAATGAGATTGTGTTTTAAGGCAATAATAACCTCATGTAAACATGCATTATCTTATTTGTTCTTTAAAATCCTCTAGCCCCATCACCAGAAGGTAAAAATGGTTAGTGTATGCTTTCGTTTGAAAAGAGGAAACCAAGGTACAGAAACATTCCAGTTTAAACACTGGGTAATAAAAATGCTGTTTCTTTAACTTTTCTTCAGGAAGACAGATTGTACTTTTTTTGTTGCTTGCCAGTAATGATATTTAAGATAATATTATTGTATCTTTTCTTTTGATAATTTCCTGGGCTTTATTGGAAACGAAATACATGTATGGCTTAGGAGAAAAACTATTTGTTTTATTATTGAAAATTCATAAGTGCTTTGGTTGTAATGAAATTCTCTCAACTGTTTGGTGTTTCAGGATTTTATATTGCACGCTGATCTTGCCTATGTATCACCTCGAGCCTTTCTTTTCATACATCTTCCTCAACCTACAGCTCATGATCTTGCAGGTCCTTCACCTTTACTGGGGTTATTACATCTTGAAGATGCTCAACAGATGTATATTCATGAAGGTAAGGGCTGTCCAAATATTATTGCTCTTAATGTCATTGCCAGGTTAATGGTGAGGCCCAGACTGTTGAATGTTCAAGTTAATTCATAGTTTTAACCAGAATTCTTTTTTCTTGATTTTATTATTTTTGATTAAAATTTTGGAAAAATAGAGCTAGATTTTTCATAAGTAGGTCTTTAAGGTGCTTTTAAGAAATTGCTTTTATTAGAAGATATGTTATTTTTGACATTTTAAAAATGTCAAAACTTCAAAAATTATAAAAATTGCTGCTTGTTTTTATGCTTGAAGAAAATTTTTAAACTTTTGCTTATTGATATGTAATATTTGTGCATATTTATGTGATGTTTTGTACATGCATAGAATGTGTATTCAGGACATTTGGGGTATCCATCATCTTGAGTATTTATCATCTCTAAGTGTTGGGAACACTTCAAGTCCTCTCTTCCAGCTATTTTGAAATATACAGTGTATTGTTGTTAACTACAGTCACCTGCTACTGAACATTGGCATTTATTCCTTTTATCTAACTGTAAGTTTTTACCTATTACGCAGCCTTTCTTCATCTTCCCCCAACCCCACCAACACATCCTTCCCAATCTGGTGTCTATCATTCTACTCTTTGGTATATTGTTTTTTTTTTTTTTTCCTTGGGATAAATATGCAGTAGTGAGATTGCTGGGTCATATGGTAGTTCTACATTTAGTTTTTGAGAAATCTGCATTCCGTTTTCCATAGAGATTGTACTAATTTACATTCCCACAAACAGTGTATAAGAGTTCCCTCTTCTTTACATTCTCACCAGTGTCTTTCAATCACTTTTTGCCTTTTTAATAATAACAGTTTTAACTGGGGTGAGATGATATCTCATTGTAGTTTTCACTTGCACACTTCCCTGATGATTGGTGACATTGAGCATTTTTTCATATGTCTGTTGGCCACTGTATGTTTTTTCTTCAGAAATATTTATTCATGTCCTTTGCCCCTTTTTAATGGAATTATCATTATTATTATTTGTTGTTGTTGTTTTACTGTTGAGCTGTTTGAGTTCCCTGTATATTCTGGATATTAGTCCATTATCAGATGAAGGATTTGCAAATATTTTCTCCCATTCAACAGGTTGTCTCTTCACTATGTTGATTGTTTCCTTTGCTGCACAGAAGCTTCTTAGTTTAATATAGTCCCATGTGTCTATTTTGGTTTTTGTTGCCTGTGCTTTTGAGGTCTTAGCCATTGAATCTTTGCCTAGACCAGTGTCCTGAAGTATTTCCCTGAAGTACTTCCCTTATGTATTCTTCAAGTAGTTTTATATTTTGGGATCTTATATTTAAGTCTATAATCTGTGTTGAGTTGATTTTTGTATATGACGAGAGACAGAGATCTAGTTTCAATCTTCTGCATGTGGATATCCAATTTTCCCCACACCATTTATTGAAGAGGATGTCCTTTCCCCCAATGTATGTATTTTTTTATTTCTGTGAAAAATGGCATTGGTATCTTTTTTTTTTTTTTTGACAATGCCTTGCTCTGTCTTCAAGGCTAGAGTGCAGGGGCATGATTATGACTCACTGCTGCCTCAATCTCCCAGGCTCAAACAATCCTCCCACTTCAGCCACTCAAGTAGCTGGGACTACAGGCCCATGCCACCACACTTCACTAATTTTTAAAAATTTTCGTAGAGATGGGGTCTCTATGTTTTCCAGGATGGCCTCAAACTCTTGGGGTCAAGCGATTCTCTTGCCTTGGCCTCCCAAAGTACTGGAATTACAGGTGTGAGGCACTATGCCTGGCCAACATTGCTATCTTGGTAGAGATTGAATTGAATCTGTAGATAGCTTTGAGCAGTCTGGTCATTTTAGTGATATTAACTTTTCTAATCCATGAGCATGGGCTCTCTTTCCATTTGTTTATGTCCTCTTCAATTTTTAAAAATCAGTGTTTTGTAGTTTTCCTTGTAGAGGTCTTTTACCTCCTTGGTTAAATTTATTCCTAGGTATTTTTGTAGTTATTGTAAATGGGATTCCCTTATTGAGTTCTTTTTCAGCTAGTGTGTCGTTCATATATAGACACTATTTTTTATGTTGAATTTGTATCCTGTAACTTTACTGAATTTATTTATCAGATCTAAGGCTTTTTTGGTGAAGTCTTTAGGTTTTTCTGGATATAAGATCGTGCCATCTGCAAAGAGGGACAATTTGACATCCTCTTTTCTAATTTGGATGCCTTTTATTTGTCTCTTGCCTGATTGCTCTGACTTTAATGTCCAGTACTACGTCAAACAGGAGTAGTAAAGTCAGCATCTTTGTCTTGTTCTAGTTTTTAAAGGAAAGGCTTTCAGCCTTTCACCATTTAGTATGATGTTAGCTATGAATCTGTCATATATGCCCTTCATTATGTTCAGTTATGTTCCCTCTATGACTAGTTTGTTGAGAGTTTTTATCATAAAAGGATGCTGAATTTTATTAAATGCTTTTTCTGCGTCTATTGAGATGACCATATAGATTTTATTCTACATTCTGTCGATGTAATGTATCACATTTTTAAATTTGTTTATATTGAACCAACCTTGCATCGCTGGGTTGAATCCCACTTGGCCATGGTATGTTATCTTTTTGATGTAATGTTGGATTTTGCTTGCTAGCATTTTGTTGAGAATTTTTGTATCTATGTTAATCAGGGATATTGACCTGTAGTATTTTTTTGTTGTTGGGTCCTTGTCTGGTTTTGATATCAAGGTAACGCTGGCCTTGTAGAATGAGTTAGGGAGAATTCCCTCCACTTAATTTTTTTTTTGAATAGTTTAAGGAGAATTGCTGTAAATTCTTCTCTGTAAATTTGGTGGAATTTAGCAATACAGCTATCTGGACCTGGACTTTTCTTTGTTGAAAGACTTTTTATTACTGATCCAATCTCTTTTTATTGGTCTGTTCAGGTTTTCTGTTTCTTCCTCAATCAGTCTTGGGACGTTGTATGTGTTTATGAATTTAACCATTGCCTCTAGGTTTTCCAGTTTGTTAGTGAATAGTTATTCACTATAGTTTCTGATAATCTTTATATTTCTGTGGTATCAATTGTAATGAGTCTTTTTTGTTTCGAGTTTCTTTATTTTGGTCTTTTCTCCTTTTTTCTTGGTCAGTCTAGCTAGCAATCTATTTTGTTTATCTTTTCAAAAACTAACTTCTAATTTTGTTGGTTCTTTGTAATTATTTTCAGTCTCTTTCATTTAGATTTGCTCTGATCTTTATTGTGTCTTTCCATCTATTAATTTTGCATTTGGTTTATTCTTGCTTTCCTAGTTCATTGAAGTGCATCACTAGATTTTTTATATGACATCTTTCTACTTTTTTGATGTAGAAGTTTATTGCTATAAACTTCCCTCTTAGCACTGCTTTTGTTGTATCTCATAGGTTTTGATATGTTGGGTTTTGATTTTCACTTGTTTCAAGAAATGTTTTGATTTCCCTCTTAATTTCTTTCTTGACCTAGTGGTCATTTTGGAGCATGTTGTTTAATTTCCATGTATTCATACAGTTTTCAAAGTTTCTCTTATTATTGATTTATAGTTCTAATCCATTGTGGTCTAAAAAGATACTACATATAATTTCAGTTTTTTAAAATTTGTTGAGACATGTTTTATGTCCTAACATATGGTCTATCCTGGAGAATGTCCCATGTGCTGATGAGAAGAATGTGTATTCTATAGCCATTGGATGAAATGTTCTGTAAAAGTCTGTTAGGTCCATTTGGCATAAAGTGCAGTTTAAATCCAATGTTTCTTTATAAATATTCCGTCCAGATGATCCATCTAATGGTGATAGTAGGGTGTTGAAGTCTCCAACTATTATTGTGTTGGACTTCATCTCTCTCTTTAGTAATATTTGCTTTATATATCTGAGTGCTCTATTGTTGGCTACACATATATTTAGAATTGTATTTCTTGCTGAGTTGATCTCTTTATCATTATATAATGGCCTTTTTTGTCTATTTTTACTGTTTTTTGAATTAAAGTCTGTTTTATCTGTATCTGATATAAGTATAGGTGTTTCTGCTTGCTTTTGGTTTCCATTTGCAGGATTATCTTTTTACATTCCTTTACTTTTAGTCTATATGTTTTGTTTTGTTTTGGTTTTTTGTTTGTTTTGTTTTTTGTTTTTTTGAGACAGAGTCTTTCTCTGTCACCCAGGCTAGAGTGCAGAGGCACGATCTTGGCTCACTGCAAGCTCCGCCTCCCAGGTTCACACCATTCTCCCACCTCAGCCTTCCTAGTAGCTGGAACTACAGGTGCCCATCACCACACCCGGCTAATTTTGTTTTTGTATTTTTAGTAGAGACAGGGTTTCACCATGTTAGCCCGGATGGTCTCGATCTCCTGACCTTGTGATCTTCCCACCTTGGCCTCCCAAAGTGCTGCGATTACAGGCATGAGCCACCATGCCTGGCCTAGTCTATATGTGTTTTCACAGGTGAAATAAGCTTCTTGTAGGCAGCATATAGTGAGTCATTTTTAAATCCATTCAGCTAGTCTATATCTTTTAAGTGGAAAGTTTAATCTGTTTACATTCAAGGTTAGTATTAATATGTGAGGGGTTATTTCTGTCATTTTATTAATTAATTTCTAGTTGTTCTGTATATCCTTTGTTTCTTTCTTTCTCTCTTACTGTTTATCATTGTGGTTTGGTGGTTTTCTGCAGTGGTAACATTTGAGTCCTTTCTCATCTTCATTTATGTGCTTGTTCTACCAGTATGTTTTATACTTTTCTGTTTTCATGCTGGTAGATATGATTTTTTCACTTCTGGATGTAGAACTGCCTGAAGCATTTCTTGTAGGGCCAGTGTAGTTGTGATGAATTCCCTTAGTTTTTGCATATCTGGAAAATACTTTATTTCTTCTACATTTATAAAAGAAAAGTTTTCTGAGTATAGAATTCTTGGCTAACAGGTTCCCCCCGCCCCCCGCTTTCAGGACTATGACCATATCATCCCATTTTCCCCTGGCCTGTAAGGTTTCTGTTGTTAGTCCGATGGTGGTTTCCTTACAGGTGACTAGACACATTTCTGTTGCTGTTCTTAGAATGCTATCTTTGTTTCTGACTTCCAACAGTTTGACTATAATATGCAGTAAAGACCTTTAAGAATCATGTCTATTTGTGAATCTCTGAACTTCTTGTATCTGGATGTCTAAATCTCTTGCAAACTTGGGAACACTTCAGCTATTATTTTGTTAAATAGGTTTCTATCTTTTTTATTTTATTTTCACCTCTGGAACACCAAAAGTTCAATAAGTTGTTTCCCTTACAGTGTCCCATATGTCATGTAGGCTATGTTCATTCTTTTTTCATTTTTTTCTTTATTTTTATCTAATGGAGTTATTTCAAAAGACCTGTCTTCAAGTTCTGAAATTCTTTCTTCTGCTTGATCTAGTCTTTTTTTTTTTTTTTTTTTTTTTTTGAGACAGAGTCTTGCTGTGTTGCCAGGCTGGAGTGCAGTGGCACGATCTTGGCTCACTGCAATTTCTGCCTGCCAAGTTCAAGCGATTCCCCTGCCTCAACCTCCTGAGTAGCTGGGACTACCGGTGCATGCCACATGCCCAGCTAATTTTTTGCATTTTAGTAAAGAAGGGGTTTCACCATGTTGGCCAGAATGGTTTTGGTCTCCTGACCTCATGATCTGCCCACCTTGGCCTCCCAAAGTGCTGGGATTACAGGAGTGAGCCACCACACCTGGCCAATCTAGTCTATTTTTAAAGCATTTGAAAGTATTTTGTATTTCATTCAATGAATTCTTTACTTCCAGAATTTCTGTTTGGTTCTTTTTTTTATATCTCTATCTCTTTGGTAAACCTCTCGTTCACATTATGAATTGTTTTTCTGATTTCCTTGTAGTTTATCTGTGTTCTCTTATATCTCACTGAGGTTCTTTAATATAATTATATTGAGTTCTTTTTCGGGGATATCTTAAGTTTGTTTTTATTGGAACCTGTTGCTGGAGAATTATTGTGTTTTTTGAAGGTATTATATTTCCTTGCTTTTTTATGTTTCCATGTCCTTAAATTGATATCTACACATCTGGTATAACAGTTGCTTCTTACATTTTTTTGAATTTGTTTTCATAGAGGAGGATATTTTCCTGAAGATGTACTTGCAGTGGTTGTTGGTAGGGCACTTTGGTTCTGATTCTGGGTGCATGCAATATTGTAGTCATTATGTGATATTTTTGGCTATAAACAACCTCAGTGGTGTCTGGGAATTTTTCATTGGCTTAGGGTGCAGTTATTGGAGACTGTGGTGAGGTTTTGCTGGGGATGGGAATGCCAAGTGGGATAGTCCTTGGGCCCCAGTGGTGGCAGCAGTGGGCCAAATGGTCCTGTCCTTGGGCACTAGTGTTAGCAGCTCCAGGCGGGCTGATTCTTGGGCCTTCAGATAGCTTTCCCAGGTGCCAACAGTGGCAGTGATGGGGCAGGAGGTAGGTTGGCCTTTGGGCCCCTAGGCAGAAGCTGTGGCATGGGCAATGGTGGTAGCAGTCACTTAACAATCCTCTGGCTCCCAAGTGGTCTGCATTGGTGTTGGCAGTGGCTGCAATGGGCTAGGACGGCCAGTCCCCAGGCCTGCAGGTTGCATGTGCAGGTGAGTACTAGCTGTGGTGACAGCAGCAGGTTAGGTCGGCACAACCTGGGAGGAGTGCTCAGATACCAATCATTGTGAACACAGCCAGTTAATTTCTGGGCCTTCCAATGGTATACTTGGGCAGTAGGGGGAGGGAGTGTGGAACCAGGCAAGGCAGACCTATCCTCAGGCCCCCCTGTGGTGCACGCATGTGCTGGTTGTGGTAGGCAGGGGCAGGGTGCCCTGCTACTGGGAAGAGTGGGGTTGCTTTCAGTGGCAGCACCTGCAGGTGGTTGGCTAGGGAGCACAAGCTTCATCCCCAGGTAGCAGCTGTGGATAGGGTAGCCTGTCCTTAGGACACTTGTAAATGCATGCTGACTCTACTACTAAGGAAATGGGGTCACTGCCAGTGGCTTGCACTTTGGCCCTGGTAGTGGCATCCAGCAGTGGGACACATAAAAATGTGTGATGGCACACTACTGGGGATATCAGGGCCACTGTCAATAGTTACTGCTTCAGCCCTGGTAGCAACGGCCAGCCACAGCAGTGCCCCCACATGGGGAATGTCAGTGGAGCTCCAGGAATGTGTAGATGCAGGGACTGTTGTGCTTCAGCACAGGCTGCAGTTTGGCGGAGGCTAGGCTCTCAAAATGGCACTGTGCTGTAGCTGCTTAGGACTCAGGGGGTATGTGGGACCTCGTATGAGCTCCTTCTATGGAGCAATGCTTTTGTGTCAACTCTAGGCAGCTCTCTATGTTAGTCTTATGGCCCGTGAGAGTTGAGAGCCTCTCCTGTGGCTAGGATTGCAGGAGTCCATGATGGGAATGTGGACTACTGAGATCTCTTACTTACCCTTTTCCCACATTGGGGAGTATCTCCAGGTTCTTAGCTGAGCAGACGGTCTTGGCTTCCCTTTCCTTTTTTGCCTTAAGTGTTTCCTGTCACTTCTCTGTTGAATTCTACTCTTCTCTTAGAGGATCTGTTCAAAGTGTGATTATCTACTCGCTATTTGGTTCCTCTGTGGAGGAGGCATGTACCCGATGCCTCTAGTTATTCTCGATTTTGCTGCTTTTTAAAGAATCCCCTAATGAGTCAAAACTTGCTCCAGTTTTGGACAACCTTTATGATGATAATTGAATAATACTTCAGAGCCTTATGTTTATTTTTATTGAATATCCAAATTGCACATAATGCTCTCCCCCTGAGCTTGTTCCCCACTAGTCTCTGAAATACTCTCCATCATTTTACTATGCTTTGTTTCTGAAAACATCTTCTCTAAATAATAACAAATTAATTAGACTATTGATTCAAACTTTTAGACTATTGAAGGTTTTTTGTTTGTGTTGTTTTGAATTAGGTTCTGTGCTTTAATTCCAGAACACAGTGAGGGAAAGGCAACAGAGATGAATAAGATAGTCCCTGACTTTAGGGGAAATAGCCCACCATCTAGTGGGGGAATGTTCATCTACCGGCAACTAACTATAGCATACAGAATGTCCTGTGGTACATACAGGCCCCAGAAACTTGCTATGGAAGAAAAGCTAAAAAGAGAAATTAACTCAAGGGACCAGGAAATGTTTC
This sequence comes from Pan troglodytes, assembly GCF_028858775.2. Classification (NCBI taxonomy): domain Eukaryota; kingdom Metazoa; phylum Chordata; class Mammalia; order Primates; family Hominidae; genus Pan; species Pan troglodytes. The sequence continues at coordinate 92,315,056 of NC_072414.2, read as the reverse complement.
ATTGAGTGATGGAGTTTGAGTTGAGCCTTTAAAGCAAATGAAAAAGATCGCATTTCTGCTTTGTCTTAAAATCATAACCTACTACTAAGTGTTGATGAAAAGAGTCAAACTCTGTAAAATATTTGAACAGATTTATCCTGAACCAAATATGAACGACCAGTGGCCCATGACACAGCCGCAGGAGATCCTAAGAACATGTGCCCAAGGTGGTCGGACTACAACTTGGTTTTAGACATTTTAGGGAGATATAAATCATCAGTCAATGCATGTAAGATGTACATTGCTTTGGTCTGGAAAGGCAAGACAACTGGAAGTAGGGGGCTTCCAGGTCATAGGCAGATTCAGAGATTTTTCTGATTGGCAATTGGTTGAAAGAGTTATTAGATAACTCATTAGATAAGAGCTGAAATCAATAGAAAGGAATGTCTGTATTAAGATAAGGAGTTGTGGAGACCAAGGTTTTATTATGCTGATGAAGCCTCCAGGTAGCTGACTTCAGTGCTGTTATGAGACCTTAAAAGGTGCCAGACTGTTAATTCATTCTCTCCTGGATCAGAGGAAAGATCCAGAAAGGAAAGGTGATTCTCCGCAAAATGTAGGTTTGCTCCACAAGAGACAGTTTGGTAGGGCCATTTCAAACTATATCAAAGGAATATATTTTGGAGTAAAATATTTCAATTTCTTTCAGGGGCTGCTATCTATCATGTGATGTTATACTAGAGTCAGGCTGGAACTTGGTGTCTTATTGCTACAAAAGTCAGTCTTAAGATCTCTGTTTTAATGTTACTGATGGTCAGCTGTGCCTGGATTCCAAAGGAAGGAGGGTGTATAATGAGGTGTGTCTGACTCTCACTTCCCATCATGGCCTCAACTAGATTTTCAGGTTTACATTGGAATGTCCTTGGCTGAGAGGGGGTCCATCAGGCAGTTGGGGGTTTAGAACTTTATTTTTGGTTTACATAAGGGAGTTTTCATTAAGGATCTTTCAAGTTGAAAGTTATAGCTGGCTCACATTTAGGTGTTACTATCCGTGTATAATATATACAGCACTATATTGTCAGATTGAGTGACTTGTGTGTACCAAGGATGCTGGCAGTTAGTCTGATAAGCTCAGTTTTTAATCAACTCTTTGATTAATTAGTTTTCCAACTTTAGTAAATGTGCCTCAAAGATCACTGAAGAGTTGGCAAAGGAAATGGAAACTGCCGTAATTGACCTCTGAGTTTTCTACCATCTCTTAGCTTCTAGATCTTCACAGAGGTATGGGAAATTAGCCCACATCTCGGTTAATCTAAAAAAAAAAAAAAAAACTGAGAAGTTTCTTCTTGAACTGAATTACTGATGACCTTGTTTTCTTGAGAGCCAACTTTTCCTGTTAAAGTTGTGGTGCCAAAAAAAAAAAACTTTCATTGAATGGTCCTAGTTTATTAAAGTTCTAAATAGCTTTTCTGTGATCTCTGAAAAAGTTGTTTTCATGCACATCTGTGTGAAGAGACCACCAAACAGGCTTTGTGTGAGCAACAAGGCTGTTTATTGCACCTGGGTGCAGGCGGGCTGAGTCCGAAAAGAGAGTCAGTGAAGGGAGATAGGGGTGGGGCCGTTTTATAGGATTTGGGTAGGTAAAGGAAAAAGGGGGGTTGTTCTCTAGTGGGCAGGAGTGGGGGTCACAAGGTGCTCAGTAGGGGAGCTTTTGAGCCAGGATGAGCCAGGAGAAGGAATTTCACAAGATAACATCATCGTTAAGGCAGGAACAGGCCATTTTCACTTCTTTTGTGGTGGAATGTCATCAGTTAAGGCAGGAACAGGCCATCTGGATGTGTATGTGCAGGTCACAGGGGATATGATGGCTTAGCCTGGGCTCAGAGGCCTGACATTCCTGTCTTCTTATATTAATAAGAAAAATAAAATGAAATAGTGGTAAAGTGTTGGGAAGGTGAAAATTTTGGGGGATGGTATGGAGATAAAATGGGCGATGTTTCTCAGGGCTGCTTCAAGCGGGATTAGGGGTGGCGTGGGAACCTAGAGGGGGAGAGATTAAGCTGAAGGAAGATTTTGTGGTAAGGGATGATATTGTGCGGTTGTTAGAAGAAACATTTGTCATTTAGAATTATTGGTGATGGCCTGGATACAGTTTTGTATGAATTGAAAAACTAAATGGAATAAGAGAAGGAGAAAAACAGGTGTTAAAGGACTAAGAATTGGGAGGACCTAGGACATCTAATTAGAGAGTGCCAAAGGAGGTTCAGCATAGCCTTGCCCGCAAAGATTATTTATTTACTTTAAGAGTTAGGAGTGGTGGTTTGGGGATAGCACCAGGAGATATCAGCTGTGATGGCTTGGAGAAACAGTGTAAACTGGCAGTGTAAACAAGAGCAGGGCACGTATGAGTAGTTGAGAATGGTGAATAGGAGTATGACTAGACAGAAGATAGTAGGGATGACAAGTTTTTTGGGGCACAGTCCAAGTTGGTCTGGTGTCTGGAATGAGACTGGGGCCTAATAAAAAGGAGTGTCTATACAGGAGCTCAAATGGGCTGTACCTTGTAGCATTCCGAGGACAGGCCTGAATTCTGAGAAGGGAAAGTGGTAAAAGTATTGTCCAGTCCTTTTTAAGTTGGTGGCTGAGCTTGGTGAGGTGTGTTTTTAAAAGACCATTAGTCTGTTCTACCTTTCCTGAAGACTGAGGACTGTAAGGGATATAAAGGTTTCACGGAATACTAAGAACCTGAAAAAATGCTTGGCTGATTTGATGAATAAAGGCCGGTCTGCTATTGGACTATATAGAGGTGGGAAGGCCAAACTGAGGAATTATGTCTGACAGAAGGGAAGAAATGACCATGGTGGCCTTCTTAGACCTTGTGGGAAAGGCCTCTACCTATCCAGTGTAAGTGTCTACCTAGACCAAGAGGTATTTTAGTTTCCTGACTCAGGGCATGTTGAGTAAAGCTAATTTGCGAGTCCTGGGTGGAGGCAAATCCCTGAGCTTGATGTGTAGGGAAGGGAGGGGGCCTGAAGAATCCCTGAGGAGTAGTAGAATAGCAGATGGAACACTGAGAAGTTATTTCCTTGAGGATAGATTTCCACAATGGAAAGGAAATGAGAGGTTCTAAGAGGCGGGCTAGTGGCTTGTACTATAGCATAGCCTGCCTTTGCTGGTGTGTGGCCATTAGGCCTGGTGGAACTGCCATCAATAAACCAAGTGTGATCAGGGTGAGAAGCAGGGAAGAAGGAAATGTGGGGAAATGGGGTGAACGTCAGGTGGATCAGAGAGATGCAGTCATGGGGGTCAGGTGTGGTATCCGGAATAATGTGGGAGGCCGGATTGAAGTCCAGGCCAGGGACAATGGTAATTGTGGGAGACTCAACAAAGAGTGAGTACAGCTGAAGGAGCCGGGGAGCAGAAAGTATATATGTCAGGTGTGAGGAAGAAAATAGATTTTGGAAGATATGAGAGCTGTAGAGAGTGAGTTGAGCATAGTTTGTGATTTTAAGGGCTTCTAAAAGTATTAAGGCAGCAGCAGCCACTGCACGGAGACATGATGGCCAGCCTGAAACAGTAAGGTCAAGTTGTTTGGACAAAAAGGCTACAGGATGTGATCCTGGTCCCTGTGTAAGAATTCTGATTGCACAGCCCTGCACTTCAGCTGTGTGCAATGAAAAGGGTTGGGATGAGTCAGGGAGAGCTAGAATGGGGGCAGTCTCTAAAGCTGTCTTCAAGGAAGGGAAAGAGGAGTGGGGAAAGGATTTAGGATCTTTGGGGTCAGCTAGGTTTCCTTTTGTGAGTTTATAGAATGGTTTTTTTAGGATGGCAAAACCAGGTATCTAAAGGTGAAAGTATCTAACCATGCCTAGGAAGGAAAGGAGTTGTTGTTTTGTAGAAGGGGTTGGGGTTTGGGAGATTAGTCAGACATGATCGGCAGGGAGAGCACGTGTGTCTTTATGAGAATTATGCTGAGATAGGTAACAGATAGGGAAGAAATTTGGGCTTGACTAAAGTAATGGGGGCTGTCTGTGAAGCTTTGCGGCAGTACAGCCCAGGTAATTTGCTGAGTCTGATGGGTGTCAGGGTCAGTCCAAGTGAAAGTGAAGAGAGGCTGGGATGAAGGGTGCAAAGGAATAGTAAAGAAAGCATGTTTGAGATCCAGAACACAATAATGGATTGTGGAGTGAGGTATTGAGGATAGGAGAGTATATGGGTTTGACACCATGGGGTGGATAGGCAAAACAATGTGGTTGATAAGGCATAGATCCTGAACTAACTTATAAGGCTTGTCTGGTTTTAGAACAAGTGAAATGGGGGAATTGTAAGGAGAGTTTATAGGCCTTAAAAGGCCATGCTGCAGCAGGCGAGTGATAGCAGGCTTTAATCTTTTCAAAGCATGCTGTGGGATGGGATATTGGCATTGAGCAGGGTAAGGGTGATTAGGTTTTAATGAGATGGTAAGGGGTGCATGATCGGTCACCAAGGAGGGAGTAGAGGTATCTTATACTTGTGGGTTAAGGTTGGGGGATACAAGAGGAGGACACAAAGGAGGCTTTGGATTGGGAAGAAGGGCAGTAATGAGGTGTGGCTATAGCCCAGGAATAGTCAGGGAAGCAGATAATTTAGTTAAAGTGTCTCAGCCTAATAAGGGAACTGGGCAGGTGGGGATAACCAAAAAGGAGTGCTTAAAAGAGTATTGTCTAAGTTGGCACCAGAGTTGGGGAGTTTTAAGAGGTTTAGAAGCCTGGCCGTCAATACCCACAACAGTTATGGAGGCAAGGTAAACAGGCCTTTGTAAAGAAGGTAATGTGGAGTGGGTAGCCTCCGTATTGATTAAGAAGGGGACGGACTTACCTTCCACTGTGAGAGTTACTTGAAGCTCGGCGTCTGTGATGGTCTAGGGGGCTTCTGAAGTGATCGGGCAGTGTCAGTCTGCAGCCACTAAGCCATGAAGATCTGGGAAGGAGTCAGTCAGACAGCCTTGGGCCAGAGTTCCAGGGGCTCTGGGAGTGGGTGCCAGATGAGTTGAACAGTCTGATTTTCAGTGGGGTCCTGCACAGATGGGACGTGGCTTAGGAGGAATCCTGGGCTGCAGGCATTCCTTGGCCTGGTGGCCAGATTTCTGGCACTTGTAGCAAGCTCCTGGGGGAGGCAGTTCTGGAGGAATGCCTGGCCACTGCAGTTCAGGTATTTGGAAGTTCTTGTGTGCTGGAGATGTGGCTGGGGTTTGTCTCACAGTGGAGGCAAGGAATTGCAACTCAGAAATACATTGTTACTTGGCTGCCTCTATTCTATTATTGTACACCTTGAAGGCGAGGTTAATTAAGTCCTGTTGTGGGGTTTGAGGGCCAGAATTCAATTTTTGGAGTTTTATTTAATGTCGGGAGCAGATTGGGTAATAAAATGTATGTTGAGAATAAGATGGCCTTTTGACCTTTTAGGGTCTAGGGCTGTAAAGTGTCTCAGGGTTGCTGCCGAACGAGCCATGAACTGGGTTGGGTTTTTCATATTTGATGAAAAAGAGCCTAAACACTATCTGATTTGGGATAAAGAAAAAGGAGCATTAACCTTGACTATGCCTTTAGCTCCAGCCACCTTTTTAAGAGTAAATTGCTGGGCAGGTGGGGGAGGGCTAGTCATGGAACAAAACTGTAAGCTGGCCTGGGTGTGAGGAGGGGAGGTGATATAAGTATTATATGGTGGAGGAGTGGAGGCTGAGGAAGAATTGGGACTTAGCTCGGCCTGGTGAGGAGGGGAGGGCTAGTCATGGAACAAAACTGTAAGCTGGCCTGGGTGTGAGGAGGGGAGATGATATAAGTATTATATGGTGGAGGACTGGAGGCTGAGGAAGAATTGGGACTTAGCTCGGCCTGGTGAGGAGGGGAGAGGTCAGATGGGTCTGTAGAAAAGGAAGATTAGAAAGACTTAGCGACACTTGGGGTTGGGACTGAGGGGACAGGCGGGAGGGAAAGAAGGAAGATTTGGGATGAGTTGCACTGGGAACAGAGACTAGGGAGGGACTGATGTGTAAAAGAATGCCTGGACGTCAGGCACCTCAGATCGTTTGCCTATTTTACGAAAAGAATTATTTAGATCTTGTCGGATGGAAAAATTGAAAGTGCCATTTTTTGGCTGTTTGGAACCACTGTCAAGTTTGTATTGGGGTCAAGCAGCATTGCAGAAGAAAATAAGGCATTTAGGTTTTAGGTCAGGTGCAAGTTAAAGAGGTTTTAGGTTTTTGAGAACACAGGCTAAGGGAGAAGAAGGGGGAATGGAGGGTGGAAGGTTGCCCATAGTGAAGGAGGCAAGTTTAAAGAGAAGGGTAGAGACACGGAGGGAAGGGGTTCGGGTGTTTTTACCCTCCAGAAAAGCGAGAAAGGGGTTGGGGCGTGGAAGTAAGGGGTTGGGGCACAGAGATAAGTGGTCAGGGTGCAGAAATAAGGGATCGGGGTGCAGAGATCAGGGGTCAGGGCATGGAAATAAGGGATCGGGGCACAGAGATAAGAGGTCGGGTTGCAGAAATAAGGGATCAGGGTGCAGAGATAAGAGGTCGGGGTGCAGAAATAAGAGATTGAGGCACAGAGATAAGAGGTCAGGGTGTGGAAATAAGGGATCAGGGCGCAGAGATAAGAGTTCGGGGTTCCTGCCCCTCCCCCAGAAAAGCGGGACTTGCCGCTAAGGGTGAAGGAGAAGGGGTTGAGGGGTTCTTGCCCCTCCCCCAGAAAAGCGGAGAAGGGGTAGAGACATGGAGAGAAGGGGTTGGGGTTCTTGCCCCTCCCCCAGAAAAGCAGGACTTGCTGCTAAGAGTGAAGGACCAAGGCAGGCATCCCTGCGTGGTCTGACACCTCTGAAACCTGGGTGAATAATCAGAGAGGTGTCCCTGCAATGATTAAACACCAAGCGAAGGCTGCCTTCCCTAGTCCGTGACCAGTGCCGGAGTTTTGGGTCCATGGATAAAACATGTCTCCTTTGTCTCTACCAGAAAATGAAAGGAATTGAAATTAAGGGAAGGGAGAAATTGAAGTGTGGTGCCAAGATTGAAAGGAGAAAGAGGTTGAGGGATAGTGAGAGAGGTTGGAGAAGACAGTAAAAAGAGGCCACTTACCGGATTTGAAATTGGTGAGATGTTTCTTGGGCTGGTCGGTCTGAGGACCTGAGGTCGTAGGTGGATCTTTCTCACAGAGCAAAGAGCAGGAGGACAGGGGATTGATCTCCCAAGGGAGGTCCCCCCTCTCCAGTCACAGCACCAAATTTCATGTGCGTCCGTGTGAAGAGACCACCAAACAGGCTTTGTGTGAGCAGCAAGGCTGTTTATTTCACCTGGGTGCAGGCAGGCTGAGTCCGAAAAGAGAGTCAGTGAAGGGAGATAGGGGTGGGGCCGTTTTATAGGATTTGGGTAGGTAAAGGAAAAAGGGGGTTTGTTCTCTGGTGGGCAGGAGTGGGGGTCACAAGGTGCTCAGTAGGGGAGCTTTTGAGCCAGAATGAGCCAGGAGAAGGAATTTCACAAGATAATGTCATCAGTTAAGGCAGGAACAGGCCATTTTCACTTCTTTTGTGGTGGAATGTCATCAGTTAAGGCAGGAACAGACCATCTGGATGTGTATGTGCAGGTCACAGGGGATATGATGGCTTAGCTTAGGCTCAGAGGACTGACAGTTTTCTTATCTCTAAGTGAGTGATAAAGTGGAAGTAACTGAGACAAGTTAAATAAGAACTGGATCAGTTAGACAGTTTGCACTTGCAGTAGTTGGTGTGAAGGAAAGGCCCTGGACTGAGCCTGTAATGATTGGGTCCAGCCTTCCAGAAGCTCCTGTCCCCATGGAGAAACGGTTCCCTTATTAACTGGTGAGAGACAATAATTACAGGCTTGAAAAGGATCTGGGGGAGTGAAGCTTGGAAAACAGAAGATACCCTAGTTTCATTGTGATTTTCCTGTCTGATCTCTAATGGGTCATGCCAGGCCTGATTAGAAACCCAGCAGGTTGGGGAGCCATGGACAAGAATTCCTGATTTCTCATGTTGTCCTTTGGAGAAGCTGTTTCCAATTGCAGTTTGACAGGAGTTGTGGAGGCCCCCACAGCCGTAATCCTTGCAGTTTGTATGACTTCAGCAGGCTTGCATGTGTACTCTGTTTTCCACAGCAGTGGCAAAACTGGCTGTGAAATCAGCTTATTCCTCCAAAGCCGTAAAGCCTCCTTTTAAAGAACACTATTTGAAGGCATAGTTGCATTGCAAAGAGGAGGAGAGGGCTAGAGGCTGGAGTTAAAATTCTTAGAGGGATAACTAACAAATCCATTTTCAACTCTATTTAATCAGCGTTTAGCATTTAATGCATTTGATTGTTACTAAGGCAACAGATTCTTGGATACTTTACAAATGAAATTGCAGACGTTCATGTGCCTCCAAAAATTTCTTTTAAATCTTGTAACAGAGATTGTGAGTTTGTTCCTTCAATTCCTTACACATGGAAAACTCTCAGTAAGTAACTTTAAATATGCAAAGAATACAAAATTTGGAAAACAAACCACCCTGTTTTGGGTAGCAAGTTACAAAATAATGTATTAATCATTTTTGGTCTCCATGAATTTTCATGGCAGACTGAAAAGAAGGTGATTATACTTCTAAAAATAGCATTTTTGGTAATAGTCACATCTTCTTTTTTCTAAACAATAAGGTCATTGCATTTGATGAATAAGAACCTTCCACTATTTGCTTTTGCTCTTGAATGCCTTAAAATAAAAATATCACTATAATTTCAAAACTCTAGCTTATATGGACCCTGCTTAGCAGGCATCCTGCTGCTTGAGAACAAGGCTTGGCACTGAAACTTATCTAGTTCCTATAAAATGGTTGATTTTGTGATGAGCTACTAGCCGATACATTACATCAGAAAATATGACAGGCTGCCACTCATCTTGTCATTTTCTTTGCTAACATGAGAAGTGCCTTGAGAGGAAATTAGAAGGAAAATAGTATGCTTTTGTTTAATATTACTTAAGAGAACTTGATCATCCTTAAGCTTTTATTCTCTTCTTTCTAAATATCATCCTGGATCCTGGCCAGCTCAAGCATGTCTGTGTGACATCTTGTGCTGGTGAGTAGTCAAGACGTGCGGGGGGAACTGTAGCATGCAGCCACGAAAGCCAGGATGGAGAAACCAGCCCCTTGGCAACCTGCCCAGCCATCTGCAACTCAACAGGCAGGATCTCTTCAGTTCATAGAATGACACTTTACATACACTGAACTGTTTTAGCTAAAGAGAGGAACATGCTAACAAACATGAGGAAACCGAAGCCTAGACCAAATTCACACAGTAATTTCATGGCAAAGCCAAGACTAGAACTTGAGTCTCTTAACTTGTAACACTTCACCTTTTAAATTATTCTTTACTTGAGTTAAGGTAAAAAAATTAATAACTAGAAAAACCAGAAAATTAGTTTAAAATACTTGTATGGAGTTATAAAATAGTGAATATTCAAAAATTTTCAAGAGTTAAAAAATATATATGTATACACCTACTGGGTACCCACAAAAATTTCAAAAAATAAAAATAAATAGTGAATACAGGCCGGGCACAGTGGCTTATGACTGGAATCCTAGCACTTTGGGAGGCTGAGGTGGGAGGATCACCTGAGGTCAGGAGTTTGAAACCAGCCTAACCAACATGGCAAAACCCTGTCTCTACTAAAAATACAAAAATTAGCTGGGCGTGGTGGTGTGGGCCTGTAATCCCAGCCACTTGGGAGGCTGAGGTGGGAGAATTGCTTGAACCAGAGAGGTGGAGGTTGTAGTGAGCCGAGATCACGCTACTGCACTCCACTCCAGCCTGGGAGACAGAGTGAGACTCCATCTCAAAAAAAAAAAAAAAAAAAAAAAGGGTACATAATCCAATTGATGAGTAATCAAGATCATAGATTAAAATGCAGCATAAATCTTGTAACTTACTTTTGAACTTTTTGAAAGCATAAGAAAATATTTTGTTTTTCTTCTTTTTTTAATCTCACATCACTTCCAAGTAAAGCGGTTAGATAGCTAAGAGCACAGGTTCTGTGTAGATTCAAACGTCAGCTCTCCCATTCACTGGCAATGTGATCTTGGGTATATTACTTCGTTCATTGTCTCAGTTTCTTCACCTGTAAAATAGGGATCATGATATTAGTGCCTGCATTGAAGGATAAAGCCCTGAGAACAGTGGGTGGCACATAGTAAGCACATGATAAATGTTAGCTGCCATTGTCATGATCAATATGATCAGTATTACTGCTTTAGCAGGTTCTTTCTACCAAACTACAGAGAGCCTGTGAATGAGTCATTGTTGGGCAGTTGGCTCTCAGCAAGCCTCTTCATTTTGCTCAGGCAGACAGTGCTGCAGCTGACATTGTGAGTCCTTGTCTTGAAACCAAAGGCTCCAGTGACAGTTTTCTAAGCTGTCTTTTGCCAGTTGACTTTCATGACTCACATTCCAGGTGGTCATTTTTGACACATCCTCGTAGATGTCAACATGTTAGGGAAGAACACAAAGTCTGTAACATCCAAGAAGCCTAGTAGGTAAGAGTCTGCTAGTAGGTAAGAGTGAATGTAAAACTGCACTTTGCTGAACAATAATTTATAAAAATATCACAAAGACTGATTGTTGAAATAAAGTATGTTAGAAATGCTGTCAACGTAGGCCAGGCGTGGTGGCTCATACCTGTAATCCCAGCACTTTGGGAGGCCAAGGCAGGCGGATCACGAGGTCAGGAGATCAAGACCATCCTGGCTAACACGGTGAAACCCTGTCTCTGCTAAAAATACAAAAAAAATTAGCCGGGCATGGTGGAGCGCACCTGTAGTCCCAGCTTCTCAGGAGGCCGAGGCAGGAGAATGGCGTGAACCCAGGAGGCGGAGCTTGCAGTGAGTGGAGATCGCACCACTGCACTCCAACCTGGATGACAGAGTGAGACTCCATCTCAAAAAAAAAAAAAAAAGTCAGGAAAGAACAGATGCTACTTCCTATAGGATCATCATGATTACCACATTTAGATGTTGCAGTGTCTCTCTCTGTTGCTGATGATAACGGCTTGTCTTTTTAGCTCTTAATTTTAGGCAAACTGACCTCTGATGGAAAACAGTATACTAGGATGTTTAAATAAGTAAAACAATCTCTTTTTTTTGTACTTTTAGAATCCCCTATAGCTGGTGTCCTATCACTATGATTATGCAAAACTGGTCTGTTAGCATTATTAAAAACATTTTTCTTATTAGCATCTTATTTTATTTATTTATTTATTTTACTTTAAGCTCTGGGATACATGTGCAGAACATGCAGGTTTGTTACATATGTATACATGTGCCATGGTAGTTTGCTGCACCTATCAACCCATCACCTAGTTTTTAAGCCTTGCATGTACTAGGTATTTGTCCTAATGCTCTTCCTCCGCTTGCCCCCCAGCCCCGATAGGCCTCGGTGTGTGATGTTCCCCTCCCTGTGTCCATGTGTTCTCGTTGTTCAACTTCTACTTATGAGTGAGAACAGGCAGTGTTTGGTTTTCAGTTCTTGTGTTAGTTTGCTGAGGATGATGATTTCCAGCTTCATCCACGTTCCTGCAAAGAACATGAGCTCATTCTTTTTTATGGCTGCATAGTATTCCATGGTGTATATGTGCCACATTTTCTTTATCCAGTCTATCATTGATGGACATTTGGGTTGGTTCCAAGTCTTTGCTATTGTAAATAGTGCTACAATAAACATATGTATGCATGTGTCTTTATAATAGAATTATTTATAATCCTTTGGGTATATACCCAGTAATGGGATTGCTGGGTCAAATGGTATTTCTGGTTCTAGATCCTTGAGAAATTCGCCACACTGTCTTCCACAATGGTTGAACTAATTTATACTCCCACCAACAGTGTAAAAGCATTATTTCTCCACAGCCTCGCCAGCATCTGTTGTTTCCTAACTTTTTAATGATCACCATTCTAGCTGGTGTGAGATGCTATCTCATTGTGGTTTTGATTTGCATTTCTCTCATGACCAGTGATGATGAGCTCTTTTTCAAATGTTTGTTGGCCACACAGATGTCTTCTTTTGAGAAGTGTCTGTTCGTACCCTTGACCCACTTTTTGATGGGGTTGTTTGTTTTTTTCTTGTAAATTTGTTTAAGTTCATTGTAGATTCTGGATATTAGACCTTTGTCAGATGGATAGATTGCAAAAATTTTCTCCGATTCTATAGGTGGCCTGTTCACTCTGATGCTAGTTTCTTTTGCTGTGCAGAAGCTCTTTAGTTTAATTAGATCCCATTCGTCAATTTTGGCTTTTGCTGCCATTGCTTTTGGTGTTTTAGTCATGAAGTCTTTGCCCATGCCTATGTCCTGAATGGTATTGCCTAGGTTTTCTTCTAAGGCTTTTATGGTTTTAGGTTTTACATTTAAGACTTCAATGCATCTTGAGTTAATTTTTGTATAAGGTGTAAGGAAGGGGTCCAGTTTCTGTTTTTTGCGTATGGCTAGCCAGTGTAAAACAAGCTTTTATTCCAGTTTTCTTTGGTACTCCCTGTTTCCTCAAAGAGGTTCTGGCTGCTGGCATCTGTTTCCAACAGCAGACCTGTCTTCCCTACAGTCACTCAGGACTGACTTAGTCACACGAGGGATCTTCCGTACTCCAGTTTATCACATATTAGCTCCAGTGTGCTAAAGTTCTTGCTTTGTGTGTTTTCTGGCAATGGTTTTCAAAATACTAGTTCTTTGGAGGTGCTGGGCTACCCAAGTCGTTTGGCCAGCAGGAAGTCAAAGGAGGCAGTTGCAAATGAAAGGGCTTAAGATGAGAGCTGCTTCCTGAGAGCGCGGCATTGATATCTGTGGGATTCCAATCCTGCCTCTCTTTCCTCTGTCCCAAATGTGGACTGTGATATCCCCAGAACCACAGACCATGTCTTGCTGAAGTTGGAAAGGAGGGTGAGGGAGGGGGAAGAACCAAGTACAAGAAACTCTGACATCCCTTGTTCCCATTATTTTTAAACATCGTTTCCCAAAACGAAATGAATTTTTATATAATCCTGAAAGGAAGAGATAGTCTCCTTTTTATTAGTAGAGAAACAGACGCACACACACAGATGTCGTATATGGAATCTGAACTTTAGACAGGGGCACAGGCACAGTTTGTGGCTTGTTAATAAATCTGCACATTCACAGCAGGATATGAGAGTTTTATTAATGTGTTCTTAGGCCAGAGAGCTTGGTAAAAATAGGTATAGGGAGGCCCCATGCTGGCCAGCACTGTCCCTGCTAATCTCCCACTGTTTTCTGTGGCCACACCCTCCCTGTGGCCATCTCCCCACCCCTACTACCTAAGTCTCAGAAGAGAGCTTTGTGTGACACAAAAGAAACCTTATTCCTGAACACTCATTCAGTGTGTAGATGTGGGTAAAAGAAATTCGTTTTTCAAACATTTTCATTTTGATTTATCATGTGGGCTTTAGCGCCTGAGTGATTTATGATGCAGATGGCTTGATCTGTGCTCTGATTTGGGAACAGCACGCATGCCGTCTATGGAACTCTGGGTGCTCAAAGGGGCTGTGTTCTTCAAAGGGTGTCTCCTTGGCACATGTGACAGGCCCAGGAAGTCCTGAGCAAAGCAGTCCTGGGCACGCACTCTTCGCGTGGATCCATGGCCAATGCCCTGGATGCCTGAGCTAAGACATCATGGAATGCCTGTCCTTTCCAATGGGCCTTGGCCTCAAGATTCCTCCATGCAACTGGCATACTTCTAGGACGTCTTCAGTCTGAGCCTGGAAACATGGTCACGTCTTTCAAAGGAATGGAACTGGCTCTGCTGAGTCATCTAGATGGGTTGGAAACCCAGATCCACTCCTCAAAGCTCTCCACAGAGGCCTGACTGCAGGGGCTAAGGCCAGAACAGGCCCTACATGGGCAGCTACCTGTTTAATGTTTGGATGGTAGCCCCTAAATCTACCTGCATGCAAGACAGCATGAAGAATGTGGAGAAAGCCCAGGCCTCAAGAGGGCCCCAGGGTCATGGCTGTCCAGAGGAAGAGAGTAATGGGGGAGATCTAAGTCAGCAAGGCTGTGGCGAAAGTCTGAGGCAAGCTTTGCCCACTTTGAAGCTTTCTGTTGCTATTTGTTCCTGCCATGTCAGTTGAGAGTGTTTGTGTGGGCATGTATAGGTGTGTGTGTGTGTGCATATGCGTGCATGGGCATGCATACACAGGAGGATCTGGGGATACCCTGGGCTTCCACACCTGTGAGGGAGTGAGGGGAGCTGGGCTGGGCAAAGGGAGAAGTTGAACTCTGATGTGGGTGCAACCAAGGCCTCCACCAACCCTACAGAGAGCTCTAGAGCTGGGTGGCCCTTCAGAGATGACCCAATTGAGCCAAGGAGGCTGGGCCTCTGTATTTGGACATTAACCTGTTACTGGATATGGGCTGCCATCTAGAGAGGGGAATTTGTATATATTTTTTCTTCTCCTTATAGATAAGCTGAACGGTGTTCTGTTTCCTAGGAAACCTGAAGCTATATGTTCATGTTGATTCTATAGCTGTTTGGGGAGAATGGTGGGGCGGCGGGGGGAATTTGTAATCAGGCTACCACCATTGTTCTTCAGCCCCAGAAGTCCTCAAGTCATTTGCAATCTTAGGTACTTGAATTGAATTTTTTTTTTTTTTTTTTTTTTGAGACAGAGTCTTGCTCTATTGCCCAGGCCAGAGTGCAGCAGTGCGATCTCAGCTCGCTGCAACCTCAGCCTCCTGGGTTCAAGCGATTCTCCTGCCTCAGCTTCCTGAGCAGCTGGGACTACAGGTACCCACCACCACACCTGGCTGATTCTTTGTATTTTTAGTAGAGATGGGGTTTCACCGTGTTAGCCAGGATGGTCTCAATCTCCTGACCTCATGATCCGCACACCTCAGCCTCCCAAAGTCCTGGGATTACAGGTGTGAGCCACTGCACCCGGCCTGAACTATTTTTAATACCAAATTTCATACCACATACCTTGCAAGTGACCTTGACAATATCTCAGTTATGGAGAGCTCCGCAGAGCAGCACAGAACCAGATGGTAGCCCCTCAGATACCAATCATCAAGCCCTATCACCTCTTCCATGACTCTGTTTCTGCAGGCTAAATACGTACAATTCTTTCGAACGTACGTGACTCTGTTTCTGCAGGCTAAATACATACAATTCTTTCGAACATACGTGACTCTGTTTCTGCAGGCTAAATACATACAACTTTTTTGAACGTACCTCCTAAGACATGCTGTGGAGTCTTTTCACCTACCTCATCACTCTCTTGTTCTATTTTATCCAGATTATTTAAATGTTATACCTAGAAGTCAGCACAGTTTTCTAGATGTGGTCTGACTCATACAAAATCAAGCAGGTCTGTTTTCTCTGTTTTTCTGAAAATTCTGTTTCTATTGATGTAGGTTAGTTTTCCATTGCTGTTAGTCGCATTATGCTGTTAATTCATACTGAGCTTGAAATTGATTAAGCCTCCATGTCTTTTCCACATGAACTATTGTTAAGCAACATTTCCTCCACTGGGGAATTGTCTGGTGCTGAGAGTGGTTTTTCGTTTTTGTTGGAAGTTATATTCCTTTTTGTTAAACTTCATTTTGCTTGATCAGGTTATCATTCCAGCCTTTTGTTTAAGAATGGGAAAGCCTGACATTTGGTGACAGGTGCTTAAATATTTCTGATGACCTGTTGTTTAAAAGGCCTATTAAAGCCAGGAGTGGTGGTACATATTTGTAGTCCTAGCTGTTTGGGAGGCTGAGGCAGGAGGTTTGCTTGAGCTCAGGAAGTCAAGGCTTCAGTGAGCCATGATTGCACCACTGCACAATCTAGCCTGGAAACGGAACAAGACCCTGTCTCTTAAAAAAAAAAAACAAAAGAGGGCCTATTAAAGGAACTCAGGAGTATGCTATACAAGGCAGCTCATGAAAACGTCCTAATTATTTTGTTTGAATCAGAGGAGGATTGTAATTATACTTAAGCCTAACACACAAGAAGATCTACTACTCACACCCTAAAGAAGATCTCCCAGGATTCCAGATTTTTTGCTTCAGATCAACTTGTTACTGCTGTGTTGCTAGCTTATTACATGCTAGCTATGTTGACTACAGCTAACTAGAGTGGCTTGGGCGTTAATAGAAAAATACAGCCAGGTCCCAACACAGACCAGTTAAATCTACAGAGGTGAGATCGAGACACTGGAATTTTTGACAGTCCTCTTCTTCCACTAAATGATTCTAATTTGCATCCTAGGCTGAGATCTACGAGATTAAGCAGAGAAAACCAGCTGCATGTGTCTTCTCCCCACTGGAAAAATGTCCATGGTGCCACTCCATTTACTGGGTCTATTTTTTAAAAAGCGGAGATCACTATACTCTTCCCTACATTTGTAAAGTCAATTGGCATGACCTCAACAAACATTCCCATCTTGAAAATATTACAAAATTAGTGGACTTTTGTGTTACATTGATGTTCTGCACTATAAGAAAAAAAAACTGATAAAAATTCAGACTTGAAAATAAGCACATTGGGATTCTTTCTTTTGTAGAAAAACAGAATTCTTTAAATAGCACATTTTTCTGGAGAGTTTAAAAACATGATTTATTTTATAAAATGATTATTTTTAAAGAACCATTTATTATATAAAGTGAGACATACTTGCAATTTTATGTTGCCTTTCTGGACTGAAAAGTTACTTGTGAAATATAGAGACTAAGGAAGTCAAAGTTATTTGAAAGCATGGAATTTTAGAAGTTGAAAGACCCTTAGGCGACCCTCTGCTGCAACTTTTTCTTTTCACAAAGAGTAGCAATCCAGAGAGGGTTTGTGGTCTAACAGACAACCATGCTCTCCAAAGTGCAGTCTGACCATCAGCCCAGGTACAGTCCAGGGACTGCTAGAAATACAATATCTCAGGCCCCACCAGTGACCTCCAGCATGAGAATCTGTAGTTTACCAAGAACCCTAGGTGATTTGCGAGCATGTTACAGTTTGGGAAGCACTGGTCTAGAAAATTCATATTCCAGACAACTGAAAGGAAAACCGCCACGCGTAGCCAGAGTTCACAGAACTCAATTTAAATTTAATGCAACTGCCTTGAGGAGGGAAAAAAGGGGAAAAAACTCAATTTGTTTTTTTCTGTGACCTTGTCAACTTGGATAATTAGAACCTATATAACAAAAAGGAATGTACTTTGCTAGTAGTTCAGAAAATTGAACTCTGACTGAATGTATTTTTTTCATACAGTGAAAGCTAAAAATTTGCTTTCAAAACAGCATAAAATGCTTATTATATAGCTCTTTGTTTCATTACCAACTGCGGATTTAGACATGGAGTCATTCAAAGAGCAGTGGGACATTATGAGTAATTCACAATCTTCTGGGCTTTTGACATTTCTGCAAAGCCACAGATTCCCAAGCACAGCATTTAGTTACAGCACTTCAAAAACACAGCACTATGATTTTATGGAAGCTGTAGTACAGATGTCATTCCCAGAGGTGTAAGGAAATGCTGTGGGCAAAGATTGTTCATTTAGTTCAAATGAGCATTTTATCTTATTAGCATTAGAATGTATTTTTTTTTCTCATTGTCAAGTTTTTTGTTTTTGTTTTTGTTTTCTTTTGGTCATTCTTTTTTTTTTTTGAGACGGAGTCTCGCTCTGTCGTCCAGGCTGGAGTGCAGTGGCGTGATCTCGGCTCACTGCAAGCTCCACCTCCCGGGTTCAAGCCATTCTCCTGCCTCAGCCTCCCGAGTACCTGGGACTACAGGCGCCCCCCACCACAACTGGCTAACTTTTTGTATTTTTAGTAGAGACAGGGTTCCACCGTGTTAGCCAGGATGGTCTCGATCTCCTGACCTCGTGATCCGCCCACCTCTGCCACCCAAAGTGCTGGGATTACAGGTGTGAGCCACCGTGCCCGGCTTTTTTGGTCATTCTTGCAATCATTTTTGAGGAATACAGATGAAGCCCAAGTGAATTATGTATAAGCATATATATATATATATAAATATATCAAAAAAAATACACCAAAAGTAAAGCCAAAAGTGTAGACATCCGGATTTGACTTTAAATTTATTGTGCTCACCTTTTCTTTTGGTGGAGATTAAAGTGGTGGGAAGTTGTGTATTAATTGAGTGATGCTGGTTGTGTTACACATATTGTACAATACGGGGTGATGGCTGTGGATAAGTATGTTTATTTAAGAAACACAGATGGTGAAGCTTTTCCGTGCTGTGTCATGTGAGGATCAACTGAAGGATGGGGGAATGTTTAGCTGGAAGAGGAGTTCATTATCTTTAAATGTTTGGAAAATTAACCAATGTTTGAAGGGAGTACACAGACTTCTTTTGCCTGGTACAAAGGGGTAGAACTTGGAGGAATGCGTGGGCGCTCCAAGGAGGCAGAGATCAGCCCCAAATATGAAAGGAAGCAGGTAGTGAATGACTGCAGAGACACAGGCCGGGGTGTGCGTCTTCTGCTAGGGTTGTTGTAAAGAGCCTATCAGCATCCAATAGAAACTGGATTAGAAGACACTTAAAGGTCCCTTTCAAACCTGTAGGTCTACAGATACTGCTGTTTCTTACGTAATACCCCTTCCACATCGCAGTGCTACTCCGATAGCCTCCAGAGTTTCCCTCCTGGACTGTGACCTCGGCCTCCCAATTATGCCAGCTGGGCTCCTTCCAGCCATTTCCACACAGTGGCAGAGAGCACTGCTATAGAAACCAGCTCCCCCGGTGCAGAAGCTCACTGAGGACAAACACCTTGTCTGTTTTCTCACTGATACACTGCGAACACCCAAAACAGTGCTATAAAGTGGCTTCTAGTTGGGTTTAGAAATTAATTTGAATTTCTGACCATGACCTGTGAAATTCATTATCTGATCTGTGCTTATTCCAGGCCTCACCTGGGGTCAGGCCCTGCCTTTCTCAGCATTCATTAGCTGTGCTGTCCTTGCTAATCCTCGAGCGTGCGGGGTTCTCACATCGCAGGGCCTCTGCCCACGTTGTTTCTTCTTGAAATGTTTATTCCACTCTTCTCTGGCTACTCCTGTTAAACTATAGGTTACAACTTGAGTTCATTTCCTTAAGGCCTTCCTGGCATCAGCCTCATCTAAGTGAGATTCCTCTATTTAAATATCATAGTATTCTCTACTTCCTAACATGCATCAAATCTGTAACGATGTATTTCTTATTGTGTGTTTGATTCTGTAGCATTCAGTTCTTTCAATAGATTGTAAGTTATTTGAGAACAGACCATTATATCTCCAATGTCTTGCACAGGGCACAGGGTATCAAAAGGATTTTTTGAACTGGTGGTTCTCAACAGGAGCAGTTTTGGCCTTCAAGGATATTTGACAATCTGTGGAGACATTTTTGTCTGTCACAAGTGGGAGGTGCCACTAGTATGATACAGATAACTGGAGGTGCTTACTGCTAGACGTCCCACAATGGGCAGCAAGGTCCCTGAATCACCTGGCCCAAAATATCCACAGTGCCGAGGTTGTGAACCTTGGGGTGAATGAATGAACTGTCTTTTGGTTGATTGTCCTTTGTGGCAAGGTGTTTTTTCCCAAATTATTCATTGCTTTCCCACTGCCAGTGTCTTCTCATCCAGAGGAAACTTTGATTTATGCAGGAACAGCCAAACACATGATTCCTTGAGAAACCAAGCTCTCCAAAATTAGCTGGTTAGTATTTCTTTACATGGAAATGTTGGCATTTAAAATTATTCAAATGATAATGGTTTTGAAAGAAAACAGTTGCCAGCCATTTCCTTTTGAGATAAGGCAACTGCATTGAAAAGTTTTGATGGATGGAGAAAATGAGATTGTAGCAAATGTGTCCGTTGTAATCCCAATCTGAGAAAACATTTACTCTGATAGCACTCTGCACTATAACCTTCAGTTCCTTCACTGTTATGTACCATGAGGGCTGGGAAGGACACACCAGCGGAGGCCGTTTTGACTCTGCCAAACAGTGGTTCCTCATTCATTCTAATTCACTTAGTGACGTGGCTCTCTCATGGCTTTTTTCACCACCTGACCTCTTTACCTTCTGAGTCTAACTCAGTAAAACTGTTCCCATCCTGGGGGTGGCCACCTTCACCTGTCTCTCGGCAGGAAGCACAGAATCTGAGTTTGAGCTACACAACTTTTTGTTTCTAGCTCAAGCCATCATATTTATGAGGAAGACTTGTTAGAAGAAAATGAGTGACAGTTTCTACCTATTGAAAAATTTCATTCGGCTTCGTAGTCAGAGTCTGGGACAGTACTTCCCAATCTTCATCACTTCATCGTACCCGAGAGATTGATGTTTGTGCAGCACGCAAGGGTAAACTGAGGTGGGCCTCAAAGTAGGAGAAGACAGTACAAGTAATCCAGGCACCTGGGGCTCTGGTAGCTTCAGGCTCTGCCTTGCTACCCCAAGGCCTGAGAGGATTAATGTCTCAGCATAACTTTTAACCCTTTCCTGGCACATCCGTTGGGAATTTCTGGTATAGAATAGCCTCACGTAATGGCCACTCATCTATGGGCCAATAGATGATAATGTTATTCATTTCCACTTAATATGGGCTGATAGATTGGCATTGCCTAAGAACAAGTCATATTTTGTTTATCCCTGGAGAAGCACAGACAAGATACTTTTAAAATTTTCCTTATTCGGAATTCTTGCCAACAATAGCACTTTCGCTCCTCCGAGACAGGGATGCAGCGCTGTCCAGCAGGAACTATCTGAAGTGGCCGTCACAAGGCCTTCTGCAGAGGACCGTATGTCAGAAGAGGTCTCTCAGGACCAAAACATACGCAGCTGTGTCATGGAGGGCCAGCCAATGGGGCACACACCCCTCGGCTGACTACTGTGTTCCCTTACCCTGAGGTCACGGGTGTGGGCTTGCCAACCTGTGTCAGCTCAGAATCTGGAGCCTGGCCACAGAGATCTGATAGAGCTTGGACATTGCTGAAGACAGCATTTGGAGAGCTGAAGAGTGCAGGGACTCATATCAAAGGACCCAATTGAGTGTAACAGGCTGGAAATGAAGTACCTCGTAACAGGCTGGAAATGAAGTACCTCATAAAAGGCAGGGATTGGGGATAATTTTTAGGATTTTGTTTTCAGCAACTGAGTGGGTGGGAGTACCATTTGCTAAATTATGGAAGGCCAGAGAAAAAGGTGGTGTTAAGGGGAGGAGACTAGAGTTTAAAGACTGTTAGACAGCTGAGGGATTTTCTAGCTATTGAGTATTTGAGTTTGAAGCCTGAAAGAGGCCCACACGGGGGATATAAACTTGGGAGTCATCTACAGTTAGACAGTATTCAATTAATGCTATGGTATTAGATTAATTCATTCACTCTTTCAACACATATATCCAGAGTGCCTACTATGTACTAAATGAGATCACCTACGAGAACCCAGAGAAGACAGATGGTATATTCCAGTACATTCCTACTCATTTTATTCTCTCTCCCTCTCTTTCCCTGCAGAGATGGCCACTGTCTTGAAGCTGGTATCCTTCCTCTCATGCCTCTGTATATTTATTATGTCTGGATATAGTTACGGGCATTAGAGTATTATTTTCTGTATTTTAAAACTTTATGTAAGTGATATGAGCTGATATATAAATGTGTAGCTTTTTTCAGTCATTATAAGACTATTCATATTGATGTATGTCTCCTTGTGAACATGTGTGTGAATTTCTCCATAAATGGAATTGTTAGGTCAAATTTATTTTATTTTTTACTATCTCAAAGGAACTCATTTTAATTTTTTTATTATGCAACATTTAGTTTATTAATTGAATATGAAAATTTTGACGTGTATATAGCTGATGAGCTTTTTTTCTTTTTCAACTTTTTTTAAAATAAAGAAAATAGGTTTAATTGACTCACAGTTCTGCAGGCTGTACAGGTAACATGACTGGGGAGGCCTCAGGAAACAATCATAGCAGAAGGCAAAGGGAAAGCAGGCACTTCTTACATGGCTGGAGTAGGAGGAAGAGAGCGAAGTGGGAGGTGCTACACACTTTTAAACAACCAGATATCATAAGAACTCACTCACTGTCACAAGAATAGCAAGGGGTAAATCCACCCCCTTGATCCAGTCACCTCCCACCAGGCCCCTCCTCCAACATTCAGAATTACAGTCAACATGAGATTTGGGTGGGGACACAAATCCCAAACCATATCATTCTGCCCCTGGCCTCTCCCACATCTCATGTCCTTCTCACATTGCAAAATACAATTATCTCATCTCAAAAGTCCCTCAAAGTCTTAACTCATCTTAGCATTAACTCAAAAGTCCAAAGTCCAAAGTCTTATCAGAAACAAGCTAGTCTCTTCTGCATATGAGCCTGTAAAATAAAACAGCAATTAATTAGTTCCAAGACACAATGGGGGTATAGGTATTGGGTAAATACTCCCTTTCCAAAAGGGAGAAATCAGTCAAAACAAAGTGGGCTACAGGCCCCATGGAAGTCTGAAGCCCAGCAGGGGGGTCATTAAATCTTACAGCTACAAAATAATTTGCTTTGACTCCATGTCTCACATTCAGGCGACACTGATACTAGGGGTGGGCTCCTAAGGCCCTGGGCAGCTCTGGCCCTGTGGCTCTGCAGTGTACATCACCAGCGGCTGCTCTCAAGGGCTGGTGTTGCGTGCCTGTGGCTTTTCCGGGTGCATAGTGCAAGCTGTCAATAAATCTACCATTTTGGGGTCTGGGGGACTGTGGCCCTCTTCTCGCAGCTCCACTCAGTAGTGCCCTGGTAGGAACTCTGTGTGGGGGCTCCAGCCCTACATTTCCCCTCTGCACTGCCTTAGTGGAGGTTCTTCATGAGTGCTCCACCCCTTCGGCAGATTTCTGCCTGGATGTCTAGGCATTTCCGTACATCCTCTGAAATCTAGGCGGAGGCTCCCAAGCCTCACTCTTGCCCTCTGTGCACCCACAGGCTTAACACTATATGGAAGCCGCCAAGGTTTTTGGCTTGCACCCTCTGGAACAGTGGCCTGAGACATATCTGGGGCCCTTTTAGCCATGGCTGGAGCTAAAGCAGCTGGGAAAATGCCTTGGAGGCATTTTTCCCCATTGTCTTGGCTATTAACATTTAGCTCCTCTTTATGCAAATTTCTGCAGCCAGCTTGAATTCCTCCCCAGAAAGTGCGTTTTTCTTTTCTACCACATGGTCAGGCTGCAAATTTTCTTGCAAACTTTTGTGCTCTGCTCCCCTTCTAAATATAAATTCCAGTTTCAGAACATCTCTTGGTTCATGCAGATGAGCATATGCTGTCATAAGCAGCCAGGTCACTTCTTGAACACATTGCTGCTTAAAAATTTCTTCTACCAGACACCCTAAATCATCTCACTCAAGTTCAAAATTCCACAGATCCCTAGAGCAGGGGCATAATGCCAGTCAGTCTCTTTGCTAAAGCAAGGAAAGAGTGACCTTTACTCCAGTTCCCAGAAAGTTCTTCATCTCCATCTGAGACCTCCTCAGCTTGGACTTCACTGTCCCTATCACTATGAGCATTTTGGTCACAACCATTCAACAAGTCTGTAGGAAATTCCAAACTTTCCCTCACTTTCCTGTCATCTTCTGAGCCCTTTAAACTGTTCCAACCTCTTCCCATTACCCAGTTTCAAAGCTGCTTTCACATTTTCAGGTATCTTTATAGCAAGGGCCCACTGCTGGTACCAAGTTTCTGTATTAGTCAGTTCTGGCACTGCTGTAAAGAAATATCTGGCCAGGCATGGTGGCTCACACCTGTAATCCCAGCACTTTGGGAGGCCAAGGCAGACAAATCACCTGAGGTCAGGAGTTCAAGACCAGCCTGACCAACGTGGAGAAACCCCATCTCCACTAAAAATACAAAATTAGCTGAGCATGGTGGTGCATACCTGTAATCCAAGCTACCTGAGAGGCTGAGGCAGGAGGATCACTTAAACTCGGGAGGTGGAGGTTGTGGTGAGCCGAGATGGTGCCATTGCACTCCAGCCTGGGCAACAACAGCAAAACTCCACCTCAAAAAAAAAAAAAAAAAAAAGAAATATCTGAGACTGAGTAATTTATGGAGAAAAAAATTTAATTAACTCATGGTTCTGCAGGCTGTACAGGTAACATCGTGGGGGAGGCCTCAGGAAACTTCCAATCATGGTGGAAGGTGAAGAGGAAGCAGGCACATCTTACATGGCTGGAGTAGGGGGAAGAGGAGCTCTTTTTCAACTTATGTTTTAGGTTCAGGGGGCACATGTACAGGTTTGTTACTTGGGTAAATTGCATGTTGCTGGGGTTTGGTGTACAAATGATTTTGTCACCCAGGTAGTGAGCATAGTACCTGATAGGTAGTTTTTTGATCCTCACCTTTCCCCTACCCTCCGCCCTCAAGTAGGCCCTAGTGTCTGTTGTACCCCTCTTTGTGTCCATGTGTACTCAATGTTTAGCTCCCACTTGTAAGTGAGAACATGCAGTACTTGGTTTTCTGCTCCTGTATTAATTTACTTGGGATAATGGCCTCCAGCTGCATCCATGTTGTTCCAAAGGACATGATTTTGTTCTTTTTTATGGCTGTATAGCATTTCACAGTGCATATGTACCACATTTCCCTTATCCAGTCCACTACTGATGGGCACCTAGGTTGATTCCATGTTTTTGCTATTGTGAATAGTGCTATGATGAACATATGAGTGCATATGTCTTTTTGGTAGAACAATTTATATTTCTTTGGGTATTTACCCAGTAATAGGATTGCTGGGTTGAATGGAAGTTCTGTTTTAAGTTCTTTGAGAAATCTCCAAAATGCTTTCCACAGTGGCCAAACTAATTCACATTCCCACCAGTAGTTTATAAGCATTCCTTTTTCTCCATAACATTGCCAAAATCTGTTATTTTCTTTTTTTTTTAACGTCTTTTTTTTATTATACTTTAAGTTTTAGGGTACATGTGCACAATGTGCAGGTTAGTTACATATGTATACATGTGCCATGCTGGTGTGCTGCACCCACTAACTCGTCATCTAGCATTAGGTATATCTCCGGATACTATCCCTCCCCCCTCCCCCCCACCCCACAACAGTCCCCAGAGTGTGATATTCCCCTTCCTGTGTCCATGTGATCTCATTGTTCAATTCCCACCTGTGAGTGAGAATATGCGGTGTTTGGTTTTTTGTTCTTGCAATAGTTTACTGAGAATGATGATTTCCAATTTCATCCATGTCCCTACAAAGGACATGAACTCATCATTTTTTATGGCTGCATAGTATTCCATGGTGTATATGTGCCACATTTTCTTAATCCAGTCTATCATTGTTGGACATTTGGGTTGGTTCCAAGTCTTTGCTATTGGGAATAATGCCGCAATAAACATACGTGTGCATGTGTCTTTATAGCAGCATGATTTATATTCCTTTGGGTATATACCCAGTAATGGGATGGCTGGGTCAAATGGTATTTCCAGTTCTAGATCCCTGAGGAATCGCCACACTGACTTCCACAATGGTTGAACTAGTTTACAGTCCCACCAACAGTGTAAAAGTGTTCCTATTTCTCCACATCCTCTCCAGCACCTGTTGTTTCCTGACTTTTTAATGATTGCCATTCTAACTGGTATGAGATGGTATCTCATTGTGGTTTTGATTTGCATTTCTCTGATGGCCAGTGATGGTGAGCATTTTTTCATGTGTTTTTTGGCTACATAAATGTCTTCTTTTGAGAAGTGTCTGTTCATATCCTTCGCTCACTTTTTGATGGGGTTGTTTGTTTTTTTCTTGTAAATTTGTTTGAGTTCATTGTAGATTCCGGATATTAGCCCTTTGTCAGATGAGTAGGTTGTGAAAATTTTCTCCCATTTTGTAGGTTGCCTGTTCACTCTGATGGTAGTTTCTTTTGCTGTGCAGAAGCTCTTTAGTTTAATTAGATCCCATTTGTCAATTTTGGCTTTTGTTGCCATTGCTTTTGGTGTTTTAGACATGAAGTCCTTGCCCATGCCTATGTCCTGAATGGTAATGCCTAAGTTTTCTTCTAGGGTTTTTATGGTTTTAGGTCTAATGTTTAAGTCTTTAATCCATCTTGAATTGATTTTTGTATAAGGTGTAAGGAAGGGATCCAGTTTCAGCTTTCTACCTATGGCTAGCCAGTTTTCCCAGCACCATTTATTAAATAGGGAATCCTTTCCCCATTGCTTGTTTTTCTCAGGTTTGTCAAAGATCAGATAGTTGTAGATATGCGGCATTATTTCTGAGGGCTCTGTTCTGTTCCATTGATCTATATCTCTGTTTTGGTACCAGTACCATGCTGTTTTGGTTACTGTAGCCTTGTAGTATAGTTTGAAGTCAGGTAGCGTGATGCCTCCAGCTTTGTTCTTTTGGCTTAGGATTGACTTGGCGATGCGGGCTCTTTTTTGGTTCCATATGAACTTTAAAGTAGTTTTTTCCAATTCTGTGAAGAAAGTCATTGGTAGCTTGATGGGGATGGCATTGAATCTATAAATTACCTTGGGCAGTATGGCCATTTTCACGATATTGTTTCTTCCTACCCATGAGCATGGAATGTTCTTCCATTTGTTTGTATCCTCTTTTATTTCCTTGAGCAGTCATTTGTAATTCTCTTTGAAGAGGTCCTTCACATCCCTTGTAAGTTGGATTCCTAGGTATTTGATTGTCTTTGAAGCAATTGTGAATGGGAGTTCACTCATGATTTGGCTCTCTGTTTGTCTGTTATTGGTGTATAAGAATGCTTGTGATTTTTGTACATTGATTTTGTATCCTGAGACTTTGCTGAAGTTGCTTATCAGCTTAAGGAGATTTTGGGCTGAGACGATGGGGTTTTCTAGATATACAATCATGTCGTCTGCAAACAGGGACAATTTGACTTCCTCTTTTCCTAATTGAATACCCTTTATTTCCTTCTCCTGCCTAATTGCCCTGGCCAGAACTTCCAACACTATGTTGAATAGGAGTGGTGAGAGAGGGCATCCCTGTCTTGTGCCAGTTTTCAAAGGGAATGCTTCCAGTTTTTGCCCATTCAGTATGATATTGGCTGTGGGTTTGTCATAGATAGCTCTTATTATTTTGAAATACGTCCCATCAATACCTAATTTATTGAGAGTTTTTAGCATGAAGCGTTGTTGAATTTTGTCAAAGGCTTTTTCTGCATCTATTGAGACAATCATGTGGTTTTTGTCTCTGGTTCTGTTTATATGCTGGATTACATTTATTGATTTGCGTATATTGAACCAGCCTTGCATCCCAGGGATGAAGCCCACTTGATCATGGTGGATAAGCTTTTTGATGTGCTGCTGGATTCGGTTTGCCAGTATTTTATTGAGGATTTTTGCATCAATGTTCATCAAGGATATTGGTCTAAAATTCCCTTTTTTTATTGTGTCTCTGCCTGGCTTTGGTATTAGAATGATGCTGGCCTCATAAAATGAGTTAGGGAGGATTCCCTCTTTTTCTATTGATTGGAATAGTTTCAGAAGGAATGGTACCAGTTCCTCCTTGTACCTCTGGTAGAATTCAGCTGTGAATCCATCTGGTCCTGGACTCTTTTTGGTTGGTAAGCTATTGATTATTGCCACAATTTCAGATCCTGTTATTGGTCTATTCAGAGATTCAACTTCTTCCTGGTTTAGTCTTGGGAGAGTGTTATGTGTCCAGGAATTTATCCATTTCTTCTAGATTTTCTAGTTTATTTGTGTAGAGGT
The DNA here is from genome assembly GCF_028858775.2 of Pan troglodytes. Taxonomy (NCBI): domain Eukaryota; kingdom Metazoa; phylum Chordata; class Mammalia; order Primates; family Hominidae; genus Pan; species Pan troglodytes. Next base: position 92,287,368 of record NC_072414.2, on the reverse strand, counting down.
GTTTGTAGTATTCTCTGATGGTAGTTTGTATTTCTGTGGGATCGGTGGTGATATCCCCTTTATCATTTTTTATTGCGTCTATTTGATTCTTCTTTTTTTCTTTATTAGTCTTGCTAGCGGTCTATCAATTTTGTTGATCCTTTCAAAAAACCAGCTCCTGGATTCGTTAATTTTTTGAAGGGTTTTTGTGTCTCTATTTCCTTCAGTTCTGCTCTGATTTTAGTTATTTCTTGCCTTCTGCTAGTTTTTGAATGTGTTTGCTCTTGCTTTTCTAGTTCTTTTAATTGTGATGTTAGGGTGTCAATTTTGGATCTTTCCTGCTTTCTCTTGTGGGCATTTAGTGCTATAAATTTCCCTCTCCACATGCTTTGAATGCGTCCCAGAGATTCTGGTATGTTGTGTCTTTGTTCTCGTTGGTTTCAAAGAACATCTTTATTTCTGCCTTCATTTCGTTATGTACCCAGTAGTCATTCAGGAGCAGGTTGTTCAGTTTCCATGTAGTTGAGCGGTTTTGAGTGAGATTCTTAATCCTGAGTTCTAGTTTGATTGCACTGTGGTCTGAGAGATAGTTTGTTATAATTTCTGTTCTTTTACATTTGCTGAGGAGAGCTTTACTTCCCAGTATGTGGTCAATTTTGAAATAGGTGTGGTGTGGTGCTGAAAAAAATATATATTCTGTTGATTTGGGATGGAGAGTTCTGTAGATGTCTATTAGGTCTGCTTGGGGCAGAGCTGAGTTCAAGTCCTGGGTATCCTTGTTGACTTTCTGTCTCATTGATCTGTCTAATGTTGACAGTGGGGTGTTAAAGTCTCCCATTATTAATGTGTGGGAGTCTAAGTCTCTTTGTAGGTCACTCAGGACTTGCTTTATGAATCTGGGTGCTTCTGTATTGGGTGCATATATATTTAGGATACTTAGCTCTTCTTGTTGAATTGATCCCTTTACCATTATGTAATGGCCTTCTTTGTCTCTTTTGATCTTTGTTGGTTTAAAGTCTGTTTTATCAGAGACTAGGATTGCAACCCCTGCCTTTTTTTGTTTTCCATTGGCTTGGTAGATCTTCCTCCATCCTTTTATTTTGAGCCTATGTGTGTCTCTGCACGTGAGATGGGTTTCCTGAATACAGCACACTGATGGGTCTTGACTCTTTATCCAATTTGCCAGTCTGTGTCTTTTAATTGGAGCATTTAGTCCATTTACATTTAAAGTTAATATTGTTATGTGTGAATTTGATCCTGTCATTATGATGTTAGCTGGTTATTTTGCTCGTTAGTTGATGCAGTTTCTTCCTAGTCTCGATGGTCTTTACATTTTGGCATGATTTTGCAGTGGCTGGTACTGGTTGTTCCTTTCCATGTTTAGTGCTTCCTTCAGGAGCTCTTGTAAGGCAGGCCTGGTGGTGACAAAATCTCTCAGCATTTGCTTGTCTGTAAAGTATTTTATTTCTCCTTCACTTATGAAGCTTAGTTTGGCTGGATATGAAATTCTGGGTTGAAAATTCTTTCCCTTAAGAATGTCGAATATTGGCCCCCACTCTCTTCTCGCTTGTAGGGTTTCTGCCGAGATATCTGCTGTTAGTCTGATGGGCTTCCCTTTGAGGGTAACCCGACCTTTCTCTCTGGCTGCCCTTAACATTTTTTCCTTCATTTCAACTTTGGTGAATCTGACAGTTATGTGTCTTGGAGTTGCTCTTCTCGAGGACTATCTTTGTGGCATTCTCTGCATTTCCTGAATCTGAACGTTGGCCTGCCTTGCTAGATTGGGGAAGTTCTCGTGGATAATATCCTGCAGAGTGTTTTCCAACTTGGTTCCATTTTCCCCATCACTTTCAGGTACACCAGTCAGACGTAGATTTGGTCTTTTCACATAGTCCCATATTTCTTGGAGGCTTTGCTCATTTCTTTTTATTCTTTTTTCTCTAAACTTCCCTTCTGACCTCGTTTCATTCATTTCATCTTCCATCGCTGATACCCTTTCTTCCAGTTGATGGCATCGGCTTCTGAGGCTTCTGCATTCTTCACGTAGTTCTCGAGCCTTGGTTTTCAGTTCCATCAGCTCCTTTAAGCACTTCTCTGTATTGGTTATTCTAGTTACACATTCTTCTAAATTTTTTTCAAAGTTTTCAACTTCTTTGCCTTTGGTTTGAATGTCCTCCCGTATCTCAGAGTAATTTGATCATCTGAAGCCTTCTTCTCTCAGCTCGTCAAAGTCATTCTCCATCCAGCTTTGTTCCATTGCTGGTGAGGAACTGTGTTCCTTTGGAGGAGGAGAGGCGCTCTGCTTTTTAGAGTTTCCAGTTTTTTTGCTCTGTTTTTTCCCCATCTTTGTGGTTTTATCTACTTTTGGTCTTTGATGATGGTGATGTACAGATGGGTTTTTGGTGTGGATGTCCTTTCTGTTTGTTAGTTTTCCTTCTAACAGAGAGGACCCTCAGCTGCAGGTCTGTTGGAATACCCTGCCGTGTGAGGTGTCAGTGTGCCCCTGCTGGGGGGTGCCTCCCAGTTAGGCTGCCCGGGGGTCAGGGGTCAGGGACCTACTTGAGGAGGCAGTCTGCCCATTCTCAGATCTCCAGCTGCGTGCTGGGAGAACCACTGTGCTCTTCAAAGCTGTCAGACAGGGACATTCAAGTCTGCAGAGGTTACTGCTGTCTTTTTGTTTGTCTGTGCCCTGCCCCCAGAGGTGGAGCCTACAGAGGCAGGCAGGCCTCCTTGAGCTGTGGTGGGCTCCACCCAGTTGGAGCTTCCCGGCTGCTTTGTTTACCTAATCAAGCCTGGGCAATGGCGGCGCCCCTCCCCCAGCCTCGCTGCCGCCTTGCAGTTTGATCTGAGACTGCTGTGCTAGCAACCAGCGAGACTCCGTGGGCGTAGGACCCTCCGAGCCAGGTGTGGGATATAATCTTGTTCGCCGTTTTTTAAGCCGGTCTGAAAAGCGCAGTATTCGGGTGGGAGTGACCCGATTTTCCAGGTGCTGTCCATCACCCCTTTCTTTGACTCGGAAAGGGAACTCCATGACCCCTTGCGCTTCCCGAGTGAGGCAATGCCTCGCCCTGCTTCGGCTCGTGCACGGTGCGGGCACCCACTGACCTGCGCCCACTGTCTGGCACTCCCTAGTGAGATGAACCCGGTACCTCAGATGGAAATGCAGAAATCACCCGTCTTCTGTGTCGCTCACGCTGGGAGCTGTAGACCGGAGCTGTTCCTATTCGGCCATCTTGGCTCCTCCACTATTTTCTTTTTATTCATAGCCGTTCTGACTGGTGTGAAATGGTATCTCTTGGCAGTTTTGATTTGCATTTCTCTAATTATTAGTGATTTTGAATATTTTTTCATATGCTTGTTGGCTGCATGTACGTTTTCTTTTGAGAAATATCTGTTCTTGTCTTTTGCCCGTTTTTTAATGTGGTTGGTTGTTTTTTGCTTGTTGATTTGTAGAATCCTTATAGATTTTGGATATTAGACCCTTTTCAGATTCATCTTGGCTCTGTGTCCTCACTCAAATCTCATCTCAAATTGTAATGCCCGTAATCCCCACATGTTGAGGGAGGGACCAGTTGGGAAGTGATTGGACCATGGGAGCAGTTTGCCCTATGCTGTTCTCGTGATAGTGAGTTCTCATGAGATCTGATGGTTTTATAAGGGGCTCTTCCTCCTTTATTGCTCACTCTTCTCTCTCCTGCTGCCATGTGAAGAAGGTCCTTGCTTCTCCTTATGCCACGATTGTAAGTTTCCTGAGGCCTCCCCAGCCATGTGGAACTATGAGTCAATTAAACTTCTTTCCTTTACAAATTACCCCGTCTTGGGTAGTATCGTTATAGCAGTGTGAAAACGGACTAATACACAGTTTGCAAATATTTTCTCCCATTCTGTAGATTGCCAGCTATCCCAGCACTATTTACTGAATAGGGAGTCTGTTCCCCATCGCTTGTTTTTGTCAACTTTGTTAAAGATCAGATGGTTGTGAGTGTGCCCCTTTATTTCTGGTTCTTTAATCTATTCCATTGTTTCTGTGTCTGTTTTTGTACCAGTACCATTCTGTTTGGGTTCTGTAGCCTTATAGTGTAGTTTGAACTCAGGAAGTGTGACGCCTCTGGCTTTGTTCATTTTGCTTAGGATTACTTTGTCTATTTGGGGGCTCTTTTTTGGTTCTGTATGAATTTTATAATACTTTTTTCTAATTCTGTGAAAAATTACGTTGGTAGTTTGATAAGAATGGTATTGAATCTGTAAGTTGCTTTGGGTAGTATGGCCATTTTAACAATATTGACTTTTCCTATCCATGAATATGGAACATTTTTCCATTTGTTTTTGTCATCTCTGATTTTTTTCCAGTGGTGTTTTTGTTTGTTTTACTTCAAGTTGCAGGATACAAATGCAGAACATGTAGGTTTGCTACATAGGTATATGTGTGTCATGGTGGTTTGCTGCACCTATCAACCCATTATCTCAGTTTTAAGCCCCACATACATTAGGTATTTGTCCTAATGCTCCCTCCCCTCACTCCCTGCCCCCCGACAGGCCCTGGTGTGTGTTTTTCACCTCCCTATGTCCATGTGTTCTCATTGTTCAACTCTCACTTATGAGTGAGAACATGCAGTGTTTGGTTTTCTGTTCCTGTGTTAGTTTGCTGAGGATGATGGCTTCCAGCTTCATCCATTCCCTACAAAGGACATGGTCTCATTCCTTTTTATAACTGCATAGTATTCCATGGTGTGTGTGTACTACATTTTCTTTATCTAATCTATCATTGATGGGCATTTGGGTGTTCCAAGTCTTTGCTATTGTGAAGAGTGCTACAATAAACATACATGTGCATGTGTCTTTATAGTAGAATGATTTATATCTCTTTGGGTATATACCCAGTAATGAGATTGGTGGGTCAAATGGTATTTCTGGTTCTAGTTCCTTGAGGAATTGCCACACTGTTTCCCACAATGGTTGAACTTGCATTCCCAATAACAATATAAAAGCATTCCTGTTTCTCCACAGCCTCACCAGGATTTATTGCTTCTTGACTTTTTAATAATCCCCATTCTGACTGGTGTGAGATGGTATCTCATTGTGATTTTGATTTGCAGTTCTCTAATGATCAGTGATGTTGAACTTTTTCTCATATGTTTGTTGGATGAATAAATGTCTTCTTTTGAGAAGTGTCTGTTCATATCCTTTACCCACTTTTTGTTTTTTTCTTGTAAATTTGTTTAAGTTCATTGTAGGTTCTGGATATTAGCCCTTTGCCAGATGGGTAGATTGCAAAAATTTTCTCCCATTCTGTAGGTTGCCTGTTAACTCTCGTTATAGTTTCTTTTGCTGTGCAGAAGCTCTTTAGTTTAATTAGATCCCATTTGTCAATTTTGGCTTTTGTTGCAATTGCTTTTGGTGTCTTAGTCATGAAGTCTTTGCCCATGCCTATGTCCTGAATGGTATTGCCCAGGTTTTCTTCCAGGGTTTTTTTTTTTTTTTAATCGTTTTGGGTTTTACATTTAAGGCTTCAATCCATCTTTAGTTAATTTTTGTATAAGGTGTAAAGAAGGGGTCCAGTTTCAGTAGTTTGCATATGGCTGGCCAGTTTTCCTAGCACCATTTATTAAATAGGGAATCCTTTCCCCACTGCTTGTTTTTGTCTGGTTTGTCAAAGATCAGATGGTTGTAGATGTGTGGTATTATTTCTGAGGTCTCTGTTCTGTTCTGTTGGTCTATATGCCTGTTTTGGTACCAGTACCGTGCTGTTTTGGTTTTTGTAGCCTCGTAGTATAACTTGAACTCAGGTAGCATGATTCCTCCAGCTTTGTTCTTTTTGCTTAGGATTGTCTTGGCTATATAGGCTCTTTTTTGGTTCCACATGAAATTTAAAGTAGATTTTTCTAATTCTGTGAAGAATGTCAATGGTAGTTTAATGGGAATAGCATTGAATCTGTAAATTACTTTGGGCAGTATGGCCATTTTCATGGTATTGATTCTTCCTGTCATGAACATGGAATGTTTTTCCATTTGTTTGTGTTCTCTCTTATTTCCTTGAGGAGTGGTTTGTAGTTCTCCTTGAAGAGGGCCTTCACATCCCTTGTTAGCTATATTCCTAGATATTTTATTCTCTTTGTAGCAATTGTGAATGACAGTTCATTCATGATTTGGCTCTCTGATTCTCTGGTGTTTCTGTCAGGTTTTCGTATCAGAATGATGCTGACATCATAGAATGAGTTTGGGAGAAGTCCCTCCTCCTTGATTTTTTGGAATAGTTTCAGTAGGATTGGTACCAGCTCTTCTTCATACATCTGGTAGAATTTGGCTGTGAATCCATCTGTTCCAGGGATTTTTCTGGTTGGCAGGTGTTTTATTACTATTACTATTTCAATTTCAGAATTTGCTGTTGGTCTATTTATGATTTCAGTTTCTTCCTGATTCAATTTTGGGAGGTTATATGTTTCCAGGAATGTGTCCATTTCTTCTAGGTTTTCTAGTTCATGTGCATAGAGTTGTTTATAATAGTCTGTAAGGGGTTTTTTTTTTTTTCTTGTATTTCTGTGGGGTTGGTGGTTAGGTTAAATTTACTAGATGCTGCCAACCTATTTTTCTAACCAAATGTATGAGTGTTTCTTTTTCCCCACATGCTCACCAACTTTTGTTACAATATTATCAGACTATTCAATATTTACTAGGTTAATGCACATGAGATTTTATCTTATTATTTGAATTTGCATTTTACTGATTACTAAGATTGAGCGTATAGTATAGTATAGTATAGTATAGTCGTCAGTTGTGTTGACTTTTTTGTAAATTGCCTGTTCATGTCCTTTGCCTGCTTTTCTATCACATTCGGTTTCTTCCTTCTTAATGGTGCATATGAGTTATTTGAGCTCTTTGCGTATCTTGAATATTAAGATTTGAAACAAACCATTTCAATTTTAATACAAATTTTGTGGGCTTAATCCTCTGTCTTGCTATGATTATTTCATGAATGTTGCTTTACTTAAAATCCCAGAGAATTTTTATTTTCAAAATGTTTTTGCAGATCTTTGCCTGGTTAGAGTTGTGGGACTTTCAAGCTGTGAACGTAAAGCTGTTTTTAAAGGATGTAAAATATGGCAATTTGGAGAATATGTTAAACAACAGTTTTAATCCCCAATGCAAATTATGTTGATATAATCAAATCATTTTCTGCATCCATCACAATTTGTTGATCACCACACAGTCTGGCACATTTTTAATTTATTTTGGGTTATATGGAGAGTATGAAAAAAATCCATGCATTTTTATCAAAAGTCACATGGTATAATCTGGGCTCTGCTGCCACTAAGCTGTATCACTCTACTGCGTGGGACTGAGCCCTGTAGCTTTCATCTCATCTGGAAAATGAATGTCAGACCAGATACTCTCCGGAGTCTGTCTAACATGAAAACTTAATTTTTCTCTTAAAAGCTAATTTTAAAAGCCACAGGTTTTTACAAAATGAAATCATTTCTTAAGGAATTAGATCCATTGATAGTAGCAAGAAATAATTAGTGAAAAATAGAACATATTCTATTTTACACTGGTTAGTTGGGAGAGTATAAAAAGCAACTTTTGTGTCTGGCTCTGAAATTCAAGAAGAGGTGTTCTGTATACGTGGAACAGCCACAAAAATTGGCTCTATTTTTCTTCTATAAATCAGGGAACCATGACTAAACTGATCTTAAGGTCATGTTTTAAGCAACTTGGATTCAAACTTCACAGGACTTAAAAGACTTTAGGGCACCCCTTATAAATTTGAAAAAGAACAAAGCTGGAGTACTCAAACTTCCTGATTTCCAAACTTACTACAAATCTTCAGTAATCAAGACAGTGTGGTACCGGCATAAAGACAAACATAAAGACCATGGTATAGAATAGAGAAATAAACCCTCACATATGTATGGTCAAATAATTTTTGATAAGGGTGCCAAGACCATTCAATGGGGAGTCTTTTCGACAAATGGTGCTGGGAAAACTGAATATCCACATGCAAAAGAATGAAGTTGGACCCTTACCTAACACCATACACAAAAATTAACTTGAATTCAAGCAAAGACCTAAAACTATAGAAGAAAACATAGGGCAAATAATTTATTGGATATGACACTAAAGGCACAGACAATAAATGAAAAAATGGGCAAATTTGACTTCATGAAAATTTAAAACTTTGGGGCATCAAAAGACACCATCAACAGAGTTAAAGGTAACCCACAAAATGAGAGAAAATATTTGCAAATCATATATCTGATAAGGGATTCATAAACTGAATGTATTGAGAACTTCTGAAACTCAGCAGCAACAAAACTCCAAATGACCTGGGTTCAAAATTGGGCAAAGGACTTGAATAGACCTTTCTCTGAAGAAGATATATGAATGGCCAATAAGCACATGAAAAGATACTCATCATAACTAATCATTAGGGAAACGCAAATCAAAACTATAATGAGATACCACTCACAGCTATTAGGAGGGTTACTATTAAAAAAACCAAACATAACAAGTGTTGATGGAACTGTTGAATGGTACAGTCACTGTGGAAAACAGTATGGTGGTTCTACAAAAAGTTAAACATAGGCTTAACCACATGATCCAGCAATTCCAATTCTGGATATATATCTAAAAGAATTGAAAGCAGGGACACAGATATTGTCCTGTTTTCAATATCTGTGTTGATATTCGTAGCAGCATTATTCACAATCACTAAAATATAGAAGCAATCCAGCGACCATTGAGAGACAATTGGATAAACAATATGTGATATATGCACACCATGGAATATTATTCAGCCTTTAAAAGGAAGGAAATTTGGCCAGGCACGGTGGCTCACGTCTGTAATCCCAACACTTTGGGAGCCCGAGGCGGGTGGATCACCTGAGGTCAGGAGTTCAAGACCAGCCTGGCCAACATGGTGAAACCCCGTCTCTACTAAAAATACAAAAATTAGCCGGGCTTGGTGGTGGGCACCTGTAACGCCAGCTACTTGGGAGGCTGAGGCAGGAGAATCACTTGTACCAGGGAGGCGAGGTTACAGTGAGCCAAGATCGTGCCACTGCACTCCAGCCTGGGCAACGAGAATGAAACTGCATCTCAAAAGAAAAAAAACAGAAAACAAAACGAAGGAAATTTGGACACATGCTACAACATGAATGAAACTTGAGGACATTACGCAAAGTGAAATAAGCCAATTACAAGAAGACATATACTGTGTGATTCCACTTATATGAGGTACTTAGAATTGACAAAGTCATAGAGACAGAAAGTGGAATGGTGGTTGCCAGAGGCTGGGGAAAGGGGAGAAGTGGGGGAGTTATTGTTAATGGGTACAGAGGTTCTGTTTCACAAGATGAAAAGAGCTCTGGGAATGGATGGTGGTGATGATTACAAGAATTATGAATGTATTTAATCCCACTGAACACACTTAAAGATGGTTAACATAGTAAATCTTATGTGCATTTTGCCACAGAAATTTAAAAAGGACTTTAGACAATGCTTTGACACTTCTAGACTGTGGGAAGTCAGGGCTGTTGTCTTGGTAATGGTATTCTGTGTCTAAAAAATTTGATACCAGACAAAGTTAATTACCATGTGATATGACAGGTTCAATCGGTTTTCCTGAGCCCCTCAAAAGAAAAGGAGAAGCAGAAGTTGGAAGTGCGTCTATCGCTTTAGGGACACTCCAGTGCTCTGAATGAGTGAGTCTTGGAATGTGAGGCAGTTCGTCTCTATGCCTCTGCTCCTAGAACACACCCTTCAAAGGAAAACTTTGACTTTGATCCACCTTTAATCAGGGGAAGGTCATTTTGGTCCTAATTTCAGGGTTTTCAGTTTCTCCTAGTGTGTTGTATGTTCTCAAACTAAACGAGGTCTCCCTTTGTAGTGACTGTGATTTCAAACACAGCCACTGAATGCAGGCCTCCTGTGCCTGCTGGAGTGCCAAGCTGATAATATTTGTCAGTACTGGTCCTGTTGAGTGATGTGAGGGTTCCATAGCCCCTGTTAGGACAAGTAACAGGGTCACTATTAAGCTAGGAACTTGTCTCTCATTCTTTTCACTGTCGTTTTGTGTAACCGAAGGGAGTTGTTGGGGGCAGAGACTTCTAAAAGACCTCGCAAAAATCATGACCATCCCCTTCCAACGTGGAGTGAATAATATTGCTAATAACATTCTAGACCACCCAGGTTGTTTTCGGAGAAAGTTCAGTGGAATACTAGGTACCTTTGCTAGGTTATCAGAATAGTAATATGCTCTGTAATGGCGGCTACCGTAGGAAAACCTTCCCAAGGGGGAGTCACTCTGGCAGATGACAGGCGTGTGTGCCACAGTATGCTCTGGCCAGGGCAAGAACTGCGCACAAAATCATTACAGTCCTGTGGCTGCTGACACCCAGGTCCACCCCTCCACTCTTCAAAGAGGGGTTTGGATCCTTCTTGAAGCATGTGTTTTCTTGACCCTTTAATGATTTGTAGAGGGGTCAGGGCCAACAATTTGCCTAAGAAAAGTTCCAATAGCCCAGTAACAAAACCTACAGGGTGTTGGTGTGTGGAGAGCAAATGGGAAGGGCAACACAATAAGAGGCCAGTAGATTCAAAGAAACGGACTCACACTGATTTTGCGAGCAAAGTCTTGGCACTCAGTCAAAGCAGACAGGTAGAGTTTCAGAAAATACCAAGGCTCCACCTCTAGTGAGTACGTAGATCCCTTGTTCCCCCTAGAGCATACTTGATTTTGTTTCTAATTTCTATGGAGTGTTTTAATTACTGGAAAAAATCTGCAGTTGCGATATGGTTTTTCTCAGAATATGGGTGGTGGGCTGCATGTTTTTTTAAGCTCTCTTGATTTCAGCTGATTAGAAAAACCTCATTTTTCTAGCATACCTTTAGCCAGAGTTTTTCAAACTGCAAGTTGCAAATCATGAATAGGTTGCCACACCCATCTCATAGATCTAGACCATCATTTAAAAAATGAAATAGAATATAGAACATGTCAGTGTTTGTCTCACCTAGGAAACAATCATTTATTAGGATTAATTTTTATTATTTCAAATTTATACCTAAAGGCCAGAACTGATGGCACCTGAGGCAAGGTCAGAATAGGGATGGAAGATGTAGCGAGACAGGGGGCACTTGGCTCAGAAGGAGGGGAGAAGGCACTTTCTTATGCAAAGAGCCAACCTCAAATAGACCTGGGTTGCCAGTCTCCTGGGTGTCCTGCCTCATCAAGTATTTGTGCAGCCTACTCCAGCAAGGGTCTGTAGAGCATTGCTGTTCAAGGTGTGTAAGCTTAGAGTCTGGCTTTTCATCCTGTGTACCTTTCGTAGCTGTGTGGTGTTGTGAAAGTTACTTAACCGCCCTGAGCCTCAGTTTCCTCTCTTTTAAAATAAAGAGAACAGCTGCTATGTCTTGTGGCTGTGAGGAGGAAATGTTGTTGATGTAACTGTTTAGTCCTGAGCCTGCCACATGGTAAGCCTTTTAAATGTCATTGCTATTACTGTTATATGAAAGATGGACTGTACAAGGTAAAATTGAATATAAAGAGAGATTTATTGATTTCCAATTTATATCATTCAAGCTTGCATGACATGCACCCATCCTAATCATCCATCTAATAAACTCTTACCGCAGGGAAATCCAGAGGGATCCCTTCTGAGCTTGATTCATCATCTAAGGTAGTAGTTGTCAATCCTATCGGAGCCACACTCCTTCACTGGCCTGAAATTAAATTCCTAGGTTATATAATTTACTTATAAGTATAATTTCAAAAAACAACATAATTCCACAACTGTTTTTAAAAGAAATAAGATGAAAGATATTTCTGATAAAATATGCATTTCATGTGTGAAATGTGTGCATAACTGTGCTAGAAAATGTCATGAAGTTGGCCAGTGCTGTGCTTGCATGTAGAGCCACCAAGAATGGAGGCTACAAGTGCAGACTGATACAGCTGTATTAAATGGGTAACTCAAATGTCATCAGTAGCATTGCTGTCAGTGACATGGTTTCCTGGAATTATGAGTTTCCAAACAAAGAAAAGTACATATTTCCCTCGGTATCCATGGGGGATTGGTTCCAGGACTACCCACACATACCAAAATCTGAGGATGCTCAAGTGCCTCAAATAAAATTGGCCGAGTGTGGTGGCTTACACCTGTAATCCCAGCACTTTGGGAGGCCAAGGTGGGTGGATCACTTGAGGTCAGGAGTTCAAGACCAGCCTGGCCAACATAGTGAAACCCCATCTCTACTAAAAATATAAACATTAGCCAGGCACGGTGGTGGCCGCCTGTAATCCCAGCTACTCAGGGGGCTGAGGCAGGAGAATCACTTGAACCTTGGAGGCAGAGGTTGCAGGGAGCCAAGATTGCACCATTGCACTCCAGCCTGGGCAACAAGAACAAAACTCTGTCTCAAAATAAATAAATAATTTTTAAAAATAAATAAATAAATAAAATGGTGTTGCATTTGCATGTAACCTACACAGTGCCTCCTATATACTTTAAATTATCTCTAGATTACTTACAATACCTGATACCATGTAGATGCTGTGTAAATAGTTGTTGTACTACATTTTTTAGGGAATGACAAGAATCTATAAATGTCCAGTACTGATACAACCATTCTTTTTTTTTCCTGAATATTTTTGACAAATGTGGAACCCACAGATATGGAGGGCAAACTGTATAGTCTTACTTTGACTTATATACACAGTTGCAATCCTGGAAAATTCAGAATATATTAAAACCATGCAAAAAATTATTGTGCTTGAATGCACAAAGGAGTCAGATTCTAGGCTTGGATAGTTATGGACAGGGTTTTCACCTATGTGCATGCCTGACGGGACATGTGAATGTCAGCACATTGCAGGACTGCCAGCATCCCTAGCCTTTGCTCCCTAAACATCAGTAGTATTCTCTAACCTTTGTGACCGCCAAGATGCTATAAAGTTCCAACAGGCCCTATACAGTTGGGATCTCTTGTTAAAGGCAAACGGCTGGAGGGTGTGTGGTTGGGAGCAGATGGGGTGGCGCCCTCGAGGACTGGTTTCTTTCTTAGCTAACACAGCTCTTTAAGTCTTGCAGAGATGGGTGGGTAGATGCTGGTATGCCTTTCTGGAGAGAAATTAGGTTCTTTGTTCTGATTTGAGTTTCCCCTCTGATATGGTTTGGCTGTGTCCCCACCCAAAACTCATCTTGAATTGTAACTCCCACAATTACCATGTATCATGGGAGGGACCCAGTGGGAGGTAATTGATTCATGGGAGTGGGTCTTTCCCATGCTGTTCTCGCAATAGTGAATAAGTCTCACAAGATCTGATGGTGTCAAAAAGAGGAGTTCCCCTGCACAAGCTCTCTCTCTCTCTTTGCCCGCTGCCATCCATGTAAGATGTGACTTTCTCCTCCTTGCTTTCTGCCATGATTGTGAGGCCTCCCAGCCAGTGTGGAACTGTAAGTTCATTAAACCTTTTTTTCTTCCCAGTCTCAGGTATGTCTTTATCAGCAGCATGGAAACAGATTAATATACCCTTGTTCTCTACAGAAATCTTTTGAGAAAGGAAGAGGCACTGACTATGCAAGCATCAACCAAGCATGGCCCTTTCCTGAAAGGCTTCATCTGTAGGAGGGAGTGCTTTTGATCCTGGCTCCCAGCATATCAGAGAAAGCTTGCCTTTCTCTGATGCATCTTAACTGAGGAGATGCCAAGTTTATTCCTCAGTGTTTACAAGGAGGCTTGTTCATTTTGACACTCTTTCTGTGGTGTTGTGGAAAAGCACCGAACATACAGAGACGAGCCCCATGAAGTTGAATTTCTGTGATTCAGCTAGCATAATGTGGGCACTTTGGTTTTTCAAAAGCCATGTTCAGATTACACACAGAGGTATTTGGTTACATATATGCTGAGACTCTTGGGAGGTGGCCAGTTTTAGTCTGCAGGTCACAAAATGGAAAAAAGAAGTTGTACAGTTATGGATGTCATCTTGAAAAATGATGTGAGAAGAAACAGTCTTCATCTTCCATATCTTTTTTTCTTTTCTAAGCTGGGTTTAATAGAGACATTTGTGAACTGGCCTAGAGGGTGATCCTGGGGTCATGTCTATCACTGGACATGCACAGAGCTTGAGTTATCTTATTTGTTTTAATAATTCATATCATCCTTTATCTTCCACAATGAGGGTGGATCTATAGCACCTCCATCTTCTTTCCTCGGGGCAATGTTATTTTTCTAGATTTCTCTGCAAAATTACTTTGAGACACCATGAGAGAAGAGGAGGAAACATATAACTCATAATGAGTAACTGTCCTTGAAAGAGTTCTTGCATGAAGAAAATAGAAAACATTCTAATTACAAGTAATAAAAATATCCTGACAACCAAAATGCCCACATGAGTAGTACTTTACTTTGCAAGTGTTAGTGGGAAAACCCACAGTATTTGCTTTTTAAAAAGAAATCCTTATAAGTTTTATTTTAAAAATTATTATCAGGAAAATTGACATTTTTCTGTTGATGTAGAGTTTTGTGAATTTTAACATGTGTGTATATTTGTGCAGCCATCCCCATAATCAGGATACACAGCATCATTTCATCAACCCAAATAACTCTTTCCTGTAACCCAGTTCCAGCAACCACTTACCTGTTATCCATCCCTATAGTTTTATCTTTTTGAGAATGTCATGAAAATGATATTCCTGTGTCATACAATAGATCATATTTTGAAACTAACATTTTTTTACTCAGCATAATGTCTTTAAGATTCATCGAACTTCTTATAAATGTCAATAGTTTGTTCCTTTTTATTGTTAGGAGCATTTCATTGTGTGGGTGTTCCAATTGTTTTGCGACCTTGTCAGCGCTTGGTATTGCCAGTCATTTTAACTTGTGCTATTCTAATGGGTTTGTAGTTGTACATCATCATGGTTTCCATTTGCATTTTCCTAATGACTAATGGTGTTGAACATCCTTTCATATGCTTATTTGTCATCCTGTGTCCTCTTTGATAAAGTGTCTCTTTGTATGCCTTTTGCCCATTTTTTAAATTAGGGGGTTTTTTTTTTTTGGTTTTTTTTTTTACCATTGAGTTTTGAGAGTTCTTTATTATGCATACAAATTGGATATGTGATTTGCAAATATTTTCTCCCAGTTTGCAGCTTATCCTTTCATTCTCTGAATAGTGTCTGTCTTAGAGCAAAAGTTTTTAATTTTGATGAATTCCAGTTTGCCAGTTTTTTCTTTCATGTTTTTAGTGCCATGTTTAAGAACTCGTTGCCCAGATCAAGGTCATGGGTTTTCTTCTAAAAGTTTTAAAGTTTTATATTTTACATTTAGATCCATTAAGCTGGCTTTTGTACAATGTATGACATTTTAGTCAAAGTTTACTTATTTGCTTACAGATGTCCAGTTGCTCTGACCATTTGTTGAAAAGACTGTTCTTTCTCCACTGAATTGCTTTGAACCTTTGTAAAAATTCAATCAGCCATATTTGTGTGGATCTGTTTCTAGAGCCTCCATTCTGTTCCACTGATCTGCATGTTTATTCCTTTGTGAACACCACCCTGTCTGGATTACTGTAACTTTATATAAGTCTTAAAATCTGGCAGTGTGAGTCCTCCCATTTTATTATGTTTTTCAGAATTGTTTTAGCTATTCGAGTTCCTTTGCCTCTCCATATAAATTTTAGAATTACATTGTCTGCATCTACAGAAAATTCTGCTGGGACATTGATTAGTATTGCGTGGAATCTATAGGATAATTTGGGGATAATTAATACTTTCATTATGTTCAGTCTTCCAATTCATGAACATAGTATGTCTCTCCAACTCTTTAGGTCTTCTTTGATTTCTTTCAAAGAATTTCAGATTTCTCTCTGAATTTTGTAGGTTTTACATACAGATCCTATACATGGTTTGTTAGATGTATACCTAGGTATTTGATTTTTGAAACTATTATAAATGGCACAGATTTTTAAATTTCAGTTTTTAATTGGCCACTGCTAGTTGTATTAATTTCTATGGTGACTGTAACAAATTTCTACAAATTTGGTGCTCAAAATAACAGAAATGTATTCTCTCACAGTTCAAGAGGTCAGAAGTCCATAATTAGTTTTGAGCCAAAATCAAGGTGTCAGTTAGCAGGGTCGTGTTCTTTCAGAGGCACTAGAGGAGCATCTGTTCTTTGCTGCTTCTAGCTTCTGGTGGCTGCCAGCATTTCTTGGCTTGTAACTGCATCATTCCAGTCTCTTCTCTGTCTTCACATTGCCTCTCTTCTGTGTGTTGGCCCTTCCTCTGCCTCTGTTTTTATAAGGACCACTTGTGATGCCATAGAGGGCCCACTTACATAATCTAGGATACTATTCTCATCTCAAGGATCTTAATCACATCTGCAAAAACTTTACACAGGGTAATTCTGGCCTCATAAAATAAAATGAGACCTGTTCCCTCCTCTTCTATTTTCTGGAAGTGATTGTGGATGTTTTGTGTTATTTCTCCTTTGTGTGTTTCATAGAATTTACCAATGTAAACATTTGGACCTAGTGCTGCTATTTTTCAGGTTTTTGATTACAAATTAAATGTCCTTCATAGTTATATGACTATCCAGATTACCTGTTTCGGCTGGGGCAAGTTTTAGTAGTTTGTAGTTTTTGAGAAATTGGTCCATTTTATCTAAGTTGTCAAATGTATATGCATAGAGTTGTTCATAGCATTCTGTTGTTATTCTTATATTGTCTGCAGTATCTATAGTCATGTCTTCTTTTTCTTTACTGTTAATTTGTGCTTTCCCTCTTTTTTCTTTATCAGTCTTGCTAGTGAGTTATTAGATCTTTTCAAAGAATTGGCTTTTGGGTTTATTGGTTTTCCTTATTGTTTTTTCTGTTTTCAGTTTCATTAATTGTTTTGTCCTAATTATTTCCTTCCTTTTGCTTGCCTTGGGTTTATTTGGCTCTTCTTTTTTTCTAGATTCTTAAAGTTGAAGCTGAAATTGTTTGAGACTTTTTTTCTGATTGAATATAAACATGTAAAGCTATGTATTTCCTTTTAAGCATATTTTAGCTGCATTGAACAAATTTTGATATGTTGTATTTTCATTTTCATTTAGTTTAAAATATTTTCTAATATTCTTTGAATCTTACTCTTTGACCCAGCGATTGTTTAGAAGGATCTTATTTACTTTCTAAGTGTTTTGAAATTTCCCTATTTTTGATATTGGTTTCTAGCTTAATTCCATTATGGTCTAGAAATATGCTTTGTGTAATGTCAATTATTTAGGTTTGTTAAGGTTGGCTTTATGATCCATGATATAGTCAATCTTGGTGAATGTTTAGTTATTTGGATATTGGGTTTTCCTTAAAGGGAGCCATACTTGAAACTGGCTGTTGGCAGATTTACTCAAGACTCTTCCTGGAAGATTGTCACTCACAGCCAATTCTTTCCTTTGTCTAGAGCATCCAGGATGTGAGGAGTGATGACGAGGATTATGAAGAGGAAGAGGAAGAGGAAGAAGAAGAGGCTACCAAAGGCAAAGACATGGATTGTTTAAAGAACGGCCTCGGGGCTGAGAGGCACCTCATTCCCAATGGCCAGCATGGCCATTAGCTGGAAGCCCACAGGACTCCTATGGCACAGCATGCTGCAAGTACTGTTGGCAGCCTGGCTTCCAGGCCCCACACAGACCCCACATTCTGCCCTTCCCTCTTTCTCACCACCGCCTTCCCTCCCACCTAAGATGTGTTTACCAAAATGTTGTTAACTTGTGTTAAAATGTTAAATATAAGCATGCCCATGGATTTTTACTGCAGTTAGGACTCAGACTGGTCAAAGATTTCAAAGATTTCTCCACAGAACTGTCTCAGTTCTAATTGCACTCCTTCATGCATGTCACTTTCTCAGGGGCTCACTTTGTTATAGGCCCTTTCGCCTCGCCACCTTGCCTGTCCTCAGGACACTTTCACAGGTGCTAAGTAATCTCATTTTTCCCAGGTGTGTTTGGCCACAAATAGCAGCTTCTTTCTCAAAATGAGTTAGAAGTGGCAGTGGGACAGGAGCAGAAGGACCACACCAGGAGACACTTCCATCCTGAAGCTTAGGTGCCTCATCTCCACAGGGCGGTGGCAGTCCCTGCCTGCCACCCCACAGGGTTGCAGCAAGGATTAAGTGAGATCACAGAAGTTTAAGTACACACTGTCAACCGTGGGGTCATCGTGAACCAACCCACTTTGCACTGTTTGGGAGACAGAAACCTGGCTAAACATGGCACTGCAATGGGCCTGAACAAAAGGCAGAATCTTTAAAAATTCCTCTTAAATGACTCTGGAGATACCTGGAAATGAAAGTGCCAAGAAAGGTGTGCCATTTTATTTGCTAACTATTTATGCATTAGCTCCCCAAGGGTCATTCTCAGATTCTCCTGGAATTCTTCTCCCTCAGGACCCATGGTTCAAGGAAGGAAATTTAGGCCCTGTTCCTTCCTGTCCTTTGCTGGTCTTTCCCTTTTTTCCTTTCTAGGAGGGAAGCTTCTGTGCTGCTGCCCTGAGCCCTTCCTTCAGGCCAGCACAGTACCTGGGGACCTCCACGGGGGAATGGGATCCAGGCCAGGTTGCTTGCTGAGCCTCATCACCCAGGAGGCCTGAGCCTCTGGGGAGGGCACGCATGTACACTGCCAGACCCAGGGGAGATCTTGGGAACAGAGGATGCTACGTGATTTCCTCTGGCTTCCAACCCAATCAGCCTGCATCACAGTGAAACACAACACAAAAGGCCATAAAAGGTATACCCCTGAGAAATGTTTAAGGGCAGGTGCTAGAGTCAGTGCCAGCTCCCTGGGAGGAGGGATAGGGACGGGCAGATCAGTAGCCAGCTTGTCCTCACCCTCAGGAAGGGAGCACCGGAGAAGACTTGCACACGTCCCTGCCTCCCCTGTGGCCTTGTCACCAGAAGGACACATCTCCTGGGCACAATGTGTAGGGCTGACCTGGGAGACTTCTCAGGTGGCTGCTGACTGAGGAGAGGCCAGGCCTTCCCAAGGAAGACCCTGAGTAAAATCTGCGTCTGTCCTCACCACCCGGCACAGTCTCTCATAACGGTCAGATTTTGTATGTTCATCCTATTTATTCAGGGGCTCGTAGTAGAAAGCCACAGGAGAGGTCGGCTTGTAGGGACTGGAAAATCAGCCCCAAGCAGAGCAGCTGCAGGGCCCCTGGAGCCGGAAGGACACTGCACAAAACAGACTGCGTTATTGTTATTTTTAAATAAAAATATACATTTGAAACCTTAAGGCTAAACAAAAATAAACAAAAAATCCTTTAGAATTCTTTCCACAACAATATCTCTTTCTGAGAAGTTGTTACAAACAAGGTCAGATTTTCTCTGTATAACATTTGCTTTTATGAGGACAATATCATATGCATTATATGCATAATATGATATTATAAATCAAAACGCCTGCACCCACTTTAGGGCATAGCTATTGACTTATTATTAATATTACATTATTATTATTTTGCTGGAAGAAGGTCACACTAAGATATAATTTTTTATGTTTTCAGTTAACGGTATGTTTTCTTCTTTGCTTATTTGGTTTTTGTCTCTGTACCAAATATCTTCTTGCTTAAGGTAGAAAAGTGTTTGTTTACCTCTATCTCCAGTTTTTTTTCTTATTTGAATGTTGAAGGTAAAATTGATATACCAATTTTAACTATTTCTGATACAGCTGAAAGCACTAAACTACTTCATAAGAAGTAGATACTCATTTTTGTAACACTATTTAGGGCTTTTGTGGTTAATTTTAAAGGAAACCACTCTTTCTACAGGAAACAAGGGCTCAGGATTCTTCAGATGACCTTTTAAAAATGCAGTCCACAGTGCTATCAATATTGTAACAGTAATGACTACAATAAAGGCAAAAGTCCAGTGTACCTGGTGATTGAGTAGATTCAGCATACACATTGCTTGGCTTCTTAGGGATAATAACAGGTCTCCCTGTGTAGTGGAAATAAAGATTTGCCATTCCTCCGGAAGGGCCATGCCAGGAATCAGGGAAGCAGTGAGGAGAAGGAAGCCAGGTTGGGATATTCGGGCTGCTGCGTTTGCGGTGTCAGACACCAGATAAGAGGAGCCTGGCTGACATGGGGAGCCCCTTGCCTGATTGGGGTGAGCCTCTGGGCTATGTACGGTGGAACCAGCCAGCCAGCCTGGGGGCTGGAGTCTAAGCAGAGCTCGGCATCTGCACCCTGTGCAGGAACCACTGAAGTGCTAAGAAAGGGGACTGATTCTAAAGGTGTTTTCTCAGCCTCATTTTCTGTATTTACCTTTCAAAGATGTAGGAGGAAACAGAGTCTAGACTGTCCATCAGAATGACCTATGGAGCTTTAAAAACAAACGCACCTTGCCTGTCTCCTGCTCCACGTTTTGATTCAATATTTCTGGAGTGAGCAGCAAAAATCTTCATTTTAACGGAGTGCCACGTATTTCTGAAGAGCAGTCAAGATTCTGTGTGCCTTCCTCTGGTTTTAGTCCTAGCTGCAGTTTCATATGCTAAGAGCTGGGAAAATGCAATGGTACAGAATATTTAATCCAAAATAAAAGAAGAAAAGGAAACACAGAACAAGCAAGATGAATCGCAAACTCATGTTAAGATGGTGAGTAGGTAGATTTCAGTTCACATTTACCAGTAATTATACCAAGTGTAAAAATAAAGAGTGCCAGGCTGGATTTTTAAAAATCTCAATTATACGATGCTTACAAGAGATACACTATAAAAAAGTGTTGAAAGTAAAAACATGGACAAATATATACCATGCAAACTCCACTCCTCCCCCAAAAAACGCTGGCATAGTTATATCAATATCAGACAAAGGAAAGGAGAACTAGTGGATAGTAAGAGGAATGTTTAATACTAATGAAAGGGGCTAGGTGCGGTGGCTCATGCCTGTAATCCCAGCACTTTGTGAGGCCGAGGTGGGCGGATCACGAGGTCAGGAGATTGAGACCATCCTGGCTAACACGGTGAAACCCCGTCTCTACTAAAAATATAAAACATTAGCCGGGCGCGGTGGCGGGCGCCTGTAGTCCCAGCTACTAGGGAGGCTGAGGCAGGAGAATGGCATGAACCCGGGAGGCAGAGCTTGCAGTGAGCTGAGATTGCGCCACTGTACTCCAGCCTGGGCGACAGAGCCAGACTCCGTCTCAAAAAAAAAAAAAAAAATTAAATCTGTATACACCTAATAATATAGCTTCAAAATATCTAAAGAAAAATTTCACAGACTTAAAGGGAGTAACAAATTCATAATCCTGTTTGGGCGGTTTTTAATACATCTCTCAGTATCTCATAGAACAAGAAGACAAAAAAAAAAAACCAATAGGAATATAGAAGATTTGAACAATGCCATTAACAAAATCCACCTAGTTGATGTATATATAGAACACTGCCCCCAACAACTGTAGAATTTACATTTGTTTCGAGTGCATATAGAACATTTACCCAAATAGGCCATATACTGGCCTTTAAGGCAACTTCCAAAACATTTCAAAGGTTTAAAATCACATGGAATATGATTACAGATAACAGTGAAATTAAACTAGAAATCTATAACAAAAAGATAAATGGAAAAATCTCCACATATTTTTAAATGAAGCAATGCACTTCTAAATAACCTGTAGATCAAAGAAGAAATGGAAATAAAACTTTTTAAACTGAATTATAGTAAAAAATGTGTGGGATGCAACTAATAAGAAATTTAGAGAAAAAATTATATTAAAAGCTTTTATAAGTAAAGATAGAGGCTGACAAAATCAGTTGTCTAAATATATCAAAATATAAAAAGGAAAATTAGTAACATGGAAAACATAATAGCTCAGAGTATCAAATAAAAAAAGCTGGTTTCTTAAAGTAAAAAATTTATAAAATTCTAGCAAGACAGATGAAGAAAGACAAAGAGCAATGTTAGGAATGAAAAGGATCTGCCACTGTAGACCAAGCAGAAACCAAACAGGTAAGGAGAGAATATTGTGAACAACTTTATGTCAATACATTCGAAGATGTATACAAAATGTATAAATTCCTAGGAAAACAAAACTTGTCAAAATGGACACGAGAAGAAATAGGTATTTAAATAGTGCTCTATCTGAAACAAAACTGAATCCGAAATTTTAACCCTACCTGCCCACCACCCGCCACAAAAAAAGTACACGAAAATACTTTAGGTCCAGATCAATGAACTCTTCCAATATTTAAGGAAAAAATAATACAAGTATTATGCAACCTTTTCCAGGGACAAAAGGAACAGACATTTCCACACTTGCTTTATAAGGCCAGCATAATCTTGCCAAAATCTGACAATAATATTAGAAGAAGAAAGAAACAAAACTATAGGCTAAGTCGATCACGAACATAGGTACAAAATTCCTAAAAGAAAGCAAAATGAATTCAGCAATATATAAACAGATAATGTGTGAAAACCAGGTTGGGTTTATTTTAGGAACTTGAGGTTGATTTAATACTTGAAAATTAGTGTTAGTCACCATTTTTATAAAATAAAGGAAAAAGCCATATGTTTAAAAACCTTTATAAAATTCAACTACATTTGTTACAACAAAAACAAAAATCCCTTTTATCAAAGTAGGATGGAACTACCTTAATCTGATAAATAGTATCTTTAAAAAGCGAAAAAGCATTGTAATGCTATAATGATGGAATATTGAAACTATTGAAAACTTTTCCCTCTCAGATTGTTATTAAGACAAGGATGCTCGTGATCTTCAAGGATACCCATCATTCTAAATATAGTTAATATTGTTTCTCTTCCCTCTCCCCTCCTCTCCTCTCCTCTCCTTTTTCTCTTTCTCTTTCTTTTTTTTGAGACAGAGTCTCGCTCTGCTGCCCAGGCTGGAGTGCAGTGGTGCAATCTTGGTTCACTGCAACCTCCACCTCCCGGGTTCAAGCCTCAGCCTCCCAAGTAGCTGGGATTACAGGTGCACGCCACCAGGCCAGGCTAATTTTTGTATTTTTATTACAGACAGTTTCACTATGTTGGCCAGGCTGGTCTTGAACTCCTGGCCTCAGGTGATCTGCCCACCTTGGCTTCCCAAAGTGTTGGGATTTCAGGCGTGAGCCACCACACCCAGCCAACACTGTATTTTTCATTCTAGCCAATGTAATATTTCAAGAAATAAACATTACAAGGTTTGAAAGGGAGAAATAAAAGCTGTTATTGGAGATGCAAATATATAAAATAAATTGTGTGTGTGTGTGTGTGTGTGTGTGTGTGTGTAATTTATACAGAAATGCCAAGAAACAAGTCTGGTCAAGACCATCTTTGAAAGAACAAAGTGAGAGAACTTATTGTGCCAAATACTAAGACGTATTATAAAATATTTAAGGCAGTTCAAAATTAGTACAAGCACAGGCAAATAGAAGAATAACATTGTTATTAAAGTCCAGGAACAAGTTTACGCATATATGGACAGTTGGCTATCACTAATGATAAAAATTTAACAGAGCTGGGCATGGTGGCTCAGGTGTATAATCCTAGCACTTTGGGAGGCCAAGGTGGGAGGATTGCTTGAGGCCAGGAGTTTGAGACCAGCCTGAGCAACATAGCGAGACCTGCCCCCCACCGTCTCTACAAAGAATAACAAATTAGCTGAGTGCGCTAGCTAGTGTGTTCCTATAGTCCCAGCTACTCAGGATGCTGAGGCTGGAGGATCACTTGAGCCCAGGAGTTGGAGGCTGCAGTGAGCCATGATCACGCATGTCTCCAGCCTGGGAGACAGAATGAGACCTTGTCTCTAAAAAAAGAAAATTTAAACTTGGCCCCTACTTAACAACACCATACACAAAATAAATTCCAAGATTTTTGTATATTTAAATGCAAAAGGTAAAATAATAAAGGTTCCAGAAGGAAACATAAGAGAATATCTTAAAATAAGCAAAGATTTCTTGAACAAAACATCAAGCATTATTTATAAAGGAAAATATTAACATCATATTAAATCAAAATAAAGAACATTTGTTTCTCAAATATGCTATTAAGACAGTGAAAAGCCAAGCCATAGAGTGAGAGAAAATGTTTGCAACACATAGAACTAATGAAAGGTTAACATCCAGAATATTTGAAAAACTCCTACAAAAAATAATAATGAAAACATACTGGTCAGGCATAGTGGCTCATGTTTGCAATCCCAGCACTTTGGGAGGCCGAGGCAGGCGGATGACCTGAGGTCAGGAGTTCGAGACCAGCCTGGCCAACATGGTGAAACCCCGTCTTTACTAAAAACACAAAAATATTAGCCAAATGTGGCAGTGGGCGCCTGATAATCCCAGCTACTCGGGAGGCTGAGGCATGAGAATTGCTTGAACTCGGGAGGCGGAGGTTGCAGTGAGCTGAGATGGCACCGCTATACTCTGGCCTGGGCAACGGCAATGAAACTCTGTCTCAAAAAAAAGGAAATCATACTGACAGCCCAATGATAAAAGCGAGCAAGGCATTTAACCAGACGCTTTAGAAACGACCATATCCAAATGTCCAACACACATGAAAAGGTGCTCGATTTCATTAATCACGAGAGAAACGCAAAGTACAACCACCATAAAATACCACTAAACACCTACCAGAATATTGATAATTAGATAGTACCAAATGGCAATCACGAGGAGCCAGCAGAGCTCACACACTGCTGGAGGAGTGCAGACAGGTGCAGCTGAGGCAGGAGAGGTAGTCAGGGAAGTAACCACTAAGTCCTTGGGATGGGAACTGTGGCAACCGCACCATCAACACAATAAGCCCCAGCACTCATGTTGTAGTCAAGCTCATTCAAGCAAAGCTATATCCAGTAGGGAACAACCCCCGTAGAGAGCATATGCTTTTTTATTTTACCTGACCTCAGACTGACCCTTTGTTCATAATAATTGTAAAAAACACACCCCTGGGTGGAGATTTAAGATGATAATAAGACATGCAATATATGAATGTATGAACAAGCATGTACAGCTGCTGCGTGTGTGCACCCTCAGGACCACTCAGAACATACTTACTAGTAACACCTCTTCCCACCCTCTTGTGAATAACCATGTAAGACTCCCATAAAAGGAGTTTCCCCAGTAACAGGCAACACTGTCTCATCCTTATGAGCAGCCCGATCTGAGTCCTCTCTCAGGGTGTAGTCTGTTCTGCACCTAACTTTGAGAGTATTCTTTGTGATACATTGCTCTGTGCTGCATCTTCTTTGCTGTGTCTCTTGTTTAAATATTTTTGAACTAAGAAGACAAGAACTGAGGTTTCATAACAGTCATCAACACAGCAACTTTGAAAAACAGTTTGTCATTTTCTGTAATTGAATATATGTCTATATTATGACCCAGCAGTTTCACTTCTCGTTATACAGTTGAGCCATGAACAATGCAGGGGTTAGAGGTACTGACTGCCCAGGCAGCTGAAAAATCTATGTATGACTTAACTCCCTAAAAACGTATCTACTAATACCCTACTGTTGACCAGAAGCCTTACCAAGGACATAAACCGGCAATTAACATACATTTTGTATGTTTGATGTTTTATGTCAACATACTGTATTCTTACAACAAAGTAAGCTAGAGAAGAAGACATTATTAAGAAAATCAAAAGGAAGAAAAATGTATCTGCTATTCATTACATGGACGTGCGTCATTATAAAGGGCTTCATCCTTGTCATCTTCGCATTGAGTAGGCAGAGGAGGAAGAGGAGAGGTTGGTTTTGCTGTCTTCCAGGTAGCAGAAGCAGAAGAAAATCCATGGAAAAGTGGACCCATGTGATTCAAACCTGTATTACTCAAGGGTCAACTACAGAAACGAAAGGCATGTGTGTGAATAATCCTATCAGCAATGTTCATAATTGCCTAATGGACACTTTCCAAATGTTCATCAAGAGTAGGATGGATAAGTAAACTGTGGTATATTTATAGTATGAGATACTATATAACACTGGAAACAAACTGGTATTTGCAACAATGTGGCTTCATCACACAATTTTAGTGTTTCGCAAAAGAATCTACTCCAAAATGAATACACAGTTTATGTTTCTGTTTTTTATAAAATTCAGAATCAGTCAAAACCAATCTATGGTGCTAAAGTCAGGGTAATGGCTATCTCTGAGGTGAAGGGAGGGGCTGTGTCTTTATGGGGGCCCTACAGGCTTTCGCGATGCTGGTGATGTTCTACTTCTTGACCTGGGTGGTGGTTACATGGGTGTGTTCAATTTGTGATCAATCGTGAAACGGTAAACTTGATTTTTATACTTTTCCATATGTATTATAATTTTTAAGTTATTAAAATGAAAAAGGAAAAGCTAGCTACTTTTGCCTGAGACAGCTGACATTATTGACCAAAATCTCTTTTTTGTAAGAACTTTCAATGCAAAAAAAATTTTTTTAAGTAGACATAAAAGCCCGTAATCTTATCACCAGGTAATCGCCATTGGCATAGAAAATAACAGTAATAAAATTGATACATGTGCATCAAGCATTCAAATAATGCAAAAATGGAAAGTAAAAAAGCTCTCTGCACAGTCTCTCTCCCAAAGAGAAGCACGTTGACATTAATTGTGATTCCATCCACAAGCACCCTTATGCCTAGTTTAGGAGGTATCCACTGCTCCCTGCCAGCTCCCCAAATAACCTCAACACAACTTGCTGCTAAGACAGCTCCGAGCTTCTTGCTCATGGCAGGAAGGGAGAGCACCTCCTTGACAGAGCTGCGGCACTGCTCAGTGGGGGAAGGACCAGGCCCTACTGCACTGAGCTTTCTAGGACTGGCTGAGGATGGCGATAGCACAGCTTAGGGCTGGTGAAAGCAGCAATGCCAAGGTCTTGAGGTGTTCAAAGAGTCTCAGGGCTTTT
The DNA here is from genome assembly GCF_028858775.2 of Pan troglodytes. Classification (NCBI taxonomy): domain Eukaryota; kingdom Metazoa; phylum Chordata; class Mammalia; order Primates; family Hominidae; genus Pan; species Pan troglodytes. The sequence goes on along the minus strand of NC_072414.2, from coordinate 92,260,527 downwards.
AAGGAGTAAGCTGTCTACCAAGGCCTATCAGTGTCTTGTGAGAAGGTCCTCAAATGAACAATATAGTTATTTGCCTGACAAAAGTCTTCTGGAATAGTAAATTATACTAATGAAAATAAGGAATACTCAAGTTATATTAATAAGGACAGTGAGCTTGGGGGGTCTGTGGTTTAGGCTCTACTCTGCATACTTATGCCATCTCTGTGTATACAGTTGGCCCTCCCTGTCCATGGTTCTGAATTCATGGATGGATTTGACCAATCATGGATGGAATTTGAATATTTTGGGGGTAGGGGGAGGAACTGGGTCGGTACTGAACACGTACAGACGTTTTTTCCTGGCATTATTCCCTAAACAGTACCTTACAACAACTAGTTACATGGCATTAACACTATGATTTCAAGTATACAGAAGGAAAGTGCACAATTGTATGCAAATACTCTGCTATTTTATATCAGGGACTTGAGCATCTGGGGATTTTGGTATCCACAGGTAGGGTGGGGGCAGTCCTGGAACCGATCTCAACCAGACATTGAGAAACAATTATGTTTCTATTATCCTTATTCATAGAAATGCTGCACTAATGTGCCCAGGTGAAGTGGAAATGAAGGCATAGGGCCACATCTTCTACATGCCCCCGGGACTGTGAACACCCGGAGGCATTGCCGTTACCTAATTTGCACTAAGATTCCATATAGGCTATTAGCACTCACATGCAATCTATTTTTAAAACACAAAAAGACCTGTGCTCTGAGTGGAACACGCTGGTCTGTACCTTGCTTTTTTATCACTGCTGGGTGGTAGAGAGCTTTCCACATCAGCACAGGTGGACTTCATTTCTGTAGGGGCTGCCCCTAATCCTTAAAAATGTATAATCCTTAGAAATGTATCACAAAATATTTAACCAGTCTCATATTTTTGCAAGCTTGAGCTGTTTCTAGTTTGTAGCTCTTAAAATATTACAATGAACATCCTTGGGAGCAAGTATTTAACCAAGACTGCCTGAGTTAAAATCCCTACTCCATGGTATACTGTGTAATCTTGGGCAAGTCCCTTAATTTCCACTTTTTTTTTTTTTTTTTTTTTGAGACGGAGTCTCGCTCTGTTGGCCAGGATGGAGTGCAGTGGCACAGTCTCGGCTCACTGCAACCTCCGCCTCCTGGGTTCAAGCGATTCTCATGCCTCAGCCTCCTGAGTAGCTGGGGTTACAGGCTCAGGCCACTATGCCAGGCTAATTTTTGTATTTTTAGTAGAGATGGAGTTTTACCATGTTGGCCAGGCTGGTCTTGAATTCCTGACCTCAAGTGATCCTCCTGCCTTGGCCTCCCACAATGCTGGGATTACAGGTGTGAGCCACTGTGCCTGACAAGTCCTTAATTTCTTCACCCTCAGTTTAGTCATCTATAAAAAGGGCATAAGATCTTCCTCATGGTGTCATTTTGAGGATTCAATGAGATGATCCATTTGGGAATTTTTTACCCTGATTTCTTATAGCAAGCACTCAGTACATGTTAACTCTTCTTACTATTCATAATTACCACAGGGTAAATTTCTACAAGTGAGATTTCTGGGTCAAAAGGCACATACCTTTTTTTTCACTAGATACAAATTGCCTTGTTCTACAACATTTAAACTCTACTGCCATTTCTCTGAAATGGGAATCAACTTCTGACCTTTTTGTCTGCCTGACAGACTTAATCTTAACCGTGTTTAACTTGCAGATGGAACATTTGTGGTTCTTTTGTTTGCTTGTCTGTTTTTCTATTGGAATAGTGCTCTTTTCCTTGTAAATTTCTATGAGCTCATTATCAATTAAGGGGTTTGCTTTCTTTTCCATCATATGTAATATAAAAATTTCCTAGTTTGCTTTTGGTCTTATGACTTTATACATAAAATTGGGGGGGACATTTTTTTTCCTTTGGTAATAAAATATATTAATCATGTCTTTAACAGTCTTCGGACTCTGTATCTTGCTTGGAAAGTCTGCGCTAAACAGAATTATACTCAAAAACATTCATGCTTCTTTTTATAACTTACATAGGTTAATGAACCCTTTGCTCCATCTGGTATTTATTTTGGTGTAAGAAATGAGGTAAATAGGGATTTTTAAAAATGGTTTGCTGGTTGTCCCCAAGGCATTTGCTGAGCATTTTTCTTTTCCTTTGTGCTTTGCATTTGCTGAGCATTTTTTCTTTTCCTTTGTGCTTTGCATTTGCTGAGCATTTTTCTTTTCCTTTGTGCTTTGCATTTGCTGAGCATTTTTTTCTTTTCCTTTGTGCTTTGCAATGCCACCCTTAAGTTATTTTGTGTCTCCTGTCTCTTTCTGGACTTCCCATTCTGTTTCACCAAAGTACTTCCAATACCAAATTGTTTTAATTAGTGCAGCCTTATAATAGGTTTTCTTATGGTTAGATCAATAATCCGTTTTTCCTCTTGTCTTTCCCAATATTACTGGCCCATTCAACATCTTTATTTGATTTCCAATATTTATTTTATTCCAAGCTAGAAACTGGATGAATTCTAGTTTTTGTTTTTTGTTAGGCTCCTCTCAAAATCCCAATGGTGTGCTATTTTAAGATTGCTTTAAATTTATACACTTAGAAGAACTGACAATTTATCATATTGAGTATTCCCATCCAAGAGCGAGTTGTCTTTTCAGTTAAATTCTTTATCTCTTAGTAAAATAGGGAATTTTATTTGTATACACCCTGAACATTTCCTTTAACATTTCACGGAGGTAATTTTCTCTTTGATTATTATTGTGAATAAAATCTTTACTTCCTTTTATTTTTTTAATACTTAGAAAAGCTATTGATTTTTGTATGATAGCTGTGATATATCCCTCTCCGCTCAAGTTTCTAATAGGTTTTCAGCAATTTTGGGGTTTTCTATGTATAGAAAGTCATCATTTACAGATTATTTGTTACTATATATGATAGTAATAAATCAAAATACTTTATTACTACGTATGATAGTAATAAATTATCTGTAAATTATAGTTTTCCATTTTTTCTCCAATATTTTTCTTTTCTTTTTGTGTAAATGCATTGGCTTTTATCTCTAGATTAGTGTTGATACAGACTAGGCTTGTCTTGCTTCTGCCTTTAAAGATTATATTTCTAGTTACTCACCATTAAGCATGATGATGGCTTTTAGTTTCCCACATATATTCTTCCTCTTTTTAGTTTTAAAAATCAGAAATGGGTGTTGAATTGCATATCTTGGGGGTGTTGATTTAGCCCTTTGTCATTTGGCCTGTTAGTCTGATGGTGATAGTTTTTTATTACTGGACTAGCCTAGCATTCCTGAGGTCAGCCCATCTTGGTCACAGTGTGTTATTTTTTCATTTACAGATGGATTTTATTTGTCCACATTTAGCATTTTAGCATAGATTTTAATTTTGTGTTTAAAAATTAACTTTATCTTTCAGCACAATTTTGAGCTCACAGCAAAACTGAGTGGAAGGTATAGTGGTTGTCCGTAAACCCTTTCCTCACACCTGCATAGCCTCCCCATAATCAACATCTCTCATTAGAGCGAAATGCTTGTTACAATTGATGAGCCTATACGGACACATCGTTGTCACCCTGAGTCCATAGTTTACACTAGGGTTCATTTCTGGTGCTGTGCATTCTATGGGTTTGGGCAAATGTATCATGACACGTAGTCATCATTATAGTACCATACAGATAGTTTCAGTGCCGTAAAAATCCTCTGTGCTCCCCCAATCATCCCTCCCTCCCCCCACCCCCCAGCAACCACAGATCCTTTTACTGTCTCAATAGTTTTGCCTTTTCTAGAATGTCATATGGTTGGAATCATATAGTCTGTAGCATTTTCAGATTGACTTATTTCACTTAGTAAAGTTAAGTTTCCTCCATGTCTTTTCATTGTTTCATAGTTCATTTTAGCACAAAATAATATCCCATTGTCTGGATGAAGCACAGTTTATTTATCCATTCACCTACTGAAGGATATCTTGGTTGCTTCCAAAGTTGGGCAATTATGAAAAAAAGCTTTTATAAACATTTATGTGCAGGTTTCTGTGTGGACATGTTTCGTTTGGGTAAATATCAGGGTGCACAATTGCTGGACTGTCTGATAAGAGTGTGTTCATTTTGTAACACTGCCAACTTGTCTTTTAAAGCGTCTGTACCATTTTGTATTCCCACCAGCAATGGATGAGAGTTCCTGTTGCTCCACATCCTCACCAGCATTTGGTGTTGTCAGTGTTCTGGATTTTGCCTATTTTAATGAATGTGTAGTGGTTCAGCAAAAATTTTTCACTGAAAATTTTTTCTACAGATTTTTATTTTGCATTCTTCTTAATTATTTTGTATAAATATTATGCCAGTTTATAAAGAGAAATTGGAATGATTCTTTCTTTTCTCATTCTGAAATACTTTAAATAGTATCAGGCTTATACATTCCTGGAGAGTTTGAAAGAATTTACTTTTGAAACCATTTAAACTTAACAGATTTTGGGGGTGGGGCTGGGGGGTAATTTTTTTTAAGCTTTCTTAACATCTTCAATTGTTATCAGTCTGTTGGGTAGTCTTCTATCTCAAGGCCAATTTTGGTCATCTATATTTTCTTGAAAACCAATTTCCTCTATTCAGCTTTTCAAATGCGTTTGTATAGATAATTGCAAAATCCTCTGGAATAATTTCTCTGTATTCATGCTTATTTTGCCCTTTTCATTTACAATGTGTGATTGCGCTTGCTTCCTTTACTTCTTGATTAGGCTATACAGTAGCTCATCTCCATGACCCACCCCCCAAAATGATCAGTTCTTATGCTTATTAATTTCTAACTTTATATTCTTTTGTTCTGCTTTCCTTGGTTTATTGCTCCTTTTCTAATTTCTTGAGCTGGATACTTTCTTTTCTTGTTTAGATATGTAGGTGTTTAAGGCTATGAATTTTCCTCCAAACACAGTTTTAGCCCATTTTATACTGTTTTCATAGGTATTGATGTCATATAATTGTTTTAAAGATAGTCTATAATTTTAGTTTTTATTTCTTTGTTGATCCAAGATTATTTATGATAATGTAAAAAATGATAGTTGGTTAATTTATCCCCCATCTATTTTTTTATTTTCTAGATTATTTTTGCATTATAGACAAACTGTGTACTCTCTAATATATTTTGCAATGTATCTAGCATATTTTGTTGCCTAATGTATGTTCTAGGGCAGCAGTCCTCAACCTTTCTGACATCAAGGACCAGTTTCATGCGGGTGGGGGGTGTTTGGATGGTTTCAGGATGAAACTGTTCCACCTCAGATCATCAGGCATTAGATTCTCATAAGGATAGATGTGCAATGTAGATCCTCGACATGTGCCCTTCACAATAGCGTCCGTGCTTACAACAGAATCTAAAGCAGCCACTGATCTGGCAGGAGGTGGAGCTCAGGCTGTAATGCTCGCTTGCCTGCGGCTAACCTCCTACTGTGCCCAATGATACCAGTTTGTGGCCCAAGGTTGGGGACCCCTATTCTAGGGGAACTTGCAAATGTATATGCAATTTTGTCAGGATATTGTTCAACCTTATCAATTATTTTATTTAGATTCATATTTATTTGGGGTATGTCATGCTTTGACAGAGGTGAGTTAAAATCTTCCACAGTCATAGTTATGATTTCCAATTTCTGCTATTTTTTCATGGTTAAGTTTTTTTATTGCTATATTTTTGGTGCATATCTTATTTGTGATACTTGTAGCTTCAGTGTGGATTTTACTTTTATTAATATGTGTGTCTGCCTCAACTAGTTTGGCTTTTTCTATCTAGAGTGTCACATTGTGAGTTGTATGACTAATATTAATAACTTGATTCCTGATTTCTTTTGAACTGAATTTGTTTGAAATAGTTTTGATTTTACTTTTATTCTTTATGATTTGATTTGTTTTAATTTCATATCATATATCATAGGTTCTGAAATGTTTCTACCACAACATTTCTGACACCGTATGTGTGGGTTTTTCCCATTCCAACGACCAACTCTTCAATTCTTAGGACACAAGCTGTGTGTCCTATAATTCAATTCAATTCTGGCCCTAACTACTTGGAGTCAGTGTCAACTCTGAAGGTTTAAGGGCTCTGATCCACAAGACTGCCCCCATTTCAGTTGCGAGTCCTAGATTGTGACGTGTATTTCTGACCAACTGGCTACACACTGGCGATTCCCTCTCATCAGGTTCCATAACTCCCTTGAACAGCTCATAGAACTCAGGAAGGTACTTTACTTATGTTAGTCAGCTTATTATGAAGGATGCAACTCAGGAACAGCCACACTGAAGAGATACGTGGGGTGAGGTACGGGGATAGGGGCACTTCCATGCCTCTTCAGGCACTTCACCCTCCCAGCACCTTGATGGGTTCACAGGCATAGAATCTCTCCAAAGCCTGTCATTTAAGAGTTTCATCAAAGTTTTTTTACATAGACATGATTAAGTCAGGAGCCACTGGTGTTTAACTCAGTATCCAGCCCCTCTCCCTTCCTCAGAGGCCAGGATAAGTTTGAAGGTTCCGACCTCTAAATATGCCTTGGTCTTTCTGGTGACCAGCCCCACTTTATAGGTGTGGCTATAAAGGTGTGGCCAAAGGAACAGCTTTGGCTGTTGACTGTGGTGGTAGGTATCCAAAGCTATGCGTGTGATAAAATTGCATAGAACTATGCATACACACACACACACACAGACACACATGCACAAATGGGTTCGTGCATAATTGGTGAAGTCCAAATAAACTGTGGGTTGTACAAATGTTAATTTTTTGGTTTTGATATTACACTGCAGTTATGCAAAATGCTATCACTAGGGATATGAGAGTGCAGGGTTGCAGGCTGCACAGGACCTCATTTGATATCTTTTTTCTAACTTCCTATGAATCCATAATTATTTTAAAATAAAAAGTTAAAAAAATGTCAAATAATTCCAACATCTGTGTCATTTTGATATTGGCATCATTAATTGTCTTTTCTCATTCAAGTTAATATTTTCCTGGTTCTGGCTGGGTGCAGTGGCTCACGCCTGTAATCCCAGCACTTTGGGAGGCCGAAGCAGGAGGATCACTTGAGGTCAGGAGTTCGAGAACAGCCTGGCCAACATAGTGAAACCCCATCTCTACTAAAAATACAAAAAGTTAGCCAGGCATGGTAGTGTACGTCTGTAATCCCAGCTACTCAGAAGGCTGAGACAGGAGAATCGCTTGAACTTGGGAGATCGAGGTTGCAGTGAGCAGAGATCATGCCACTGCACTCCAGCCTGGGTGACAGAGTGAGACTCTGTCTCCAAAAAATATAAAAATATAAGATTTTTCTGATTCTTGGTATAACAACTAACTTTGTATTATATCCTAAACATTTTGGTTATTATGAGACTCTGGATTTATCTAAGTCTTCTATTTTATCACGCCGTTTTTGACACCATGATGGTGAGGAATAGGAGAGGAGGAGCTGCCTCATTAGTACCTGGTGAAGGTGGAAATCCAGTTTCCTCACTTTGCCAGTGTTGACACCCAGGTGCAGAAGGGTGTATCATTAGTGCTAGGTGAAGATGGGAGCTCAGCCTCCCTGAGACCTCTGCTGACATGCTGACACCACCCTGGCTAGTAGGAGCACTTCATTGCCCTTCCCCACATTGCTTCCACTGACACTGCAGAGTGGGATGAGCGCTCAGTATTGCTTGAAGGTGGTGAAATTCTCAGTTCCCCATCCAGCTTCCTCTGAAACCATCCCAGTGAGGAGAGGAAAAGACATGCAACTGATGGAAGTCTAGGTTCCCCACTCATTCTTTGCTGTGAGGAGTGGGAATGAGGGCACAGTTTTTTTTTTCATGGCATTTGGCTGGAGCAGGGAAGTTACACACCACCATGCGGTTCCTTGGGTCCTGAGGGCCCTAGCCAGTCTGCCTTCTTTTCTCCACCTTTCAGTGTCTTCTTTTGCTTGTTTTTCATATAACGTCCAAGGTTTTTAAGTGTACTTAGCAAGAAGAATAGCAAAAAGTGCATTTACTCCATCTTGTCCAGCAGTCTTTTCTTTTAATAACTAAGTTTATTCCATTTACATTTATTGGAGTAATACTCCTAAATAATACTCATATGTTTCTTATTTCAGTTTGTTTCCCCTTTCTATCTTTTCTATTGGGATTATTTTGTAGTTCATGTGGGTATGTGTTTTCCTTTTGCTAATTTGAAAGGTTTATAGTTGTGCTGGTGTTTCTAATGATTATATATAGGTTATATGAGAGATTGTAATTTCAGATATTCACTAGATTCTCCTAGTTTCCCCTCTTGCTAAAGTTCTGCTCAGACCAGGGAGCTGGGGGAAGCCTGCTCTGGGCGGCCCAGACCAGGGACTACAAAGTGACATTTGGCTCTGGCAGGGCCCTAAAAATTAGCCTTTCCTTCTGTGTGAGTGGCTGAGAAAGGAAAGGGGAATGTGAATCAAGTTTCTAATATGGAACCCTTTGTGTCCACCTAACTGGGGAGGCACTCCTTAGGAAAGAGAGGGGATAACTGGGTCAACTGATACATTTTTACATTAATAAAAGTTGGGTATATTATATTTTACATTTTACTCAATCTGCAGTCCCTTAGGAATACTTCTAGGCTACTAGGTTTAAATTTCTATTGGAAACCCCTGTATTTTCTTGAGTTATAGGGAGGGAGTAAACTAAAGCCCTGAGGACGGCCTGGGGATTCCCGTGAACTCTCTGTGGGAAGCTCCACCCACCATCTGTGACTTTGGGGAAGCCAGTGCTTTATCTTTCCGTCTTCCACTATCCCTGACAACAGGTGATTGTGTTGAGCTTTGCTTCCTGGGACTGGCATTAGGAAAACAACAGGCCATCACTGAGGATTGCTGGAGGGGTGGAATTTTAAAGGAGAAAACCTAATCCCAGCTAGGAGAAGGGTCTTGCCCAAGGTGGTAGCACTGCTTGGCCACACCCGTCCCATCTGGGTAGCCTGTTTTACCTTTTGGTAAAAGACTTTGGCCCCTTGCTGTCACAGCTGGGGCCTGGCTTCAACACAGGATTGGTGGAGTCTCTGCCAAGTGGCTGAAGGTTTCTCACTTGACACGTGAATGGAAGCCCCGACACCCGCCCCTCGGGGCTTGGCTCCGAAAGCAGGCTGCTTGCTTCAGCAGTTTTCTTGGCTCCCTGCTCCCACAGCGACAGCCATGTCCCCTTCAGAGCCTCAACCACTGGCCTCCATGGATCTCTAACAGCCACCACTCAGCCCCCATGTGCGGTGAGCAAGTAAGTGACCCGGCCTGTCTCTCACAGTGAGCGAAGGCTTCTGGTCCAGATACTGTTCCGCAGCTGATGTGTCAACCTGCCCTGTGCTCCAGGGAAGCACAGATCTCCTCTCTCAGGGCTGTTGTCTCAGCTGCTTCTCCACAACCTGCAGCTCTGCCAAGCTGCCAAACTCTCCCTCGTCCTCCATGCTAATAAAACCTTCCACCAGGTGGCTCTCATGTTCCTGTGTAGGACAAAAATGAGAAAAAGAAGACAAAATGCCTAGGTTTTTAAAGAGAGAGAGGGGCAGGTGACAGAGAGAAATAAATGAGGGCCTTGTCCAGAGCTGCTCTGAAGGACATCTGTCCCTTGGCAGCTGCCTCAGGTGCCCTGCATTTACTCTGGGATTTGGGATGAGTCAAGGTACTCAGCTGTTGTGCCAGGCTTGGCATCACCTTGTGTGTCCTATTCCCACTGGTCACTGTGAGTTGTAGAAAGGTCCCCTGGAGCTCACTGCAAATGAGTCTTCCTTACCTATTGGGATCATTGAGAGGTCCCCAGTTCCTGTGGTGGACCTTTCATGGGGATTTTTTCTCTTTAAAACAATGCATCAGTAAAGGAATTCAGTGATAAGCAGGACCCCCTGGGCTCCTTCTGCACCAGCCTAGCTGGGTTGGAACAGATGTGGAGGCAACAAACACAAAGCCACGTGGAGCGATGTGGAACAGGCATGCCTCCTGGCCTGAGCTGCTGGGTTTGGGCTCATTCTCTTTCTCCATTCTAGGCTTTGCATGCTGCTGTTCTGAGGCAGGGGAAATGGGAAAGACTTTGCAACATTTACACTGGGGCCCTAAAATATAAACTGGATCTTGGAAGGCAGAGTTCAGCAGGCTGCCACGAATACTACTGAAGGACGCAGACACCATCAGGCTGGCATCCTACATGTGCTTGAGCAGGAGTCCGTAACCTGGACCTCACAGGGCTGTCCTCTGCAGAAGAATCTGACCCCTTGGCCCTGCAAAAGCAGACACACTGGGGTCAGGTCAGGGATGAGAGGGTGACAAGTCAGATGGCCAGGCAGCCATGGCAACTTAGCAGACAGTGCGCAGCATGGCCAGCGAGAAAACGTATGGGGGCTGGGCGCGGTGGCTCATGCCTGTAATCCCAGCACTTTGGGAGGCTGAGGTGCACAGATCACTTGAGGTCAGGAGTTCGAGACCAGCCTGGCCAACATGGTGAAACCCTGTCTCTAATAAAAATACAAAAATTAGCCGGACATGGTAGTACATCCCTGTAATCCCAGCTACACGGGAGGCTGAGGCAGGAGAATCGTTTGAACCTGGGAGGCAGAGCTTGCGGTGAGCCGAGATGGCCCCACTGCACTCCAGTCTGGGTGACAGAGCGAGGCTCCATCTCAAAAAAAAAAAAAAAAAAAAAAAAGCAAGAAAAGAAAATGCATGGGAAGGGCCAGGCCCGTGAGTAGGAGTTTTGCTTGGAATTTATTAGTAAGAATAAAGTACTGAACTGCAGATAATGTATTCTAAAAAAGAATGCATTCAGAATTATTTATCTAATTTAAAGTATAATAAAATAAAAATTAAAAAAAAAAGTATTACAACCTTGTACAGAACAGAAAAAAAAAAAGAAATGGATCATAGACCTGAATGTAAAAGCTAAAACAATAAAACTACAATAAAACATAAGAACATATGTTTGAGACTTTGATGTAGATAAAGATTTTTTAGATTGGATGCAAAAAGCACTAACTATGAAGTAAAATGTTAAATTAACAAGTCTCTGCTCATCAAACGGCATCATTATAATAGCCAAACACTGAATATATTTTCAAATGTCCATCAAGGAGAACTGATAAATAAATCAAAGTATATTTATACAATGGAATCTACTCTGTAATATAAAAGAATAAACAAGTGATACATACTGCAACATGGATGAATCTCCAAAATATCATGTTGGCTAAAAGATGTCAGAGATGATACCTATTGCATGGAATAATTTGTACAATGTCCAAACACAGGCAAAAATAATCTTAGATTATAGCAATTAGAAAGTGGTTTTTTTTGAGATGGGGAGAATTGACTGGGAAATTATGAAACTTTTTAGGTGATAGAAATGTTCTGTGTCTTATTTGGAGTTGTGGTTACCTGAGTGAATACCACTCTCAAAATGTTCAAATGAACACTTAAGATGTGTTCATTTTACTGCTTGTAATTATACCCCAATCAAATTATCCTGAATTCTCAGCAAACTAGGAAGAAAGGAGAACTTCTTTAACTTGATAAAGGACATCCAAAAAAAAAAATCCTGCAGGTAAAATTATACTCAATGGTGAGAAATTAGAAGTTCTCCTGCTAAGATCAGGAAAAAGTCAAGGATGTCCCCTCTCACAACTGCTATTTAACATAATACTGGAAGTCCTAGCTTATGAAATAAGACAAGAAAAGGAAATAAAAGATAATTGAATTGGGAAGAAAGAAAGAAACTGTCTTTGAGCTCAGATGACATGATCATCTATGGAGAAAATCAGAAAGAATTGACCAAAAAAAATCTATAAGAAGTGATTATAGCAAGTTTACAGTATATAAGGTTAATATACAAAAGTCTATCACTTTCTTATATACCAGTAATGAACAAGTGGAATTTGACATTAAAAACATGTACCATTTAGCACCCCCACAAAATGAAATACTTAGGTTTAAGTCTAACAAAATACGTATAAGATCTGTATGAGGAAAAGTACAAAACTCTGATGAAATAAATCAAAGTACTAAATATACGGAGCGATATTCCATGTTCACAGATAGGAAGATGCATTATTGTCAAGATGTCCATTCTTCTCAACTCAATCTACAGACTCAACACAATCCCAATCAAAATCTCAGCAAGCTATTTTGTGGATATTGACAAACTGACTCTAAAGTTTATATGGGAAGCAAAAGACCCACAGTAGCCATAAAAATACTGAAGGAGAACAAAGTCAGATGATTGACACTACCCAGCCTCAAGACTTACTATAAAGGTACAATACTCAAGACAGTGTGGTATTGGTAAAATAGACAACCAGATTAATGGAACAGTACAGAGCCCAGAAACAGACCCACACTAACATAGTCAACTTATCTTTGACAAAGGAGCAAAGGCAATACAATGGCGAAAAGACAGTTTTTCTTCAACAAATAGTGCTGGGACAACTAGATATCCACATGCAAAATAGTGAGTCTACACACAGACCTTACACCCTTCACAAAAATTAACTCAAAATTAATCATAGACCTAATCGTAAAACGCAAAAATATAAAACTCCTAGCAGATAACATAAGAGAAGGTCTAGATAACCTTGGGTTTGAAGATGACTTTTTAGATACAACACCCAAGATACAATCCATCAAAGAAATAATTGATAAGCTGGACTTTTAAAAACTTCTACTCTGAGAAAGACACTGTCAAGAAAATCAGAAGACAAGCTACAGACTGGGAGAAAATGTTTGTAAAAGATATATCTGATAAAGGACTGTTATCCAATATATAGAAAGAACTCTTAAAACTCAACAAGAGGCCAGGAGCAATGGCTCACACCTATAATCCCAGCACTTTGGGAGGCCGAGGCAAGTGGATTGCTTGAGTCCAGGAGTTTGCGACCAGTCTGGGCAACATGGCAAATCCGCATCTCTACAAAAAATGAGGCAGGCATGGTGGCACATGCCTGTAGTCTCAGGAGGCTGAGGTGGGAGGATCATCTGAGTCCAGGAGGTCGAGGATACAGTGAACCACGATTGTGCCACTGCACTCCAGCCTGGGTGACAGAATGAAATCCTGTCTCAAAATTCTTTACTGCCTCCATAGTTTTGCCTTTTCCAGAATCTCCTATAGTTGGAATCATACAGCATGTAGTTTTCAGATTGGCTTCTGTTATTTAATAATATACACTTAAGGTTCCTCATGTCTTTTCATGGCTCGATCCTCATTTGTTTTTAGGTGCTAATAAAGGAATTAGGGGGGCGGAAAGGATGGGTCAGCTCCTTTCCCCATCCAGCGAAGAAACCCTGCTAGGGTGAGAAAATAGATGGGAAGTTGAACGATGGGTGTTTTTTGGTCCCTGATTCTACTAAATGGGCCATGACAACCATCTCATTATACCTGTCTCTTAGAATTAAGAAAAAAAAAACAATTGGGAGCAATTCAACAAATCAAGTCAAATTATGGGCTTCCGGCACAAGAGGGACATCCAAGAACAGAGTGACCAAATGTGGTCCTTCTGATGAGAGTGCTCAGGAAAATGCCTGGCTGGGGGTTACTGCAGAGAGAGTCTGTGGTCACCTGCAGGGGCTAGTTCAGCCTCTGCAGGCACCACGACTGCGCTGGTTTGGGCACCTCAGTGTAAAGCTCACGCAGCAGCCCAGGATTGGGTGGGGGAAGGAGGGAGAGAGGGAGACAGAGGGAGGGAGGGAGAGAGAGGGAGGGAGAGAGAGAGAGAGAGGGAGGGAGGGAGGGAGAGGGAGGGAGGGAGGGAGAGAGAGGGAGGGAGGGAGAGGGAGGGAGGGAGGGAGGGAGAGGGAGGGAGGGAGAGAGAGGGAGGGAGGGAGAGGGAGGGAGGGAGGGAGAGGGAGGGAGGGAGGGAGAGGGAGGGGGGAGGGAGGGAGGGAGGGAGGGAGAGGGAGGGAGAGAGAGAGGGGGAGGGAGGGAGAGAGAGAGGGGGAGGGAGGGAGGGAGAGAGAGGGAGGGGGGAGGGAGGGGGAGGGAGGGAGGGAGGGGGAAGGAGGGAGGGAGGGAGGGAGAGGGAGGGAGGGAGGGAGAGGGAGGGGGGAGGGAGGGAGGGGGAGGGAGGGAGGGAGGGAGAGGGAGGGAGAGAGAGAGGGGGAGGGAGGGAGAGAGAGGGGGGAGGGAGGGAGGGAGAGAGAGGGAGGGGGGAGGGAGGGGGAGGGAGGGAGGGAGGGGGAAGGAGGGAGGGAGGGAGGGAGAGGGAGGGAGGGAGGGAGAGAGAGAGGGGGAGGGAGGGAGGGAGAGGGAGGGAGGGAGGGAGGGAGAGAGAGGGAGGGAGAGGGAGGGAGGGAGGGAGAGAGACGGAGGGAGGGAGAGGGAGGGAGGGAGAGGGAGGGAGGGAGAGAGAGGGAGGGAGAGAGAGGGAGGGAGGGGGAGGGAGGGAGAGGGAGGGAGGGAGAGGGAGGGAGGGAGGGAGAGAGAGGGAGGGAGGGAGAGGGAGGGAGGGAGGGAGAGGGAGGGAGGGAGGGAGAGAGAGGGAGGGGGGAGGGAGGGGGAGGGAGGGAGGGAGGGGGAGGGAGGGTGGGAGGGAGGGAGAGGGAGGGAGGGAGGGAGAGAAAGGGAGGGAGGGAGGGAGAGGGAGGGAGGGAGGGAGAGAGAGGGAGGGAGGGAGGGAGAGAGAGGGAGGGGGGAGGGAGGGGGAGGGAGGGAGGGAGAGGGAGGGAGAGAGGGAGGGAGGGAGGGAGAGGGAGGGAGGGAGGGAGGGAGGGAGAGGGAGGGAGGGGGGAGGGAGGGGGAGGGAGGGAGGGAGGGAGAGAGAGGGAGGGGGGAGGGAGGGGGAGGGAGGGAGGGAGGGAGGGAGGGAGAGGGAGGGAGAGAGGGAGGGAGGGAGGGAGAGGGAGGGAGGGGGGAGGGAGGGGGAGGGAGGGAGGGAGAGAGAGGGAGGGGGGAGGGAGGGGGAGGGAGGGAGGGAGAGAGGGAGGGAGGGAGGGAGAGGGAGGGAGGGAGGGAGGGAAGGAGAAAGAGAGAGAGTGAATCACCAGACCAAACCAAAGAGTGAATGGGAGACAGAGGGTAAGGGTGAGTGAGGGCAGGAGAGGAGATCCAGTAAGTCTTTCTGGAGTGGCCAGAGGGTCCCCACTCTCCCGCTCTTCTCAGCTCCACCCCGTCCCCACCCCACTGGGGTCTCCACCGCCCCTCCCCCCGCCTCCCGACGCCCCTCCTTCCCTGCTCGCCCACCCTCTTCTGCCAGGCTCCCCGCCGCCCACTCCTCCCTCCCTCCCGCCGCCCCTCTTCCCTCGCGGCTCGGCGTGCGGAGGCCCAGGGTGTCCACCCGAAGGTCCCCGGGGTGCGTCTGGCCGCCCGTTGGCCCTTCGCTTTGGGGACTGCGTTTAATCGATGATAAAACATTTCCCGAGAAAGGGGTGAGCTCTGCTGCTGCCTCCGCGAGAGCAGGCGCCAGTTCAAGGCCTGCCGCCCCCGCCCAGCCCTGCTCCCCTCCAGGCCACCCCGACAGCCGCGGCCCCGGCCGTGGGCAGGACAGGAAGGCTGCGAGGCCGAAGCGCGTGAGGACGACCTTCCCTCGGTGGAGACGCCGCCGCCGCCGCGCCTGGCCGGGCTTCGCCGGGGTCTGGGCGGAGGGCGCGGGCGCGCGGGGCCGCGAGGGGAAGAGCAGAAGCGGAGGCGAAGGCGAGGGACGCCGCGCACCGGGCCCAGGCCGTACGGAAGTGGCTTGAGTGGGGACTGGCGTTCCCTCCCTCCCGGCCTTCAGGGCCTACTCGCGGCTCTGAAACCCCAGTGCCAGGCGCCTGTCCTGGTCCACGCTTCGTCCACCTCCCGCGGGAAACCCCTCGCAGCGGGGGTCGGAGGGGAGCCCTGGGAGAGATGAGGGGGAGAAGCATGAGACCGGGTCCTAGGGGAAAAAAGAGAAACGAAAGGTTTGATCCCCTCCCTCCTCGCACCCCCTCCGTGTGTTTTTGGCATCAACTTCTTGCCAGGGGCTCCCGGGAAGGGGAATTTGATAACCACGTAACTTCACCCTTAGATGGCACAGGCCAAGGCCTTTCTGCGGAGCGGAGCTGCCGGTGATTTCCAGAATGCACTCACCTTTCTCCTCTCTTTGCTGTCTCTCTCTTTCCGTCCCTCATTCCCTTCTTCCCCCCCTCTGTCTTCTCTCCCTTCCTCCCTCCACCTTCCACCCCCCAACCCCTCCCCAAGATCTTAGTGGGACAGATCTGATTTAATCACACTCTGCACGGTGTCAGCAGAGAGCCATGCCAAGCTCTGATTTTGTTCTCTACTTTTATTTTCCTCTTAATCCCCACTGCTCATACTCAGAGTGGACAATTTGAGAATACAACATATGTATACACCAACGTTTCTACAGATGTGTACGTCCATGAAATCATCACCGCAAGCAACATAGGGAACACATTCACCACCTCCAAACATTTCCTCCAGTCCCTTTATAATTTATTCCCCATGTACCTCTCTGCACTCCCCCTTCTCCAGGCAACCACTGATTTGTCAACACATTCATTTGTGTTTTCTAAAATTTTATGTAAATGGAATAATATACTATGTGCTCTTTTTTAAAAAAATAATTTCAACTTTTATTTTAGATTAAAGGGTACATGTGCAGGTTTGTTTCATGAGTATGTTGCAGGGTGCTGAAGGTTGGGGTACAGATGATCCAGTCACCCAGGTAGTGAGTAGGAGTTTTTCAGCCCACGTTCTGTTCCGCTCCCTCCCTGCCTCCCTCCCTCCCTAGTCGTCCCCAGTGTCTGCTCTTCCCATCTTTATGTCTATGTGTATTCAATGTTTAGGTCCCACTTATAAGTGAGAACATGCGTTATTTGGTTTCCCATTCTTGGGTTAATTCCTTAGGACAATGGCTGCCATCCATATTGCTGCGAAGGACATGACCACAATGAGATAACGTCTCACACCGGTCAGAATGGCGATTATGAAAAAGTCAAAAAACAACCAATGCTGGTGAGGCTGCGGAGAAGAGGGAACCCTTATACACTGTTTCTGGGAATAAAAACTAGTTCAGCCACTGTGGAAGGCAGTTTGGAGATTTCTGAAAGCACTTAGAACTGCTATTCGACCCAGCAATCCATTACTGGGTATATACCCAAAGGCAAGTAAGTCATTTTATCAAAAAGGCATGTGCACCCATATGTTCATCAAAGCATTGTTTACAATCGCAAAGACATGGAATCAACCTAGATGCCCATCAGCAGTGGATTGGATGAAGAAAATGTGGTACCTATACACCATGGAATGCTAAGCAGCCATAAAAAGGAACATCTGTTCTTTCCTTTAGTCCGGCTTCCCCTACTCAATAGTTATTCTGAGATTCATTTATATCGTTGCAGGTATACCTAGTTCATGATTGTTTATTCCATTGTATATTCTATATTCTACACTCTGCTTGTCTGTTTACCTGTTCAGCATTTGGATTGCTTGCATTTGGGGATATTACAAATAAAACTGTCATGATCATTCATTTACAAGTCTTTGTATAGGTATATGCTAGGTAGGTGGATGTTTAACTCTTTAAGAAGCTGCCAAAATGTGGTTGTACCATTTTATGTTCTCAGCAGTAATGTACAAAAAGTTCCAATTCCTTCACATCCTCACCAACACTTACTGTGGTTAGTTTATTGGAATTTTAAATTTGCACTTCCCTAAAGACTAGTTAATGATATTGAGCACCTGTCAAAATTCATTTTCCATCTATATATCTTTTTCTTTTATTTATTTATTTATTTTTATTTATTTATTTATTTTATTATTATTATACTTTAAGTTTTAGGGTACATGTGCACAATGTGCAGGTTAGTTACATATGTATACATGTACCATGCTGGTGTGCTGCACCCATTAACTTGTCATTTAGTATTAGGTATATCCCCTAATGCTATCCCTCCCCTCTCCCTCCACCCCATGACAGGCCCTGGTGTGTGATGTTCCCCTTCCTGTGTCCAAGTGTTCTCATTGTTCAATTCCCACCTATGAGTGAGAACAGGCGGTGTTTGATTTTTTTGTCCTTGCGATAGTTTGCTGAGAATGATGGTTTCCAGCTTCATCCATGTCCCTACAAAGGACGTGAACTCATCATTTTTTATGGCTGCATAGTATTCCATGGTGTATATGTGCCACATTTTCTTAATCCAGTCTGTCATTGATGGACATTTGGGTTGGTTCCAAGTCTTTGCTATTGTGAATAATGCCGCAATAAACAGACATGTGCATGTGTCTTTATAGCAGCATGATTTATAGTCCTTTGGGTATATACCCAGTAATGGGATGGCTGGGTCAAATGGTATTTCTAGTTCTAGATCCCTGAGGAATTGCCACACTGACTTCCACAATCGTTGAACTAGTTTACAGTCCCACCAACAGTGTAAAAGTGTTCCTATTTCTCCACATCCTCTCCAGCACCTGTTGTTTCCTGACGTTTTAATGATCGCCATTCTAACTGGTGTGAGATGGTATCCCATTGTGGTTTTGATTTGCATTTCTCTGATGGCCAGTGATGGTGAGCATTTTTTCATGTGTCTTTTGGCTGCATAAATGTCTTCTTTTGAGAAGTGTCTGTTCATGTCCTTCTCCCACTTTTTGATGGGGTTGTTTGTTTGTTTCTTATAAATTTGTTTGAGTTCATTGTAGATTCCGGATATTAGCCCTTTGTCAGATGAGTAGGTTGCGAACATTTTCTCCCATTTTGTAGGTTGCCTGTTCACTCTGATGGTAGTTTCTTTTGCTGTGCAGAAGCTCTTTAGTTTAATTAGATCCCATTTGTCAATTTTGGCTTTTGTTGCCATGGCTTTTGGTGTTATAGACATGAAGTCCTTGCCCATGCCTATGTCCTGAATGGTAATGCCTAAGTTTTCTTCTAGGGTTTTTATGGTTTTAGGTCTAACGTTTAAGTCTTTAATCCATCTTGAATTAATTTTTGTATAAGGCGTAAGGAAGGGATCCAGTTTCAGCTTTCTACATATGGCTAGCCAGTTTTTCCAGCACCATTTATTAAATAGGGAATCCTTTCCCCATTCCATGTTTTTCTCAGGTTTGTCAAAGATCAGATAGTTGTAGATGTGTGGTATTATTTCTGAGGCCTCTGTTCTGTTCCATTGATCTATATCTCTGTTTTGGTACCAGTACCATGCTGTTTTGGTTACTGTAGCCTTGTAGTATAGTTTGAAGTCAGGTAGCGTGATGCCTCCAGCTTTGTTCTTTTGGCTTAGGATTGACTTGGTGATGCGGGCTCTCTTTTGGTTCCATATGAACTTTAAAGTAGTTTTTTCTAGTTCTGGGAAGAAAGTCATTGGTAGCTTGATGGAGATGGCATTGAATCTATAAATTACCTTGGGCAGTATGGCCATTTTCACAATTTGGATTCTTCCTACCCATGAGCATGGAATGTTCTTCCATTTGTTTGTATCCTCTTTTATTTCATTGAGCAGTGGTTTGTAGTTCTCCTTGAAGAGGTACTTCACGTCCCTTGTAAGTTGGATTCCTAGGTATTTGATTGTCTTTGAAGCAATTGTGAATGGGAGTTCACTCATGATTTGGCTCTCTGTTTGTCTGTTGTTGGTGTATAAGAATGCTTGTGATTTTTGTACATTGATTTTGTATCCTGAGACTTTGCTGATGGTGCACTACACCCACTGTCCTGCGTGCACTGTCTGGCACTCCCTAGTGAGATGAACCCGGTACCTCAGATGGAAATGCGGAAATCACCCCTCTTTTGCATCGCCCACACTGGGTGCTGCAGACCGGATCTGTTCCTATTCAGCCATCTTGGCTGCCCTCCCCTTTCTTTTTCAGTAATATGTATATTCGAATCTTTTGCCCTTTTCAAAAAATTGGGCTATGTGTTTCCTTATGTGTTTGTTGTGTGTGTGTGTTTTATTGTGGTAAAATATACGTATCATGAAATTTACCATTTTAGCCATTTTTAAGTATACAGTTTAGTAGCATTAAGTACATTCACATTGCTGTGCAGCCATCACCACTATTTCCAAACTTTTTCGTTATCCTAAACAGAAACTCCATACACCCTTTAAGCAATAACTCTCCATTCTCCTCTCTCCTCAACAGCTGATAACCTCTCTTCCATATGTTGGGTAATTCTATGTTTAGTGTTCTTCCTTTCTTTTTTCTAAAAGATAATTTTCTCCCAGTCTGTGGCTTGTGTTTGCATTCTCTTTTTAAAAAAAATTCAATTTATTTTTATTTCAATAAGTTTTGGGGAAACAGGTAGTGTTTGGTTACATGAATAAGTTCTTTAGTGGTGATTTCTGAAATTTTGGTGCACCCATCACTGTGTACACTGTACTCAATGTATAGCCTTTTACCCCTCACACCCTCCCACCCTTTCCCCAAAGTCCCCAAGGTCTATTGTATCATTCTTATGCCTTTGCATCCTCATAGCTTAGCTCTCACTTATGAGTGAGAACATACAATGTTCAGTTTTCCATTCCTGAGTTACTTCACTTAGAATGATGGTCTCCAATTCCATCCAGGTTGCTGCAAATGCCATTATTTTGTTCCTTTTTATGACTGAGTAGTATTCCATGGCGTGCATATATATATATATATATATATATATATATATATATATATATATATGTATACCAAATTTTTTAAAAATTTTTTTATTATACTTTAAGTTCTGGGATACATGTGCAGAACGTGTAGGTTTGTTACGTAGGTATACACGTACCATGGTGGTTTGCTGTACCCATCAACCCATCATCTACATTAGGTATTTCTCCTGATGCTATCCCTCCCCTAGCCCACCCATCCCCTGACAGGCCCCGGTGTGTGATGTTCCTCTCCCTATTTCCATGTGTTCTCATTGTTCTACTCCCAGTTATGGGTGAGAACATGCAGTGTTTGGTTTTCTGTTCCTGTGTTAGTTTGCTGAGAATGATGGTTTCCAGCTTCATCCATGTCCCTGCAAAGGACAAGAACTCATCCTTTTTATGGCTGCATAGTATTCCATGGTGTATATGTGCCACATGTTCTTTATCCAGTCTACCATTGATGGACATTTGGGTGGGTTCCAAGACTTTTGCTTTGAACAGTGCCACAATAAACATAAGTGTGCATGTGTCTTTATAGTAGAGTTATTTTTAATCCTTTGTGTATATACTCAGTAATGGGATTGCTGGGTCAAATGGTATTTCTGGTTCTAGATACTTGAGGAATCTCCACACTGACTTCCACAATGGTTGAAGTAGTTTACACTCCCACCAACAGTGTAAAAGTGTTCCTATTTCTCCACATCGTCTCCAGCATCTGTTGTTTCCTGACTTTTTGATGATCACCATTCTAACTGGCATGAGATGCTATCTCATTGTGGTTTTGATTTGCATTTCTCTAATAACCAGTGATGATGAGCTTTTTTTCATATGTTTTTTGCCTGCATAGATGTCTTCTTTTGAGAAGCATCTGTTCATATCATTTGCCTACTTTTTGATGGGGTTGTTTGGTTTTTTCTTGTAAGTTTGTTTAAGTTCTTTGTAGATTCTGGATGTTAGCCTTTTGTCAGATGAATAGATTGCAAAAATTTTCTCCCATTCTGTAGGTTGCCTGTTCGATCTAATGATAGTTTCTTCTGTGGTGCAGAAGCTCTTTAGCTTAATTAGATCCCATTTGTCAATTCTGGCTTTTGTTGCCATTGCTTTTGGTGTTTTACTCATGAAGTCTTTGCCCATGCCTATGTCCTGAATGGCATTGCCTAGGTTTTCTTCTAGGGTTTTTATGGTTTTAGGTCTTACATTTAAGTCTTTAATCCATCTTGAGTTAATATTTGTATAAGGTGTAAGGAAGGGATCCAGTTTCAGTTTTCTGCATATGGCTAGCCAGTTTTCCCAACACCATTTATTAAATAGGGAATCCTTTCCCCATTGCTTGTTTTTGTGAGGTCTGTCAAAGATCAGATAGTTGTAGATGTGTGGTGTTATTTCTGAGGGCTCTGTCTTGTTCCATTGGTCTATGTATCTATTTTGGTACCCGTACCACATTGCTTTGGTTACTGTAGCCTTGTAGTATAGTTTGAAGTCAGGTAGTGTGATGCCTCCAGCTTTGTTCTTTTTGCTTAGGATTTTCTTGGCTATATGGGC
Source organism: Pan troglodytes (assembly GCF_028858775.2). NCBI lineage: Eukaryota > Metazoa > Chordata > Mammalia > Primates > Hominidae > Pan > Pan troglodytes. The sequence continues at coordinate 92,238,428 of NC_072414.2, read as the reverse complement.
TCTTTTTTGGTTCCATATGAAATTTAAAGTAGTTTTTTCTAATTCTGTGAAGAAAGTCGATGGTAGTTTGCTAGGGATAGTATTGAATCTATAAATTACTTTGGGCAGTATGGCCATTTTCACAATATTGATTCTTCCTATCCATGAGCATGGAATGTTTTTCCATTTGTTTGTCCTCTCTTATTTCCTTGAGCAGTGGTTTGTAGTTCCCCTTGAAGAGATCCTTCACATCCCATGTAAGTTGTATTCCTAGGTATTTTATTCTCTTTGTGGCAATTTTGAGTGGGAGTTCACTCATGATTTGGCTCTCTGTTGGTCTATAATTGGTGTATAGGAATGCTTATGATTTTTGCAGATTGATTTTGTATCCTGAGACTTTGCTGAAGTTGCTTATCAGCTTAAGGAGATTTTGTGCTGAGATGATGGGGTTCTCTAAATATACAATAATGTCATCTGCAAACAGAGACAATTTGACTTCCTCTCTTCCTATTTGAATACGCTTTATTTATTTCTCTTGCCTGATTGCCCTGGCCAGAACTTCCAATTCTGTGTTCAATAGGAATGATGAGAGAGGGCATCCTTGTCTTATGCCGGTTTTCAAAGGGAATGCTTCCGGTTTTTGCCCATTCAGTAAGATATTGGCTGTGGATTTTTCATAAATAGCTCTTATTATTTTGAGATACGTTCCATCAATACCTAGGTTATTGTGAGTTTTTAGCATGAAGGGGTAATGAGTTTTGTCGAAGGCCTTTTCTGCATCTATTGAGATAATCGTGTGGTTTTTGTCATTGGTTCTCTTTATGTGATGGATTACATTTATTGATTTGTGTATGTTGAACCAGCCTTGCATCCCAGGGATGAAGCCAACTTGATCGTGGTGAATAAGCTTTCTGATGTACTGCTGAATTTGGCTTCCCAGTATTTTACCGAGGATTTTTGCATCGATATTCATCAGGGATATTGGCCTGAAATTTTCTCTTTTTGTTGTGTCTCTGCCAGGTTTTGGTATCAAGATGATGCTGGCCTCATAAAATGAGTTAGGGAGGATTCCCTCCTTTTCTATTGTTTAAAATAATTTCAGAAGGAATAGTACCAGCTTCTCTTTGTACCTCTGGTAGAATTCAGCTGTAAATCCATCTGGTCCTGGGCTCTTTTTGGTTGGTAGGCTATTAACTACTGCCTCAATTTGAGAACTTGTTATTGGTCTATTCAGGGATTCGACTTCTTGCTTATTTAGACTTGGGAGGGTGTAAGTGTCCAGGAGTTTATCCATTTCTCTTAGATTTTCTAGTTTATTTGCATACAGGTGTTTTCAGTATTCTCCGATGGTAGTTTGTATTTCTGTGGGATCAGTATACCACATTTTCTTTAAACACTCATTGATTAATGGGCATTTGGGCTGGTTCCATGTTTGTTTGTTTTTTTGTTTGTTTGTTTGTTTTTTGAGGTGGAGTCTTGCTCTGTTGCCCAGGCTGGAGTGCAGTGGCATGATCTTAGCTCACTGGAAGCTCCACCTCCCAGGTTCACGCCATTCTCCTTCCTCAGCCTCCCTGGTAGCTGGGACTACAGGCACCTGCCACCACGCTTGGCTAATTTTTTTTTCTATTTTTTAGTAGAAACGGGGTTTCACCATGTTTACCAGGATGGTCTCGATCTCCTGACCTCGTGATCTGCCCACCTTGGCCTCCCAAAGTGCTGGGAGGTTCCATGTTTTTGCAATTGCAAATTGTTCTGCTATAAACCTGCGTATGCACGTATCTTTTTAGTATAATGACTTCTTTTCCTCTGGGTAGATACCCAGGAGTGGGATTGCTGGATCAAATTATAGATCTACTTTTAGTTCTTTAAGGAATCTCCACACTGATTTTCACAGTGGCTATCCTAGTTTACATTCCCACCAACAGTGTAAAAGTGTTTCCTTTTTACCACATCCATGCCATCTATTATTTTTTGATTTTTTGACTATGGCCATTCTTGCAGGAGCAAGGTGGTATCACATTTTGGTTTTGATTTGCATTTCCCTGATATTTACTGATGTTGAGGATTTTTCCATGTGCTTGTTGGCCATTTGTATATCTTCTTTTGAGAATTTGTCTATCATGTCCTTAGCCCACTTTTTGATGGGATTGTTTCATTCTTGCTGATTTGTTGTAGTTCTTTGTAGATTCTAGATATTAGTCCTTTGTCAGATGTATAGATTCTGAAGATTTTCTCCCACAGTGTGGGTTGTCTGTTAAGTCTGCTGATTATTTCTTTTGCTGTGCAGAAGCTTTTTAATTTAATTAAGTCCCATATATTTGTCTTTGTTTTTGTTGCATTTGCTTTTGGGTTCTTGGGCATGTAGTATTTGCCTAAGATAATGTCTGGAAGCGTTTTTCCAGTGTTATCTTCTAGAATTTTTATGATTTCTGGTCTTAATTTAAGCCTTTGATCCATCTTGAGTTGATTTTTATTATTAGGTGAGAGACGAGGATCCAGTTTCATTCTTCCACATGTGGCTAGCCAATTCTCCCAGCACCATTTGTTGAATAGGGTGTCCTTTCCCCATTTTATGTTTTTGTTTGCTTTGCCAAAGATCAGTTGACTGTAAGTATTTGGCTTTATTTTTGGGTTCTCTATGCTGTTCCATAGGTCTGTGTGCCTATTTTTATACCAGTATCATGTTGTTTCGGTGACTATGGCCTTATAGTTTGAAGTCAGGTAATGTGATGCCTCCAGATTTGCTTAGTCTTGCTTTGGCTATGCAGGCTCTTTTTTGGTTCCATATGAATTTTAGGATTGTTTTTCTAGTTCTATGAAGAATGATCGTGGTATTTTGATGGGAACTGCATTGAATTTGTAGATTGCTTTTGGCAGTATGGCCATTTTCACAATATTGATTCTACCTATCCATGAGCATGGGATGTGTTTCCATTTGTTTGTGTCATCTATGATTTCTTTCAGCAGTGTTTTGTAGTTTTCCTTGTAGAGGTCTTTCACATACTTGGTTAGGTATATTCCTAAGTTTTTTTTTTTTTTTTTTTTTTTTTTGCAGCTATTGTAAAGGGGGTTGAGTTCTTGATTTGATTCTCAGCTTGGTCGCTGTTTGTGTATAGCAGAGCTACTGATTTGTGTACATTAATTTTGTATCCTGAAACTTTGCTGAATGCATTTACCAGTTCTATGAGTTTCTTGGATGAGTCTTTAGGGTTTTCTAGACATATGATCATATCATCAGCAAACAGTGAGAGTTTGGCATCCTCTTTACCAATTTGGATGCGCTCAATTTCTTTCTCTTATCTGATTGCTCTGGCTAGGACTTCCAGTACTGTATTGAATAGAACTGATGAAAATGGGTATCCCTGTTTTGTTCTTGTTCTCAGGGGGAATGCTTTCAACTTTTCCCCACTCCATATAATGTTGGCTGTGTGTTTGTCATAGATGGCTTTTATTACCTTAAGGCGTGTCCCTTCTATGCCAATTTTGCTGAGAGTTTTAACCATAAAGAGATGCTGGATCTTGTAAAATGCTTTTTCTGCATCTATTGAGATGATCATTTGATTTTTGTTTTTAATTCTGTTTGTGTGGTGTATCACACTTATTGACCTCCAGATGTTAAGCCACCCTTGCATCCCTGGTGTGAAACCCACTTGATCATGGTGGATTATCTTTTTGATATGCTGTTGTATTTGGTTAGCTAGTATTTTATTGAGGATTTTTGCATCTATGTTCATCAGGGATGTTGGTATATAGTTTTCTTTTTTTGTTATGTCCTTCTCTGGTTTTGATATTAGGGTTATAATGGTATCATAGAATGATTTAGTGAGGATTCTCTCTCTCTCTCTGTCTCTCTCTCTCTCTTCCCTGTGGAATAGTGTCAACAGGATTGGTATCAGTTCTTCTTTGAATGTCTGATAGAATTCAGCTGTGAATCTGTCTGGTCCTGGACTTTTTTGTTGTTGGCATTTTTTAAATTTCTATTTCAATCTCGCTGCTTGTTATTGGTCTGTTCAGGGTTTCTATATCTTCCTGGTTTAATCTAGGAGGGTTGTATATTTCCAGGAATTTATCCATGTCCTCTGGGTTTTTTAGTTTATGTGTGTGGGCATTCATAGTAGCCTTGAGTAATCTTTTGTATTTCTGTAGTATCAGTAGTAATATTTACCATTTTGTTTCTAATTAAGCTTATTTGGATCTTCTCTCTTCTTGGTTAATCTCACTACTGGTCTATCAATTTTATTTATCTTTTTAAAGAACCGGCTTTTTGTTTCAATTATCTTTTGTATTTTTTTGGTTTTAATTTCATTTAGTTCTGCTCTGATGGTCATTATTTCTTTTCTTCTGCTGGGTTTGGTTTTGGATCGTTCTTGTTTCTCCATTTCCATGAGGTGTGACCATAGATTGTCTATTTGTGCTCTTTCAGACTTTTTTATATAAGCATTTAATGTTGTGAACTTTCTTCTTAGCACTGCTTTTGCTGTATCCCAGAAATTTTGATAGGTTGTGCAACTATTATCATTCAGTTCAAAAAATTTTTAAATTTCCATCTTGATTTCATTGTTGACCCAACAATCACTCAGGAGCAGGTTATTTAATTTCCATGTATTTGCCTGGTTTTGATGGTTCCTTTTGGAGCTGATTTCTAATTTTATTCCACTGTGGTGTGAGAGAGTACTTGTTATAATTTCAATTTTCTTAAATTTACTGAGACTTATTTTGTGGCCTATCATATGGTCTATCTTGGAGAATGTTCCATGTGCTGATAATAGAATGTATATTCTGCAGTTGTTGGGTAGAATGTTCTGTAAATATCTGTTAAGTCCATTTGTTGTAGGGTATAGTTTAAGTCCATTGTTCTTTGTTGACTCTCTGTCTTGATGACCTGTCTAGTGCTGTCAGTGGAGTATTGAAATCTCCCACTATTATTGTGTTGCTGTCTACCTCATTTCTTAGGTCTAGTAGTAATTGCTTTATAAATTTGGGAGCTCCAATGTTAGGTGCACATATATTTATGATTGTTATATTTTTCTGTTGGACTAGTCCTGTTATCATTACATAATGTCCCTCTTTGTCTTTTTTTTTTAAGTTTTTCCTTTTTTATTGTTATACTTTAAGTTCTGGGGTACATGTGCACAATGTGCAGGTTTGTTACATAGGTATACATGTGCCGTGTTGGTTTGCTGCACCCATCAATTCGTCATTTACATTAGGTATTTCTCCTAATGCTATTCCTCCCCCAGCCCTCCACCCACTGATAGGCCCTGGTGTGTGATGTTCCCCTCCCTGTGTCTATGCGTTCTCATTGTTCAACTCCCACTTATGGGTGAGAACATGTGGTGTTTGGTTTCCTCTTCTTGTGTTACTTTGCTGAGAATGATGGTTTCCAGTTTCATCCATGTCCCTGCAAACAACATGAACTCATCCTTTTTTAAAATGGCTGCATAGTATTCCATGGTGCATGTGTGCCACATTTTCTTTATCCAGTCTATCATTGATGCGCATTTGGGTTGGTTCCAAGACTTAACTGCTTTTGCTTTAAAGTTTGTTTTGTCTGATATAAGAATAGCTACTTCTGCTCACTTTTGGTGTCCTTTGCATGGACTATCTTTTTCCACCCTTTTACCTTAAGTTTATGTGAGTCCTTATGTGTTAGGTGAGTCTCCTGAGGATAGCAGAAACTTGGTTGGTGAATTCTTATCCATTCTGCCATTCTGTATATTTTAAGTGGAGCATTTAAGCCATTTACATTCAACATTAGTTTTGAGATGTGACACACTATTCTATTCATTGTGCTACTTATTGCCTGAATACCTTGTTGTTTTTTTTTTTCATTGTGTTATTGTTTGATAGGTCTTGTGAGATATATGCTTTAAGGAGGGTCTATTTTGGTGTATTTTGAGGATTTGTTTCAAGATTTAGAGCTCCTTTTAGCAGTTCTTGAAGTGCTGGCTTGGTAGTGGTGAGTTCTCTCAGCATTTGTTTGTCTGGAAAATACTGCATCTTTCTTTTATTTATGAAGCTTAGTTTCACTGGATACAAAATTCTTGATTGATAATTGTTTTGTTTAAGGAGGCTAAAAATAGAACACCAATCCCTTCTCACTTGTAGGGTTTCTGCTGAGAAATTTGCTGTTACTCTGTTTTCCTTTATAGTTACCTGATACTTTCGCCTCACAGCTCTTAAGATTTGTTCCTTCATCTTGACTTTAGATAACCTGATACATATGTGCCTATGCGATGATCTTTTTGCGATGAATTTCCCAGATGTTCTTTGAGCTTCTTGATTTTGAATGTCTAGATCTTTAGCAAGGCCAGGGAAGTTTTCCTCAAGTATTCCCTCAAATATGTTTTCCAAACTTTTAGATTTCTCTTCTTCCTGGGGAACACCAATTATTCTCAGGTTTGGATGTTTAACATAGTCCTAAACTTTGTGGAGGCTTTGTTCATTTTTTTTTTTTTTTCGAGATGGAGTCTTGCTCTGTAGTCCAGGTTGGAGTGCAATGGCATGATCTCGGCTCACTGTAGCCTCTGCCTCCTGGGTTCAAGTGGTTCTTCTGTCTCAGCCTCCCGAGTAGCTGGGATACAGGCACGCGCCACCTTGCCCAGCTAATTTTTGTATTTTTAGTAGAGATGGAGTTTCACCATGTTGGCCAGGCTGGTCTCGAACTCCTGACCTCAGGTGATCTGCCCACCTCCCAAAGTGTTAGGATTACAGGCATGAGCCACCATGCCCGGCTGGCTTTGTTCATTTGTTAAAATTCTTTTATCTTTGTCTTTGATGGATTGGGTTAATTAGAAAGTCTTGTCTTCAAGCTCTGAAGTTCTTTCTTCTGCTTGTTCGGTTCTATTGCTGAGACTTTCCAGTGCATTTTGCATTTCTCTAAGTGTGTCCTTGATTTCCAGAAGTTGTGATTGTTTTTTGTTTATGCTATTTCTTTCACTGAAGATTTTTCCTTTCATATCCTGTATCATGTTTTGGTTTCTTTACATTGGACTTTACCTTTCTCTGGTGCCTCCTTGATTAGCTTAATAATTCTTCTGAATTCTTTTTCTGGGAATTTAGAAGTTTCATCTTGGTGTGGATCCATTGCTGGTGAGCTAGTGTGATCTTTGGGGCTGCGAAAGAACCTTGTTTTGTCATATTACCAGAATTGTTTTTCTGGTTTCTTCTCATTTGGGTAAACTATGTCAGAGGGAAGATCTGGGACTCCAGGGCTGCTGTTCAGATTCTTTTGTCCCACTAGGTGCTCCCTTTATGTGGTTTTCTCCCTCTTCCCCTAGGAATAGGGCTTCCTGAGAGCTGAACTGCAGTGATTGTTTTTGCCCTTCTGAGTCTAGCCACTCAGTGGAGCTACCAGTCTCTGGGCTGGTACTAGGGAGTGTCTGCAAAGAGTCCTATGATGTGATCTGTCTTCAGGTCTTTCAACTGTGGATACCAGCACCTGCTCCGGTGGAGGGAGCAGGGGAGTGCAGTGGACTCTGAAGATCCTTGGTTGTGTTTTTGTTTAATGCGCTGGTTTTGTGTGGTTGGCCTCCAGCCAGGAGGTGGTGTTTTCAGGAGTGCATCAGCTACAGGTTGAATAGGGAGGAGGAAAACTTGCCCCAGGGTTACGTGGTTAAGTACTCCTAATTTTCTTTCTTTCTTTAATGTTTCTCTGCAATATTTTATAGTTTTCAATATACAGGTCTTTCACATCCTTTGTCAGACTTATCCCTAAGTATTTTATGCTACTGTTTTTATGCTATTTTATGCCATTGTTAATAATATTGTTTTTAAATTCTAATGTTTATTCATTGCTAGTATATAGAAATACAATTGAAATTCTTATATTGATCTTATATCCTACAGTCTTGCTGAACTTACTATTAGTCTTAGTAAATTTTTGTGTGGATTTTCTGTGAAGATGATCCTGATGTCTGTGAATAAAGGCAATTTTACTTCTTCCTTTCCAATCTGGATTCCTTTCACTTATTTTTCTTGCCTGACTACACCAGCTAGAATTTCCTGTGCAGCGTTGAAAAGAGATGGTGAGAGCCAACACCCTTGTCTTGTTCCTGACTTTAGGGGAAAAGCGTTTCAGTCTTTCACCATTAAGTATGATGTTATCTGTAGGTTTTTTCATAGATGTCCTTTATCAGGTTGAGGAAGATCTCTTCTGCTGTTAGTTGGCTGAGAGCTTTTTTTTTTTTTTTAATCAGGAATGGATGTTGGATGTTATCAAAGGCTTTATGTCTTCTGACATGACCATATGATTTTTCCTTTATAGTCTGTTAATATTGAGAATTCCAGTGATTGATTTTAGAATATCAGACAAACACTTTCTTTGTGATCACTCGAGCTCTGTGTATTTCCGATACTAGCAACCAAGGATTTCGGACAAATACAATCTAGTTATTGAGATCTGATCATAGTTTCTCTGCCCAGCTTTATATTTCAAAGCTTAATTGATTTTGGAAGAAAGTTCTAGGCGACATATGTAAGAAAGGGGAGAAACCCATAAACTGCTGGTGATGTGGAAAGTATTTCTTACCAAGTACTTGCTATGTGTCAAGTGGCTTAGGGGTTGGGTGCGAAAATACACACTCCTGAGATGTGGTGCCCAGACAGGGGCTGTTGCAAAGAGACCCCAGGACCCCAGGGTTATTTAAAGAACAAAGCCTTCCACACCCCTTCCCTCTCTCGATAGCAGGGCACACCTTTACATCTGGACTTCTGTTGCTGTTATTATTGTTTTTAATCAAACCTACATAAACCTGGTGAATCGAAGTTACTTCAGAGAAGAATGACAGTCAGTGAATCCAGAGAGAGATGGGTTTGATGCTTTCTTATCTCTGGCCACATGACAGTTCATGGAGTCTTCAGAAATTTCTAATTTTATCAAATTGTTTTCTTTACTTAGTCATTTATTCAGTAAACATAACCAAGTGTGTATAATAGGCCAGCACTCTCCTAGGCCCTTGTCTCTGTTTCCAAGAATTGTTTGAATTGCTGCATTACAAGTTCAAGCATAACTGGGAGGTAATCTAGCACAACTCCTCATTTTACAGATGAGAAAACTGAGAATCTGAGAAGAGAAAAACATTGCCCTAGACTCTGCAGTCAGAGAATCACTACAACCACCACGTGATCCATTCACAGGTGAGTTGGACTTCCCTTTTTCTTCCCATGTCGCCCCTTAATGATAGAGGGCATGGCTCTGGTGTCCCACGGTTTGAGTCAAATTCCTGTTCCACAAATGACCATCTGTGCAACCTTGATGAACACAGTGCTTACTTCTGGCGCTATTGCCCTGAGTATAGAATGTGGTTAATAATAACGCCTATGTCAAAGGGTTGTGGTGAGGCCACTGGTTCTTGCCTACTTACTCCTACTTCTAGCTTTCTGATGCATACATAGGTGGTCACCATGTCCCACAGAGAAAGAAATAGGAACCATGCTCACGCATTAAATCCTTGTGACCCAGTGGGAAATTTTGTATCTTTGTTGACATTACATTTTTATCTATAAAGTGAGATTCTTCATGAGACATTTGTGAGACATAGTCAATATTTTAAGATTTTATAACTCTCAAAGATATAACTTATTGAGTCATCTTGGGCAAGTCATTAGCATTTCTCAGCTCACTTTTCCCACTTATTAGTGAAAGATAATAATTTTTTCCTGGCAGAATTATTGTAAGAATTAAATACTTACTTGTGTATGTTATGTTATACAAATGGCATCCTAGTTGTAAAAACAAAGATAATACGTATATTAAAGGAAGAACCATTCTGGAATTTAAAAAATATTTATTAATTTTTTAAAGTAATACATTCAATAGTTAAAGAAAATGATGTAGAAGTTCCTAAAGTGTGAAATAATGACACCTTGCCCAAATCTGTCTACCCTAGACTCACTGCTGAAAGCAATCCTTTTAACTATTTCTGGTTTTAATTTTTCTGATCATTTTCTTCATACCATTAAAATTGTTCTTAATTTTTTTTATATGTCAAGACTAGATATGGCAAGTGATGTATTACAATGATGGATAAGGATTTACCTCACTTTTTATCACATTCCCATCCCAATATGAGACTTTTATTTCTTTTATTAATTACCTTTGTGAATTCAAAGTATACATGTATATCTTTACTTCTTATTTTATCAACTATAGGCAATATCTTTCTCTTCACTTTGGAAGATGAGGGAACTTGCCCCCTATACGTTTCTTCATTTCTTTTTAACTTCCATCTCTTCTCCTTTGTTATCTACTCTTTTACTTTGACATTGTTATGGATGACAACTTTTACAATTGATTCTGCAGCCGGAATGATATATTCTGCTATTTCTTTTTGGTTGATTCTAAAAGTTGAAAATCATTGCACAGTGTTTACATTATGATTTTGATATAATTATTATATAAGTCTTTTCTGAAGTTAAGCATGTATCATGACTATATTTCCCTTTGTTGTGGGATATTTTGGCCCTTTTTTTCTTTCCTTCTGTCTTTTGTGTGTGTGTGTTTCTGTTTAGCTTCTGGACACTGGGACTTCCATTTCCTCTCTGATGGTGTCAGCAACACAATGCAAGCACCACATTCATTGTTTCCTAGGGAAGCTAAACAGTTCCATTCCTGGACCTATACCATGGGTGGGTAGAGAGGCCGCACACAGGGACCAACTAGCCATCTGGCTGCTCTTGCAGATGTACTTACCCTGCTCAGCCTACAGGTTGCTTTTGGGTGCCCTAAATTTTTTATAGCCACTTCTTGCATACCTCCATTAGATGAATGCTTTCATATAAATCTTTAACATGCCTTAGAATTAATTTTAGTTTGTGTTATGACTCTGTAGTTGTTAGCTATTGCTGCATAACAAATTAGTCCAAAACTTAGTGACTCAAAACACTAATAATATTTTCTCTTGTTTTTTTAACGGTCTGGAATTCAGCCAGGGTGGACACAGTGGGAAGGGCTTGTCTCTACTCATGGTGTTTGGGGCAGACTCAAAGGCTGGGGGCTGAAATCATCGGAAGGCCTGACTGAGGGTAGAGGATCTGCTTCCAAAATGACTCACTCACATGACAAATTAGTTGGTTCTGGCAAGTTGGCCTCCTTTCCAAGAAGTGCCTCTCCACACATGAGCTTCTCTGCAGGGTTGCTTGAGTGTCCTCATGACATGGCTGGTGGTTCCCAAAAAAGCAAGTGATCCAAGAGCTGTTGCTCTTGGAATAAGTTCAATCCTTTCTATGACCTAGCCTCAGAACTCACAAAGCATCACTCTCAATACGCCCTATTCATCAGAAGCAAGGCAGTAATTCCAGCACACTTTCTAGGCAGAGGAATTAGGTACACCTGTTGAAGGGAAGCAGGTCATAATTAGAGGATATATTTTTGAACCACCACAGAATCTAACTTAGGTTCGTACAAATATATAAACAGCTGTCCAGTACCACATATTGAATAGTCTATCATTACTATATCAGTTTGAGCCATGACTATTTGCATTTACTAAGAATGTGTGTTATTACCATTGAAGACGTTCCAGTGGGATAAGATGTGAAAGCAGAAGACAGTGGTATTGATGATCCTGACCCTGTATAGGCCTAGGCTAATGTGTGTTTGTGTCTTAATATTTGACGAAAAGTTTAAAATGTAAAAAATAAACAATTTCAAAAGTAGGAAAAAAGCTTATAGAATAAGGATATGAAGAATGAAAATATTTTTGTATAGCTGTACAATGTGTTTGTGTATTTAAGCTGTTATTAAAAGAGTCAAAAAATTTAAAAATTCTTAAGGTAGAAAAGTTACAGTAAGCTAAAGTGAATATATTATTGAAGGAAAGAAAATTTTTAAAAATAAATTGAGTGTGGGCTTAGTGTACAGGGTTTTAAAGTCTACAGTAGTGTACAGTAGTGTCCTAGGCCTTCGTATTTACTCACCACTCACTCGCTGACTCACCCAGAGCAACTTCCAGTCCCGTAAGCTCCAAGCTTACGGTAGGTGCCCTAGACAGGTGCACCAGTTTCAATCTTTCATACCATATTTTTACTGTATCTTTTCTATGTTTAGATACACAAATACTTACCATTGTGTTACAGTTGCCTACAGTGTTCAGTACCACACTGTACAGGTTTGTAGTCTAGAAGCACAGCCTACAGCCTGGGTGTGTAGTAGGCTGTGCTGTTTCGGTTTGGGTAAGTACACTCTATATTGTTTGCACAATGATGCAATTGCCTGACGATGCATTTCTCAGAACATCTGCTCACTGTTACGCAACGGAGGACTGTGAATGGGAGTTTATTTTGTTTCTCAGTCTGTACTGGCAGCGAATCATACATAGCTTAGTTTATCAGACAAGCTGCTTTTCTTGAGCAAAGAAAGAACTAGGAGAGAAACGGGGCTTTGGAACCCTGATGCGGCAATGCTGAAAGAGGAGAAATATCCCAAGGAAGGGAAAGGTGTGTTGCAGAACGATGAAAAATAGGCGGCTTCTCACAGCTGTTCTCAGGGGACGAGACGGGGTGGGATGCAGCTCCGCCGGTGCCTAACACTAAGGGCCCTCATCCTGCCGATTCGGTTGTGTCGGGACGGCCAGTGCTGTCTCCTCGTCAGATGCTGCTTCTGGTCTCCCCGCAGAAGACGCCACTGGAGTTGCCTTTTCAAGGATGGGGACATTTGAAGGCCCTGGACGCTCAGCTCTGCGGCGGGCTGAGATCTCACTAGCACCCCCTGGTGGAGGCCGGCGCCAAGCTGATGCGGGAAGTAGGGCGCGGAAGCGCTCCGGATTGGACCGGTAGCAGCTAGACTGAAACGCCTGTATTTAAAGGGATAGTAACTTGGACTCGTTCTGCAATATCCCCACAGGGGCCTGACTGAGTGAGCGAGCATGGACGGCCGCGGGGCTTTCTGGACAGGGGCCATTCCCAGAGCCAGGCAGGAAGGCCTCGGGAGGCTGGGGCTCCCGTTCCCGGTGAAGCGGACGCCGCCAGCGCCCTAGAACCCAGGAGGAAGCACACAGGCCCCACAGAGAGTGGTTGGCAGGATTCACTCGGGGATTAGGATGCCGGCCAAATCGCGGAATTTGAGGCTGGAATCCAAGCTCAACAGGAAAGTAGTGAAATACAAATGGGAAAAACAGGGCTCTGGAGCAGGGAGGGAGCTGGTGCCGGCATTTCCCACCCACGCCGGTTTGGGAAGGCGGGACCGACGCCGGCCGCCCCCTGCTGGAGGGGATGTGGCATCTCACGGGCTGCCCGGGAGCGGGGCTGGCTACTCCTGCGACCAGCGTGAAGAGGGTCTCAGGGGGGGCTGTGGGGGGATCCCCCACGCACCCTTGTTCCTCTCACCGTTACCTCTGGATGCCTCGGGGCAAAGGCCTTCCTCCACCTATAAACAGAGTCGACGCATGGGTCTTGGAACCCGGGCACACCAGTCCCCAGCTAACGAAATCCCCGAGGTGGGGGATTCGAGAGGGTCACGTTTGGCCCAGGAACCCGCAGTCCTCTTTGGTCTTCGGCCGTCTATTTCTAAGCGTGGGCTTCTGGCACGGCGGCTCTGGGCACAGCCCATGCTGCTTTCGGGCTGGGTGGCTTCAGTGACGACAACAATTATCACAGTGACGGTGACCTTCACCCCAACAGGACTGCTGTGTGTGAAGCACTCAAGAGAGCCCCTACAACCAACCTGCCAGGAGTCGGCTCCTGAAAACTGGGTCGGAAAAGGTCAGTGCCCATCAGAATCGAGCTGTTGGCGAAAAGCTGGAAAGGTCAGGAGCTTTGTCCATCTCAAGGGCAACAAACTGCCTTGACCCTGAGGACCCTGAAGACGAGTTTCCCTCACCGCAGCTCTCGAGACAACAGGGATCGGATTCAGAAAGACACTGCCTGTATAAGGCTCTTGTTTGTCTTGTTTTTAATTCCTGCCCTCTGCCTCCAAATCTCAGTCCTCTATCTGTGAAACGGAATTCGGCCTTGCCTGTCCACAAAATGAAGACAAGGCATCTCGTGTATGTTAAGATGAAACAAGATCTTAGCAAAAGAGTAATGATTTCTTTTTTAAAACATTTTTACTGTACTAAAAGGTACTATAACATAAAATTACCATTTCAATCATTTGTAAGTTCAGTGGCATTAAGTACATTCACATTGTCGGGCAGCTGTCAGAGGTGTTGGAACCAGAGCGACTCCATCTTGAACAGGGGCTGCGCAAAATGAGGCTGAGACCTGCTGGGCTGCATTCCCAGGAGGTTAGGCATTCTTCGTCACAGGATGGGTCAGTGGCTGCCAGGGAGGCAGGGTGGTTACCCCAGGAACCAATGAATTGCATCTCAGGGGAGGTTTCGCCAGATACAAGTCACAAAGACCCTGCTGATTAAACAAGATGCAGTAAAGAAGCTGACCAAAACCTACCAAAACCAAGATGGTGACAAAAGCAACCTCTGCTCGTCCTCACTGCTCATCATACACTAATTATAATGTATTAGCATGGCAAAAGACACTCCCGCTAGTGCCATGGCAGCTTACAAATGCCATGACAACATCTGGAAGTCACTCAATGTGGTCTAAAAAGGGAAGGAACCCTCAGTTCCAGGAACTCCCCATCCTTTCCCAGAAAACTCACGAATAATACACTCTTTGCTTATCACATAATCACAAAATAACCATAACTATACCAAAGTAAAGGAATAAATAACTGAAGTAAGGATACGTTTATCCGAAGGAATAAATATACCAAAGTAAAATAACCAAAGTAAAGGAATGAAAGGGTGGCTACTCCATAGGCAGAGCCCATGCTGCTGTTCTCCCTATGGAGTAGCCACCCTTTTATTCCTTTACTTTTCTTAATAAATGTGCTTTCATTTGAGTCTGTTGCCCACTCTTGAATTCCTTCCTTCATGTAGCCAAGAACCCACGTAGCCTCCCAGGCTGAACCCCAGTTTCAGGGTTCATCCTATGACACAAGCATCACCACCATCTACTTCCAGAACTTTTTCATCATCCCCAAAAAACTCTGGACTAATTAAACACTAACTCCCTATTCCCCCTTGCCCTCAACCCCTGGCAACCACCACTCTCCTTTTTGTCTCCATAAATTCGACTACTCCAGGTACCTCACAGGAGTGGAATCTTACAGTATGTGTCCCTTGTGACTGGTTTATTTCACCTAGCAGAATGTTTTAAGGTTCATCTATGTTGTGGCATGTGTCAGAATTTCCTTCCTTTTGAAGGCTGAATAATACTCTGTTGAATGAATAGATCACATTTTGCTTATCCACTCCTCTGTTGATGGACTCCTGGGTTGCTTCCACTCCTTGGCTATTGTGAATAATGCTGCTATGAATATGAGTATGCAAATACCTGTTGGAGTCCCCGCTTTCAAAGCTTTGGGGTTCACATCCAGAAACGGAATTGCTGGATCATAGGGTCAATCTATTTTGGAGGAATAGTCATACTGTTTTCCACAGTGACTGTACCATTCTACATTCCCGCAAAATTATTTCTTTCTATCTGCCTTACCCCACTGGTTAGAACACAGAGAAGTTACTTTTTCGTTTCTAAATCCCCAGCACCAGGAACAGTGTCTAGTTCATAACAGAGCTCTATAGAGAACTGTGGGAAAAAAAGTGCAATTTATATGCTGCTGCCTCTTCATTTGGCATCTCAGTACGTGGCACACAGAAAGTAGGCACTGAAGAAGGGTTGAAGGACCTAATGAGTACATAAATGAATGCAGTTACCATTGCTTTTCCCTTGGTCTAGACTGAGGACAGACATTTTTGTAAATTAAGCTACTTAGTTAAATGTAGACCTCTGGCCAGTTTTGCTCATCCAGAAGTTTCACTTTAATGCCACTTCAAAGATACTGTTTTCTGTAAATCAGATCATAATTGTGATGAGAATGATGTGGGGATGTGTCCTGGAGTCTCCCCATCCCCCACCTCACAGCCTAATGTATAATGCACATTTTATTCAGGACCATTTTGGATGTGTAGGATCTGCTCCAGAACACAGGATAATGGGCCTCTTTTCTGGGGATGGTGTGGTTCCATCATTAGATAGCAGGTGTGTCATCTGCAGGTACTGGTCTCACTATTCAACCACTGGTTGAAAGATTGGTTCAAGATCAACTCTTTGAAAAATCAAAGTATTACTTTGACAAATGCTTTTTTGATATTTCTCAACCAATTAACCTTGAAAAGTTCACCATGAAGTTGAATTGCCTAAACTTATACATTGTACGGGCACTGAGATGCAATTTTTAGGGCTGTGTGGGCATCAGCGATGCCTGTTTTCAATACATTGTAGCTATGCTCAGTGTCATGGGCCTTGTAGGGCTGTGACCTCTTTTTGTCTAAGCATTGAAGCCAATCTAAAACTCTTTTCCAAAAAGAAAATGTTTTCTTTGCTAATAAGTCACCATCAACTGCAGCAGAGGCAGCTGTTTGGGCTTCACAATTTGCGGAAGCACATGCCAGCCTGGCTCTGTCTTGTGCTTGTTCACAGTATATGGCTTTGGCCTTGTTCAGCATCAGGGAGTAGCTGTTCCTTGGGTCATGCATGGAGTTGGATTTAACCCTGGCTTTCAGCTGGCCAGTCCTCATCAGGAGCTTGGGCAGGAGAAATAGTACTCTGGTGAATGGTCTGAAGACATTAGATCATAGATGACCTTGGCTGCAAGCAACTAAATCCAGACCACAACAGTTTATCCAAATAGGGTTAACCAAACAAGTACAATGTGTACCCAAATGATATCAGTGTCCCATGATCCTTCCATCATCCACTGGATGATTTCTTAATTCAAAGTCAAACAAAAACAAAAGCAGATTTGAAACATTCTCGTCCATCCTTGAAAGTGGATCACATTCCATGGTCTCGCTCTTTGAAGTGGTCAACTGAACAGCTGGATACATGGTCTGGAGCTGGGAGGAGGAGTGCCTTAGTCCATTCCTGCTGCTATGACAAAATAGCTTAGACTTGGTAATTTATAAATAATAGACATTTATTTCTCATTGTTCTGGTGGCTGGGAAGTCCAAGGTCAAGGTGCCGGCAGATTCAGTGTCTGGTAAGCTCTCTGTGTCCAAGATGACACCTTGTTGCTGCATCTTCTGAAGAGGACAAATGTTGTGTCCTCATATGGCAGAAGAGATGCAGGGCAAAAGGGCCAAGAAGCCCTCTTGAGCCTCTTTAATGAGGGCATTAATTCCATTCATGAGGGCAGAGCCCTCATGACTTTGGGCCTTAACCCAAAAGGCTCCACCTCTTAATACCAGCACAATGAGGTAAGTTTCACCATGAATTTTGGAGGGACATAAACATTCAAACCGTGGCAAAGAGTCTGGACCAGGGGATGACTCTGTAAAGTGAGTGCTTGTCCACTGCCAAAAGAAAGGGATAAGATGAGGAATGCGAAGCTGAGAAGGGGAGGGTTCGAGATCATCACTGCATTGAGAGAAAGGGGAGTTGGGCAGAGGAGTGTAGTAGCAATGGTGGGCATGGCGATGGCTCAAATGAAGAAGGTGATTGCAGATTTCCCTGTTGCATGCTTGGCTCCAGTGGTGTTCAGAGCTCAACCACATGCTCAGTGAGAGTAGAGAGTTGAGTTTACCCAGGCCTGTAGTTCTGCACGACAACTGCAGTGAAAAGGGATAGGGGAGGGTGCTGAGCATATTGGCAAGAGTGTTTTCAGAGTCATGGGGCCTGGAATGCAAGCTGGATATGGAGGCAAGTGAAGAGAGGCTGGTGGGTTGGGAGATGCAGACTGAGAGACCTTCTGAGGTAGGAGCATTTGGACGAGCATGCTGGGAGGACAAGAAGCTGTGGTCAGAGGTGGATGTTCAAGTTTTGGAAGGTGGAACAGCTAGGGGCGATGACAAGGTGTAGGGTGTGAATTTGAGAGTGGACAGTTGGGGCAGCATAGCACAGAAGGTCACTGAAGGAGGAAATTGAGGAGCCCAGAGCCCAGGGTGGGGGATGGGAGTTGTCTATATGTGTGTCTGTTAGGGGTCGAGTTTGGCTGCATATAACAGACAACCCAAATAGCAACAGCTTAAAAGAGACAAGAGTATATTTTTTTTCTGATATAGCAAAAAGTGCAGAAGTAGACAGCTCAGGTCTGGCATGGTGACTCCAAGATGTCATCAGCAACCCAGAGTTCATTGATCTTTTTGCTTCCCAGGGGTATGGCACTCTTCCTCATGCTTACCAGATGGCTGCTGGAATTCCAGGAATCACATGCAAATTCTAGTCAGGAGCAAAGAGGAAGAGACACAGTGAAAAGGGGTATACAGCGGCAGAAGGAAGCTCCTCAAATGAACTCTCCTAGAACTCTAGCCAGTAGCTTCTCCTTCTATCACAGTGGCCAGAACTGTGACAAGTGACCATCCTTAGGGGAAAAAAGATGCTGAGAAATGTGAATTTTGTTGCCACCTTACATTTTCAAAGGAGTTCCATTCGTAAGTACAGAACGCTCAGAGAAGAGGCAGCAGATCTAGGATATGGAGCAGCAGCTCTTAAGGGCACAGTGGGAAGGTTTCAAGACTGAGGAGGATCTTGGATTTGGGTAGGGGAAGGCAGTTCACAGTATTGTGGAGGAAATGCTGTGAAAGAGAAAGTGGAAGGCATAGAAGCTTAAACTTTCAATATGACTGGTGAATACAAGGATGAAGGGCAAAGGGAATTCAGATTCATGGTGGTCAGATTAAGACCTTCAGCGGATCTGTCTCCCAGCCCCACATACCCACTTCCATGTTCTGCTCTTTACTGAAGCTGAAAGTCTGCAACCTTCATTCTCTGACTCCCTTACATTTTCTTAGGCTTCTTGCTAGCTTCTGCCAAAAAGAGGCCCTGGCAGGATATTAGATGGCAGGGGGCAGAGGTAAGGATTCCATGTTAACAGGTGCTGGAAGTTGCTGGTGTGGCAATGAGAACTGGGCCCCGGTCAAGGCAGCACTACTTTGGTAGATCCAGAATCAACCATGATAACCGTGACAGTGTCTTCAACAGTGCAGCAGTAGACACAGGCCCCTGGTGCTGGAATCCAATACAGGGACAGGAGCAGCACGGAGTCACGGAACACCGTCTTGCCTTCATGTCACTTTTCCATTTCTTCTTTCTCCCTCTTACTCTACCAGCTACCTGTGGAGATGTTGAACCTTTTATCTGTAGCTGTCTGCTTAGGAACAGAAGAAAAGGCAGCTCATTGCTTGACTCAGCTTTCGGCTTAATTTTTTTCTTTTGGCAGAGTGAATTGGGGTCCCAGGTGTTTATTTTCCTTTTGTAGTACCTTTCCTCAACATGCAATTTAATACAAAAAGAACAATAAACCTTAACAAAGTTTGGCGTGTATTATTCCAGACTTTCCTCTTGGATTTTATGTACACTTATCTGAATCCATGCAGATCATGGCATGTGTGTCTGTGTGTTTATACACATTTTTTTTTTTGGTGTGCCTCATTCTGCAACTTGATTTTTAAAAAAATTTGATAACTGATCTTGGAGATCTGTCCATGTTGTTACATATATGAGATTTTTGTATTTCTTTTAATTAATGGTGTTCAAGTAGCCGTTTATGTAACGATGAACATTCAGGTTTTTGCAATTTTTTGCTCTTAATAAGGTGCCCTGGTGAACAAACATTCTTGTACGTGTGCCAGAGTTTCTCTGGAGTAATTAACCAGCGTGGAATTACAGAGTTGTAGAATGTGTGCATTTTTAGTTTTATTAAAACTAAAGTAAAACTTTAATTTTACAGTTTGCCCAATTGTTCCTCAGAGTGGCTGTGCCAATTTATACTCTCCACCCATAGGTAGGAGAGTGTCCTCTCTAATTCTTGATTTTTCTAAGCTCTTTAATTTTGGTTAGTTGGGAGATAAAATAGTATCGTTCTGTTTTAGTTTTCATGTCCCTATGGACTAATTTTAGCATTTGAGCATCTTGGATAAGTTCTTGATAGGTTGGTGATGGCTACTTCAGGCTGACTTGCGTTTGTGAGGTGGTGTGGCCCATACTCCATGGTTTTCAGTGGCAGGCCTTAGAAATGGCTCTTTTTGACAAAAAGATTCACGAAGAAACTTACTGTGATATCTTTAAAAAAATTAATATTTTGTGAGTACATAGTAGGTGTATATGTTTACAAAATGTATATACATGAAATTTTTTGATATGGCCATACAATGAGTAATAATCCCATCAGGGTAAATGAGGTGTCCATCACCTCAATCACCAGGGTTTGTGCTGCCAGAAAATGCTACTGAGCTGTCAGTCATCTGAGGTTGTTGACCTGGACAGAGGCAAGGGGGAGAAACACAGCCCCAGGCCTGGCCAAGAGCAGGACCTGTGCAGATGCCCCCAGAACTGTAGGTGCCAAGCAGTGAGGGCAGCCCCTTTTGTGGCAAGCCTCTGTGGAGGGCCACTGTTCAGCCTTGGGGTTCATTATATTTCGGGGAAGCTGGCCAGTGTTATAGATTCCTTCAGACGCTATGTAATCCTGTGATGAATTTAGATTCCGAGGCTTCAAGCAGGATCCAGTGGGGAACTATAACCTTTCTGCTATGATAAAATGGAAAAGAGCAGGACAGGGAAGGGACGGGAAACCTGAGATTGGTTATGGTTACACTTAATTGTTTTTTTTGTTTTGTTTTGTTTTGTTTTGTTTTTTTGAGATGGAGTCTTGCTCTGTTGCCCAGGCTGGAGTGCAGTGGCACAATCTCGGCTCACTGCAACCTCCACCCCCCGGGTTCAAGCGATTCTTCTGCCTTAGCCTCCCGAGTAGCTGGGACTACAGGTGTGCGCCATCACGCCTGGCTAATTTTTGTATTTTTACTAGAGACAGGGTTTCACCATATTGGCCAGGCTAGTCTGGAACCCCTGACTTCGTGACCCGCCCACCTTGGCCTCCCAAAGTGTTGGGATTACAGGCATGAGCCTCTACAAGATGCTATTCAGCAAGCTAATGGAGTCACCTTCCCTGCAGACCTCAGTTATATTGTGGCAGGAAAGGATCAACTCATTCTGTTTCTGGGAGACTCACGTTCAAGGCCAGGCTTTGGGACTTTGTGCCTCAGTTTCCTAACCTGTAACACTGAGTCCTGCTTCCCTCGGGGCGGGGGGATCCTGCTGTTAATAAGAAGCACCAAGCCAGAAATCAGGACCACAAATTCTAGCCTCTGCTCCAACAGGAACTCTCTGGGTAACTTAAGCGTTTTTCCTTAAGCTCTCTCTCTTCCTCGGTTTTTCAATCTGTAAGAGGGTGTGAGCATGCGTGTTGCACTGGCTCCTGTGGGATTAAAGAAGACAGGAGGTGTGAAGAGTTTGGATAAACGCCGCGGATATAGCCTTCAGGTGCAAACTCAGGTGTGCGGGAAAGTGGACTGGGAGTCTTTGCGGCCACAAACAACTAAAACCTAACTTCAGATGTAAAGATTATATGCAGTTTTGGATGAAACCGCTTGGCCGGGGCGATTTCCGCCCTATCTTCCCGGAAACTGGGCAGCAGGCTGAGAGAGTTCCAAAATGAGGACAAGCTCTGAAGACCAGCCCCGCATCCTCCAGCTCTTCCAGGGTCCCACGGCTCCGGTCGGCTCCCGCGCGCCACCTGGTGCCGTGTCCCCGCCACTGCCCAGAAACCACGTGTAAGAAAGCGCTGACAACCTAACTACGCACTGTGGTTTCGACCCATCCCAACCAGTAGGGAAGGAGGAGGCGGGGCGGAGGAAAGCGAGGGCCCAATCCCCTCCCGCTTTCCGAGGGGAAGGCGGGGCTTGGGGTTTACCACGTTGGGTTTGTCCGCAGCGCTAATTACTTTTTCCAAAGGCTGGAGGGCTTCACTCCGGCTGGCGCCGCCGCCTAGCGCGCTCCTGCTTCGCCGCCACGGTCCGGGGGGCTGCCGGTCCCGGGTACCATGTGTGACGGCGCCCTGCTGCCTCCGCTCGTCCTGCCCGTGCTGCTGCTGCTGGTTTGGGGACTGGACCCGGGCACAGGTAGCGCCCCCTCCCACAGCCCTCTTCACCCCGCGTCCCGCGGCTACCTTCCCTCTGCGTTCTCGCGGCGTCCTGGCGGCCCGGGGGCGGCGGCGGGACCGCTGACGGCGCCCGAGCGGAGGAGGCGCGGGCCGCGGCCGGAGTACGGGAGTCGGGTGGCTCCGTGGCAGGCGCGCCGCCGCCGGGTCTCCGCTCGCCGATGCGCGGCGCCGTTCCGGGAGGTGCTCGGGCGGCTGCGCCGGAGACCCTCCCCGGGTGGCGCGGGCCGGCGTGGAGGTGCCGGGCGAGGGAAGGGAAGGCAGCGCCCGCTCCGGGTCGCGCTGTCCCCGCGCTGGCGCGGCTGGCGGCCAGCGGGAGGGCGGGCGTCCGGGCGGGCCCCGCCGCGCTGACGCGTCTCCTCTCTCCCCGCAGCTGTCGGCGACGCGGCGGCCGACGTGGAGGTGGTGCTCCCGTGGCGGGTGCGCCCCGACGACGTGCACCTGCCGCCGCTGCCCGCAGCCCCCGGGCCCCGACGGCGGCGACGCCCCCGCACGCCCCCAGCCGCCCCGCGCGCCCGGCCCGGAGAGCGCGCCCTGCTGCTGCACCTGCCGGCCTTCGGGCGCGACCTGTACCTTCAGCTGCGCCGCGACCTGCGCTTCCTGTCCCGAGGCTTCGAGGTGGAGGAGGCGGGCGCGGCCGGGCGCCGCGGCCGCCCCGCCGAGCTGTGCTTCTACTCGGGCCGTGTGCTCGGCCACCCCGGCTCCCTCGTCTCGCTCAGCGCCTGCGGCGCCGCCGGCGGCCTGGTACTGCCCGCGCCACCTCCGGGTCGGCCCGTCTGGTCTGTTGCGGCGCAGAGTGGTCGCCGTGGAGGGTGGGGGTGGGGCGCCTCTGCTGGAAGTCCAGCCTCCAGGAGAACCGGAGGGAACCCCCTGCCTTTCCACCTCTCCCCATCCCCCACCCCGGCCTTCGGTACCCTCTATAGGCAAAGGGAGTGGGAGGGGCAGCATCCCAGTCCAGCGCCTCTGCAGCCCGTGGAACCCGCGCGGAGCTGGGGTTGCATGGGGTATACGCCGCCCGCCCTAGGGAGCGCAGATCTGGCAGGGATGAAACTGTCAGGGCCCTGGACAGAGGCGCCTTGGCCCCAATGTAGAGAGAACACTGCATCTGCACCAGTGTGTCAAAGTGTATGTCACGGGAGTACCTGTGTACGTGTAGGTGTTATGTTCTAGGACTTGGAGGTGGGGGAGTGGGCATTCACCTCCCTTCCTTTTGAATCTTCTCTCTGTACCTGGAACAGGAAGTTTGGAGAGGTACCCAGACAGGCCACGGCTCACCCCACTCTTCCTAGCTGAAACGTAAGAAACAGGAGAGAAAGGGTGTTTGTCTTTGCGTCCTTATACTATTAGTAGGCATTTATCTGGTGCCCACCCCCAACCAGGCCTGAGGGGTGCTTACATTGGTGATAAACCCTATTCCTGCCCCCAGGAGCTCCCTTGCTGTGGCAGTAACTTCCCTGCCCCGAAGTTCCTGGCCTGTTGCATTTGAGGCACCGGGAACAGGTGCTCCCAGGGGGAGGGGGGGTTCTTGTGTGCACTTGCCCTGCCTGCGCGCACACTTGATCATGTGGCTACACTGGCGCCCAGACGAGCACTCAGCTTCTCCATCGTGCCCCGAAAGCCGCACACATGGCCGGCAGATGGGCTGCCCCCAGCGAAGCTTGGTATGGACCCAGAGCATGAACCGCAGGGGTTCTCTGTCTTCTGTCATGACTGGCCTCTGGGGAGGCAGTTTCTGATATTAGTTTGTGTCCGTTCTTCCCAGACACAAGAAACTGCTCCCTACACCTCCACCTTTTCTTCTGCCACCATCTAGAATTCTCCAGCCCTTACTCACAGAGTCTGTGGCGAGTCCTCGAGAATCTACGAAGCTAGAAGGCTGGAGATGCAAGGTCTTATGTGAGACCTCTCTCTTCCCAGTCCTGCGGGTATCTCTGTGTGTAGTTTCCTAGATCAGTCTGGCTCTCCTTTCAGGAGTTTTCTGAGTTCTGATTAGGGTGTGATAGGCTTTTGCTCAGCTGGGAAAAATAGGCAACCTTGGTGAAACAAGGAAAGTGATGTAGACCCTTGGAGGGGGCCTGGTAGGAAGGAGCTAATGTGGACCTGGGGCGGGGAATGTGGACCTGGGGCGGGGAATGTGGACCTGGGGCGGGGAATGTGGACCTGGGGCGGGGAATGTGGGTTGTGGGCAAGGAGGCTTAAGTAGGAGTGAGAAAAGCTCAGATCACTGTAGGGCTCGGGTCAAGGCTGTATCATGTTCTGGGAGGGACTGGGAAGGCCCACATCATTTTTCCTGTTTTTGCCAAAGTGTTTAAAGTCTAAGTCACATCATTGTACTGTACATGGAAACATCTGAATCCCATTTGCTGCGGTTTAGTGAGTTTCTGTAGAGGTCAGAGTTTATACTTCTTGGTGTAAAGTTTCCAGCAAGGAGCTATCTGTGAAGGAGCCGAGGTGGAAAGCTGGATAACATTGATTTAAAATCCTTGCAGAATGAGGGCTGGGCCCTGTCATAGATGGCATCTCAGCCAGCTTCTCGGCAAGACTGTCCTTCCCTTTAGCACCATGTGAGGGTGCTGTGCTTTAGATAAAGGAACCTGGCCAACAGGCTGAGTTCAGTGTGTGCCAGTGGCGGGTGTACCTCTGAGACTTCAGCTTTTAAATTCCCGCCGGAGCAGACACTTCTGTTGTTTAGTCTGCCTTGTTCATCCCGTTCGTGTGAGCTGGACACTGGACACTTCCCCCTCCGTACGTGCTGAAGGCAGGAGGGAAGAGACAGTGGGGTGACTTGGAGGTGGACCCTTTGTTTGCAAGGTGGTCCTGAAAGCGTAAAGAAAAGAAAGCAACAGGAATTTGGGCTAACCAAGTTTGCATGGCAGACTAGCTTTGACTTTGGTTCTCAGTTCAGGTGGCTGATGATGTTGTGTTAGTCCCTCTTGACTGTGGTAGAAGCTCTGTGAAGTGGACATGTGGAGTTGTGTGTGTGTGTATTTGCTACTACAGGCTTGGCTATAAGGTGTGGGAAGGGAGGCTATAAGTAGATGATTTTTGGTGGCCATGGAGGAGGGGCGTTTCGAAGTGTCCTTGTATCTAAAAATGAGGAGCAAGATTCGGGCAAACTTCTTCTCTTAAGGACCAGATAATAAATAGTTTAGGCTTTGTGGGCCACATAGCCTTTGTTGCAGCTGCTCAAAGCTGCCCTTTTAGTGTGAAAGCAGCTACAGCTACGGATGGCATACGAGCGAATGGATGTGGCCACGTTCAACAAAACTTCGTTCCGGATGTTGAGTATCATGTTAATTGCTGGTAAGTCCCACTGTATTGAACATCTCCTAAAGGGCTCAGTAGAGAGTGTTGAGTGCCTGGGCTGGGGGCACACAGGTTCTATTCCATGTTGCTTGGAATCTGTGCTGTTTGTCTCCAGAGATGTTTGCGGTCTGTTTAAAGGAGACGCATTATTAGAATAGATCATTCTGTAGCTGTTTAGGGGCCATGGAGAGTAAAGCACCTGTTCCATTTTTGCTCCTTCTCCTTTTGACAGCAGACAGAGGCATGGGCCTGCCGCATTCCTTTCTTGGTGTCTTATCTTGAAAAGCTGGGCCAGCTGCGCCTTTTGGATCTTCAAAGGCCATAGACTTAAGTATTAATTGTTTTCTGTTTATGCTTCTTCATTGTATTTACATTTCCAAGAGTCTTTAGAGCATGGGTTTTTTGGAAGTGTTTCTATGAGCATATCATTTCAAAGCATGAACTTCAGGTGTCTGAGGAAGGCCTTTACACTCTTCGTGAATTTATGTAAGTTCGGATCAGCTGCCTCTGTGATCAGGACTGGATCGTGGAAGGCCAGTGGAATTGGAATCAGGCTGAACTTCATAGGTAGACAGGATAGCGGAGAGGGCACTTCAAGAACAGCATGAGCGTCAGGCTCTGAAAAGAGTCTATGCAGCTTGTCTGAAGTGAGTGGCTGGAGGACTTGTTTTAGGAAGAGTGAACGAGAGGAGGGGAGGGCTGGAGGCCCCTGCTGTCGGGTTTGGTCTGCCAACCAGTGGCCATCCTTCCTTGGATGATACTCACAAAGCTTGGGAAGGCCACCCACTGGAATGTGTCCACCCCTTCTTGGAAAAAGCTGTGGCCTGCCAGGGGCACACTGTGAGATGGTGGGACCAGACAGACCACCAAGGAGCTCTGGGCTGCAAAACATTAAGCCATAACCGCGTTCCAGGCCACCTTGAAGGACTGTGAGAAGGTCAGGGATCCACGTTCCAGGCCACCTTGAAGGACTGTGAGAAGGTCGGGGATCCTCCTACCATAGCTCCTCTGTTGCCACAGCCACATGCTGTAGGACTGTTATTTGGAATCACTGGGGTCAGTCTGGTGGCCCAGCCCACCTCACTCTGACTGGTCAGCCTGACTGCAGACCATGTGTCCATGTTGGTAGCACGTCATTTGTGGCACATGGGACATTGATAGTTCCGTACAGCTATTCCAGTCCACTTGAGAACTTTAGAGAATGCGTACCTCTAATTTATAGGGGAGCAAGTGTAGTCCAGATAAGAATAGATAGGGGCAGCCAGGTGCGGTGGCTTACACCTGTAATCCCAGCACTTTGGAAGGCCGAGGTGGGTGGACCAGCAGGTCAGGAGCTCAAGACCAGTCTTGGCCAACATGGTGAAACCTCGTCTCTACTAAAGATACAAAAAATTAGCTGGGCATGGTGGTGGGCGCCTGTAATCCCAGCTACTCGGGGGGCTGAGGCAGGAGAATCACTTGAACCTGGGAGGTGGAGCTTGCAGTGAGGTGAGATCCCGCCAGTGCACTCCAGCCTGGGTGAGCTCAGCCAGCTGATGAGTAGGCAGCGTAGGTTAGAAGTGTTGGGGACCCCGCTTTTAAGAGGGCAGCCTGCATGTGTACGACTCCTGTGATGAAAAGGCAGGTTTGGGATGTTACTACCTCTTTCTTTAGAAAAGAGTCATCAAACCCTTTTGATTGATTGATTTACAAAATTGCCCAGCTTTATAATGCAGCCTACTCGATGGAGAACAGCTGAGTAGGAGTTAGTCTTGTCAAAAATTATATGGTGTGGAGACCCATTGGAAGGGTCTGCATTATAATACATCATTATATTGAGACAGGTCTGAGGAAGGTACGTAGTCCTAAGTGATTACTTATTATTGCTGAGGAATTGATTGTGTGCAGAATAAATATGTTTGGAGAATACAAAGCACATATATAGAACTTTGTACAAAGAAACAATTGAGTGGATGTTAAGGGGCACTTTGGCAGGAATGGAAGAAGGGCAAAGACAGTTTTGTGGAGTTGAGAGGCACGGAAGTATTGGAGGGAAGAACTCAAAGTTCTAAGGCCTCTGGCTGCCACCTCTGGAACAACATTCCTGTGGCCGCATGGTGGCTTCTCTTTGTCCCCCTTTGTCCTCTTCAGCCCTGCATACTCTTGTTTTCCTCCTGATTGCTCAGGGCTTCATCCAGCTGCAGCTCTCCAGGGCTGGGCTGACTCCTCTTAGGCTGCCAGGCACTGACTGCTCCTGCACCAGGCTGCCCACCAGCATCGTCTAGGACACACGTTAGATTTTCCCACTTTGAACTTTTGTTGACAACATTTAAAAACAAATGAAAAAGAAGTAAAAGATGGGACGATGAAGTGAAGCAGTCTTCTTTGACTGATTGCATTCTTGGAGCTTACTTCCTGAACTCTGAAATACTGCAGCTGCCTGATCTTGGATGTGTGTGTGATGGGGAAGATGTTTTTTGCAGCCAGTACATCTGAGGGAACCATGCAGAGTGGTTGGTTAACTTTTCCCTGGACCCGCTTCTGTGCACAGGTTCCCAGATGCATAGTCACATTCTTGCTTCTTAGGAAATGAAACTGTTTGGCCATTTGGAGCTGTGATCTTGAGCGAGTCACTTAACTCCTTTGAACCTTTCTGCCTGCAGCCATACAGGGGTAAATAACATGGCCCTGCAAGGCTGTTGGTAGAATGGAAGAAGATAAAGTCTGTGAAATCATTTAGTGAGAGCCTGGCACATTAAGGCATTAAAAACAGGCCGCTTCTCCTGCCCCGCAGGCTGTTCCCAGACTTTTCTAGTTATACATCAGCTGATCAGTCATCGCTGTTGCCTGAATGAGCAGATCATTATCACGCACCTGCCACGTGCAGGATGCTCTGGTAGGCGCCCAGCAAGGCTCAGAGAGAAAGACAATGCAGGCCCTGTCTGGGAAGACAGTCCCAGCCTCCTGGAGGTAGGTGTGCTGGAGCCTGGAACTGGGCAGGGCGGGGCTCTGGGGAGGGAGGAGGGTAGCCTTCAGATTCCAGGAGGGAGGAGTGAGTGACTGAAAAGTCACCGAGGCCCCATTGTCCTGAGATAAGGGACCCATGAGTGGATTTGTGGGGTGGTGGTTTTAAGGGAGAGATGGGGGTAGAGGAACTGAACTGGCAGGCGTGTGGATTAAATGGGGCAGGTCTCTGGGTGCCAACCGAAGGCATTTGGACTTGATCCT
This sequence comes from Pan troglodytes, assembly GCF_028858775.2. Taxonomy (NCBI): domain Eukaryota; kingdom Metazoa; phylum Chordata; class Mammalia; order Primates; family Hominidae; genus Pan; species Pan troglodytes. The sequence goes on along the minus strand of NC_072414.2, from coordinate 92,209,941 downwards.
AGAGCAGTGGTTCTCAACCTTGAGCCGGCGTTACAGTCCCCTGGAGGGCCCGTTAAACTGACTGCTGGGCCCCATCCAGGAGTTTTTGATGTAGCAGGTCTGGGGTGGGCCTGAGAGCTTGCATTTCTCACAAGTTCCCCAGGGGATGCTGATGCTGCCGTTCTGGGAGGGCACTCTGAGGGTCACTGGCTGAGAGGCGATGGAGGATGGGTAGTTGGGGAATCCTGGGGCTAGCCGTATGGGGAGGACTGAACGAGGGGAGCACTTAGAGCAGGGAGGTGACCAGGCTCAAGCCTCCGACCGTGGCAAGCCTCAGAAAGGAAGGAAGACCACACGAGAGGGACTCTGAAGGGCAGGCTGGCAGTCCTTTTTGGCTGGCTGGCACTGACTAGTGGTCTGAAAGGGCTGACACTGAAGTGAGGGACCCCCACATTACCAAGGAGAGGCCTGCTTTGGGAAGAAGACCAAGCGTCTGTGCTCAGGCATTTCACATTCGAGGAGGCGGCGGGACCGGGGGAGGGGCCCTCCAGGTGGTGCCTCAGAAGGGGTGCAGGTTGGGAAGCCCCGCGTGGCCGTGTTGCGTGGGGGAGGCTCCTTCCACGGAAAGAGGTGCGTGCCCGCCGGAGAGTCGGGGGGCAGGACGGGAGGATCTGCAGTTACAGGGTGGCTTTTTCTTCTTGGAAGCTGGTTGGTCCCTACAGGAAGCAAACTCACCACCCCGTTGGCCCTATCCTCTCAACCCATCTTGACCTAGAGAAGGAGACCTAAGACCCGCTCATGTTAACTAAGGAGCTGCAGACTCCTGAAGAAAGGGAATTCCATTGCTGTCTTTGTGGAATCGTGTGACTTTGTCCCCTCCCACAGAGACATGCTGCTTTGAAGCACACAGGACAGACGTTCTCTGTTATCTTAACTGCATTTTCTAAGCTATGCCGAGAACATGTGCTAACGTTAGGTGATAAAAACCTCTATGTCTTTCACACTTTCCACACTGCAGTGAGAGCTGGTCCTGCTTCAGGCACGAGGTGGTGTGGCGTGAACAATGCCTGATTTACAACTCTGTCTTAATAGGACCCTTCAAAGCAAGTACCCACAACAAAGAGAGTTGAAAGGTAACCACTCACAACTGCTGAAATATCAAGTTATTGCCTGATCCGTGTTATTTGAGCCACACTTATAGTATAGCATACCAAATCCTGCAAAACTGAAGATTTCTCTGTTAAGAGCACCATTTCATTGGGGGCTTTATTATATGCCTTAAAACCAAGGGGCTTCAGGGCTGCCAGTTCTGTCTGCCATAGGCATTTGTTTCTACAAAGTTTGTCTCTTTGGAGGATGGTTGCAGGCCTCTTGTGTCTAAGGCACAGGCTCATAGCTGGTGTTTCTTCATCGCCATCAATGGGACAGAAGAGGCCTTGGACAAACATTTCCCTGAGTCTCCCTTCCCCACATAGATGGTGACACGGGAGTCACACAGATCCAAGAAGCCCTGCTCAGCTCTTGGGGCCACGCGCAGTGGTGGGCCAGAAGCAAGGGCAGTGGGCAGAGCTCCACAGAGGAAGTCCCGGTTTCCAAATCCAAGGACCTCTCCACATGGAATCAAGGCAGTAGGTGTCCAGGGTCTCCAGCACCCAGTGAAAAGCTAGGACGGCGCTTCTCAACCCTGGCTACACATTGAATTTTCCTGGTCACCTTTGAAAAAATATCAGTGCCTGGGCTCCACCCCAGAGATTCCGATTCACTTGGCCTGGAGTAGGGGCTGAGGCATCAGGAGTTTTCGAAGCTCCCCAGATCATAACAATATGTAGCCGGGGATGAGAAGCCCTGAGCCAGGGGGCTGCAGGCAGTCTGTGCACGTAACTGCGTTTTCAGTCGAATTTTTTTCTTTTTGAGTAACTGTTGTGTGGCAGACATTGGCAAAAACAGGAGGAATAATTCTGATCTTGCCTCAGTGGAACAAACAGGTCGTGAAAAGGTCCTATAACATGGGGTAGTGGGCTGGAATGTAAGAGTGCAGGGGGCTGCGGGGAAGGGGCTTTATTTAGGGAAGAGAGGTCAGGGAGAGAGAAGGAAGGCTGGTGGGTATTTGGGGTGAGACTCTGTGTAATGCATAGGTGGCACTTCTCAACAGGACGTTTGACCGCTGGTGGCATGCTGACAATGGCAGTGTTAGAGAGGCTTGAAGGAACCCGGGGACAGTGAGACAGTGAGGGAGGAGGAGGCAGGGCCCTTCCTCACGCGGGTTCCCAGGGTGAGGGCCCTGTACAACCCCTCCTTCCTGGTGCTAGCCTGGCCACATCCCTGTTCGAGGTCGGGGCCCAAGAGGGCAAGTGGCTGCCTGGGCGAGTACTCACTAGTCCATTCATCCATCTTTCCCCAGCATTGCTGTTTTCTTCCTTAAGTTTATAGAAACCAGCACATGGGGCCCCTGAGAATTGTAAAGAAAAACCTTCCCTAAGGTGCTAAGTGATGCTTTGCATGTGTATATGAGTGTGTATGTGTAGGATTTCTCACCAAGGTGAGATCTCCCTGTCTTTAAAAGTTTGTATCAGCTTAGAACTAACAGCTGACTGCTTTTTATGCCGGGGTTTGTGAATGCAAACTCTAGACTGAACGAATAATAACTAGCTTTGAAAGTGCTAGATCCTGGGGGGGCTTTGACCCACAGCCAGGGTGTTTCCAAATGAGTCCAGCCCCTCATTAGAGTGAAGCGTATCCTCTGGGGAGCAGGTGGGGGGTCCTCCCACGCGGGGCTCCATCCCACGCGCTGTGCCGTACCCTGCCCACTCTATCTTGACTGCGGCAGTTTTCGGGTGTCCTGCACCGAGGCCGCATTGCGCACAGCTGTGATGGAGCTCTGCAGATCCCACTGTGGCCACCCTCTTCCATTTCTTCAGTTTCCCCAAAGTTTCCTAGTGAACAGACTCAAGTTTTCACTTTGAAGGAGAGGGAGGAAAGCTGTGCTCTCCTGCAGGTCATGCAGTGCCGCTTTGAGACAGTTTTATTTGGGCAGTAAAATCTTTGAGCTGTTCTTGGCAAAAGTTCTAATGAAATGGAAACCTTGAAATATGCTTAGAGCGGTAAGTATGGCCTCACCCTGTATCTTGGGGACGCAAGGTTGTAGGCGATCTTATTAGTTGATCTGATTTACTTTCCAGGAATCTTGGTACCGGTGCATCCTTTCGGAACGTAGAGCTGGGGTCTATCTCATTTGGCTTAAGTGAGTTTTATACTTGAGACTGGAGTTAGCTCTGCGTGTGGTGGGGAGTGCTGCTTCTCCAAGTGTGGTCCCTGTATTACATGGAAACTTCTTAGAAATGCACATTCTTGGGCTCCAGCAGGACCTCCAGGTGATTTGGGTGCACGCTAGGCTTTGAGAACCAAGGGTGTAGTGTGTCATGGCTTTTGAAAAGTGAGGGTGGAAGAGGGAGACAAGAAAGGATGTCATGGCCCCCTGAGACTCATCCGCCAGATCTCCTGAATCTGCGATCAAAGGCAGTTCGGGATTGTTCCCAGGAGAAGGGGATGTTGACTGCATCGATCAGTGTTCAAACCAGGTCCTCCCCTGGCCCTGCCTGGGTTCGATTTCCTTGAGAGATTTACCATTTTGACTCCGCTTAAGAAGGGAAACTAGCAGCAGGTGCCTGCTGAAGGAGGGCAAATTGTTTTGATGCTGTCAAAACAATACTAATGTTACTCTTAATATACCCAGGGATAAGATACATTTTTCCATTAGGGATATAAATGTCATTCCCAACAATTTCAGTGTTGCCTCCCAGGTGGAATTTTTGGGGGGATGATTTTTAAAGTAACTGAAAAAATAATTTTAAAAATCTGATAATGAAGTAGTTCATCTTCTCTGAAAGCCAACATGGAAAATGGATGCTGTTGTATCTGTCTCTACCCCCACCGCCAACGCAGCTGCTCTGTGGTATGTTTGTAAGTCACACACAAGCTCACTCTTGGGCTCAGGTAAATCTGACCAATTTGCAAAGAAACGAGCCCAAACGTGGAAAACCAAATCACAGCAAAGTGGTCTTGCCTGCCCCTCCGGGGGGCCATGGGCGTGTGTGAGTGAGGATGACCGACATCGCGTTTCCTTCTCCTTTCTGGACAGGTTGGCCTCATTCAGCTTGGGCAGGAGCAGGTGCTAATCCAGCCCCTCAACAACTCCCAGGGCCCATTCAGTGGACGAGAACATCTGATCAGGCGCAAATGGTCCTTGACCCCCAGCCCTTCTGCCGAGGCCCAGAGACCTGAGCAGCTCTGCAAGTTTCTAACAGGTGAGTCGGGGCAGCAGCATGACCAGCTTAGAACACACGCACAGCCCGCGTCCTTTGTGTGTCTCCAAGTGCACTGAAGCCACGTGAGTGAGAACTTACCTTCCCCTATATTTCAAAAGCCGTTTTATTGCCCTGAGACCACTTCCTTTTCCTTTCTATGTGTCTTAGTGTCGGCAGTCCTTTGAAAAAGTCATCGTTTTGTTTCTGCAAGGAACCCGGGATCTCTTTCATGCAGTCCCTCAATTTTATATATCAAGAGCAAGTTGAGGTCCAAAAAACCTTGTAGCCGAGCTTGGATAAGAATTCCCTCCTCCTGGTGCCCTGGCCAGGAGCTCACTTTTAATAATACAGTGCTCCCGAGTTCTGGCCGCAGTAACTAAAGCCACCTGGGCCGCCTCTGAAGCTGTGATTGGGTTCTCGATTCTTGCAGTGTGGCCCCCAGGCCAGCAGCATCAGCATCACTTGGGAACTTGTTAGAAATGCACATTTTCAGGCCAGACCTGTGAATCAGAAACCCTGGGGGAGGGTCCAGTCATCTGTAGTTTCACGGGTCCTCCAGGGGATTTAGATACGTGCTAAAGTGTGAGAACCACTGCTTTAAAACTTGCCAGGCACTGGCCTGTCCCCCAACATCCTGATCTATTTTAGTCTGGGGTATGATTTGGGTGCCAGTGTTTTTAAAAGTGATTTTAAGATGCAGTGTGGGGGGAGAACCTGGGGCTCTTATACTCTGGGTCTCTCTTTGAACAACCCTAATGTGGATGACCTGTCACCTGTTTAAGGACATTTCATGGGGCTACAAATGTCCCCAGATGAAGTTGAAGCACAGGTGGCGTTTCCTCCCAGGAGATCGTGGGACCCCACTGCTGACTTCTGGGGGTTGTGCTTCTGTAGTTTAAAGACTTATCGTTGTATGAAAATGCAGTGTGTCTTGGTTTGGTATTCTGGTGACATTGGAAACAATGCTTCTTGGTTTAGTATCCCGGTGACATTGGGAATAAACTATGTGACTGCTTTAGAATTACCTTGTTATTTGTAAACAAGTTTTGCGGTTGAGCTCAGCTGCTGTGTGTGGACTTGATGGCAGTACATTGACTTTCTCCTTAGCCTAGTCTGGGTGGGCAAGGTGAGTATTAGAGGTGATTGTGCTGGATAGAGGGCATCTCTGAAACCTCAAGAGAGCTTTGAGTCTCAAATGGAGACATTAGGGTTTTTCTGTTCTTTCTGCCTCCTTACAAAAGTGAGGAAGACCTCGTACAATTACTAGCAGCTAAAAAATACCTTTTAATAGGAAACAGGGTCTTTGGTCTGACAGTTGGTTGTGTGTGGATTTGATGTCAGTATGGCTTTTTTTTTTTTTTTTTTTTGGAGACACGATCTCACTTTGTCACCCAGGCTGGAGTGCAGTGGTGTGATCATGGCTTGCCACAGCCTTGACCTCCTGCGCTCAGGTGATCCTCGCTCCTGAGTAGCTGGGACCACAGGCGTGCACCACCACACCTGGCTAATTTTTGTTTTGGTAGAGATGGGGTTTCGCTGTGTTTCCCAGGCTGGTCTTGAACCCCTGGGCTCAAGTGATCCTCTCGCCTTGGCATGCCAAAGTCCTGGGATTATAGGCATGAGCCACTATGCCCGGCCCCCTGCAGTGTGCTATTTTTAACCTGAGCCCCTGACCCTACCTAGTTCTGTCTTGACGTACCGGCACCGAGGCAGAGGGATTTCTCCACGGCAGTGGTTCTCAGTCCTGGCTGTACCTTAGCATCACCTGGGAAGCTTTAACAGCTACTCACGCCTGGGTCCCACCCACAGAGAACCACTTTAATTAGACATCCTGGGGACATCTGGCAAAGTAAAGACTCCCAGGTGGTTCTGATGTTCAGCTGGTGTTGAAAACCACATCGCTAAGGACTGTTAAACCTGAGGAATAGCACCTGTGGGCCATCGGGAGTGGATTTTCCCATTTGAGCACCTTCAAGCAGGGCCATGCAACGAAACAAAGGACAGATGTGTCTTCTTCTCACTGTTCTCTCTGCTCACGCCACCGTTCATCAGCCTCTAGTCCATGGTCAGAACTCAGCGTGCTTGTAGATGAGATAATGGGATGTTTGTCTAATGGCCACCTTCCATCCTCTTTAGTGGTGTGATACTGAGGATCACTGACAACATGATAAATGGTGCTTGTGTTTGCATTTTTGTCCCTAAGGAGAGTTTTGAGGCATTCTTTTGATAGACTGTTTAGCCTTTAATGAGGAAATAAAATTAACAAAATCAGGGTGGGGTGGGTGTGATGGAACAAGTTAAAACAAGAGCAGCCACGCAAGACTGTAGGGAGAAATTTCTGAACTTGCTTAAAAATACAATCTCTCCTTCCCTGCTCTCAAACCTTGCATCAGCTTGCTTTTTGGTGCGGGAGTAATGTGCGTATTTAAGGTTGTGCCAGACTCAGGCTCTGCACTAGTCAGGAACACAGACACAGAGGAGAGTTACATATTTTGCTTCTGGTCCTTCTTGCATTGCATGAAATATTCAGTAAATGTGGCTGTCCTGAGAATGACAATGGGCCTTTTAATAGGCTGAGCTAATGAGCAGTCAGTTAGGCCCTATCTAGTTTGGATTAGCTTTCAAACATCAGGAGTTTAGAAATCGGGAAAATTAATTTACTGGGACATCTGCAAAGTACATTCTTTAAGTTTCCTAATCTTTCCTAGAAAGATTAATCAGATTAATCCAAGCTTTCCCATGGGAACATGCTCTTCCTGGCTGAACATGGCAGCCATAGGTTTCGTGCCCTGTTGTTGACCCTGTGTTATGATAGCCTTGGACATGGTCTGAGAGTAGCCTTGCCGGCTCTTGTAGGTGAGGAGGAGTCTAAGAAACTTCCTCCATGAAGCACTCAGTGTACTTGAAAGGTGAACCTAGGTGAGCCGCTGTGCTGAGTAGGGTTTTATGTCTGAGCAGGGTTGGTGGCTAGAAGGACTGACACGGCAAAGGCCACCTGGGAACTGTTTATTTCCCTTGGATACTACTGAGGTTGCATTTCTAATGGTCTTTGGGGCTTCAGGCGAGGGGACAGGCTGATCCTGTTTCCTACATTGCTCCTTATTTTGGGGGCCTGATAAACTGATCCATAAAATAGCACTCCAGGTTGGAACTTGGCAAACTAAAATGGTACCTTGGATATTTTGAAATGTTCCTTGATTTTTAAAAAGTTACTTTGACTTCAAACGTTCTAATCTTCCTTCTGTGCTTGTTTTAATTTCTCCATTATGATTCAGTTTAGAATCTTCCTCCCAGCATTTTCATGCTCTTAAGTAACTATGAATCTTCCTCTCCTTCCCCGTGGTGTATTTCACATGTGTATGGTAGAAGTAGATGGTGAAATAGAAGAGTAATTTTCCCTTGGCATTTGCAGTATAGGAATCCTGCAACATGCTGAGTGGTGGTGAGCTCACTGGAACGTGATTATGCCTCCAGCTGTGGTTTCTGTGAAGCACTGATGTCTACTTTATAGGTTAAGTTCTGTTATCATTGTTTTAAAAAATCATTGTGGTTATTTTTTAGTATTGTTTGTTCATTTATAGCATTATAAAGGTAATGTCAATGAGTATTTGTTGGATAGTATAACTCCGTAGAAACTGTGCATTGCTAATTTATGTAAGAATTTGCACGTATAATACGTGTATATCCTCTGTAGTGCACAGTTGGTCAGGTCTTGTGCTTTGTACCAATTATGCCTAGTGTTCCATTATTGGAACGCTAAGCTTGTGGGAGTTATTTATACCCTACTGCTCAAGGTCATCGCCAAGGTCTGAGTTTTCACAAAAAAAATGTGCAACCTCTGGCATAAATGGGTTAAGATTCATTCGGTTGGAAATGACAGAAATCAAACTGGCTTAAACACTAAAGACATCATTGACATGAGTTCATGGAGCTGATGAGTAAAGCAGGAGGTTGGACATCAGGTAACACTTACCCAAGCTTCACTTCTCTGCGGTCACTTCTTTGTATGACACCCTCTGTCCTCACCTGGCTCCGCTTAGGGTGACCAAGAGGCAGCTAGGATGAGGTCAACCGTTCTGTTTAATTGGGATGAGGAGGTCAACCGTTCTGTTTAATTGGGATTTGAAGTGGATTGGCTTGGACTGGGTTTACCACTAGCTGCAAAGGTTTATGGCAGGCTTAGGTCTCTCCCCATAAAGAGCGTAGGTGCCAGTACTCATGTGACTATGCAGATACTACTCTGTTTCCATCCCTGTCCTGACTTTTGCCAGCCATCACACACTTGGTAAAAGTCTGGAGTAGATTTAGGACATCTCAAATCCAGGCGTAATCCATTATTACAGCCCACACAGTTAACAATTGGCTGTTTCCTCCTTATTTCCACAGCTTAGATGCTAATTAGCTCCTCATTCCACCTGTGCCCCAGGGATAACTGTAGCTGTTGATCTTTGCTCAGCAAGGGCCAATCCCTCTGAAATTTGGTTCCTCTACACTTCTTTGAGACCGTAGCTCTCCCAGTGGATAAAATAAAATATGATTTTGTAGTGTATCCAGTGTTCTTTGCTGTAAAAGTGGTAGTTGGAGTCTTTCCTGTCCTTCTACATCTTAACTGGAAGCAGAACCTAAAAGGAATGGCATTAAATTGCTACTTTGAGTTTCTTCAAGTTAATATTTTAAATATTTATTTGCATATAAATGTTAACTCTATAAGTAGACATCAGTAGTTTAAGAATTATTATTCTGCAAAGAGAAAAAAGAACCATGGTAGAGGCCCAATTCTGTTTCCCTTTGCTGTAACCCCAGAAGAAGAGTCCCTTGATGTCTCTGTGCTTCTGTGTGTGGAGTGAAGAGGCTGCTCCAAAGCTGCACAGACCCAGGGGCTTAACCGAAATTTATTGTTTTGTTGGTATTTATTATTCATAGTTCTGGAGGCCAAAAGTGTGGGATCAAGGCGTTGACAGGGTTGGTTCCTTCTGAGACTATGAGGAAAGGATCTGTTCCAGGCTTCTCTCCTTGGCTTGCAGATGGCAATTGTGTTAGTTGATTTGTGTTGCCTGAAGGAATACCTGAGGCTGGGTAATTTATACAGAAAAGAGGTTTATTTTGGCTCAGAGTTCTGCAGCGTGTACACAAAGCATAGTGTCAGTGTCTGTTTCTGGTGGAAGATGAAGGGGAGCCAGCGTGTCACATGGGGAGAGAAGGGAGCGAGAGAGAAGGGAATGAGAGAGAGCGAAGAGGTGAGGGTCTTTTTAAACAGCCAACTCTTGCATGAACTAATGGAGTGAGAACTCACTCATCACCACGGGGATGGCACTAAGCCATTCATGAGGGATCCGCCACCTCCCACTAGGCTCCACCTCCAGCATTGGGCAGCACGTTTCATTATGAGATCTGGAGGGGACACACATCCAAACCGTATTGGCCGTCTTCTCCCTGTGTCTTCACATGGTCTTATCTCTCTGCATGTCTCTGTCCAAATTTCCTCTTAGGAGGATCCCAGTCATTGGATTAGGGCCCACTGTTGTGCTTTATTTTAACTTAGTTACCTCTCTAAAAACCCTATCTGCAAATGCAACCACATTCTAAGGTCCTGGGGGTTACGACTTCAACATAGGAATCTGGCAGGGTTCTGGAGTGGTGGGCAGGGGTGTGGTGCATAGTTCAAGCCACACAGCCTCTGTTTTCTTACCTGCACCATGGGGTGGTGATGTCTGTTGTAGGATAATTGCAGAGGAACGCTGAGAACCAGGGGTGCTGTAACCACCTCCAGCCACTCTGGAGGGCATGTTCAAGAGAAACCTCATAAATGTCTAAAAGGTAAAAATCACATTTACAGGAAACTAGAAATGGGCCACACAAAGGGACCCTGTCTGTAACAATAGACACCATTGTTGGCTGGTCAGCTATTCAGTTATGCTCTTGATAACCATTTGAGGGGCTGTGTAAGCTCAGGCAAGTTAGAATGGTGCCACCCTCTCTGAGCTTCAGTTTCCTCGTAATGTCATCTACCTCTTAGGGCTTTTGTGAGTATTAAATGAGTTAATGCAGACTTGCCCCTTAGGGCCACTCCATGTTGGCTATTGCTGCAGCTGCTGTGGTTATAATTCACCTGCTCATTTTTGACTATTGAGGAGACCACTTCAATGCCCTTTTTCTGTATTAAGTCAGGGAGAGAGAGGCCCTGCAGAGCACTAAGCTGGGAGCTAGAGACTCTCATTAGTATTCTTGAATCTGCCATCCTTGCCTCTTGAGCAAATCCACAAGAAATCAAGGAATCTTAGTATTTGTAGACAGGAAGTTATGCTTTCAGGTCATATGCTAAGTTTCCCTTCTCACTGACCCTCCGGACTCTGGTGAGATTTGCATACTATGGCGAACATGACATAGTATGGTCCTTGCCTCCAGAGAACTTAGGGTTTGGTGGGGGAGATAGGCAGTAAAGACATAAATGAATGTAGCAGGTGTAAATTATTTTGAATTATGAAATAATTTACAACAGGCAAAACACAAAAAAGAAACCTGCGTATCCAGCATTCAGACCTACCCTATGTTAACATGTGGTCAGATTTGCTTCAGAGCTTTCTTCTTCTATTTATTTATTTATTTGAGACGGAGTCTCACTCTGTCGCCCTGGCTAGAGTGTAGTGGCGTGATCTCGGCTCACTGCAAAAATCTGTCTCCCGGGTTCAAGTGATTCTCCTGCCTCAGCCTCCCAAGTAGCTGGGACCACAGGTGCCCACCAGCACGCCCGACTGATTTCTTTACTTTTAGTAGAGATGGGGTTTCGCCATGTTGGCCAGGGTGGTCTTGAACTCCTGACCTCAGGTGATCTGCCAGCCTCGGCCTCCCAAAGTGCTGGGATGCTTTCTTCTTTTTTTTGAGAGAAATGAACATTTACGGATATGACTGATGGTGTTCTCCCCTCCACCCACTATCATGGCTCTGGCTTATTCCCCGGAAGCAACCACCAGACTGACCTGACATAGGGGAACCCTTCCTTTCCATGTTTTTTTGTACTTTTATAGCGATTATGATATATAGTCATAAACTGCATACTGTATTGTTTTGTATGTTTTAAAATTCACATGAATGATTTTATGCTGTGCAGCTTGCATTTATCACTCACAGTCATGTCTTCTAGATTTATCCCTCTTAATAAATGCAAATCTAGTTCATTTATCTTTATTGCAGAGTTTTGTCTATTAACCTTTTCGAAGAACTGGCTTGGTTTTGTTTTTATTTTTGAATTTCTATTTGTATCTTTATTTTTTTTTCCTTTGTTCCTTTTTTAAATGTTCTCTAGGTTTAGTCCTATTGCTTTTTCCCTAACTTCTTGAGTAGAATACCTAGCTCAGTAAATTTTACTATCTTCATTTTTAATTTCTGTATTTAAGGCTACACATTTCCCTGTAAGCACACCTGTAGGGGCATACAAATTTTCATATGTAATATTTCTAGTACCCACTTCTAAATAGTCTGTAATTTCCACATACCTTTTCCCTAAAGAGGCAGTACAGTATAGTGGTAAGAATTTAGACACAAGTTTACTGGATTTGATTTCCTGTCTCTACCACTAGCTTGAGTGACCTTGGGTTATTTATTTAACCCCTTTAAAGTGTCTCAATTTCTTTATTTGTAAAAGGGTGATAATGATTGCATGTATTTTATAAAATTAAGTTGATTAAATTAATATATGTAAACACAGCGTGTGGCAGAAAGTAAATATTATGCTATAAATTAATTGAATTTTTATTTTTTCATATAATTTTTTTGGTATCTTTACAACATGATTTATAATTCTTCTTCTTTTTTTTTTTTTTTTTTTTTTTTTTTGAGACGGAGTCTCACTGTCGCCCAGGCTGGAGTTCAGTGGCACAATCTCGGCTCACTGCAAGCTCCGCCTCCCGGGTCCACGCCATTCTCCTGCCTCAGCCTCCTGAGTAGCTGGGACTACAGGCACCCGCCACCACGCCTGGCTAATTTTTTGTATTTTTAGTAGAGATGGGGTTTCACCATGTTGACCAGGATGGTCTTGATCTCCTGACCTCGTGATCTGTCTGCCTCAGCCTCCCAAAGTGCTGGGATTACGGGTGTGAGCCACCACGCCTGGCCAATTTATAATTCTGTGTATAACAATGGAGAATGTGGTGCATATGATATTTCCATTTTTTTAATAGTGTCAGTATTTCTGCTGCAATTTCCTGTCTTTTCATCCATCATGAGCACATTTTCCTTTAAGTCCTTGAGCATTATGGTAATAATTGCTTCAAAATTCTTGTCTGCTATTCTAACATCTGGGTCGTCTTTGGGTTTGGTCTACATTGATTGTCTTTTCTCTTGAAAAGGGGTCACATTTTCCAAGTTATTCATGTGTCAAGTAATTTTGGATTGTGTTCTGGATATTGTAAATGTAATGTGGAGATTCTGAATTCTATTACTCTGGAGAGTATTTTAGCTGGCAATTAATTTTGTCGGACTCAGACTGCAGAATTTGTATCTTGGGTGGCAACTCAAATCTCAGTTCTTTTATTCTTAACTAGACTCTTTTCCATGTAGGCATCATCCTGAGAGTTGGGTAGAATTTATAGACAGAATTTTTGGCTTCCCCTTTGTGGATCTCTCCTTTCCAGCATGCCTCCCCCATACTTTCCAGTCACCTTGTTGCCCTGCACTCTGTCCTCTGGTTCTTCAGATCACAGGGGCTGCAAGCTTTCTGTTGGAGCGTTACCCCTTCTGCATGGCACTGACCAGGCCTTTCCTCAGTCTCCTGTGCTGTTCCTGTCTTCCGAGTGTTGACTCCACCCACATCTTCCAACCTTCAGGTGTTTGGATTTTTGTATTTTTTTTCAAGTTTATAGTTGCTATCTATAGGAGGATTAGGTTTATTAGAAGCTTTTGAGCATACTGAATTCCACACGCCATTGATTTTCTGGTAGTGGTAGAGATTTGCATCGTGGTCTAGAACATAGATGTTTTTGTTTTAATAAATGTTTTATGTATAAATGAAAAGAGTACATAATCTCAAATTACTGCAAACAGAGTATATATTTTCTAATTGTTGTGTTCTCTATGCCCATTTACTGAAGTTAGTGTGATGTCAGAATCATTTATAGTCTCATTATTTTGGACCTGCTTGATTTGTTTTAGAGATATATTAAAAATCTCATAACTTATTGTGGCTTGGCCAGTTTTACCTTTTAATTCTATTGATCTCTGCTTTGTAAGTTGTGAGGCAGTATTTGGTGCACACAGGTGTATGAGCTGTACGGCTGGTGAGCCATTCCTTTTATCATCATGTAATGGGCCATTTTTATCCCTGCCAATACTTTTGTCCTTCCAGATGTTTTCAGCTAACGTTAGTATTGCCAGTCAGGTTTTATTTTGGTAAATGTTTGCATGATGTTTCTTTTCCCTTAGTTTTATTTTCAGTCATTCTCTGTCATGATGATGTACGTATGTTTCTTAAAAGTAAGATATGTTTGAATTTTTTTAAAAATGTCAAATTTGGGAATATGTTTTTTCATTGGCAGGGTTAGTGTTTTCATGTTTCTAGTATTGCTAGAATTCATTTTATTTCTAACACCTTATATTTTATCTGTTTACTATACCATGCTTTTTCTTTGCTTCTGTTTCTCTTTGTTGTTGTTTGTTTGTTTCTATTGGCTTGACCAACTTTTAAAAAAAAATTTCCCCTTCTCTCTTCCACTGGTGTGGAAATTTGATAATCTATTAAAATTTTGTTGTTGTTGCCTTAAAAATATATAAAGGAAGTCTGAGGCATCAGGTTTCTTTCATTTATAATATAAAAGCCTTCAAATGCTTTATCTTTGATTTTACACGTTATTTTTATCTGTTAATTTAACCACATTTTGTCTTTGTCTCTTCCCAATGAATGGTAATGTTTTTGCAGTTAGAATTATTTAGATTTACTGATATCTTTGTCAGCTTGCTCAGTATTGTTTCTTGCAACCCACTTCCCTGGGCTTAATGTCCTTGAAGAACATTTTTAAATGAGGGTTTGCAAATGGCTAAATTATTATTTTTGCTTTGTCCAAACTGTCTTTATTTTACCTTTACTCTTTTTTTTTTTCTTTTGAGACAGAGTCTTGCTCTGTCTCCCAGGCTGGAGTGCAGTGGCGCGATCTTGGTTCACTGCAACCTCTGCCTCCCAGGCTTAAGGGATCCTCCTACCTTAACCTTTCGAGTAGCTGGGACTACAGGCATGCGCCACTACACCCGGCTAATTTTTAGTATATTTTTAGAGACAGGGTTTCACCATGTAGCCCAGGCTGGTCGCCATCTCCTGGAACTAAGCAATTGGCCCGCCTGGGCCTCCCAAAGTGCTGGGACTACAGGTGTGGGCCATGGTGCTCAGCCTTCGCCCTTATTCTTAGTGATGTTTTAGCCAAACGTGGAATTCTAGGTTGAGTCTTAACACTTCAAAGATACTATTGTACTGTGTTCAGACTGCTATTTTTGTTACAAAAGGTCCTCTGGCCCTCTGATTTTAGATTCCGTGTAATGCTCTGCCTTCTCTCTGTGCAGGACTGTTGTTGGGTTCTGCAGCATTCCCTGTGGACTTCCCATGTTTATTCTGTTTGGGACTCGTCATGATTTTCCCAGCCTCCCTCTCGTGGAGACGTGCCTCTTACCATTACCTACGTCTTCTCCTGAAATTCCTAGTTGATATATGTGGACCTTACTATTTTTTCTTCTATGTTTTGTGTCATCTTTTGGCGTTTTTGGTCTCCATCTCTATGTTCTGTGTTCTAGAGAATTTCCTGTCATTGATTTCTCGGTTCACCAGATTTTTCTTAAACTACGTCTGATCTCCATGTAATCTTCTACTGAGTTTTTAATTTTCGCAATTATATTCAATACTTTTAGAAGTTATATCTGATTCTTTTCCACTGCTGTCTTTTTTATAGTGTACTATTCTTTCATGATGCCATTACCTTTCCTTTATCACTTTAGATCTTTTATGTATTTATTTTTTTGAGACAGAGGTTCGCTCTTGCTGCCCAGGCTGGAGTGCAATGGCAGGATCTCAGCTCACCGCAATCTCTGCTTCCTGGGTTCAAGCAATTCTCCTGCCTCAGCCTCCTGAGTGACTGGGATTATAGGTGTGAGCCACCGTGCCCCACCTAGATCTTCTTAGTGTAATTATTTGAAGTCTTTTTTGAGTGATTCCACCTTCTGAATTTCTTTTCTTTTTCTCGAGATGGAGTCTCTCTCTGTCGCCCAGGTTGGAGTGCAGTGGTATGGTCTTGAGTCACTGTAACCTCCACCTCCTGGGTTCAAGCGATTCTCTTGCCTCAGCCTCCGAGTAGCTGGGACTACAGGTGCGTGCCACCATGCCCAGCTAATTTTTTTGTATTTTTAGTAGAGACAGGGTTTCGCCATTTTGGCCAGGCTGTTCTCAAACTCCTGACCTTGAGATCTGCCTGCGTCGGCCTCCCTAAGTGCTGGGATTACAGGCGTGAGCCACTGCCCAGCCAGCTTCTGAATTTCTTGAGGAATGTCAGCTCACACTCCCTTTCACATGTGGATTGTAATTTTATACTGTGAGCTCAAATTCTGCTGATGTGTTCTCCCTCCTGCCCTGCTTACCTGGGAATTTCTAATGGCAGGACTTTCAAGGTAGGCCCTCAGCCCCTCTGGCTTTTGGGTCACTGCTGAAAAGCACACATCCCATTTACAGGACACTGTCCTTTGCTCTGCTCTTGGCTGCTTCAGCCTTGGTCCCTCGGCTCAAGGCCACCCCCTGCCCCCAGTGCTATTCTACCCTCTTTGGGAGTCCCCTATGCCCTGCATTATGGAAAAGTCTTCACTGAGTCATTTCATATGCACTTCTGCCAGATGCCCCAGGGCTCTTCCACAAGTGCACATGTCATCTCTCCTTCAGTGCTTCTCCTTAGGCCATCGGCAGCACACGATGATCTACTTGTGTGTGTAGCACAGGCTTGGGGATTTGTACTGGGGACCCTGCCCATGTCCCGCTGGTATCCTGAACTCTGAATGCAGACAGACTTCCCTGCACCCCTGTGCCATGGGTGGGGTTGTCCAGCCACTCTGGGGTCCTGGCCAGATTCCCCCATCTCCGTGTTGTAGGTTAACATTGGCCGTTCACCCAGTAGACCAATATTTGGGCCCAACAACTGCTGGATTGTTGAGGTCTCAGATCATTCACTCACTTCCAGGCGTGAGATTTCTTCACCTTTCTGGAACAGGAGATTTTCCTATTTATTTTGCATTTGCCTAAGGAATGGTCTTAGTCTGTTTGGGCTGCTATAACAAAAACTGTCAGCTAGATAGTTCATAAACAACAGAAATTTATTTCTTACAGTTCTACAGTCTGGGAAGCCCAAGATCAAAGTACTAGCAGCCTCAGTGTTTGGTGAGGGGCCTGCTCTCTGCTTCACAGATGGTGCCTTCTCTCTGTGTCCTCACCTGGGGGAAGGGGCTAGCTGGCTCTCTGGAGACTCTCTTATAAGGGCACTAATACCATTCATGAGGGCCCCACCCTCATGACCTAATCACCTCCCAAAGGCTTCACCTTCCAACACCATCACATTGTAGATTAGGTCTCAATGTCTGAATTTGAGGGGGACATAAACACTCAGACCATAGCTGGTATTAAAAAACTATAAGGGGGAGGGTGTTAGATTTTGTCTAGTATATCTAGGTCCTTCTCGTTGTCTGACTCTGTTTCATGAATTATTCATGAATGATTTACCCCTCATGAATCAGTGTGACTGTTTCATTCCTCGGACTCAGGCATGTCAGAAATGTCATCGTCTCATCATCTGAAAGTCAGATCAGGCACTCTGACCCGTCACCTCAGTCATTGATGGAGGTCTTCCCTTCCATGTCCTGCAAATGTCCCTGGGGCTTTGTAATGGCAGGACTTTCAAGACAGGCCCTCAGTCCCTCTGGCATTCGGGTCGCTACTGAAAAGCACGTGTCCCATTCACAGGACGCTGTCCTATTCTCTGCTCTTGGCCGCTTCAGCCTTGGCCCCTCAACTCACGGCTGTCCCCTGCCCCTGGTGTTACTCTTTTGGGAGCTCAGGTTTCAGAAACTAAACCAGGAATGGTGGCCGTGCCCAGCTTTATGCCCAGCAAGGCACCCATGGCAGAGGAACAGAAAGGCTACCTTGTCACCATAACATGAGAAGAAAACCACGTGTGCCTCGTAAGTCAGCAGACCGAGCACTCACTATTTCTTTTGCTGACCTCAAGTCCAAGCATTGTCTCTTTTCTCGGTGTTGTCCCCCCAGAAATGCTCAGCGTTTGTTCCCTGGGGCCACACACCTCGCATGGTGTTTCTTGGGTGCCCTGCGAGAGCACAGCCCTTTGGCATTTCTGATGTGTCCCCACCGGCTCATCTGGAGGGATCTGGAGCTGACGTTAGGGGTCAGCTGAGCGAGGGTCCATCCTGGAAGAACAGAGGGTCAAGCAGACCCTCTGCTCCTTTGAGGCTGGGAACCCGGGTCCTCATTTCCTGTCTCCCTGGTGCTCATGGGGCAGAGGCACTATGGAAGTCACCAGATAATTGTTTCTGGGACTTCGGTGCTTTCCAGAGAAGCCCACGGGGCCCCTTTTACACCCTGAGTGTTCAGTCGTCATCATTACTACGTTTGCCGTTGTCTTCCAAGCTTGTGCCTCAAGCTTTGAGGAGAAGCTCAGACCCTGCCGTTTGGTTGATAGGAGCTGTGTCTTCATCCACGTCCCTCCATCCCATTTTTATGTGTTTTTTAGACAAACGACTGAGGAAATCTTAGGATTTTTTTTTGAGGTGTCGGGTGAGTGGACACTCACCCTTTAGGAAGGGGTCGTGTGCTGATAATTCGTAATTACCCTTTGGGAAGAATAAAGCTAAAACCCAACCATATCACTCTATAAAACTATGATGATTGCTGTTATTATTCCCCGGAGGCTGTCTGACCGTGTGGAGCCTGTCAGATACTGTAAAAGGGACATTTCCTGCTGCCCACCTGTGTGACTGGGAATGGACACAGCCATGGATGGGCCTAGTGGCCTTGGGCAGGGCCTTCCCCTACTTCCCAGCACGTAGAGGCACTGAGACAAGTCAGCCTGTTTCTCCTATTCCTACCTTTCCTCATCTCTGAGAGAGAGGGAATGCATGTCTTGATATATTTGCTTCTCCAGGTTGCAAGTTAAATTGAGTTAAATGAACTCATGCAAATGCAATTTCATGAAGTAGAAAGTATTATTAAAATGTAAGGTGTCATCTCTCTATGGAAAACTTCCATAGAGTGGGTTTCCCAAAAGCCAAGCCTGGGATGAGGACTTGGGTGCAGGTGGTCAGTGTCAGGGAAGGGGAGGGGGTTCCAGGAAGCAGGAGAGAGAGACAGGGCAGAGGAAAATCCATTGGCATCCAGTGGAAAATCCACCGGAAGGTGAGTGAGTGTGTGTCAAGATTGTTGCTGCAGGCAATGGGCTTGAT
This sequence comes from Pan troglodytes, assembly GCF_028858775.2. Taxonomy (NCBI): domain Eukaryota; kingdom Metazoa; phylum Chordata; class Mammalia; order Primates; family Hominidae; genus Pan; species Pan troglodytes. Next base: position 92,191,189 of record NC_072414.2, on the reverse strand, counting down.
TCCGAAGGGAACACTGGAGTGTGCACAGAAGGCTCCCCAGACGTGACCCACGGATGGCGAGAATGGAAGTGTGATCCGGGGGTTCTTGGCTCCCGAATTTCTGAGATGCTCCTGTGCGGGCCAAGGGAGTGGGCTTCTAGGCAAGAAAACCTGCAAACAAAGCAAAGGCCAGCGTGACATGCTTGAGGAGGGGCTGGGCCAGCTGCACTGCCACCACAGCTATGGCAGAAGTTGGGGTGGCATGGTACCTCAGGAGGGCATCCTGGGGAGGCAGCCAGTGGCAGATTCCATCAATGCACAGTGCTGGGGCCCTAACCCTCTCAAAATGCTAGTAACTTAAGAAAGTTTGTTACCTTCTAAAAAAACCTTGTGTAGTCAGTTAAAAAAATTTCTTCCTGCATGAACAACCTGTTGATCTATGCCATATTCCTCCCATCCTTCCTACTTTGTAAAAATAGAGTCATTCCACAAAGCAGCTTGGAGATTTCCTCGGGAGTGTTCAAGTCTTGGCCAAAGTGAGCCTCTTAGGCTCTGCAAGGGCCTCTCGCCTTGGAGGGACACCCTCTGCCCCTGTGGTTCCCTCCAGTGGTCCCTGCTTTCTGGGCTGATCTGGAGACAATTAGAAATGGATAAGCCAGGCCTGGGGCCGTGTTTAAATGAGGCTTCATGTAAGTATGAGTTAAATTCTGTGTACTTTTAAGCTTTCAGTAACTGTGTGTGAGTGTGTGTGTCTTTAAAGCTGTCTTTTAGTGTATTTTTAGGCCTCTGTAATTTTTAAAAAATTTTTTGTAGACGCAGGGGTCTCATTGTGTTGCCTAGGCTGGTGGCAAACTCCTGGACTGGATTGGTCCACCCACCTCAGCCTCCCAGAATGCTGGGATTATAGGTGTGAGCCATCACAGCTGGCAGGCTTCTGCATTTACACTTGTAACGTGCCCTCTTATCTAGGGCAGTGATGCAGTGATGTATTTGCTTGACTAGTGTTCCTTTATGCTGTGTTAAGTCCTGTTCTGAGCACTGGAGATCCTAAGAGACAGATGTCCCTGCCCTCACACAGCCACCCTCCTTGAGATCAGCCAATCACCAGTGTTGTTCTGTCCCCTGATCAGTTTCTGATTTCCCTGCGGTGTTCCCTGGGAAGGGTGGGGGGAGAGAAAAGAGGGGTGAACCGAGTCAGCAGGCTGGCAGCCGAGGCTGCCGCAGGAAGCAGCAGTGCCCCGGCACAGTGGGCTCCTCATCCCTGCAGTGGATACCTGGGGCAGAGGACGAAGGTCCCGCCCACCTGCCACGCTGCCTGCCTGCCTGCCTCCCGGCCTCCAGCCCAGCATTCCTAGCATCCTTGCTTTTACCTCTGAGATCAGGTGGGTTCTGTGGACTGATGTCTCCCACCTGGGACCTGCCCCAGGTCATGCCATTACAACAGAGCCGGCGGGGTTTGCCCCCTTGTCCCTCAGAGGCATTTGACACTAAGGACCCCTCACTCCTTGTGCCTCCTGCAGTTCCCGGTTTATAAAATGCACTCTCCAGGGACGGTCGGCTCCTCTTCCACACCTTCTTCCAAACAGGGTGTCCCAGGTCTCTGCTGCTCTTTTTCTCACTGCCTTGGGATCCTTCCTGGCTCCAGCTGGGAGCAGTCCCACTCGGCATATCTCCCACTCCGTCCCCAGCCTCCTGTCTTTGTGGCTGGCTGCAGGCACTGTCCATTCCCAATAACTTGGTGTTTCTGAACCAAAGTCTTGTCTGACGATGCCTGTCCATGTTCTTACCAGTTTTTTTCCAGTCACCCAGACTCAAAAATAACTGTTTGCTCTGTTATCCTTGTCCCCTTTACTTGTACAATATTCTCCCATACTTTTGGTTTGCTTCTTATTTTGGTATACTGTAATAGCCAAGAGCTTTGGTATATCTGTCACCCGAATTCACTGGTGAGCATTTTTCTCTCTTTATGGTGTTCTCTCCCTCTTGCCTCTTTCAACCCTCTCTTTCGTCTTCCAACCCTTTCTCCCTCCACACATATTTTGTTCTGAACCACTTGAGACTAATTTGCTGACATCATGTCCCTTTATCTATACGTACAAATTTTCTTAGAACCCTTACTTAACGTAAGGATAGACTTAGGGGTTACAATGCTGTTATCTAATACGCCATTTGCGTTTCCATTTTTCCAGTTGTCACAGTAATGTCTTTTATAGCTTTCTTTTCTTGGTACAGAATCCAGTCTAGACTCACATATTGCATTTAGCTGTCATGTCTCCCGAGTCTTCTCCAATATGGGTTAATTCCTTCGTATTTGTCTTTCCTGATCTTCACATTTTTTCCCCAAAATATTAGTATAGACTAGTGATTTTGTAGGATGTCTTTAAATTTGGTTTTGTCTGACGTTTCTTCATGATGACGTTTGGGGTGTACGTGTCCAGCAAGAAAGAAGTGATGTTGTGTTCTGCTCAGTGCATCTTATCAGGAGGCACATGCTGTATGTCTGTCCCATTATTGGGGATGTCAACTTCTATTACTTGGCCAAGGTTGTGTTTAGCTGCGTGGACTTGTAGATTCTTATTTTACCTCATGAATATTCATTCTACATTTATTTATTTAGATGCCCAAACGGTCTCAGATTTGGCCCGTGTGGGTGTATTTTTTAAAATTGGACATGGGTATCAAATCTTCCAAACACTTTTGCAACATCATGGAGGCTTGCGTATAATTGTTCTGCATAGATATATTAATGTGGCGTATTATGTAAATAGTTTTCTAATGTTATGACAACCTTAAATCCTGGAATAAATCTCATTTGGTTGTGGTGTATTCTTTCCTCAGAGTGTTCTTGCATTCTGTTCGCTAGTGTTTTATTTAGGCTCTTTGCATCCATATTCATATGTGATATTGCCCTATAATATTGTTTCGTGTGTGTGTGTTATTTTCCGTTTAGATATTAGTATTATAGCTCCGTGAAAAGAAGTATGGAAGCTTTCATTTATTTTTGGTGCTCGGAAACCATTTATGAACCGTGGAGGCTGTTGGTTTCGTAGAGGCTTAGTAGAATCCCCCATGGAGCCATCTCAGATTAATGCTTTTTTGTGACTACAGTTTTTTCATAACTTTCTCCCTTTCTTCTGTGAAAATTGATCTGTTTAAGCTTTGTATGCTTATGGGATCGATTTTGGTAAATTGTATTTTCCTAGAAAATTGTATCTAGATTTTCCAATTTAAACGTGTAAGGGCCTCCCCTTACTTACGTGTTATTACTTAATGGAGGTCACCCTAGATTGCACATCCCTAGGTCACAGGGCCTTTGGTACATTAAAGTTATACTTAGGCTCATGGGACTGTATGGAGTGACCTTTTTGTGTCTATCTTTGTACTGCTCTTGAAAATCTCTCTTGGTTTTGGAGGCCCAATTTGGATGTCACCTTCTCCAGAAAGTCCACCCTGATTGCCTCATTTGGTTTTCTGCAATCCTGAAGTGCTTTGCTGACTCCTGAAGGGCTGAGCATCACACTGTATCTGCAGTTCATTGTCTTCGTTGTATCCAAGGCATTCTGGCAGGAAGGCAAGACTCAGGCATTACTTTCTTATTACCGCTCTAACAAATTACCACAGACTTAGTGTTGTAAAATAACACAAATATATTATCTTACGGCTCTGGAGGTCAGAAGTCTGCAATCAGTTTCACTGGGGTAAAATCAAAGTGTCAGCAGGCCTTCATTCCTTCTGGAGGTTCCAGGGGAGAATCTGTTTCCTCATTTTTTCCAGCTCCCAGAGGCTGCCTGCATTCCTTGGCTCATGGCCTCTTCCCCTCCTTCAAAGTCAGCAGTGGCTGTTGAGTCTTTTTCACACTGCGTCACTCTGACAATTCTCTTCTGTAATCAGATTTCCCTCTGCCTCCCTCATCTAAAGACCCATCAAAGCCACCCAGATAATCCAGGATAACACGTGCATCTCAAAACCTTAGCTGGATCACATTTGCAAAGCCCCGTTTACCATGTAAGTTCACATTTTCATAGGTTCTGGGGATTAGGATGTGGATATCCTTGGGGTGTTGGGAGGCCATGAGCTCACTCAGCCATCTGGCCCATGGCCTTCTGGGGACGACCATCCCTCCTGCAGCCTCAGGGCTGGGCCAGCTGCCAGGAGCTTCCCTGAGCCACCTGGACAGCCCCAGCCAGCATGCACTTTAAATAATAAACCATGCATTCTTGATCCGTCTACTGCAACACATAAAGAAGTTTCCTTTTTTGTCCCACAAGTCTAAGCATGGCAATCACCGTCAATATTAAGTATTTTTTTTTTCCTTTTTCACTTATCTGTTGGACATGTTCTCTCTGAGAACCCAGATGTGAGGATAGGGCAGGCACCTCTTCTTGAATATTCCTATTACTTGATTAAGAAAGAAAAGCTAAAACCTAAACATTGAAACAAAAAATAAAAGGGTGTGATGCCATTTTTTGTGTGTGCGCATATGTGTCTGAATCCTTTTTCCCACACGCAGCTCCACCAAACAGAGGAATTGGACGAGAAGTGGTGTCGGCTCTTCCCAGTTCTCCCCTGGACTCTTATGCAACACACGCCCGCCCCACTTCAGTAACTCAAAGCAGAGAAGGCCTCCAGCTTAAATAGGAAAATCTGCCTCGAGCTGCAGACGGATCAAGAATTCATAGTTTATTATTTAAAGTGCACACTGGCTGGGGATGTCCAGGTGGCTCAGGGAAGCTCCTGGCAGCTGGTCCAGCCCTGAGGCTGGAGGAGGGATGGTGGCCCCCAGAAGGCCATGGGCCAGGCGGCTGAGTGAGCGCATGGCCTCGGTGCTGGCTTGGTGTTGCAGGGGGCGGTGGGGGTGGAGAGAGAGGTCCCTGCCAGCTCCCGCAGTAGTGTCTGATTTTTGAATCAGCGGCGTTCATGTTCCCTCCAAGGGAGAGAGCCGGGAGAATGTGTGACTGAGAGCGCACACCCGGCTTCCCTCCCGGCAGGAGGCCTCTGGCCAAAAAGTCCACCCGAGGCAAGGGAAGGAGAACAGACACTCTGGTCTTTTTAAGAAATGGCTTTCAGGTTACATTTTTTCCTCCTTTGCAAAAAGGTCTAGCCTTCTCAGTACATGAATTTCTCATGGAAAAGCCTAGCAGAAAGTCTCACCGGGACAGCTGCTGCCCAGTTTTGTTGAGTGTTTTCCAGCTGCAGATGCAGTGGGTCCTTTTGCAAAGCCTGCTTTCCAAAGCAACAGGCAATTTCATGTGCACCACCAGACAGAGAATTTGCCTGCTGGAACCTGTATGGGGTTGCACAAACTGCCTTTGGGCTGAAGGAGCTGGTACCTTTCTCAATCCATTAGCAAGTCGTAGATCAAACTCCCTGTCATGGCGTTTGGATGGAGCTGGACAATGAAGCTTAGGGGAAAAGCCCAGTAAAGCCGGGAGTGTTCCCACCCAGTGGAGCAGAAAACGTCAGGCGTCATTGGTGGTCGGCTTTGGTGGTGGTGTGGATGCAACCTGGGACCAGCTGTGAAGGGACAGAGGTCTCGCTCACATCTGCTGCAGGGGACCTTCTGCTCTGGTGTCCACCCTGCACCCTGTGCTTAGGCGTGCTCCAGAATTGGGGAGCAGAAAGGGACCTTTCTTCTCTGTAAGCGAAGAGACACAGCTTATAGGTTGGGGTCCCGTGGATTTCTTAGGAAGCCAGTGCTTGGCCTGCTGAGCCTCTGCGATGGGAATGAGCCATTCTTTGTGTCAATATTTAAAGAAATACAACACACTCCTAGAAGATAAACTGTTTCCACTGCTGCCAGGGATGTGGCTGCTTCTCTCACTGTGCTTTTGGGGGAGGCTTTATTACCCCTCCTCTCCCTGTGTGGGGCTGATGGTCGACAGCGGGCACAGCTTAAGTTCGGAGTCTCCTGCCTGCTTTGTCCCTGGGGGTATCATCTGAATCGTGTTTGGCCTGTTGGTTTCCTTTCTGGGAGGCAGTTAATCATCTTGTTGGTGCAGAGTGTTCAGCGGCACATCCGTTCATTTCTGTCAGGGGCCTGCTTGGCTCGCCTCTGAGTTTGAAAAGCTGCCTGCCTTAGTATAAATATGCATTTCCCAGCCTCGAGGGCGGCTCGGCTGTTGCAGTGACAAGAGCATCTGTGCATCCCTCGGGGCACATCGTCCCTTGCCGGCAGGTGATCTGCCTCAAATCTTCCTGTTTCCTATCCCTGATGCCTTTCCCTGAAGCTGCCCCTGGAAGGGTCCTGGGGTCTCTGCTGTGTTTGCTTCATCACGTGTGTACAGGCGTTGGCTACTGTGGTCGGGGGCAGCAGGGAGAGAGAGTGCCCAGAACAGGCCTGGCCACACAGACCCCCAGGCAGTTGGGGTGGGCCCAGAGTTCTGGAGGAGAGGAGGAAAGAGGTCATGATGGCGATTTGGGGATGCTCCCCGGGGAAGCAAGATTTGAGCCAGGCATTGGAACTGCTGGGCTTCACGTGGATTCCAGAGAAAGGGCATGGCTTGTGTCATCTGTGCCTTTGTACGTTGTCCACATGCCTGGCACGTTGTAGGCTTCAGACATCTCAAGAAGCCCGTGGGAATGGGTTTGGGATTAGAGAGGACTCTGCGGCAGCCAGGGTGGTGAGACAGGCCCCAGACTGAGGCAGGCCAGAGCTTGAGTCCTGTCTCGAAATCCATCCTCACTGAGGGGGCTTGGGCAGGGGGCACCCCCGAGGTTGCAGTGGGTTCCATCCCAGCGCCGACCACCATCACAGCTGTGGGGAATAGCCATTCCATTTTTTGTGCGTTTTTGAGACAGGGTGTCGCCCTGTCACCCAGTCTGGAGTGCAGTGGCACAACCACAGCCCACTGCAGCCTCGACCTTCCTCGAGTGATCCTCCTGCACTCGCCCCCACATGCCTCCGAGTACCTGGGTTCAGAGGCGTGTGCCACCACGCCCAGCTGATTATTGTTTTGTGGAGATGAGGTCTCACTGTGCTGCCCAGGATTTTCGTGAACTCCTGGGCTCAATCCTGCCACCTCTGCCTCCCAAAGTGCTGGGATCACAGGCTTGAGCCATTGCCCCTGGCCACATGGCCATTCTGTGGGCATGCAGCGTCCAGCCTCTGTAAGAATGAGAACCATGTTGTTGAGAATGTAGCTTTCTTTGGGACATCTAAGTTGTGAAAATCAGAGTTTTCCCTGAGCAAACTGCCCATTTTGCTGTATTTGGGGACCCAGAAGTTTGGGAAGAAACAGGAACAGGGATTGATGGTTGTGAATCTGGTGTGGCTTTCTCACCTCATCTGACCAGGGCACGAAACCCCAAGATATGCCCAGGTGCATGAGTTGTGTCCCTCTCTGTCCCCTGGGGTGGCCTTTCCTGCTGCTTAGTCAGACTCCCCTGGTGATGTACACTGGGTTGTCTCGTGGAGAAAGTAGCCGGCAGAAGAAGCCAGGGCAAACTTGGATGGCTAAGCCCGGGATTCTGTTTTCCTTTCCCATTACTTTTTTTTCTTTTTTCATGAATCCAACACTGACAGTACAGATTTCTTGAAGACATTCCAGTTTCAACCATATTAAAGAGTAGTTACTTGGAGTTATGATACATCAGTAACTACCTAAAAAGGGAAAGCATTTAGCAATAGCAAAAAAAGGAAGCTGTTCAAGTTGTAGCAAGAATCTTGTTATAATTGCTTCCAGCGTGAATGACGTGGGCACTTTGCTCAGGAAGCCTGAGGATTCTACCAGCGAGTGAACGATGGTGTTCCCTGCTTGCTTTATCTTTGGGGATTCTGAGATTGACAACTGTCGTCTTCTGCTTTTTTCCTTCCAGTTGTCTGTGGCAAGCAGCCGCTCGCAGCCTGTGTTCCAGACAACTGAACATAATTTCTGGCTGCCAGATAAAATAAAATGTTTTATAATAACTTTTTGACAAGGCTGGACGATCAAGCCTTTTGTGGGGTGTGTGTGAGTTGTCTGTGTATGTGGGAGAAAAAGCGGAGATCGTTTTGTTCCAGGGGTATGATGTTTTGGTAATAGATGTCATTGAAAAGTTGTTTTAAAAAGTGAGACTTTTGTAAAGTGGGTCAAATTTTAAATGAAGTAGATGAGCTTACCGTTTTAAAGGAAGCTGGAGTAAATCCTGTAAAGTGGAGACGTTTTTGGCAGGATATGCACCAGCTGCTTAGAACGTACTCGTAGGTTGAATTTTGTATTTTTCATGGAAAAAACATAATTGCTTGTCTAGGGCAGATTTGTGATGATTGGACTCTTTCTGCAGGGCACCATTATAGATGAGCAAGACTGTCACCCAGGTGTGGCAGTGTTGGGGGTGTGTGGTGGTGGCAGGTCCCAGCAGGGGGTCTGTGGGAACCCACACTGTTGTGCTGTTTCAGAAGCTTGTGGAGGACGCCAGCCACACCTGGCACTGCACGCGGCACGTGACATCCGCTATCTCATTTTCTCCTCCTCAAATGCTCAGCTGTTTTCATCACAGTAAAACGGCATGGTTCCCATTACAGCTGGATAAACATGAAGGGGCATTTAGGGACCAGAGGCAGGAGGTCTGCATTGCTTAGCCCTCTCTCCATCTCAAGCTAAGCCAGAAAAATAAATAAAAGGGAATTTATTGACTCATGTGAAAAGCCCATCAGGTAATATGAGCTTTAGTCATGGCTGGACCCAGGGTTTACAGCAGTGTGGCTGGGGCTTCCTTGCTTGCTCTTGCCATCTCTTTCTTTTGTTTCACTCAGGGTTTACTTAAATCTCAGGCAGGTCTTTCCTGATGGCAGCACAGGGGGCCCCTGGCAGCTGCAGCTTTTGTGGTCCTGGGTGCCTGTGAACCCAGTCACACCAAACTTTGTGAAAGGATTTGAGTGGCCCTGCTTGGGTCACGTGCCCAGCCCTGGACTCATCCCTCTGTCCAAGAAGCAGAGTCTTTTTTCCTGTCCTATAACATGGTCATCACACAGCATTGGGGTAGGGCTGGTGATAGACAGCTTCATTGGTTTGGTGTGGTCCTCAGAAGCAAAGAGGTGTTCTATTGCAGGATGGGGCAAAACTCTAGAAGCCCTCTTAGGTGGCCTAGATAATTTTGTCAATCTTTGCCTTTTTCTCCTGAACTCAGACTTTTGGGATGGCATTTGCTCACAGGCATTCATGAAGTGCTCCTCAGTCCCTGCCATGGTCCTCTCTCAGCCTCGTTCTCCTTTCTGTCAGGGTCAGCAGAGGAAAGAAGTCATGTTCAAGCTGTGGGCTATGCTTAGGTGAAAGGCCATTCTAAGAGCAATTCTTTGGGCCTGTGTTCTTGCAGGATGCCCAGTTGCCCAAGTCTGGGTTGGCTCAGGTAATTCAAGGGGGTGCTGTATCCCCGCTTTGGGCTTTGGAAGCACAGCAGGGCATAAGGGTTTCTACCGAGTTCGAGCATGGGAGAAACCAACAAGTTATGGCGCTGACTGCTGTATCAGTCCCTATTGCTGCACGATGAGCTACCCCAAAGCTGAGTCGTTTGAAATTGCCATTTTAATAAGTTCATAGATTCTGTGGGTCAGGGATTTGACAGGGCACGGTGGACATAGCTTTTCTCAGTTCCACAGTGTCTGGGCCTCACCTGGGAGGACTTGAAATCTGGAGGCTGGAGTGATCTGGAGGTGCCTCATTCATGTGTCTGGCCTGGAGGTGGATGACTTGAAGACAAGGACAACAACGTGGAGCGTCTACCTGTGGCCTCTGCAGCTTGGCGTCCATACCTTGGTGGCAGACATACTTCTTCTATGGCCACCAGGGCTCCCAATGCAAGAGTTCCCGCAAGCCCAGCAGGAGCTGCGCTGCCTTTGAGGATCAGCCTCAGAAATCCTAGAGCATCACTCTGAAGGTATTCTGTTGGCTGAAGCAGTTAGAAACCTACCCAGGTTCAAGGGCAGAGAGATAGACCCCACCGCTCAATGTCAAAGAATTTGGGGGCCTTATTTAAAACCTCTTCACACCTCTATAACTGCAGGTAGGTGACACCGCTAGTGACAAAGGGCTACTGTGCAGAGGGATCAGAGACAGCTCGAGGAGAGGGCATATTCCATAGTTCAGAGAGAGCATACCGGGTATGGGGCTCTTCAGCCCAGCTTTGGACATTGGTGTGCATCAACTGTGGGCATTGGCCCTAGAGAAGGCTTTGGTGTCAGAGCTGTGGTGTAGTCACTCTGAGTGTCCTTGGTCAGTTAATTGATTATAGCTTTACGGAGATAAAATTAACATGCAATAAACTGAATATATTCAAATGTGCAATGTGATGAGTTTGTTTAAATTTATATGTATTTTTAGAGATGGTGTCTTGCCATGTTGCCTAGGCTGGTCTTGAACGGGGCCCAAGCAGTCCTCCTGCCTTGGCTTCCCAAAGTGCTGGGATTACAGGTGTGAGCCACCATGACTGGCCTAATGTGATGAGTTTTGACATGTGAATGCATCAGTAAAACCACCCTCACGATAAGATAACATATCCGGTAGATCCAGATCTAAGTGTCCTCAGAATGTACAGTCTCAGTCTCTGGGGCAAGTGTAAGACCCCACCATGGCCCAGCAGAATGGAGTAGGCAGATGCCTGTGAGCCCCTGGGTGCACCTGCCTGCCCTCTAGCAGCTGATCTGAGATGGGACGTGAACCAGGGCCATCCAGGGGGCCTTGCGCACACAGGTCTTGGCACTGGCTTTTGCCAGCGCTCTTGTCGTTGGAATTTGAGTAAATACAGCAAACCCGTCTGAAGACCTGAGTACAAATACCACAGCCTTTGAGACGGATTTATTTCAGGGACCAGAAACAGTTTGAGGAATCTGGCATCCTAAACAGGTAAACAAATAAACAAATCTGGCAAGAAGTTAGGGCTTCTAAGAAACAAAGAGCCATAAAGACCAGGTTGAGATGTTAAAACAACAAGCTTAAAATAAATGAGACCTGGATGAGATAAGCTTTATAAGGTTTTTTTTTTTTTTTTATAGTTGACCTTTGAACAATGTGCAGGGTTGAGGATGAAGGGTACTGACCCGCCCCCTCTGCCCCTGCACCGCAACATGCAGTTGAAAATTTCAGTGTAACTTTTGACTCTCCAGAAACTTAACTGCTAATAGGCTGCGCTTGACTGGAAGTCTTACTGTTAACATAAACAATGTGTATTGTATACTGTATTCTTACAATATAGTAAGCTAGAGAAAAGAAAATGTTACTAAGAAAATCATAAGGAAGAGAAAATATATTCACTATTTATTAAGTGGAAGTAGATCATTACAAAGATCTTCATCCTTGTCATCTTCATGCTGAGTAGGCGGAAGAGGGAGAGGGAGAGGAGAGGTTGGTCTTGCTGTCTTGGGTGGCAGAGGTGAAAATCCATGTATAAGTGGGCCCGTGCAGTTCAAACCTGTGATATTCAAGGGTCAACTGTACTACAGTCTGCTGCAGCAGATCAAAATGCACAAAGGCGGCAGTACAGAGCAGGAATGGCTTTGTACATTTGAATTAGCGATGAGAATAACTGTGAGGTAGTCCCTCAGGAGGCAAAGGAAAGAAGACAGTGGTGAGAAAGAAAGTGCTAGAAATGGATTACAGGGAATGGAAATCCAATCCAGGAATCCCTGCAGATGGAACCCTTCCCCCAAGACAGAATAGGAGCATTGATCAAAGATTTATAATGAATGAAGGCTTTTCGGGAAGTTTGAAACAAATCTCAGTTTTCAGGATAAAAGGCTTACTGTGTTGTAGTCAGAATGAATTTACATGGACTCACAGATTTATTCTGGCAAAATTTGCGAATTATAAGGTTAAAAAAATTATACTAGTATTCAAACAGACAAAATGGGCTACTCAAAAGAAATGAAAATCCAGCAGGCCACAGAGTTATCCGTGACACAGGGTCCCAGAAGACAGTGGAGCCAGGAGTCCAGTGCTTGGAGGAGAAGGGGTTGTGCCCTAAGGATATGACACTCAGACAAGTTGTTGTTCAAGAGTACAGGCAACTGAGGGGTGCTTTTAGCTACCTGAGAGGTTCGAGATGATATAGCCTGGTTGCCTTTGTTCTGGGAAGGATTGTTTGAAGACATCACTGCAGTTGATTCTGAGCTGAAGCAAAATTAAGAGATTGGGAATAGGGAAGTCATGACATAAAGAGCTGATTAAGGCCGGGTGCGGCGGCTCATGCCTGTAATCCCAGTGCTTTGGGAGGCCGAAGCAGGTGGCTCACCTGAGGTCAGGAGTTGGAGACCAGCCTGCACAACGTGGCGAAACCCCGTCTCTACTAAAAATACAAAAAATTAGCCGGGCGTGGCGGCATGCACCTGTAGTCCCAACTACTCGGGAGGTTGAGGCAGAAGAATCGCTTGAACCTCCCAGGAGGCAGAGGTTGCAGTGAGCTGAGATCACACCACTGCACTCCAGCCTGGGCGACAAGAGAGAAACTCCTTCTCAAAAAAATAAATAAATAAAATAAAATAAATTTTAAAAAAGCTGATTAAAACTGTTGAACAGAGTGAAGCCTAACTGATACAAATATAATCACATATGGAATAGAATTAAGAATTAAGGGGAGATCAAAGACCTAAATTTAAGAGCTAAAACTATCAGAGTCTTGGAAGCAAACATAGATGTGAGTATTTGTGGTCTAGGTTTAGGCGATGGTTTCTTACATACGGTACCCAAAGCACGAGCAACCAAAGAAAATATAGATAAATTGGACCTCATGAAAATTAAAAACTTTTGTGTCTTAAAGGATACCATCAAAAAAGTAAAAATACAACTCATATGATGGGAGAAGAGTTCTTTAAATCATATGTCCGGTAAGAGACTTGTATTTAAAGTATATAAAGAATTCCTGTAACTCAGTGATAGAATGACATTGACTTCAATTAATGGATAAAGGACTTGAACAGTGTATCAGGGTTCTCTCGAGGGACAGAACTAATGGAATATATATATAATATATATTATATATTTTATATATAAAGGTAAGTTTATATATATAAATTTTTATAGTTTTATATATAGTTTATATATAAATATAAATATATATATATTTATAATATATATTATATATTTTATATATATAAAGGGAAGTTTATTAAGTATTAACTCACATGATCATAAGGTCCCACAATAGGCCATCTGCAGGCTATGGAGTAAGGAGAGCCAGTCCAAGTTCCAAAACTGAAGAACCTGGAGTCCGATGTTTGAGGGCAGGAAGCATCCAGCACGGGAGAAAATGTAGGCTGGGAGTCCAGGCCAGTTTCTCTTCTCACATTTTTCTGCCTGCTTTGTATCCTAACCTCCCTGGCAGGATTAGGATTATGCCCACCTAGATTAAGGGTGGGTCTGCCTTTCGCAGCCCATTGATTCAAATGTGAATCTCCTGTGGCAACACTCTCACAGACACACCCAGGATCAATACTTTGTATTCTTCAATCCAGTCAAATTGACACTCAGTATTAACCATCGCAGATAGTTCTCTAAAGAAGGTATACAAATAGACAATAAGCACCTGCAGAGATGCTCAGCATCATCAGCCATCAGGGAAATGCAAATCAAAATTACAATGAGGTACCACCTCACTCCTGCTTGGATGGTTATAGTAAAAAAGATAGCAAATGTTGGCAAGGATTTCGAATTCTCATACACTGCTGTTGAGAATGTAAAATGGTGCAGTTGTTGAAGAAAACAGTCTGGAAGTTCTTTAAAAGTTTAAGCATAGAATTACTGTATGACTTAGCCACTCCACCTCATACATATCCAAAAGAAATTAAAACATTTATCCACACAGAAACTTGAGTAAGAACGTCCATAGCAGCATTGTTGATAATAGCTTCAAAGTGGAAACAACTCAAATGACTGTCAATTTGCGAATTAAATAAAATGTGTATAGTCATACAATAGAATTTTATTTGGCAATAAAAAGGAATGAAGCACTGATGCCTGCTGCAGCATGGATGAACCTTGAACATGTAAGTGAAAGAAACCAGACACAGAAGATCACATATTATATGATTCTGTTAATGTGAAATACCCAGAATAGGCAAATCTGGAGACAGAAAGATTAATGATTTCTTAGGCCTGAGGGTGGGGAAGGACAGAGGAAAATGGAAAGTGATTGCAAGGGGTTATGGGGTTTCTATTTAGGTCATGCAACTGTTCTAAAAATGTGCTGAGTGCGTATAGTTCTGTGAATACACTGAAAACAACTGTATATGCTAAATGGGTGAATTGTATAATATATGGATGATAGCAATAAAGCTGTTATAAAAATTAAGGGAAGATGTAAAACATAAATTATAATGCTTTAATAGTAATTTGTATCTCAAGTTTATGAAATGTTGACAATCAGAAGTGGAAAGGGATGTGGGAGAAAAAAAGATGCTAAATTCTTATGCAAAAGGGAAAATCAAATTGTTCTTGACTTCGATAATCAGAAAACTGTAGAGTAAAGGTTGTTTCTTAAGATGGTAAAGATAATTTACTAGTAGAATAGCCTACCCAATTACTAAAGATGATAAGCCTAATGAAATATAACTTACATAAGCTGGGCGTGGTGACTCACGCCTGTAATCCCAGGGCTTTGGGAGGCTGAGGTGGATCACAACATCAGGAGATCAACCATCCTGGCTAACACAGTGAAACCCCGTCTCTACTAAATATACAAAAAAAAAAAAAAAAAAAAATAGCCCGGTGTGGTGGTGGGTGCCTGTAGTCCCAGCTACTTGGGAGGCTGAGGCAGGAGAATGGTGTGAACCTGGGAGGTGGAGCTTGCAGTGAGCTGAGATTACACCACTGCACTTTAGCCTGGGCAACAGAGACTCCATCTCAGAAAAAAAAATATATATATATAACTCACATAGAACAGTAGAGAGAGAAAAGGAACTAAAAACATGACAGAAGATCAACCATTATCAACTTTTACAATAAATATAAAAGTGTTAAAATCCCCAGTTGAAATACAAGGACTTAGAAATGAGTTAAAAAGTTAATGTAAAAGCACAGGTAAAGATTTAAGCATTAAACACAAGTTAAAAGGTGGTAAAACTGGGGATAATATTTACCATAGTGCTCCAAAAGTCTAGTATTCTTTTATTTGCTCTTTCACTTATTTTAAAACTATTTCTTGAATATCCACTGCATGCTAGGCACTAGGTTTGGAGTGGTGATCCTTGCTCTTGAGCTTCCTGTGTGGTGGAAGAGGCTAACATTAAACACAGAACAATTAAATGATGACAAATAGTGAGTGCTCCAAGGAAAAGAAAAATGTGCTATTGTGGTTTAGATTAAGGGACCCACAAAAGCTTCTTTGAGGAAGTGGCACTTGGGGTGTACATACAAGTTATGTGACTGCTGGGGATAATAACTTTCCAGGTGGAGCTGCAGCATGTTCCAGAGGCCAGGGTGTGGACAAGAGATGAGATGCTGGAACTCATGAAAGCCCATGTGATGATGTGGTGCCCTCCTAGTTGGATTTTAGAGGAAGCCACAGGAAGCTCTAGGAAATCAAGAATGAGGGGTTCTAGTGCATTTGTGAGTTGACTAACAAGGAATTCTGCCTCTCTACTCTTGGCTGGTTTGCTCACCCTGGTGGAGCCCAAGGCTCCTTTCCACGTGGAAGCACTTCAAGAAATGGCTGACCTGGCTGTCAAGGAAGCACTGTCCTCTTGGTAATCCAGTGGGGGCATTGGAAAGTTGGGAGTGAGCTCCATATCACTGTGGGTCAGAAGGACCATGGCTCAGGTGACTGCGTTTTCTGGGCAGGTTGTTTTGCTCTGAAGGGTCCTTGGCATTTGGGAAGGGGTTCTTTGGGAAAGAATGCCATTCTGATGATGGGTCTAGGCCAAAAGGGAAATATTTTGACTTTTTTCTCACCCCTAGGCCTATGGTTGGTTGGTTGAGCACTCTCTCTCTTGTGGTGTCTCTCCCTCTTCTATCTTGAGGGACATCTGGGGCTTCTGTGACACTCCAGAGGCCTCTGGAGGAGTGAAGGACACCTGACTGTAAACAGCCCTGGGCATGTTGGAGGTATTTAACACATTTGGAAGAAACCCTGACTCCAGAGCCCTACAGGGCCAAGGATTTGTTGTTGCTTGCTAATCCTCTGAAAAGAGGACTGAAGGATTGCTTTATTCTTTTCTTAATTTGTTCATTTACTTCATTCTGTCATTAACTTATTCATTCAGAAACAATGACTGAACACCACCTGTGTTCCTGGTGCCCTTCTCAGCACAAGAGGTACAGAGGAGAGAGGGCTGTTCCCATCCTCAAACCTAGCAGTGTGGGGACACAACCTCAGGCCCCCGTAGGGTGTGCTTGGTGATTTTGGGGACTGGGGGAGAGGTGGCTTTGTGTTAAAGTGATGAAGGTGAAGAGTGTGGGTTGCTAGTCACACAATGGCCTGGCCCCTTTGCATAGGTGGAGGAATTTCTGAGGTGTCTAAAGTTTCTCCTACGTCCTTGTCAAAGATGAAAGACCATCTGTCAAAAGAAACCATTCCCAGGATCCCGATGGGGGATTCCAGGTGCAGAGAAGCCGTCGATTTCTTTTCAGGCTTTTGTTTGCCCTGTCTTGCTCTGGTTGAAACGTGAACACGTTAATTAATTTCTTCCCCCAAGCTGTGTGTTTGGGGAATGTTCTTTTTTTTTTTTTTCTTTTCCATCAATTTAGAAGGTAAAACTGTCAAGCTGCTATAGGCTAGTGTAATCTTTCAGCAGTAGACTTTGCTGAAAAGTGGTGGTGAGAATCATGATAATTCTAAGTACTGGCATTTGTTTTTTGCGGATTTGCTGAATGTGTCTTGGTGGGGCTGTGAGATGACTGTCCTGCCTGCGAGTCCCCCGACTCTCCTGACGGCGGTTACACACACACACACCCTGACGTCCGGGCATGCAAAGGTGGCCTGCCTCATCCACACTTCTTGAGGCAGGGAAGATGAGTATCTGAGTATCTTATGGGCTAAATTGTGTCTCCCCCAAGTTCATAGGTTGAAGTCCTAACTAGCCCAGTACCTTAGAATGTGACTGTTTTTGCAGATGTGGTCTTTAAAGAGGTAATTAAGTTAAAATAAGGTGATGAAGGTGGGTCCCCTAATCTGATATGACTGGTGTCCTTAGACAAAAAGGAAATTTGGACACAGACATGTATAGAGGGACAACCCTGTGAGGACAGGAAGGTGACAGCCACCTACAAGCAAAGGAGAGAGGCCTGGAACAAGTCCTTCCCTCGTGGCCCTCTGAAGAAACCAACCCCACTGACTCTTTGATCTTGGACTTCCAGCCTCTGGGACTGTGAGAAGTAAATTTCTTTCATTTAAGTGCATTGAATATTTATTAGAGGTTGAGACAAAGGTTTAAGGGTAATGCAAAATTAACCAGAAAATGTGGTGGTCTGCTTTATTTTCGGGGTATCCTGTGACAGCCAGTCTGAAGCATTTTTACTGGACTAGACTCAGCTTCTCCTGCATGATGCTACCTGGCATTTTCTCTCTTTCTTTGTGCATGTACTTGGTGGTCCAGCTTTGTTCTTCCCTAATGCAATGAATATGCTTTCCCTTTCTTTCTCCCTCCATTTGGAAGCCAGCTTTCCCTGGAAGTTCTGTACCGGTTCCTGGATGTGTGTGCCTAACACGGTTCTTCCATCTGGGGTGTGTTTATGGGACTGATGAGTTTTTGCATGCAAAAACATGTAAACACTCAGATGAGTTTCTCCCTCCCTCTGGGAGAGCACCCAACGCAGGGTCGACCACAGAGTCGGGGCTTGATGAGGGCTTGCAGAGCGACAGTTGTCCTTTCCCAGTTGGTATGAGTGCAGTAGAAGCCTCGTTCTTCCTGGCTGGGAGTCTGGAGCTGACATCCTCAAATGTGGCTGGAAGGGGACAGCAGTAGAAACTGAGGGAGGCAGTCTTCAGTGGGTCTGGGTTTCTTCATTTTATGTTTCAATTTTTTCTCATTTCAAGGGAATCTTCCCT
Source organism: Pan troglodytes (assembly GCF_028858775.2). Taxonomy (NCBI): domain Eukaryota; kingdom Metazoa; phylum Chordata; class Mammalia; order Primates; family Hominidae; genus Pan; species Pan troglodytes. The sequence continues at coordinate 92,173,258 of NC_072414.2, read as the reverse complement.
TGACTCTAGGACCTTCTAGCTGCATTCCTGTCTCTCTCGTCCCCGGACTTCTCCAAAGTTTGCGCCGTTTCCTCACAGGCCAAACATGCATTCAACCCTCTCTAGTCTGGTTTTTGCCTGCACCTGTCCCCACGAGCACTCTCACTGAGACCCCCCACCCCCCCACTGTGACTCCCTGTTGTTCAGTCAGCCCCTCCTTCCTTCCTTTCTGGGCACTCTGCTGTGTTGGAGATGCCACGCAGCCCTGCCTCTCAGGACTTCACTTTCCCTGGTTCTTGGGATGTCATGCTCTGCTCTTCTCGTAGCTCGGGCTTCTCTGTCTCTGCCTCTGTAGTGTTATTTCCATCTCTTCTATCTAGCCATGTGGTTTTGAGGTCTCTAAAGGATTGGTCTGGAACTGATGATTCCTGAATGCTGTGAGCTCTGAGGCATTGGAATGAAGTATTCCCTTGCTTCTTGAGCTCCCAAGTCTGCACAGCCAGCAGCCAGCCTGACATCTCCACCTGGATGCTTCTAAAGCACCTGAAACTCAATTAGGCCAGAACTCACAGTGCTTTCTTCCTACCTGGCCCTATTCCAGTGGTCCCCAATTCAGTGACTGGTCCCCCCATTCATCCAGGTCAGTGAGGAATTATCCTTGATGGTGCCTCTTCTTTATCCAAATAGCCCCAGTATTGTTCCATCTTCGAAGTCCCTCCTGAATCTATTTGCTTCTTCCCACCTGCAGTTGCCTTCCTTGTCCAGATATTGTCCGTTTTCACCTTGGCCCCTGGAGTAGTTATCCAACCAGTGTGCCCTGGAATCTCTTCTGCCCACAGAAGCCATAAGGACACATTCAGAACACAAGCCCTAGGTGGCATCCCCCTGCTCCCAGAATTAAAGAAGAAAACTCTTAACACATCCCACATGACCCTGCCTGTTCGCCCTGCCCATTGCTCCGGCCTCCTTGGTGCCTACGTTCTCTCTTGCTCTTGCCTCCTTGCAGTTTCTAGAACATACCGTGCTTTCTTCCACCCCTGGGCCCTGTGTATATGCTGTTCCCACTCTCTGGACTCCTCCTAGCTCCTCTCCCCCACCCCTATCTGTTAACTCTTACTTATCTTTCCAACCTTGGCCCTTGCATCACTACCTTGGGGAAGGCTTTCTTGAACCCCCAGGGTAAATCAGGGCCCCTCCTTATATTTTCTCATAGCATTGTCCACTCTTTCTTAATAGTACCTGTCACATGTAGAATGTTTAATTCTTCTGTTCATTTGGTTAATGTCTGCTCCTTCTAGATGGGCACCTACATTGTGGCAGTAACTAGCACACATGGGTTCTCAATAAATATTTAACTGAATGAATATCTTTCAACTTCATCTATAGGCAGAGGTGCCCTGCTTGGTATCTACATGGCTGTAACCATGGATAGGAAGGTCCAGCCCGGCTTCCCTACCCTGGCCTGCTGTATTCAAGAATGCAGGCATGGGTCATACCTCCTTTCTAGTATGGGGACTGATTTTAGACTCCAAATTTCATCAGGTCTGTCTTCATTTGGGATCTTAATCATATATCCGTAAATGCACGTGCGCGTGCGTGCGTGCGCGCGCGCACACACACACACCCTCACCCCCACCCCCTCCAAACAAAAAATCCTTATTTTCCACCTTTCTTTGTAAGGAATTTACATGAAAAAGATGCCTTTTATAAAAATGACTTGGCCTTGGGGGAAGTTATTTAAAGAATGCAAACTTGGAGAGCAAAACTTTTTTTTTGCCTTTTGGAAAAAAAAGAAAGAGAAGGCCATTATGCTTCAAGGATGTTGGATTTATGCAGCTGTGGAAAACTTCACCTGGCTGGGAGTTCTGCACATGTGGAGCCATCATTTCCAGTTAAGAAGGTGATTTTTCTATAAACAGATCTTTTGCTTTTGTTAAAAAAAAAAAAGTGGTCACAAAGCAGTTTTCTTGGACCTGGCAATTTCATTGGAAAGCATGTTGTCTGCAAGTGGGTGTGTTCAAACTCGGTAGGACACCTGAAAACCTGTTGCCGGCTCACTGCTTGGCTTGGGTTTCCTTCTCGAGTACTTTTCCCACATTGACCCCGAATCTGTTAAGCACTGTCCCCAGGTTCTTAGATGTGGGTGATAGGTTGTTGAGAAATCTGTGGTACGCTTTGATACTCTTAATTCCCATCACAGGACACCCTATTGACTGGTTTTTGTTAAATGGTGACTCAGAATATAGGCCAACTTTCCTGTCTATGGCAGCATTCTGTAGTGTGGAAGTACATATTCAATATCCTGATATTTCTATGGTGAAAAGAAGTCAATCCTTAGTTCCACACCTGGGAGGAGTCTTTGAAGCTTCAATGACATATAGGCACTAGTTTAAGGTCTGACCTTCTCTATGTCAGTTTGTGTCTAGCCAGGAAAACAGGAACCATGCTAGGTATTTCTAACAGAGGGATTTGACACAGGGAATTGGTTATGTCAGTGTCAGTGTCTGCATGAGCACAGAGGGAAGCTGATATAACCCAGGAGATAGGTATCATCCTAGGGCTAGAAAAATAAAAGGTGAATTTCCAGGATCACAGAGCGTGAAGGAGGGGGCTGTGGGGCTGTGGCTTATACCTTCGAAGGGACAGACCATGGAGGGAGTATACCCAAGTTGGTGCCTAGATGGCTGCACCTCTGAGGGAGCATGGGGAGGCTGGGTCCTGTAATAGCCCAAGAGCTGGAGGCTGGAACCATAGTTGTCCTGTATGGTTGTCCCTACTGAGCTGAAAACACAAGGAACCCCATCTCCCCACCTCCTGCCTTTCATTCTCCCGCTAGTGCCCCCTATTGACAGAGCTCAGCAGGAAGCCAGCTGGCAAGGTGGTCTGGGAAATATATTAATAGTTAGGCTGCCAGCCCCAGAGTTATAGAGCAGAGTGCAGAAGAGGGGCTGGGAGACAAGAGGCAGAATGGGAAATGGAGACCTTTCTGTTCAGTAAAACTTCAAGGGCACCAAGTTGAGGCCTGGGTGAATATCTAGGGCTCCTGAACCTCAGTCTGAAGATACTTTGATTATATCCCATGCTTTTTAAGAAGGTCAATGACACAAGACAGTTGGACATGCAGGGTAATCCACATGTCTTACTATTTTTCATGCTGCAATTGTGGTGACTTTGGTGTCCTGAGAAAGCACTGGTGTGGCTGGGGGCAGGAGGCAGAGGGACAGAAGGCTGATACACAGAAAGCCCAGTTGTTGCGGCCGTTGGTCTCTCTCCCAAGGAGAAGGACTCATGCACTCTGCTTCCCACCTTGGTGAGAGACATTTGATTTTCATTTTCCCCACCTATGTAAAATGTTGCTAACGTTTCACGGTTCAAATAGGTGGTTTTCACGGACGGCCACATTTTGTTTTATCATGTTTCTGATGATTACAACCTCCACTCCCCCTGGAATGTTGAGATGTTAGAGTGGGATGTTGGGGAGCCCCTCTTACAACTGGTATTTTGAGGTAGGGTCTTGCTCTGTCGCCCATGCTGGAGTGCAGTGGCACAGTCATGGCTCAATGCATCATCAGTCTCTGGGCTCAAGTGATCCTCCCACCTCAGCGTCCTGAGTCGCCCGGACTACAAGCACGTGCCACCATCTCCAGCTTTTTTTTTTTTTGCCCACGCTGGTCTCAAACTCCTAGGCTTAGGGGATCCTTCTACCTTGGCCTCACATAGCTCTGGGGTTACAGGTATGAGCCACTGCATCTGGTCCAAAACTGTTATTTTTGTATCAGTTCCAATTCATTTTTTTTGTGATGGAGGGTGGCCCTAGGAGAGAAGTTCTTTCATGCCACCTGCAGAGTAGGAAATACAGAAGGCAAGTTTTTGGTGAGTGTTCAGACTGGAGCTCTTGGCAGCTGGAGAATATGACCATTCAGACCTGTAGTGTTCATAAAAGCAATCCAAGTTTGCTGTGTGGTTCTGGGGACATGCAAAATTTTCAAATCAGTACTTAGACCCTAATAATTAACAGCAATAATGACAGTGCCATGCAGATGATAGAAATAAGACGAGTGGCATGATTTGGTTGTGTTGTTATATATCTGACCCTATGTTAGAGGCTGAGCGTAGGTCTCTTCATCCCACATCTACCTTAAGAGGGCAGAACGATTATCATCTTGCCTTATAGACAAGGAAACTCACCCACTGTCACCCTGGAAGTCCATGGGCAGATTCTAACCAGCTCTGTCAGATGTCAAAGTTGGGCACCTTACGACTAGTGTTGCCCCCTCCCTTTTAGGTGGAGGAAGTGACTCGTATTTCATTTCAGGACATTTATGTTAAGTTTCCTAAAACTGATCTTGTTATTAGGAATTTCAAAGAGTTTTAAACAAATCGTTCAATAACTATGCCTATTGAATTACTACTGTAAACCACACAGTGCTAGGTGTTGGGATAGGTCCAAAGGTTAATGTTTGGGTCCCCATGGTCTAGTCAAGAAGGCAAGTGTAGACTCTCAAAGTGCACAGTAATAGCTGTGTAGCCTGGAGGAGGAGAGCTGGGGGTAGGTGGCCAGGAGGCATTCCAAGGCCCCTTGAGGTTGGCTGTCTAGACCGCCCATCAGTGGTGGGATGGCTGGGGGATCCTGGGGCACACTGGGTGACCTCCAGAGTTCCAGTCTTCTGTCCAGTCTGTTCTGAGAGGTTTTGCCATTCCCACGGTTACTTCTAATTTATAAGTTTGAATTTGTTTTTGATGGGGCAGGTACAGAAAAAAAAGCATTATCTCCATCCACACGTTCTATGTAACAGCCAAGCCCTGGGGACCACAGACTCTTTGTACTTAAAGTGGGCTGCCCATTGGGGCCCTTCCTAGGTCATGCCACCCAGTAAAAAAACAGGACCACCTGCCGACCAGTGCCATTCTGATTCAGGAAACAAAAGTCACCACCTCACCTCTTCCTGCCAGCTTGGGCCACCTCTGTCATTGGCCTTTCTTGGAGTTCTGTTCCCCCCACTCCCATCCTCCCCACTTTTTCTTGGCCCCTCTTCTGGGTGCAATAATAGCTCTCCCTGGACCAAGGGACCCCTGAGGCTACCGACTTGGAACACACAGATTGAACACTTTCTGGAATTCCCTTTGATGAGTATTTTAATTTTAGGCCCTTTGGCATTTTCGAAGGTTCCTATAAGATATAATTAAACAAAATTCATGATTGCATTTGCCATAAAATGATGTCGACAATACTGCCTATTGTATCACCAGATGGTCCCTCTGTGGGGTCTTCCTTGGTGTTTTTATTTGGGAAGTTGGTGTTTGGAGAATATTATCTGTCCCTAAGGAATGGTATCCTTCATCCTGCTGGAAGAGAATGACAAACCTATAATCCAGCATGATTCTTTTTTTCCCCCTCTGGTTTTAGGAAACTCAGAACCAAATTTCAGGGCAGAATGAATGGTGATAAGGATGCCTGGGCTGGAATCCCAGTCAACTAGGTTAGTGGTGTTGGGCAAGATAGTTAACAAATCTCCTTGTGCCTCAGTTTGCACATCTGTAGAATGGGATGTAGTCCTGACTCAGTGCTTGGTGGGCAGTTCTGTGCACATGGGGTTAGTGTCTCATAATTTCACACGGGGTTAGTGTCTCTCATAATTTCACACGGGGTGAGTGTCTCTCATAATTTCTCACGGGGTGAGTGTCTCTCATAATTTCTCACGGGGTGAGTGTCTCTCATAATTTCACACGGGGTGAGTATCTCTCATAATTTCACAGAGGGTGAGTGTCTCTAACACGGGGTGAGTGTCTCGTAATTTCACACGGGGTGAGTGTCTCTCGTAATTTCACACGGGGTGAGTGTCTCTCGTAATTTCACACGGGGTGAGTGTCTCTCGTAATTCCACACGGGGTGAGTGTCTCTCGTAGTTTCTCACGGGCTGAGTGTCTCTCGTAGTTTCTCACGGGGTGAGCGTCTCTCGTGATTCCACACGGGGTGAGCGTCTCTCGTGATTCCCCACGGGGTGAGCGTCTCTCGTGATTCCCCACGGGCTGAGCGTCTCTCGTGATTCCCCACGGGGTGAGCGTCTCTCGTGATTCCCCACGGGCTGAGCGTCTCTCGTGATTCCACACGGAGTGAGTGTCTCATAATTTTTATCACGAGAGCTACCGTGTTGACCTTTTGTTGGTATATTTGTGTTTTCTTTTTTAACTTTTATTTTAGTTTCAGGGGTACATGTGCAGGTTTGTTACACAAATAAATCGCATCGTGGGGGTTTGGTGTACATATTATTTCATCACCTAGGTAAATAAGCATAGTACCCGATAGGTCGTTCACTTCTTTGTGGCCATGTGTACTGAGTGTTTAACTCCCACTTATAAATGAGAACGTGCAGTATTTGGTTTTCTGTTCTGGTGTTAGTTCGCTTAGGATGATGGCCTTTCGCTCCATCCATGTGCTGCAGAGGACATGATCTCATTCTTTTTTATGGCTGTATAGTATTTCCTGGTGTATATGTACCACATTTTGTTTACCAGTCTACCATTGATAGGCATCTAGATTGATTCCAGGTTTTTGCTATTGTGAATCGCGCTGTGAAGAACATACATGTGCATGGGTCTTCCTATTAGAATGATTTATATTCCTTTGGGTATATACTCAATAATGGGTTGAATGGTAGTTCTGTGTTAAAATTCCTTGAGAAATTTCCAAATTTATTTTCATAGTAGCTGAAACTAATTTACATTTCCACCAGCAGTGTATAAAGCATTTTCTTTTCTCTACAACCTGGCCAGCATCTGCTAGTTTTTTACTTTTTAACAATAGCCATTCTAACTGGTATGAGATGGTATCTCATTGTGGTTTTGGTTTGCATTCCTCTGATGATTAGTGATGTTGAGTAATTTTTCATATGGTTATTGGCCACGTGTATGTCTTCTTTTGAAAAGTATCTGTTCCTGTCCTTTGCCCACTTTTTAATGGGATTTGTTTTGTGCTTGTTAATTTGCATTCCTTATAGATTCTGTATATTAGACCTTTTTCAGATACATAGTTTGCAAATATTTCCTCTCAGTCTGTGGGTTGTGTGTTTATTCTGTTGATAGGTTCTTTTGCTGTGCAAGGGCTCTTTGGTTTAATTAGGCCCCATTTGTCAATTTTTGTTTTTGTTGCGATTGCTTTTGGCATCTTTGTCATGAAATCTTTGGTACGGAGGGCCTATGTATAGAATGGTATTTCCTAGGTTTTCTTCCAGGGTTTTTATAGTTTTCGGTTTTACATTTAAGCATTTAATCCATCCCGAGTTAATTTTTGTATATGGTGAGAGGAAGGGGTCCAATTTTAATCTTCTGCAAATAAGTTATTTCAGCACCATTTATTGAATAGAAAGTCCTTTCCCTAGTGCTTGTTTTTGTTGTCTTTTTCAGAGATCAGGTAGTTGTAGGCGTGCAGCTTTATTTCTGGGCTCTCTATTCTGTTCCATTGGTCTATGTGTCTGTTTTTGTACAAGTGCCATGCTGTTTTGGTTACTCTAGCCTTGTAGTATATAAAGTCCGGCAATGTCATGCCTCCTTCTTTGTTCTTTTTGCTTAGAATTGATTTAGCTATTCAGGCTCTTTTCTGGTTCCATATGAATTTTAGAATAGTTTTTTTCTAATCCTGTGAAGAATGTCTTTGGTAGTTTGATAGGAATAACATTGAATCTATAAATTGCTTTGGACAGTATGGCTATTTTAACAATATTGTTTCTTCCTATCCAAGACCGTGGAATGATTTTCCATTTGTTTGTGTCATCTCTGATTTCTTTGAGAAGTGTTTTGTAGTTCTCACTGTAGAGATTTTGCGTGTCCTTGGTTAGCCTTATTCCTGGGTATTTTATTTTTTGTTATTGTTATTGTTAGTGGGATTGCATTGATTTGCACTCATCTTGGATGTCGTTGGTATATAGAAGTGCTACTGATTTTTGTGCATTGATTATATATCTGAGACTTTGCTGGAGTTATCAGATCTAGGAGCTTTTGGGGGTAGAGATTATGGGATTTCTAGTTGTAAAATCGTAACGTCTGCAAGCAGAGATGGTTTGACTTACTCTCTTCCTGTATGATGTCTTTTATTTCTTTCTCTTGCCTGAATGCTCTGGCTAGGGCTTCCAGTACTAGGTTGAGTAGGAGTCATGAGAGTGGGCATCCTTGTCTTGTTACAGTTCTCAAGCGGAATGCTTTCAGCTTCTGCCCATTGAGTATGATGGGCGGTGGGTTTGTCATAGATGGCTCTTACTATTTTGAGGTATGCTCCTTCAATACGTAGTTTGTGGAGGGTTTTTAACATAAAGGGATGTGGAGTTTTATCACAAGCCTTTTTCTGCATCTATTGAGATGATCATATGGCTTTGGGTTTTATTTCTGTTTATGCGATGAATCACAATTATTGATTTGCATATGTTGAACCAACCTTGCATCCCAGGAATAAAGCCTGGTTGATCATGGTGAATTAGGTTTTGATGTGTTGCTGGATTCAGTTTGCTAGTGTTTTGTTGAAGATCTTTGCATCTGTGTTCATCAAGGACATTGGCCTTAAGAGTGTGTGTGTGTGTGTGTGTGTGTGTGTATGTATGTATGTGTGTGTCTGCAAGGTTTTGGCATCAGAATGATGCTGACCATATAGAATGAGTTAGGGAGGACTCCCTCCTCCTTCATATTTCATAATGCTTTTAGTAGGAATGGTACCAGCTCTTCTTTATACATCTGGTAGAATCTGGCTGTGAATCTATCTGGTCCTGGGCTTTTTCTGGTTGGTAGGCTTTTTATTACTGATTCAATTTTAGAACTTGGTTTTTTCAGGGATTCAGTGTCTTCCTGATTCAATCTTGGGAGAATGGATGTTTCCAGGAATTCATCAGTTTCTTCCAGGTTTTCTAGTTTGTGTGCATAGAGGTGTTCATAGTAGTCTTTAAAAGTTTTTTGTATTTCTGTGGAGTTAGTGGTAATGTCCCCTTTGTCATTTATGATTGGGTTTATTTGGATCTTCTCTTTTTATTGGTCTAGCTAGAGGTCTACCAATCTTATTTACTCTTTCAAAGAACAAAGCTCTGGTTTTGTTGATCTTTTGTTTTTCATGTCTCAGTTTTATTCAGTTCAGCTGTGATTTTGGTTATTTCTTGTCTTCTGCTACCATTGAGGTTGGTTTACTCTTGTTTTTCTAGTTCCTCAAGGTGTGATGGCAGATCATTAATTTCATATCTTTCTGATTTTTTTGATGAGAGCATTTGGCATTTAAATAACTTCATTTTCTGCTTTAGCTGTTTCTCAGAGATTTTGGTATGTTGTATCTTTTTTCTCATTAGTTTCAAAAAATTCATTGATTTCTGCCTTAATTTCACTGTTTCCAGGTGCAGCTTGTTTAATTTCCATGTAATTGTATGGTTTTGAGTGATCTTCCTAGTATTGATTTCTATTTTTATTGCACTGTTCTGACAGTGTGACTGGTATAATTTTGGGTTTTTTGTGAATGTGCTGAGAATTGTCTTATGGCTGATTGTGTGGTAGATTTTAGAGTATGTGGCATGTGCAGATGAGAAAAATGTATACTCTGTTGGTTTTGGGCGGAGAGTTTTGTAGTTGTCTGTTAGATCCATTTGGTCAAGTGTTGAGTTCACGTCCTGAATATCTTTATTAGTTTTCTGCCTTGATGATCTATGTAATACCGTCAGTAGGGTGTTGAAGTCTCCAGCTGTTACTATGTAGTTATCTGTGTCTCTTTGTAGGTCTCTAAGAACTTGTTTTATGAATCTGCTTCTGTGTTGGGTGCATATATATTTGGAATAGTTAAGTGTTCTTGTTGAATTGAACCCTTTACCATTATGTAATGCCCTTCTTTGTCTTTTTAAAAAATTATTGTTGGCTTAAAGCCTGTTTTGTCTGAAATTAGAATAGCAACTCTTGCTTTTTTGTTTTGTTTTGTTTTCCATTTACTTGGTAGATGTTTCTCCATCCCTTTACTCTGATCCTGTGGGTGTCACTCTGTGTGTGTGTGTGTGTGAGATGGGTCTCTTGAAGACAGCATACAGTTGTTTCTTGCTTCTTTATCCAACTTGTCACTTTGTGACTTTTGACTGGGGCCTTTAGTTTGTTTATATTCAAAGCTAATATCGGTATATACAGATTTCTTCCTGTCATCATGTTGCTAGCTGGTTATTACATAGACTTGATTGTGTAGTTGCTTTATAGTGTCAATGGCTATCTACTTAAGTGTGTTTTTGTGGTGGCCATTAACCAGTCATTCCTTTCCATATTTAACAGTCCCTTAAGGACATCTTGTAAGGCAGGTCTGGTGGTATTAAATCCCTGTAGCATTTGCTTTGGTGAAAAGGATCTTATTTCTCTTTCACGTATGAAGCTTAATTTGGCTGGATATCAAGTCCTTGATTGGAGTACAGGCCTTTAATTTCTCCTGGCTTATAGAATTTCTGCTGAAAGGTCTGCTGTTAGCCTGATGGGGTTCCCTTCGTAGGTGACCTACCTCTTCTCCCTAGTTGCCTTTAATATTCTTTATTTTATGTCAACCTTGGAGAATCTGATGACTGTGTGTTTTGGGGATGGTCATCTTGTATAGGATCTTTCAGGGGTTCTCTATTTCCTGAATTTGAATATTGTCCTCTCTAGTGAGGTTGGGGGAATTTTCATGGATGATATCCTCAAATATGTTTTCCCTGTTGCTTGCTTTCTCTCCTTCTCTTTCAAGGATGCCAACGGCTGATCAATTTGGTCTCTTTACATAATTCCATATTTCTTGAGGTTTTATTCATTCTTTTTTTCTTTAGCTTGTCTGCCTGAGTTAATTCAGAGAACCAGTCTTCGAACTCTGTGATTCCTTCCTCAACTTGGTGTATCCTGCTGTTAGTACTTGCGATTGCATTATGAAATTCTTGTAGTGAGATTTTCAGCTCCATCAGATCTTTTTTTTTTTTTCTTTTGTGATGGAGTCTTGCTGTGTCACCAGGCTGGAGTGTGGTGGCGTGATCTTGGCTCACTGCAACCTCTGCCTCCTGGGTTCAAGTGATTCTCCCACCTCAGCCTCCTGAGTAGCTGGGACTACAGGTGTGTGCCACCACACCCAGCTAATTTTTGTATTTTTAGTAGAGACGGGGTTTAACCAGGTTGGCCAGGATGGTCTCAATCTCTTGACCTTGTGATCCACCCACTTCGGCCTTGCAAAGTCCATCAGATCTTTCTTATAATGGCCGTTTCATGTTTTAGCTCCTGTATCATTTTGTATTCCTTAGATTGGGTTTCAACTTTCTCCTGAATCTCAGTGATCTTTATTGCTCTCCATATTCTGAATTCTGTGTCTGTCATTTCAGCCTGGTTAAGAACCATCTAGTGTGGTCATTTGGAGGTAAGACACTCTGGCTTTTTGAGTTGCCAGTGTGTTTATACTGTATTTTTCCCGTCTGCATGGGCTGATGTTCCTTTACTCTTTGAAGTTGCTGTCCTTTGGATGGGTTATTTTGATGCCCTTAGGCATTTGATTGTGGTATAAGGTGAACTCAGCTGACTGGCTTCTATTCTGGAAGATTTCAGAGGGCTAAGGCAGCACCCATGGGCTCTGTGCTTTAACTCTGAGGTGCCGGTATGAGTTTCCCAGCTTTGTTTTCTGGTCCCCTGCAGTTAGTAACCTGATGCACTGGAGAGGCTGAGGTGTTCCCGGTCTGCTGGCCCCAACACTTCGATGTGGGGTGCTGGCCACAGTACTTCATAGGAGCGGTGGAAGTGGGATCTGTGCTTGCTCATATGTGCCAGCAGCCACGGTGGCATGTCAGACTGTCTGTGCCTCAGCAGCAGTGGAGTCCCAGTGGAGGTGCGTAGGGCGGTGGCATGGGCTCTGCCATCAGTGGTAGGGCAGCAGGGTGCACATGCACATTCATGTTTTGCGGGGAGGAAGGGTGAAGTCTGCCAATACGTATGTGCCGGCAAAGCAGTGGGAGGGATCCGTGGGTGAGTGTTTGCTGACAAAGCGGTGGGGGAGGCTGCTTGTGGGCTGGTCGCGTCGGTGGAGGCTGGTCTGCTGGAGCTCTGCAGTGGTTAGCTGCCATCTGCCCACGAAGGAGCAATGATGGGCCGCCCCGGGAAGCACCCTGTTCGGGCATCGAAGGCTGTGCTGGAAGCTGGTGTGACCATGCTGGGGCCCTGGGAGAGGCTGGCACATGGTGGGTGGTGCTCAGATCAGACCGTCCTCATCCTATGGGCAAGACCACCCTGGTCTGTGCAGGTCCAGCAGTCACCCAAAGGCTAAAGCCACCTAGAGGATCTTGGTAAGACTTGGGAGCTGGGCATCCATGGCCATGCTCCACTGTACCTGTTCCCACGCAAAACCCTCTGGGCTCCACACAGGCTGGAGTCCTGCCCCTGCCACCTCTCTCAGCAGCTCTCCCTGCCAGCTCAAGCATTCGTGCGGGTCATGGGATCTCCTGCAGCTAGGATTTCAGAGGTCTGTGGCAGGAGCAGGCTACTCCTTGCCTATTCAACTCAACCCTTCCCCAGGTCTTCCTTGGAAATGGCGTTGGTAGAATTTGAGATGCAGGGATTCTTCTTGTGTAGCAGGAAGTAAAGGAATTCTGAGAGGGGTTGTGGTTTTGAATTTTCATGCCAAATATTTTTTGATCTACGTATTGTTTTTCCCTAATAAATACCTGGATACTGTATCCTTTCTAAACTAAAGGAGTATCTGTTCCATACAGAGCTTTGATAATTCACAGTTGAGATAGTTGTTGTTTTTATTTTTTCAGTTTTCAAAGTGGAGAACTAGTAACTACAATGACGGTTTATATATTTGGTCAACATTTTTAGCAGTCCCCAAACGTCTAGAGTAAATTATAATTTGAAGATTCTATAAGTACATTTCTGTCTTTTTCTCTTCATCTTGTTCCAGAAGGATTTGAGGTATCTTACATAAATACATAAAATTTTCTTTTCTAATGGGTAACTGAGGCAAAGGGAAAGAGATGTAGGAAAAATAATATGAAGCCAGAGACTGAAAATCTTCCAAGTCAGTACCACCTCCAGCAAGGTGCTGGCAAAAGAAACTGCTGGGCTTGCCTTCAAGAATGCTTCCTGGTGTCTGTGACAACAGGAGAAGGCTTGAGGCCTGACCTGACTGCGATGTCCTCATCAGCGGGGCGAGAGCCACCCTTCATTCCCACAGCAGCTGGAGACGGCCGGTCACGAGCAGAGCTTGGAGCACTCCCTGGCTGGCCACACGCCCACCCACCTGCACTTTGACCTCTCTGGTGAGGTCAGAATCCAGCACATGTGTTATTCTGAAATTAGTGTTTTTCTTCTTACTTTTGAAGATGCTATCATCTGTGAATATTGGCATCTGTGCAGCATTATCAAGCATATTTTTGCAGTTTAGGGAATTAAAGGTAGAAGTTTATTAGGGTTCTTTTCTCCCTGTAGGAAAAGGAATGACCATCACAAATGATGCTGTGGGTCTCTGCTGAGGGAGTGGTTGAGATCAGGGAGGGAGGAGGAGGCTAAGGCGCCCTCTAGCCTCCCACCCCTCAATGCTCCTGTTCTCACTTGCCAGCACCCCAGGAAGGACACTTGCGTTGGAAAGGAATGCAGGTCCATGGTCTCTTGTCTGCAGTTCCAAAATCCAGGGGTTTCAACACTCATTCTGTGGCAAGCCCTGCCCTGCACTCACATGGGGCTGTTGAGCAAGTGTCATTAGTCATCCCTTTACCCACTGCATGCATTCCTTCAGTGAGCATTTATTTCCCACCACCTGTGTGCTAGGGAATGGGGGAAAGGAGCCAATGACAGTCATTAGTGGAAGCTTGTGAAAACCACAGCGCACCTGCCCGTTTACCTGTTACTCAGTATTCTGGGTATGTGTTAACTCAGAGTGTGTCACTCTTTACGGCACCCTGTTAGGTTAGCTCTCCAAGGCCTAGGGAGGCACAGGTCTTATAAGTTTTTCTTTGTAAACTTGAAAGACACATACCCAGTACGGGATTTTTTGTTTGTTTGTTTGTTTGTTTGTTTAAGATGGAATGTTGCTCTGTTGCCCAGGCTGGATTGCAGTGGTGTGATCTTGGCTCACTGCAACCTCTGCTACCCAGGTTCAAGCAATTATCCTGCCTCGCCTCCCGAGTGGCTGGGATTACAGGCACGCACCACCATGCCTGGCTAATTTTTGTAATTTTAGTAGAGACGGGGTTTCACCAGGTTGGCTAGGGTGGTCTCAAACTCCTGACCGCAAGTGATCTGCCCTCCTCGGCCTCCCAAAGTGCTGGGATTACAGGCGTGAGCCACTGCGCCCAGTGCAGTGCAGGATTTTGAAATGTTAAGTGTCCAGGAACAACCTGTCCCTCTGGTCTGGGAGTGACGGGCTCCTTTTCTTAGAGAGCTCTCAGCTCTTACATGTTGATGCTAGCTGGCTCCTCATGTGTCCTGTGGGCCCTGCTAGGAATGCAGCTCTTTCTGTACTAGAACTTAAAAATATACGACAAGGTGTGAAGTACCGAATAACCAACGTGGGGAGCATCTGCAGATGGTGACTCAAAGAAATGGGTTATCAACACTGACTTTGAGAAGGGCCGCGGCTGCCATTTGGCTCATACCTGATCGCCTGGGAGAATGAGGGTGTGCTGGTTACAACAGAGCTCCTGCTTGGGTGGCCCATCAGCTTTGCACCTTTAAAATGGAAACAAGGAAGGAATCTTCATAGATTCCAGGCTGGTCAGGTCAGAGATAACCTGGCTGGTGAGTGTGGGGGTAGGTCACTAGATTTTCCACCAGCGGCCTCTTTCCTTCTGCCAATGTGCAAAGGCAGAGCCACCTAGGACCTTGATTTTGTGTTAGAATGGATGCTTTCTTCCCTTAGTCCATCACTGAGGCCCGGAAGGCTTCAGGGGAGATGAGCCTGGCTCTGAGGGAGGAGACCCATCCTGCAGGGCTGAGAAGACTTCATTTTGCAGTTTTGTGATAAATCAGATGGCATACTTTTCTCCCTCGAGGGCTCCCGTTTTACCGTTTAGAGTTTAAAAGTGATGCCTGTGTTTTTCTCAAACTCAATGATATTTCTTTAAAATACAGTAATACCTGCATATTATATAAATCTGGAAAATACAGAGGAAAATAGGAAAACGAAGATCACATACCACTATTCATATTTTGGTTCTTCCTAGGTGTTTTAGTATTTATTTTCCTTTGGGGCCTGAAGATACTTGTATGTAAGATTTTTGCAAAATCATGATCTAACTATATATGCAGATTTATATCGGCTTCTCTAGATCTCTAAGTCATCTTCGTGGTATGATTTTAATGGCTGTATACCTTTTTACTGTTGTTGGCTTTATCTATAGTTGTATATTTCCATTTTTTTTGCCACTTTTTTGTGATTGTAATTGTGTTGTATAGCCATTTTTGTTTGTAAATTACGACCCATATCTCACATTATTTCATAATACAGTGGTTACCTCTTATCTGTGGTTTCACTTTCCGTAGTTTCATTTATTCACGGTCAACCAGGGATCAAAAATAGGTGAGTACAGTACAATGAGCGATTTTGAGAGAGAGACCTCATTCACATAACTTTTAGTACAGTATATTGTTAGGATTCCATTCGTTAATGTAAATCTCTTACTATGCCTAATTTATAAATGACACGTTATCGTAGGTATGTATGCATACGACGTAACATAGTCTAGTAGATGTAGGGCTCGGTACTGTCTGTGGTTTCAGGGATCCACTGGGAGTCTTGGAACATAGCCCCTGCAGATAAAGAGGGCCTGCTGTATCCAGTTTTGGTCCTGGAATGATTGGGTCACTTTATGAAACCGGTTGGTGCATATGTAGACTGTGTGTAGCAGAGATGTGTCCATATAGGCTAGTGCTAACATGGAAATAACTATCAAATGAGAGAGACTTCCTGTTTATATTCGGATTCTGAAAATGCATGCTGTTCATATCAACCTGTTGTGTTGGTCAGAGGTGTTTCCATGTACAAAGACTATGGCAGATTTGGACCTGTAGGTGTGGGCTCTTTTGTAACAGTAGCTGTTTATCAAAGTAAGATTTTACAGGGATATAGGTTATCTAGAGAATCAGTGGAGAATTACTCACACATCTACTACTAATCCTTCCCTATTGTGAGGAAAGGGAAGATTTTCATTTTAGCCTGGATGTGGGTCGTATGATTTTCCTTCTGATTATGTATTTTTTTAAAAAACATAGTGTTTTTATGTCTACCAACATTTATGGCTCCTGATTCCTGAGTCCAAGAAGAGTTACTGGGATGCCAGCCCCCAGGGGAGTGTCCTGTCCCCTCCGCCCAGCTTCCTTGGTCCAGTTATCCACCTTGGGTGTGGCCTTTCAGACCCCTGCCCGCTGGGCCCCGGCCTCCTTTTCTGTGCGTACTTGGCAGCTCTCCACGCTTCTCTGAAGGGGTGGGTTTGCTCCTCTGTTCCCCTCAGCCTCATTGGCCTTCCCAGCTGTGGTGGGAGTTGGGTGTGGGCCCCTCATCTGGCCTCATAGCTGTTACCCTTCTTTTGGGCCAGCACCCCCCTACGTGAGTGAACTCGGGGCACCCACATGACGGTGGAGATTGCTGGGTGCTGGGCCCCTCTAGGCCTGTCAAGACTGACCACTCTCTCGGGCAGGCTTGACAGAAGGCCTGTTCACTGCATGGTTTTGGAAGTCGGTAAGCCAAGGACCGCACAAATGTTTCCATCATTTTCTAGAAAAGAAGAAGCCGACGCGGGGCAGGCCTTCGCGGGACTGGCGGGAGCGGAGGAACGCTATCCGGCTCACCAGCGAGCACACGGTGGAGACCCTGGTGGTGGCCGACGCCGACATGGTGCAGTACCACGGGGCCGAGGCCGCCCAGAGGTTCATCCTGACCGTCATGAACATGGTGAGTCCGGAGCCGGGGTCCTGATGTGGGGGGCTCTGTTTTCTCCTTGATGACAGATCTGGAAGCAGGTGCTGTGTCCTCATGTCCTCAAGTGAGGAAGACGCTGGGTTGGGGATACGGGAACATAGCCTGGTAATTCTGGGCATTGAGGAGGGCAAGTAACTGGGGGACATCCCGATGGAAGAGCACCTGCCCTCGGCTCCACACTGGCGTAGTGTTGAAGTGCCCAGATCTGCTCAGTGACGGGGCCAGTTGTTACCAGAAGGCTTCCTTCCCAAAAGTATAAGACCCACTCCAAGTGGCAAAGTCCTGTGAATCCCAGACCCTGCTCCAAGGAGTCCATAGTCTAGCGGGGGGAACAAATTCCAACCTCTATGGGAAAAAGAGCTTACTGTGTGACGAGAAGTGGGGAGAGAGGTTGCCTAGTTGAGAGAACCAAGGAAGGAGTCAGGATGCCCACGTCTGTCTATGTCCGATTTGTCACATGGGGATGGACGGGTGGTGAGGCTGACTCCTCAAATGTTAGACACTGAAGGACCTTCAAGGACATCCTAGCTTTACCCATCCATTCATTTTCCCAGGTGTTTTTAAGGACCAAGTCATTTGACATGGCGGGAACGGGGAGCCATAAGGGTGTGGAAGTTGTGGACAGGGCCTGGTGAGGGAGGGAGGGCCAGGCATCTTGAGGAGCAGGGGCTCCACCCTGAGAAGTGGGACCACTGAAGGGGAGGGGAGCAATGTGCCGAGGTTGATGTTAGGAAGAACAGCCCAGCAGCTGCATGCAGGATGGATTGGAATGGGAAGCAGTGTTGTGGAGCATTGGGGCTGGAGCGAGTGTGGGAGAGGTTGGAGTGGGAATGGAGGAGGGCCTGGGGTAAGAGGAAGGAGCTGCAGGAATTGGTGACTGGCAGGATGTGGGGGTTGGAGAGGCAGGAAGAGGAGGCAAGAGAAATCCAGGCTACTACACCCAGGCTTCAAGCTGGGCCTCTGGGTGGGTGGTGGAGCCATTGTCTGAGAAAAGGAGGAGCAATGAATATGGGGCCACAGCAAAGAGTTTCCATTCTGGACAAGCTGAATTCAAGGTGGGAAATCAGGACAGATGTCTTGGTGGGAAAGAGGGACCTGGGCTTTTCAGCCTACAGCAGCAGCTGAAGTAGGGGAGTGAGCAGCACTGCCTGGCTGAAATGTATCAGTGAGTAGAGAAGCTGTCCAAAGACAGCCCATGGAGCACCAGCCCTGGGGGGGATGGGGCAACGACCTGGGAAGAGGTTGTCCTGAAGAAGGGGTGACAGGTGCAGGAGGAGCCTGGTTAACAATGCCAGATGGAATGGCATTAGGGAGTGTTGTCTGTAGATGCTTGATGAGGACAAACTGAAAAATGAATGGGAAATGAGAAGCAGAAACAGCTACAACTCAGCTGTAGAAACAGCCAAGTTGCTGATCTTGGCTAAAGGAGAGGAGAGAGAAGCCTAGTCAGGTGGAATCTGGGTCAAGGGGAACTTTGTAGAGGGAAAGGGGTGCGAAGGTTCCGAGTGTGAGGTTTAGCCTCAGGCCTGGGCCAGACTCCTGCCCAGCCATAACAGAAGAACCTCTCTCAGCCTGCTTCTTATCAGCAGGTCAGGAATCTAGCTCTGGCCACAGTGAGTGCACGGTGCCTGGCCACAAATGGTCAGGCCGCTTATGGAAGGGAGTGACGCGAGAGGACAGGGCAAGGTTAAACGAAATGGGTGCAGTGGGGAATGACCCAGGGCCTGAGTTTTCAGTGGGGACACAGCAGCCGTGGGTTGTGGGGTAGGGAGATGACATGCCTATTCCCGGAATCTGCAGGGCCTTTGGGCCAGCTGCAGCCAAGGTCTTGAGGTCTAGCCTTTGTTTGCTTGGTGTGATGAGCGCTGGAGCTCAGGGGTAAGTGCTGGGGAGGAAGTTGGCTCTGACATGAAGCCCAAGGGAGGGGCTCAGAGTGCTGGTAGGATAGCAGAGGGTGGTGGTCCTCATGGCTGGACAGGGTCTGCAGGTGGCTCTTTGCCCATGTGTGGATGTGATGTTGCTGGCAGCTCCGGTGTTCTAGAGGTGGATTGGGCGGGGCTGTGGCTGGGCAAGGACACAAAGCTGGATGAACCCCCAGTGCACCATTCCCGCTGGGATCTCGGCTCTGGTAGTTGTGTAGCTGGGGCTGTGGTGGCTGGGAGGCCTGGTGGCATGTGGTGGCCTGGACAAAGGATACCAGGACTGATTCTCCCCTTGTGGAGATGGGATCCCACAGCTTGTTTCCCAGAGGCTGAAGGAGGCCCGAGAGCAGGGAGGCTCAGGGACATTGCCAGGGTCACATAGGAAGTCACTGGCAGAGCTATGACCACCATGTCAAGCCTTTCTTTCCCCTAACCAGCCACAGGGAAATCAATGTTGAGGACCCCAATCCTGGGCCCACTGGGTGTGGGGAACCCCACGGCAATCCTGCTTGTTAGGAGGACAAATCTCTGGTACTTTGTCTTCCATTTCGTTGAAGACTTTCCAGGACTGGCTTTCGGGACATGCCTCTATCTGCAGGAAACTCCCTCTATCTCCGCCACGCCCCTCACCCCTATTGTGCTCTGAAGGGAGGCTGCTTTGGCAGCACTCAGAGTAGAGGCCTCATGTCGAGCCGCTGGACCCACACGTTCCCTCATATGCCAGGCTCTTCTGCAAGGCACACTTGCCAAGGAGGCCCCTGGGACCTGGGCCAGGGATCTGCTTTCCGACGTGGCCTCAGTGGGCATGTGAGGGTGCCATGCTGTTCCCACCCCTCCTTCAAAGTCATCAACTCTGGAAGTTCCATTAACTTAAAAATTTTTTTTTTGCAAGTTTCTTTTTCTGTTTTTTATTGTGGTAGAATGCATATGCAATACGAAATTCACTGTCTGAACCATTTTTATGTGGACCAGCTCGGTGGCCTAAAGCACATTCACCTTGTTAATGCAACCACCACCACCATCCACCTCCGGAACTTTTTCACTGTCCGCAAAATGGAAACTTCCTGCCCGTTAAACACTATCTTCCCCTTTTCCGTCTCCCCCAGCCCCTGCCAACCTCCATTCTACTTTCTATCTGTGTGAATCTGATGACTCTAGATACCTCATATAAGTGGAATCATGCAGTATTTATTCTCTTGTGGACAAATGGCTTATTTCAGTCACCATAATGTCCACAGAGTTCACCCATGTTGTGGCATGTGTCAGGATGGCTTTCCTTTTTAAGGATGAGTAGTATCCCATTGCACGTACGTGCACCACCTTTTTCTTTTCCATTCGTCCGTCAGCGTATGCCTGGGTTGTTTCTACCTTTTGCTACTGTGGATAATGTTGCTGTGAACGTGGGGGTGCAAATCTCTGTTCAAGTCCCTGCTTTCAATTCTCTGGGGCATACACCTGGAAATGGAGTTGCTTAACTTTTGATGGTGCTCAGCTCTGAGAAATAGTTCAGTGTTAACTTTTGATGATGCTCCTTTCTGAGAAATAGTTCTGTGTTCCTCGTGTGCACAAACCCAGGTCTCCCCTGTGGCCGGTTAATGACGGGCTGCGTTGCTGCCGTCTGCCCGGAGCACGCCTGAGAGGAGGGCTGCAGGGTTTGGCTCTGCACCAGATGTTTTCATCTGCAGATTATTTTCTCTCTCTCTCTCTTTTTAATTATCCAGGGCACAAGTGCAAGGAATAAACATTCATTACAACAGCTAAGGTAGTCATAAGGCAGAGCTTCGAGTTTGATATTTGCTTTCATAATTTATCATCCAGGCAGGGGTGGCTGTTTGATCCCAGGCAGGGAGTGGGAAGGGAATGGGGTTGGTACATGGAGACAGACACTCCCACCCTGCACCCCTCTTGGGCCGTGAAGACTGAAGGGCTCTGTTTTTTGCCTTTGATTAAACACCCTTCACCCCTCTTCAGCTGCTTGTACTAAGACGCTGGTGGCTCAAGAGCCGGGGGCTGAGGGCAGACCCGGGGCTAACACCTGAAGTTTGGATTGAGATGTTTCCTGAGGAGGCCTGCCTAATAAGGGTGATCCCACTGTGAGAAGGGCTGGGTGCGATGACTCTGAGCCCTTCTGTCGTCTATACTTGGGGTTTCCGGGGCCTTTTGATCCAAGCCAGAAGGCGAATGGAAGCAGAGTCGTCAGCCCCCTTGCACAGGGGGGCTCACACCGCAGCAGCCCTTTCTTGCCGCTCTAGCCCTGGACCACCATTAAGTAAATTGAAAAACAAGTTCCGTTCAGAGATGACACCTTGTTTAAACAAGACCGCCTCCATCAGCACCCCCCTTTCTCAATCCCTCAAATCCTAGTTTGGGAAATCCAAAGAGTTCTTTGCTGCCTGCGGCTGTTTTAGAAAAGGGCTTTCTGTTAGCAAGTGAGATAACCTTTAATCCGGGAGGAAGGGAAAGGATTGTGGCTGGGCTGTCATTAGACAAGCCCCCTGGAACATAGAGCAGAACGTGATGCCAGCGAGCCCATCTGTTTCCCTCCAGAGCATGTTTTCTGTGGGGCTGTGGGATGGGAGTGGCTCTGTCTCCTTAACCCCTCCAGATTTGGAAGGAAACCTACTAGAGTTGGTTGCCACCTTCATTCCAACACATTTCTCTCCGAGTTGTGGGAAATAGCATGATTCGTGCTGATGGCCAGGCACCCACTCCCTCCCACCCTCCCACCAGGCACCCACTCCCTCCCACCAGGCACCCACTCCCTCCCACCCTCCCACCAGGCACCCACTCCCTCCCACCAGGCACCCACTCCCTCCCTCCTACCCTCCCACCAGGCACCCACTCCCTCCCACCCTCCCACCAGGCACCCGCTCCCTCCCACCCTCCCACCAAGCACCCACTCCCTCCCTCCTACCCTCCCACCAGGCACCCACTCCCTCCCACCCTCCCACCAGGCACCCACTCCCTCCCACCCTCCCACCAGGCACCCACTCCCTCCCTTCCACCCTCCCACCAGGCACCCACTCCCTCCCACCCTCCCACTTAGGTCTCTGTGGTCAGAGGCCTGGCCTGCCCATGTGTGCTGACCTGCCTGCCAAGGCATAACCCAGACAGTCCCCTGTCCCCAAGGCAGACTGGGGGCTAACAGTGCCTCAGAGAGCTGATAACGTGGCCAAAGCTGGGAGAATTTAGCATCAAGCGTTTGCTCCGGGTTTCATAGCATCTCATGGTTTTAATGTATTAGATTAGCGTCAGCCACTGGCCCCAGGGGAAGATGTGACTGCTTATGATGCACTAGCTGTCCCAGATGGCAAAGTGCTTCCACCTTACTGCCTTCTCATACCTGGTGGATTTCGTCATTCCCATTTTGCAGAGAAGGAAATAGAGGCTTGGGGACGTGACACAGCCAGGGTGCAGAGCCTGTGAGTACACAGTAGGGCAAGGACTCCAGTCCCGGACTGAGGGACCCCATGTCACCTTGTTGAAGGTGACAGGCATGTCTGGAACCCATCCTTTCTTTCTGTCTGCACCCTGGACTGACTGCCATTATTTCTGGCCTTGACAGCTGCTGGAGCTTCCTTGCCAGGCTTCTCACTTCCATTTTCTTCCCCCTTGAATCCTTGCTACAGAATAACCAGCAAGATCCTCTTCCAACAGAATTGGAACTTTGTCACTAGGCAGCATTGAGCCCCTCTGTGGCTTCCCCTTGCATTGGATGGGGAAGGCCCCCCACCCCCTGCCTTTCATGTGGCCCTCCAGCCTGTGTGGCCAGGACCCATCTGCTTTTCCGTTCTTTTTGCCATCAACACTGACTTTAACTAGGCAGCCCGAACTTGACTTACTGTCTTTGTCAGGAATGCTCTGCTTACGTGCCTTGTGGAACGAGTTCCTGTGCCTTTTAGGACTCTGTGCAAATGTCCCCTCAGAGGGTCCCTCTTTGCTGATCCCTCTGATGAGGCCCACCCTGTTTTCCTCAACATAAAAGCCTGCTCTTTCCTGGGTAGTCTTCATCTGAATTTACAATTCCATATTTATTTGCTTTCAAAAAACCATTCTGCTGAGGTTTTTAATGCCATTGAAGTTAAGCTGGTGTAAAGTCAGATTAGAGTGTTAT
Organism: Pan troglodytes; assembly: GCF_028858775.2. Taxonomy (NCBI): domain Eukaryota; kingdom Metazoa; phylum Chordata; class Mammalia; order Primates; family Hominidae; genus Pan; species Pan troglodytes. The sequence goes on along the minus strand of NC_072414.2, from coordinate 92,150,325 downwards.
AACTTTAATCCTAATTAAATATAATCCCCACAGTAACCCCAAAGAAAATAACTAGAGAATACACACAAAAACAAATGAAAAGGGAATTAAAAGTTTCACTACCAAAAAAATATATATGTATATATATAAAAGAAAATCAAATCAGCTAAACACAAAAGAAGTCAGTAATGCAGGAAATGAGGAACCAAAGCTATTACAAGCCATATAGGAAACAAAGAACAAAATGGAAAAGTAAGTCCCTTCTTATCAGTAATTACTTGAAGTGTAAATTAATTAAACTTCAATCAGACAGAAATTGATGGCAGAATGAATTTGTTTTTTAAATCATAGATCCAACTATATGCGGTCTATAAGAGACTTAGTGTAGATCAGACACAGAGGTTGAAAGTGAAAGGATAGAAAAAGAAATTCCATGCTAATTGTAACCAAAAGAGAGCAGGAATACCTATACTAACATCAGACAACAGACACTTTAAATCAAAAAGCTTACAAGAGGCAAAGGGGTTGTTATATATTAATAAAAGTTCCAATATGTAAGAAGATATAACAGTTATAAATATTTACACATCTGATAACAGATCATCAAAATATATGAAATAAAATTGATAGAACTGAGAGAAATACACAGTTGTACAATAATAGTTGGAGATTTCAATCCCCACTCTCATTAGTAGATAGAACAACCAGACAGAAGAAAAGGAAATAGAAGACTTAACACAATAAGTCAACTGGATCTAGCAGGCATACACAGAACACTCTACCCAACAACAATGGAAGACTTTTTTTTCCTCAAGGGAACACAGGACATTCTGCAGGATAGACCATGTGTTAGGTCACAAATTAAGTCTCAACAGATTGAAAAGATTGATATTATACAAAGTACCATCACTGACAACAATGGGGTGAAGTTAGAAATCAGTAACAGAAGGAGAACTGGAAAATTCACAAATTTGTAGAAATTAAACCACATGCTATTAAATAACCAAAGAGTCAAAGAAGAAATCACAAGTGACATTAGAAAATACTTAGAGATAAATGAAAACAAAAACACATGTCAAAACTTATGGGACAAGGACAAAGCACTGCTTAGGGGGAAATGTATAGCATGTATAGCGGTAAACACTTAAAAGGAAAAATCTCAAACAATCTGACTTTACAACTTAAGGAACTAGAAGAACAACAAGCTATTTTATTCCTTCTGCTAGTTTTGAGTTTAGCTTTGGATTGCTATGGATTAAAGCAGAGAGAAAAGGACAGAAAAACAATAGAGCCAATGAAACCAAGAGTTAGTTCTTTGGAAAGATTAAGAAAAGTGACAAACCTTAGCTAGATTGACTGATAAAAAAGCCTCAAATTACTAATAACAGAAATGAAAACAGGGACACTACGACCCATTCTACAGAAATAAAAAGGATTATAAGAGAGTACTATGGACCATTGCATGTTAACAAATGGATAACCTAGATGAAGTGGACAAATTCCTAGACACACAAAATCTACCAACACTTAATCACAAAGAAATAGAAAATTTGAAGAGTCATAATTAGTAAGGTAATTGAATCAGTAATCAAAAACCTCCTAATAAAGAATAGCCCTGGACATTATGACTTCATTGGTAAACTATACCAAACATTTAAAGGAGAGCTAACACTAGTCCTCCTCAAATTCTTCCAAAAAAGCTGAAGAGGAGAAAACACTTCCTAACTCATTGTGTGAGACTGGCATTCCCTGATAACAAAGCCAAAGAAAAGAAACAAAACTACAGTCCCTTATAAATAAGAAAACAATAGTTCAAATATTCATTGATGTAAAAGTCCTCAATAAAATGCTAGGAAACCAAATTCAATAGCATATTAAAATGATTATACATCATGATCAAGTGGGCTTTATTCCTGGAATGCAAGGATGGCTCAACATAGGCAAATCAATTAAAAAAAGTGATATACTCGATTAACAAAATGAAAAGAAAAAATGATCATCCCAATTTATACAGGAAAAGAATTTGATAAAATTCAGCAGCCTTTCATGATAAAAGCACTCAATAGACTAGGAATAGAAGGAAACTACCTCAACATTATAAAGGTCATATATGAAAAACTCACAGCTAATATTACACTCAGTGGTGAAAGACTGAAAGCTTTTTCTTTAAAATCTGGAACAAGGCAAGAGTGCCTGCTTTTGCTACTTCTGTTCAACATAACACTGGAAGTTCTAGCTAGAGCAGTTAGGCAAGAAAAAGAAATTGAAGGCCTGCAAATAAGAAAAGAAGTAGTAAAATGATCTCTGTTCACAGATGACATATTTATTACATGTAGAAAACCCTAAATCTTAAACACACAGAGAGAGAGACAGAGAGAATGCTAATAAATTCTTTGCAAAGTAGCCACGTACTAAACCAACCACAAAAATCAGTTGCATTTCTATATGCTAACAATAATCTGAAAAGAAAATTAAGAAAACAGTTCTGTCTTCAGCAGCATCAAAAAGAATAAAATACTTAGGAATTAACCAAATAAGGGATAGAGTTTTACATGGAAAGCTGTAAAACATCAATGAAGGAAATGAAAGAAGACATAAATGGAAAGCCATCATGTTCATGGAGTGGAAGACTTATTGTTAAGATATCAATGTTATCCAAAGCAGTTTACAGATTCAATGCAATTTCTATCAAAATCCCAATGACTTTTTTGCAGAGATAGAGAAATCCATTCTAAAATTAATATGAAATCTCAAAGGACATTGAATAACCAAAACCATCTTGAACAAAAGAACACAATAAGACTCACACTTCCTCATTTCAAAATTTACTCAAAAGCTGTAATAATCAAAACACTTTACTGACATAAAGACAAACCCAAAGATCAGTAAAATGAAGTAGAGCTCAGCAATTAACACTTATATATATGGTCAAATAATTTTTGATAAGGATGCCGAGACCTTCAATAGAGAAGTGACAGTCTTTTCAAGAACTGGTGCTGGGAAAGCTGGGTATCTGTATGCAAAAGAACAAAGTTGGATCCTTATCTAACATACAAAAATTAACTCAAAATGGATCAAAGTCCTAAACAGAAGAGGTAAAACTCTTAGAAGAAAAAACGGGGGAAAAGTTTTGTGAGATTTGATTTGGCAGTGATTTCTTGGATACAACACCAAAAGCACAGGCAGCAAAAGGAAAAATAGACAAACTGGAATTCATCAAAATTAAAAACTCTTGTGCTTCAAAGGATACTATCAACAAAGTAAAATGGCAACCCACGGAATAGGAGGAAATATTTGCAAATCAAATATTTTATAATATCCAGAATATATAGAAAGCTTCTAAAACCCAGGAAGGAGAAAAAAAGCAATTCAATTTAAAAAATGGGAAAGGACTTAGGTAGACATTTTTACAAAGAAGACGTACAAATAGCCAATAAGTACATGGAAAGATACTTGGCATCAATCATCAGGGAAATGGAAATTAAAACTATAATAAAGTACCACTTCACATCCATTCCCATGGCTATTATAAAACAAAAAAATAAAACACCGAAACAAAACAGAAGTGTTGACAATGATGCGGAAAAATGGGAAATTTTGTACATTATTAGTGGGAATATATAGAAAATGGTATGATTCCTCAATGAAACAGAATTACCATATGATCTAGCAATTTCACTTTTGAGTAAACACCCAAAAATGTTTATCCCAAAGCAGGGACAAGAACAGATATTTATACACCAATGTTCATAGCAGGATTATTCACCATAACTAAATGGTGGAAGCAACCCAAAGTGTCCACAGATGGATGAGTAGGTAAATAAATATAGCGTATAGGTGTAATGGAATATTATTCAGCTTTAAAAAGGAAAACAATTCTGACACATGCTATAACATAGATGAGCCGTGAAGACATTATGCTACGTGAAATAAGCCAGTCACCAAAGAACAAATACTGTGATTTCACTTATGTAGGGTAGTGAATTCACAGAGACGGAAAGTAGAATAGTGCTGGCCAGATGGCTGAGAAGGAGGAGGGAATGGAGAGTTGTCTAATGGGTACAGAGTTTCAGCTTTACAAGATGAAGAAAGTTTTGGGGATAGGTAGTAGTGATAGTGTATAACAGTGTGAATATATTTAATGCCACTTAATTGTAAGCTTAAAAATGTTGAAAATGGTAAAATTTTATGTTATGCATATTTTACCACAATTTTTAAAAACATCCTACATATCACCTGCCTTTGCAGTATCCATAAGCTCATCAAGGTAGGACTATGTCTACACCATCAACATTTTGTCAGTGCCTGGTACGCATGCAGGAGATGATCCAGAAATATTTGTGTAGTCAGTGAATGCATAAATGAATGACTGATGCCATATACCAGCATCCTTTGCGAAGGATTCAGTGCTGAAGTCACAGAAACAAACACTGGCTTTACTTTTTTAATTCCTTGGCAAATTTGCTTCTGGAGAGCCTTTTGTATTCTAAGCACATCCCACGGATATGGTGTATTAAACTCTGTTTGAAAGTGTTTATGCATAAATATAATAATACACTAACACTTCCTACACAGCCCCTGAGGTAGGCTGCTGAACTACGGGCCATCTCCTCTAGGTCTTGTCTTTTACCGAGGGTGGTACAAGATGGAGAAGATAAAACAAGCATGGTTAAAAAGAAAAACTGCACCAAGAAAGAATGCCTGGTGGCTACAAATGGCTTCTCATCCACACCCTATTGAAGAAATGGCTCCAGAGTCACAGAAGAAATGGCTCCAGAGTCACAGAAGAAATGGCTGCAGTCAGAGCAGATCCACCTTGGCCGTTTTTAAGAGCTTATGAAGCCTGGAAGAGGTCCCAGAGAAAACTGGCGTCGTGCAAAGTGGTCTCATTTTTGAACAAGGAAGAAAGGAGTCTTGTAAACCCTAGAGCAATGCATTTGGCCCTTCTTGTATTGGTTGGGGATTTTGATTACAAGCAACAGGGGCTGGATCTGGGCTGGCTGAAGTAGAAAAGGAATCCCAGTTTTGGAGGTATAGAGGGAGGCATCCAGAATCAAAATGAAGACCGAGTCTCCAAGCTCAGAGTTTGGGGAAAGTTTGGAGGGAACTTGAGAGGCCAGGAAGCAGGAGAGATGAAGGCTAAGGTCAGGTGAGGAGTGAGGGCTGGTCATGCAGGCTTGACCTCTCAGGCTGGATTCCTGCTGCCGCTTCTCTGTCCCGAGAACATCTCCTGACTGTCTACTGTCCCTCCTCCAGGAATCAGAGCCCCGAAGGGAATCCAGGGAACAGGACTGCTCTGGGGCTGCGAGGGCGGGCAGAGTGAGTCTCCATCCACTGAGGTTTCAATGGTGGGAAGACGGTCCTTGCCATTCTCTAGAGCTCACCTCCTGGGAGCAGTTTTCCTCAATCAATACAGCAATAGATGCTGTTTGGCCCCGAAAAAAGTAAAAATTAAAAATCAGTCAATCAATCAAAATCCCAGCAATGTGTCTAGTTACCACATGAGGCTAGAGTATAAAAGAAACTTACTCATATGACATATGACCCAACACCTCTACTCCTGGGTACATAAAGAAATGAACTGATAGTTTCTTTTGCTGTACAGAAGCTCTTTAGTTTAATAGATCTCACTTGTCAATTTTTGTTTTTTGTTACAATAGCTTTTAGGACTTAGTCATGAATCCTTTACCAAGGCTGCTGTCCAGAAAGGTATTTCCGATGTTTTCTTTTAAGGTTTTTATAGTTTGAGGACTCGCATTTAATCTTTAATCCATCTTGAGTTCATTTTTATATATGGTGAAAAATAGGGGTCCCGTTTCATTCTTCTGCATATAGCTAGCTATCCCAGCACCATTTATTGAGTGGGGAGTCTTTTCCCTATTGCTTATTTTTGTTAACTTTGTCAAAGATTAGATGGTTGTAGGTATGTGGCATTATTTCTGGGTTCCTGTTTCTGTTCCATTGGTCTGTGTGTCTTGTTTTTGTATAAGTCCCATGTTTTTTGGTTACTGTAACCTTCTAGTATAGTTTGAAGTCAGGTAATGTGATGCTTCTGGCTTTATTATTTTTGCTTAGGATTGCTTTGGCTGTTCTGCCCCTTTTTTGGTTCTATATGAAGTTTAGAATAGTTTTTTCTAATTCTGTGAAAATGATGTTGGTAGTTTAATAAGAATACAAGTTACAGGATGGGAGAAAATATTTGCAAACTATCTGACAAAGGTCTAACATCCAGAATCTATAAGGAATTTAAACAGTGCAAAAGCAACCCCATTAAAAAGTGTGCAAAAAACATGAACTGACACTTCTCAAAAGAAGACATACACACGGCCAACAAACATGTGAAAAGATGCTCCACATCAGGAATCATCAGAGCAATGCAAATCAATACCACAAGATACCATCTCACACCAGTGAGAATGGTCATTATTAAAAAGTCAGAAAAATAACATGCTGGCAAGGTGCAGAGAAAAATGCTCATACACTGTTGGTGGAAAGGTAAATTAGTTCAGTCACTGTGCAGGGCAGTTTGGAGATTTCTCAGAGAACTCAAGACAGAACTACCCTTTGACCCAGCAATCCCATTACTGAGTATACACCCAAAGGCATATAGATCATTCTGCCATAAAAACACATGCATGCATATGTTCATTACAGCACCGTTCACAATAGCAAAGACATGGAATCAACCTAGATGCCCATCAGTGGTAAACTAGATAAAAGAAAATGTGGTACATATACACCATAGAATACTACACAGCTGTAAAAAAGAACAACTCACGTCCTTTGCAGCAACATGGATACAGCTAAAGGCCATTATCCTAAGTGAATTAATGCGGGATCAGAAAACCAAATGCTGCATATTCTCACTCATAAGTGGGAGCTAAACACTGGGTACATGTGGATATAAAGATGGCAACAATAAAATAGTTACAAAAATGGATAAGATACAGTATTTGATAGCACAACGGGGTGACTATAGTCAGTAATTGTATATTTTAAAATAACTAAAACTGTAAATGGATTGTCTGTAAGACAAAGGATAAATGCTTAAGGTGATAGGTACTCCGTTTACCCTGATGTGATAATTATGCATTGTATGCCTGTATCAAAATATTTCATGTACCCCACAAATGTATACACCTACTATGAACCCACAAAAAGTAGAAATAAAATTTTTAAAAGGTGGCAGCAGACACTGGGGACTACCAGAGAAGGGAGACAGGGAGGGGGGCAAGGGCTGAGGAACTACCTCTGGGTACTATGCTGAGTACCTGGGTGATGGGGTGATTCGTATCCCAAACTTCAGCATCACGCAATAGACTCACGTAACCAACCTGCACACATACCCCTGAATCTAAAGTAAATGTTGACATTATAAATATACATTCATGTAGACCTACCACGAAAATAAAAAAAGAAATGAATTAAAAGCAGAGCCTGGAAGAGGTGTCTGTACACCCGTGTTCACAGCAGCATTCCTCACAATGGCCGAACGATGGCAAAAACAGCCAAGGTGCCCATTGGCAGATGGGCAGATAAACAAAACGTGGGGTGTCCATACAATGGAATATTATCCAGCCTTAAAAAGGAAGGAAATTCCCACACATGCCACAACATGGATGAACTTTGAGGACAGTATGCCAAGTGACACAAAAACACAAGTGCTAAATGACTCTGCTTACATGGTAACTGCAGTGTCCAAGTCATAGAAACAAAGTAGAATGGGGGTTGGGTCGGGGGCAGGGGGAGTTAGTGTTTCGTGAGTATAGAGCTTCGGTATTGGAGGATGAAAAGAGTCCTGGAGGTTAATTGTACAATAATGTGAACATAATTAACACTACAGGTAAGTACACGGTTGTGCACTAGTGGGTGAGATGGTAAATTTTATGTTCTGTTTGTTTCACCAGAAATACAAAACAATTGACTGATTCTACTCAGATGGATTTACTGGGTACTTAGTGTGTGCTAGGGGCCCTTGTGTCCTCTGCTGGGATAGAGTGGGGACCACCGGAGGTCTCATCCTCCGGAGCTCATGCAGTAGGAACGACAGACAGCATTCAACATGCAAATCAGTGAGAAGGAAAACCAGAGCGTGGTAAGTGCCCTGCAGAGAACCAGGGGACAGCAGTGACAGGTATCAGGGCCACCTCTCTGAGAGGAGTGAGGTGGCCTTAGAGGGGAAGGTGTTAAGCCAACATAAGCAACCAGCCAGTGGTGGTCAGGCTGGCATTGGAGAAGCACAGAAATAGCTGGTTGCTTGTGGGTGATGGGGAGGGTGCTGGGGGCACAGTGAGAAGCGGGCAGGCCGACCTTGCAGGCGGGGAGACCAGGGTGTGGAGAGCAGCCTCATTCCAGGCAGTGGGAAGCTGCTGCACGGGCTTAAGCAGAAGAGGGATGTGGTCCGGTTAGTGTTTTAAAATATGCTTCTGCCTGCCCTTACCTAGGGGAATGGAGTTCGGCTCCTGGCTCTGTGTCCCTGGCAAACCACTCACCTGTGCAGGTACATGTAGAGGGCGAAGCCTCCATCGGGCCAGGCGCCCAGCAGCACTCTGGCCCCGCAGTTGTGGGTTTTCCAGATGTGCTGTGCTGGTTTTGTGTGTACATCATGTGATTCTCTTTTGGTTGGGGTGGCGGTGACACGGGAGCAGGAATATTTTAAAGAACAAATTGCAGACGGAAGCAGGTGGTGCTGATACCAGAAACCGTGGGTGTGGGCAGCCAATTTGGAAAATGGGGCAGTTTAACAGAGCTTTGGTTGTTCTTAGCTTCCTTAGCGACCGTGGAGTGGAATGAAAAACCTGAGCTGTTCCAGGCAAGTTCTGTTTGGAGGGAAAATGACATCAAATTTACTCAGTTACCATATGGAAGAGACAAGCCTCTCTCTGGTGACCAGCAAGACTAGCATAGTGCTAGAGCACTGGCTGGTTCCCACTCTCCGGTGGGTGTGGAGTGGGGTGGGGAAGGAGCACTGTTCAACACAGATGACCTGCCCACACCCAGGGTCTCTGATTCAGTGGGGGCTGGGGTGGACTCCAGAATGTGCATTTCCAACAAGTGCCCAGGTCATGTTGGTGCTGCTGCTTTGGGGACCCCACTCAGACACTGTGCTACAGAGCATAGCTTTCTCCTGTTTGGGGGTCTTAATAGCAGTGTATGCAACCTGACAGTGTCACCCACAGGTCCCTGTGTGGCTCTGGGGGGAGGCCTTGGGTCACACAGGTAAGTGGTGCCCTTGTGAAGCCCAGCCTGGCGTGGTGAGCAGCTCCTCTCCTTGTACCTCCAACCACGGCTCCTTCTCTGGTCCCTGTCTGCCCCTCCCTTGCCGTGTCCCCACATTGCCTAGCCAGAGAAGCCGTAGTGTGCTGCAGGCGGCAGGTCCACCCTGCTAGGCCCCTAGGCTGCCAAGGAAATGTGACAAACGCAGCCAGGACTGAACACTTGCTGGGATGCCGCCAGAGCTGGACGCCGGAGACCGAATTTCCAGATGCTTGGCTGCGCTGTTCCCTCCCCAACCAGGTGTCTCCCTAAACATCATATAGCCGTTGCGTCCAAGCCTTCTCCTGAGCATGAGTTTCCATGGGAAAAAAAAGAAGACGAGACTTTGTTACATGTCTTTGAGGCTTGTGCCTTGTGTTTTGTGGCTGTCGTCGGATTGTCACCTGGCTCGCCTGGCTTGGCACGGGACCTCAGTTGATTCTGAACATGCGCCTTGCCCTGTGCTCTGAGCCTTGTCAGAGCCTGTGGTCGGCACCTGGCAGGTGACAAAGTGCTTGAGCTGTGTTCAGGCCTTGGTACCTGCTTTCTTGGACGTCAGTGCCCTAGTTACATGTCAAGGGGAAATTTCTTCTTACAAGGCTTGCTAGAGAACATTATTTAGAGCATGAAGCTTTATTTTTTTAATTCGTTAACTTTGTACTTTTAATTGTAGTAAAATACACTTAACATGAAATTTACCACCTTAGCCATTTTTAACTGTGTGGTTCGGTATTCTTAGGTTTGCATTCCTGTGCAATCAATCTCTACAGCTTTTTTATCTTGCAAAACGGAAACTCTGTACCCATTAAACACCTTCCCATTTTTGCCTCCCCCGAGCCCCTGGGACATGAAACTTTCCCATCCCCCTTCCATCTCTCACCTTTTTAGTGGCATTTGTTCCAAGGGAGGCGACTGAGCTTTGGGCTAATGGTGTATGGAGTGCATGTGGCTCTGGACTGTCATCAGCCCGCCAAGGAGAAAATGGGTGATTTTGACAAGGGAGCTTGTTCCTACAGTTTTGTTCTTCCTGAAACTTGCACTGTTCCTTGCGGTCTTTCCTTTTGTGGCATATCAGAATATGACTGAGGACTGCTTTCTCGTGTTACTTCTTTAAATCTGTAGTATTCCTTAATGTTTCTGGTTTTGACTGGGGTTGGCGTGACAGGCAGTGTTTAGATTGTGCCGTGCAATCTCAGTGAACACTGTGCAACTTGAATTTTCTCCCTCATAACTTCAAGTTTTCATTCTTTATAATTTTCATGTTTTGAACTGAAATTTACCAGTTTAGATCCAATTCTGATGCTGAATATTTTAAGGAAAATTTGAATTACAGCCATTGGATGGTTCTCGAACTATCAAAACAGGAACGAGTTAGGTGCCTCCCCCCTCCTCCCCCAGGCTTGGGGATAGGACATGAATACGTGACTTCAGAACTGGCTTGTGGAGGGTCCAGTATTAAGAAAACAACAGCTAGTTGTTCTTGAGGAAAGGAGATTTTGGAAATTGCAGAAGTGAGAACAGAACAACTGAATGTGTTCTATTTTTCCTTGTGTGAAAGAATATTACGTCACACAAAGATAGGTTTTTTTTAACTGTAATAATGGTTTTCAAAGAGTAAAATTCGAGCAGTGACACGGCTGATTCCTTTGTCACGGAGATGCTCAAACACTGCGTGCCTGGCTTCTAGCGCTTGTGGGCTGGGTGCAGCCGTGTTGAGCGGCTCCACTCGGCCTGAGTTGACCCTGGTGATGCTGTCTACCGTGCTTATCGCTTGCTGCTGCTGCTGATGTATTGATAACGTGAACACAGCACCTGCTGGAGAAAGTTTTAATGTTCCTGCTGGAAAATTCTCCCTCCTGGGTTATGTCTATAGGTAAAAACCAAGTAGAATATTTAAAAGATTCTCATTCTTGTTCCCTCCAACCTTCCATCTGCCACTACCTTTACTATGCTCTCCGCTTACCTCTCGCAATCCTGCTTTCTCAGCGTTACGGCAAAGGAACTCGGCAGAGTCATAATGACCTGGGGCTCGTCAGCTGCAGGGGGCTTTTTCCATCCATGTCAACTTTGACTCCTTCGCCTTATTCCAGGTTTTCCTTCTCTTCCTTTTGAATCACTTTCCTGTGACTGCTTGATGTTGAGGTCCTTACAATTAAGTTCTGCAACAAGACATGCAAAATTGAGAAAGATAGGTCCTTTTCTGTTATTGCAATTTATTTCAGTGACAAACTTTGGTTACAATGGGACTTGAGGGAATAAAGAAGGAATGTGGACCTTTTGGCTGGACAGGGCTGAGTTTGAATCAAGCCATTGTGACTGGCTGTGGGTCTCACGCAGGTGGCTTTACCTCGATGAACTGGTTTCTGTGTTTCCCAGCTGAGAGTAGTGGAGATGCCAGCCTTGGTGGGGTGTGGCAAGGGTTAGCAATGACACAGGCTGGCGTTCAGCAGCAGGCATCTGTCTCCCCCAGCCCCTTCATGAAGGTCGCCTTAAACCCCAAGCATGAAAGCCCACAATGGAAGTTTTCAGCCTTCTGCCCCTTCTTTTCTTCAAAACCACCTTTTGTATGTGTGTTTTTTTTTTAACCAACTATATCCAGCTTAGCTTTATCTATATACATAAGCATACTGTATATGTATGTTTGCACACGTGTGTATGATTCTACAGGTTTCTCTTATATACATTTTTCTTTTGGCAAATCCATTTTTAAGGACATTTTTGTCTTTCCTGGACAACCTTTTAAATAAAATCTGGGTTATGTTTCTCACATATGTATTTTTTGTTCCAATAAGACTTGATGTATGGACACTGACATTTGAATTTCACATAATTATTCTTTAGTTTTTTTTTTTTTAGTACTGGAAGAGTACAACCTATATTTTTAATATTGATTTTTAAATTTGTTATGAATGGAATTTGTATTTTAGAACAATTTTAGATGTACAGAAAAATTGATCAGTTAGTACAGAGAGCTGCCATACATAGTTTCCCCATTATGAGCCTCTCATATTAGAATGGCATGTTTCTTGTAATTAATGCACCAATACTGATACAGTGTTATAAACTAAAGTCTACACTTTATTTCTATTTCCTTATTTTTACATAATCTCTTTTCTGTGTCCCAAGTTCCCATCTAGGATACTACTGTATTTTTAAAACTTTTTATCTTTATATCTTTATTTCTTTTTTCTGTCTTGATAGGTATACAATATGTTTCAGCACCAGAGCCTGGGGATTAAAATTAACATTCAAGTGACCAAGCTTGTCCTGCTACAACAACGTCCTGTAAGTCCCCACAGGCACCTTTCAAGCATGCAGAAAATGTGGCTGGGCTGGAGCTTCCCAATTGCTGTTGAATGCTAAGCCGGGCTCCAGGGAGTTGCTAGTCTCCGTCACTCTCTGTGGCTTTGCCAGTGTGAGAGGAAAGCCGGCATCAGTACTGGAAGCATGGTGTGAGGGTGGGCTGTTGAGAATCTCAGGGAACCCTAAGCAGTGAGCCCACACACATCCACCTCTCCCGGAGGGTCTCGGATGGAGTCTCTAGGATAGTGCAAAGCTTGATGGCAAGGTCTCTGGCATTGTGGCTTCCCTTCTGAAACTACATTAGAGCTTCGACCCCAGTTTGGGTTCACGGCAGCATCATTTTCTGGTCTTTCAATGGAGCGCCTTCCCACATGCTGATGTTACCTGCCGAGTCAAGCCATCACCATGAGACTGAGGGAGCATCGCTTGGTTTGGGATACTGTTCTGTTTGCAGAAAAGAAGATGCTTTTTTAAAAACAACATAGTCTTCACTTGCACCTATATATAAGGCCCCTGATGGTCTCTCTGGATCTATGCCACGTACCCACTAGCATCAGGCTTTTCTTCGAGGGCAGTGAGTCATCAAATGATGTCTCAGTGAGTGACTGCCTCCACCTTAACGTCCTTGTCATAGTCTGGATATAAACTCTGGCCCCCCAGGCGTTTGTGTCTCTAACTGTCCTCTGACTTTTTTTAGGCTAAGTTGTCCATTGGGCACCATGGTGAGCGGTCCCTGGAGAGCTTCTGTCACTGGCAGAACGAGGAGTATGGAGGAGCGCGATACCTCGGCAATAACCAGGTTCCCGGCGGGAAGGACGACCCGCCCCTGGTGGATGCTGCTGTGTTTGTGACCAGGTAAGATGGGATTTGGCCTGTAGCTGACATGTGAGAGGGAAAAGATGTTTCCCTTCAGAGAGGAAATAGGCATGTTGTTAGGAATTCAGGCTTGGAAATCAGACCTTGGGCCACCTGTCTGGGTTTTGGTTTCCTCATTAGTAAGTGGGGGTTAACGGTGGTATCCACCTCTGAGGTAGGTACGATGCCTGGGCATGTAGCTGTGTCCCTCTTTGTCCCTCCTCCATTGTCACATGGCATTCTCCCTGCCTGTGACTCTGTCCAGACTTCCCTCTTCCTATAAATATAACAGTCGTGGGATTTGGGCTCACCTTACTCCAGTGTGACTACATCTTACCTTGATTCTACCTGCAGTGACCCTTTTTCCACATAGGGTCACATTCACAGGTACTGAGGGTCAGGACTTGGACATTTCTTTTTTGGGGGATACAACTGTTGTATGTCATTGATGTCGATGTGGCTATATCATTTTTTTCTTATGTTTTCAACCCTCTTTGAGAACACTGATTTTTCTTTGGTTGCTTTACTTTAATAACTTAAACAAAATGTGTTACATGTTCATACCAAAACTCTCCCTTTATAAAATACACAGAAATATTCCTTAATAACTTAATCCATTAGATTAAAAATACCAGCTTTTTATTAGAGTTGCTAAGAATATGTCAACTTTGAATTTTAATGACTTTTTTTAATTTAAAGAAACTACTTCCCAAATTGCGTGCTTGCTTTTCCAACTCTGTGAATTTGGAAGTAAAGTTGTGGAAGGGAGAACTTTATCGTATCTTTAGCTTGGGGACAGTTTGTTTCTCCACAAAAAGGTTTTTTGTTTTGTTTTGTTTTGTTTTTTTTTTTTTTTTTTTTTTTGAGATGGAGTCTCCTCTGTTGCCCAGGCTCAAGTGCAGTATGACGCAATCCTGGCTCACTGCAACCTCTGCGTCCTGGGTTCAAGTGATTCTCCTGCCTCAGCCTCCTGAGTAGCTGGGATTACAGGTGTGTGCTACCACACCTGGCTAATTGTTGTATTTTTAATAGAGATGGGGTTTCACCACATTGGCCAGGCTGGTCTGGAACCCCTGACCTCAGGTAATCTGCCCGCCTTGGCCTCCCAAAATGCTAGGATTACAGGTGTGAGCCACCACGCCTGGCCATCCACAAAGAGTTAAATCTCACTTAACATTTGGTTTTGAGTCAAGAAAGGTTTTTGGTTGCATTTCTCAGGCCATGTGCTGCAAACTCTGAGCCCCATGACGTCTCAGTCATCTGGGGAAGTTCTGTGACCCCAGCCCCAGACACCGGATGGTGCAGCTTTCGTTCCTTTCAAAAATCCCAGAATAAGCCGGGAGCGATGGCTCATGCCTGTAATCCCAGCACTTTGGGAGGCTGAGGCGGGCGGATCACCTGAGGTCAGGAGTTCGAGACCAGCTTGGCCAACATTATGAAACCCCATCTCTACTAAAAATACAAAAATTAGCTGGGCGTGGTGGTGCACACTTGTAATCCCAGCTACTTGGGAGGCTGAGGCAGGAGAATTTTTTGAACCGGGGAGGCAGAGGTTACAGTGAACTGAGATCATGCCATTGCACTCCAGCCTGGGTGACAAGAGTGAAACTCTGTCTCAAAAGAAAAACAAAAACAAAAACAAAAATCCTAGAATAGACACAATGCCACCACCCATTGCCAAATGGATGCCTGCTCACTCTTGTGGATGGTTCGTCGATTGCCAGCCCTGAGTATGCTTTGTTACACATTTCACAGTGTGCTTTGTAGCGTGCCAATCCCTTAGGAGAACACTTGCTGCTTCAACAGGATATGATTAAATATATAATCCATATATAAGCTCTATCATAGACAATCAGTTATT
Organism: Pan troglodytes; assembly: GCF_028858775.2. Lineage (NCBI taxonomy): Eukaryota > Metazoa > Chordata > Mammalia > Primates > Hominidae > Pan > Pan troglodytes. The sequence continues at coordinate 92,135,072 of NC_072414.2, read as the reverse complement.
GAAGAGACATTTTAGAAAAAGTCTGTCTAATAATTCTGATTGTCTATGACATGGCTGATGTAGTAGCAGGCACCAGGGACCAAGGGATGAACATGACCTGGCTCATGCTTTTGACCTGGACTTGCCCACTCCAGTGAGCACTGGGAGCCTCCAGGCACCACCTTCCCCAAGAGCAGTGGCTGCCCACACTCACTGGCCAGAGGCCGCTGTTGCTCAAGGCACTTTGCAATGGCATTTGGGAACTGTGAGGCTTTCTGTAGAATACCCTGGGTGCCGCAGCATTCAGGTTAAGGGTACCATGATTTGAGAGTGGATTCGATTAGGGAGCAAGCAAGAGTCCTTGGGAACCGTGTCTGTGCATGATCATAAGTAAATGGAGCTGATTTTCCAAATGGTAATTATATTTGGTCTGAAAGACTTTCCTAGAGAGGAACTCTAAACAACGTCATCTGTGGAATATGCAGCTAAACTCCCAGGTTTCTACTTTGAGAAGAGTTTTCATAAATACTATGGAAAATCTATAGTTTCTGGTGTTTTGCTAAGAAATAATTAATGGCTTATGGTAATTTTCCCTACATTGGAAAAAGTTTTCTCTCTTTCCTGCTGTTTCCTTTTCATTGAGTGCAGAAAGCACTTGTAAGTGGTCTGCATTTGGGGATAAATAGCATTTTTTTTCCAGAGGCAATAAATGTCACCAAGATGACTGTTGACAGGACGTCTGTATTAGCCCTTTTACAAGGAGACATCAGCAGTCATGACGCACCCTCAATGCAAAGATGCTATGAGTTAGACTTTCTTTTCATTTTTCACCCTCCTAACTTACCACAAAGGAAATATTTTCTGTAAAAATCTTCTTTTCTATACCTCAAACTTTTTACAATGGCTACTGTAAAACAAAATGATACGGTTTTGCTGTGTCCCCACCCAAATCTCATCTTGAATTCCCACATGTTGTGGGAGGGACCTGGTGGGAGGTAATTGAATCGTGGGGGCAGGTCTTTCTTGTGCTGTTCTCGGGATCGTGAAGAAGTCTCACAAGATCTGATTATATAAGGGGGTGTTTCCCTACACAAGCTCTCTTCCCCTGCCTGCTGCCATGTGAGACGTGCCTTTCGCCTTCCACCGTGATTGTGAGGCCTCCCCAGCCACGTGGAACTATAAGTCCATTAAACCTCTTTCTTCTGTAAATTGCGCAGTCTTGAGTATATCTTTATCAGTGGTGTGAAAATGGACTAATACACAAAACAATGGGAAATAACAAGTGTTGGAAGACTGTGGAGAAATTTGAACTCTTTTGTGCACCATTGATGGGAATGTAAAATGGTACAGCCACAGTAGAAAACCAGATGATGGTACCTCAAAAACTCAAAACTAGAGTTACCACGTGATCCCACTTCTGAACCCAGAAGAACTGAAATTCAAGATAATTGAAAGCAGAGACTCTGATATTTGAACACTCATGTTCACAGCAACATTATTCATGACAGCCAAGAGGTGGGAGTGACCTATATGTCCATTGATGGATGAATGGGTAAACAGATATGCTGTATATGTACAAGGGAATATTACTCAGCCTTAAAAAGGAAGGAGATTGTGACACGTGCTACAACATGGATGAACCTCAAGGACAAATACTGCATGATTGCACTTACGTGAGGTACCTATAGTAGTCAGATTCGTAGAGATAAATAATGGTGGTTGCCAGAGGCTGGGGAGAAGGGAGAATGGGGAGTTATTATTTCATGGGTACAGAGTTTCGGTGTGGGGTGATGGAAAGGTTTTGGAGGTGGATAGCGGTGATGGTTGCATGACAGTGAATTTAGTTAACATTACTGAGCTTTACACTCAATGGTTAAGATAGTAAATTTTATGTTCATGTATTAGCACAATAAAAAAATTCGTAGTAAAAATGTTCTGTTCTAACTAAACACATAGGAGAGGGATCCTAATTGCATGGGAGTGGTTCTGGATGAGGATGCTGGGGGCATGGGCAATGTCCTCATCCAGGTACAGAGAAAACAAGGTTTTGTCAGCCGCAGGCTGCTGGGCTCTGGATGAAGGATGCATTTGGCGTCTTGCATAGCTGTTAGCTGTTGCCAGCCCGGGAGCCTGAGCTTTCTTCTGCATTTTGGGCTGACGCCTTGAAGCTACATGAGCAATCACGGTCCCTCTCACCTGCTGCTGTGGAGCTGCTGGACTGAACAGATCAGTGCACGTCCCGTCTTCTGGGTCCTCGCAGATGTTAAATTGAAGATCTCCTTGAAGGACGGGGGAGGCTGCACTGGAGTCGGGCAGGAAGCTGAGTTGGCCAGGAAGCCTTGTATAATAACTAGAGGTAGAGAGCTGCAATTCCCTAGGTTGGGATAATAATGGGCTGATGTTTTCACAGGGAGATTGGGTGCGAGGCAGCTGCTGCCCTGGAGAAACTGTCCTTTCCTCCCACCGTAACCCGAGCTGAGGCTGCACGGGCCTGGCTGCGCTCAGGGGCCAGCTTCCAGGTCCTGAGCCAGGACGGGCCAACGCGAGAATTTCCTCCCGTTTAAGGTTCTTTTTTCACCTTCTGGGCTGTGGTCAAGCCGGACAGTGTATTCTCCAAGACGTTCCCTGACAAACAGGTGGCTAGATGGCTGCCGTGGAGGACGTGAGCATGACATGTCTAGCAGGAGCTGCTGAGCCAGAAGCGGTTGAAGCTGGGTTTTCTGCAGCTGTGTCTGGGACTTGGAAGAACCCCTGAGTGGACTGGGCCTGGGGTCACACGGAGCCCACACAGAAGCCAGGGCTTAGGGGGCTTCAGCACCTGGGAGGGCTTCACCTTGGGCTCCACATCTGACTCAGAAAGCCGAGAACGCAGAGAACTCCTTCCTGAAGTCGAGAACTCCTCCTCGAGCCTGGGCCTGTGCTCCGGGTGAGAGTGCGTGGGAGACGCCACAGCAGACACAGCCGGCCTGAAGCTGCACCACCAGGATCCCTCTGGCCAGACCTTCCCCTCCAGCATAATACCATCTAACTCCTCGGGGCACCCTTCCCTTCACCTTCTGCCAGGGGACCCTCTTGCCAGGCTTTGCGCATGGTGAAGCCTCAGCAAGTATCCACGGAACTTGGTGTTACGCTCCCAGGCTTCCCACGCTCGTGAGGCCGTGGCTGCTGGGTAGCTTGCAGGGCCCCTTGAAAGGGTCTGGAAACGTCAGTCAACTAATAAAAGAATTTATTAAGTCCCAACTGTATGCCTGGCTGTGAGTTACGCACAGAATCAGCTGTGTAACTTGTGGTGCCCCATGCAAAATGAAAATATGGACCCCGCGACAGCAGAGTGTTAGCCCAGGGCATGGGTCAGACACCCACAAAGCCAGCCCTGTCATGCAGATCCAAGTCAGCCTCGAGGAATGCACCTTGGGGTTTCAATGCATGTAGGCGCTGGGAGCCAAGTCTAGCCCTCTTTTCATTCCTGAAGTGAATCCTACAGTCCCTGCCTGGGGGTTTGACATGAGTTGGCAGTGGGATGACATAAAAAGTGAGTGCCCCTGATAATGAATGGAACAGAGCCAGGTTCCCTGGAGATAAAGCAGCCCCTGCAGGCAGGTGGCTTGCTTCTTCTCTTCTGAGAAAGGACCTTGAACAGGAAGGATGGAGATTCAGATTCGGCTGACCTTTTCAAGACAGGCCTCTAACTGAGTGTGGCTCTCCCTCCCTGAGCTGAACACACCCCTTCCTCCAGTGAAGCAGTGGGTGGTACCTCGGGGTCTGTCATTTGAGACTGCCTGTTTCCCCCCAGGGCAGCCATTGGATGGGAGAACGCGGGGAGGTGGAGTCCTCCTCAGCCAACAGGGCTGGCTCTCCCCAAAATGGCGCCTGCCTTGGCCTTGGCCTGGGGCTTCACTTCTCTTCTGTCAGACTGAGGCCTTGGTCCCTTTCTCCCTTTGCCCAGCTTAGACGATGGGGCAAAGCTTTAAATATGTCCGGTTCACAACTCTGAGAAACCCTGGAGCAAGGTCCTGGGCCAGCTGTGTGTGTGTGTGTGTGCGTCTGTGTGTGTCTCTGTGTGTGTGTGTGTGTGTCTATGTGTGTCTTTGTGTGTGTGTGTGTCTGTGTCTGTGTGTGTGTGTGTGTGTGTTGCTCAAAACACGAGAATTGGGAAGGGTGCTGAATGTTGGGCTGGGGCTAGGTAGGTATGGGGCCAGTGAGCACACCTATGGCTCTAATTTTATTTGCTTTCCCCTCTGCCAGTGCTGCTTCTATCGCCTATTGCTTCATCTTCTAAAAGGGAGTCTGATGGAAAAATCAAGTCACTAGGCCTTTTCATCTCTTTATGATATTCCTTCTCCATTTCCCTGAAGGTTACCTTGGTTTTGGAGTGAGGTTATGAAAAGTGTGGATCTCAAGCGTTCTTTGGGCCCTGAGAGAAGTTGGGCGTGGGGCCTGGGAGGGGCCGTGTCTGGGCCAGTTTGTGGCTCCTCAGCCGGCTGAGTCCTGCCCCAGCCAACCCTCTGTGGTTGATCCCTGACCATGGGAACTTATAAAGAAGCATAGGAATGATCCAGTATTAGAAAAGAAGAGCCTAGACCCCTGGTTTCCCCACAGCAGGCCAGATGAACCCCTTGTACTTGCAGAACCAGGGCTGGACCAGGTTTCAAGCATCTTTGCTGTCTCACTGGTCCACAGATACCACCCACCCAGGGGATCCTGGGGAGCTTTAAGGAATACAGTTTTTTTCCTTCAACTTTTAAGTTCTGGGGCACATGTGCAGGATGTGCAGGTTCATTACATAGGTAAACATGTGCCATGGTGGTTTGTAGCACAGATCAACCCGTCTCCTAGGTATTAAGCCCGGCATCTGTGAGCTATTCTTCCTCATGCTGTCCCTCTCCTTCACCCCCCCTCCCCCGGCTGGCCCTGGTGTGTGTTGTTCCCCACCATGTGTCCGTGTGTTCTCATCGTTCAGCTGCCACTTACAAGTGAGAACATGTGGTGTTTGCTTTTCTGTTTCTGCGTTAGTTTGCTGAGGATAATAGGCTCCAGCTCCATCCATGTCCCTGCAAAGAACATGATCTCATTCCTTTTTATGGCTGCGTAGTAGAGGAATACAGTTTTTAGAAATGACTTTTTGTTGTCTTCTCGTGAAAGCAATACATGGTCATTACAGCATCAAAAACCAGTTGCTGCCCAAATAGAGTAGCTTGGGGAAGTAGAGTAGCTTGGGGAGGCCACTGCAGTTGGATGCTATTGTCTGAGAATTGTCTCTGATCAGTGACTTGGCAAACATCTTCCAAAACATTTTCAGCTGCTGAAAGGAGTCCTTCCAGCAACTGTTATGTATAGAATAGTTCATCTGTAAAAGAAGGTTCTCGTGTGGGGTAAGTGGACCTACCCCGGGAAATGTGGATGGATTACTGTTGCCAAACGCTGCTGTTTGTTATCATTCGCTGTGGCCTGTGTCCACTGGAAAAATAACATTGCAGGATGACTACTTGAGGTTAATTCACAGTGTTTTCTTCTCCCATTCTTGGGGATACTGCATATACCTGACGATGGCTTTTTTATTTTTTAGGACAGATTTCTGTGTACACAAAGATGAACCGTGTGACACTGTTGGTAAGTTTAGAGTTGAAATAATAATCTAAGGGGCTGATACACCCTGGGAGAATCTGGAGACTTCCTGGTCACAGTGGAGGAGCTGTCCTCAAACAAGCACTGCACATTCTGTTGCCTTCCTTCCTGTAAGTTGGTCTTTGACTTTCCTTTTTTTATTTTCCTGAAATGTTTTGAAGTTATTGATGGCAGAAGGCATCTAGATGAGGGGTCATTAAGGAAGCTATGAAGAGTGACACCAAGGGGAAAAGCCACCAGGCCGTTCCAAGGGGTCTGCAGTTGGGGGTGCATTTGGCTCTGAGCATTTTGGTCACCCAGGCAGGAGAGGCAGCCTGCTAAGTTACACAGTTGTGGTCATGAGATGGAAGCTTAGCAGTTTGTTCTCATGCATGCACATGACCTTTATTGAGCTTTACCCTAAGAGGTGAAGTGTGACTGTAGATTATAAGACATGCAATCTCTTCCACCTGCCTTGGTGCCAGGCCACTTGCTTTTTAGTGACTAAAGACAGCACTGAAAGGGGCGTGCAGTGCTGAGAAAACACCCTTCTTCACCTTCCCCTCCTCCTCTCCCTTTCCCTCCCTCATCTTCCCTTCCCCTCCCTCATCTTCCCTTCCCCCTCTACCTTCCCCTCCCTTATCTTCCCCTCCCCCTCTACCTTCCCCTCCCCCTCCACCTTCCCCTCCCCCTCCACCTTCCCCTCCCCCTCTACCTTCCCCTCCCCCTCTACCTTCCCCTCCCCCTTTACCTTCCCCTCCCCCTCCACCTTCCCCTCCCCCTCTACCTTCCCCTCCCTTATCTTCCCCTCCCCCTCTACCTTCCCCTCCCCCTCCACCTTCCCCTCCCCCTCCACCTTCCCCTCCCCCTCTACCTTCCCCTCCCCCTCTACCTTCCCCTCCCCCTCTACCTTCCCCTCCCCCTCCACCTTCCCCTCCCCCTCTACCTTCCCCTCCCCCTCTACCTTCCCCTCCCCCTCTACCTTCCCCTCCCCCTTTACCTTCCCCTCCCCCCTACCTTCCGCTCCTCCACCTTCCCCTCCCCCTCTACCTTCCCCTCCCCCTCCACCTTCCCCTCCCCCTCTACCTTCCCCTCCCCCTCTACCTTCCCCTCCCCCTTTACCTTCCCCTCCCCCCTACCTTCCGCTCCTCCACCTTCCCCTCCCCCTCTACCTTCCCCTCCCCCTCCACCTTCCCCTCCCCCTCTACCTTCCCCTCCCCCTTTACCTTCCCCTCCCCCTACCTTCCGCTCCTCCACCTTCCCCTCCCCCTCTACCTTCCCCTCCCCCTTTACCTTCCCCTCCCCCTCTACCTTCCCCTCCCTTATCTTCCCCTCCCCCTCCACCTTCCCCTCCCCCTCCACCTTCCCCTCCCCCTCTACCTTCCCCTCCCCCTCTACCTTCCCCTCCCCCTCTACCTTCCCATCCCCCTTTACCTTCCCCTCCCCCTTTACCTTCCCCTCCCCCCTACCTTCCGCTCCTCCACCTTCCCCTCCCCCTCTACCTTCCCCTCCCCCTCCACCTTCCCCTCCCCCTCCACCTTCCCCTCCCCCTCCACCTTCCCCTCCCCCTCCACCTTCCCCTCCCCCTCCACCTTCCCCTCCCCCTCCACCTTCCCCTCCCCCTCCACCTTCCCCTCCCCCTCTACCTTCCCCTCCCCCTCTACCTTCCCCTCCCCCTCTACCTTCCCCTCCCCCTCTACCTTCCCCTCCCCCTTTACCTTCCCCTCCCCCCTACCTTCCCCTCCTTCACCTTCCCCTTCACCTGCCATTTTCCTTTCTCTCCCGTCCTCAGTTATGTCTGGTTTGCTCTTCAGTTCTCATGGATTTCAAATGGAAACCATTCTTTGAGTGTAGGCACACAGTGTTTGGTTAATACAGGCACAATGCCAAGGGTGTTTCCAGTTTTCCCTGCCATAACGCAAACCTTTGTTCATCGGGAGGCTGAAATATAGTATTGCATTGCCGGAATCAAAATTGTGAATCGTGTATGTTTAGAATTGTAGTAAAACCGAAGAAAACGGTATAGGTGTGAAAAATATATAATGTTATGAAATTCACATGTTGAAAACCTGGGCTTCTGGTGGAGCCCCAGCAGTGGGTAGCCCCGAGCCTTTGTTCTGGCTCTGCCACGTGCCAGCTGGGTGGCCTTGGATGTGTCTCCACTCTGGTTTCTTAATCCATCAAATGATCACTTTGGGTTAGGTGACTCACAAGACCCTTCAAAATCTAATATGATGATAGCTACCATTCATGTCACATTTTAGAGTTTACAAAATGATTTTTAATATATTACACTTCATCGGTCCTCTAACCAGATCTGAGAGCGAGATGTCAAGAAGCAACCAGCCAACTCCTCCTGCTTTGTTATTTGGGGGCTGTCTCCATGAGGGAATTGCTAGGCAAAGGCCGTGTGAAGTATGCTTCCCTGGAGTGCTGGCTGACACAGGCCCAGGTCAGGTTGGGGCCATGGATACTTGTACCGGCTGACCTCTGTCTGTCAACAGGGCTGCCAGGCATGTGCTGTTTCTAGGAGTGGCTGCTCTTTCCTGGGGTTCACAGGTCAGGCTTGGCCACAGTACCCATGTCCGGGGCGCCTCTGCTCCGTGCTCCTCCTGCTTCCTGGCTTGCCCCCGTGGAGACATAATCTCTCAATCGTGTGGCCTTTGCCTGTACTTCTCCCCTGGCAGCCCCTGAGCAAAACAGAGCCCAGCTCTGGCCTCCAGGCTGTGTGTCCTTCAGCACCTGGCACTGGATTGAGAGACTTGGTCACTCCTGTTGGTTGGTTGATTAAATGAAGAACTGAATGAATGAATGAATGAATGAATGCAGGTGAAGGGACTCCAATGCCAGTGTTCATTAAAACAGTGTATCCAGTGGTGTGGTTTTCTTCCATAGGATTTACAGCTAGCTTTCCGTTTCTTTTGAATATATAAAAGCTTTCTCTTTTGATGGGAATATGCCATTAATTGTGATTATATCCTGTGTTCAGGCCCCTCGTGAAGAGCAGGCAGCTGCTTCGAATCAAGCATCTTCTCCTTTCCTAAGCCACATCATCATACCACTTTTTATTGGTTTGCTCGGGCGCCATAACAAAATGCCACACAAACTGAGTGGCTTTAACAACAGAAATGTGTTGTCTCACAGATCCGGAGGCTGGAAGTCCTAGATCCAGGTGTCGGCAGACTTTGCCTCTCCTGAGGGCCTCTCCTCTGGGCCGTAGCTGGCTGCCTTCTCCTGTGTCCTCTTGTGGCCTTTCCTCTGTGTGCGCACCTGCCTGTTCTCTCTCCTCCTTATAAAGGACGCCAGTCATACTGGCCTAGAGCCCCCACTCTGTGACCTCACATAACCTTAATTAGCTTTTTTTGTTGTTGAGATAGAGTCTCGCTCTGTCGCCTAGGCTGGAGTGCAGTGGCACGATCTCGGCTCACTGCAACCTCTGCCTCCCGGGTTCACGCCATTCTCCTGCCTCAGCCTCCTGAGTAGCTGGGACTACAGGTGCCTGCCACCACGCCTGGCTAATTTTTTGTATTTTTAGTAGAGATGGGTTTTCACCATGTTAGCCAGGATGGTCTCGATCTGCTGATCTCATGATCCATCCGCCTCGGCCTCCCACAGTGCTGGGATTACAGGCATGAGCCACTGCGCCCGGCCAACCTTAATTAGCTTTTTAAAGGTCCTCTCTCTACCTATAGTCACATTGGGAGTTAGGGTTTCTACATAAGAATTTTGTGGGGACACAAGTCAATCCATAGCACCGCTCATTTGATACTTTGTCACATGTTACTAGGGAGCATCTTATGTCCTCATATCCCCTCCCAGGTGCATGCATCTCACTTCCTTAACAAGAAAGTCTTTTAATGGTCGGGACTGGGTGGAGTCACTGTTCTTCACGTGACAGCTGGTTAGCTGAGGGCAGAACCAGCCTATCTCCTGATCCCCAGTACGTGTTCTTTCTAATACCTCAGTGATTTTCAGCTTCTCCAAGGGAGCTGATGCGTTTTTTTCTTTTTTAAAAAAATTAAACGTATATGGTGTTTTATTAGTATATGTTTCTCTTAATGTGTCATATTTTGCTTGTACAGATGATTAAGCCAGTCAGAACAATGGGATGATTCGATGAACAGAAAAATGTAAAAACTGGGGTTATGGCAGTGGTATATTGATCTCAGCATCCAATTTATTTATGGACTTTAAAATATTTTTATTTTGAGTAATTATACAGTCATGATCATTGCCAAAAGAGTACAGAGAGGTCTGTTGTACCTATCACCCAGCTTTGTCCAGTGGTAACATCTGACATAACTGCAGTACCCTCTCATAACCAGGAGATGGGTGGACCCGATAGAGTGAACTAGACTACAGCTCTTAATCAGGCTTCACTGGTTTCTGCATGCACTCATTTGTTGGTATGCTTTTGTATAAAGTTCTGTGACATCTTATTACATGGGCAGCTTTGTCCATCCACCATGACAATCAGGAACAGAAGTCCACGGCGGCTGAGATGCCCCCTCGGACTGCCTCTTGAGAGCCACTCCCTGCCACCCTCCCCTTCCCTAACCACTGGCACCCATTTATCTGTATTCCATCTTTATGATTTTCTCATCCCAATATCAGTTTATTTTTCAAATTTTGTTTTGATTGCGCAGAATGGAAAAATAATCTGAGTCATGTAGATGCATGCTTGCCAATGCTAAGAGATTTTCAACAGCTGCCTTGAAACCTCAGGGTCCAGCTCGAGCGTGAGATGCTGTGTCTTGAGTTCTGTAGGAAAGGAGCTGTCTGGTAGCTCGAGATAACTAGGAAAGCTTTGGGTTGCCAGTGTTGTGTAATTTGGTATATGACAGCGTTTTTTTGTTGTTGTTTTGATTAGGGTGCAGCTCACATATATGTAAAGAGGGCAAAACTTGATGGATTTTTAATTTATGCTTATACTCATCTTTTTTGGCTCAATCTGGTATTTATTGAAATCATTTTAAAGCAATATCTTGAGTTCTGTTTTAAATCGTGCTTTTTTATACTGTGGTAAAATACACATAACATTTGCCACCAGAAGCATTTTTAAGTGTGCAATTCAGTGGCATCCAGTACCTCCACACAGCTGTGTGGTCCCATGCCTCTACTCTTGAAACCATAACTCAGATTGAGGTGAAGAAGGCAATCAGCCCTCCAGTTCCTTATGGCCTAACCCCCACCCTCAGTAGTCCCCCCAGGGTAACCTGTTATTGTTAAGTGTTTTAATGAGTGTTTTTAAAATAGTTTAAAGTAGATTTCAGATCTCAGTTTGAATGAAGCATTGGAATAAACTCTGAGGCGCTGCGAGGTTTGGGGCTTCCGTAAAAATACTCTCCTCTGCATCAGCCCATTTGTCTCCACTGCCCAGTCTACATTTCTGATTGTGAGGAATGAGCCAAGGGCACCTACCGGAAGGGGGCTGCCGCCAGGCTGGGAGACTGGCTTGGAACACAGGCAGCACCTGGGGGAGCTCCGGAAGTGGGGAGGCCACTGACATCACATAGAAGTTAGTGGCAAGGCCTGTCTGGTCCATGTGCCACCACGGCTGGGGAGTGACCTCCATCTCCCCCCAACAGCCCAGGGTCCTGTGGTCTGCCCCTCCCCACCCCACCTGCACTGGAGTGAGGGAGATTCTGGCCTTTGGGCTTCCATAGGAGAGGCAACAGCACCTCCCACGAAGAATGCATGTTGAGGGTAAAGCTTCCCAAAGGGGATCACTGTGCTTTACCCAGGCGGGAGGATGAATGCCAGACAGCCCAAGATGACCAATGCCCACTGCACCCTTCAGATCTTTCGGTGAAGATTGAAACACAAGGCTTGCATCTCTAGGCTTCACAGGGGTGCTAGTGATGTAGGCAAAGTTGGCGTTTCCAAGGCCCTGATTCTCCTGAGCCCTGCAGTGCAGAGGCCTCACCACACTCCTCTATACTGGGTGGATTTGAGTGGGCAGATGAATGGGCATGCTTTCAAAAAGTCACACCAGGTCCAGGCGTGGTGGCTCACGCCTGTAATCCCATCACTTTGGGAGGCCGAGGTGGGCGGATCACGTGAGGTCAAGAATTTGAGACCAGCCTGATCAACATGGTGAAACTCTGTCTCTACTAAAAATACAAAAATTAACCAGGCGTGGTGGCGGGCACCTGTAATGCCAGCTACTCAGGAGGCTGCGACAGGACAATCATTAGAACCTGGGAAGTGGAGGTTGCAGTGAGCCGAGATCGCACCACTGCACTCCAGCCTGGGCAACAGAGTGAGACTGTCTCAAAAAAAAAAAAAAAAAATTAACACCAGAAGGACCCTTCCTCCTTCCCTCCTGGCACCGATATGGGCTTCTTAGGCTTCGCTGGAATGGGAAGGATAGCAAGGATGACCCCCTTGGGAATTCTGATCTCCACGTTGGAGGAAGTCACTGTAAGGCAGGAGGATCTGGAACAAGCCACCATCCCCTCACTGAGTGGCCCCCACTCTGCACATGTCAGACCTTCTCTTTGTGGGGTGTGCACATTTCCTCTGTTGAATTCTTCATCCAGAGCTGTCTGTTTTCCAGCCACTGTTGTGACATAGGTGCTGTCCTGGGTGAGAAGAGGGAGGTGACAAGATGGGGACTTGGCAGAGGTGAGGTCGTGCCTGCCCTTTGCGTTCCTCTTCCAGATGCATACCCTCTGGGCCTCTCTCTGGCAGTGGCTGAAGACAGCAGCCGCTTCTCTCCAAGCCTGGCTGGCTAGGCAGGTGTCTGAGTGTTGCTCAGTGGATGTGGAGCATTGGTTTTCTCCTACCCGTGCCTCCAAATTGAGCTACGGTGGTTTTTGTGCCAGCCTAAATCAAGCTAGTCTTCTTTTTGCCCTTTGCTTGGTCTCCTATTATTTTTTAATTAATGGAAGGGCCTCCCTTTTCGTTGTCCAGTGAGGGGGAGGGGTGATCCTGCAGGAGGAAGTGGAGATGTTCCACCGTTGCAGGCTGAAGGCCGGGTTGATGCTGTGGAGGAGCTTGGAGTCTGGTCTGTGCGCTGGGGCCCAGCGGCTGTGGCTTGAGGGTCCCATGGCTTTCCCTGAACTTGGGGGGAAGGACACCCTCCTTGCGTCACCCCTGGCACTGGTACCACAGTCTCTCATAGGTTTGGGTGGCCTGAGGGGAGGTTGGTAGACGTGCCCACTGCCCTTCGGGTGTGAGGAAGAGCGTGTGGGTGGAGGAAGTGCGGGTGGGGGATATTGCTGGCCAGGACGGTGGTGTTTGGGAACAAAGCATCGGTTTTGGAAATCTGTGTCAGGCCAGCCCACCATGAGGCCATGAACCCAAGAGGAGCTGGGGAACTGGCAAGAGGTGAAGGGGAGTGGGTGTGGGGAATGGACGGTGTTGTGTGCTGGACCTGTTGAGTTTTTATTAATTGAATGTGTCAAAGAGGAAGAGAAGCTGTGAACCCTGTGATGTCATCAGTTAGGTAAGAAAGAAATGCCACTTTTTATGCATAAACACAAACATATGAAAATGGGCCCGTCTGACGGTGCTTCGTCCCTTCCACATTGGTCACCATGTGACCCTTCACTTATCCCAGCCCTGGCGTCCTCGCTGGTTGGTGTGTAGAGCCCTCTGGGGAATTTCCGTCACAAGTGAGCCAGCGTTTTCTGTGTTACAGTGGTGTTGGTATGTCTTCATTCTGTGAGGATGGTTTTGGGTTGTCAAAAAGAGGTGTCAAAAGTGTTCTTTGCTGGGTGAGGCTGGCAAGTCGTGTTTGAGATACAAAGATACAAATCAAGTTTTACTGGCTAGACCAGCTCTTGAGTTTCTTTGCTTCTTGGGGCTCTCCTATCTGCTTGTTCCAGTGTATTGTTATTCCTTGTAAGCTGACAGAAGGCAAATTTCAATTGTGCTTCCAGACTGTGTGTTAGAAGTATAGTCTCCAGGCCAGGTGTGGTTCATGCCAGTAATCCCAGCACTTTGGGAGGCCTAGGTGGGTGGATCACTTGAGGTCAGGAGTTCGAGACTCGCCCGGCCAACACGGCAAAACCCTGTCTCTACAAAAAAAATACAAAAAATTATCCGGGTGTGGTGGTGGGTGTCTGTAATCCCAGCTACTCGGAAGGCTGAGGCAGGAGAATCGCTTGAACCTGGGAGATGGAGGTTGCAGTGAGCCGAGATTGTGCCACTGCACTCCAGCCTGGGCGACAGAGAGAGACATTGTCTCAAAAAAAAAAAAATAATAAAAATAAATAAATAAATAAATAAAAGGGCAAACCACTTGAACAGATACTTTACATATACATGGATGGCAAATAAACTTATGAAAAAATAATATCACTAGCCTGTAGCAAAATGCAAAATTAAAGCTATGATGAAATATGGCTATGGAATGGATAAAATACAATAAAAAAAAAAGTGTAGTCTCCAGACATTGCCTCCGAGGGCAAATGACTCCTTCAAATGAGTAAGCTCTGAAGTGGCTTTGTCCTCACCTAGGACCCATCTCACTTTTGGGCCCTGTTCTGGGCTTATCCACACTATGTCGTTGGTGTCTACTCTGAGAAGGTTACAAAGGGGAAGGCTTAATTACATATTCTTTGTTACAAATTAGACAACTTGCAGTCTTTAGCAAATTCATCTGTTTGTCAGAGGCTACCTTGGTATTTATAATTATGCTTTTGACCATATTCTTTGCTTTTTGAGAGGTTTTATGAAAGGTTTCAATTTTGGGAATGAAGTATGCTTACATCTAGCCATCAAGAGTGCAGAAATTTTTGGCAAGGTTCATTTTCATCATAGTATTAAAAAATAGACCATCTGCTTAAAAGACTTAGGAAAGTCGCATGCTATTCATTTTAGGGCTTCGTATCCCACAAATTCAGCTTGGATTTCTCGGCTGATTGAGTTGCCTGGAAAACAAAAAAGTGGAGGCTTTAGGAAACTAGTTCCCTTTCTCACAGGTTTAGCTTTAAGCATCCGTAGAGTATTTCCTCCGGAATGCCAGTTAGGTTGTGTCTGATCGTTGGAGAGGATCTGCGAAAGACTGTGTGTAGGAGCTGTTATGCCTAAGAGAACAGAAGAGGACAAGGACTGGCGATCCCGAGAACATTCCTGCCTTGACCTCTGTGTGCTTGCTCTGTGCACCACTTAGAGATAGTGACTGGGGTGAATAAACATGTAAGTGATGCATGTGTCTTACCTACACACAAATACGAGACACATATGTACACACGTACACACACACCTTTACGCTCATGCATGCCTGGGGTGCATGCACACACATGGAAGTGTGCAGTGTGTGTGCTTCCCATACCTTAAGGCCTGGCGAGGCTCCATCTATGCCTACAAAATCTGTAAGTTCTCTACCATCGCTTGTTAGATCCTTCCAAGAAGATCTGTCTGCCCTGGGAACAACAAAATAAGATCCCACTGCGGGAGGTTTGTGTTTGAGACTTGGCTGGAAGTCCACACTGAAACCAGTTGCCCCAGGGGACCAAGTTCAACTTTTCTTGTTCTTCCTGCCAGGGTTGTGTCTAAGGTTACATAATGGCTGAAATACATTAGAAAATGGTGAAAATATGTAGGTATGTTTTTGCATGGGATGGGCTTCTACCAGCCCTTTGGAGATGTAGAACCAACATTTACTTTGGAACTAGACAGAGACCAACAAAACGCAGGGCTGTGCATGAATGCCTTTTGGGCTGGAAAGCAAGAGGGCTGAGCAAGCAAAGCAGCTCCCCTTGCAGGGTTTCCAGCCGTGACCTTTCAAATGCAGGCCCAGAGCCCCCTTCATTATTCTGACTGGGAAAGTAAGTGTCCTGTAAGAGTGTCCTTCCTTGAGGTGGCTGGTGAGTACTTTCCCAGGCCCCTGCCTGCGAGGGGATTCTGAAACAGACCTCCCTTCCAGGTTGGCAGCTGCAAACCTGCACAAGATATTGATGACATTGGTGTCAGTCCAAAGCCCACTGCCCTGTCATTCTTCCACAGCTTCAGTGTGACAAGAGCAGAAGGAGTGTCTCTTGTTCTCTCGGTGTTTCTGTTCCTCATGGCCGAGGAACGCCTCATGGCAAGCTTGGAATGCAGTTGCATGCTCCATTGCCTTACAGTGCAACTCTTACTCTAGTCATGCAATTGGGAGTCAGCCTGACCCTTTATTGGGTTTGTTAGAAACAAACCAACAAAGCCCTCCCCGAAAACATGAGGGGGAATAGAATCGTAAATGGAAACTAGGCCTTGAAGTGATGCCTCCTCTGTCACTGTGAGTCCTGAGGAGCTCTTAGACCCTGTGTGCTGCCTGTTCATAAACAGCCTCTGCACTCGGCGGTGCAGGAGAGGCAAGGAGAGCAGGTACCATCTGTAGCCAGTGCCATTGAAACAAGGCTCCTGCTCCTGCTCCGGTTGGAACAAGCCGAGGAAATCGCAGGCTGAGAGCCAGGGAAGGGCTCCCTGTACAGTGGCCCTCAAGGTCCTGTTTACCACCTGCAGGGGCCCTTCCTCTCCATGATGAAGGCTGAGCCCATCACCAGGTGCCACCCATGAGAAGCGGGGACAGGCATGACTCTTCTTTATGAAACCATCCGATCTCATGAGACTTATTCGCTATCACCAGAACAGCACAGGAAAGAACTGCCCCCGTAATTCAATTACCTCCCACCAGGTCCCTCCCATGACACGTGGGAATTATTGGAGCTAGATGAGATTTGGGTGGGGACACAGCCAAACCGTATCAGTAAGTCACTCAAGGACAGTGGTGGACAAGATTGGCTCTGCAGTTAAACCTGCATTCGAATCTTGCTTGTCCACCACTGTCGTTGAGTGACTTACTGATACGGTTTGGCTGTGTCCCCACCCAAATCTCATCTAGCTCCAATAATTCCCACGTGTCATGGGAGGGACCTGGTGGGAGGTAATTGAATTATGGGGGCAGGTCTTTCCTGTGCTGTTCTGGTGATAGGGAATAAGTCTCATGAGATCTGATGGTTTCATAAAGAGGAGTTCCCCTGCAGAAGCTCTCTCTGGCCTGCCACCATGTAAGATGTGACTTTTCTCCCCTTTGCCTCCCGCCATGACTGTGAGGCCTCCTCGGCCATGTGGAACTGTGAGTCCATTAAACCTCTTTTCCTTTATACCTAGACTCTGGTATGTCTTTGTTAGCAGTGTGAGAATAGACTGATACACTTACCTCATATCCCCTGCTCTGTTTTCTCATCTGGAAAATGGGGATAATAGTATCGAGGGTTGTTGTGAGGGTTAAAGCGGATGGCTAATCACACTCATTAGGATGACCACTTTCATTTCATTTTGTTTTGTTTCATTTATTTTCTTTTTTTTTTTTTGAGATGGAGTCTTGCTCTGTCACCCAGGCTGGAGTGCAGTGGCAGGATCTCGGCTCACTACAACCTCTGCCTCCCGGGTTCCAGCAGTTCTCCTGCCTCAGCCTCCCACGTAGCTGGGATTACAGGCATGCGCCATTACGCCTGGCGAATTTTTGTATTTTTAGTAGAGATAGTGTTTGACTGTGTTGGCCACACTGGTCTGGAACTCCTGACCTCAGGTGATCCACCCTCCTTGGCCTCCCAAAGTATTAGGATTACTGGCGTGAGCCACGGCACCCAGCCAGAATGACCACTTTCAAAACCAGAAATAACAGCTGTTGGCGAGGATGTAGAGAGATGGGAACCTTTGTGCACTGCTGGTGAGAATGCAAAATGGTGCATCTGCTATGGAAAACAGTATGGTAGTTTCTCAAAAAATTAAAAAATATGATTCAGGAACTCTACTTCTTGATACACTCCCAAAAGAATTGAAAGCAGGGACTCAGATATTTGTACATCCATATTCATAGCAGCACTATTTACAATAGCCAGGATATGGAAACATCCCAGGTGTTGATAGAGGGGTGAGTGGATAAACAAAAATGTGGTCTATCCACACAATGGAGTATTACTCAGCCTTCAAAAGGAAGGAGATAGTGACACATGCTATAATATGGATGAACCTTGAGGACATTATGCTGAATGAAATAAGCCAGTCACAAAAGGATGAATAGTGAATGAAGCCACTCACTTGAGGCACCTAAAGTGGTCAGATTCATGGAGACAGAAAGCAGGATGGCAGTTGCCAGGAGCTGAGGAAAGCGGTCATGGGGAATTTGTGTTTAATGGGCAGAGTTTTTTAGTTGAGGAAGATGAAAAGTTCTGTAGGTGGACGGTGGTGATGGTTGTACAACAGTGTGAAGGTACTTAGTGCCACAGAACTGTACACTTAAAAATAGGTAAGATGGTACGTTTTATGTTATGTATACTTTCCATAATTTTTTTAAAGAAGTAAGATGACAGAGGGAGCAGTGTTGTGAATTTTATTTTCTAACACTTCTTTGAGATTTTGTCCAAGAAAAATGATCAGGATGGGAGAAGGACAATTCCCAGCAAAGGGGCTCCTCCTGCCTTCTCCCCTGGGAGGCGAGGGAGGAGTGATGAGACACAAATAGTGCAGGGTTTGAGGGTGGTGTGTGCAGGACGGGGAGGAGAGGTACCGCCTAGGATGGGAGAGGCTGCAGTGTGTGGGAGAGGATGGAGAGAGGAGGGGGCATTTTAAGAAGTGTCACCAGGGGGTGAATTAGAGCCCTTGGAAATGTTCTTAAGGACATGCCAGTAGAGATTAGGGTGCCTTTGCAAGTTTCTTTTCTGGTTGCTAGGCTATGCATCTTTGGCTTAAACTCCAGGGCCAGATTGGACCGTGCGGGCACTGAGACTTACTGAAGTTACCGCTGATGTTTTTGGACAACAGACTCCTCATTTGCATCTGGTATTAAAATCACTGCTTTAGAGTTGAGCCAAGGGTTCGTTTTCCCAGTGACTGCTCGGCCGCTGGACTCACGGTGTAAAGAGCAAGGTCAGTCATGCCGAAGCCATTGCAGCGCTTGGAATTAACCACAAGGGCAGGATGCGAGTGACCCTCCGGAGTCAGAACTGCAATTTGAGGGAGAATGTTTGTTTGTAGCTTGCGTGTTTCAGGCAGTCCCCCAGGCTCCTGTGCTCTTTGTGAGTTCGTTAATTTGAAGAACCTTAAACCCTCCCTTGTGAAATCTCAGGTTGGCGCTGAGTTTTTACCCTCAATTTCTACAGATAAGCAGCGTAAGTGCTTCAGGAACGGGAAGGAAGGTTATGTCAGGGCGATCTGTTGGGCTGCTCTACCAGAGACCGAATCTGGGCCTGGCTACTATTTAGGACTTGAGTTTAAGCAACCTTCGGAGTTACTGGCATAGACGACTTGGATTAGAAATTCCTGACAAGTGCTGTTGTGCTGAGAGGAAGCTTGATTGACATATAGAAAAGGGCTGAGTCATGGTTAGACAAGAACTGAATCATGGTTAGGAAAGGCCTGAGTCATGGTTAGGTGAGCTGAGTCAAGGTTAGGAAAGGGCTGAGGGCCAAGTGACTGCCTTCTGCCTGGTGGAATGGGAGTGGAAGTGATACGAGCTATTTCTAGGCCTGGCCCAGCATCCATGAATGGCACCTGGGGGCTCTTTCTCCATTGGCCGACTGGCTGAGGTTGTCCACAGAAGTGGTAGCCATGGCCCCTGAAACATTGGATGTTACATGAGTGAGAAGTAAAGTGTGTTGAGACACTGAGATTTGAGGCTTTGTTTGCTAAAGAAATTACCGCAACAATCAGAAGTGCTAGTGTGTGTATCTACAAGATCCTGCCCTTGAAATACTTCGAGGTCTCAAGGCGTTGAAGACTTCCATCCCTGTGGGGACTAAGAGGACAGTGGCCCTATCTCTACGTTCAGGCTTACAGAACAACTTTGGCAGGTGACCTGCCAGGGTGTGGTGGAATGAGGGGTAGAGCCAGAATCTTGAGTGATTTTTACTGAAGAATTAAAAGGTAGTCTTGGACTTGTAGGGGAAGAAAATTTAACTTTTTACTCCACCCATATTAGATTCATTGGCCAGGACCCTGAAAATAAGACTGACAGCAACAGCAAAAAAAGCCAGATAGGCCAGGTGCAGGGGCTCACTTCTGTAATCCCAGCACTTTGGGAGACCAAGGTGGATGGATCACAAGGTCAGGAGTTCGAGACCAGCCTGACCAACATAGTGAAACACCATCTCTACTAAAAATACAAAAAATAGCTGGGCTTGGTGGCGGGCACCTGTAATCCCAGCTACTCAGGAGGTTGAGGCAGGAGAATGGCTTGAACCCGGGAGGCGGAGGTTGCAGTGAGCTGAGATCCTGTCACTGCACTCCAGCTTGGGCAACAGAGCGAGACTCTGTCTCAAAAAAGAAAAGCCAGATTAACAAGAGAAAAACAAACAGAAGTTGAGTATGAGCTGGGAGCTCTCAGCAATGAGGAACACAGAGGGGTGATTAGAACTTGGCCTTATACTGCATCTTGACAAAGAATAATACATTCTTAGAGGTGACAAGATGAAAGAAAAGGACTGAGTTCTGGGTGGCAGATTGTGGGAAGGTCAGCTGTGGGCGAACTGCTGGAAGATGAAGGCTCATTACTTGAGTTTGTCATGTACATTCCTCGGGTGCCCTCTGGAGTGATGAGGGTCTGCGGTTCTCTCCAGTGATTAACTTCTGTTCTTCCTGGTAGAGGAGTGAGGGGAGCACCTTTACAAATTCATGTCTTGCGCTTTGGCAGAGAGTGGGAGGACAGAAAGCTTTCTTGTACCTGCTTCTTGTCCATTGCTTTCAGCTCAAAATAATCCTTCGGCCACAGTGGCGTATGTTGCTATCCTTCAGCCTTTGCTGTGGTCTTGGAACACATTCCTGACGTTGCTAAAGGCATCTGGGGCTGAGGAGGAAGAAGCAGCAGAGAGATTGCTGCTCCTTGAGAACAGGAGTCACTTAGGCCTGGGGATTGGAAAGGTGCCTGCAGCTCTGGTCTCTGGTGGCAGTCTGGGTGCTGACCAGCAGCTTCCCAGTCTCCATTAAGGGCCCAGAGCCAGCCTTAGGCTTGAGGTGGGGCCCAGGGCCCCTCCTGAGCAGCAGCTGGTTACAGGAATGAGTACAGTGATGACTGGATCCCCCCATGCTGATCCCGGTACACGTGGAGCAGGCTCACTGATCTGCTGCACAGCCTGGATTGTTGGGGTTGGGCACATTCTGGCTTTGCTGTGACTGGGGGAGAGACAGACATCTGGTTGCAGGACATCAGGTAAAGGTTTTCACCTGGAGACCACCTCCTCCTTCACTGGCTGAGGGTTGAGGGTGATCCTGAAGGTGGGGCGTGGCGCACATCTTTCCCCAGAGGGCTCACCATCCCTCCACTCCAGGGGTTGTAAGGCCCTGATGGAATTCCCACCTGACTTCTTTGTCAAATCAACTGCATAGGAGTGGCATGTGTCCATGTCCACCTTCCTCCTGGCCACACCATGTCCCTTCTCTCTGAAGTGCCCTGGACTGTGCTCCAGTAGCACCAGGCAGCTAGGGGAGCCTGGTGGCTCATTAGCCGTCAAAGCATGGCAGGAGGCAGCCTCTGTGGCTCCAGAGCCCGTCTCCAACACTTCCTCCTGCAACTCTGGAGAGAGACCTCCTTCTCATTGCTTCCACAAAGGGTAGCCTCTTCTTGCCGCTGCCCCGCTCAGGGGCATCCACACAGTGCAGCATCTCACAGGCCTGGGAGCGGTGCCGAGATCCGCACCTTCTTTTCCCTTAGCCTTGGAGAGCTGAAGAGCGTTGCTTTCAGCAGGGTTGACTGCGGTATCCCTGCACCAGTCATTATTGACAGGTAGGAAAGACCACAACCAGCGCCGCTCCTCATCCCGTGCTTGCAGGAGTGATGAAAGTGAGACTGAGAACAGCTACCATCTGTTGAGAACGTCATGGTCTTGGGTCGTTTAATCTGCACAACACTGTGCGGGAGCTGCTGCTGTTCTCTCCATTCTGCATGTGGGAAAACTGAGGTGCAGAGAGGGAGATGTCTCGCCCGAAGGCACACAGCTTGTAAGCAGCCAAGCTAGGCTCTGACCCCAGGCGGTTGGGTTACAGTCTTTCCTTTCTCACATTTCGTTTTCTTTTTTGAGACGGAGTCTCGCTCTGTTGCCCAGGCTGGAGTGCAGTGGCGCGATCTCGGCTCACTGCAAGCTCCATCTCCTGGTTCAAGTGATTCTCCCACCTCAGTCTCCCAAGTACCTGGGGTTACAGGCACACGCCACTACGCCTGGCTAACTTTTGTATTTTTAGTAGAAACAGGGTTTCACCTGTTTCAGGTTGGCCAGGCTGGTCTTGAACTCCTGACCTCAAGTATTCTGCCCTCCTGGGCCTCCCAAAGTGCTGGAATTACAGGTGTGAGCCACCACGCCCTGCCCTTCTCGCTTTTTGATAGCATTTTAAGTGAGGCATCATTATTCCTGTGAGCAGATGGGGAAACTGAGGCTGTAAAAGAATACATTTCTTGTCTGAAATTATGCCACTCGCGAGTGACAGCTGGGATCACACTGTCTCACAGCAAAGCCTGAGGGCTTAACTCTGGTCTCGTCTGCCAGACCTGTGCCCATTCATTTTGTTCTTGGCAGGTATTAAATTCCTATCGTTGCTTTTACCCTGTGTTTTCTCCTTTGCCGCGTCCATCACAGGTTCTGTGTTCAGGACGGATCTTGGTCCTCACCGACATTGTGCTTTTCCGTCATTCAGACTCAGTAAAACTCTGTTGAGTGCCTACTGTGTGCCAGGCCCGGCTCCAGCCCTGGGGACACTCAAGGCACCAAACAAAGGCCGTTGCTCTTGTGGGGTGATGTTTTAGTGGAGGGGATGCAACTCATGTGAAGTCAGTAAGTACACTCTAGCGTGTGGATGGAGGCTGGCAATAAAGGGAACGTGGAAAGCAGATAAGAAGGGTGGGAAGTGGAGGGGCTGGGACCTGAAACTTTACCTGGAGTGGCCAAAGGCTTTGCTGAGAAGGTGACATTTGGACATTACACTCATTTGCAACCCGTTTGCAGGCCAGGGCCATTAGAAGTGTTGAGGTTGCCTACGCCAACACTATTAATTTCTGTGAGCAAAGGCAGGGTCCCCACCATGGACAGCAGGGTGAGTGGCTGTCCCACAGTGGGAGCAAGCTGGGTACCCCTGGGCCAACTCCGTCTTTGCTTCTTTTTTGCAGGGCTCCTAATCAGACCTGGATTTGAGTCTTTCTTCTGCCATTTCCTTGACCTTGGGCAAGTCAGTTAAGAGACTTAGTGTTGGCTGGGCGCAGTGGGCTCACACCTGTAATCCCAGCACTTTGGGAGACCAAGGTCGGTGGATCACCTGAGGTCAGGAGTTTGAGACCAGCCTGGCCAACATCGTGAAACCCTGTCTCTACTAAAAATATAAAAATTGGCCAGGCGTGGTGGCATGTGCCTATAATTCCAGCTACTTGGGAGGCGGAGACAGGAGAATTGCTTGAACCTGGGAGGCGGAGGTTGCACTGAGCTGAGATTGCACCATTGCACTCCAGCCTGGGTGACAGAGCGAGACTCTGTCTCAAAAAAAAAAAAAAAAAAAAAAAACCTCAGCGTTCCTCCTTTCCCTACTTGTGTATTGAGACAGCAGTGTCTTCCCCACGGGACTGCTGTGAGGCTTGCCCATCGAGTCCCTCCTGCACAATGCCTGCTCTGTGAATCTTGTCCTTGTGTCCGCTCAGCCTGCCCCAGGACATCATGCCCAGCCACCCTCTTCCTGTCGTCGTGTGGATCTCCTAGGGAGGGTGCCAGGACAGAGCTGCTCAGCCAGGGCAGGGCTGGGGCTTCCCAAGGGTGAGTCCTAATGTAGGCAAAGGCCGGGAAGTGAGACCCCAAAAGCAGTTAAAGCAAAGAGCAGAAGCCCAGGGGCCTGAGGCTTACTGAGGGAGAGCCTCCTGCTTGCCTGGTGCTGTACTCAGACCTCGGCCCTCACATGGAGTCGTCTCCTGTAGGCGCCAGTTCACAGATGAAGGCGCTGAGTCTCCTCACCGGGCTGCGTAGTAACACGATGGTGGAGCTGGGAGGAACCTGGCTGGCCTGACACCCCAGTTAGGCTTGTGCTGAAAGGGTAAGATGTTGCAGGGGCAGGGTTGTGGGGGCCTGAGGAATTCGGCTTGCAGCTTCAGATTTGAGTCTGAGGATCGTGGGAGCTACTCCAAGTGAGCTGATCTCATGTTGTGCAGAGATGAGAGGAGAATTGAAGCTGGAAACCATGGGATTCAGCCGTAGAGTCCCCTCCTGTGACAGACCCATTCCTGGCTCTGTTTTGGGGGAAGAGGAGAGGGAGCATGGAACAGGTAGTTGGTATTTCTTTCTTTTTCTTTAGAGTCAGGAGTCTCACTCTGTTGCCCAGACTGGAGTGCAGTGGTGCAGTCATAGCTCACTGCAGCCTCGACCTCCTGGGCTCAAGCAATCCTCCCACTTCAGCCTCCTGAGTAGCTGGGACAAGAGGCATGCACCGCTATGCCCAGCTAATGTTTTTATTTTATGTAGAAACAAGGTCTTACAGTGTTTCCCAGGCTGGTCTCAACCTCCTGGCCTCTAGTGATCCTCCTGTCTCAGCCTCCCAAGCTGCTGGGATTACAGGAGTGAGCTACTGCCATTTTTTTCTGTTTTTTGTTTTTTTGTAAAGATTTAAAGAGGGTCCATGTTAGCTGTTCAGTGTTAGTAAGAGGGCTTTGTAGATTTACATGCCTCTGGATCACGTGGAGGACTCCTTTAAACATAGCCGGCTGGACCTCACCCCAGATGTTTGCATTCGGTGGACCTGGGCAGGGCTGTGGATGCTGCTAGTGCTGGTGTGAGGACCACACTCTGAGAAGCCCTGTCTTATTGTGGCTGGGGGTCTTCTCTTGTTAGGGTTTTTTTTGTTTTTTTTTTTTAATGTCGTGGATGACATGAATATAGGGCAGCTCTCTCAATGTAATGTTTACTGTCATTTCATGATTACTTGTGCAAATATCGTAGACATTTACTTTTTTTACAAAAAGCAACGATGATGGAAATTTCCGAGTTACTTCCTGTGTTCTCTTGCTCTGAGTCTGTGCGACTCTGGCGTCTGACCCAAATTAGAGATGGTAATTGAGTCACTGGTGACTGTGGATGTCTGTGATCATTAGGATATTGACTGTCATGCAAGGAATCGAATTTACCCCAAATGTTCAGCCACCTCATCAGATTTTCCATAAACTTGATGTTGGTATTTAAGAGAGGCAGGAGGAGTTGTGGTTTTGAGCCTGGCCTCTGCCTGGTTCAGATCCCAGCTCTGCTACCTAGAGTACAGCCTGAGCAATTTACTTGTCCTCATGTTTCCATTTCCTGATCTGTGGATTGAAGGTAATAGGATGAGGTAAAGGGCCCAGAACTCATAATAAATGCCCCATCATCATTGGCTGTGTTGTTCTTGTTTCAGTGCCCCCGGCACCTTTTGATGTCAGAGAGGGCCCTGGAAGTCCTCTGTGGTGGTGTTTGGGAAGAGAGCTCCCCGAAGCGAATGGTTCTCAAAGGGTGATCCCAGACCACAGCATCAGCAAAACCTGGGAAGGTATGAGGAATGCACATTCTTAGCTTCCTCGGGGTCCTTCTGGGTCAGAATCTCTGAGGTGATGCCGAGCATCTGTGATGTGGCAAGGCTTCCGGAGATTCTGATACATGCTTAGTTTTGAGAACCACTGATCTGAGTCTTGGTGGGCAGCACCTGAGACAGGAAGGCATGGACGACACCCGAGAGACGGGAGGGCTCAACTCTACTGGCCGTATGTGTGTGCATGGTGTGGGGTGGTCGGGGAGGTCAGTTTGGGGAGGATCTTTGCATGCTCAGGAAAGCCAGGTGCCCAGCAGCTGTGTAAGTAACCAGGGGGCCAGCACTGCACAGGCCCTTGCCTGCCACCAGCCCTACTGACATTCTTCCCAGAACAAGCATGATGCGTGGCTTTTCTAGCACATGGAATCCTGGTCACACCACTGCTGACAGAAGAGGCTTCTGATAAAGGCCATTTCTCCCTTCCATTTCTCCCCGAGCACCTCCTGCATCCTATCTCATCGTGGGCCCGCGTCTGCCTTCCTGTTCTCGAATTGCTGAGGCAGGAGTCATGGCCCAGCACTATTTTCCCTCTTCCAGTGGCATTCTGGGGTTTTATTCCGTGAACATAATTACCTTGTTTTTCTTCTTAAGCCAATTCAGCTTATTCATGCCTCTTCCCTCATGTTCCCACTGCCTTTCTCTTGTTTGGTTGCACAATATTCCAGGTATTTTCTATTGTCTCCTCTACCCCGTGGTTACAAAATCAAACAAGACAAAACAGCTGTGCATAGGCTGTGGAGTGGGCGCCTTGGGGGAAGCTGGGATGGCCCCTTCCTTTCCACCCTGGCTCAGCTGCTGATTGAATGGAAGGTTTCCCGGAGAGGCAGCAGTCAGAGGAGTGGTCGGGGAGTCCCCGGGGCTGCCTTACGGGCTGGTTGCAGCGTTTCCTCTGCCACAGAGCTGCGAATGCCAAGGTGAACATAAGTTTTGAGATAAAGTGGAAACCCCAGGGGGTTTTCATCCTAGAAGACGAAGCAATAAGACAGTCACGTGTTGGACCAAGGAGTCATTTTCCCCCAAACCCAGCTTTGCGCACCCTGTGTGGGAAAGTTGGAGGGAATTGGAAAAGCAGGGATTATGGATGGGGCCAAGGAGACAGGTCACAGAGTGCAAGAAGGGGCTTGAAGAGGCAGCTGGCTCTGCTCCTTCCCAGTACGTGACTGTGGGCCCGTATCCTTCATCTTCCTTACTGGTGGCATCAGGGCTGGACTACCATATGCCAGGCGGTGTCCTGGGGATCAAATGTGGAAGGAACGTAAAGCATTTGGCACAGTGCCTGTCTGCCTCGTGGAAAACGGTGGCTGCGAGTTTTATTAGCTCTTTCTAGTAGTCGACTGGCTGTTGTACTGTCTTTGTTTCTGAAGGTGCCCGACACACACTTCTAGTCCATCTGCAATGCCTGTCCACTCTACCTTCCAAATATATTCTCGATCAGACCTCTTTGAACCACAACGGCCATTCCTCCCACGGTCCAGGCCCGTGCTGCCCTTGCCTGCTGGGTCTCCTCCCTGCCACGGAGCTTCCTCTTCAACAGTTTTTTCTTACATGACAGGCAGAGGGTTACTTTTAAGCCCCAAACCAGATCATGTGGGTTCCCTGCTCAGAATCTTCTAACAGCTTCTGAAGACACTTAAGATAGAACTGACAGAACAGTAGGGTGCCCAGGACATGTGGCCCAGGGTTCTCCTGCCAACCTCTCTTCCTGGTGCTCACTCCCGGGAAGCCACCTCTGCCTCAGCCTCCTCCTTCCCTTGCCAGGCTCACCTCCATCTCCAGCTTGGCACCCATTCTTCCTGGGCCTGGCACACTCTCCCCCTGACATCTCCGTAACTCGCTCTCTTCCCACCGTTAGGTCTCTGTTCAAGAGCATCTCCTCAGAGAGACAGAAGCGGCCTCTCCATTTAGTTTTCAGTTATTGCTGGACGTTGCATGTTTCTCTGTCCTTTGCCTGTGTGATGGGAACACAGACCCAGCATCTTCACGCCCGCACCGTGTTCCCATCAACTGCACATGAGAGATGCAATGAGTTTTATTAATACAACTGATTTCACTAATCAAAACATTTAAACATATTTTTCGAGCTAATAAAACTTGCCCATCTGCCCTGTAACGGTGTTTGGAGAGATGAAGGACTCAGGACACAGTGCTAGGGAATTTCCAGTTCCGTTTGTGACTCCGGTTGACCATCTTAAAAAACGGCGACTTATATGACTTTTCAGTGAGTTAATCTTCTGTATTTTTTTTTTTTTTTGAGATGGAGTTTCACTCTTGTTGCCCAGGCTGGAGTGCCATAGCGCAATCTTGGCTCACTGCAACCTCTGCCTCCTGGGTTCAAGCGATTCTCCTGCCTCAACCTCCTGAGTACCTGGGGTTACAGGCGTCCGTCCCCACGCCCGACTCATTTTTTGTCTTTTTAGTAGAGACGGGATTTCACCATGTTGGGCAGACTAGTCTGGAGCTCCTGACCTCAGGTGATCCACCATCCTTAGCCTCCCAAAGTGCTAGGATTACAGGCGTGAGCCACCGCGCCCGGCCTCTTCTGTACCATTTAACACCCTTTTTTATCTGTGCGGTAGGTAGAGGAACCTCAGATTCAACCCATATTTACTGAATACCTCAATACTCTCCCTTTAAAAACTGACACTGGGCAGTGGACCTTGGAGATTCACGGCTTCCCTCCTCTGGGGTGGAGTGTGAGATGGCCTCTGCCTGTGAGACCTGCCGCAGTGGGATCGATCTGCGCCGCCTCCAACCGAGACCTGAAGATGCAAATTCCATGGGGTCCGTGTGAAGAACTGTGAGGAGGCAGTGAGAGGAGGGCCTGGGCAGGGTGTCCCGCATGGGCCAAATGGCCAACTCACTCCTGCTATTCAGGAAACAGGCTTGGTGGGGTCACATAACTTGTCCACTGACACAGAGAGGAAAACTTCAGTTCTGGCGACTTGGTGTCCGGCACTTACCGACAGAGCCCTTTGTGGCTGCCCAACGTGAGACCTTCATTGCCGTCAAAAGGAGGGGAAGGGAATAGCCGATTGGGCATCTACGTCCCACCAGCGTGTTTCACGTTAAGAAGAAGGTGGGTTTACTGGGAGGATGTGTCACCTCTCTGCATGACTTGATGTGAGTCTGGGAACACCAAGTGTTCATTCCGTGTCTGGCACTATTTTCATCTCCATCAGGCTTTCAGAGCCCAGGGATGATGGATCCATACCCGGGACTTGAACCTCACGTCTGCCTTGAGGGGAAGGAGAGGAGTTGGGGAGGTGCTGGCAGGGGGAAGCCCACCTCCCACCCTGGCTCCATGCTGCAGGCAGGTGTCCTGCCTGGGTGGATTGGCTTCTGCTGCTAGGCCAGGGTTAGCCTAGTTCTGGTGAGGAAAGTTCTCCATTCTGAGCCTTGTAATGAAATCTAGAGCTGCCTCTGGCCAGGTATCCCCAACCCAACCCAACTTTTCTGCCTATCTCATTGGAAGTGTCAATTTCTTTATTACTTCAGCTGAGGAATAACAGGTCTTGACACTAAGACAATTCAAGTTGGGGCAAGGTCGCCGTGATTCATTTTTGTTACTCTATTGAGTTCTAGAGTAAGTATAATTCACAAGTAAAATGAAGGTTCAGGAATTAGATGTGGAGACTAAGGACGATGCCAAGATTTATTCTATGTCTGTGCTCAGCCCAAATTGGGCTCAAAAGGAAGAAAAAGGATGAGGAATTACTACACATTATTCGCTTCTCCTGAGAATGACGGTAAGATGACCTAATACAATCAGGGGTGAATCTGAGGCCAGAAAATGCATACCCAAAGCTCAGAAGGAGGCAACAGACCATTGAGACCCTTTTGGACAAGACTGAGTGAGTTCAAGAAAAACCGGCACCTGACCAGCCAAGTAGGTGATTCCAAACTCCCTCCTGCCCTGAGAACCCTTGGACACACCAGGAAATTACACACTGTGTGACATCAGCTTGGGAGAAGGCCTTTTTATCCCAAGTCTGATCAGCTTCTGTAACACTTAGAAAAATGATTTGATTACAGGCGGTCAGTGGAGAAAAAAACAGATCACCATCAGTAACTGGCCAGGATTCTTTTCTTCCTCATTCATGGTCCCTGTCAGGCCGGCGAATGGGAGGTGCTGGTTGTTCCTGCAGGAAGGCAGTTATCCCCTGTGGATTCCAGTGGCTGGTTTATGAAATAAGAAGCTTATGCACACTGGGAATTGTCTTTAATGAAATGAGAATTAGCCAGAGAGTTAGACATAGGGGTCATTGCCAAGAGGAATTACACTGAAGCCTCAATTAAAATTTCCACTGGATTATCTGATAAGTAGTTGTGCCTTTGGTATTTTATTGTCTTTGACAAATGGCATGGGTTCGGAATTTGAAGCAACGTAGGCCATAACATAACACGGTCCTGAAAATAATGAGGCACACCATTGCTAGATACAAAGTACTTAAATTCCCTGATGGAAGTATTTATTTTAAAGACTGCTTTGGATTATCTCCCTCCCAGGATGTGCAGGTGCTCTCTCTGTGTTCTGATGGGGTTGCCAACTTCACAATTCCTTTTGGTGCCAACAGTGTTCTCAGCACCGGGTGGAAAGGGTGGCTGCCTTCCAAGACATACCTTGCTTTATTGCTAATCCCTCTGTCTCCTCCCCCGTGGGCTGTTCTTGTCCCCTGGCTGCTGGGAGACAGAGTGATGGCTTCCTAATTGGGTCCCCAGGCAGTCCCGACACCTGTTTCAGGAGGTGTTTGGTATCAACAGTGGACTTTGCTTCTCCTGCTAAGATATGTTTCCGAAGCTAGGTGTGTGTGTGTTTAAATTCATTTTTATAATTTTCTTTCTTCCAAGCATAGTCGTTACCCACTATTGGTGCCTTCATTTAAACAATAAATGCTTTCATTCAAAATGCAGTACTTCCTAAGCTTTTGCTGAGTGATCGAACCCCAAAAAAATGTTAAATACCAGTCACTCCCATCTCAACCCAGTGGTCAGGCCTAAGATAGCTGTTATGAAGATGCCTCAGGACAATTAGACTTTTCAGGAACTTTTTGGCTATCATGCCATTGCAATTTGCAGACCGTCCCAGTCTAACCCCGTTTCCTCCACTCCTTGGTCTCCTTGCACCATTGCTGGACTCAGATCCCTCCCTGCTGTGAGGTTTGGAATTAGCTCGTGTGTCTATGGCATGGATGACTTCTCCTCCAACTCTGTACCAGCCAGCATCTGGAAAGAGTTATACACAAGAATCTATTACTATCTAGCCTGCCCTCAGTCCTGGACGCGCATCTGATGTGGAGACCCACTGGATGCTCTGTAGAATGTGGAGTTCTCTTTGAAGGTACCACAAAGATAGGGGT
This sequence comes from Pan troglodytes, assembly GCF_028858775.2. Lineage (NCBI taxonomy): Eukaryota > Metazoa > Chordata > Mammalia > Primates > Hominidae > Pan > Pan troglodytes. Next base: position 92,104,620 of record NC_072414.2, on the reverse strand, counting down.
CTGCAAGTGTGGCTTTGGTGCACCGTGGGTGTCATTCATAATGTGTTTGTGCTCTTCTGCAAGCCCAAACTGCGGAGAAAGTTTAACTGAGAAAACCACTTATACTGAGTTGTCCTCTCAGTTAATATGCCCCTGGTTATGCTTAAGTGCCCGGTGTTGGTTATGCTCGTGCAGCTTGGCCAGGAAGCTTCTAGGACTTCAGCATGGGCTGGGTGGTTGGCGGTGGGGGCAGAGTGAGTTGGAGCTAGTTGATGTGCTGTGGGTGCACCCTCCTTAGCTGTGAGGGAGGCCAACACAGGCAGGCTTTCCCTGCACTGATCATCTCAGGTGACTGTGTGGCAATTTTCTGCTGGTCAGGGAAGGTGCTGTGGCCTTTCATCTTGGCTCTGTGTCCACCTGCTCACTGGAGCTCCATACTTCACCACCGCAAGAGAGTTGCCCTTGCGTTCTCTGTCTACACTTCAAAGGAAGATGTTTGCATTTGGTCAGGGAGAGGGAACTTTGCAGTTAGTTCTCCTGAGGCTCTGTGGGTGTTTTGTTGTGGGAGGAGGGGTGTCAGCGTCTTCAGCGGATCATGTGACCTTTGAGTGGTCGCCTCTGGGACATCATATGATTCTCTGAGGTCAACAGAGGGTGGATCGTTTGGACTGCAGCCGGGAGACTGGATCCTTTTTAGTTTAGTGGGACCAGCCTTGCTGTGGTTCTCAGTCCAGAGAGAAGACTTCCTGAATGTGACGTGAGCATCCAGGTCAACAGGCAGAACCACTGTGCGTCATAGAACAGAAGCCACTGAAATAAGAGTGATTGTCCCATGGACCAAGACATCAGCAGAGATTTGTAAGGCAGGAATTTGCAAGGGAAGGCATCAGCAACACTCATGTTTCACGTCAGAGTTGCAGGGCAGGATATAAGATAAGAGGCCTGGGAGTCCAGTCAATGGTCACTTCTGTCAATGTGCGGAGGGGGTGGGGAGAGCTACCTAGGAGGGAGAGTGATTCATAGCCTGAAACCATCTTTGCGTCCTATTTGCAAGCTGTTGGGTTGTGCAGGACTTAAAGCTGCGCTGGCTCCTCAGCACCTGCAGTGTCAGTGGTGAGCTACTCTGTTGGGGTCTTCAGGGATACTCCATGAGAACCGTCTTCCCCTCCCAAGCTTGGAGCCAGTGGTAGTCACAGTGTCTGTGTGCGTTACTACCAAGGAAGCTGATTGGAGAAGGGGGCCCAAATGTCACTGAATGTTTCACTGAATGTTTCACCTTAGAATGATCCAATTTGCTCCCTGAAATTTAACGGAAGCACTATCCAACTTCTCTTCTGCAACTGTCACAGACAGGGCCGCAGGGCAATGGCCCCCTCGTAGAGGCAGGTGACACTGTGGGTGGTGAGCCCACCACAGGGCCCCATCCTCCCGCAGGTAGGCAGGGAGAGCTGGGGTTGGGGGGCTAGTGAGCAGGCCAGCTCCTTCCCCCAGACCATTGGACAGACAAGTCACCTGCCCTTGCCAGGCAGAGCATTGCTGTGGCAGACCTCACTCTGCATGGAAACACGAGGGGTAGAGAATAGGAGTTCTCCAAGAGCATGCCAAGTGTGGCATTTGACGTTTCATGCCCTTACCTGCCTGTGTCTGTTCATCGCTCTCTCGTGGTCTCTCACATGTCCACTTGGGCTGGGTCTGTGTCCTCATCCTGCCCTAAATGTACCTGCTCACTCTCACTCTCGAGTTTTCCTTTTCCCCTCGGTCCAGTCCCTCTTTCAGTTAGTTCATTAATGCACTAATTGATCAATAATGAATTCAGCAGTGTTCATGAGCCTCTGTACCTGTCAGGCTTTGCGTATGGTACCAGTATTATAGTGGTGTGCAAAGCAGATGAGATTCCTGCCTTCAGAACACTTACAGTCTAATCAGAGTGACAGGCATAAAAGAACTGGTCATACAAATAGATATGATGATAAACTGGGCCAGGTTTCTTGAATGCAGAGGTCACGTGCTGGATGGTGTCAAAGTAGACTGTTCTGAGGCCTTTCAGAGATGGTAACATCAAGGCTAGGATCCGAACTGTGAGAAGGAGTCAGCCATGTAAAGATTTCGGGAAAGAGCGTGTAGGTGAGGAGATGGCCCCTTCTGAAAGCCTTGAAGCAAGAAAGAGTTTGGAGCATTTGAGGAACACGAAGGAGGCCCAGTGGTGAGAAATAAGGCAGGGCCATGTCTGCAGGGCTTTGAGGACTCCGCAAGGCGTCGTGGATTTTATCTGAGTGTCGGGATTCAACATCAAAGAGCTATGGGCAGATGACGTGGCCATGTTTACTGCAGTGGGGACAAGGTCAGGAATGAAAGCAGTTGCTCTAAGATAACAGTGGGTTTGGAAGGTATTGCTAGTTGTGGACTGAGCAGCCATGCCCCTCTCTTATACATTGCTGGGCTGTGTGCCCACCATCAGGTGATGAAGCCAGTCACGACAGTCCATTCCTTTTCCTGGATAATCACTTACCTGGTCTCCCTTGCAGCAGTGGCTGTGCAATCCCACGTAGCCCAGGGAAATCTAAGCAAAGGCCTGCTGGCAGCCTCAGAGAAAGGTTTTCCACCCTGGGAAGCTACTGTGTGAGGACAGTGCTTAGGGCTTCTACAGCTGTCTTGGGACCATGAGGGAAAGGCCAGGAGGACCACAGATCTGTCCATCCAGCGCTGTGCCATCACTGGGCTGCCTGATCAATCCAGGGCCGCCTGCCTCTCCAGACTTCTGTGTTGAGCAATGGTGTCTCCTCTCTGATTAAACCATTGTTTTCTATTACTTGCGGCCAAGTGCACAGTCATTTAGGGGAGATAAAGAAAAGTGGGTGGATCTGAGATCTCCATATTGACATGACTTAGTAATGAATTGGAGGTGGAATGGGGAGGATTGGAGGGGGTAGTGAGGATTTCTCATGTTTCCTGCATGGTGGGTGGGAAAGACAGAGGATCTCAGTTTTGCTCCCAGCGGAACAGACAGTGGTTATTTGGGCTGAGGTGAACCCACTTTGATTTGGAGCTGGGCCTGAGTCAGAGGTTTGACTTTAGCCTGTGAGAAATCCAGGTGGAAGTGTTCAGGAGATGATTGAAACACAGATCTGGATTTGAACAGCGAGATCTGGCTGAGGGGGCACTCGGGGTTCATCAGTGCTCAGAGGTGGGGCCTGAGGCTGTGGGTAGGGTTTCATCATGGTGGGAGGGAGGAGAGCCAGGAGAGGCCCAGGTGGGAACATCTACTGCTTTTCTTATTCTGCCCATTATCTTTATTTTAGTGTCTTTTGAAATGATGGACGTCATGTATTTGTCACTTAATTGCATCAAATCACAAATATTAGGCTGACTCACATGAAATTGTCATTTTTCTAGATCAGAACAGTTAATTATTAGCAATTGTGTAGGACTCAACCTAATAGCTGCTGTTACCAGCTGTGTACCAGATACTGTATTAGATCAAACCAACCAATGAATTATCACTTATTTTCTGTCTAAATTTAATCCCATCACTCCCATGTATAAAACTCACCATTGGTTTCTCTGCGTCCACAAGGTAAAATCCCAACTGAGATCATCCTCTGAGGTCTTTTATGGTCCATCTCCACCCATGTTTGCTGAAAGCCCCTGCACTCTCCTTTCCAGGCATATCAAGCCCAGATCTGCAAATGCAGTGAGAGAGTTACAGGATTTCTCCAGAATCCCATTTCCACTGGGTGTCTTGTCTTGGCTTCTGCATGTGTCCATATCACGAGTTCAGTTTCACTGAAAAGCCTCTCTTCACTTCGTGGTCTGGATGTGGATGGTATACAGTTGTGCTTCTGATTGTATTATGGTCCCTCAAAACCACATCTGATTATGTGCCTGGAGATTTGGGGTTTCAGGCCTGAAGGGCAAAGCCTCCTTTTCCCCCGGCTGACTCCTGCTTATCTTTGGAGGTGTAACTCATGTCATGACTGCTGGGTAGTCTGTGGCCTCCCTGGGAACTCCAAGGACCCAGATCCTCCACTGTCTTGGAACCTCTCTGGCTGGGCTGACATCACCCTGGAGCGGCACCCAGAACACAGACCATGACTGCTCTGAGGACGGAATGGCACAGAGGCCATGACTGCTATAAGGACTGAATGGGCACAGAGGCCGTGACTGCTGTAAGGACTGAATGGCACAGAGACCGTGACTGCTGTAAGGACTGAATGGGCACAGAGGCCGTGACTGCTATGAGGACTGAATGGGCACAGAGGCTATGACTGCTATAAGGACTGAATGGCACAGAGGCTATGACTGCCATAAGGACTGAATGGCACAGAGACCGTGACTGCTGTAAGGACTGAATGGCACAGAGACCATGACTGCTGTAAGGACTGAATGGCACAGAGACCGTGACTGCTGTAAGGACAGAATGGGCACAGAGACCGTGACTGCTGTGAGGACTGAATGGGCACAGAGGCTATGACTGCTATAAGGACTGAATGGCACAGAGACCGTGACTGCTGTAAGGACAGAATGGGCACAGAGACTGTGACTGCTGTAAGGACTGAATGGCACAGAGACCATGACTGCTGTAAGGACTGAATGGCACAGAGACCGTGACTGCTGTAAGGACTGAATGGCACAGAGACCATGACTGCTGTAAGGACTGAATGGCACAGAGACCATGACTGCTGTAAGGACTGAATGGCACAGAGACCGTGACTGCTGTAAGGACAGAATGGGCACAGAGACCGTGACTGCTATAAGGACTGAATGGCACAGAGGCTATGACTGCTATAAGGACTGAATGGCACAGAGACCATGACTGCTGTAAGGACTGAATGGGCACAGAGACCGTGACTGCTATAAGGACTGAATGGCACAGAGGCTATGACTGCTATAAGGACTGAATGGCACAGAGGCTATGACTGCTATAAGGACTGAATGGCACAGAGACCATGACTGCTGTAAGGACTGAATGGCACAGAGACCGTGACTGCTGTAAGGACAGAATGGGCACAGAGGCTATGACTGCTATAAGGACTGAATGGCACAGAGACCGTGACTGCTCTAAGGACTGAATGGGCACAGAGACCATGACTGCTGTAAGGACTGAATGGGCACAGAGACTGTGACTGCTGTAAGGACTGAATGGCACAGAGACCATGACTGCTGTAAGGACTGAATGGCACAGAGACCGTGACTGCTGTAAGGACTGAATGGCACAGAGACCGTGACTGCTGTAAGGACTGAATGGCACAGAGGCTATGACTGCTGTAAGGACTGAATGGCACAGAGGCCGTGACTGCTGTAAGGACTGCATGGGCACAGAGACCGTGACTGCTGTAAGGACTGAATGGCACAGAGACCATGACTGCTGTAAGGACTGAATGGCACAGAGACCGTGACTGCTGTAAGGACTGAATGGCACAGAGACCATGACTGCTGTAAGGACTGAATGGCACAGAGACCGTGACTGCTGTAAGGACTGAATGGCACAGAGACCGTGACTGCTGTAAGGACTGAATGGCACAGAGACGGTGACTGCTGTAAGGACTGAATGGCACAGAGGCTATGACTGCTGTAAGGACTGAATGGCACAGAGACCGTGACTGCTGTAAGGACAGAATGGGCACAGAGACCGTGACTGCTGTAAGGACTGAATGGCACAGAGACCATGACTGCTGTAAGGACTGAATGGCACAGAGACCGTGACTGCTGTAAGGACAGAATGGGCACAGAGACCGTGACTGCTATAAGGACTGAATGGCACAGAGGCTATGACTGCTATAAGGACTGAATGGCACAGAGACCATGACTGCTGTAAGGACTGAATGGCACAGAGACCGTGACTGCTGTAAGGACTGAATGGGCACAGAGACCGTGACTGCTGTAAGGACTGAATGGGCACAGAGGCTATGACTGCTATAAGGACTGAATGGCACACAGGCTATGACTGCTGTAAGGACTGAATGGCACAGAGACCGTCACTGCTATAAGGACTGAATGGCCCAGAGACCGTGACTGCTGTAAGGACTGAATGGCACAGAGACGGTGACTGCTGTAAGGACTGAATGGCACAGAGGCCGTGACTGCTTAAGGACTGCATGAATGGCACAGAGGCCGTGACTGCTTAAGGACTGCATGAATGGCACAGAGATGGTGACTGCTTAAGGACTGCATGAATGGCACAGAGGCCGTGACTGCTTAAGGACTGCATGAATGGCACAGAGGCCGTGACTGCTTAAGGACTGCATGAATGGCACAGAGGCCGTGACTGCTTAAGGACTGAATGGCACAGAGGCCGTGACTGCTTAAGGACTGCATGAATGGCACAGAGGCCGTGACTGCTTAAGGACTGCATGAATGGCACAGAGGCCGTGACTGCTTAAGGACTGCATGAATGGCACAGAGACCGTGACTGCTTAAGGACTGCATGAATGGCACAGAGACCGTGACTGCTTAAGGACTGCATGAATGGCACAGAGGCCGTGACTGCTTAAGGACTGCATGAATGGCACAGAGGCCGTGACTGCTTAAGGACTGCATGAATGGCACAGAGACCGTGACTGCTTAAGGACTGCATGAATGGCACAGAGGCCGTGACTGCTTAAGGACTGCATGAATGGCACAGAGGCCGTGACTGCTTAAGGGCTGCATGAATGGCACAGAGGCCGTGACTGCTTAAGGACTGCATGAATGGCACAGAGGCCGTGACTGCTTAAGGACTGCATGAATGGCACAGAGGCCGTGACTGCTGTAAGGACAGAATGGACACAGAGGCCATGACTGCTGTAAGGACAGAATGGGCACAGAGGCTATGACTGCTATAAGGACTGAATGGCACAGAGACCGTGAGTGCTCTAAGGACTGAATGGGCACAGAGACCGTGACTGCTGTAAGGACTGAATGGGCACAGAGACCGTGACTGCTGTAAGGACTGAATGGCACAGAGACTGTGACTGCTGTAAGGACTGAATGGCACAGAGACCGTGACTGCTGTAAGGACTGAATGGCACAGAGACCGTGACTGCTGTAAGGACTGAATGGGCACAGAAGCTATGACTGCTATAAGGACTGAATGGCACAGAGGCCGTGACTGCTGTAAGGACTGAATGGGCACAGAGGCTATGACTGCTATAAGGACTGAATGGCACACAGGCTATGACTGCTGTAAGGACTGAATGGCACAGAGACCGTCACTGCTATAAGGACTGAATGGCCCAGAGACTGTGAGTGCTGTAAGGACTGAATGGCACAGAGACGGTGACTGCTGTAAGGACTGAATGGCACAGAGGCCGTGACTGCTGTAAGGACTGAATGGCCCAGAGACCGTGACTGCTGTAAGGACTGAATGGCACAGAGACCGTGACTGCTGTAAGGACTGCATGGGCACAGAGGCCGTGACTGCTGTAAGGACTGAATGGCACAGAGACCATGACTGCTGTAAGGACTGAATGGCACAGAGACCGTGACTGCTGTAAGGACTGAATGGCACAGAGACCGTGACTGCTGTAAGGACTGAATGGCACAGAGATGGTGACTGCTGTAAGGACTGAATGGCACAGAGGCCGTGACTGCTTAAGGACTGCATGAATGGCACAGAGGCCGTGACTGCTTAAGGACTGCATGAATGGCACAGAGGCCGTGACTGCTTAAGGGCTGCATGAATGGCACAGAGGCCGTGACTGCTTAAGGACTGCATGAATGGCACAGAGGCCGTGACTGCTTAAGGACTGCATGAATGGCACAGAGGCCGTGACTGCTTAAGGACTGCATGAATGGCACAGAGGCCGTGACTGCTTAAGGGCTGCATGAATGGCACAGAGGCCGTGACTGCTTAAGGACTGCATGAATGGCACAGAGGCCGTGACTGCTTAAGGACTGCATGAATGGCACAGAGGCCGTGACTGCTGTAAGGACAGAATGGACACAGAGGCCATGACTGCTGTAAGGACAGAATGGGCACAGAGGCTATGACTGCTATAAGGACTGAATGGCACAGAGACCGTGAGTGCTCTAAGGACTGAATGGGCACAGAGACCGTGACTGCTGTAAGGACTGAATGGGCACAGAGACCGTGACTGCTGTAAGGACTGAATGGCACAGAGACCGTGACTGCTGTAAGGACTGAATGGCACAGAGACCGTGACTGCTGTAAGGACTGAATGGCACAGAGACCGTGACTGCTGTAAGGACTGAATGGGCACAGAAGCTATGACTGCTATAAGGACTGAATGGCACAGAGGCCGTGACTGCTGTAAGGACTGAATGGGCACAGAGGCTATGACTGCTATAAGGACTGAATGGCACACAGGCTATGACTGCTGTAAGGACTGAATGGCACAGAGACCGTCACTGCTATAAGGACTGAATGGCCCAGAGACTGTGAGTGCTGTAAGGACTGAATGGCACAGAGACGGTGACTGCTGTAAGGACTGAATGGCACAGAGGCCGTGACTGCTGTAAGGACTGAATGGCCCAGAGACCGTGACTGCTGTAAGGACTGAATGGCACAGAGACCGTGACTGCTGTAAGGACTGCATGGGCACAGAGGCCGTGACTGCTGTAAGGACTGAATGGCACAGAGACCATGACTGCTGTAAGGACTGAATGGCACAGAGACCGTGACTGCTGTAAGGACTGAATGGCACAGAGACCGTGACTGCTGTAAGGACTGAATGGCACAGAGACCGTGACTGCTGTAAGGACTGAATGGCACAGAGATGGTGACTGCTGTAAGGACTGAATGGCACAGAGGCCGTGACTGCTTAAGGACTGCATGAATGGCACAGAGGCCGTGACTGCTTAAGGACTGCATGAATGGCACAGAGGCCGTGACTGCTTAAGGACTGCATGAATGGCACAGAGGCTGTGACTGCTTAAGGACTGCATGAATGGCACAGAGGCCGTGACTGCTTAAGGACTGACTGGCACAGAGGCCGTGACTGCTTAAGGACTGCATGAATGGCACAGAGGCCGTGACTGCTTAAGGACTGCATGAATGGCACAGAGGCCGTGACTGCTTAAGGACTGCATGAATGGCACAGAGGCCGTGACTGCTTAAGGACTGCATGAATGGCACAGAGGCCGTGACTGCTTAAGGACTGCATGAATGGCACAGAGGCCGTGACTGCTTAAGGACTGCATGAATGGCACAGAGGCCGTGACTGCTTAAGGACTGCATGAATGGCACAGAGGCCGTGACTGCTTAAGGACTGACTGGCACAGAGGCCGTGACTGCTTAAGGACTGCATGAATGGCACAGAGGCCGTGACTGCTTAAGGACTGCATGAATGGCACAGAGGCCGTGACTGCTTAAGGGCTGCATGAATGGCACAGAGGCCGTGACTGCTTAAGGACTGCATGAATGGCACAGAGGCCGTGACTGCTTAAGGACTGCATGAATGGCACAGAGGCCGTGACTGCTTAAGGGCTGCATGAATGGCACAGAGGCCGTGACTGCTTAAGGACTGCATGAATGGCACAGAGGCCGTGACTGCTTAAGGACTGCATGAATGGCACAGAGGCCGTGACTGCTTAAGGGCTGCATGAATGGCACAGAGGCCGTGACTGCTTAAGGACTGCATGAATGGCACAGAGGCCGTGACTGCTTAAGGGCTGCATGAATGGCACAGAGGCCGTGACTGCTTAAGGGCTGCATGAATGGCACAGAGGCCGTGACTGCTTAAGGGCTGCATGAATGGCACAGAGGCCGTGACTGCTTAAGGACTGACTGGCACAGAGGCCGTGACTGCTTAAGGGCTGCATGAATGGCACAGAGGCCGTGACTGCTTAAGGGCTGCATGAATGGCACAGAGGCCGTGACTGCTTAAGGGCTGCATGAATGGCACAGAGGCCGTGACTGCTTAAGGACTGACTGGCACAGAGGCCGTGACTGCTTAAGGGCTGCATGAATGGCACAGAGGCCGTGACTGCTTAAGGGCTGCATGAATGGCACAGAGGCCGTGACTGCTTAAGGGCTGCATGAATGGCACAGAGGCCGTGACTGCTTAAGGACTGCATGAATGGCACAGAGGCCGTGACTGCTTAAGGGCTGCATGAACGGCTGCTGCTGGGGTTTCTTTCTGAACCGTCGGGGACGCTCCCCCAAGTCCCCTTTGTCCCCTCTTGGGTCCTAGTTTGAGCCATGTGCTGGCACTCGGTTATTTTAACGAAACCATATACATTTTTGACATGACAGAGGAATGGTTTGTATGTTCTTCCCCAACTCTTAAAAAAAGAATTAAAAAGGATCTTTTAGCCCTTTTATAAAATCTTCGCTATGTCCCTCAGAAGGCTTTTGCCAAGATGGTTAAGTATGTTTCCAACCTTGGAGCGATAACAGCTGCATGTTTTGCTGCAACTGGAGGAAAGTATATTTCTTGTGGAATTCAGCCTACAAAGGCAGGTTCCCCATGGCTGTGAAATTGGTGGTGAGTAAGAGGGAGGACTTGGTTCTAGCAAGGTGGTGATGAGCAAGGCAGCCTCGTGGATCCATGCCACATCCAGGGGCTCATTACTTCTGGGTGCTCCTGGGTCCAGATGGAATGCTGGTGGTGAAGTCTGTGGGGTTCTTGAAGTTGCCTGACCAGCTTCGCAGCTTCCTTTGCTGCTTGTACCCTTAAAACCTGTGGGTGGCCCTGTTTTGACAAAGAGTAGGACTGTTGAGAGCCTTGGGGTTGGCCCCGGAGGCTCTCTCTGGAAGTGGAGGGAGTCCCCTTTCCTAGAATGTCAATGCCTGGTGCGGTCAGTGCAGGACAAAGAGTGTTCTGTGTCCCTGTAAGGCTGCTTGGGAGATGTAATCCTAGGAGAAGGTTACAGCAGATCAGAGAGAGTACTGGGGAAACAGTGACCTTTCCTCGCCTTTGCACTGGGGGTGAAGAACGAGGACCTTATAATAAAGGAGAATATTTTGCCTCTGTACAATGGCAAGTGTTTCACTCTCAAACCAAATCCCTTTTGAGGTTTTTTTTTCTCTTTGAAATCTTGTGATGACTGAGTAATTTATGATGTAGTAACCTTGTCTGTATCTCAATTCTTTTACCCTTGTAAACATCTGCTGCAAAAATCACAAATGGCTGGCTGCAAAGGAGGAAGTTACCGCCCACCAAAGCCTCCCCATCCTGTTCCCTCTCCCTCCCTGGTATATCTGTGCCCCCCACCCTCTTGTACTCACTGCACTTAGACAATTGCATTTGCTCTGTCTCCGCTCTGTAATCGCCAAGTACACTCCAAAGGCGGTGGGCAGTGTGGACATCCCCACCATGATGGTTAATACCGAGTGTCAACTTGACTGGATTGAAGGATACAGAATATTAATCCTGGGTGTGTCTGTGTGGGTGTTGGCAAAAGAGATTAACATTTGGGTCTGGGGGCTGGGGAAGGCAGATCCACCCTTAATCTGGTGGGCACAATCTAATCAGCTTCCACTAAATATAAAGCAGGCAGAAAAACACGAAAAGGAGAGATGGGCCTAGGCTCCCAGCCTACGTCTTTCTCCTGTGCTAGATGCTTCCTGCCCTGGAACATCAGACCCCAAGTTCTTCAGCTTCGGGACTCGGACTGCTTCTCCTTGCTCCTCAGCTTGCAGACAGCCTATTGTGGGACCTTGTGAACGTATAATACTTAATAAACTCCATATATATACACACATATATACACACACACATATATATATACACCCACACAGACACACCCAGGTTATATATATGCGTGTATATATATGTGTATGTGTATATATATATATACACACACACATATGTGTGTATATATACACTATACGTATATACATATATACATGTATATATACACATGTGTGTGTGTGTCTGTGTGTGTGTGTGTGTGAAGTTCTCTCTCTCTAAGAGAACCCTAATACACGCACATATGTGGGCCACCAGGACAAGAGTCACTGTGATTCTTGTTCATCTCCTCTTCTCAGAGTGGGTCCCTGCCTTCTTTGCCCTGCTCCTGGCCTCCTGGGAAGGCAACATCCAGCTTCTGCCCCCGTGAGATGAGCTGGGGGCCAGTGTAGAGGGAGAGAGCACTTTGAAACATGCTTATATACTTCATGCAGAAGTAGCAAGCTAGTTACCCGGGCTGCATCTGGTCTCAAACATGTTTTGTTTAATATTTTCTTATTAGTCTTCTAATACTGAAAAAAAAGAGTCAGTGCTTTTTCCTAAGAAAGGAAACAACTGACTCTTTGGTGGCTTTGGAAAAATCTGGCACCTCCAGGCGCACATCCCCATATGGCAGCAGTGAGCTGGAGCTAAGGAGTGGCTGTCCCCTTTAGACAGTTTCCAGTTTGCCATAGTCCTCACCATGCCCTTTTGTCTCCCTCCCCTGATGCTAAGTGACAGGTGCCTCTCGTCCTCACATTGTGCTGTGACTTTCCTTGTGGTGCAGTAAGAGAAAACTGAAATGTTCCTGCACCCGCATCTTTATCAAAAGTGGGAAAATGGAAAATAGGGTGAGAGCGCTGAGTGTTTCAAGGGAAGAAATGTGAAAGAATAGCTTTCTACATAGAATTAAATCCCAGGAAACACCCGTTTGTGATTTGAATGCCAGCAAAGTGTGTCCATGTCAGAAGAACACAATTCAAAAGACCATTGGAAGGGTGCCTGCCTCCCCTTTAGGCTTCCTGACTGGTCCGTAGCATTCGAGTTGGTCACTCTTACTCTGAAAAGGCCATTTCTTAATGGCAGCCACGTTGGCATCATGGGCGGAACAGTTTCTTGTTGTGCAGGAGTGTCTGCCATACTGCAGAGCATTGGCCATTTTGGCCTCTGTCCAGGCATGGCCCCTCAGTCGTGTAACAACTCCTGCCTCCAATATTTCCAAACTTTTCAAGTGGAGAAGTCCAGCCCTCCAGGGATGTTGGATGGTAGATGTTTGTGTCCTAGGACGGACTGGGCCAGAGGACCTGGCCCCAAGCTGTGTGCTTGGTTCAGGGAGGACATGGAGGCCACCCACGTGCACACGTTGCCCAGGTTCTGTGTTCTCCCAGTGCAGCACTGAGCCAGTCAGATCTGCCTCCTTCCAGGCAGGGCTGCCCGGGTTTTCAGAAGATGCGGCAGAACAAAGCCACGCTTATTTGTATCTTGTCTTTCTGTTCAGACGTGCTGTGGCCCCTTTCATCTAAGTAGGCTGGCAGGAGCATCTGGTCTGCCCGCCAGCGTGGTATTAAGAGCCATCCACAGCCGGATGCCAGGACTTCAGGCAGAGAACTGTCTGCATGAAGCGGCACCTCCTCGGTGCTTACCTGGCACTCTGCTTCCTTTCTGGGATCTATTTTGGTGTCTATACCACAGTCCACCTTGTTCTGTGTGGATGAGTCTTCCGTAGCTACAAGGAAATAGTCACGTTGCAAATTGCTGGGTTGCAGCTGATCCCGCTCCTGCAGTGGTGAGATCAGACTGCCATCAAAGCACTCTTAAGGCTAAGGCGTGACTTAGTTTAATAAAATGGTTTGCACAAATCCACCTGGTTGACTGGGTCACAGACTGTGTGCCCCTGTGTGATGATGGCCTCGAGGCCCTCAGGTGATGCCTGCACAGCTTCTCAGAGACCCCAAGCGGCCTCCGGCAGAGGTGTCAGCCCGAGAGCAGAAGGAGTGTGCAAGGCGGGGCCAACCCCGAGCACAGGCAGAAGTCAACAAGCAGCCTTATTTCAGGCCCTGTTAAGAGGAGCCGAAGTTCTTGGAAGTAAATGGAATTCTGGATAATTTCACACCAGCTCTCAGACCACCCGGCAAACCTGTCCCAGTGGCACTCCTTATCCGTTTCCAGAAACAGCCGTCGGGAAGAACCTGAGACCCACGAGAATGACGTGGGAGTTTGCACACGTGCCGAGGCTTCAGCAAGTGGTCATGACTGACTTGGCGTATGGCTGATTTTAGAGCAAGGGAAGACTCATGTATTGTAATTAAAGGGAGGTGGAAGTGCATTAGAACTTCCGTTATCTCAGGGCAGAGTTTGTTACTCCAAAAGAACAATAGGTATTATAGCGTAAAATTTCCCGACGGCTGACCATTCAGAACAACTTTATTCACATATAGTTTGTACAAATAGTGCAGATTACCACCTTATATGAGTGTATGAGCTGTCCACTACTGTAGCAAAATTTTTTCTCTCCTTAAAACACACACACATGTGCTATGCGGGACTCAAGAGTCTACAGGCACTGAGACAAATTGTGTCACTGTTAAAAAAATAAATGAAGTTTATTGGCGTAGCTTTGGTGGGCATTAAACATTTCCAGCATATTTTTGTGTATTTCAAGAGGCTAATTGTGTTATTTAATTGAGAAGATTTGTGAGCATCTTGTAGGTGTCACTGTTTAAAAAAAAAAAACACATAAGCATTTGCCCGTCAAACTGGTGGTATTAAATTGGAAATCAGGAAGCATGTTCCCAGTTCCTCAAGAAATTAAACATAGAGTTATTGTCTAGGCAGCTGTTTCACTCCTAGGTAGGTACCCAAGAGAATTGGAAACATACGTCCATGCAGAAACTTCTACGCGAATAATCACAGTCGCATTATCCGTAAGAGTCCCAATGTAGAAACTACCCAAGTGTCCATCAGTTGATGAATGGATGCCTCAGTTGTGGAATATCCATGCAATGGAATGTTATTTGGCAATAAGAAGTACTAACATTACATGCTGTGACATGGATGACCCTTGACAACGTTATGCTAAGTGAAAGAAGCCAGTCACAAAAGGCCGCATATCGTGTGATTCCATTTAGGTGAAGTGTCCAGAAGAGGCGAGTGCACAGAGACAAAGTAGATTAGTGGGTGCCAGGGGCTCGGGGAGGAGGAAGTGGGCTGTGATGTCACATCTTTCATCACCCTAACTATAAGAGTGATGAAAATCTTCTCGAATTAGGTCATGATGGTGGCTGCACAACTTTGAGAAAGTACTAAAACCACTGAAGCATATACTTCAAAGGGGTGAACTTAATGGTGTGTGAATTATATCCTAATACAAAAATAGCGAGGTAGAGCAGATGGGAGAAAATATTATCAGTTGTTGCGTCTAAGTGGAGGGAATAGAGCCGATCATGTTACTGTTATTTCTACTTTTCTATGTTTGAATATTTTCACAGTGAAGCGTTCAGGGGGAAAAAGAAGAAAGGGGGCAAAGACAAGAAAGGCATATGCTTCCGCTGCCACCCCACTTAGGATGGATTTATTTCAGTTCAACAAAAAAGACACGGGAGGCGCTGGTGAAATCTCAGGCTACTGAATGTTTCCCACTTTTCGAGGGTTAGTCTGATGCTTGCTGGGGAGTGTGCTGGTAGGGACGCCTGACATCGACATGTCTGCTGTCCGTTATGAGGAGTGTCTAAGGCCAGACTTTCAGGTTCATGCTCCTTGTTCAATAAATAAAAGAGTGGATGGATTGGTGATGAGACTTCATGCATCAGAAGGTGCCATGGCGATGCATTAGGAATAGACATGAGCCTAGGATGTGAGGTCTCATTTTCCTTCTCTGCAAAATGGGAATAATAAAATTGTACCCGCCTCATAAAATTGTTGTGGGGTAACAGATGTAAAGTGCTTATTGCGGTTTTTGGCACATATTATTTTAAAACTTCTTATAAAGAATGCTCAGTGGAAAGTAGAAAGGATTAAAGGAAGAAAAGGAACTAGAGGAATGAATGGTTTGTATCTTTTTGCATGAAGGGAGCATGTGGGACTTCTGAATGCTTCCAGGTTTCTAGCATTCCCAGGTCAGATGAAGGGGCCTTTTACTTTTACCCAGAACAGTCAGAATTATTCTTTCCTGCTGTTGTGCTTTCTCCTTGAAGTTGCCATACATTCTCCTTGTCCATGTGAAGACTTTGAGTGAGCCAACTAGAAGGTGAAATTCCAGGGTCTCTGGATGCGTTAGGAGGCAGTTTGCCTCGAACTGGGATCAAACACTGGGTTTGAGATAGAAAAAGCCCTGTTGAGGACGATAACGCTCTCTGATTTTATAGGGATGGGGTTATGAGTGGTGGCGATTTTCCTGTTTTAAGTTCTTCAGTGTTCTTGAGAATATCTACTATGTTATACTCTTATAAGTAGGAAAAAACATTGCTTTTAAGAAAATTTTGACCTTGCATGCTGGATGACACCTTTAAAACTGCTTTTTTGAAGTACAATTTGCATACCATAAAGTTTACCTAAGCTATGTACTAAAGTGGTTTTTAGTATATTTATAGAATTACACAGCCATCACCATAATTTGATTTAGGAACATTTTTATCACCCCAGAAATAAACCCTATACTCGTTAGAAGTCATTCCACATTTCCTGTCAACACTCTTGTCCCCAAGCACTAGTCACCCACTAAGCTGCCATGGATTTGCCTGTTCTGGACATTTCATCTAAACAGAATCATACAGTATGTGGCCTTTTGTGCCTGGCTCTTTTCATTTTTGGCATAATGCTTTCAGGGGTCATCTATGCTTTAACCTGTATCAGAACATCGTACTTGTTCTAGCATGTGTCAGAACTTCATTCCTTTTGTTAAATCATATTCCATTGCATATACATGTTTAGAGGTACATATGCATGTGTAGATGGACGTGTGCGTGTTCAGGTGGACGTGTGCGTGTTCAGGTGGACATGTGCGTGTTCAGGTGGACGAGTGCGTGTTCAGGTGGATGTGTGCGTGTTCAGGTGGATGTGTGCGTGTTCAGGTGGACATGTGCGTGTTCAGGTGGACGAGTGCGTGTTCAGGTGGACGTGTGCGTGTTCAGGTGGACGTGTGCGTGTTCAGGTGGACGAGTGCGTGTTCAGGTGGATGTGTGCGTGTTCAGGTGGACGTGTGTGTGTTCAGGTGGATGTGTGCGTGTTCAGGTGGATGTGTGCGTGTTCAGGTGGACGTGTGCGTGTTCAGGTGGACGAGTGCGTGTTCAGGTGGACGTGTGCGTGTTCAGGTGGACGAGTGCGTGTTCAGGTGGATGTGTGCGTGTTCAGGTGGACGTGTGCGTGTTCAGGTGGACGTGTGCGTGTTCAGGTGGATGTGTGCGTGTTCAGGTGGACGAGTGCGTGTTCAGGTGGACGTGTGCGTGTTCAGGTGGACGTGTGCGTGTTCAGGTGGATGTGTGCGTGTTCAGGTGGACGTGTTCAGGTGGACGTGTGCATGTTCAGGTGGACGTGTGCGTGTTCAGGTGGACGAGTGCGTGTTCAGGTGGACGAGTGCGTGTTCAGGTGGATGTGTGCGTGTTCAGGTGGACGAGTGCGTGTTCAGGTGGACGTGTGCGTGTTCAGGTGGACGTGTGCGTGTTCAGGTGGACGAGTGCATGTTCAGGTGGACGTGTGCATGTTCAGGTGGACGTGTGCGTGTTCAGGTGGACGTGTGCGTGTTCAGGTGGACGTGTGCGTGTTCAGGTGGACGTGTGCGTGTTCAGGTGGACGAGTGCGTGTTCAGGTGGACGTGTGCATGTTCAGGTGGACGTGTGCGTGTTCAGGTGGACGAGTGCGTGTTCAGGTGGACGTGTGCATGTTCAGGTGGACGTGTGCGTGTTCAGGTGGACGTGTGCGTGTTCAGGTGGACGAGTGCGTGTGCGTGTTCAGGTGGACGAGTGCGTGTTCAGGTGGACGTGTGCGTGTTCAGGTGGACGTGTGCGTCTTCAGGTGGACGTGTGCGTGTTCAGGTGGACGTGTGCGTGTTCAGGTGGACGTGTGCGTGTTCAGGTGGACGAGTGCGTGTGCGTGTTCAGGTGGACGAGTGCGTGTTCAGGTGGACGTGTGCGTGTTCAGGTGGACGTGTGCGTGTTCAGGTGGACGTGTGCGTGTTCAGGTGGACGTGTGCGTGTTCAGGTGGACGTGTGCGTCTTCAGGTGGACGTGTGCGTCTTCAGGTGGACGTGTGCGTGTTCAGGTGGACGTGTGCGTGTTCAGGTGGACGAGTGCGTGTTCAGGTGGACGTGTGCGTGTTCAGGTGGACGTGTGCGTGTTCAGGTGGACGTGTGCGTGTTCAGGTGGACGAGTGCGTGTTCAGGTGGACGTGTGCGTGTTCAGGTGGACGAGTGCGTGTGCGTGTTCAGGTGGACGAGTGCGTGTTCAGGTGGACGTGTGCGTGTTCAGGTGGACGTGTGCGTCTTCAGGTGGACGTGTGCGTGTTCAGGTGGACGTGTGCGTGTTCAGGTGGACGTGTGCGTGTTCAGGTGGACGAGTGCGTGTTCAGGTGGACGTGTGCGTGTTCAGGTGGACGTGTGCGTGTTCAGGTGGACGTGTGCGTGTTCAGGTGGACGTGTGCGTGTTCAGGTGGACGAGTGCGTGTGCGTGTTCAGGTGGACGAGTGCGTGTTCAGGTGGACGTGTGCGTGTTCAGGTGGACGTGTGCGTCTTCAGGTGGACGTGTGCGTGTTCAGGTGGACGTGTGCGTGTTCAGGTGGACGTGTGCGTGTTCAGGTGGACGAGTGCGTGTGCGTGTTCAGGTGGACGAGTGCGTGTTCAGGTGGACGTGTGCGTGTTCAGGTGGACGTGTGCGTGTTCAGGTGGACGTGTGCGTGTTCAGGTGGACGTGTGCGTGTTCAGGTGGACGTGTGCGTGTTCAGGTGGACGTGTGCGTGTTCAGGTGGACGAGTGCGTGTTCAGGTGGACGTGTGCGTGTTCAGGTGGACGAGTGCGTGTTCAGGTGGACGAGTGCGTGTTCAGGTGGACGAGTGCGTGTTCAGGTGGACGTGTGCGTGTTCAGGTGGACGTGTGCGTGTTCAGGTGGACGTGTGCGTGTTCAGGTGGATGTGTGCGTGTTCAGGTGGACGTGTGCGTGTTCAGGTGGACGTGTGCGTGTTCAGGTGGATGTGTGCGTGTTCAGGTGGACGTGTTCAGGTGGACGTGTGCGTGTTCAGGTGGACGTGTGCGTGTTCAGGTGGACGAGTGCGTGTTCAGGTGGACGAGTGCGTGTTCAGGTGGATGTGTGCGTGTTCAGGTGGACGAGTGCGTGTTCAGGTGGACGTGTGCGTGTTCAGGTGGACGTGTGCGTGTTCAGGTGGACGAGTGCGTGTTCAGGTGGACGTGTGCGTGTTCAGGTGGACGTGTGCGTGTTCAGGTGGACGAGTGCGTGTTCAGGTGGACGTGTGCGTGTTCAGGTGGACGAGTGCGTGTTCAGGTGGACGTGTGCGTGTTCAGGTGGACGTGTGCGTGTTCAGGTGGACGTGTGCGTGTTCAGGTGGACGTGTGCGTGTTCAGGTGGACGAGTGCGTGTTCAGGTGGACGTGTGCGTGTTCAGGTGGACGAGTGCGTGTGCGTGTTCAGGTGGACGAGTGCGTGTTCAGGTGGACGTGTGCGTGTTCAGGTGGACGTGTGCGTGTTCAGGTGGACGTGTGCGTGTTCAGGTGGACGAGTGCGTGTTCAGGTGGACGTGTGCGTGTTCAGGTGGACGTGTGCGTGTTCAGGTGGACGTGTGCGTGTTCAGGTGGACGTGTGCGTGTTCAGGTGGACGTGTGCGTGTTCAGGTGGACGAGTGCGTGTGCGTGTTCAGGTGGACGAGTGCGTGTTCAGGTGGACGTGTGCGTGTTCAGGTGGACGTGTGCGTGTTCAGGTGGACGTGTGCGTGTTCAGGTGGACGTGTGCGTGTTCAGGTGGACGAGTGCGTGTGCGTGTTCAGGTGGACGAGTGCGTGTTCAGGTGGACGTGTGCGTGTTCAGGTGGACGTGTGCGTGTTCAGGCGGACGTGTGCGTGTTCAGGCGGACGTGTGCGTGTTCAGGCGGACGAGTGCGTGTTCAGGCGGACGTGTGCGTGTTCAGGCGGACGAGTGCGTGTTCAGGCGGACGAGTGCGTGTTCAGGCGGACGAGTGCGTGTTCAGGCGGACGTGTGCGTGTTCAGGCGGACGAGTGCGTGTTCAGGCGGACGAGTGCGTGTTCAGGCGGACGAGTGCGTGTTCAGGCGGACGTGTGCGTGTTCAGGCGGACGAGTGCGTGTGCGTGTTCAGGCGGACGAGTGCGTGTTCAGGCGGACGTGTGCGTGTTCAGGCGGACGAGTGCGTGTTCAGGCGGACGTGTGCGTGTTCACGCGGACGAGTGCGTGTTCAGGCGGACGTGTGCGTGTTCAGGCGGACGAGTGCGTGTTCAGGCGGACGTGTGCGTGTTCAGGCGGACGTGTGCGTGTTCAGGCGGACGTGTGCGTGTTCAGGCGGACGTGTGCGTGTTCAGGCGGACGAGTGCGTGTTCAGGCGGACGAGTGCGTGTTCAGGCGGACGTGTGCGTGTTCAGGCGGACGAGTGCGTGTTCAGGCGGACGAGTGCGTGTTCAGGCGGACGTGTGCGTGTTCAGGCGGACGAGTGCGTGTTCAGGCGGACGAGTGCGTGTTCAGGCGGACGTGTGCGTGTTCAGGCGGACGAGTGCGTGTTCAGGTGGACGTGTGCGTGTTCAGGTGGACGAGTGCGTGTTCAGGTGGACGTGTGCGTGTTCAGGTGGACGTGTGCGTGTTCAGGTGGACGAGTGCGTGTTCAGGTGGACGAGTGCGTGTTCAGGTGGACGTGTGCGTGTTCAGGTGGACGAGTGCGTGTTCAGGTGGACGTGTGCGTGTTCAGGTGGACGAGTGCGTGTTCAGGTGGACGTGTGCGTGTTCAGGTGGACGTGTGCGTGTTCAGGTGGACGAGTGCGTGTTCAGGTGGACGTGTGCGTGTTCAGGTGGACGTGTGCGTGTTCAGGTGGACGAGTGCGTGTTCAGGTGGACGTGTGCGTGTTCAGGTGGACGAGTGCGTGTTCAGGTGGACGAGTGCGTGTTCAGGTGGACGTGTGCGTGTTCAGGTGGACGTGTGCGTGTTCAGGTGGACGAGTGCGTGTTCAGGTGGACGAGTGCGTGTTCAGGTGGACGTGTGCGTGTTCAGGTGGACGAGTGCGTGTTCAGGTGGACGAGTGCGTGTTCAGGTGGACGTGTGCGTGTTCAGGTGGACGTGTGCGTGTTCAGGTGGACGAGTGCGTGTTCAGGTGGACGTGTGCGTGTTCAGGTGGACGAGTGCGTGTTCAGGTGGACGTGTGCGTGTTCAGGTGGACGTGTGCGTGTTCAGGTGGACGAGTGCGTGTTCAGGTGGACGAGTGCGTGTTCAGGTGGACAGGTGGACGAGTGCGTGTTCAGGTGGACGTGTGCGTGTTCAGGTGGACAGGTGGACGAGTGCGTGTTCAGGTGGACGAGTGCGTGTTCAGGTGGACAGGTGGACGTGTGCGTGTTCAGGTGGACGTGTGCGTGTTCAGGTGGACGAGTGCGTGTTCAGGTGGACGAGTGCGTGTTCAGGTGGACAGGTGGACGAGTGCGTGTTCAGGTGGACGTGTGCGTGTTCAGGTGGACGAGTGCGTGTTCAGGTGGACGTGTGCGTGTTCAGGTGGACGTGTGCGTGTTCAGGTGGACGAGTGCGTGTTCAGGTGGACGTGTGCGTGTTCAGGTGGACGAGTGCGTGTTCAGGTGGACGAGTGCGTGTTCAGGTGGACGTGTGCGTGTTCAGGTGGACGTGTGCGTGTTCAGGTGGACGAGTGCGTGTTCAGGTGGACGTGTGCGTGTTTAGATGTACATGTACGTGTTTACTTGCTTATCTTTCAGTGATGCGTATTTGAGTTCTTCCCATTTTTTTGATATTGTGAACAATGTTTCCATAAACATTCACGTTTGAGTTTTTATGGGGACACGTTTTCAGTTCTTTCGTATATGTGACTAGGAATGGAATTGCTTAAATCAGATGGTAATTCTAGGTTGAATATTTTGAGACGCTGCCAAACCCTTTTCCTATGGGGAGTGTCTACACCGTTTTACATTCCTGTCAGCAGTGTAGGAAGATTCTGTTTTCTCTGCATTCTTGCCAACACCCATCTTTTTGATTATAGTCATTCTGGTGGGTGTGAAGTAGTATCTTATTGTGGTTTTGATTTGCCTTTCTCTAATGGCTGATGTTGAACATATTTTGCCATGCTTATTGGCCACACGTATTTCTGCTTTGGAAAAATGTCTATTTAGATCATTTGCCCATTCAAAAATTGTGTTTGGTTTTTATTGAGTTGGAATAATTTTTTTTGCTGAGAGGTGGTGTTGGATTCTTCCCAAGAATTTTATTTTTAAATGACAAACCATAATTGTATGTATTTATGGGGTGCAGTATATTTCAGTACATGTTACATTGTGGAATGATCAAATCAGGCTAGTTAGCATATCTGTCATCTCAAATATTTATAATTTCCTTGTGGTGAGAAAATTTAAAATCCTCTGTTTGGCCGAGTGCAGTGGCTCACGCCTGCAGTCCCAGCCCTTTGGGAGGCTGAGGTGGGCAGATCACTTGAGCCCAGGAGTTTGAGACTAGCCTGGGCAACATGGTGAAACCCTGTAGCTACAGAAAATTAGCCGGGCATGGTGGTGTGCACCTGTAGTCCCAGCCACTTGGGAGGCTGAGGTGGGAGGATGCCCTGAGCCCGGGAGGTCAAGGCGGCAGTGAGCACTGATTGCACCACTGCAGTCCAGCACTTCACAGTGAGACCCTGGTAATCAGTCAATCATTCAGTCATTCCTTTTTTCCTTCCTCTTTTAGCTGTTTTGAAATATATGGTGTACAGACTTGTAAGGATTCTTCATGTATTCTGGGTAAAAGTCACTTACCAGATAGATGATTGGCAAATATCATTTCCCACTGTGGGAACCTTTTCACTTTCTTGATGGTATCTTCCGAAGCATAAAAAATTTCAACTTTGATGTAGTCATTTTTTATCACTTGTACTTTTGGTATCATACCTATGAAACCATTGCCTAACCCAGGATCACAAATATTTACTTTTTTGTTTTGTTTGTTTTTGAGAAGAGTCTTGCTCTGACGCCCCAGGCTGGAGTGCAATGGCGTGATCTCGGCTCACTGCAGCCTCCGCCTCCCGGATTCAAGCGATTCTCCTGCCTCAGCCTCCCGAGTAGCTGGGAATATAGGCACCCGCCACCACGCCCAGCTAATTTTTTGTATTTTTAGTAGAGACAGGGTTTTCCCGTGTTGGCCAGGCTGGTCTTGAACTCCTGGACCTCAGGTGGTCCGCCTGCCTTGGCCTCCCAAACTGCTTCTAAGAGTTTTATATTTTCAGTCTTACGTTTAGGTCTGTGATCCACTCTGAGTTAATTTTTGTGTATGATGCGAAGTAGGGTTCTAAATTCATTTTCTTGCATATGGATATCCAGTTGTCCAAGTACCACTAATTGAAAAGACTATTCCTTGCTTGCCTTGTCCGAGATGACATTTTGGTGGGAAACACAGGTATTTTATATTGTGGAACATGAAGTCTCCTGTTTATTTTTCCCTATCAGAAAGATGTTGCTGAAACACAAACCCATGTCCCGTGTCCCTGTTGTCTAGTTATAAATTTAATATCAACTCTTCCTCTTGAAAGCAGCATTTTCAGCCTCAGGAAACTAATTTTATTATTTTTAGACTTGTGTTTGATTAAATACATGGGAAGTCTAGAGCAGGAAGGCACCCTGACCTCAGAAAACAGAAGAACATGTGATGTTTCCAAGAAGTGCATTCAATGTGTGTTTCGAATGTAATCTTAGTAAAATATTGTTATTTAATTATTATGAATTCACCTATCTCAAAATCTGAAAAAGTTTTGTGAAGAGTTCTCTTTCCCCTTGATGAGCAGGGGTGAATTGTTAGGTGGGCCTGGAACGTCAGGACCTAACCAAGGTGGGAGCCATAGGCCTCTGGATAAAGCATCCCGGTAGCTTGGTAGACAGCAGACTGTGTCAGGATAAGTGTCAGCATCGGGAAAAAGGGCTCCGTGAGCTTGTCTTTAAAGGCAGTCAGCGCAAAATCCAGGTCAGGCAAGGAGAGCAAAGGTAAGGAGGCGCAGTGCAGTTCCAGACGTTGTATATGCTGGTATCTTCTTGTGGCCAACCTTGTCCTGACCCCCAGCGCAGATAAAGAGAGTGGCCTCTGATGCCGGTGAAGATGGTGTTTTCCCGGTCCCCAGCTCTTTGCTGTTCTTCAGCTTTCCAAATGTCATGTTGATAAAAGCATTTAGAGGTTCACAGCCTCTACGCTGGCAACTAAACTGCCGATCATTGTGAAATTGTCCTGTGCCTTTTGGCACAGAGTTTTGGCTTGATACATACTTTTTGTTAAACTTTAAGAAAAAATTTGGACTTGGTCAAACTAATTGCAGTGTTAGATAATATTTGTTCAGGGTTTACTCTGAACAGTGCTTCTTCTCTCATTATTCATTTAATCCTCAATTCCACGAGGTAGGTGTTCATCTCATCTTACAAAAGGGGGCACAAGGCTTGGGGAGATGAAACAATTGCCATAGTCACCCAGGTGGGAAGTGGCAGAGGGAGACTCAAATGCAGACCCCAGTCCAGAGCCTGCCCTTCTCACCCCGCTCAGACTCTGCTGGCACAAAGGGAAATCTCCCTGTGGCTTACATTCCCAAGAATGGCCAAGGGAGCTGAGGATATGTTAGGAACAGGGACTCC
Source organism: Pan troglodytes (assembly GCF_028858775.2). Classification (NCBI taxonomy): domain Eukaryota; kingdom Metazoa; phylum Chordata; class Mammalia; order Primates; family Hominidae; genus Pan; species Pan troglodytes. The sequence goes on along the minus strand of NC_072414.2, from coordinate 92,080,216 downwards.
CGAGTCAGCTCTGCTCTCGTAAGCACAGTCTTGGTTCTCCTGGGGAGAGTCAGCGACACCTAAACTCTGAGTTTGAGTTATTCATCCTCAGGCAAATGGTGTCTTGGAGGTCGCTGGCCATCCTGCCAGCAGCAGGATGTTTTGATACTTGTGTCTTCGAGTGGGAGAAGGGAAATACACTAGCAGCTCCCTTTGCAGAGGCCCATTTGCCCTTACCTACAGAGCAGCCCAGGGGCCTTGTGGATCATCCTTACACCTGGGGAGGGACCAAGAAGGGCACTCCAGGGTCTGCTGACTGAGTCACTTAGGCCAGGCCAGCCCTAGACTTCCCTGACTATCAGCCAGAAGGCCAACTTGTTACCCAAGGGCAGCAGTGACCAGGGCAGGTATCTTAGGGGCTGTCAACTTCTCTCTTGGCCATGCAAAGATTCCACGTGGAGTTCTCTGTAGTGCACAAGTTCAGATAATGAAGGAGAATCAGTCATACTGAAATCAAGGCTAACAGTGAGGTTCCTTCTGCCATGACAATGGGACAGTTACAAGGCTGGAGCTATCAGAAGAATGCCAGACGTTCGGGCCCTAATCCATCTGGTAGATGTTCCAGATGAGACCCAGACATGAAATCTAACAAAGAGTCCAGGAAAATCGTCAGCTCATCTCACAAGCAGCTGATCTTCCACATCAACATCTTGCTTCACTTTGGGAAGTTTGCTTCACCAACTTCTGGTTTAATTGCTGGCCTCGCCAGTCCGTCTGATTTAGTATTGCTACTGCGTTCCAAACGCAGGCACGAGGGCTGCCTCTGGCTGTAGCCGGAACCTGCCAGGCACAGTGCAGGGGTCAGGAAATAGCAGTCCACATTCTTGGGTTGTTATGCTTTTGGATGGGAGATTCTGTATTGAGAGGGTTGGAATTAGTCTTTATTTCATGATACCAAATGGAGGTGTAAAAGATCTATGGGACAATAGAGCAGAATGGGCAGTTGTTTCCTCCTAAAAGAGAGTTGTCTCTGCAGGGCAGTAACGAACTTGTCACGGGACAGTGCAACAGCAAAGCTTCACTCTTTCATGGTGTCATTGTGCTCATAGTGATAATGGAGGACCGTCTCAGAGGAAATCTGCCGTGTCGCTTGTGCGTATTTGGAATTGGGATGACTAGCTAAGGAACGAATACAGATGCCATTAAGAAATGATTTCAGCCTCCTACGTGGATGGTGGGCTGAGCAAGTGAACCTAGAACATTCTGTGATTTCCAGTGCCCGGAAGAGGAGAGCATGGCCAGGTCAGCAGTACCATTAAGAAGTGGCCAATAAAAGTGCGTATGCAATCCCATGCTCCTCCAGAAGATAGTCTTGAAGGATGGATCCCATTTTATTCCTTTAAAAAAATTTTTTTGCCTTTTCAAGTTTTTTATTATTATACTTTTTTAATTAAAAAAGCATAATTACCACAGTTACATAATTACTACAAATTCCAAAGGACTACAGCAGGACTAGAATAATGAATGAATCACTTCAGCCTGGAAAACAGATACTCCCAATAATATTAATGTTATAATACAAGCTCATTCAAGTATTTTACATTTCTTTCTTTTGTCTCTTTTTTTGGCCTTTTAAATATGATATCTTAGCACATAGCAAAGATAATGTGCGATGAGCATAAGGTAGAACCTTCTTCACAAAGCCAGATGACAAGTTTTCCTCTCCAGTGAGAAATGGGTTCTAAGTTCCTGTCTTCCCTGTCGACATGGCTGAAGGGGGAGACGGTGGGGTTGGGGAAAATCCAGGGGCTCTTCCACACGGGAGGTACTCGGGGGTTCCATTCAGGAGGGCGCCAGATAACTGAGATAACTCTATCCAGGCTTTTTTGGCAAAACAAACAAAAAACAAAAACAACGCTCACTCTCCGTAACTAGTCATCTTTCTTGCCCCTCCTCACTTTCAGGGCCTTCTCAGCAGCTTGCTTTCTTTTGTAAAATCATCAGAAAAGAGAAAAAAAGAGCTACAATGGAACAAAACAAAAACATTTAATAACTTTGACACAGGGGCCCAGCACCTCTATCTGACCCTCAGGGGTCCCGGCTGGGACGGGGCCAGATGGCCCTTCTCTACTGGTAGTGCGTGTGCTCCCAGGTGCAGGAGAGGGCAAAGGAGAAACCTGCCCCTTGACAGGGCTGAGCCACACAGACCTTCTGATGTTTGATACTCAAAGGTTATGTTGGCATGGACCAGCCTTGGAAGGGTTAGGATGAATAGAAGGATCTAGGCAGGCTTTTGCTTTGCGTCTCAGGTCTTGGATCCCATTTTAAAATGATTCTCCTGCCTTGTCTCCAAGTTTTGTTTGGTGAGTTGTTTATGTTAGACCGAGAGAGAGTGATTTAGGAAAATAACACAGCTCTGTTCTGTTCCCATGCTGACGGGCGCTGGCATGGGATGTTCCCAGGGTGTGTGTGGTGTGTGTGCTGTGGACGGGGAGGAAGCCGTAAATGCTTCTTTGGTCTTAGACCCTGACAGAGTGGATGTTGACGTCGATTTTCTGAGCAATCATGGTGATTTGTCAGTATCCATCAAATGGAGAACACCATCAACAAATGGCTTTTATATCATGTTTTTCCTCTTGTCAACCCAAAACAAATCCAGTTTTTAGAAATACTAATTTTCAGAAAACAAAGAGAGCTTGTTACATTTGTCAGCATATACTCTGCTGTGCCAAGTCCATCTCCATGGATGTTCAATTCATGTTCAATTCAGTTAAACATACCAAGATACAATAAAGGCCCTGCAGTTGGGACCAGGGAACAGGTATTGGCCTTGTCCAAACAGAATAGAGTGGTTTCTTTTTAAAATTTGTATTTTATATATACACACTCAAGATTATACCTTTGTGAATCGTATATATGTTAAACTACGGATATGTGCATATCCCTCAGCTGTTTTTCTTCTTTTTTATATTATTTACAATTACAGGCTAATTTAAATTGGATGCTTAACTCAGGGTGCTTTCTAAATTAAATGCATGCACCTGATTGACAAAAATGTACGCGTCACCCTATGCATTACCTTGGCTGCTTCCCACTCCACCCCACCCCCGCCCCAGGCATAATAAAGAGTCAGTTTGGCTGCTCTTTTACAAGTGACATTGTTGGTGAATAATGTGAGACCTTTCCTCATGTTTTCTATGTGTCGGTTAGTTGAGATCTGGCAACGAAAAGCACATTCTACAAAGCATTTTTGGTTATCACCTTCTGAGGAATGCTTGGGTAACCCCCAAGGGCTGGAGGATAATTTTCCCAGGGTCTTTTGGTCTGACTTGGCTCATCAGAGAGGGTTTTTCTTCCTAGGGAATGTCTTTGATTACATTCTGGGATTCCTGTGTTTAGTGTTTTTAACCTTTCTGAGGTTACGGATCCCTTTGGAAATTAGATGAAAGCTATAAAGCTTCTTGCAAGAAATACACACATGCATATTAACTTTTGCAGTCTCAAGGGTTAAAGACATCTGTATGTGAGCCTTGTTAGTTTGTGTTTTAAAAGGAAACTCCCTGGACTTTGAATCGTAGTTGGCAGGCTTCTCCCGTCTTCCCTGGAATGCGTTATGCACGGGCCTGACTGTGAGTCTGTCTCCCAGGCTTGCTGTACATTCCCTAGGGGCAGAGTCCTCTCTACCTTTGCTGCGGTTACAGGGGATCTGCAGCCAGACTGGCTGGGTTCGGTTCAGCGAGTTCTCCTACTTGGTTGCAGCATGAGCCTGGGGGATTTGCTTACCCTCTTGGTGCCTCAGTTTCCCCATGTGTGAATGAGGATGATAATAGCATCCCTTCGTGGGGTGGTGGTACGTGCACATGCATGTGTACATATGTGTGCATACACATCAGAGGCTACCGAGATTCCTGTCAGCAGGGACAGGTGGGTGGGCACAACAGCACGGAAATGAAGCCTGGATGGTGACCTGCCACTTCCCAGGATATAACCACTTCCTGACTTCTACACACCTTTCAGCCTTTCTCAGTGGGTCAAATTACTTCCTAAAATGGCCAATATACCAATTTATATTCTCTTCAATAGCATCTGGGAGTCTTTAATCGTGATAACCTTGCCGGTTATTGTCAGAATTTTTTATGTTTTGTCAACATGCTGGGTGTGAATTGATATCTTCTTGTGATTTTATTTCTCATTTCTCTGGTGATGAGGTAGGTTGTATATCTTTTTAAATCTTTGGTTTTAGGAATTGAAAATATCTTCATTGTGTCTTTTCTTCATCTTTACCTTTGTTTATGGTACCTTTTATGACATAGAAGTTTTCAGTATGGATTTAGCTAGATAGCCCAATCTTTTTTATGATCTTTGCTTCCTGTTTCTTGTTTTAAAAATTCTTTGCTACTCTAGGAACATAAAGACCTCCACTACATTTTCCTCTGACAGATTCGAAGTTGTTTCCATGCTTGCGTATTTCATCCATTTTGAGTTTGTTTCTGTGTCTGGCATGAGGTTGAGAGTTTAATTCATTCATCTCCCTGTGGACACCTGTGGTCCCAGTGCCATTTATTGAACAGTCTATCATTTTCCAGTTATTCAATATTTTTAAAAGTCAGGCAATTTGCATTTTATGTAAGCTCTTCTAACTTTTTTTTTTGAGATGAAGTTGTCTTGCTCTATTGCCCGGGCTGGAGTGAAGTGGCACAGTCTCAACTCACTGCAACCTCCACCTCCCAGGTGCAACCGTTTCTCCAGCTTCCCAAGTAGCTGGGATTACAGGCACAGGCCACCATGCCCTGCTAATTTTTGTATTTTATTTATTTATTTATTTATTTATTTATTTGAGACTGAGTCTCGCTCTATCACCCAGGCTGGAGTGCAGTGGCGCGATCTCGGCTCACTGCAAGCTCCACCTCCCAGGTTCACGCCATTCTCCTGCCTCAGCCCCCGAGTAGCTGGGACTACAGGTGCCTGCCACCATGCCCAGCTAATTTTTTGTATTTTTAGTAGAGTGGAGGTTTCACCGTGTTAGCCAGGATGGTCTCGATCTCCTGACCTCGTGATCCGCACATCTCTTCTGCCCAAAGTGCTGGGATTACAGGCGTGAGCCACCACGCCCAGCCAATTTTTGTATTTTTAGTAGAGACGGGGTTTCAGCCATGTTGGCTGGGCTGGTCTCAAACTCCTGACCTCAAGTGATCCACCCACCTTGGCATCCCATGGTGCTGGGATTACAGGCATGAGCCACTGCGCCCGACTAGCTCTTCTAATTTTTAATTGTTGGTGACTGATTAGAATTTTCATTTCAATCCTAAATGGGCCAAATAAAACATTCCTGCAGTTGAAATCCTTCTGTGGCTGCCAGCTTGCGGTCTCTGATGTAGTGCTTTAGGTCAGGACCTGTGGCCCTGAAGACCTGAGATTGAATCCCAGCTCCACCCCTCATTTGCTGTTTGACCTCGGATGAGTTGTTGACTTCTCAGAGTCTTAATTTACTCATCAGTAGTACTGCAAGGATAATAACAATATGTACCTCACCAAGTGGTGGTGTGGGTAAAATGAGATCCTGCGTGGGAATCTCTAGTGCAGGGCCTGGTACACACATAGTAAGTGTCTGACAAATGTTAGTGTTCATCAGCAGCCGCTGCCTCATTACTTACCCCTCCCTGTTCCAGCCCACTTCTTTTTTTTTTTTTTTTTTTTTTTTTTTTTGAGATGGAGTCTCGCTTTGTCTCCCAGGCTGGAGTGCAGTGGCACGATCTTGGCTCACTGCAAGCTCCTCCTCCCAGGTTCACGCCATTCTCCTGCCTCAGCCTCCCGAGTAGCTGGGACTACAGGCGCCCACCACGCCCGGCTAATTTTTTGTACTTTTAGTAGAGACGGGGTTTCACCATGTTAGCCAGGATGGTCTTGATCTCCTGACCTCATGATCTGCCTGCGGACCACCACAGAGGCATAGAGGCAACCTGGAAATGTTTGAAATTGCTTGAAAGGTGAAGAACATTTGTTTTTCTTGGCCTTTGACATTTTAAAGACAGACATTGACATGCATGCTATTTCCATAGTCTGGGATGATTCTGAAACCCATTGTAACCCACTGGTAATGAGCTGCCTCCATAAGCATGGAACAGGGACATACCTTCACCCTGAAGATGGGGCCTGAGACTTGGTACCATCCACTTTCTGCCACGCTGGCGATGATTCTGAGGCTGGCCATCTTCCTTGTCTGCCACTGATTCTGCCACGAGTCAGCTGTTTCCTCTTTGTAATCTTAGTGCCCACTTGACTTCGTGGTGTGGCTCTCATCAACATTCTTTTCTAAGAGGCTTTTTTTTTTTTAAAAAATAAAATGGAATGCCGTCATTTTTACATCCTGCCAGCAGAGGCGGAGATTGTCCTAGGGCTTCCCCTGGGCCATCAGAAGAGAGGGCTTGTCATGGTAGTCTGACTTTAGTTCATGACTGTTGAGTCAACACCCAAAATGATGGCTGGCTTCCCATGTTTGGGTTACTTCTTTAGTGGAGGGGCCGTTGTGCCCTGCCAGGGAGTGATTTATGGACTTGAACTCAGGAGCTGGCGTTCGGGAGCTGGTGCCCAGAGCTGCTCTGAGGCCTGGGCTGACCTTTGTGCACAGCCCAAGAGCAGGGCCCCGAGAGGTGTCTAGAACAACGTGTAGATTGAAAGAGCTTACCCTTGTCCCGAGGTTTCACTAAAAGTCCACATTTCATCCCCCAAAGAATGGGCTTTGCTGGGCTAAGCATTTAGCAAGAAATGCGGTTACTTGTTTTGAGAATCCTTTTCTTTCTTTCTTCCTTTTTTTTTTTTTTTTTTTCTTTTGCTAACTTGGCAAATATTTCCATGCATGGCCTTGCATTGTCTTCATCCTTTAGAAATGCGGCTATAAGAGGGAGTGAAGCTGTTTTTCAAGGTTGTTTCAGGCAAGTCTCAAGAATGTACCATTGGAAGAGCCCTTGGAAGGCAGTAAAGGTAAATTAGAAATGGCTCATATGGTCCGAGAAATACGAGTGATACAGGTAAAGCCTGGTGTTGCAGGTGAAAGCAGACTTTGACTAATACACACCACTATGGCTTCATCAACTCATGACCCTTGGATATACCAAAGACATACCCTTATCTAAATTGTCCAGTGACCTTGACTCTTCCCAGATTCTTAAACCAAGGCCATCTTCTCCTTCTATTTCACATGCATGTGTGTATCCCTTTGTTATCTTTTAAATTATAATTGAGGCAAAATTTACATATAGATAGTGTATCTAAGTGTACTGTTCGGTGAATATTTGTAAACTGATGAGCTTTGTGTAATGATGAATGATGACCTGGATCTAGACACAAGACAATATCAGCCCCCGGGCAGGGCCTCTTCATGCCCCTTCTGGTCACTAGTCCCTCTGGGATAACACTGACCTGACTTTTTGATCTCTAAATGAATTATTATAAGGCAAACATCCTTGTGACCAGCATCCTGGTCAAACAGTAGAGTCTATCAGCCCTGCAGGTGGGCCCCGTCCCAGCCACAGCCCCTTCCCTCTGCACAGGTACCCACTTCCTTGGCTTTTGTAGTGATGAGCACCTTCTGTCTTCTGGCCTTATGCATTTGTGATTTTTGAAGGAGTCAAGGTAAAAAGAACAAGCAGCACATGTTTCTGGCTTGCTGCATTTGGTTCTGCACACCCGGAATGCCTGTTGCCGATTGGTTTTCATTGAGATTCGCTAAGCAGAACCAGCAGCAGTGCTCCCTTTTTGTGAGCCTGCTGTGTGCTAGGGAGGCTCCTGGATTCCCAACAGACCTGGAAGAGTCTGCTGTGTACCAGGTGAGGCTTGCAACAGACCTGGAAGCTTCCAGAGCTCTCTGGCCCATCCCACCTTCCCCTGGAGTTCTTTGGGATTCCCTGGGGACTTGAAGAGATGATTTTAGCCTCCGATTCTTCAGAGCTAGCAGTATATTACTTTTAGAAGAGTCTTTTAAAACTGACTCCTCCCTCCAAGGCTGTGTTTGAGTGTTTTTAGAACATCTCCTAGGGCCTGGGGATTTCCAGGGAGTCTCCTGCAAATAGAAATGGCCAATGACGTGAGTGATGGGTCCACGTTTGGCATGTTGTCATGATTCTCTCACCTCCCTCCCTGGTGCCTTAGTTTCTCCTGATGGATATCCCTGGCTGTAACTTGCAAGGTGTACCCCATTGTCAAACGACTGAGGGATGGCACTTCTCTGCCTACAGATGCAGCTGGCTAAGGTGTTGTATGATTTGAAATACAGAACACCCCCACTCCACCATATTTTTCATTCTTCTCTACCAAGCATTTTTGTAACTAGTTCAACCTGGTGCTCCTACAACTTTCCAGGTCGGTTCTTTGTTATTAAACCATGTCGTGAACATCGAGGCCAAGCCCATGGCGCGTTAGGTGGCTGCAGTGCTGTGTGGCAAATGAGCATGGTGAGTTCCGGTGGCCGCCATGCTCGTGGGTTAGCCATGTTTGAGCAAGGGGACCTAGGGTGCACTCTGGGTGTATTAGCTTGTTTAGAGCTCCTCTTACAGAATACTGCAGACTAGGAGGCTTACACAGCAGACAGTTATTCCTCACGGGTCTGGAAGCTGGAACTCCGCAGTGCCAGTAGGACTGGTTTGGGATAAGGAATCTCTTTCCTGGCTTGTCGACAGCTGCCTTCTCACTGTGTCCTCACCTGCCCTCTTGTGCTCACTTGGAGAGAGGGAAAGAGGGAGGGAGGGAGAAATACCTCTAGTGTCTCTTCTTCTTTTTATAAGGACCCAGACCTGTTGGATCAGGGCCCCACCTTGCTGACCTCATTTAACCTTCATCACCTCCCTGAAGGCCCTGTCTCCAAATACAGTGACATTGGAGATTAGGGCTTCAACCTCTGAATTTCAGGGGGACACAGTTTAGCCCATAACAGTGAGCATGATTAAAATGCACGTATTTGCTCTTACCAGCCCCTACTCTGCCTTCTTCCTGGCTCCAGCTGTCATCACAGTTGAGCAGCCTCCGCTCATGGCCCTGCCTGTGGCTGCTCTAATAACTGTGATTCAAACAGAAATGCTGAGAAAGATCAGGATTCTAGGCACACACCTCAGACAGCTGCCTTGGGAAGGCTGAGTCAGGAATGTGCCCCTCCTTCCAGGTCACATTTGAATCTCTGAAGGGAGATTCGATCCATTCCCAGATTCCCTTTGGGGATATCTGACCCCATGGAAGACTTAGTTGTCCCATTCCCCACATGGAGGAGATTATTTTTAGCCAAAACATACCACACTTCTTCTCAGCCTCACCCCCACCTAAAACCGCAGCTTTCCCCAGGGAGAGGGAGGGCATTCTAACCCACCAGCAAAGGGGAGACATTTCCAGTGAGAGAAGATAGAGGAGGCTGAAAGCTGTCACTGAAGTGGGACTAAGCCAAGTTCATTTTAAAATTATTGACTGAAATAGGCACCAAGCAGTGCAGTTGATAGAGAATGTGAGTGTGTTACAGCTTTCAAAATTCACCAGGGTCCATTGCTGTAGGAGTGAGTGTGGGCATCACCCTCATGCTGCCAGTAAGGGGAGGGGTGTCCTGGGCATGCCCATGTCTACAGACGTACACTCATGTGCACACACAGGAGCCTGCACACAGGTGACGGTGCAGTGCTGCTGAGGTGCAGCCATCCAGCAGGCTGGTCAGGGCGTCGTGTTTCCTGAATGCCAAATGCTAGAAGACAGGGCTCTTCTCTGGTAGCCAGGGAGTACATGCAGAGGCCCAGAGGTCTCCTGAAAGGGAACTCCAAGGCGCTCATCACCTGCTGCATTCACGGTGCCGCCCGCAGTTGCTCCCCACACAGGGAGCCACCCGTGGTCTGGGAAAGTTTGCCAAGAGAGTGGTCAGAATGAGGGTGTGGCTCACTGAGGGGCCCTCAGCTGTGACAGGTGACCCAGAGGGAGGAGCAGGGATCAGTGGGTGCACGGCTCAGTGTGGAGCTTCCTCTCCAGTTTCCACTTGTTTGCCCTCTGGAGAGGCCAGATCTGGGCTTGGTCCCTGGCGCAGCTGTCTTTCAGAGACCCCAGCGCCCACCCTTCAGGCCCTGAGGCTTGGCTTGGAACATCCCTGCTCACCTTTCTACCGGCTTTGTCTTTTTGCTGAAATGGCCTTGAGGCTGCTTCCCCTAGGCGTGTGCCTGCTCAGCTTAGACTCTGCCCGGCGCAAGGCCTGTCACATACAGGCAGTCAGGAAACACTTGACAAAGTGTTTGTCAAAATAAGAGATTTTCAAGGCTCCTCTGATGTCCTGAGGTGAACCTGCCTGGGACCATTTCTGGTGGGCATCAGGGCCTGTTTCAGAAGCCCCTGAGCCTCTCTGGGGTCCTCCGAAGAGAGGCACACTGTGATTTGACAAACGTCGTTGCTCCCTGGAGAACCCCTCCCACGTGATGGGTCCTGCTGACACGAGCATCATCTTCTCTGGCAGGTGGGTAATCTGCACGATATCTCCATGCACTTGGCTCAAGTTGGCTGTGGCCTTTTGAACATCACCACTTACTCGTTTCTCTTTCCTTCCCCTCTATCGGCATGTTTTGGTTTCTAGCAGCAAACTGTTGGCATAAACTTTTGGCTTCTAACTTGTAAATCCCAGGGCCAATTTATTCCTCCACTTACCCTTAACTCACAGAACACATGAAAATGTTATCTTGTAGGAGTGACTGCTCCAGCCCAGGGACCCTCCAGTCATCTGTGGGGACTCTTGTGATTCTCTTACCAGAGACAGCATCTCCTCCTGAAGTCCAGGATCCTGGAGGTGCCTGGGAAACCGAAGCCAAGGACATCTGTGTCCTAAGCTGTGGTCTCATTAACCCTAGGGAGCAAGGCCCAGAACATGTAGCCTTTCCTGACTCTGACCCATAACTGAGAACCCCATCACGAAGCAACAGCTCACATGGCATAACAACACACAAACCAACAAACTGAGTTAGCCTGCAAGGCCATAACTGCTGGATGACTCCCGGTCCACAGAAAACCATAATTGCCAAGGGGAAAGTCTGGAAGGCTTCCTTAGAGAATGTGCCAGCACATTCATTGCTTGGGCTGGCAGTGGAAATGAAGGTGACTCCCTACCTCACTCCCAGCCCCTTCCGCCTCAGCTACTCTTCTGTTGTAAGAGGTTAGGATTTTCCCACCCCCACTTGTGTTTTTGATGTTATAGCTAAGAAGGCTTTGTCTACACCAAGGTCAGGAAGATTTCCATCTTAGTTTTCTTCTAAGACTTTTATAGTTTTAGCACTCACATTTATCTCTCTAATTCATTTTGACTTATATTTTAAATGTGGTGTGAGGTAGGGGTGAAACTTTATTATTCCTTTGTAGTTAGTTTCCCTTTGTCACATCCTAGACTCTAAGACATTTGCTCCTAAATGCTGTTCAGCCATTCAGATCACACCCACATCCACTTAGGTTTGCAAGAACACAAGGACTTGTCAATGAGCCTGAATCTGCAATCCAGTATCCATGACTATGGTTGGTGTATGGCAGATGCCACATGCTCTCTTGTGACTGACAGCTTGATGTCCCAGCAATAACTATGACAGCATTTGGTAGTTGAGCAGTTGGTGGGAAAAACTGAGCCATCTCTCTCAAAGGCAGACCCTGTAAGGTTGGACTAATGGGCAGCAAGGCCACCAGCTGCAGATGGCTTATATGCAACAACTTACTGCATCAACCAGAGTTTATACAGTTGTTTGTTGTTTATTCCTTAAGTCTAGAGAGAGTCGAGTGGTCAGCCCCGAGATAAAGAGTTATGAGCTTCTATCATGTAGTTTTCTACTGAAAAAGAACTAATTAAGTCTCTTCGCCCAATTTTGTCTACAAAATTATGCTGCTACTGAGAAAAGGAAAGGAAAGAAGACAAATGAGCACCTGTGTTGTGCTGGCATGGATGGGAAGATGGGTCACAGAGCTAGTGGATGGGAGCCTCTTCTCTCGATAAATTAAATGAGCTTCTCCAGGTGTCAGAAGAATTCATTACACCCCTTCTTTTTTTTTTTTTTTTTGAGACGGAGTCTTGGTCTGTCACCCAGGCTGCAGTGCAGTGATGGAGCTCAGCTCACTGCAACCTCTACCTCCTGCGTTCAAGTGATTCTCCTGCTTCAGCCTCCAGAGTAGCTGGGACCATAGGGACCTGCCACCATGCCTGGCTAATTTGGGTGTTTTTTTGTTTTGTTTTTGTTTTGTTTTGTTTGAGAAAGAGTCTTGCTTTGTCTCTCAGGCTGGTGTGCAGTGGCGCGATCTCGGCTCACTGCAAGCTCCACCTCCCAGGTTCATGCCATTCTCCTGCCTCAGTCTCCCGAGTAGCTGGGACTACAGGCACCTGCCACCACACCCGGCTAATTTTTTGTATTTTTAGTAGAGATGGGGTTTCACCATGTTAGCCAGGATGGTCTCGATCTCCTGACCTCATGATCCGCCTGCTCGGTCTCCCAAAGTGCTGGGATTACATGCGTGGGCCACCACACCCGGCCAATTTTGTATTTTTAATAGAGACAGGGTTTCACCATGTTGGCCAGGCTGGTCTTGAACTCCTGACCTCAGGCGATCCTCCCAGCTCAGCCTCCCAAAGTGCTGGGATTACAGGCATGAGCCACCGCACCTGGCCCGCACCCCTTCATTTTTACCCTGTGTGTTTCAGATTTTTTCAAGAGTGTGTTTGTTGTCAGGGGTATAGTAGAGTTGGAGTGAGCCACCATTTGGGACACAAGCACACACTTGTTGTCGGGGGTGTAGTAGAGCCTCTGTTTCCCCATCTATAAAATGGGACCAGTCGTGCCTGCCAAGCAAGGGAGGGTCGAGTGTTCAGAGCAGTCTCGCCCATTAGAGGCACGACTAAGAAATTCCAGTTGCCTGTCTGCCTCCGTTTTGTTACAAGAAACTATGCAAACATGTGGAATTGATGTTTTTAAAATTTTTTAAATAAGTTCTGTGATCTGTGGAGAATTTTAAATCATAGAAGGCTGGATGTGAAAGCACCACTGCAGAGTCTAAAAGCCTCGCCTCAGCATAAGGCAATTCCAGTTAACTCAGAAGGTTCCACAGTGTCAGCACTGAAATTAGCAGAGCTGTGTCACAGACCTCAGTTTTTAATAAATCAATACAGAGAAAACTGGTTTTTCCTCATTTCTTGACAAGCACCAGCATATGGGGATTTGGTGGATTTTCCCAGCTTGGTGCCTTCTGCAGCCTGAGACGGTGGGGGTATCTCTGAGTCTCCAGGGCTCTGTCTTCCCTAGACTGCAGTTTCTTTTTAGAAACATGGAATAGTGGTGGGCTTTGTTTTCTGCTGGAGCTGGATGGCTTAATTACCGTTTATTCTCCCGACAGCTCTTATTTTACAACAACCTGGGATTTTCTCCAGACTTTGTTTTGTGCATTCTAAGCATTTCCACCTCATCTCTCATAAACACACAGGTCTTGTGCTCTGTTATCAGGAGCTGTTTCTTTTATGTGTTTTTCCTTGCTCAGTTTTATGACCAGGCTGGTCACGATTGGAATAAATCATTAAAAGCATTCGACCTTAATCCACCTTTGTGCAAGAGCATTTCTTGTAAATAAACTGATTCTTTGTTTTCTAGTTAAAAAAAAATCATCTGCACCTTGGAAAAATTAAAATGCAATTATTGGAAGGCTCCTTGCTTCACTGTTCCACTAGCATTGCATGTTACCTAATTAGAGTGGAAAGTCAGGGCTGCCTTCTCCGAGTGCTGAGTGTGGCTGAGGCCAGGGGGGATGTGTTTGTGTGGCATTTAAGGTCTGCCGGTTCTGCATCAGAGCCCGTGGTGGGCACACTCAGGACAGGAAGCTCAGCACGTCTGGCCTCATTATGTCTCCCTTCCCCCTCACCAGGCAACTTCTCCAGGGCGTGCAGATCTGATTGTTTCTAATTGATTCATTGACCCAGAGGGGCTGCAGCCAGGGCTGGGCGGGCACTGCTGGGTGTGTGTCTGAGCGTGTGCGTGCAGCCACGTGGGCCTCGTGCACATACCGTCAGGGCTATGTAGCAGTATTCCACCTACTCACTGGTAGACTTGTAAAAGCAACCCACAAAACATTTTTAAACAAAACCCAGAATAATGACCTTGAAGGCACCGAGAAACCACATCACATCCTTTCTGGTTGTCGTGTTGTTTTTTTTCAATAGTCTGCATTGCTGGGTTGTGACATCCACGTGGCCACAAAAGCATCTTGAGGCAAAATAACATTTAATTTGTTCTTTATTTATTTTTAACTAAGCACATTGCATGTTTCCAAATAAAAATAGACCCACAATGAGGTACCTGGGCCCAGTGTGTGGAACATGAGCCCTGGAGCCGCACCTCTGCGGAGCCAGGCCATGTGAGCTTCCTCTGCGCCTTTTGGAGCGGACGAGGAAGGAGGATGTGTTAGTCCGTTTTCACGCTGCTGTAAAGATACTACCTGAGACTGGGTAGTTTATAAAGGAAAGAGGTTTAATTGACTCTCAGTTCTGCATGGCTGGGGAGGCCTCAGGAAACTTACAATCATGGCTGAAGGGGAAAGGGAAGCAGACACCTTCTTCACAGTGCAGCAGGAGAGAGGGGGGAGGGGAAGAACTGCCAAACACTCCTAAAACCATCAGCTCTCATGAGAACTAACTCACTATCCCAAGAACGGCGTGGGGGAAACTGTTCCCATGATCCAATCACTTCCCACCAGGTCCCTCCCTGACACATGGGGATTACAATTTGAGATGAGATTTGGGTGGGGACACAGAGCCACACCGCATCAGAGGGACCACCCTGTGTGTGGCTGAGCTCTGCGCCAGTTTGATTTGGACTTCAGCAAAGAGGATGTTGGTTTAGCTCTTTGGGGGCAGGAAGGAGGGGTCATTTTTAATGAAATGGTTCCCCTGTCCCATTCTCCCCTGCCCTCTGCCAACTCCTTCCCTCCTGAGACACCTCAGGCAAGTTCATGGAAGGAGCCCTAGGAAAGGAGCAATGTGCAGCTCGACAGAGGGACAGCCATGGGGGACAGCAGGTGCAGCTCGACAGAGGGACAGCCCATGGGGGAGAGCAGGTGCAGTTCGACAGAGGGACAGCCCATGGGGGAGAGCAGGTGCAGCTCGACAGAGGGACAGCCCATGGGGGAGAGCAGGTGCTCCTTCCTGGTGGCCACAGCCCATCCAGGGCATGGAGTTGACGGGCAGAGTCCAGCTATATTTAGCCGTCATCCGCCCCATGGCGCTATGCCAGCAGAGCCACTGCCCACCAACCCCCAATGTGACTGCACAGCCAGGGGAGCACTGAGCTCCTATAGCCACCCCATGCCACCATCCACTTGCGTGTCACACAGGGGCATATCGAGGAACTGCCCTCGGGGTTAAACGCCCATGGGAGGGCGGATGTCAGGTTTCCTAGCGGACCCTGTTGAGATAAGCCCTGTGGTCCCTGCGGGGTGAGACATGTCTTTCCTGGGTGCGGGGAGTACTGTGGTGGGGAGCCCTGGAGAGTCAGCCCCCAGAAGTGCGGCCGGCATGGGCTCGCCCTCCCCACCCCTGCTGTGGCCGCCCTCCCAGCATTCCCCAGAGGGGCCGGCACCCAAGGGCTCCATGTCATCCCACGCGTCCCTCTGCCAGAGCCACATTCTTCCCCTGGAAAACGCCTGCCCCTCCTGCAGTGGCTGGCCTGCCATCCCACCAACACCACCCACCCTTGGGATGCGGCCTCCACTGCCCTGCATTGCGTTTCTCCTGGTGTGTACGGTTCAGGTTTCCTGTGGTAGGGTGAGATTCTTAGGTGCGAGCATGTGTGTGTGGAGACACACGTTTGGCTTGTGGGCTGGTCCTCACTGAGGACTTCAAGACCCTGGCTCTCCCAGCGCTGGCTCCGCTTCCTCTGGGTCTTCCTCTCTCAAGGGCTCCTGAAGCATTTTTCAGAACATTCTGTGCAGCCTTCCGGGGCGTGCTGTCCACGAGACCCAGCACAGACCCCGGCTCACGCCCGGGATGCACATTGTGAGGAGGCACTCCCTCTCAGGGTGTGCGGGTGCAGGGGCATCGCCTGAGAGGAGTCAGGGCCTCTTAAACCTTGCACCCTCGGTGTCTTACCTGGCTGGCCTCACCTGGTCCCAGCCCTAGGCACTGAAGTTAGACAGATCTGGCGTAGGATCCCAGCATGGGGTGCCCATCCAGGTGACCTTGGGAGAGTTACCTTTCCTTTCCAAACCTCAGTTTCCCTCATCCTGGGTCACGGGGATTAAGTTAGGTGCTATGGGTACTCTACACAGCACACCCCCGACGCGTATTAGATGCCTGATGGATGCTTGCGGTGGTTATTGTTTTATTGGGTGAACACAAAAGCATCATACACAAACCCTTCCCATATGGGCTGAGGCTCATAGTCAGCATTGTCGCCGTGTGCCTGCCTTGATTGTGCATGACGTTGACCGTGCGGACTTGCCCGGTGAGACCAGGGCCTCCCACGTTCTGAAGAGGATGTGTTTTGTGTCTCTGCTGCAGGAATTGCTTACTTAGGAGGTGTGTGCAGTGCTAAGAGGAAGTGTGTGCTTGCCGAAGACAATGGTCTCAATTTGGCCTTTACCATCGCCCATGAGCTGGGCCACAAGTAAGTATCAGACTCTGTGTCGTCCTGTTTTCTTTCAGTCTTTTCTGAGTACAGATTTTTCGCTTGAATTCTGTAAGTTCTAAAACAGTGCTGCTCTATGCCTTTGCTGCGTCTGCAATAAAGGACCCAGGTCAGTACACTAGGGTCCAAACCCTCAGAGACCCCACGAGATGACTGCACCGACTGGCTTGGAGAGTTGAAATGTTAATTTGATGTGCACGTCTATTCTTAAAGCCAACAGACTAGAGAGAAGAGTTTCCTCTCAGGATGTCCTTATTTAATTGTACTTCCTTTCCGGGACGAGCATGATCTTTGATTCACTCTAAGTCTATTATTCACATAATGGGATGCATCTTTATACTGTTGACTCTCCATGTCTTTTTCTGCCAATTCTAAAGTCCAACTTTCTGATTGTAGAATTTAGTGTCTTAGTTTTGAAGAATTAACAGCTGTGGGTGAGAGTCTTTGCACACAGCGATTCTGCTCTTTAGGATGAAATAACCATAGAACCTTAGAGCTTGCCTTAAGGAGAGTCCGAGGCAACCTCCTGGTTGTTCAGATGAGGAAACAGAGCGTCAGAGGGGTTGTTGAGTGGCTGGCCCCAGGTTGTGACCACCTGTAGGAAGCCTCAAGTGGCAGAAAGCCAGATGACGCTAAAACTGTGGCCTGAGGGTTATTCTTTTTCCTAGAGTAGGTGTCTGTTTTATGTTTCTCTGAAGGAAAGATTGTGATATGACTGCTTAAGAGCTTAAAAGAAAATTAAATTGAGGAGGCCAGAGCATGCAAAACAGTGGAAAGGTTTATATTGGATTGAATAGAACATAAGTAAATGGAAATCTAGTTCTTGGGGGAAAAATTATTGTAAAGGTTTCCTAATGACCTACACAGTAAGATGCCTGGAATCTCAACTGTTAACTCTAGTTTTTACGAGAGTAAAGTCAATGTTTAAGAAGGAGTATAAAAGCAATTGTTTTTCTCAAGCATTTGCCATATCTGTGGCTTTACTTTTTGTTTGTTTGTTTTTTTATGAGTGATGCCTTTTAATGAGCTTATATTCTATTAATTCACTTTTTAAAATGCTGGTCCATATCCACTGAATTGATTTTATAATCTTTTTGTTTTGTTTTTGCTGTTTTTTGTTTTTAATTATACTCTAAGTTCTGGGATACATGTGCAGAATGTGCAGGTTTGTTACATAGGTATATACGTGCCATGGTGGTTTGCTGCACCCATCAACCTGTCATCTACATTAGGTATTTCTCCTAATGCCATCCTTCCCCTAGTCCTCCATCCCCTAACAGGCCCTAGTGTGTGGTATTCCCTCCCTGTGTCCATGTGTTCTCATTGTTCAACTCCCACTTATGAGTGAGAACATGCGGTGTTTGGTTTTCTGTTCCTGGGTTAGTTTGCTGAGGATGATGGTTTCCAGCTTCATCCATGTCCCTGCAAAGGACATGAACTCGTCCATTTTTATGGCTGCATGTTTTTGTTGTTGTTTTGGTTTATCTAGCGCCATTTTAATTTCTTCCATTCCTGTAGAGGGGTTTGGTAGTTGGCCTTTCCGCACCTATTGTATGTCATGATGTGAGTAGGTACAGAGAGTGGAAATGATGTTATGTGAAATTCCTGGGGTAGGGAGGGAATCCCATGTTATTGACCCAGGACCTGGTGAAGCAAGATGAGAAGTTGTCTCTGAGTGCACAGTTATCTCATCTCAACACTATTTTTAAAAATACTGGTGACAATTCTTTGCACAGAACTGTTTTTTAAATGAAGTTCAATTGCATTTGTATTAATACCTCTGAGTTCTTAAAATCCCGTATCCAAGAGTGATTTGCTGGGGAAAAAAAGCATAAATCAGAATGGGTTTGGCAAACATCTTCCCACCATCAAGGGACCCAACCAGCATGCCATAGTACCTAAGAATCAGTTACCTAATGATTATGAGAATGCAGGATGCCAGAGTACTTACCAACACCCGAGCTACTATGGGCCTTTGAATAGTCAAGGTGGGTTGAGCTATAGTTACATGAACTGCAATATCCCACGCCAGCCTCCAGCAGCATGGCACATGCTAAGTGCCATTTGCACATATGTGTGGGCGCACACATGCCGCATGGAGGTCTTTTCTCATCAGACATTAAAAATACAGAGGGCCATTTTCTCCCTGATGACCTGTTCGAGTGTGCCGGATCAAACACTGGCCTCCCTGCAGCGGAGGTCTGCAAAGATGAATGGTTAGATTCAAACACACTTTAGTACCCTTTAGCTATAGACTGTGTAGAATTTCTTGGAGGACTCTTTATAGCTTGCTATTGAACTCCAATTACCGACAAAAACAAACACCTTATTGTTAATCAAAGCCAATAAATCTTGCTAGCATTTGGCCCTCCCCCTCTTTGGGTAATTACAGGTTTCCCAGGGAAGTCTGTCATCTTTGATTAGTCGCAGGTGTTGGGAAGCAGATCCCCGAGGATGAAGCTATGTCCTCCCCATCTGCAGGCCCCTCTGGTTGCTGGGCTGTGGTTGCAGGCTACATGGGCTGCTGGAAAAGGCCAAGACCAACCTGCACTCTCAGCAAAGCCACCGGCCAGGCTGTTTCACAGACACAAAACCAGAAAGCTGATCCCTATTTTGGAATACAGTGGAGCCATTTAACTCCATATTCCTTAGCTTATGTGAAGAAAGTCTCCAGGTGGCTCACCCCCCGGTCCCTTACCATGGAATGCTGACAAAGTGAAACATTTCTGGAGGGAAGGTATGTGCGTGTGCGCCTTTGCACACAGCACGCAAAGGTGTGGCTCTCCTGTTCGTTACCTAATGTGCGTCGTAGGGCGATTGGTGTAAGCAGCTACCCTAAAATCTGATTGTCAGGAAAAAAAT
Source organism: Pan troglodytes (assembly GCF_028858775.2). Lineage (NCBI taxonomy): Eukaryota > Metazoa > Chordata > Mammalia > Primates > Hominidae > Pan > Pan troglodytes. The sequence continues at coordinate 92,060,726 of NC_072414.2, read as the reverse complement.
TCCACTTCTGTGTGAGCTGCACGTTCCACTTATCAAACAGTGAGTTGCGCAGATTCACATGATTTTGTTGCTGCATTGGCTGTCAGAAAACACAAAGCTAGATTTAGGGCTCATTTTCAGCAATTAACTAGTCTACATCCTGGAATTATACTTTCCTCCCTCTTCTCTTTCTAGTGTCTCTTTGTATGCGTGGCTTTATTTTAAATCAAACATAATTTATTTGGTACAGTAAACTGGCTCTAATCCAATTTGCAATCAAATAGGTCCTAAGTTATAATTAAACTTAAAGTTCTTGCCATGGTAATGTCAATACTGCTGCTTCGGCCATGAATTAATAACACACTAGTGATGTTTAACTCAGGTCAGAGCTCTCGTTTATTGAACACCTACTATGTGCAGGGTACTGTGTGAGATGCTGTGTGTTTATCACGCCATTGAGTCAGTCCTATGAGGTAGGCATTATATAGGTTTTACTTTACAGGTTAGGAAACTAGTATTGCTTTTTTTAAAATTTATAGTTACTATTTAATATGATTTGGGATCACTTATGTGATTATACATGCTGCAATAGGCCCATTAAAATAAGGATACAAATTACATGAAATAAATAATAAGAGAACTTGTAGAGTCAAAAACCAAGGTACTTTCAGTTTAAGGGAAGTAAATGTCCGTGTGTATAGCTGCTGCTGGCTGACCAAGGACAATGACCATATCATGGAGAGTGGTTCCCTAGGACACTCGAGTACTGTGGGTGAGATTGACAGATTTTTTTTTTTTGAGATGAGATTGACAGCTTCTTTTTTTTTTTTTTTTTTTTTTTGAGACCAAACAATGGGCCAGTCATTTAATTAATGTAAGTCTGAGACTATTAGGATGAAAGTGATGCCAGTGAAAATGTGAAAATGATCAATAGTTCTGTGGTCTTACGGAAACATGGAACAGGCTCCATTTACATATTAATACATAAATGAATCTGAGATTTTAAAAGCTTCTTGCCCGGGGCCTTCTCACAGATCCTGCCTCTCCTATATCATCATTAACTCCCGTGTAACCTCTGAGCTGAAGCTGTGGATTCATTAGATTAACAGCTTTCTGATTCTGTGCCCTGACAAAGGAGCAGGCTGCAGAAGACTCCCCAGCCCTGCTGTGGACACGAGCTGGGGGATGGCAAGTCCTGGTGCAGGTGCTGTGTGAGAAGCTGCAGAGGAGCCACCCACGCTGCTGCCTGGAGGCAGAGTCAGCTGCTGAGCAGCGGTCACGCTGACAACAGCCTGGAGGTTCCTAAATGCACACCCGTCCCCTTGGTTGCCTTCTTGCCTGTGAAAGGCTATTCTGATGGGCAGCCATGTGCTACCTTTGGGTTCAGCTAGTAATTAGAAATGTTGGCAGCATTGAGTGTGAGGAAGGCAGCTGTGTCCCTTTCCATAGCGGTAGCTTGAGAAATGCACCGTAAAGTGAGTGTTTTTAGCCGGGGTCTCCTTTTGCCTTTCTCCATCCTGCGGTGGCCGTTAGAAAGCAGCAGCCCCTGCACATGGGAAGATGGCTACAACAGGCATCTTCTACCAGCTGATCCTTGCTAAGACAGGAACCGTGGAATGGGGGGCAGTTCCTTGAGAGAAACTGCCCAGCTGGGATGACACACCCCAGGGTTTTCTCCTTCAAGAAACCAGGACAGGGTGCCTTGTCCTGGATGTCAGCATCCAACATGCCGATCACAATTTGGTTTTAAAGAGAAAGAGGAAAATCCAGAAGTAAGCATTTGTTTCTCTCAGATAGGCCCCTGTTTTTCAACTCTGATTGGTCCTGGGAAGGACTGACCCCTGATGATGAGTAGAAGCTCAGCTCTATGCTGACTGCCCGTGAGAAAAAGCAAAAATAAAACCCAGATCAAGGAGGGAGTTGGCAGTAACTTTAGTGTGACTTTCAGGTGGGTGTAATGCAGCTGTTTGGATTGTAGCATCTATTGTTGGCTGTGATTTGGAAGCTCCGGTATAAAAGAAAGTGCATAGCTCTGTGAAGGCTGCTGAGTGCCTTGTGTTTCCAGGGAAGTGGGTCTGGTATGCTGCAGCTAGGTCCAGGGGAGGTGCCTGGTAGGAGGAGCTGGTCCTAGTGCAGCTGCAGGCAGGAGGGCACAGAACCAAGTGTCCACTAGTCGTTCTGGGCCTAGGGAAACCCAGGACCCTGTGCCCACCTGTGTCTCAATCACGTAAGGCAGCAAACTCCTGGGAGATGTCTAGAGACAGGACCTTCTAGGTGGGGTGACAGTGGAAGGGAGGGAGTCTGCTTTGTGCACCATCCGCCACCCACTCAGAAAAACGAAAAGGATGTATCTTTATACAGAGAAATAAAAAGATTTCTCATTGCAGAAAATAAACCTCTGCCTTTGTTGGAGTGAGGAGTGTCTGTTAGATAAGCCTGAGCCAGACCAGGGTTCAAGAAATGCCTGGCCCTGGGAGCCGGCCCGAACCACGAGAGGTCTCCAGCCCGAGTAGCACCAGCGCCACGCACCTGCTCAGCCTCCTGCAGCCTCTCCTCGGGGAGGAGCTTCTCCAGACCTGCCCCTCCTCGGGTTTCCCCTGCCGTCCCTGCACCCTTGCTTCGGTCAAAAAACCATTCTCTTTCCATTCTGGAGTTGACCTCTCCTGTAGTGGGGAGGCTCAGCCCGTGGCCTCTGGAAAACACTGTCTTGACACAAGCTGGGAGCTTGGCGTAGATGGTGCCTGGCAGTGACGCGCAGCAGGAGCACTGGGCGTTTAGAAATGCAGTGGCCCAGCCTCACCCACCATGGACCGATGCGCTCGCTCTCAGGGAGGAAGCTCAGGAAAGCTCTCCAGGAGATTCCGCACATCCCAGGTGGAGAACCGCGGAAGACGCAACATCGGACCAGGTGGAGAACCGCGGAAGACGCAACATCGGACCAGGTGGAGAACCGCGGAAGACGCAACATCGGACCAGGTGGAGAACCGCGGAAGACGCAACATCGGACCAGGTGGAGACCCGCGGAAGACGCAACATCGGACCAGGAGGAGAACCGCGGAAGACGCAACATCGGACCAGGTGGAGAACCGCGGAAGACGCAACATCGGACCAGGTGGAGAACCGCGGAAGACGCAACATCGGAGGAGTCTCGTTGTTGCTCTTTCTGGCCTTGCCCACATTCCTGCCACCATCTCTTTCCGCCATGCCTCCAAGGCCCCAGTGCTGGGGAGCCAACACTGGGTCTCCCCCAGTGCTGAGCCCGGCTGTGCTGAAAATAACCCACCCACTTCACCTCTCTCTCGGTCACCCTGAGTTCCATGCGCCTCACCACTTCTGAGTGAGCGCTCAGGACCCAGCCATTCTGAATGTTGCTAGCGTAGACAGGCTTAGTCCTCTCTCTACTCCGTCAGCTCCCGGGAGACCTCAAGGAGGGCGTGGCGCAAAGCGTAAAGTGACCTGTGGCGGAGCCGCTGGAAGAATGGGCCGGGCAGAAGCCTGGACCCAGAAGAGGCAGGAGAGCGAGCAGCAGAGGGGCAGGTGGAGCCCTGCAAGGCCAGAGGGCAGGTGGGGCTGCCACCAGGTGCAGGTGAAGCTCAGTCTTCTCTAATTTTCATTACATTGGATGCTTCCAGCCAGATGTGATGCTGTGCCAAGGTGAGTTTGGGACAGCGGACGTCGGGAAGGATGCCACATTGACTAGGGACGTGCTTGCCTGGCCTGCAGCTCAGAACGTGAAGGAATCTGATCCCTGCGAAGTGTGGCCCATGGGCAGTGGGTGGACACATGTCTGGGGGAGTGATGGGGAGGAGGGAAGGTTGGGGGAGAGCCATGTGGGGGAAATGTTCCCATAACTGGAGTTGACATGGTTCAAATGAAAAGAAATTGTCTCAGTCCCAGAACAGGAAGGAAAGCAAGCCGTTATCCACATGTGTGAAGCATGGAAATGCTTGTCTGTGATTTGTATTAAGAACGAGCCAGCCGGCACAGTGCTGTGGGGACACGGAATGGACCCAGGACAGATCTAGGCAGGCAGGAACCCATCAGCAGACAGTCATGGGTGGTGGCTGCTCTTGCCTCAAATGTTTGGCCTGAGTGCTCCACCTAGTAGGTACAGCACAGACATCAGATGGGCCGGCATTGAAAGGAAGGTATGCAGAGAGAGAATTCCTGAGAATGTCATAACTGTTTAGAAATCCTGGAGGGAGAGGGAGCATTCTTTTGTTCTAGCTGGCAGTTGTGTTCACATAGGGGTTGGCCTTCCTGGAGGAACAGAAAAGGGGGTGCCTCCCCCCAGGAAGGGATGGAGCCTTGGACAGGCTCTAGACAGGTTTCCCAGCAGGTTCCTGCCTGGGCCTCATCCCCAGTTCCCGCTTAGCAATCACGGCCTCAGGCGGTCTTCCCTTCTCTACTGAAGGGTAATTGGTGGTGCTTGAAGCATTGAAGGGTTCTCAGGTTTCCCTCGGCGGAGCTTGGAGTGATTCCTGAATACAGTTTCCTCTGCACTTGGCCCCTTCATCAAAGTCCGTGTGTGAGCGTCCACTGGGCACCGCAGTCTTACCCAAATTCCAGAGTTGTTCAAAACGTGCAGGCCTTATTTCCTTTTATTTATGTATTTATATTTATTTTTAATTTTTATGGGTATATAGTAGGTATATATATTTATAGGTTACATGAGATACTTTGATACAGGCATGCAATGCGTAAGTCACATCAGGGTGTTTTGCTGGTGAGACTTGCAGGGTTCTTGACCTTGACAAGCCACAAACCTCCTGGTGCCTTGGTTGTGATAGAATGAGCTTGTGACTCTGGAGGACCCACGGGGCAGCTGTTGGTCTGCCCCACTCAGCATTGCCTGATTTCTTGCTTCCTCCCCTCTCCCTTTCTCTCACACAAATAAAAGCAGAATTTCCTTCTGGCCCCTCCCCAGCAGAGAATCTTGGATGGGAGGTGCCCCCACAGCGACCAGAGCAGCAAGGAGCATTTGTGACTGTGGGCTCTGTCTAAATGGCCCTACTGCTGTCTGCAGCAATTCTCACGGTCCTGCATTCATGGGTTGCAGAGAAGCTGCATTGCTCTTCCTTGGAGTCTCATCATTGATGTGGAGTCTCATGCGAGGCGACGACATTTCTTCCAGTTGTCTGGAAAACCCAGAGCCTCTGTTCCAAAGAGGATCTCAGCCACAGCCTTCCCAAATCCCACCAGGCCAGGCCTGATGCCTGGCTTGGAGGGAGGGAAACTCAAACAGAAAGGTATTAAAAGCCTGTCAGCAAGCAGGCACATGCAGTCCTACCTGTATTCTGAGCAGCATGTCCAAACAGCTGTTGGCTGGAGCTCAGCGTCACGGTAGGAAGTCCAGCCGTGGAGAGGCTTCCTCTGCCCCCAGAGTTTCGTTACTGAATAAGGCAGGTTACACACGCTGTGCTGATGTTTGTCTCTGCCCCAGGAATCCTTTGCATTTAATTATCAGGTAGATTCCCTTGCCTAAAATAATGTCATCCAAGATGGTGTTTGAGGAGGCAGGAGGGACGTTGAGTTTGGCTAAAGAACCAGATTCTGAAATCCCCTCAGAACTTCCAGACTCTTCCAGCAATTAGCTGAGATGTAGTTTTCTTGTGTTAGAGCTTCTGGCAGCCTCAACTGAGTGGTTCTTGGAGCTGGAAGGGATGTCCAGAGTCGACATTTTGCAGACGGTGAGCCACCTCCCTTCCCACGGCGCTATGTGGCCCAGTGGAGACTCGGACCAGAAGCTCAGGCCACGGCACAGTGCTCTTTCCACACGTGAACAGAACCAGGGCCAGCGCTGAGCCCTGTCCAGGTGGCTCTCTTGGTAACTGGACTCACTTCACGTTTACTTGAAAAGACACCTTTGGCTTACACAGCTAGGGTTTCCTTCGTGCTCAGGTGGCAGGGGTGTGATCTGATGCAGCTTTCTCTGCAGAAGGAGCGTCCCCATTTTTCCAGGTGTTTGGTTTCCTGCCTGAAACCCTTGTGCACCTACTGCCCACTGCCAGTGGACAACTTGAAACCAAGTACCTGACTTCTCCAGACCTGCCCCTCTTGGGGTTCCTCCTGCCGTCCCTGTGCCCTTGCTCCGGTCAACCATTCTCTTCTCATTCTGGAAGTGACCTCTCCTGTAGTGGCCAGGCCCAACCTGTGGCCTCTGGAAAACCCAACCTGTGGCCTCTGGAAGAAACCTGAATGCCTTTGGGGACCTTGCCACCAGCCCACTCAATGGCACGTTCTGGGAAAGGGCGCTTCTCATCTCCATCTGTTTGAGGTCACAGATGGCTTGCTCTCACTTTGTGCGAAGGTGGTAGTTTTGCCAAATGGCAGTGGCAGACAGAGAGGGCCAGCAGAAGGGCTGGGGGGTCTGGGAGAGCCACGGAATCATGTACTTTGTTCCTGATATCAGAGCAGAGCACAGATGGTAGTTTCCAGGAGCCAGCATGAGGATCTGGGAATGGCCTTTCTTGGAAAAAAATATACATCAGTAGATGGATGTAGAATAAGGGAGGTTATCATTTTCTTAGCAAGTCGCTGGAAGCATGAGTAGGGCATCCTCTTGTTAAGCAGAGCCTCACTTCTGCAGTGTTGAGAGGGCCTGTGCTAAGTAAGCCTCAGTGACTCACGCCTCACTTGTGATTGGTATCAGCAGCCAATGAGAGGAAGGCAGGCTGGTCAGCGTTGAACTGAGCTGGGGAAGAGTCTTAGGGTTTCCAAGGTCCCGGTGATGCTGATGCAGGCAACTGAGGCAGGCAACCACTGGGAGAAGCTGGGCCCTGTGGTGCTGGGTGTATCATGTCGGGGCCTGAACTTGTGCCCACACCTTGGCCACGGCTTTCCCAGATTGCATTCAGGTGGATTGCTAAAGAGAAAGACAGGGCATCCACAGTGGTAGTTTTTAGAAGTCAAACTTGATAATACTCTCGCCATACCAAGGACATAGCAGATCCAGGAGAACGCCTGCCGTGAGGCAGCTTCAGACACTGAAGACAAGTGACAAGACGCCTGCTGACGACCCAAAGGCATGCATGGGTTGGTTTCTGGTCAGGGGAGCCTTCAGCAGGAGCACATGTTCCTGTTATTCCTTCCATACAGAGGCATGTGCTGCTTTGGTAAATGACACCTAGTGAGCCTGTGGTTGGCTGTGTTGGTGGCTCTGCATTTGGGGAGCACCTGAATTAATAAAGGGCCTGCGCAGCTTTGTGGCACATGCTCTGTGATGACCCAGGGATGTCAGAAACTGCTCCCAGCAGCAGGAAGAGAGTTATAAAGAAAAAGGCAGCCAACTTCCTGCCAGCTGCTTGGTCCACACTCGGCTTACTCAGCAGAACAAGCTCACAAAGCCCCGCTCCATATACCGTCCCCCAGTTGAGCTGTCCTTTCTGATTTAACAATTTTCACCTAAAACTCCTACATCCCATGCCTAGTTCAGAATCTGGCAGAGGGAAGAAGCCCCCCATTTGGTGCTGCACACAGTGGAGAGGCACCCTAGGACATCAACTCGTGCCTTGCACTTCACAGTGTAGTCTTGGACCAGCAGCATCTGCATCACCCTGGAGACTGTTGGTTGGAAATGCAGGTCTCAGGCCTGCCAGGGGACTCGTGTACAACATGATAGTTTGAGACAACTAGCTAAGGACATCCAAGGGTGGACGTTTTGGTTTAACTCATTCCTCAGTCCGATGCTCAGTGTTGCAGCTGCAGGTGTATATAACTTGGTGGGTTAAAGCAAAAGACTTTTTTTTCCATCTTGTTTCTGCGGGGGTGTTTTCGGGATAGCTTTCATACCCTGGCTTTGCAATCTCTTCTCTGGTCCCTGCTCTTTGGCCATGCTTTATTTGCTGTCTGTGCAATGCTAGAAGGCTTTCAGGGATTGTCAGCTGGCTTTGGAATTTGACGCTAGGTTTCCGTTCAGCCTCCTCTACCACCTGGAGACAGGTTTCTTAGCAGGTGTGCTTGGTACAGCCACCACTGATCCTACCTGTCAAAGAGACCTCACTCTAGTCCAGACATTTGACTTGACACATTATAAAACCTGGTACATTTTTGGCTAAACTTCAGCACATCAAACTCTTGGATATTTACAAACTTGTATGGAAACATGCTGGTCAACTTGAATTGGGGTTTCCCGTGAAATGGGGGTTTTCCATGTAGAATATGGAAGGAAGCCGCAAAACTGTCAGAAACACTGAAGAAGAATGTTAGACTCTCCCTAAAAATTCCCAAAGCAGCTGGTTTTGTGTGTGTGTTCTTGTTTTTTTTAAAGAGACAGGGCTTCGTGGCCGGGCGTGGTAGCTCATGCCTAAAATCCCAGCATTTCGGGAGGCTGAGGCGGGCAGATCACCTGAGGTCAGGAGTTTGAGACCAGCCTGACCAACATGGAGAAACCCCGTCTCTACTAAAAAATACAAAATTAGCTGGGCATGGTGGTGCATGCCTGTAATTCCAGCTACTTGGGAGGCTGAGGCAGGAGAATCCCTTAAACCCGGGAGGTGGAGGTTACAGTGAGCCGAAATCACGCCATTGCATTCCAGCCTGGGCAACAAGAGTGAAACTCCACCTCAAACAAAAAAAAAAGAGGACCTCGCTCTGTCACCCAGGCTGGAATGCAGTGGTGTGATCGCAACTCACTGCAGCCTCAAACCCCTGGACTCAAGTGCCCCTCCCACCTTAGCCTCCTACGTTGCTTGGACTACAGTCTCACACCATCCCGCCTGGTTATTGCTGCTCTTTGACTTGCCAAAAAAGGCAGACTATGGGTCCCTGACTTTGCTCTCTTGCCTTTTTTTGGTCTCCCATTCAGTTTTTATTTCCATTTTGGGGGCAGAAGCCGAGATGTGAGCGACTGTGCTTTTCCTGGAGGGTGTCTTCTTCCCACCCTCACTGCCAGGGACCGTGTGTGAAGAGCTGGTCCCGTGGCTGCCCTTTTGGTGAAATAGGGAGTTGGCAGGTCAGTCTGTTGGGGTGTCTTGAGTCAGGTATGAAAAGCATCATTTTCTGTTTCCACATTTGTTATATTATTACCCATGGCCTGGAAGACCAGAGCAACGTTCAAATGCTGGGTGGAAACTTCTGGAATCTGGGAGTTCAGAGTAAACCATAAAGTCCAGGAACCAGATCACTTCTTGCTGCAACATGAATCATGTGTCCAGAGAAGCTGGTTCACCTCTTGCGGGTTGAGCCTGGTACCTGCCTGGCATTAGTCTTCAGTGGTCCTTGTGTTTATAGCAACTCCTACAAAGTGACTGTAAAGTTCATTTCCTTGTGAAAGGTAGCTCAGGAAGGAAAGCCAAGAGGGCTGGTTACCAAAAGGAAAGAAAGTCGAAGAGCACCCTAAAGCAATCATGTTTTCAACCTTAGGGATTTGCAAAGGGTTGTAAAGATGCCCCCATTTGAACACAGTGGGCACGCTGACAGATACTGCCTGCTCTAACGTTATCACTGGGCATGCTTATCTCCGTCTCAGTGGCCCAGCAAGTCTCACCTTACACACCAGGGATGTGCAGTGCACCTTGTACCGGTGGGAGCTGAGGTCCTGGGTGATGGAGGAGGTGATGAGAGGTCAATAGTTGCTTCACATGAGTCTGGCTCTCTTGGTCCAGATTAAAAGAACTTATTTGCAAATGGGAGTGGCAGACCACATTGATAATTATGGAAGAGCAATGAAGGAAGAGAAGGAATGCCAAAGACTAAAAATAGGCAGATGCCATCTTGCAAAAGGGAAATGAGACAAATGGCATACATTTCAACTTATGATATTAATATTGCTTATAGGAAACATTCCAGAATGGCTCATCAAACATAATTTGTAAGCTCTCAGAAATAAAAGCGACAATCCTAGAAGTCAGCCAAGGATTGTGCAGAGATAGGGGATGGAAAATTTTGCTCAGGTTTCTGCAAAACTCTCAGCCCTCCTGATGGGGAAATATGGAGAACTGTGAGCTGGATACTGCTGCAGTTAAAGGAGTTTGTAACAGTTGGATAACCTTACTCAATGGATGCTTATTAGTAAAGGAATGTCTACCTGAGAGAGTTGCTTCCTGCCTGCCCCGGGCGCTGGAATCACTGCTTGTTTGACTGCTGTAGTGATGACCTGGCTGTGGAGATAGGTAGTATGCTCATCAGACATTGAGATGGCACCAAGATGGGAGGGAAAAGGGTATGCGGCAATTCAGAGTCCATGAAGTTGTTGGTCACCTTGAAAAGTGGCCAAATGCAGCAATGCATGATTGCATTTCATTTTCACCCCATCCTATAATAGTAGTAGTATTTGCATTTTATAGAGAGGAAGATGAGGCCCAGGACACTCCACTGGTAAATGGCAGAGCCAGGCTTCAAGCCCTTTGTCAATGTTGAAGTCCATGCACTCACCATGTGCCTTACAGCTTTCCAGATGGCATTTAACATCGGCTAAGTCTCAGATCAACTAATGTACAGGATGGAGGAAATGCAGCTTAATGACAGTATCACTGCCAGCGAGTATATCTGTCCCTACTTCCTTCTCATACTTCATTGACATTACTCATTGATCCCAGGACCTTCCCTTCTCCACTGAATCGCAACTCACAGGCCTTCCCAACTCTAGGCGGCCACTGCCAGTAGATTAGGGCTGGCATAAGAGATGAAACGAACTGACCATCCCGTAGGTGTGGAGTAATTGTTGGCTGCACTCACACGACCAGTGTGTTCTTGAGCTGTATTAACACCAGCCTCATCCTCGGAAATGAAGGTGGTGTTAGTCCTGCCAAGCCCTTCAGGGGTTAAGTGGCACCAGGAGGCTTGTGTTCAGCGTGGGAAGTCTGTTTTAAGAAGGACTTCAGGAGCCAGAAGCACGTTCATAGGCAAGGGAAGGGGATGATGAAGGAAACGGCTGGAAGGACTGAGTGTCTTTATGTGGACGAGGTGTGCAGGGGATACTTTGGAGGATGCCAGGGCATGAGGGGTCTCTGCGGAGCCCCCGACGGCAGAGCTGAACTGGCGTGCTGCAAGTTACAGGAAAAGAGGTTGCAACTTAGTGGAAGAGGGTTCTTAACGTTAGAGTTCTTTAGAAGCAATGGGAAGTGTTGATTTTCTCACACTGGCGAGTTTGCACAAAGATGCTGCCTTCTGCCTTAGGGGTTGAAGTGGAGATTTTTGGAGTTTGAAGAGGTTTGAATTGATCTCTGATCTCACTTTAGACCCTCGTGTTCTTGATTCTGTGACATGGGGTCAACATGGGGGGCAAAAGAGACCAGGATCTGAGCAGTGCATGCTGTGGGTTCACAGGCAGTAAGACAAAACTTAAAACACATGTGTACCCTGTTGAGCAGTGGCAGATCTCACAGGTTTCTTCTATGAGCTTGTTCTCAGGGATTTATGTCTGTTAATTCATCCCAACTATGCCATGGGGTAATTCCTGTCATTCTCTCCATTCTACAGGTAGGGAAACTGAGGCACAGGGAACTTAAGCAACTTGCCATGGTCCCAAGAGCTTGTAAGTGATGGAATCAGGATTTGAACCAGGAAGTAAGGTCTCAGTGTCCACACTGCTGACCACTATGTCCATAACCTCTGCCACAGACTTTAGTGCTTTCAGATTGCTTTCATGTGCACTGTCCATGTTAGGCGTCCTCAGGGAGGAGGCAGGTGCTCTTAGCCCAGGAAAATAGAATGGTCACTGAGGAGCATGTCTGAATTTGGAGACAGAGGAGTAGACATCAGCCTGATGTAATAGAGGAGTGATTAACAAAAGCCATGGGGCCGGGAGGAGGAGAGCTGGTGAGCCCAGGCCACAGTGGGACAGGACCCTATCATACCTGCCACATACAGGTCCCAGAGCTCTGGACAGGGCCCCCAGAAGAGAGGGGCTGTGACAGGGGGCTAGGGGAAGTCTGATCTGGTGATGGCCACAGCAGCATGATGGACGGAGGGAAGGTGGTGACAAGACCAGAGGCAGGAGCGGAGTTCCCAGGTGGCAGCATTGGTCAGGAGGCACAGAGGAGAGACAACCTATGCTGGGCCTCAGGATCTCAGAGGTTCTGCCAAAATGTGTAGCCAGGGTCTGGTCCCCAAAGAAAAATTCCTGAAGGCAGCTTTGCCACAAATCATTTACCCTCCATGTGCCCCAGTGTCCTCGTCTGTATAATGGGGATGCTGACAGCCTCAGAAAAACGTAAAGGTAACCTTCTCTAAATGTAACCAGATATCCTAGAGATTATTCAACAGCAACAATAAATTGATAATGAAAGCTGGAAAGAAGAAGGCTCACTGGCCAGGGGCCCCAGGGCTTGAGAATGACAACATGGTGAATTCTCTGGATTTTCTTTTCCTCTCCCCACCTACACCGATTGGGGCACCTGGAGGCCTGCAACCTGGAGCTTTCCACAGTCTTAGACATAAAACCCAAGAACAGTCTGCTCTCCCTGGCCAATGGACTGGGGAGACAAAGCCCAACAGAGACCACATGGGGAGCCTGAGACCTGCTTCATAAACAGGACATAGTGAGCTGGCTACTCTACCTGCAGCAGCAGCAAACCCCAGGCCTACTCAACTTGTGCTCCACAACCAGGACACTGGTGGGCAGCTCGATCTGCTCCCAGCAGCAGCAGCAGCAGCAGCAGCAGCAGCAGCAGCAGCAGCAGCAGCAGCAGCAGCAATAGCAATGAAACCCCTTGTCTCCCTGCTGTCTCTGTACCCAGAAGCTTCTCTCTCCCTGACCCCCCTATAGGAGGTGGCTCAGCGACACCCAGTAACACAGGGAAGTGCCTTTCACCCCCACAGATATCACCAGCAGCGACTGAAGAGGAGCCTCAACAATACCGTAAAAACAAAGCAGATTGGGATAACATTGCAGGGCCTCTAAAAACTAAACTGTCATTGGAATTAAAGCCCACAAAAGTAAGCCAGACCTACCTGGCAAACCTAAACAGTGTGATGGCTTGCTGCAATAGCATATTTAAACAGGATCAAGAGACTCCTAATATAATAACCAAAGTATTCAGGATGTAGTTGAAAATCACTAGTCAGACTAGGCAAGCCACAATTTGAGAAAAATCAGTCAGCTGGCACCAGTGACAAACGTTGGAATTGTCTAACGACAATTATAAATCATAATAATGCTTCCAACAATTCATTATAAATTTTCTTGAAACAAAAACAAAATTTCAACAAAGAAATTGAAATTTTACAGAAGTAAATCAATGAAAATTATAGAACTGAAAAAATATAGGAACAACAACAAAATTCTCATTGGATGGAATTTAGGTAGAGTGGAGATGACGGAATAGAATCCGTGAACTTAGATGAATATAATTCACTCAATCTGAACAGAGAAAATACACTGGAAAAAAAATGAGCTGGGCCTTAGGGATCTGTGGAAGATATAAACTTGTATCAGGAATCCCAGAAGCAGTCAGGCATGGTGGTTCACACCTGTAATCCCAGCACTTTGGGGGAGGCCAAGGCAGGCAGATTACTTGAGGTCAGGACTTCCAGACCAACCTGGTCAACATAGAAGAACCCCGTCTCTACTAAAAATACAAAACTTAGTCGGGTTTTGTGGTGCATGCCTGTAATCCCAGCTACTCAGGAGGCTGAGGCTGGAGAATCACTTGAACCCAGGAGGTGGAAGTTGCAGTGAGCTGAGATCGTGCCACCGCACTCCAGCCTGGGTGACAGTGTGAGACTCTGTCTCAAAAACAAAAGAAAAGAAAAAGAAAAAGAATCCCAGAAGCAAAGGATAAAGAGTGTGGTACTGGAAAAAATATTTGAAGAAATAAAGTCCGAAAACATCCCAATTAAGTGAAAGACATATGCCTGCAGATTCAAGAAGCTGAGTGAATCCCAAATAGGATAAGCTCTAAGAAATTCACACTAAGGCACATCAAAACTAAATTCCTTAAAGAAAAAACTCTTCAAAACAACCAGAGACCAGAGGGAGGAGCAAGATGGCCAAATAAAACAGAAGCCTCCATCAGTTGTCACCCCCTGCCACCACCCCACAGTAACACCAAATTTAACAGCTGTCTACACCAAAAGTGCCTTCATAAGAATCAAAAATCAAGTGAGCACTCACAGTACCTAGTTTTAACTTCATATCACTGAAGGAGGCACTGAAGTCGGTAGGAAAGACAGTCTTGAATTGCCAGTGCAACCTCTTCCCCCACCCTTCAACAGCAGCCACAGTGTAGCACAGAGAGGTAATCTCTGTGCTTGGCGGAGGGATAGCACAACGAGTGTGAGACTTTGCATTTAACTCAATGCTGCCCTATCACAGTGTGATATGGTTTGGATCTGTGTCCCCACCCAAATCTCATTTCAAATTATAATCGCGTAATCCCCAAGTCTTGAGGGAGGAACCTCAAGAAAAGCAGAGGGTGGGTGGTTTCCCCATGCTGTTCTTGCGATAGTGAGTGCTCACGAGATCTGATCGTTTTATAAGGGGCTCGTCCGCCTTCGCTCTTCTCTCTCTTGCCACCATGTGAAAAAGGTCCTTGCTTCCCCTTTGCCTTTTGCCATGATTGTAAGTTTCCTGAGGTCTCCCCAGCCATGTGCAACTGTGAGTCCACATGTTAAACCTCTTTCCTTTATAAATTACCCAGACTCGGGCATTTCTTTGTAGCAGTGTGAAAAATGGCCTAATGCACAGTGGAAAGCAAAACTGGGCTGAACTCAGCTGACACCCATGGATGTCCTAGCTAGAAGAGGAATCACCCATCCCAGTGGTTGGAACTTGAGTTTTGGCAGGCCTCGCCTTCGTGGGCTAAAGTGCTCTGGGGTTCTAAATAAACGTGAAAGGCAGTTTGGGCCACAAGGACTGAAACTGCTAGTTAAGTCCTAGTGCTGTGTTGGACTTGGAGCCAGTGGACTTGGGGGGCATGCAACTTAATGAGACACTAGCTGAGGTGGCTAAGGGAGTGCTTGTGCCACCCCTCTCCCAACCCCAGGCTATGCTGCTTGCAGCAACAAAAATAACTCCTTCCTCCTTCTTCAGGAGAGAAGAGGGAAGCGTAAAGAGAACATTGTCTTGCATCTTGAATACCAGCTCAGCCACAGGAAGATAGGGCACCAGCCAGGTTCATAAGGCCCCCATTCTAGGCCGTATCTCCCAGATGACAATTCTAGACACACACTTAGCCAGAAGGAAACCCATTGCCTTGAAGGGAAGGACCCAGTCCTGGCATCATTCATAACTTGCTGGCTAAAGAATGCTTAGCCAGCCCTGAATAATCAGAGGTATACCCAGGTAGTATGCCATGGGCCTTGGCTTAGACTCTGAGATGTGGTGGCTTCAGGTGAGACCCAGCACTTTTCCATCTGTGGTGGCTATGGTAAGAGACTCCTTCTGCTTGAGAAAAGCAGAGGGAAAAGTAAAAGGGACTTTGTCTTGCACCTTAGGTACCAGCTTGGCCACAGTGGGGTGGAGCACCAAGTGGGCTCTTGGGGTCCCCAGTTCCAGGCCTTTGCTCTGGACAGCATTTCTGGACTGTTCTGGGCCAGAGGGGAGTCCACTGCCCTAAATGGTGAGTCCGATGTCTGGCAGCATTCACCACAAACTGAAGAGTGCTTGAGCCTTAAGTGAACATTGTGGTAGCCTGGCAGTACTCCCCATGGGCCTTGTGTGGTGGCGGTGGCCACAGGAAGAGGCTCCTCTGCCTGTGAAAGAGGAGGGAGGAGAGGGAGGGACTTTGTCTCTAGTTTGATTGTCAGCTTAGCTGCAGTAGAATAGACCGCCAGGTAGATTTCCAAGGTTTTGACTCCAGTGCCTGGCTCTTGGACAGTGTCTCTGGATCCACCTGGGGCCTAGGGGAACTTGCCGCCCTGAAGGGAAGGACAAGCCTTGCTGGCTCTGCCACCTGCTGATTGTAGCACCCTGGGACTTTGAGAGAACATAGGCAGTATCTAGGTAGTGGTTACAGCAGGCCTTGGGTCATCCCATTTATAATAGCTACAAATAAAATACCTAAGAATTAACTTAACCAAAGTAGTAAAAGATCTCTGTAATGAAAATTATAAAACACTGATGCAAGCTATTGAAGGGGACTCAAAAAAAATAGAAAGATATTCAGCGTTCATGAATTGTAAGAATAAATACTGTTAAAACATCCATACTACCCAAAGCAATCTACAGATTCGGTGCAATCCCTATCAAAATATCAATGACATTCTTCACAGAGATAGAAAAAAAAATCCTAAAATTTATATGGAACCATAAAAGACCCAAAATAGCAAAAGCTATCCTGAGCAAAAAGGAAGAAACTGGAGGAATCACATTACCTGACTTCAGATTATACTGTAGAGCTATAGTAACCAAAATGGCATGGGTATTGGCATTTAAAACAGATACACAGAGCAATGGCACAGAACGGAGAACCCAGAAACAAATTCATACATCTACAGTGAACTCATTATTGACGAAGGTGCCAAGAACATACGTTGGGGAAAGGACAGTCTCCTCAGTAAGTGGGGCTGGGAAAACTAGATATCCATATGCAGAAAACTGAAACTAGATCCCTTTCTCTTGCTATGTACAAAAACCAAAATAGATTAAAGACTTAAATCTAAGACCTCAAACTATGAAACTGATAAAACAGTGGGGAGACACTCCAGGACAGTGGTCTGGGCAAAGATTTCTTGAGTGATACCCCACAGGAACAGGCAGCCAAAGGAAAATTGGACAAATGGGATCACATCAAGTTAAGAAGCTTCTGCACAACAAAGAAAACAACCAGCAAAGTGAAGAGACACCCCACAGAATGGGAGAAAATATTTGCAAACTACCCATCTGACAAGAGATTAATAACCAGAATACATAAGGAGCTCAAACAACTCTTAGGAAAAAATCTTATAATCTGATTTAAAAATGGGCAAAAGATCTGAATAGACATTTTTCAAAAGAAGACATACAAATGAAAAAGTGTTCATCATTGATCATCAGAGAAATGCAGATCAAAACTACCATGAGATATCATCTCACCCCAGTTATAAAGGCTTTTATCCAAAAGACAGGCAGTAACAAATGCTGGCAAGGTTGTGGAAAAAAGGCAACCCTCATACACTGGTGGGAATGTAAATTAGTACCACCACTATGGAGAACAGTTTGGAGGTTCCTCAATAAACTAAAAATAGAACTATTTTTGTGATCCAGCAATCTCTCTGCTAGGTATATACCCAAAAGAAAGGAAGTCAGTATATCAAAGAGATATCTGCCCTCGCATGTTTATTGTAGCACTAGTCACAATAGCCAAGATTTGGAAGCAACCAAAGTGTTCATCAACAGAGGAATGGATTAAAAAAATATGGTACTTATCACAATGGAGTAGAAAGAATGAGATCCTGTCACTTGCAACAACGTGGATGGAACTGGAGGTCATAATAAGCCAGGCACAGAAATACGAACTTCACATGTTCTACTTGTTGGAGCTAAAAATTAAAACAATTGAACTCATAGAGAGTAGAATGATGGTTACCAGAGGCTAAGACGGGTAATAGGAGGCTGGCAGGGAAGTGAAGATAGTTAATGGGTACAAAAAATAGTTAGTAGGAATGAATAAGACCTAGTATTTGGTTCCACAACAGGGCTATAGTTATAATTTAAATGTACATTTTTAAATAACTAAAAAAGTATACTTGGATTGTTTGAGAAGATGATACCCCGTTTGCCCTGATATGATTATTAGACATTGTATGTCTGTATCAAAATATCTCATGCACCCCATAAATACATACAGCTACTCTGTACCCACAGAAATTAAGAAAAAAAAAATCGGGAACAATGTATTGCCTATAAAGAAACAGCAATTTGGATGACAATAGGTTTCTCATCTGAAATCATAGAGGCCAGAATGAAGTGGCACAAAATTTTTTTTAAGTGTTGAAATAATTCTCAATTTTCAATCCTATATCAAATAAAACTATCCTTCAGGAATGAAGAAAAAATACAGACATTCTCAGAAAAAGGAAATCTAATAGAATTTGTTGCTAGTAAACAGACCCTTAAAGAATGGCTGAAATAAGCTCTCCAAAGAAAATGGTAGCAGAAGAATATGGATCCTTCAAAACAGAATGGGTAAAAGAACAACAGAAGAATAGTAAAAGAACAACAGAATGGGTAAAAGTACAACTACATATTATAGAGTATTCTTCACTTCGTAAACTTTTTAAGTCATATTCTAGCATTAAAGCATAAGTTATAACATTTCATGTATGTAGACAGAACACTTAAGGCAGTGCATTATGGGGAGGGTACGAGGATCTAAATAAATGTAACATTTCTCTACCTAACTCGGAGTGGTGAAATGTCAACACCAGTTGGCTGTGTTGTGTGTATATGGCAATACCTAGAAGAACCAGTAAGAAAACTATACAGAGTGATATTTTTAAAATCATGAATAAATCAAAATCAAACTCTAATTGATGTTCAAGTAACCCACAGGATGTCTAGAAAAAAGAAACAAAAGAAACAAAACAAATAATAAAATGGCACACTTAATCCCTAACATGTCAGTAATTGTTTTCAATGATCTAAAAAAATACTTCAGCTAAAAGACAAACATTGACAGAATGGATTTAAAAATATGACCTAACTATATGCTCCCTGAAAGAAACTCATTTCAAACATAACGACATAGGTAGATTGAACGTAAAATTTTAAAAATGGAAAAAATACATCATGAAAACGTTCATTTTGGAAAAAAACAGGAATCACTATATTAATATCAGAAAAAGTAGACTTCAGAGGAAAGAAGATTGATGACTGGGGCAAAGAGGGACATTGTATAATGATAAAAAGGTCAACCCACCAGAAAAGATACAACAACCTTTAACGTGTATGTACCAAAATAAAGAGATTCAAAATACATGAAACAAAAACTAACCTGAGAGAAAAAGTAGATGAATCCACAATTATAGCTAGATGAATCCACAATTTTAAAAGGCTATTTTCAAAACCTCCCTCTCAGCAATTGATAAAAATATTAGACAGAAAATTAGCAAGGATATAGAACCAAACATCAACCAACAGGATCCGATGGACATTTATAGAACACTCCATCCAACAACAGCAAAATACACATTCTTTTCAAGCTGTCATGGAACATTCAGCATTATAGACTACATCCTGAGGCACAAAGCAAACTGTAACAAGTTTAAAAGAATTGAGATCGTGTAAGGTATGTTCTCTGACCTTATAATGGAATCAAACTGAAAATCAATAACAAAAAGACAACAGGAAAATCTGCAAACACTTGAAAATTAAATAACACATGTCTGGATAAACCATAAGAGAAGAAATTTCATTGGAAATAAAAAATACATAGAACTGAATGAAAATGAAAACACATTTTATCCAAATCTGTGGGATATAGCTAGAGCAGTGCTGAGAGGGAAATGTATGGTTGTTAAGTGCTTACATTAGAAAAGAGGAAAGATTGCGAATGAATAATTGTTAAGTTCCTACTTCAAGAAATTAGAAATGCACGTGTAAAATGGTACAGCCGCTCTGGAAAAGTTCCTTTTAAAACTTAACGTACGGCCCAGCAATTGCACTGTTGGGCATTTATCCCAGAGAATTGGAAAGTCATTTTCATGCAGAAACTTGCACATGAATATTCATAACAACTCTATTCTTCATAATAGCTCAAAACTTGAAACTACCTAAATGTCCTCCAATGGGTGAGCAGTTAATCTGTGGTACAGTCATATCATGCAATACCACCTAGCAATAAAAATGAATGAATTATGGGCACACACAGCAATGTGGATGAACCTCAAGGACATTACACCAAATTTTAAAAAGCTAGTTTCAAAAGCATACATAATGCATGGTTTCATTTATATAACATTTGTGAAATAACAATTATTGAGATGGAGAGCAGACTAGTGGTTGCCAGGGTTTGAAGGATAGGGAGGAGGGTGGTTATGGTCATAAAAGGGTAGTCTTGTGATGATGATACAGTTAAGTTTCTTGATTGTGGTGGTTACACAAAGATACACACGTGATATAATTGCATAGAGCTCTACACATATGAATGAACGCATGTATAAGTGGTTTAATCAGAACAAGTTTTGTGGATCGTACCCAATGTCAGAATCCTGATTTTGATATACTGTAGTTATCCAAAATGTTACCATTGTGGGAGGCTGGGGGAAGGGTGCATGCAACCTACCTGTGTTTTTCCTTTCAACTTTCTGTGAATCTATAGCTATACAGAGAAAAGATAAAATGCCTTGAGCATCTTTTAAAAATCCAGATGTCCGGGTCACACTTCGTACCAATTAAGTCATGATTTCTGCAGGTGGGATTTAGGCATCTGTATTTCTTTTAACTCCTTAGGCAACTCCAACACGTAGCCTAGTTTGAGAACCTGTGCTCCTTAATGTGAGCAGTTGTCATAAATGTCATCTTCCTCCTCCTCGTTAAAGCAGCACTGATAGAGCCCTTCCTCTGTGCCATGTACTGTTTGAAGCACCGTGCATTCATCATCCCATCTCACCGTCAGTAATAACCACTCTTCTTTCTTCACTGCCGTCGTTAGGCCTCCTTTCCCATTGGAGAGTGGTTGGCCACTGGCCGGTGGTTCTGGAAGCATAGAAATGCAGACCTTCCTCATTCTTTTACCACCCACCTCATGAGGGAGTTTGCGCCTGTGGCCTGGGCAGCAGGGCCTGGAAGACAGATCACAGGGCAGGCCATGGTCTAGGGGTTGGTCTCCTATCTTGTTTCGGCTGCCGGGTTTCATAATTTCATTATTTCTTATGTCCTAAAACGAAAAGACTTGGCTGCCAAAAATAAATGTTTACTTGCCTGTGACATTGAGAATGATGAATCTGCCTTGGGACTGGAGGGTGTGGAAGACAGGAAAGACGTGTGGAATCTTGCCAAGCAACAAGCAGGCAGGCTCCGTTGCACTCTCTGGGGGCACCGTTCACACAGACAATGAGGTCACCACAAGCTGGAGTTGACACGGAAGGGTGAGATTTGAGGAAGGCTGAGAACGAGCTGGTGGTCTCCTAGGACTGAGAACCAAGAGACAAAAGGGGACCAGAAAGAGGTACAGATGACCAAGCCACATAAATTCACCTCTGAGGTCAGAGTCTCCATCACGCCCTGCGACGCATTCCTTCACCTAGAAGTCAGCTGCTGTTCAGGCTCCCTTTATGCATTAAGAGTTGAAATGTTGGTTTTCTTTTCCTAAAGAATTAGGATTCTCTTGAAGGCCTTAACATGGGACTGGGGGGCATACGACGTTTGTAAATGCATGAGCGCTCTACTGCCTCAGTCTGGTGAAATCATGCCGACCTCCTACCTGAAGCAGAAGGAAAATCCTTAGGCCGTGCCGGGTAACCAAGGATAAGGACAGAAGGCTGTTCCTTGGACAGCTGCTGTTCCAGACCAATTAGTCTCTGCTCTGTTGGTTGCCAAATTTGGCACTAATTTCTTCCATAAACACAAGTTGAAAGCAGACATTTAAATAAAAGGCAATATCAGAGTTACTTTTTTAAAAAGGCATAGGAAGTGGAACAGCTGAGTACCCTTGCTTTTTCTGATTCTTGTTTCACTCCAAATGTGAGATCGAATCCCTTCAAAGCTGGTTTGCAGTAGGCTGCGAGGGGAGGGTGAGTTGGCGGGCAGGACTGGGAGATGCTGGAAGGTGGGTGCTTCTTCTTTTCCCTGATGCTTTCTGCCCAGGGCTGCATATTCTGGGAGGCATGGAACCTGCTGGAACCACCCTTTATTGACACTGGGAGGCTTTTTGTCTGGAACACCTTTTCCTTTTACATTTCAGATGAGATTTTGTGGAAAGAGCCCCTTTTCCTGTCTTAACGACCCATTATCAACTACAAAGTTGCCTCTAGTAAAAATATCTACTGTCGTTCATGCAATCCTTTCAGTGCCTTGCTTGAAACCACATTCCATCCTCCTAACATGAGCATTGCTTTGAGCCAAAATCCAGAGAGGGTTTGAGGACAAGTTGTGTACACAGTCATTAAGACAGCCAAAAGAATATATTTTTATCCTGTGAAATGAATGCCAGTTGAGCAGCAGTGATTACTGCAAGAAGCTATAATTTATACTAGGAGAAGTGAATATTTTTTTAAGGTAAAAAAGTATTGCTTTAGAAGAGCCTCAAAAGTATATTTAAAAAGTAAACGAAATACTAGTAACAATACTCCCAAAGATGAAACTGCATGGAAATTTCAAAAACGAGCCCTTGGTGTTAGAAAAACAGTGAGTCTGTACAATACCCAGGATACTTGGGACAGAGTCGCACAAACTAGGATTTAGTAACCTAGCAGCAGTGTGATTACAGTTCCTGAACTTTGTTCCTTAGAATATTCCCTGTCAGGGCAGACTATCTAGATGAAACATTGGGGCCTTGTATTTTAGTTGTGTCCAGAATCTGCCAACACTATTGCCCTCCTCTGTCTCACCCAAAATTGGGAATCTGAGCAGAAATAACAGTGAGAATGTTGACTTTAACCAAGAAATGATTATCCTGAATGTTGTGTTGCCTGGCTAAGAAGTCTGTGAATTTTTGCCATTGGTTATCAACTCGCCTTCTCCCTGGACTTTGTGGGAAAAAGGAGAGAAGCTTAAATGGGACCAAGAGCTCTGTCACATTGTAAAGAGGGGGCTTGATCTGTGTTTTCCAGTAAGGCAGGTGGGGGACTGTGCCTGGAAGATGTGTGAAGGTGGATCTCAGCTCAGAGTAGGAGAAAGCTGCGGCTCTGGTCCTGCTTGAGCTATTCACAGACAGCCTGTTTCTAGTGGTGATGTTTGGCCTCAATGGTACACTAGACTCACCTGGGAGTCCCTGTAAAATTCAGATGCCTGGCCTGTACTCCAGAGAGCCTGGTTTACTTGGTCTGAGGTGGGCCCCAGATATTGGTGTTTGGTCTGAGGTGGGCCGCAGATATTGGTGTGTTAAAAGTTTCCCAAGTGATGCTCACATGCAGCCAGCAGTAATAGCCACAGTGGGATGCTTACAGTGTAATCGAGATATAGGCTCAGTAGCTTGCCACTTGCAGAGTCCAGTGAATAAGAGAGAGGTCTGGCATAAAGAAAGCGACTTTTTATTCCAAAGTTCAGCTTAGTGGAGGAAGGACAGGCTTCCTGCCTTAAGGGTATTGCTTCCCTTTTGGAGCAGAAAGTGAGCACTTTTAAAAGGCAGGAGAGGAGGTAAGTGAGCAGGTGGGGGTTGGCAAGCTATCTTGGTGCCTTGTCTACCAGGTGGTTGACTTGGGGTCCTCATGGGCAGAAATAGTTTGTGAGGGTGTCCAGAAACTCTAGCAGGCATACTTTGGGTTGTAAATCGACTGTTCTCTCTCAAGGCAACCTCCTGGTGGATGAGAGTTCTGCTCTGGAGCTTCTAAGCACATAGATGAACTTGCCCTGTAGGGAGTGTCTGGTGAAGAGGAGGTAAAAGACTGCAATTGCATTTCTAAAAAGCTAAGTAGGGAGTGGGGGAAAAGAGGAAAGAGAAAAGAAGAGAAAAAAAATAATTAAACTATCTTAGAAAAATGGAGTACTGGGTTACAATAGTGCAAGAGTTCCTCACCAGTTGTGGACCAGCAACTTCAGCGTCACTTGGAACTAAATAGAAGTGTGAAAATCCTCATCCATCTCCCCACCCCACCCCTTAGACCGCTTGGGCTTAGTTTTCCCAAGCCTTCCAGGAGATTCTAATGTGCACAGAAGTTTGAGAAGCACTCTTCTACACTGTAGCAATGGCTCTCAAACTTTGATAGACGTTGGAAACAGAATGCTTGTTCCTTTGTTAGAAATGCTTGTTCCTTGGTACCTCAAGGAAAAATTAGCATTCAGACAAAAAGTTTTCTCAGCAAGGCAAATTTACTGTCTGCAGAAAGGGTGCTCCTCGCAGTTGGAACAATGGTGAGGGCACACCAGAACAAGGGAGGGGTGGGGGATCTTATTCCTAATGCAGGTAGCCCCTACTGCTGTGTTGTTCCCCTGTTGGCTAGGGTGGGACCTCACAGTCTAAGCTAATTCTGATTGGCTATTTTAAAGAAAGCAGAGGTATAAGCCAGAGTGGTGGGGTGAATAGTTTGGTGGGAAGTACGGTTAGAAACAGGTAACTAAAGGTGACTTAGGTCAGAGCGGGTGACTGGGAAGAATCAAGACAGAGCAGGTGACCAGAGGTGAGTCAGGATGGAGCAGGTGACCAGGATGAGTCAGGATGGGGCAGGTGACCAAGGGAACAGATGTGAACTACTGATTAAAACTGGTGGAAAATGTTGTTTACTGAAACTATGAGGAAGTGAAACTTTAAAATGGAGGACAAAGAACTGAGCATATTACATACTGATTCTTTGAAGAAAAATTTAGAATTCACTGCATCCAACAATAGACATGAGAATCACCTGGAACCTCTAAAAAATCCAGATGCCCAGGTCATGCCTCATCCCAGTGAAATCAGAGCCTGTGATTGAGGGAGCCAGGCACCAGTGTTTTCTAGTATTCTCCAGGGGATTCCACTGTGCAGCCACACTTGGGAACCAATGCTTTGCGGAAATTGAGCTGGATCCTTCCTGGTATTAAGGTTCTAGACTTTGCCTCTGAAATTCTGTCCTGTCTCCCTAGTGTTAAGTTACCTCAGGCAGAACATGAATGGTCTGAGAGCCTGGAAGGGATTAGTGTCTACATTGTTGCTGGGGGAAGTGGGTCTGCTTGCCTCTGATTTCTTATGTGCTTTTCAGAGAGGGATGATAAGGGGATTCTGTGCTGACTGGGTGCCCTCAGGCACTCCCAGCCACTTAAGTAACACAGGCAGAGAGGCCATAGTTCCACGGGGTTAAGACCTTTTAAAAGAAGTTCTTAGCAGCAGAGAAGCTGTTTTTATTTTGTTGGGTCCGTTGGTTCCATTCATTTATGAACATTTACCAGCCCCTTCCATGTGGTGAGCACTGAGCCAGGCTGCCGGGAGGTTCTGGGCCAGTCCTGCTTTTGGGGGTTCTCCAAAGACCTTGAAAGGCCACTGGGGTGCTCAGGAGCTCAGCTGGAGGGATGCTGTCTGCTGGCGAGGACTGGGGCTGCTGCAGGAAGGATGGGACCTGCAAGCTGGGCCCGCAAGAGGAGAGTGGCATCCAGATGGGGGCAGAGGCATGAGCAAAGGCACTGGGGTACAGGGATGTTGTGGGAGCGTGCAGGGGTCAGGGTTTGTGTCACTTGAGTGACAGCTCCCTCAGGCCCCCCTAACCTGTGACATGCATTTCATAGCCCTGCGAGGTGGGATAGAGGAGGATGCACTCCTGCCCCTGCTCCCACCCCAGCCTCCTGGGCAGGGTGGAAAGGCAGCCGTCCAAATAATGAGGCCATAAATCCCCTCCTGGCATTTGGATCTTAAAGAAGGAAGGAAGGAAGGAAGGAAGGAAGGGGGTAAGGACATTAGGAGCAGGAAGCAGTCTGTCCTTGCACTGTCTGCTGCCCAGAGCATCTGTCCCATCAGGCATCCCTGGGAGGTCTTTGAACTTTGGAGGCAGCAGGCTCTCTCAACTGCAGCCCCTCCTGCAGGTTGGCTAATCCCCTCCTCCAACTGGCCTTTGAAGGGTATGGGAAGTGCTGGGGGCTGGTTTCTACTGCCCATTAAAATGGCTTCCCCTAGGAGAACCAGTGACAGGGGCTGCCCCTAAGGGGGGCAGCAGGCACCTAGGAAGCTGGTGTGGGGGATGGGCTCAATTTTCATCTCACAGCCCTTGATATCCTTTGAATTTCTACCATGTACTTATTTTAGTGACTCAGTAAAGTAACGGGTGCCACCAGCCAGGCCTTCTCCTGCTATTGGCTGAGATAAACCCTCCCTGAGAAATCTGCCAGTCAAAATTGTCAGTAGAAAGCTTATTCAATCTCAGCTTCCAAGGAATCCAAGTTGCTAAGTCTAAGTGGAATTGGAAAAATCTTGTCTAGTGCAGGGATATAAGCAGTTTAAAAGGGAAACAAAAGTACTTGCTGTTCTTTTGTTTTTTTGTGGGAGAAAAACGGGCTGATAGAAAACCAACTGACCTAGAGCATTTCCTCTGAATAAACACTTCTAAAAGATGTTGTCTTGAGAGCTGACTGTGAGGTTTACCAGAACAAACCAAATTTCATCTTGAAATACGCGAAGGGACTTTCAGTGGTTCCCAATTTGATGTGTCTTTTCAAGTTTCTGTGGCTGGATTGTGCAAAGGTAGAAACTTTGAGGTAGGCCAGAAGGCTGATTTCAGCCCAGCATTTAGGAGTCCCTGCGTGCTGGGGGACTTTCCGCGGCTGGCTGTGAGGCCGTGGGCAGCTTGCTTCTCTCTGGGCTTCAGTTTCCACATAGGTTCGGATGAGGGGGCTACAAGGGCCCTTTAAGTCTCGAACCCTGCAGCTCTTTAAGGCCTGTATCTCAACTGTGAAAGGAGTTACCATTCTGCAGCAGTCTCCTGGCAATATGTTTTTAACGTACAAAAGTTTAAGGTAACTAAAAGGGGAGGACGGATGAATGTCACAAAGAATTCAAAGTTCTCTACCCCCACCCCATGCCCCCTGCCATCGTTCCCAAGCCCATGTGGACTTGGTGCCCATGTAACATCTCATGGTGCCAGTCACATCACGCTTCCTCTTCTAGCCTCGGGTGTATGTGGGAAAGTCAGAGGGTAGGCACAGGTAACGTCTCGGACCTGTACTTATGATAAGAGACTAGGAGGTGTCCGGGAAGAAGGGAACCAACCCTGAACCCCCCCTCCTGAGTGCCCTGGGACACTGAGTGCCCCCAGGAGTGGCCCCGGAGAACAGAGGTGTCATTGCTTCAAGCTGGTCCAAGATTTTAGCTGCTTCTCAACACCTGTTCTCCCCAAAGCCACATCCATGCTGTGTTGCAGGCGAGTCCCAGTGCCCCGTGACCAGATGCCCCCGGCTCTCCACCTCTAACCCCAAGAGGGATTTTCCTGCTGGTTTCAAGCATGCAGTTCACAGTACCTGAGGGCTCCCAGCCTCCACGTGGCCACTTCCGCACAGGTTAGCAGGTGCCAGTTCTTTGCTCTCGTTTGAGTGTGGGGGCAATTGCATCCTCAATGACTGGACCATGTATGGAGGTTCAGTGCATGGGCTGCCCGGGCTCAAGCTGTGCTTGGCCAGTTACCTCAGGCAAGCTTCCCAGCTTCTCCTGGCCTCAGTTCCCTCATCTGTGAAGTAGAATAATAATAATTCATGAGATGATATATGTAATGAGTAGTGATTTTCACTTTGAAAACAGTTCTCTTTCCCAGGTACTCTCCACTTGATGGGCATGAGTGCCCCTTGTAGAGTATTTTCCTTTCTCTGCTCTGTCAATATTGTTCCCACTCTCAGCATCCCATTTAGCATCTGTGTTGAGCGGTGGCTGCACCTTTGTCTGTACCTCAGGTGCATGTTCCATGCACACACAAGTGCTTAGCATCATGCCTGGCATGTGACGGGCAGTGGAAGCTGTGCTGGTGGATGGATAAGAGCATGAATGGAAGAAATTTAGGGTATCTGTTCAGGTTCTCTGAATGCCTTGGGCTTCCCGAGGCTCTGACCTGAATGAGTAGCAACCTTCACAGACCAGGAGTGTATGAATCCCCACCTCTAAGGGAATATGATGAACACAGCCCACAGTGGTGATACACCATCATTTTTACCGTGCCTGCCCCCACCACCACCGCACTGGCCACCACGATGCCCAACACATCTGCCATGATAGTCACTCCTCCGGGTAGTGTGCTAAGGCAGATGATGTTAAAATACAAAGCACCTGGGGGGCAAGGGGAGGGTCCTCTGAATCAGGGACATCAACGGGAGGGTAGGAGCAGACAGCCTGGGTGCAGGACATTGTTGCGGGGCTGGGGATGGGAAGGGAAAGAATCACATCCCCCAACCCGCAGAGCTTGGTGTTGCAAACCCCAGAGGATGCATTGAGTGGGGAGATTTGCCTTGACCTTCTGATGTGCTTGCCTCTGTAGCACTCCGCAAGAAACAGACACTGAAGACTTGGAGTGGCTGTAGACTTCCCTAAAACTGAGGAATTGCTCTCCACTTACACATGATTTTTGCTACGCACTGTTAGCAGCAAGTTCCTCCTCGACATCTGGAGGGTAGACTGTTAGCCTGGGGTTTTCATCTTCAGGAGCTTTTAGCCATCTTTCCATTTCCTGCCCTGTCCCAGCCCTGTGTCTGCAGCACCATTAGATGAATTACTCTCTAGGCTCGGAAGCAGGAAGCATATTCTTATTCTCACCAAATCGCCCTGTTTCCTTCAACAAAGTTCCATGATACTGACAGCGCCCCGCTCCAGCAGTCTTTCCTTGGCAGAACCTTGGGAGTACATTTCTCTAAGGAGAAGCACTTTGTACTCTTCAGCTCTGCTGTGTTCTTGCTTAATAAGCCGTGCACGTGGTCTTCTGATAGAGCCACCCTGAAACCAAAATCCAGGAGGTGGTTCCTCCCGTCGCTCACAGTGCACCCTTGGCAGAGCAGGAGAGGCGAACGGAGCCATGAGCTGCATCCTCGGAGCCCTCCCTGTCTGCACACCTGCCTCTGACAGATACAGTGGGGCCTGAGGAAGGCCCGCCGCAGACTTGAAGGGGGAACAGGAGTCCCAGAAAGCCAACACGTACCCCCCTTGTTCGTCCTGCGGTGTTTAGAGTGGGAGATTTACACGGCTTTGCCACTTTCTGGCAGGTCATCTGGGTTTTCTTGCCAGGAGCATTTCTGTGTCCTGGGCCAGAGCAGGCCCCAGAAGGGAGAGCAGCTCGGGCCCTGTGACATTCATCATGTGCATGGGTAGTTTCAAAAGAGCACAGTGCTTTCATAAATTTGTTTTCCTAAGTAAAAATTAGGTTTTCTGCATAAATTATCGTCCTTTAAAAACCTAAGGAGAGCCTCACAAGACCTTTTCGCATGATAATTATCTCCCTTGCTCTGCCGCATTGAATTTCACCATATGCGCGTTTTTAGCAGAAGAAAGCACATTCTTTGACTAAATTCATTAGCAACTGAGAAGATCCCAGGTTTAATTACACTGCATGCCATCCATAGGAAGGTGCCTCGGGAGTCCCCCTTCCTGCTTGAGGTCACATTTGCTCTCCAGCATCCTGTCACTGTCCGCAGCACACAGTGCAGCCCGGTGGTTTCTTCTTCACTTGGATGCAAAGAGCTTTTGGTTCTGACTCTTCACCTCTAAGAAATCCACAGCAGCCCTGGAATTGGGAGGGTTTTCACAGATGACAGCATCCGCACGACCAACTGGGTGTAAATTAAGATCACGTGAAGAGTCAGTACGTGATAACAGGCAAAGGGCTCCCTTTCCTGAATGCCCACGCTTTCAGCTCCTGATGTCTACACCTGGCCACTAATTGTTCTCCAGCTGTGTTATGAGATTGGGTTATTTCTCCAAGTATCTGTGAGTAATTTGTGGGCAAAGATATGCTATGATGATATCCAATGAGATGATATCCAGGGCTCCCACCTCAAGTTAGCCAATCAGGTTCTCACTTAGGCTTGTGTGGTCTGGGTGCTAGCAATTAGTCACTTGTGCCTATTTAAATTTCTCATAATTAAAAATTAGTTCCTCAGTCACACTAGCACATTTCAAACTCTTAGTAGCCACACGTGGCCAGTGGCCACAATATCAGGCAGCCCACATAGAGACTTTCCCATCATCGCAGAAAGTTTTATTGAACAGCACTGGCCTAGGCTACATGCCAACAGCCTGCTGATTTCTCTGTGATCCCCACCAGGCCATGGGCTTCCTGCAGAGGCTGTGTGTCACTCACTGCTATGGGCCTGCTGCTCTGCACAATGCCTGGTGCAAGACGGTGCACAATCTACTCTTGAAAGAATGAAGAACAACTACGCCTTAAATTGTGCCCAGCCTTCTAGATCAAGAATCATGAAGTTATTCCCTTCTAGACTGGAAACCTTTGAATAGCCACCTGGTTCATGCCCCTCATCTCTCAGCTAGGAAAACAAGCCCAGGAGTTTAGGAACCTTGCTTAACATCCCCATAATAATTATTGTCAGGTCTTTAACCATGATCTCTTTCTCCTTGGACTATTGCACTGTAGCAGCAAGGAAGGCTTTACAAATGATTATTTACAAGAAACCTTCCTTAACCTCATCAAGGTTACCTACCTATGAGTAATCTGGAGCAAATGTATTCAGCGTGCAAACATTAGTAGCATTTCCAGTCGATGTGGGAACAGGGCAAAGGTGCCCATGTTGTAACTGATATTTAATATTATTTTAGAAGTCCTGTTCAATTTCATAAGGCAAGAAATAAGGTATAAATATGGAAAAGGATGATGCAAAATGAGAATTGCCTGTATATTGTAAAAGAATCATCTGAAAAGCCATTGGAAACAGTAGATGTTCATCATGGTATTGTATCATAAGAGCAACATGCAGCAATCTGTAGTTTTCCTAAGTACAAGCAATCATTACAATAGAATAAAAAGCAGATCTTATTCACAGTTTCAACCAAAGATATGAAATACCCAAGAATGATGCTAATAGGAAATGTAAGATCGTCATGATGCAAACTAAAAACGCTTGCCAAGGTCATTCACAAAAAGCCTGGCAAAATGAAGAGGTGCCCTATGTCCTAAGATGGCAAGACTCAAACTTCTAATGATGCGATTTCTCCCCAAAGTAATCAGTGTATTTAGTGCAATCCCAAATTAGAATGACTTTTTATAGAATTTGACAAACTAAAATCATAGGGAAGAATAAAATTCTCAAAATACCCAAGGCCATTCTGGAAAAAAAAAAAACAAAAAAGAGAGAAAGGAAAAAGAATTGGTTCATTGCTTCTACTCCCTCTGTTTGTCCTGAGGGGGGGCAGAGGTTTTTCTTAACACCCTACAGCCTTTTCACCTGAATTGGCATTGTTCCCTCGAATCACCTGGGGAGGCTATATTCTTACTCCATCATTATGGCATCATTCTAAACATCTTCAGAGTTTCTAACTGGAATCAGCTTTAGCACAGCCCCTCACAGGAGAATGGTTTCTCAGGTCAGAAACTAACATAACTTCATGGGTTTCTTTTCTGTGAAATATTTCAAATCTTTAACTCAGAGTCTATTCAAGTCATAAGGCCGTTTGCCTGCATTGGCTCTAGATGCATTTTTGGATGCTCTAAGCAGTGAGGACATTGTGAGAAGGAGAATGGGAGCCTCCCAAGCAGGTGCCGCTCATTTGGGAGCCTGTGTCATTGCGTGTTCATATTGGGTCCATCCTATCATGAAGCCATGGCATGCCCAGGAGGCACTGGGGGGAGGCACGCTGTGGGTAGCCTCTGTCCTATGTGCTGATGGTGCATTACATGGACCTAGGTGCTCATATGCTGCTTTCATGTCAAGCTATTGATTGATCCCAGTCCTGTGTCCAGCTGTGCTCTAAGAGCTGATGGAGTGGAGAAAGGTGAGACCAGCTCACTCCCTAAGGACTGTCTTTGTCAAGTGGGAGCAAGATCAGAGTGGCAGGAGCTGGTGAGCCCATGGAATCTATTAGGACCAGAAAACAGCATTTCACAGAGATGGCAGGAGCTTCAGCCCTATAGTCCAGTGTCCCTTGAGCTTTTACCAAGTCCAGGCTACTGCATACACTCTGAAGCAAGGAGGAGTGTGACCTGCCGCATTCAAACCTAGATCTACTGTTGGGAGCCAAAAAGAATGGGAGGCTGTGCCCTAGGCCACCATCTTCATCCCCTTCCTATGGAGAGCAACACATGGTATAGATGAGTGGTCATTAGTGATTGTCCTTCAGAGGTGTCCTGAGGGCATCTGCAGTCCTGGACGGGGGTAGCCACTTACCAAGAACAGTGGGCCTCTGAGACATAAGCTTTACTCCAGGAGTCTTACCACAGTCCCTAAACCACATCTGCTAGAACAGACATGTTGTTCTCTTAGCTCATTGCAGAGAAAGAATGGGAATAAAGGCATTGAAGTGGGGTGGGAACTTTTCCTTTCCCCGCCAGCCCACCTGCCCTATAGGATGACTTCCCTCCTTAGGCCACAGCTCTCTGAGAGCACCTGAGTTTTCAGCTCGAGGGGCTGCAACTTGCTTTGCTCAAGCGAATGTGTGTGCTTAGAAGAAGCAAGGCCATTCTTCTCCACTGTGCCTACTACTGCCAGGCACTTTGGTGGCTGTTTTCGCATGTGACCCTGACCCCTATTCCTTTAGAGAATGTAAACTCTGTATTCTCAGTGCCTAGAACAGGCTCTGGCATGCAGAAGGCATTCAACAAATACTTGTTGAATGAATGAATGACATTCAGTATTATTATCCCTGTTTAGTCATAGATGAGGAAACCAAGGCTCAGAGGTATATTTCTTTCTCAAGAGGCAGAGCTGACATTTTCTTCTAGGTTGGTCTGACTGCAAAGCCAGGGATGCTTCTAGATGGGAAGGAGTACTTTGTATCATCTTCCCTGGCTGCTGACACCTTCTCATCAAAGCCATCAGGACATTGGAGGCTGGCTGGGACCTGGAGCTGGCCACTGTGTATGCACGTGTCCCTGGAGTGCAGGGGTGGAGGAGGGTGTGCTGAATACGGGAGACTAAGCAGCTAGCGCCTGGTGCCTGATACTGTTAACTTGTCTGGGAAAGATGGTTTCAGAGAAAGAAGGCCAGCTAGGAGTGCAGATTCTGCTCTTCTGCATGACTTGAGCGAATCACTCTACTCTTACAGCCTTCAAAGGTGCTCAGCAAGAATGGGGGAGATGATGGCTGCTTCTATCCCTGTTTCATCTGGAGGCTGTGAAGACACACTGGTAAAATAAGTGAAATGCTCAGACAAAGTGGTAGTTGCCCAGTGCACTGCACCTTGACAGAGCAAGAGTCTAAAGTAAGGGTGAAAGGTGAAAATAGTGTGGTCCAAATGATCTTTGAAAACTTCCTAGGAGGTACCATATTCAACTGTGTCTGTCTACAACCTTCATACCCAGATTTCCTGCCACTGTTGGAAACAGCAGCCATTTCTTAGAGCATCAGATAGAATTTAAACTTCACTAGCCAAGTGTGGTGGCATGCACCTGTAATCCCAGCTACTTGGGAAGCTGAGACAGGAGGATCACTTGAGGCCAGGAGTTTGAGGCTGCAGTGAACTGTGATCATGCCACTGCACTCCAGCTTGGGTGATAGAGTGAGACCCTGTCTATTAATTAAAATTATAAAATTTAGATTTCAAATACTAAGACTCCACACCTCCTGCCCGTGTTGTATAAAAAAAAAATGTGGATCATGAAGCACCAGAGTCACCCTCAGCATGGGGTGGTGCTTGCAGCAAGAAACCCCAAGAGAAGGATGGATACATGGCTTTATCTCACACCCTCTCAGGGTGTCAGTGTGCACAAGCAAACAGGCTTGCTGACTGGAATAGGGGACAGAATCTCCCGTGCTTCATTCTCTCTGTCTCTCTTTATCTGTCTCAATAAGTTGAATTTTTGGTAAAAGTTAAAAGCCCACTTGATGTGAATATTATAAATGTATGGAGATGTATGTGTGTATATATGTACGTACCTGTAAGTGTAGGTATATACCTGTCCTATATACCTATAGAGAACTATATAGAACTATATAGTTATATATATACACATATATATACACATATAAATATATATGTGTATATATATGTATATATAACATATATGTATGTAGACATATAATTATATATGTGTATATATACATATATAACTATATATGTGTGTATATATACATATATAGTTATATGTATACATATATAGTTATGTGTATATATAGTTATATATACATATATAACTATATATGTATATATGTACACATATATATATATGTTTAAATTCTATCTGATGCTGTAAGAAATGGCTGCTGTTTCCAACAGTGGCAGAAAATCTGGGTATGAAGGATGTAGACAGACACAGTTGAATATGGTACCTCCTAGGAAGTATATATACACATATATATAACTACATAGTTATATATACACACGTATATATAACTACATAGTTATATATACACACGTATATATAACTACGTAGTTATATATACACACGTATATATAACTACGTAGTTATATATACACACGTATATATAACTACGTAGTTATATATACACACGTATATATAACTACGTAGTTATATATACACACGTATATATAACTACGTAGTTATATATACACACGTATATATAACTACGTAGTTATATATACACACGTATATATAACTACGTAGTTATATATATACACACGTATATATAACTACGTAGTTATATATATACACACGTATATATAACTACGTAGTTATATATATACACACGTATATATAACTACGTAGTTATATATATACACACGTATATATAACTACGTAGTTATATATATACACACGTATATATAACTACGTAGTTATATATATACACACGTATATATAACTACGTAGTTATATATATACACACGTATATATAACTACGTAGTTATATATATACACACGTATATATAACTACGTAGTTATATATATACACACGTATATATAACTACGTAGTTATATATATACACACGTATATATAACTACGTAGTTATATATATACACACGTATATATAACTACGTAGTTATATATATACACACGTATATATAACTACGTAGTTATATATATACACACGTATATATAACTACGTAGTTATATATATACACACGTATATATAACTACGTAGTTATATATATACACACGTATATATAACTACGTAGTTATATATATACACACGTATATATAACTACGTAGTTATATATATACACACGTATATATAACTACGTAGTTATATATATACACACGTATATATAACTACGTAGTTATATATATACACACGTATATATAACTACGTAGTTATATATATACACACGTATATATAACTACGTAGTTATATATATACACACGTATATATAACTACGTAGTTATATATATACGTATATATAACTACGTAGTTATATATATATATACGTATATATAACTACGTAGTTATATATATATATACGTATATATAACTACGTAGTTATATATATATATACGTATATATAACTACGTAGTTATATATATATATACGTATATATAACTACGTAGTTATATATATATATACGTATATATAACTACGTAGTTATATATATATATACGTATATATAACTACGTAGTTATATATATATACGTATATATAACTACGTAGTTATATATATATATACGTATATATAACTACGTAGTTATATATATATATATACGTATATATAACTACGTAGTTATATATACGTATATATAACTACGTAGTTATATATACGTATATATAACTACGTAGTTATATATACGTATATATAACTACGTAGTTATATATACGTATATATAACTACGTAGTTATATATACGTATATAGGACAGGTATATACCTACACTTACATGTACGTATATATGTCTACACAAACCCAGGCAAGGCTACTTTGAGTGAAGGCTGTACCTGACTCATGCACCTTATGTCAAAATCCCATGTATATAGATTCAAGAATTGAGTACTTGCTTGTCACTTCAGTACTCTGGTTAGCTTAGAGAGGCTGTGTATATTGTATGGGTGTTATCCATATTTACCTGCTGTGATGTTGTCTATTCTAGAAAAATACACTGAACACCAACACTATATTGGTCATTATTTATCCATTGGTGATTCCAAAGTTTGTACTGTTTTAGGATGATTCTTACTGACATGGTACTATGTGCATTTGAAGTACAGCTAAATCTATGGCGACCCCCAGTCTACTCTGGGGTTTGCCTTATTGCTGAATCCCTGAAAGCTGGTGGGCTCATTTTTCTTTACAAAACACAAACAAGTACCTTCTCCGCAGTGAGAGGCTTTTCATGCTATTGCTGCCTATTTGTTTTGTTCTCCGTAAATGGGGTTATTGATGATCATGGGAATTGACCCTGTTCTTCTACCTGTAAATGAGTGCAGCCTGTTATCCCCTAGTGGCATTTAATCTTGTAGGTAGCGTTTCTGAGTAGCTCAAGACTGGGGGCACAATCTGGTCCTTGGCAAGAGGTACTGACTGGAGAATTTCCCCTCTAGTGCAGAGCTGGCCTGTTAATTATTGTTATGTTGATTAGCAATAATAAATACACATCTGCCCACTATTTCTTAGAAACTGCCATGGGGGGCCATTCCAGTTACTGCAAAGTCAATAAGCATCTATTGAATAGGAATTGCCAGGCAGTGTCCCCACAGGGCTATGGAAGTAGGGCTGGAGTCAGCCTTCCATGGAGACGCTGTGTTCACGGGAGCCCAAGCTCTTCATCCCACTCCGGGGATTCATTCCACAGACTCAGCCAAGACTACTTTGAGGTGAGGCCGGACCTGACGCCTACACCTGACATCAAAATCCCAAAGCTTCTGCGAGACAGGTAGGCTCAGAGCCAGGTAAAGCCGAAGCTTCCGGAGTGGCAGAGGTTCCGTCTAGAACACCTGCTCATGTCCTGCGAGACTCAGAAGCCAGGAGGGGTCGAGCGCTGTGGGAATCCTCTCAGAACTCGCCGCACGGTGTGCTTTGTGTCTCCCAAAACAAATACAGAGCAGCGTGTTATTTTAAGAGAAAATCAACTCAAGGCCATGAAGTTATGACTGTGTCTGATAAAGCTGGGCCACGTGAGACACAAGGCCCATCTGTGCCCTCAGCCCCTCAGTCACTGAAAGTTAAAATGACTGGGCATACTTAACGCCACACGTTTTCGTTAAATATAATGTTGCCAGAAATAATAAATGCCCTGGGACATAAACTTAAAATAACATGAGTTTCTCAGTCAAAGTAATCTTTAATTTAAACTAAAAATAGCCTAGACAGTAGTTGATGTCAGCCTCAAGTATCAAGCCTCCTCCCGGCCCAATGCTGGTTAATCGAACTGTAAAGTGATGAGCCGCTTGGCATGTAAACATTTTAAAGGAGATCAAGCGTGATCTATATTAGAGACAAGCTCCAGAAACCCAAGAATCCCACTCGGCTGATTTTGCTGACTGGAACATTCCTTGGGGAAGTCCTCTCGGCCGGCAGAGTGAAACGCTCACTGGACGTGGTGTGCTTCGGTCGGCCACATCCCTGTGAGGAATATAGAGTTGCCAACAGCACAGCCGTCTTTTCCGAGCGCTTTTGTAACCATCCTGTGTGTCTCCTGAATCACCAGCTTCTGTGGCCAGGAGAAGAGGCCCTGTGGGAAGCAGGAGCCCCTTTCATTTGATAACCAAGTTGTCCACTGAGAAAGCTCATGAAATTTTCTTCCATAAATGATGAGACCATCCTCCCAGGGCTTGAGTCTCCTCCCATTGCGGTTTTCCAAGCAACATCCATGTTTGAAAAACCCTTCTGGTAGCTGCCCAGGAGATCCCAGCCAGGGAGAATGGGAGCAGCTTGTCCAAGTGCACAGTTAGAATACTTAATTCATGTGTTGATCCTCCATCAACTTGTGCCCCAGGTTTGAAAAGTTCTCATTACCTGAGGTGGGAGATGCCTCTGATCCTGGCCAAGGTAGGGAAAGAGGTTTTAGAGAATGCCTACAGGGAGAGTTGTTTTCTTCAGGGACTTGAATATTTCTCAGAGTAAGATAATGCTGTATCCATTTGGTGAATGTGCAAATTTTGTAACGTTTGACACTGCAGCTGATGAGACCCTCTTTACTTGGGGGCCGTTCCAGGAGAAACGGGTTTTCTGAGTGGGGTATTTGAGGGGCAGTGACCCAGGCAAGTGCAACCTCTGTGTAAGTTCCCAGATGATTTTCGCCAGAACCCAGCTCATGGTTCCAGACCCTGTGGCTTCCTGAAACTATGCATGTTCTTAAAGAGGCAAAACGTTCCTTTCTCTTAGGCTTACATTCCTGAATGTTTCACATCATTGATACAATGAAGGCCTTGCATTTACCTCGTTGCTTCCAAGTGCAAGATCATGTTCCAAGTAGAGACTCTAGTCTGTGACTCAGACTAGGACTCCAGGGTCTGTGAGTTGTGACCCTTATGAAGAGACATTGTTAATGCTGATTAGGAACATGCCTGCCAAGGCTGGAGATAGCAATTTGACCTGGTCCACATGCAATGGTTACACCATGAGGTGGCAGCTGGAGCCACTGAGACATTTTATTTCTATAACCTCTGTACATTTGGCAGAGTTCATTGAAATCCATCAGAACTTTCAGAAGACCTGCTCATTTAAAAACTCTCTCACCAGTTTTATTTAAAGAAAGAAAATCAAACCCTAAGTCAAATTTAAGATAGTTGACTTTTAATGTCCTTTGCTAAGCATACTTGAAAAACCAGTCAGTTCCTTCAACAGTTAACATGAAATAGAGAAAGAAAAAGCTACCAGGTAGAAGAAAATAAAAAGCTGGTTTCACCTAACATAAAGTCCTTAAGGTTCACCCATGTTGTTGCATATCGCAGAATTTCCTTTTTTAAGATTAAATAATATTTCATTGTATGTATAGACTACATTTTATTGATCCATCTATCAGTGGCTGTTTAGGTTGGGTTCATATCTTGGCTATTGTGAATAATGCTATAACTGAACGTGGGAGTGATGTCTCTTGGAGATTCTGGTTTCAATTCTTTTGCATAAATATTTTGAAATAGAATTGTTGGATCATGCAGTAGTTTTATTTTTAATTTTTTGAGGAACCTCCATACTGTTTTTTTCATAGCATCTATCCCATTTTGCATTCTTACCAACGCCATGCAGGGGTTTTAATTTCTCTGCATTCTCACAGACATTTGTCATGTTTTGTATTTTCGTAGTAAACATCATGAGAGGTGTAAGGTGGTATCTCATCAGGGTTTTGATTTGTGTTTCTCTGATGATTAGTGACGTTGGGCATCTTTTCATGTGCCTGCTGGCCATTTGTATGTCTTCTTTAGAGAAACGTCTTCTCAAGTCTTTAGCCCATTTTTAACTGGGTTGTTAGTTTTTTTGCTATTGAGTTGTAGGAGCTTCATATATATTTTAAAACTTAATCCGTTACTTTATGCTAAATGAAATAAGCTAGTTGCAGAAGGAAAAATACTGCAGGATTCCACTTACATAAGGCATCTAAAATAGTCAAATTCATAGAATCAAAGAGTGGGCTTGTATTGCCAGGGGCTGGAGGGAGGAGGAAGGGGGAGCTGCTCATCAGTAAGCATCGAGTTTCAGTGGAGCTCAGGAGAGCTGCTGAACAGCATTGCAATTGTAGTCCACAATACTGTATTGTAAGCTTAAAAACTTCAGAGGGCAGCTCTCGTGAAGTGCTTTTACCACTATGAAATACAGTTAAAGAAAATGAACCTCAAAAAGAAGAATTCATACTGAGAGTGAAAGTAAAAAGAACTTTTTTGGTGCCAAGGATGAATATATTTTTAAAATCTTTTTTATTTGTAACAGGATTTTTTTAAAGCTGAATGGAGATTGCTTTCTCATGCACTTGTATATAAGTAAACATTTTCTGTTGCTCACCCAAAAGTAAAGTAAAAAGCTGAGTAATTGCATTGAAAAAATAGAACTCACTTTATTCAGCAAAGTGACCATTAAGCAGTGGCTGACGCCTGTAATCCCAGCACTTTGGGAGGCCGAGGCGGGCGGATCACAAGGTCAAGAGGTTGAGACCATCCTGGCCAACATGGTGAAACCCTGTCTCTACTAAAAATACAAAAATTAGCCGGGCGTGCTGGCGCGTGCCTCTAGTCCCAGCTATTCGGGAGGCTGAGGCAGGAGAATAGCTTGAACGCGGGAGGCAGAGGTTGCAGTGATCCGAGATTCTGCCACTGCACTCCAGCCTGGGTGACTGAGCAAGACTCCATCTCAAAAAAAAAAAAAAAAAAAAAGAATATAGCTAAACTGTTCTCACTGGCCATATTTGTCTGATAATTTCTTCAGTCTTCCTTTAACCCTAATTGGATGGATACCTGACACTGAGGCATGAGGACGAGACTGAATCTAACGAGAGGTGGCTTTTGCCATTCTGCCAAGCAGTCTGCCACCATGCCAGATCAACACACTTGTCATGGATGTGAGTTGTCCGGTATTTTTTTGGCACTTTCTTTGCTATTAAACAGATAATTCGTTCAATAAATATTTTCACCAAATGCTCGCTTTGCACCAGTTTCTGCTGCCCTGAGAAAATAGGGTGAGTTGGAAGAGCCTGTGGGCCTCCAGTCAGGAGGGTCTGAGGTTGATAGCAGTCCAGACCACGCGAAAATATGGCCATCTATACCTAGGTGGCGGTGCAGACACTCCCTTTTCAGAAATGACTCTAGTTGGTCACTTGAGCAATTAAGCAAAAAATTGATTCAAGTGGAGAAATATCAAGACATTATATGTAAGTGCCTTAGACATTTTGTTTTAACTTAAGCTATAAAAACATTAGTTTTTTTCAACAATTTTGTAATGGAGAGGGAAAGCCTCTTCTTTGAGGACGGGTGTCTGCCAATTGGACTTCCATGTCACCTTCTGATATGGTTTGGCTGTGTCCCCACCCAAATCTCATTTTGAATTGTAATCCAATGTGTCGAGGGAGGGACCCGCTGGGAGGTGATTGGATCATTAGGGTGGTTTCCTCTGTCCTGTTCTTGTGACAGCGAGAGAGTTCTCACGAGATCTGATGGGTTTGTAAGCATCTGGCATTTTCCTTGCTTGTGCTTCTCTCCCCTGCCA
This sequence comes from Pan troglodytes, assembly GCF_028858775.2. Classification (NCBI taxonomy): domain Eukaryota; kingdom Metazoa; phylum Chordata; class Mammalia; order Primates; family Hominidae; genus Pan; species Pan troglodytes. The sequence goes on along the minus strand of NC_072414.2, from coordinate 92,020,098 downwards.
CCATTTGAAGTAGGTCTTTGCTTCCCCTTCACCTTCTGCCATGATTGTAAGTTTCCTGAGGTCTCCCTGGCAGAACTGTGAGTCAGTTAAACCTCTTTCCTTTAAAAATTGCCCAGTTTCAAGTGTGAAACACTTTATAGCAGTGTGAAAATGGACTAATAAAGTTTCCTCACACAAAGCATGCCTATAATAAGAGTTTGAATCTAGTTTCTTTTATATATGCATGTGTGTGTGTGTGTGTGTGTGTGTTTGTATACACATAAAAAGGATTGTAAAAGACTTGTGAAGCAGCCTTGGAGCAGATTTTTATGATTTATTCCTCATCTTTCACAGTTGTCTTGCCCACACCCAGTTGGACAGCAGTCTATCTTAGCTACTGGCTAAATCTGTTTTCATGAGAACAACAACTTGGTGTTTGTCCCCATATTTCGTTGGTTAACCCAACATGTAGCCACATGTATGAATTGAAATAACAAGTGTCACTGACATCAGTAGGTTTAAGAATAAATACAATGGAAGATTGGTAAGGATGCCCCCACTCCACTGATGGGGGAAGTCACATGTGGGTGATCAGAGAGGGCCCCGCTAGCCCAAAGTTCCAGAACACATGAGCGCCAGGCAGCAGATCCTCCAAAGGACATGGGTGACTTCAGCTGATCCAACTCCACGTGGGAGTTGGCCAAGGGAGCATCTCTGTAGGCAAAAGGGTGGGGGGGTGGCCTGCAGGCATGCAGAGAAGACAGGATGGGTTTCTTTTGGGGAGACACCACCATTAGGCAACAAGCAGGGTTGCTGACGAAAGATGGTCAGATATCTATGAGCAAACTAGGAAAACGTGGCTCTAGAGCAGAGTTTAGAAACCTCTTTTACCATTATCTGTGTCAGTGTTCATCTCTTCTCCCAAGCTGGCAGTGATTTGAGGTCTTTTCCTTGTGGTCCGTTACCTGGCACTTGGAAAGTGTCTAATATTTTTGAATGAATGAAAGTACATGTTCTTTTTTGTTGTCGTTGTTCCACTGAGATTGTTGAAAGATGGTCATCCTTATACACATTGGGGCATAAGAACTCTGGGTCAGCAAACTGTGGGCCACTGGATCTTGCGTGCTGCATGTCTTGGCTCACCCCAGTGAGGGCACGTGTATAAGCTAAGATCACTGTTCAGCTCACAGTGTGATGAGCCCTCCAGGCCTAGACAGGCATCCTGGTATCTCTCAGGTATAGCTGAATAGGGAAGGTGACAGGTGTGATCTTGTTAGATGTGAAAGATAGAAAAGCCATACTCTGTAATGAGTTGGAAGGCTTAGATTCAGATCATTCTATAAGTCAATGTCTAGGATGGTACCCAGTGATTCCCTTTAGCACAGTGATTATCTCTAAGGAACAGAAACACCAAAACCTTGAACATTGGAATATTTAAGAAAACAAGTCTAGCCATCAGGAGCTTAAAGTTTAAGAATTATCATGTCACAATTAATTATCGGAGTTAATATACTTTGTTGATTTATTGTTATTTAGTGAATGCTATTAGTGTCTGTCATTTGCTCAATTTCTCTTCATTCACTAAATAAGCAAATCCTCACCCTCTATTTCTGTGAAAACACATGACTGTGGGTCTGCTGTGTGAGAACCACTTTCACGTTACGTCAGTTTTTGTTTTTAAGACTTGATTTACCTTAGCATGGTCCGCTAGCACCAGGAACTGGAAATGAGAAGCCTGTAGCGTAAGCATCCCTCTCTCCTCCTTCTTGGACAGCTTGGGCATGAACCACGACGATGACCACTCATCTTGCGCTGGCAGGTCCCACATCATGTCAGGAGAGTGGGTGAAAGGCCGGAACCCAAGTGACCTCTCTTGGTCCTCCTGCAGCCGAGATGACCTTGAAAACTTCCTCAAGTAAGTCCTGGAATTATTCTATAGGATGAATGCAATCAAAAGTACTTCGAAAAGACAAAAGTATTGGAGTCTCAGCAAGTGTGAAGTGGAGAAATGACTCTCTTTTGGGATTTGCATCTAGCCTCAAGAGGCGGTCAGCACAGTGTCCTATAATGGCAAGGACATCTCCCACATGCGCATCTGCTCCAGCGATGGGCGCACAGTGGGTGATCATTACGTAATTGCTGATCGATTCAAATGTCAACATAGTCACCCTGTCTTGAAAAGAAACCCATTTCATTCCTCTGCAGTGTTGTGACTGTGTGGTCACCTTGGGGCGCCCCTGGGCCGCTGCAGAATGGAGCATTTCCTGGTGTGGAGATGAAGGCCGCTTGCCTAGAGAGGGAGTGAATTTGCTGGGGGATGAGGGGTGGGTTTGCTCACCTTCCTCACCTCTGGGGAGGGGAGGGCTGTGTTTATCTCACTGCTAGTTTCTTCCCAGAAGGTGTCTGCACCCTTCCATTCTCAGATTTCTGTGGAAGAATCGGCCATCTGATTTCAGACCTTTGTCACAGTCTGTAGCTGTGGACGATGCGGGTCCCTTAGTGTCAAGACCTCGGGGTTGGGTTTACAGAGTGACTGTGCAGACCCTGGTCACTGAGCTACTTAGCTGTATGAATTCATGCACCCTGGGAGACAGCAGTGAGTCGGCGACTCTCACCTGCAGATGGAGCTTCTCAGTCCATTAGCACATTCAAGTACCCGATGAATTCAGGATGTAGTGGCAAAGGTGCCATCTTGGGTCTTTTTTCATGACGTTCCTTGTTCTTGGGGAAATTGTTCAGTGGTAAACCAGCTTAACAATGCACTCATTACTTTTAATGTAGTCTACTTCCCACTGAGTATTTGATACCACAGATCTTAGGAAATGCTGTAAGCCCCTTGATGTTATTTCACTTCACCCAGAAGGGTCATGGCCACAAGATGGGTTGGGTTTGTTTGTTTGTTTCTTGAGATGGAGTCTCACTCTGTCTCCCAGGCTGGAGTGCAGTGGTGTGATCTTGGCTCACTACAACCTCTATCTCCCAGGTTCAAGCAATTCTCCTGCCTCAGCCTCCCCAGTAGCTGGGATTACCGGCACATGCCACCACACCCGGATAATTTTTGTATTTTTAGTAGAGATGGGGTTTCGCCATGTTGGCCAGGCTGGCCTCGAAGTCCTGATCCGAGGTGATCTGCCTGCCTCGGCCTCCCAAAGTGCTGGGATTACAGGTGTGAGCTACCGCGCCCGGCCAAGATCAGGTGTTTTTATTTGCTCATGTACATAGCACTGGTGACAAGTAGTGTGTGTGAGCCCAGATGTAAACCAGGATCAGTCTGTGTCTTGTGTTCATGCAACTCTTTCCTTAAGAATCTTGGCAAGTGACTGGGTTTTCTGCCTTAAACCATCTGCCTTTAGAAATTGAGAAATAAAAGCATTGTAGTAAGTAACCTCCTTTAGAGCCAGAGCCTCGCAATCCCCAGTTCACTTATTCATTTATTTATTTATGAGTCAGAGTCTCACTCTCTCACCCAGGCTGGAGTGCAGTGGCGCTATCTTGGCTCACTGCAACCTCAGCCTCCTGAGTTCAAGTAATTCTCCTGCTTCAGCCTTCCAAGTAGCTGGGACTACAGGTGGGACTACAACCATGCCTGGCTAATTTGTGTGTTTTTAGTAGAGACAGGAGTTTCCCCATGTTGGCCAGACTGGTCTTGAACTCCTGACCTCAAGTGATCCACCCACCTCAGCCTCCCAAAGTGCTGGGATTACTGGTGTGAGCCCCCAAACCCGGCCCCCAGTTCACTCTTTTAGAGATGCACCTCTCATTGTAAATGAATGCTCCCACCCCAGTTGAAATCCTGAAGTCCTCGGCGGGTGTTGCCAGTGGCTTTCAGGGATAGCGTGGTCAAGTGATACACCGAGGTCCCACAAGCACTCGAAAAGAACCTGACGAGTTGGAAATAAGCACTTTAATTTTATTTAAAGTAAAACAAGTCTAACTTGTTCTTTATTCATGATAGTTTTTGCTCAGAGCCATAGTCTAAGAAAATACGATAATCTATTCCAAAATCATTTTCATCAAAGAAAGCTTTCAAACTCCCCAGTAAAAGTCCATCAGCCTTGTGGATGTCATTCCTACGCCCCTCCCAAGTCTCCAGGTTCTTACTGCCTTCAGAGTGAAGATTCACATTTGGCCATGTAGAAAAAGAGGAATGCACAGCAAAAAAGCACAGTCTGTGTGTCCAGTGCTTGCGTCTTTTTTCCATAAGGAACGTGGAGGTGCCTTCTTCTCAGTGACTGAAAACTCAAAAAAAAAAAAAAAAAGAAAAAGAAAAACAAAACAAAAAAACCTAGGCAGTACATTTGCAAGTCAACTTGCCTCTCGGCTGTTTCAGGTCAAAAGTCAGCACCTGCTTGCTAGTCACGGACCCCAGAAGCCAGCACACAGTACGCCTCCCGCACAAGCTGCCGGGCATGCACTACAGTGCCAACGAGCAGTGCCAGATCCTGTTTGGCACGAATGCCACCTTCTGCAGAAACATGGAGGTAAGCAGCCGTGGGAGGGCTGGCTCGGGACAGAGCATGGATCCAGCCCTCCCACAGCAGGTCTGGCTTCTGCTGGAGGACATGGGCGTTCACACTCAGCACAGGCACATACACACACAAGCACACGTATACATGTATATGCACACACACGTTCGCATACAGAGACATGCATAAACACACTCTCACAGGCATTTGCACATGTGCACCCCATATAGCCATACACACATACACACCTACACATGTAATTGCAGGCACACATCTACACACAGTCCCCCACACGGGCACTTTTGCAGGGGAATCCTTCAGGGTTACTACTGACTCCGGTAGCCTAACATTTTAATATGGAAACCTGAGGACACTAGAGACGCAGGACACTGTCGCCTGACTTCAAACACTGCATGGATCAACAAGAGGGTTAAAACTATTAAACATTTGAGCGTATCAAATTGGGAAAATTTAACAAGTAATAAATTGATTATATGATAATAACCCCATTAAACAGTTACCGCTTGTTGAGCAGTGCCTAAGTGTTTGATACTAACGCTTCCAACATGTGTGATCCCAATTAGTCTTCACCATAGCTCCCGAGATCCTGTCCCTGGTTTACAGATGACAACACCAAGTCAAAGTAAGGAAACATTGAAAATGGCTTTGTTAGTAGGTAGTAGAGCGAGGATTTGAACTCAAGTCTCATTCACCCCTGATTGCACACTTTTTCACCATGATGCAAACAGCAAGGTCTGTGACTTGGCTGGTTTTATGGGTGGCGGGTGCCAAGAGGGGCATGTGGGTACCCAGGGCAGGGCAGTCTCCATGCCTGTGGCCATCTGTGTAGCAGACAGGGAAGGCCCTGGCCACAGGGGAAGGCCAGGAGCCTGTGGTCCACCTGGCCCTGGCCGTGACGGGGCTAGGGGAGCAGAACCTGCACCATCCTGTGGAGAAGGAGGACAGAAGAAGGGGAACCAGCCAGGGGTATGCAGAACTCAGCAGCCAGGCAGCAGGTGGTCAGCCTGAGGGAGGGCTATTCCAGCACTGGCACTCAGAAGCACACCTGGTCCCAAGGAGGATGTGTGGATGGCTGGGCAGGTTCCTGGAGCAAGCACTCGGGAGCAGCACCAAAGCACACAGGCACATGCAGGCTGCCTCCAGAATGCGGTCCCAGTGCCCATTAGCCCGGACTCCTGGAGACAGATGCTGCCTCTTGAGTGCTTCCTGTCTGAGTATAAGTTAGTTTAGGAAATTGGGACACAACCTGCAGTTGGAGCATTGCCTGCCACCTTTGGGGTTGCAGAAAAGGGCAGCTCCTTAAAACCAGGCTGTTGTCTCCTACTGGCTGTTTCCCCAAAGGACGTTTATCCACACTGTAGTGCTGATTCTGCCCTGCCATTCCCCTGGGGAGCACGCCTGCGAGGGTCCCCTCCGGAGACCAGTGGGAAGCTGTCACCCATGTCAGCCTCCCACTGGATGCCTGTGCCTCCTGCCCCCAGCAGCAGGGTTGAAGGACACCTCCCTGGGGAGATGTGATGAGCCCTAGGATGTGATCGTCCCCAGCATCCTGCAGCGGTGCCCAAACTCACCATCAGCCACTGTGTGGCTTGAGTGTTAAGGCTCATGCACAGGCACAGTGCCTGCCAAGAGGCATCCTGTCTGCCCCCTCAGTCCCTGCAGTGCATGGATGGCACCGAGATGCCAGTAAAGAGCAGGTTTCAGGGAGTCCCTTGATGATGTGGAGACAGCATGAGATTGTGTGGATGGGATAACCAGGGAGGACGTCAGGCAGAGAAAAGGGCCCCAGACACTGGGGCTGGGGAAGTGGATAGTGCCCAGCTGAGCCAAGGGACAGAGTGGTCATTCTGCCCACTGTGGAGTCCTCAGCAGGGCCGGTGAGATGTGGCGGGCCAGGCTGAGCTGGTCCTACAGGGCAGGATTAAGTGGGGTGGAGGCTGGGCAGAGACTGCCTGCTCCATGAGAGCTGGAGCTATTTTCCCTTCTAGGAGCCAAGCGCTTGCATCCCGGTTGGATGAGGAGGGACAGAGGGAGGGAGGCACTTGTACTGGGGACTCACAGTCTCCCAGGCTGGACTTTGTCCTTGCACTGTCACACACAACCCTGACTGCAACCGCAAAGGCAAGGGCTTTTAACCCCATTTTAACAGATGAGAATATAGAAGCTAAGAGAGATTAGGAAACAAGCCAGGCTCACCCAGCTGGAGAGGGGTGGGCTGGAAAGCGAGCCCAGGGGTATCTGTTACTGAGGGAGGAAAGGAAAGCTACTGTCATTCAAAGACAGACCCCAAAGAGAGGAGGCAGGGGATGTGGTATTTTATTTTCCTTCAGAATCATATTTTCATGAGAGGAATTCGGTTAGAGGGCAACAAGCAATGATTCGCTCAGCTTTGTGACTCCTTTCTCCCTAGAAGCTCAAAATCCAAATGCATATCAAGTGAGATCTTCCCACGTGCCTTTTACATTGAAGCTGAACATTTATTCCTGGGCTCCCAAGGAACTGCAAAATATGTTTTCCTGTTTGCTTTTGCCTCGAGAGTTTCACCAGCAATAAAATAAATGTGTTTTTTCCTCTCCAATAACTAGCAGAAAGGATTTCTTAGGGGAGTGATGGAATGACAGCCCCCTTCATGGCCACCAGCCTCAGCTGGTCAGTGGTGATTGTCCTGCTTGCAAGGCTAGTGACACTTTCTTTAGAGGAATCTGACTGTGGGGTAGCAGTGACTGTGCACACTTGAGAAAATGTCACGATTGTTAGAAACAAATGCTTATTCCTCAGTGCCGAAAAGAAGAACTAGCACTCAAAGAATTTTCTCAGCAAAAGACAGAAGGTGTGACTCATGGATGGAGCAATGGCGAGAGCACACCTGAACAAGGGAGAGGAAGGGGTTCTTATTCCTGACGCAGGTAGCCCCTACTGCTGTGTTATTCCCCTTTTGGCTAGGATTGGACCACACAGTCTAAGCTAATTCTGATTGGCTATTTTAAAGAGAGAAAGGGTATAAGCCAGAGTGGTGTGGTGAGCAGTTTGGCAGGAAAAACGGTTAGGAACAGGGAACTAAAGGTGACTTAGGTCAGAGCAGGTGACCAGGGGTGACTCAGGTCAAAGCAGGTGACCAGGATGAATCAGGACGGAGCAGGTGACCAGGGGAACAGATGTGAACTACTGATTAAAACTGGTGGAAAAGGTTGTTTATGGAAACTACGAGGAAGTTAAACTTTAAAATGGAGGACAAAGAACTGAACATGCTGACATACTGATTATTTGAACTCTATCCAACACACTCACACTCTTTTGGGGAAGAAAGTGCAGAAGACCAGATGCTTCCCTGTGAACCCTTTGAGAACCAAGGATTTGGGGCATGCTGCCCTAGGCCTGGGACATGTATCAGTCAAATCCAGGTGAAGACAGTGCCACACTTCAGGGCTCCAGGCCCTGCTGTATCAACAGTCTGTGCCTTCCCTGCTTTTGTAGGACTGTGTTGTGGTTGATGTTGGGTATGGCAGGAGAGCGTACATATGCCGTTATCCCTCAATTCTTCCCTGCTATGCAGCCTTGCTGGTGCAGGCGTGTGCCCCCTCCTTTCTTCCTTCTGGGCCTCATCCTGCCCTATGCTCCCCTGCACTTACTCTATTCCAGCTGTACTGGTTTTCCTTTTCTTCTTGGACCCCACCAGGGACACAGTTGCTTCATGCTGGCTGTTTACTCCTCCCTGCCACTTTTCTCCCAGTTATCCACATGACTAATTCCCTCACCTTTTTTGAGTTCTGTTTGTTTGTTTTTTAATATAAGCTTCTCAATGAGGCCTACCCTGACTACCCTCTTTAAGATGACAATCTGGTACCCTCCCCTGCCCACCTGTGCAGCATCCACATCTCCTAATTCACAAGAAACATGAAGAAATCTAGAAAAATACTCATTATAATCAAATTGTTTGAAAGTAGTGAAAAAGAGAAAATCTTCAAGGAGCCAGAGGAAAAACAGATAAGTTATATACAGATAAAGGTAAAACTGACAGTACACCTCTCATTAGAAGCAGTGTAAGTGAAAGGACAACAGAGAAACATTGTAAAGTACTAAAAAAAAAAAAAAAAAAAAAAAAGGCTGTCAGCCTACAATTCTATACCCAGCAAAAATATCTTTCAAAATTAAATGTGAAATGCAGTTTTTCTGAAAACTGAAAAAAATGTATCACCAAGAGGCCCACATTATAAGAAGTATTAAAGGAAATCTTCTGCAGAAAATGATACTAGGTGGAAATATGGATCTACACAAAGAAATGAAGAGCCCTGGAAGTAGTAATTTCGTGGGCAAATATATGATAGATTTAGATACACTCAAAGTCTTCAAAAGATCATTGATCATTTAAACAACTGTGTTTTATGAAAAACAGTAAGAATATAATTGTGGTAGATCTTTATGTCCTATCCTCAGCACCTGTGAATGTTACTTTATATGGTGAAAGGACTTTGCTGGTGTGGCTAAGTATCTTGAGATGGGGAGATTTTCTTGGGTTATCTGGGTGGCCCAGTGTACTCAAGAGTCCTTACTAAGAAGGAGGCAGGAGATCAGGGTGAGTAATAAGAGATGTAGCAATAGAAGCATGAAGTTGGAGTGATGCAAGGAAGGGGCTATGAGCCAAGGAATGCAACAGCCATGAGAAGCTGGAAAAGGCAAGGAAACCTCACAGCCTCGCAGAAGGAACCAGCCCTATTGACACCTTGGCTTTAGCTCAGTGAGACTGATTTTGGACTTCTGACATCCAGAGCTATAAGAGAATTGTGTTGTTTTAAGCCACTAAGTTTGTAGTAGCAGCAATAGGAAACTAATACAGATTTGCCATAGGAAACTAATACATTAGTTTAGGGTTTTTCACATACATAAAAGTAAAAGGTATGACATTCATACAAAGGCCAGAAAGGGAGAAATGGAAGCACAGTCATATGCCTCATGATGAGGTTTCAGTCAGTATTAGCTGCATATGTGATGGTGGTCCTGTGAGAGTATGATGGAACTGCCTCATAGAGGTGTACCATTTTTAACCTTTTATACCATATTTTTATACCTTTTCGATGTTTAGATACACAAAATACCATTGTGTTACACGCAAAATACCATTGTGTTGCAGTTGCCTACAGCAGGCAGTGGTGTGGTAGTAGTAGTACAGTACCACGCTATACAGGTTTGTGGCCTAGGAGCAATAGGCTACACCACAGAGCCTAGGTGTGTAGTAGGTTATGCCGTCTAGGTTTGTGCACTCTATGATGTTTACACAATGAAAGGTCTGCCTGATGCATTTCTCAGAACGTATTCCCATTGTTGAGTGATGCATAACTATCAGGGAATTTGCCCTGATAGTCACGTAGGTTCTTTTCTATTTTCCTTAAGCATCAGCTGGTTTGAGAAATAAGGGGACAGAGTACAAAAGAGAGAAATTTTTAAAGCTGGGTGTCTGGGGGAGACATCACATCTCGGTAGGTTCCATGATGCCCCCCAAGCCACAAAACCAGCAAGTTTTTATTAGGGATTTTCAAAAGGGGAGGGAGTGTGCGAATAGGTGTGGGTCACAGACATCAAGTACTTCAGAAGGTAATAGAATATCACAAGGCAAGTGGAGGCAGGGCAAGATCACAGGACCACAGGACTGGGGTGAAATTAAAATTGCTAATGAAGTTTCGGACACCATTGTCATTGATAACATCTTATCAGGAGACAGAGTTTTGAGAGCAACCAGTCTGACCAAAATTTATTAGGCGGGAATCTCCTCTTCCTAATAAGCCTGGGAGCGCTATGGGAGACTGGGGTCTATTTCACCTCTGCAGTCTCGACCATAAGAGACGACCACGCCCGGGGGGCCATCTATAGACCTATACCCCCAGGCACGTATTCTCTTTCCCAGGGATGTTCCTTGCTAAGAAAAATAATTCAGCGATATTTCTCCCATTTGCTTTTGAAAGAAGAGAAATATGGCTCTGTTCCGCCTGGCTCACCGGCAGTCAGAGTTTAAGGTTATCTCTCTTATTCCCTGAACAATTGCTGTTATCCTGTTCTTTTTTCAAGGTGCCCAGATTTCATATTTGTTCAAACACACATGCTGTACAATTTGTGCAGTTAACACAATTATCACAGGGTCCTGAGACGACATACATCTTCCTCAGCTGACAGGATTAAGAGATTAAAGTAAACACAGGCATAGGAAATCACAAGGGTATTGATTGGGGAAGTGATAAGTGTCCATGAAATCTTCACAATTTATGTTTAGAGATTGCAGTAAAGACAGGCATAAGAAATTATAAAAGTATTAATTTGGGGAACTAATAAATGTCCATGAAATCTTCACAATCCACGTTCTTCTGCCATGGCTTCAGCTGGTCCCTCCATTTGGGGTCCCTGACTTCCTGCAACACATAACTGTATACTATTATACAGTTTTTATACTATATACAAGGTGGAATAATTTTTGTTTTTTTGGAGATGGAGTTTCACTCTTGTCGCCCAGGCTGCAGTGCAGTAGCTCGATCTCAGCTCACTGCAACCTCCACCTCCCAGGTTCAAGTGATTCTCCTGTCTCAGCCTCCCGAGTAGCTGTGATTACAGGCATGCGCCACCACGCCCAGCTAATTTTTGTATTTTTAGTAGAGATGGGGTTCCACCGTGTTGGCTAGGCTGGTCACAAACTCCTGACCTCAAGTGATCCCCCTGCCTTGGCCTCCCAAAGTGCTGGGATTACAGGTGTGAGCCACAGTACCCGGCCTGGAATAATCTTATATAAAGGCAGAATGTGATGCGTTAAAGATTAGAATGTCAACTAAGTAAAGCAACCAATAAATAACAACAGAGTTTTAGCTAATATGCCAAGAAAGAAAAGAAAATGTCTTCATATATTGCTTATTCCTATGATTAAGCACATTAGAAACAGATCATGCCAGGATGGATCATAAATGCATATTAACCATTTATACTCCATTCCATTAATAAACATATACAATTCTCATTACATTAGGGTTCTTGACATGTTCAATTTAGATGTGTGTCTTCGTGAGGCAGGCCCCATGACCATCCTGTATCTCCAGAAAAACAGCACTAATGGTCCAGTTTTCTCATCAGCAGTCACACCAGTGGTGTCATGACATCTTAAGGTGCCTGCAGTTATTGCAGAGGGAACCTTGATGCAAAATTCTCAGCAGTATTCTTCAAACCAATGTTGGCCTTCTTTAATATGAAAAATATTACTACTTGCTAGATGCTGTAAAACGAAAGAAAAATGTTCATAGGAATTTTAGGGGTGAAGGAATTAAAAGTCTAAAAATTTGGAGGACTGTTCTCTTAACCCCATTCATATTCCCAAGCCCTAGGCCCCCCCAAAGACCGTTGCTAAGAACTGGTAAGCCCCTCACTGGTGTTGCTGTGTGCAGAGCCTGAGGGCAGCTTAGAAAAGCACCTGAGCATTAATGGGGCAGCAGTTTTGGGGGATGTGTGTGTATGTTTGTCTATCTTTTATCTTAAAATTCTCTAGAACTTTAAGTATATTATGAGACAAAAAATGATGAAATATGACAGAGGCTGGACACTGCCAAGGGAATAAAACTGTGAGCCACACCAGTGCTGAGGAGTTGAACATTTGCTTTTTATTTTTCTGAAATATAGAGAAGTAAGAAAAGAAACTGGGTAGATTATGTTTTGAGAAAAATACCATCATGACTAGTGATGGGCAGTTTTCATTTTGCTGCTGCCTCTTCTGAAGGAAAATAGCTTGCCTGCCTCAAGATGAGCCCACACTGTTCCCTGGCAGGAGGGAGAGGCCTCCCTGGTCTCAGGGGTGGCGTTTCTCATCGACACGCGTGTGTTATTGTACCAAAGCAGGACTGCTCACCTCGGGTCCTTGGATAGATTTCAAAGAATTGGTGAACCAGGATAGGAAAGAGATTATACTTTTCATTTTCTTCAAGTTCTCATGGAAGTTAGTATTCTCTTCCATACTGAATGTTGGCCGTAAACCACAGGAGTCTTAGCCATACCCGTGACTGCCACTGTGATTAGGAATCACAGATTTTTTTTTTTTTTTGAGATGGAGTCTTGCTCTGTCGTCCAGGCTGGAGAGCAGTGGCACAGTCTCGGCTCACTGCGATATCCGCCTCCCAGATTCAAGCGATTCTCCTGCGTCAGCCTCACAAGAAGCTGGGATTACAGGTGCCTTCCACCACGCCCGGCTAATTTTTGTATTTTTAGTAGAGACAGGGTTTTGCCATGTTGGCCAGGCTGGTCAGACTCCTGACCTCAGGTGATCCACCCGCCTCAGCCTCCCAAAGTGCTGGGACTACAGGCGTGAGCCACCACGCCCAGCCACAGAATCACAGATATTTTTATACCATGTAAATTGTGGCCGACATCTCAAAATACTGTTTAGACTCTTCACCAATTCAAAATGATGGGGGTTAGTCGACCCAGGGCCAGATCTTGTTATGTGTTGACAAATGCATATATTACTATATTACAAATTTAGAATGTTTTATATTTTGAAAACACTTCCAGTTTAATTGTTTTCTTGGTTGTCGTATGTATTTTATAATTATGCATTCACCGCATACCCTGAGAAGGCTCCATCAGGTGCCTCCAGAAGCACAGAATGGCCAGGTGCTGGGTGGGATTGGAAATACGGACCTTCTTTCTGACTGGTCCTCTCTGTATGTTCTTCTGCCACTCGCAATTCATAGCTGTTTTAAGACCAATCAATTTAAAGATCATTTCCCTACTCAAAGGTGTAGGTAAATGACCTTGGAAGAGCATTTCTGCAGTTGCTTTAGGAGCAGTCTAGGCTTCAAATATTAACCAGGTTGCTGGTTTCTCAAACATTTGCATACCGGAGAACTGAGAAAAATTAAAATACAGTCCATATTAATTCTTAGGACTCTGGAGACCCCCACACTATCACCACTGAATGTCTGTCTGCAGAATGCTAGTATTGTAAGGCTCAAAGCTGTCTATGGAAATATGAACTAGAAAAAAAATTGGCATCAATAACTGGCATTTGTTGCAAAAGTTATTGGCGAATACAGCTGTCTCCTCTTTTAGCCAATGGTAATGTGATGTTTTTAATTCAATAAAGCATTTCGAGAAAGTCCAAACATAAAGTTATAAACATTGGATGGTAAATATTTATTAGACAGGGGAAATAAACTTTATGCAATTAGCCCAATCAGTCTTTTTTATGATTACAAGTTTCCCCTGTCTGTCAGCAAAGTCACTGCAAAAGAAAGTTGCTATTTAACAACACTTTCAAGCTACTTAAGCTCAGATATTCTTCCAGGTGAAGCAGAGGGTGAGAAGGCCCAATGCAGGCGCTGTCAGCTGCAAGGAAGAGTGTGTATTGCTGCTAGAGACGGAGCAAGAAGGGGTGCAGTTAGGGTCCTGTCCTGACCGCGATCCCTGCCTCACAAAGTCCCACCGCTTTCTGACATGAGAGAGGTGTTCATCTGCCCCATCACCACCACCCTGCTCCTGGAGGCTTTCAGTTGAAAGGTGCTGTTCAATGACCACCCGCCCGTTTCCCTCCTGCTTCCCAGGAATGCATTCCACCATCATGGCTCCAAAGCCCAGGCATGGCTGCCACACAGTAGTGCTTGGAAGGGATGTACACTCTTCTTGTTAGTTGCCACGAGCATATATGTGCCTATATGTCATGGCATTCACAAGGACCCGAGGTGTGCATGTTATGCCGCTGTTTAAGAATGTTATTGAGCACAAAGCTGTCAGCCAGTCATTTCAGGAAGACAGGATCTAGACTGGTCATAGGCATTGGAAGGTCTTAGACAATTGTTTCTACGTAATACTCCCTCCTTTCTCTTTTCTCGTTAATTGCCTTTTGGTACAGCGTGGAGATACTTTCTAGATCACACAGTGCCTGAGAAGGGCTGTCTAGTCAGGCTGCCCAGGGCCCCATTCTGCCTCTGTTCTTGAACAGGTTGCCTAGTCTCACTATGTCTCAGTCTTCTCATCTGCAAAATGGGAATATAAACTCTACTTATCCATCATTGTGAAGTCATGAGAGTTAGTAGTAACTGAATTAAAGCACTTAGCATGTAGCACACACTCAATAAATGTTAGGTAGTGTCCATTCTCTGCCTCCTTGTCGCCTGGAGCCAGAGGGACAGGAGGAGACACTGTTTAGCTGAGATCACATGGGCCTGTCCCTTCCCATATCTTTCCCTGTGCTGTCCTCACCATCCCTCCTGGTACTCTGGGAGCCTGGAACCCCCAGGGATTGCTTTCCCATGTCCAGTACCTCTACCTGGGCAAAATCCCAGTCTCCAGGCTTTTCTCCTTTCTCACGTCCTGCAGATTTACATGCGCATCTTATGGCTAGAGAGATGCTTGGGGTGACAAAATTCTACCTTGGGACAACAAAGTTTGTTCCTCTGATGCCAGTTATTTTTAAATCTGGTGGATTGCTAGAGTCCTCCAGAGACTGTTAGAAGTTTCTGTGTCTTACTCCAGATTTTCTGTCTTAAAAGTCTTCAGGAAGATGGGTTTCAGGTATCTGTCTTTCCGTACAGCTTCTCTGGAGATTCTTCCATTCAGCTTAGTTAGGAAACTGCTCATCTAAATGAGGTCTGTCCCTTTAATGCTGGTGGACCTGGCCAGAATGGGTGGCTGGCGGGGTCCCGGAGCCTGGCCTTGCCCCTCTCAGGGCTGCACGGTAGTGCGTGGACTTGGATGCCAGGCTGAAAGCTGTCTTGCCTGTCTCAGTCTCCGCTTCCTGCCCAGCATCTGCAGCCTCTCAGAGCCGTTGGACTTTGGCAGCAGATGGTCCTAATTTTCCAGAAGTGTTTGAAAGTTTACAGTAGACTGCCTTTTCAGAGAGCTCTCCACACCATGCCAGTTGTGAGTTGTCTTTCTTGTCCCTGCTGCCAGCTGAAGTCCTGGGCCCCACCCTCACCCGGCAGCCCCCAACCCCAGCCAGGTGACGGTCTCTGTAGCCCTCAGGAACATGGAAGGAGTGGCCCTCCCAGGACTCAGGAAGCCTTCCAGGAGTGGGGCTGGCATGCTGGCCTGGGGAAGACTTCACACTGCAGTAGTATGTGTGGAAAATTTGGATTAGTCACTTTTTCATCCAGCTCTTAGCGTTTATTTCCTCTCTCTTTTGGCTTGTGTTATCAGCAGCACATTTTTGAGAGACTTCATATAAGCATCTCATTCAGTATCATTTTGAGTTAGAGCCGCCCTCCAAACCCTCAGCAGATGCCCAGAGAGGATGAGGCAAGAGAACAGCAACATGACCTTCACAGTCCTTGACAGGGACACCACCAGTTGAAGAAAAGTGGCGAAGGCTTGTGTACGTGAGCAATGGTGCCATCTGAGCAGCTCAAACCTTCCCGTGTTTTCACAGCGCTCCAGGGATGCATGCTTGCTGCTGGCTCATCATGCAGCCCCTCGAGGAACTATGCAGCAAAACATGCTGGGGATGACTCTTGACAAACCGTAAGCGTAGCCAGTGAGGTGACAAATGCTAGAACCAGAGAGCTGTTTCATTTTCCTTGCCATGTGCATGGACTGTGACTTTCCACTGCAACTCAAGCACTGCCGCCGGGGGCGGGAGTGGGAGAGGAGGTCTTAGTACCCCCACCCCTGATTTGGCCTGGGCAGCTGCCCTTTATGTGTTTCCACCCTGTTCTAGTGCATCACGTGTCGCTGAAGCCCAGGGGCATGCTGCCCAGCAGTGTTTCCAGGGAGAACTCTGCAGGCGGAGGGAACGGCATGTCGCTGAGCACAGAGCGCCCCATCTCACTGCAGATGAGAGGATGGACACTCACACCGAGAATGCATGATTGCAGGGGAAGCGGGAAGAGGAAATTGGGGACTGATGGAGAGGTAGTGTAACCAGTGGGAAGGAGCCTGTGTTCTGGGTTAGAACAGGTCCACCCATTTCCTCATCTGTAAAATGGGAACAGGAAGTGTCTGTCTCACAAGGTTGATGTGGGTAGGAAAGAGACAACCCTGATAAAGCACTTCTATGATGTCTGGACTTGGTGACTGCTTAGTTTGCCAGGCACTGGTTTACAGATGAAAGTATTCATCCCATTCATACATTCCACACGTCTTTACTGGATATATATATATGTGTGTGTGTGTGTGTGTGTGTGTGTGTGTCGGAGTTGGTCAGGACTAGTGTAGAGTTGTCCTGTCATTTTTTAAAAATTGTGTTATTTTTTAACTTTTTGTTGTAAGACAATTGTAACTCTTAAAACTTACAAAAAATAGTATATGCCTTTCAGCCAACTTCCTGTTATGTTAACATCTTACACGGCCAGGCACAGTGGCTCATGCCTGTAATCCCAGCACTTTGGGGGGCCAGGGCAGGAGGATCACCAGAGGTTAGGGGTTCAAGACCAGCCTGGCCAACATGGTGAAACCCCATCTCTACCAAAAATACAAAAATTAGCCAGGCATGGTGGCGCATGCCTGTAGTCCCAGCTACTTGGGAGGCTGAGGCAGGAGAATCGCTTGAACCCAGGAGGCGGAGGTTGCAGTGAGCTGAGATTGCACCACTGCACTCCAGCCTGGGTGACAGAGTGAGGCTCGATCTCAAAAATAAAAATAACAAAAATAAAAAAATCTTACATGCCCGTAGAACCATAATGAAAACCAGGAAATTAAGCTTGGTACAATACTATTAAGTAAAATACATTTAAGTTTCACCAGTTTTTCCGTCAATGTCCTTTCTGTATACCAGGATCCTATTTCGCATTTAGTTGTCATGTCTCTGGTCTCCTCCAATAACAGTTCCTCAGCCTTTCCTTTTCTTTCATGACCTTGACGCTTTTGAAGAGTACCAGTCTATCGGTTTGCCTTTGGGTTTGTCTGATGTGTTCTCATGACTAGATTGAGGTTCCGCGTTATTGGGAAGGATACCACAGAGGTGATGTGGTCATTATGTCTCGTTACTGGTGATGCTAGCCTTGGTCACCTAGCTAAGCTGTTACCTGGCAGGATACTCCACCGTAACTTACTGTTTTTCCTTTTGTTGAGTTTTTCTGTAGCAGTTTCCCAACCTCAGCGCTATTGGTGTCTTAGCCTGAATAATTCTTTGTTGCAGGGCACTGTCTTGTACAATACAAGATCTTTAGCAGTATCCTTGGCCTCTGCCCCCTATAGCTCGGGGGCACTCCCCCTGGTTGTGACAACCAAAAAATGCCTTTGGACATTGCCAAACATCCTCTGGGTCTTTTATGTCAATGAGTCTACATACACTTTTAGTGTTTCCCGAGCGATGGCTTTGCTCACTTACACATTCTTAGAAAATCATTTCATCTCAGGCTTATATACATAAAACTGAGCTAAGTGGTCCCTGATAATTTTTTTAAATTTCTCTACATTTTGGATATTTTCTCCTTTCTTTTCTTCTTTGTTGTACTTTTCTCCCCTTTTTCCTGTATTGTTTAACAAAAGGTTCATCTACTTTCCCCCCAAAGAGCCAACCCTTATATTTTTCGTTGGTTTTTCTGTTTCACCCTTTTTAATGCCCAGTCTTTGAAATTTGACAAATGCAGAGTTATATAACCAATCAATTTGCAAAACAGGTCCATCGCCCAAAATACCCCCCATGCTCCTTCAAGCTAGTCTCTTCCCCTATTACCAGGAAATCACTGATAATTTTTGTCCTTCTTGTTTTTTTAAAATGTATATTAAAGCATTTTAAATTTTTTTAAAAGGCAAGTTAGTAGTTTCAGCCCGTGTTTAAGAGGCGGGGGTCACACGAGGGTGTGATACTAAGAGACAGAGATCATGGCGGCCATAGTAGAACACTGCCTCCTGCCCCTAAGTGGAGAATGTCTTTATTCTACATGGCATGTGTTCTGTTCCAGCTGTTTTCTTCTCAAATATTGTCTCTGCCCAACTCTTTCTATTCTCTCTTTCTGGGTCTGATTAGACACATACATCAGTATTTCTCACTTGGTTCTTCGGATCTCTTAACCCATCTTTTATATTCCCCACCGCCTTTCCTCTGCAGGCTGCATTCTGGATAATTTCTTCAGGTCTGTTTTCTAGTCACAAATTCTCTCATTCAGGGCTGTCAAAATCCATTGATTTTCTTCAACAATTATATATTTCATTTTTAAATGTTATTTCCAGTTTCTTATATTCAACAGTGTTAATATCTTGCTGCCAGCTTGTTTATGTAATCTCATTTTCTGTTTCTTTATAGATAGTTACTATAAATTCTGTATCTGACAATTTTATTACCTTAACACCTTGGCAGTTTAAATCTTCTGTTTGTTGTTGCTGCTGACCATCACTCACATTACCATGTTTGATTGTGGGTTTATACTTTATTGGACATAACCATGGAATTCTGAGATCCTAAATTACTCTCTTTAGGAGAACTTAAATTTGTTTCAACCAGAACCCCTTTTTCTGAAAAGGGGCTGCTTCTAGCCTTTTCAGAACTGGTAAACACCCTTCCAGATTCCCTGGTTTAACCTGGGTGTCTCAGATAGATCTCCTGACCTTGTTCCATCTGAGATAGGCCAGCCCCAGATGACTTCTCCCAACTGCAGTGCCAACTGAGATATAAGAGCTTTCAAAGGTAAAATGTTAACCACAAAGAAAAAATAGCACAATTGGGTGGTAGAAGGAATGAAAGGGCTGGCATTGGTGTTGGCAGTGAAAGGGTGGGCATTGGTGTTGGCAGTGAAAGGGTGGGTGTTGGTGTTGGCAGTGAAAGGGTGGATGTTGGTAGTGAAAGGGTGGGTGTTGGTGTTGGCAACCAACGCCTGCCCTTTGGGGAACCCACCCTTGCATGTGCTCATCACAGATTGGTATACAGTAGTGTATATGTATAAACACAGCTGGGTATGGGTTTTGTATTTGCTTCCTCAGATATTTCCTTTACTTGGGGGTGAGCTCAGCAATAAGAACTATCCTTTATTATGGTACCCAGCTGTTGTGTACTGGAAGAGCAGCCCTGTCTGCCACAAAGTCTGCTATTCACTGAAAGCAGAAGGTTCATCCATCAGTCACCCTTCTCTTTAGGGTGCCTGCTGCCTGAGCATGATGAATGCATCTCCACCTCCAAGCCCC
Organism: Pan troglodytes; assembly: GCF_028858775.2. Classification (NCBI taxonomy): domain Eukaryota; kingdom Metazoa; phylum Chordata; class Mammalia; order Primates; family Hominidae; genus Pan; species Pan troglodytes. The sequence goes on along the minus strand of NC_072414.2, from coordinate 92,000,554 downwards.
ACCCTTTCATTCCTTCCACCACCCAATTCTGTTATTTTTCTTTGTGCTTAACATTTTACCTTTGGAAGTTCTTATATCTCAGTTTTCACATTTTATCTGTTATGTTTTGCTCTTTCCCCAGCTAGAAAAGACAAAGACATTGATGTACATATAGACAGCCTCCCACGGCCCCCACCCCAGTGCACCTTCTTCCCAGCCGGTTCTTCTCTCTGCCATTTCTGCCTTGTCTGGGTTTCCGTCCCATGCATTCTGTTCTCTAACTCCCATTCCTACGTTGGTTTCAATCAGTACTTTGATCAGTGCTCACTGCTGGCCCATTTTCTATGGGTTCTTCAGTCATTTCTTAGTTGGCCAAAGGTCATCCTCTGGTAACTTCTCCAGAAAGGATTTAACTACTTGTAAGTTCAAAAATCTTTTTCCATTGCCTAAGTACTTGAGCAAGCGTTTAGTTGATATAAATTTCCTGGGCCACATGTTCTGCCTTTCCTTGTGTCTGTATCAGCATCACTCACTCCAGTGCCTGTAGAGAGAGGCTGCTGCAAAGACATCTGCACAGCCCGAGCTCTTTTCCCATTATCTGTGCTGGCTACCCAAAGAGTGTTCTGGTTTATCTCTGAAACCCAGTGACTTTATCAGGACACGCCTCTGGGCTCATTATTTTGCGCCATTTTTTCTTGGGGCTTTGCTTTGCAATCTGAGAATAAGACCTTCCATCATTTCAGTTGAGGGTCTTGAATTTATATTCAAATGCCCTTTCTTTTACATCACTTTAGTTCTCTTCTTTATGAGTCTTGTGCTTCTAACCCAGCTCAGACTCTGTGACCTTCACAAACATTGACCTCCTCATTGGAAAAGTGGAAAAAATAGAGAAAGCCCCCTCCTGCCTGCCTCCCAGGGCTGCCATGAGGCTCAGGATGACAGGAAGCTGAGCACTTTGTCATTTGCAATGCATGACATGAATGCAGGCTGTTGATCTAGAAGGCATCAAGGCGATGACAAGCATTCGTGTAGTCACCGCATCTGTTCAGTCGTGAAAATGTATCATAAGAATGGTGAGGACTTGGCTTGGGTGCAGAGAGCAGTGCTGGTGGCCAAGCTTGGATGAGACGCTGCAGTGCTAACTTCTCCTTTGGTGTCATTCCCATTTTCTTTTATGTTAAGCTGATGACAAAGGTAGCCACTATCCTGACTCCCAACACTGTAGTTCAACATTGTTGTTGAACTGTATGTAAATGAAATCATACAGTATTCCATTGTTCTAATATACCAGCCTTCATCTGTTCTGCTCTTAATGGTCATTTGAGTTGTTTCCAACATGGAACTAATGCAAGTAGTATTTCAGTGAACTTTCTTGACAGTGTCTTTGGTGAACACATACACATTTTTTTCATTATATACTTAAGATTCGAATTGCTGGGTATTAGAATGTGTGTGTCTTCAGCTTTAGCAAATACTGCCAAAGTTTTCCAAAGCTGTTGAACCAAGTTAAAATCTCATTCTCAGCATCCAAGAGGACCCATTGTGCCCCATTGTTCCCAATGAGCAGTGCTCTCCGTCTTCTTCATTCTACCCATTCTGGCTGCTGTGTCAAGGTATCTAATGGTGGTTGTAATTTCCCTTCCCTGATGACTAAAGAAGCTAAGCACCTTTTCATATGTTTACTAGCCATTTAAACATTCTCTTTTATGAAGTGTCTGTTCAAGACTTTTGCCCATTTTTCTACTGGGTCTTTTTCTTAATTGATCTATAGGAGTTTTTTGTTGTTTTAAATCATGTTTTGGATACAAACGCTTTGTTGGTTATACACATTACAAATCTCTTATGTATTGCAAATATATTCTTGTGTTCTTACAGTTGCCTTTTGGTAAACAGAAGTTGTTAATTTTGGCCAGGCGCAGTGGCTCATGCCTGTAATCCCAGCACTTTGGGAGACTGAGACGGGTGGATCACGAGGTCAGGAGATTGAGACCATCCTGGCTAACTCGCTGAAACCCCATCTCTACTAAAAATACAAAAAATTAGCCGGGTGTGGTGGCAGGCGCCTGTGGTCCCAGCTACTCGGAAGGCTGAGGTAGGAGAATGGCATGAACCTGGGAGGCGGAGCTTGCAGTGAGCCGAGATCACGCTACTGCACTCCATCCTGGGCGACAGAGCGAGACTCTGTCTCAAAAAAAAAAAAAAAGTTGTTAATTTTAATATGGTATAATGCATTAGTTTTCTTACTTTATCGTTAGTCCTTTTTGTGTTCTGTTTAAGAAATCTTTGTCTAACCTCATTCTTCTTTTCTTTGATGGTTAGAAAAGTTTCATGAGAAAGCCCTGTCTATAAAATCCATAACAAACAGTTGACACCACCTTCTTCCTCTTTCTCCTGATGGAGTGGTCATTTCTCCTAATCCCAAGTGCTCCTGTCCCATAAATTCTCCCCCTGGGTCAGCCTTGTCTTGTGAGCACATGTCCACACACAGACACCACAGTCTCAAAGAGCTCGCAGGTCAGAGTGCATGGAATCAAATGTTTGATGAGGTGCAGTTCGTCTTTATAGGACCAGCTGTGCTGCACTGGGGCTGTCATCTTTTTACCATTCCTTTGAGGGGTGAACAATCATGGGAACATGCAGGCTTTTCTGAACCGCATGTGCAGTATTCCACTTGAGCCATCCACTTCCTAAAGGGCACAGATCAGCTCCGACATATGTGAAAAATGAGAAGGAGCTGTGGGCTTTTCTTAGCTCTCTTTAAAAGCTCCCTCCAGCTCTGCCTTCCTTCCCTTTCTCTTATTTTTATCCCTTCAACTTCTAAAAATTGTTTGATTTTAGACAGCACAGTTGTGCGTCTATTCTATGCAGATGTTTGAGATTACTTGGAAGAGCAGACCTCTAAACTGAACACGACACCCTTTGCAAACCACATGGTGACCACCCTGCACCAGCTACAGGAGCTCCTTGACCTTCATCCTGCTCAGTGTGAAGCAGCAGGTCCCTGGCCACACCCTGGAGGGTGATGTCTTCCTGCTCCAACTTGGGCCTTTTAGCCATGATTGGGTTTGTCATCCTGGAATCACTGCGTCTTCACAAGATCTTTAAGTACATCTGTTCTCAATTTTCAGACTGTGAGGCCAGGATTTGGGTGCAAGTAGTTTATCTGGGAAGTGATCCCAGGAAGCACTGTGAGGGGGTGAGGGAGAAAGCAGTCAAGAAAGGTGCAATCATGAGTAAGTGACTGCTGTCAGCAGCAGGGCCATCCCCCCAGGACCCTCTGAGAGGCGTGTGGAACTTGCCTCAGTATCATCTCCCTGTCCCCTGGGCGGGTGGGGAGTTGTCCAGCTCCTGTCTCTTATGGTTGAGGTCACTGTCTGCATGTGGTTCCTTCAGAGAGGACACTGGCTGTGTCTGCTTTCATGATTTTGATAAATTGTCTCCTTCTGAGCACTTTGTTGATGCCCAGATTTCCTAATGATACAATTGGGAGTTTGTGTGTTTAAATGCCAATTCCTGTTTTAGTGGAATTATTTTAATTGTGTATTTGTAGATGTTCTGGAAGTTCTGTAGGTAAAATACTATAAAAAATTGTGCACAGCTCAGCTGAGCTAGAAACAGGTGACCGCAGGGAGAACAGAAGTTTGCCCCTGTAACCCTGTCGGGGTACCAGCCCTTCATGGCCCTTCGGGCTGTCATTTCTTGGCCTCACAGTGGTTGCCTACCCATCTGGCCTTGACTTCAGAGTTGCCTCTTCCAGCAAGCCCTCCCTGATGAGGTTTGATTAGATCCTCTTTCTGTGTCCCCTAGACAGCCCCTGGGTATCTGCCTCACCCCTCACTGCTGTAAATGGAAGATGTCTGTTTGCTCATCACTCCTGGGAGGCAGGGGCTGCTGCTCCTGGCCAGGGCTGTGCCTCTGATATCTCCTAGGCCCTCGATGGTTGTTGGAGCTGTTGAACTCAACTCCGTGAGACAAGCCCTCCTAGGAGTAGATGGACAGAATTTTGTTGAGCTATATGAGCCAGTTCAAGTGATGCACTGATATTTTGGACATACAGACTTATGACCCTCTGGCTTCCCCATACGTTTCGAATCCCAAATTTGAAACAATGGTTGGGCCACACCTCTGACCCTAGCTGTGACCTGTGAGTGTGGGTGTTCTTCACAATTATGGTTCCTTCCCTTGTCCTGCAGCATCTAATGTGTGCTGGACTGTGGTGCCTGGTAGAAGGAGACACATCCTGCAAGACCAAGCTGGACCCTCCCCTGGATGGCACCGAGTGTGGGGCAGACAAGGTAACCTCTGACTTCCCACTGCCCCCAACAGGCAGCTCCACATCTCGCAGGCAACTGGCACCTCTTCTGAAACACAATCTGTACTCTACTTAGGAGCCCCTGAAACATTCCCCAGGCGGCACAGAAATGCCCATGGAGGCCACTCCGGGCACAGAGTGGTGCCTACATCACCTCATTCCTTTTTCTTATAAGATACAAGTATCATTTACTTAATATTTTTGTTAGATTAACTCCTTTCGTCATGTAAGAAAATTTACTTAAAAGGAACACTTTCACCAGTATATTTCAAATGGAAAAACAACATCACCTGCTATACACAGTAGGCTCTCGTAAAAATAATTCAGTGAGAACAGTGTTATCCAATTCTAGCTAAATGTTGAGAGAATGAGCTTGTTCCTCATGTGCAGGAGAGATGGGGAGGTGCTGGAGAGAAGGGGTGTTCGGGATCTGCAGCCCCAGGACCTCTCTCCAGTCTTATTGCAAGAATTGAAAGAGTTGAAAAAGGAGTAAAGGTTTGCTCTGATGCCGTGATTGGGAACCACAGAAATCACACCTAGCACCTCAGGGTATGTGCTGTGCACTTTGAGAAATTGTTTTATAGGGCTGGCCTTGAGTTATCCTCAGAAAGAACCAAGGTTCCCTCATGTGGAGCTGGCTGTGCCATCGCCAAGCAGCAAACACAACTCTCAAGTTCACAAGCTCGACCGGGGCATGCCGCCTCCCAGCGAGAAACGCACTCACGTCAAACAAAGTTTGCAGAAGCCCAGGTCTCTTCAAGAGCTACGTAGATTAATCCTTTTCCTGGGATTTAGAAAATCCCCATGGAGCACATCCATCTGAAAGTTGAGGGCAAAATCCAAACCCTACAGCGATATGAGTGTCAGTTTGAGGAAGTAAGGCATGTCTCTAAAATTAGCAAACGTGCAAACCCTGAAATAGACTGTACCTTTATGTAAATTTAGCAAATGGGTTCTTGGCAGCATGGCATTTCGGGGCCTGGCGGGCTGGAGTGAGCAGCTTTGCTGAGTGCCTGGGCCCCGACCCTCCCCGCTGTGTTTCAGTGGTGCCGCGCGGGGGAGTGCGTGAGCAAGACGCCCATCCCGGAGCACGTGGACGGAGACTGGAGCCCGTGGGGCGCCTGGGGCATGTGCAGCCGAACATGTGGGACGGGAGCCCGCTTCCGGCAGAGGAAATGTGACAACCCCCCGTAAGTCCCCTGACCAGCCATACACCAACGTGCCACGATTGGAGTTTCCCAACAGCAGCTCTCGCTGCCTCACACAAAGCAGGGTCTGTCTCCCGCTGAGCAGTAGAAGATAAGGAAAATGAAACCCAGCCAAGGTCCGGGGTGCAGGGGCCTCGTGTGTGTCAAATGACATCTCAGCTTAAATTGCTCTTTCTGTGAACATGGATACAGTAGAGTCTGGGGTGAGCTGACTCCCTCATTCCTTCCCTGGGCCCCAGTGGAAAGGTTTTCGGAGGCAGCTGTATGACAGTCCCTCTGGCCTGCCCGTGGTTCAGCAAGTCCAGGGTCATTCCACACTGGCTGGCTGCTGATGTGGGAGCAGCCTGGTGGTTCATGAGTCACAGAGTGTCTGGGTGCAGCTGTCTTCCTCATCCTAATATTTGTCAAGGGTCCTCCTGTAACTGTTAGAAAAAAAGTCATTTAGTTTTTTTCTCTTTGGCTTCTTTTTATTGACTCTGATGACACCATGACCTTTCCTGTTCACCTTTGTACATTTGTTCCACGAAACTCAGGGATCGATTTTGGGCTTGATGGTGATAGTTCCATCAGCAGATTTTTCCCTTGTCTTCTTGAAGTTTCCCATTTCTTTCTTTTTTTTTTTTTTTTTTCTTTTCGTACTTTAAGTTCTGGGGTACATGTGCAGAATGTGCAGGTTTGTTCCATAGGTATACACGTGCCATGGTGGTTTGCTGCACCCATCAACTCGTCACCTACATTAGGTATTTCTCCTAATGCTATCCCTCCCCTTGCCCCTCAACCCCCTCGACAGGCGCCGGTGTATGATGTTTCCCTCTCTGTGTCCCTGTGTTCTCATTGTTCAGCTCCCACTTCTGAGTGAGAACATACAGTGTTTGGTTTTCTGTTCCTGTGTTAGTTTGCTGAGAATGATGTTTTTCAGCTTCATCCATGTCCCTGCAAAGGACATGAACCCATCCTTTTTTATGGCTGCATAGTATTCCATGGTGTACATGTGCCACATTTTCTTTATCCAGTCTATCATTGATGGGCATTTGGGTTGGTTCCAAGTCTTTGCTATTGTGAATAGTGCCACAATAAACATATGGCTGCATGTGTCTTTATGGTAGAATGATTTATAATCCTTGGGTATATACTCAGTAATGGGATTGCTGGGTCAAATGAAGCTTCCCATTTCTTACCATTTCTTTTAATGATCTGTTTTATGCCTTGTGTGTCAGCAGTTGCAGCACATCAATTTTGAAAACGAGCAAATTCTAAATAATGACTATAAAGAAATCTCCACAATTAAGTCCTGTTGATGGATAATTAGCAAATGCCTCTTATGTTTAAAAATCCTGATGCCCAGGTCATACCCCAGCCTGATCAAATCACAGAACACTAAGGGTGGGACCCAGGAATTGGATATTTTATCTTCCCAGGTGACTCCAACAGCAGCCAGTGTTGGAACCTCTGGATTAAAGGAAGGATTATGCTCCTAGTTTGGTCAGTGACAGGAACACCATTTTCCCAGCAATGCTATAAGAATTGGCATTGTGTATTAATTATGTCTTATTAAAACATTTCCCTCTAGCACCCAGCAGAGTGCGGGGCACATAGGTGTTTAGTCTGTTAGGAATGACTTTTTTTTTTTTTTTTGAGATGGAGCCTCACTCTGTCCCCCAGGCTGGAGTGCGGTGGCTCAGTCTCGGCTCACTGCAACCTCCGCCTCCCTGCTTCAAGTGATTCTCCTGCCTCAGCCTCCCAAGTAGCTGGGATTACAGGAGTGCGCCACAACTCCCACCTACTTTTTGTATTTTTAGTAGAGATGGGGTTTCGCCATGTTGCCAGGCTGGTCTTGAACTCCTGACCTCATGTGATCTGCTCACCTCTGCCTCCCAAAATGCTGGGATTACAGGTGTGAGCCATCATGCCCAATCCAGGAATGACTTCTTAATTAAGGGCATAGATGGGTAGATGATTAGAAACCCTGTTTAGCTAAATGGTGGGAAATTAATAGGTGGTTGCAGTTTTTGCATTACTCTGTGTTGAAGTTAGTAGTTTGACCTCTGGCCCCGTGAAGAGAGGGCTGGGTTTGGAGTCATGGCATTGGGCCTGACCTTGTTGGTTAATGGTCATGTGACCTCACGACTCTTCTGTTCCCTGGCCTTAGTTCTGCCCACTAGAGGGAGCGGACATGGTAGAGTGGGAAGAGCCAGGCTTCAAAGCCAGGACAGATACATCTTCAAATCCCAGCATGACAACTTTTTTTTTTTTTTTTTTTTTTGAGACGGAGTTTCGCTCTTGTTGCCCAGGCTGTAGTGCAATGGCGCGATCTCGGCTCATCACAGCCTCCACCTTCCAGGTTGAAGCGATTCTCCTGCCTCAGCCTCCTGAGTAGCTGGGATTACAGCCATGCACCACCACACTCGGCTAATTTTGTAATTTTAGTAGAGATGGGGTTTCTCCATGTTGGTCAGGCTGGTCTCAAACTCCTGACCTGAGGTGGTCTGCCCACCTTGTCTTCCCAAAGTGCTGGGATGACAGGTGTGAGCCACTGTGCCTGGCTGCCAGCATGACTTCTTATAGCGCCGACTGCTGGTACTTGTCTCTTCATCTGAAACTTGGAAGAATTCATGGGAATGCACAGAAAGTCCTTGGTGTGTATTTAATAAGCAGCCGCTCTTGTTATTAGCACTCACAGAAGAACGAGGATGGTACCAGTTGCCCTTCCCTGTCTAAGGCTTTGTTAAGTGCAGAGAGAAATTGGCAGGGATTGTGGTTGTCATGGGTGCTCCACGTTTGTGATTGGAGTTTGTGGGTCCTAGTGGAAGACTGGTCTTCTTGGCACGTTACGTGTCTTATCTCATAACAGGTGACACCCAGTAAACATCATAGCAGGAGGATATCAGAACCTCTGAATGTCTGAAGGAGCCAGTGTCCTGAGACTGTCAACATTTAAGTTGTCTCTAGGCGAGGGCAACATTTGCAAGAATAAGATGTTATCAACGCTATGCAAATGCCATAGGTGCCTCTTTGAAGGGAACTGGTGTTGTCTGCCTTCTCGGGATGACATTAGCTAGGGCTTTCCTGGCATTGGTAGCCCAAAGACAAGGCTTTCCAGAGCTTTTTGCCTTCATGTCTTGGCAGGACCCCTGTCACCATCTGAACTGCTTCCTGCCCTGCCCACCCATGGTTGCTCTGGGATACCACAGGGGCATTTTGCTCTTGGGGGATCCTAAACACCACCCAGTTCAGACAGCGGCATTAGTGTACTCTCGCTGGCCTGCCCTGCCATGGGGTTTCTTATATTGGGATTCTCACCCCATTCTCCCAGGTCCCATGGCCCCAGGAGAGAGGCTGTTCTGTAAATCACAAAGTTGTGAAAATCTTTCACTCTTCTTCTTCATCAGGTCCTCCCTCTCCCTCGCCATGATAGTCGCGGCTGTTCTCTCCCTTGCTTTTTCCTGTATTTCATCATTGAGGAATGGGAGAATTTGCAGGGCCTCGGTACACAGACAGCTGAGGGTTTGTGGGTCTCAGCACGTCGGATTGTTAGTCACTGATGCACCTTCACATCCAATCTCTGTTGTCCAGCAGCATCGTCCTGTGGGGCAGGGTGATGGCAGAAGGAACAGAAAGAGCCTGCAGCATTCCCACTCCTCCCAGCCGCGTGCCCCTTCCTGATGAAGCCTTTCCAACATGAAGCCTTCAGTAAACCTTGCCAGGGCCTGAACTCTGCTAGGTGTGGGCCTGCAGTGAGAAGCAAAGACAGATAAAATCCCTGCCTACCCACAAGGGATGCAGTCCCACCAACTCCCCTTTGTTCTCTCGCAGACACTTCAAACAGGACCCTTTCTAAACTGGGACCTCTACTCCTAGCCCACATCTCCCCTCTCAGTAAATAGCACCACCATCCTTGCATTGCTTGAGTCCAAAGCCCGTGAGACCATGCAGTTTCCTCTTATATCCTTTCTGCCTCCTCCACGTCTGGTCACGAGGAGGGTGGTGAATGCAGCAGACCTGCACCACGCACTGGGTTCCCTTAGGCATTTATGTAGGAAATTATTGAATGCAGCCCCATGGGAGAGGTATTATTTTTATCTTCATTGTACAGAAAAAAAAAAAAAACTTTATTAGGGGGCCGAGCCCAGTGGCTGATGCCTGTAATTCCAGCACTTTGGGATTCTGAGGCAGGTGGATCACCTGAGGTCAGGAGTTCAAGATCAGCCTGGCCAACATGGTGAAACCCTATCTCTACTAAAAGTACGAAAATTAGCCAGGTGCGGTGGCGCGTGCCTGTAATCCCAGCTACTTGGGAGGCGGAGGCAGGAGAATCGCTTGAACCCGGGAGGTGCAGTTTGCAGTGAGCTGCGATCACACCACTGCACTCCAGCCTGAGTGACAGAGTGGGACTCCATCTCAAAACAAAACTAACACACAAAAAATAGAATCATATTGAAGTTTGGTAACTTGCCCAACGTCACACACGAGGCAGCGGCAGGCCAGGTTTGGAGCCCAGTTCTAGAAACCAGAAGTCCAAAATCAAGGTGTCAGCACAGTGCTTCCTTCTTGAAACTCCAAATGTGAATCCGTTTCGTGGCTCCCGGCAACCCTTGGCCTCCCCTGGCTGGGAGGTGCATCACCTCCATCTCTGCCTCTGACTTCACGTGGTCTCTTCTCTGTGTGTCCTCTCACCTTTTCTTCCCTTGGAAGAACGCTTGTCATTGGATTTAGGGCCCACCCAAATCCGGGATGGTCTCATCTCCAGATCCTTAGATTAATTACATCTGCCAAGACCCTTTTGCCAAATAAGGTCTCATTTGCAGGTTCCAAGTGGACTATCTTTTGAGGCGGAGGGGACCCACCATTCAGCCCCCTACAGCCTCGAAGCCTCCTTTGTGCTCTCGGCCACAGCATTCTAACCCCAGGACCCTCCCCAGTGCTGTCTTCCCTTTCCTTAACTTGCCTTTTCCTTTCTTTGGGTGTTAATGTAAATGTCTTCTCAAGAGATCTCTGTCCCTGACAGCCTGCTTAAAATGGGGTGCTGCTTAAGTCTCCGTCGGCACCTCTTCCTTACGTTACACGTGTTACAACAGCTGTTATTGTTGTTATGTATTTGCTCACTTGTTTTGACTGTGTCCTCCCCACTGGCCTTTGAGCTGAGCTCTGTGCAGGCCCAGGACAGGCCACACCTGTTTGGACACCATGCTGCCTTCCGTGCCTACAGCACAGCGGCCACTCCATAAAATGTGCTGACTGCCTTCCTGCCTGGACGTGCACTTGCCCCAGAAAACCAATCTGTCTGCACTACCAGTGCCTCCAAAACACATCCCTAATATCATTTTTTCACTGAAACACAAAGCTGATCATAAACGATTAGGCCAAAGTGGCAGACCACCAGGTAGGCCTCATGCCCTTGTATCATCTCCCCTCACTGAGGCCCAGATGCTATAAACGGCCACATGAGGCCTATCTGTCACCTGTTGTGCCTGCCCTTCTCCAGCAAGGTGGCATCTCAGTCTGGAGTGCTCGGCATCACCTTGAGAACAAGCTTCAACACAGAACCCAGCCTTGTTTTTCCCCAGTAAGAGAAGTGATACCTTTTTGCTCCTATAATATTTACACCTTGGTAGTCTGTTCGATCTTTCACAGTGGCAATGTAGCTCTTTTTTCTGTTGTGAATGAAAACAACATGCTCCTTTTTCCTATGTAGTTTTCTATGGAGTTTCTTGCCTCCATGGATCCAGCCCAGGTGAATGGGAAGAGGCGGGACAGTCCTTGGGTGGGTGGATTACCAGCCATCTTGGGGGCTTCCCAAAGGGACGCAGGATGTGGTGTGTTTTATGAAGTCCAGGCTGCAGCCTCCAGCCTGCTTCTGCAGGATGCCCTGATGGTAGTGATTGTTACAAAGCGCAGCTGAGCAGGGCCTCAGAGCCAAGCTCTGACAAAAACAACGTCCTCTCCCCGTCTCACTCCTTAAATCACCAGGCCTGCTGCCTAGAGATTTCACAAGGATGTCCCAAATTCACTGCTATGTAGTCTCAGGCTTGGAACACTCCCACGACCCCCTTCTCACCCCCTTCACTTTATATTCCTGGCTCTGCTCCCTGTCTTCTGCAGCTAGTTTATTCACTGTCCAAAAATACTGGCAAGAGAGTCCCCCCACACACAATTATTTTTTTTAGTCTTGGTCTTCACAGCTCTTGGAGTTTTTATTTTTTGCTAGCTGACGTGGAAGCCTTAGGGACCATCGGTGTTTCCAAAGCGACTTCCTAGGCCCGTCCTTTCCTGCTATAATTTATGTTGCTGTTGGTGGGAGTTACGTCAGAAGACTGCAGGGTAGAAAATGCATCTCTAATTTACCTTCTGTTACCCCTCGACAGTTTGTGTGTGGGGAAGAGCTGGGGAGGGAGGGGAGAGGAAGGCTCAGATGCACTTGTATGAAAAGCCAGCTGCATCCCAGCAGGTGCAGCAGGGGCAGGAGAGTGGAGTGCAGAGCTGGGACACAGCAGGGTCACCATGAGGTGCAGCCCACATGCACCAGAAAGGGAGAGGAAGGCAGCTAGCCTGCTAAGACGGCAGGAGGACGGCTGGTGTAAGGTTATGTGCCTGTAACTGGTTTTTGCTTCCACAGTGAAACCCCATCTATGTGCTTTCCATGTGCCAGCGATCTGGCATTCATATGGATAATTTTTAAAAATTTAAGTATTCTACACTGAAGCATAAGTTACATGTGTTACTTGGACACCTTTCAGAGGAGGCCTTAAAACTGGGATGTCTGCTGCCCTGAGGGTGCGTTAGCAGCTCGCAGCACTTCTGAAACCCTATGGCTTTGCCCTGCTCTCTTCTCAGAGCTCACAGAGCCAGGGGCCGCCAGGGCAGGGACCAGAACTGCCAGGTTTGTACGGAGCGTCCTGTGTCTCTGGATGGTGAAGCTGGTCCGAACTGCTGTTGTGACTTTATCTTCTGGTCTGTCTTCATTTAATACAGCAAACCTGAAAATAAAAAGTGGCATCTTTCTCTTCCAGCCTGTCTTGATTCTACCTGTCCATCTACTCTCAAAGAAAGGGGCAGATGTTCTGCCATGTGATCCTGTTGATCTCAGCAAACCTTTGCTGCTTCTCTGCTCTGTGCTTGTGTCTATCAAGGCCCCGAGGACTCCACTTCAGCAGGAGACGGTCCTTGTTCTGCAGGCGCTTGGGAAATGTGGGGGTAGAGCTCACCTTTCTCTCCACGCCTTCAGTTTCTCACCAAAGCCTCTCTACCTTACTCTTTTGCTTATTTTTAAACAAACTTATGAAGGTAGAGTATACAAAGAAGCACAGCTCCGTGCACAGTATTGCTCATCACGGTCGAGCATGTGTGTTGGGGCGCACGTGCAGGTATATGTCAGTACAGTAGGAGGGCAGTCGCTGGCCCCTGGGGCGCGCATGTGTGACCACATAACAGCTGCCAGCTTTGCAGAATGGCCGTGCCATCTCCATTGCCGTGGCTGGGGTGGCTTTCTACTTGCCCCATGTCCTCACTGACACCGGTGTTGTCAGTAATTCTCTCTGGTTTTGGCCATTCTGATGCGTGTGTAGCAGTATCTGGCTGGGGAATTGGTGCTTTCCTCATCAACAGTGAGGCTGAAGTTCTGTTTCCTTATTTGCCATTTGGATATCCTTTTCTTGTGAAGTACCCATGCAAGCCATTTGGTTTTGTATCTAAGCTTCTATTTTATTCATGTTTAGGAGTCCTAGAACAGGCCTGGCACAGTGGCTTATGCCTATAATCCCAGCAGTTTGGGAGGCCAAGGCACGTGGATCACCTGAGGCTAGGAGTTCATGACTAGCCTGGCCAGCATGGTGAGACCCCATCTCTACTAAAAATACAAAAAAAATTAGCCGGTCATGGTGGCGCACACCTGTAATCTTAGCTACTCAGGAGGCTGACCCACAAGAATCACTTGAACCCAGGAGGCAGAGGTTATAGTGAGCCGAGATCTTACCACTGCACTCCAGCCTGGACGACAGAGCAAGACTCTGTCCAAAAAAAAAAAAAGTCCTAGAACAGAAAAACTAGAAACTATTGATTGATAGTAAAAATTCAAATTAAAAAACCCATCACACCCCGATGACTGGTCAGTGAGTCAGACTGTCCTTCAGGCCTCGTGGTGGCCGATGGGCAGCCCCTCCCAGAGGCAGAGGCAGGGCGCCTGTTCCTGCTGGGTCCAGAAGCTCTTGCACGCTACATTTCTTCTCTCCACCTCTTGCTCGTCAGCCAAGTGGTTATGTCACCTGTTGGAGCGTTGATTTCCTCACCCAAAGGGTGCAGTCAGGAGCACCTTCTGATTCTGTGTGTGGATTTAGTGAAGTAATGGTTAGAAGGGCCAGCCAAATGGGAGCCCTCTGGGCGTGTCGGCTGTTTTATGATCACTGTTTATGTGAAAGTGCCTCTTGCCTTGAAGTTTCTTCCCGGTCCTCAGGGATCAGTCCTCATTTCAGGATGAGATTGCAACTTGTTGGCTGTCCCCTGGAGGCCTCATGGGACCTTGGAGCCTTGTTGCCCGGTAGGGCTGCGCCTTCCTGCCCTCACAGGAGAGGCTGAGGGAAAGACCGGACCCACCTTCAGCTCCTGGGAAGGGATAACTCTATCACGAATCTCTTATATTAACTGTTCTTTATTTTAGCCCTGTCAAGCTGGCTTTCTGTCGTTTTAGTCTCCCTAGTTGTGTTTTGTTTTTCTCCTTACTGCGTAGCTCAGAGCAACTTCCAGAGTGAGTAAGAGCCCTGCCCTCTGCTCCTGAGACTGTGTGAGGGTGGTCTCTCCAGTTGCTTTTGGGGATTTGGTCCCCTGCTGCACTCGCTGGCCCCGCACACTGTCTCCTGAAGCCCCCGTGTCCACACAATTCAGGCTTTATCCACCCAGCCCAGTGTGGGGTCCTTGGGAAAGTTGGGGCCTCCTTTGAGTCCTCCCCCAGAACTTCTGTCAGGTAGCCATCTGTGGAAACTGCCAGCCACACCCTCCCCCACAAGGATTCTCCTTCTGTCTTCTCTATGCCGCAGAGGGAGGGTGCCTCTTTCTGTTGTCTCAGGACCAAGGTACAGTTGACTCCTGAACAACATGGGTTTGAACTGTGCAGGTCCACTTACACATGCGTTTTTCTGTCTCTGCTGCTCCTGAGACAGCAGGACCAACTCCTCCTCTTTCTCAGCCAACTCAATGTGGAGACGATGAGGAGGAAGGCCTTTATGATGATCCACTTCCACTTCATGAGTAGGAAGTATATTTTCTCTTCCTTGTGATTTTCTTAATAACCTTTTCTCTAGCTGACTTTACTGTAAGAATATAGTATAAAACACATATAACCTACAAAACATGTTAATTATGTGATCAACAAGACTTCCAGTTGGTAATAGGCTATTAATAGTTAATTTTGGGGGTGTTAAAAGTTATATGTGGATTTTCTGCTACATGTGAGGGGTCAGCATTTCTAACCCCCACATTGTTCAGAGGTCAGCTGCACATGCAGGAGGCCCGCACTGATGTGACCGTAGAGGCCCTGTGTTATAGAGACAGTCATAAAAAATGAAGGACCGCAAGTGGGGTCCTGCCGCATAGCAATTGGGGATTATTTAGGTAGCAAATTGTGTACCTAGTGGATGACTTCTCTCCTTTCTCATGTCGTTCAAAATAATGACTTAAAACTGAAGAAAGTCAGTTCCTGTGGTCATATTTTTAAATCAGGGAAAGTTCAAGGAAATATTAGCTATAACAGGTGGTTGGAGTAATGCGAACTTACTAAGAGGTAAAGAGAACTCTAAAGAATACAGGAAGAGCAGATGCAGGTAGCATCCTGTGTCTTTAGGTCTGAGGCAGAGCACCCAAGGAAGAAACAAATCTGTATGACAGTGACTCACACACAGCTACTGTGAAGGACATACAGTAGCTGCTACCACAGTTTTGTCCAGGGATGAAATTCCTTGGACCTTGTTAGAGAGGGTGCAACTGGGGCCCACTGAATGAGGGAGAGGCTTGTAGAGGTTCTGTACTGGTGGAACTCTCTGGGAAGCCACACTTAAGATGTCAGGGAAAGGTTCCAAGGGAAGAAACTGCATCTCCAACCAGAATAGGAATCTATCCAAAAAGTTGGTGTGCTTGGAAGCTACCCACTGGAGTACAGGAGAATGCTGTCCACAGGGAGGTGGAATGCATCACAGGCCGCTGAAGAAGCATGCTGAGAGAAGCCACATACCAGGACCAGGGAGAAAAGCCTGTTCCTCCTGCATTCAGGTTTCATCTAGTATCCTTTCGTTTGAACTTGAAGGACTCCCGTTAGCATTTATTGTAATGCAGGTCTAGTGGTAACAAACTTTCTCCATTTTTTGTTTATCTGGGAATGTGTTAATTTTCACCTTGATTTTTGAGGGACAGTTACATGGATATAGAGTTCTTGCTTGACAGTTCTGTTCTTAGGCACTTTAAGTATATAAGCACATTTCTTTTTGGCCTTCAAGGTTTCTGGTGAGAAATTGGCTAATAATCTTGTTGACGATCCCTTGTATGGGATATGTCACTTCTCTCTTGGTGCTTTCAAGATTCTCTCTTTGTCTTTTGGCAGTTTAATTACAATGTGTCTTAGTATGGGTCCTTGTATCCTACTTGGAATTTCTCGAGCTTCTTGGATTTATAGAGTCACGTCTTTCTTTACATTCAGTAAGCTTCAGCCATTATTTCTTCAAATCATCTCTTAACCCTTTCTCTCTTTTTTCTCCTGAGACTCGCTTAGTACCTACATTGATCCACTCGATGGTGTCCCACAGATATGTCTGCTTACTTTTCTATATTTTTTTCTTTTTACTTCTCAGACTCAGCAATTTCAATTGTCCTATATTCAAGTTTGCTAATTCTTTCTTCTGCCTGCTAAAATCTTCTCTGAACTGGTGGATTTTTCATTTCAGTTCTTATACTTTTCAATTCCAAAATTTATCTTTGTTTCCTTAACTTCCATATCTTTATTGATATTCTCATTTTGTTTATAGATTGTCTTCCTGTCTTTATCTGTGCCTTCATTTGGTTCCTGAGCATTTTTAAGACAGTTGTTTTAAAGTATTTGTCTAGCAAGGCCAACATCTGGGTTTCCTCAGGGACAGGCTCTGCCAATACATTTTGTTCTTTTTGAATGAACCATACTTTCTGTTTCTTTGTATGCCTTGTGATGTTTTCATTAAAAACTAGACATTCAAATCTTAGAATGCAGTAACTCTAGAAATAGATTCTACCCCTTCCCCAGGGTGTTTGGTTTGGTTTTGTTTTATGATTTAGTGGTATCTCTGGATCAGGAATCAACCTGAAGTGAAAGCTGAAGGTCTTATGAGGTCTTTTTTGAACCTGTATCTTTTCCTAGCCATTGCTGGTGGCTTTCTAAGTTCTTCTAGATGAAGTTGCTTTTAAATGTCTTTGTGCCTAAATGTCTGGCTCCTAAAAGGAAAAAGGAAGGAAATCCCCTGGAAGCCACTTCACCTGGTGGAGGTTACAGCAATGTCAGCCATCTTCTGCATCTGCACCTTAACAACTGCAAGTAGCAATCAACAGTCAGAACACAGAAACCAGATATTTGGAAGATAAGGTTCTTACTGCTCACCCTGACTCCAGAAAGTTGCAACAGGAGCACAGACATAGCTGCCTGCCTTGTGGATGAAGGATGGGCAGTAACTGTTACCACACTAAAGGCTGAAATTGAGCAAAATTAACTGAAATTGACCTGGCTTTCCCCTGGAAGCTGCAAGCCTTCAAGTAGACTGCAGAGTTTCAAAATAGTTTCTTCAGGTAGTTTTTGCCAGTGTGAGTATTGTCTGGATGGAGAACTGGATTCCTGCTGCTTCCTCCTCAGCTCTCTTCCTGACATCATTCCCTCTGTTGGTCATTTTAAGATCAGCTCTGATAATATAGTTCATGTCAGTCTAGTGCTTATTGGAGACCCTCCTGTGCAATGCTCTCTGCTGAGAACACAGAACCCAGATATTTGGAAGATGAGATGCTTCCAGATAAGAGGAACAGGAGGAAGACAGCTCTCCATTTCATAAGGTTGGTGGTAAGCAGCATAGCAGATACCCAAACAAGATGTGGAGATGCTCCAGGTAGGAAGGAAAAATAGGGTGGAGGTGGCCTCAAAGATCGACAGAGGGTTAGGAGGTGGGAAGTGGGGATTACGGGGCCTGTGAGCTAGATAAGGGGCCGCATAGAGACTGCCTGTTGGAGAAGTTGTCAGGGAGAAGCAGCAGAAGCAGATGTGGAGGGAGGTGTGCCGAGGCACGTGTGGTATCCCATGTGCTCCGCCTCCAGACCCACTTGCTTCTGGATCCAGTTCTCTTACATCATATCACATCATATCTCCTCTCCACCTCCTCACTGTCAGGGGTGAAGGTAATTGTTGTATGCGGGTTAGGCAGATGTAAAACTGGAGAAATCAGCTACTGGAAAGGGAGGAAACTGAAGTGTAAAAGGAAGCTCGATAACCACTCAGGAAGTTAATCACGATGTTCACCAATCACAGTCTATACTCAAGTGTGTAGGAAATGTAGCTTTCTTTATTCTTCTACGAACCCACCTAATTTGTATTTCTTTACTCCCTTCCAGTCCGTGTTTTGTTCCTCATGACTTCGTGTCTGCCCTGCTTTCCCTTAGTCTGCATGTAAGTTCCGCGAGGAGCATCTGGTCCTTGTGTCGTCCGGTTCCTTAGTTTCCTGGGGCTGCCATAACAAAGGACCCCCAACCAGGCGGCTTCAACAACCAAAAGTTATTGTCGTACAGTCCTGGAGGCTGGAAGTCCAAATCAGGGTGTCAACAGGGTTGGTTTCTCCTGAGCACTGTGAGGGAGAATCTGTTCCAGGCCTCTCTCTCAGCTTCTGGTGGCTTGCTGACAATGTTTGGCATTCTTTGTGTGTCTCTCTGCCTGTCTCTCTCTCTCTGTGTGTGTGTGTGTGTGTGTGTGTGTGTATCTCCAGATGTCCCCTTTTCATAAGGACACTTCATATTGCATTAGGGGCTCAACCTACTCTAGTATAGCCTCATTTTGACTAATTTTGTCTGTGCCCTGTTGGCCCTGTTTCCAAATCGGGTTGCACTCTGAGGCACTAGAGGTTAGGACTTCTGCATAGAGTTTTGTGGGGGCCCAGTTCAGCTTGAAACGTTGTGCCATGCTGCATCTGCTGCCTCACTCGTTCCTTCTCTGGTGCCCGCTCGTGGGGACTCACTTATTGCCAGGGTGATGTTTCTCCTACTGATCCATGTGGCTCTTGGGGGCCAGCCCTTCTGTGCTCCTTCCATGCAGTGTTCCATGGCACAGGATTTGATTCATTCTGTCTGCCAATGGTACCTGGCCCAGGCTGCCTGGGGAGGCTGTCTGAGGCCCCTTCTGCCTAAACACACCATGCAGTCATTTCTCTGGAACTGATGCCTCCCTTGCCTTCTAGACAGGAAGCAGAACACAAGGCCCCTCTGTTCTCAGATTCCATAAACCTTCTAGAGGGTTAGCCGTTGCCTAACTGGAAGACCAGCAGAGCTCAAGGCCCCACTATGGGGCCACCAGTAGGTTTAATCTCTCCAGATCTCTTCTTCTCCTGGGGGAGGGAACTGTTTTCTAGTGTATATGAGGTAGACAGAAGTATGAAAGGGGCCTTTCTCCTCAGGATATTTTCTCCAAGACAACTGGGTAGACCAGGAGTTGGCAAAAGTAAGGCTCGTGGGCCAAATCTGGCTTACCACCAGGTGTTTATAAAGTTTTATTGGGACACAGCCATGCCTGTTCTTTTACATGTTATCTCTAGCTGCTTTTGTGCTACAGTGGCAGTTGAGTGATTGGAGACTATTTGGCCCACAAAACCAAAAATATTTACTATCTGGCCCTTCACAGAAACATGTTTTCAACCCCTGGTGTAGACCTTTATAACACAAAAGCCCAAAGGCTTCTGCCCTCTTCTGCTGTTATATCTCTCCCCTAAAGCACCAGTCCCAGGGTGGTCTTGCTCTCTGAACATGAAAAATGGCAAAGGAAGAAAAAAAAATACACAACACGAAATGGCTAATGTGTCCAGATGACATTTGGCCAACAGGTGTGTGTGATTTGTGGAAATTCATTGAGCAGAACTGTTCGGATGTGTGCCCTTTTCTTTCTTTCATAGACTGAATTTCAATAAAAAGTGCGAGGGGTGGGAGTGGATAAGAAATCTTATTCCATCATGATGACCTTGACATCATGGAAACGAATGGAACCACTGAGGTTGCCCAGGTTGTCAAGGACACCCTGGGGCCTTGCAGAAGCACAGGGCAGAGCCATGCTTTGCCAGCCAGGCCCTCACACGTGTGGACTTGGCCAGTGAACACAGTCTGGAACTCCAGAATGGCTTAAAACCCCAGCCTCAGCACAGAGCATCTAGGATCCAAGACCATAGCATTGACCATGTGTGGTCTCACACCTGCCCAGGTAAAGGTAGCACAGCCCGGATCTAACTGGTCTCCACTCAAAGCCCATGAGCAGTGAACTTGTTGTTCTTATTCTTTTCATTATAAAGTAAACGAGCTATGTATTTACTCATCCTGAAACTTAACCTCCAGAGTATACCTGGGGGGCATTTTAAGGTCTTCATTTCAGAGAAGACCCCTGCAGAACACACACACACCCTCTCCAGAAGTGTCCCTTGGGTTTTCAGTGTTACCCGTGGCCAAATTTTAAGTTCAGATGAAGGACGCAATGTGTGGATCTTGCCAAACTCATACTCACTGCCTTCTTTTTCCATATGACCTTGATTTGCAGTTCTCAGATGCACCTTTCAGAGGGCTCACTTAAACATGCCGGCAGTGTGGGTCTGGGATTGTGGGCATTTGGTCTGTAACAGCAGAGAGGGGGTGGCTTTGGAAACCTTGCCCTGCCCCCTTCCCCTCCTCCTCCTGGCAAGAGAGATGGAAACAGCTCTCCTGCCCTTCGGTCACACCACCTGGTTAACGCAGACCTTCTTCTTCCTTCTAGCCCTGGGCCTGGAGGCACACACTGCCCGGGTGCCAGTGTAGAACATGCGGTCTGCGAGAACCTGCCCTGCCCCAAGGGTCTGCCCAGCTTCCGGGACCAGCAGTGCCAGGCACACGACCGGCTGAGCCCCAAGAAAAAAGGCCTGCTGACAGCCGTGGTGGTTGACGGTAAAGGCATATGGCATGTCCTTGCATGGCAGCCTCCTGTCCTCCCCTAGGAACATAAAAACTACCTAGGGAAGCCGGGGGGCATCCCTTTCCCAAACCAACCCAGCAAGACACTCCAGTCCTCTGCCCAGCTCAGCTGTGGCCCAACTTTGTAAGTTGTGGGGTTGACCTTGAATGACCCAGCTCTCTGAGATGTTCCAACTGCAGCTGTTGAAGCAGGCAGCAGGCCAGGTGCATCCTGCAACCCCATTTGTAGCGAGGAGGCTGTGCTGGCATCCTGCCCCTGGCGCCATGTGTGGAGGGACCCAGGACGAGCTGAGGAGACCAAGGAGCTTTACAGGGGCATCCCGGTGTGCTGGTGCGGCTGCTCTCTGGCTTTCCAATGTGGATGATCCCTGTATTGCTTCTCTTGGTTTATTTGGAATTGGCTCTTAATCCTTGGCTAGGATGTTGGGGGACATTTTGAGAATCGTTTACAACTTAGGAAAGATGATAATAAGCACAGGTCCCATTTTCTTTCCAAGAGCTTTCTCCTGAATCAAGAGGCTCTGCCCCATTGGGCCACTGCAAGCATTTCCAGTAGCTGATGAAGTTCTAGGTGGTGTGTCATGTATACATTTGTAATGTCTGCTTAATTAATGTCCTTAATAGATGAGGACACCCCAGGACCCGCTTCAGGGTTGTTGGGTTTGTTTTTTTTTGCCTAAAACTGTTCTTCTTTAGGAAACAAGACTCTGTGCTATAATGATGACATATGAACCCGTTTATCGATATGTCATGTACAAGACACAAGTTAGCTCTACATACATCGTCTCATTTAATACGCAAAACAAGCTGTGCAGAAGATGAGAGGGAATAAGGTTACAGGACGCCTCTAAGCACCTGCAGCTGACAAGAGGCCAGGGCGGGAGCTGACCTCACTTCCAGAGCAGTTGACTCACAGAAAATAAGCAGCTATTGCCTGGCTGCCAACACTTGAAGAAGACAGACCGCATGACTTCATGGGTGTGGAGTGAGAGAGCTTGAAGAAGAACTCAGGAAACTGGGCCTGATTTTTAGCCTCAGAAGTGTTTTGCAGAAGAATGAAGTTCTGATGCCAGGTCTTATGTTTCTTCCCTGTGATAGGAAGAGCCTTTGAAATCTGCATTCGGCGTTCTGCTGTCGCAAGTTCAGGTGTGCGTAGCTGTGTGAAGGTGGGCCCGGGCATCTCTGGAATAGCAGCCTCAGATCTGCAGCTTTTAGTCTAACAGCCTGAGCCATCCTCTTTGAGCTGACTCGTAGAGCAACATGTGATGCTCTAAATTGTAGCAGATAACACCAGCCCACTCAGATGAGGACTCATTTGAAAGTATTGGGGAGCCCCCTCATTGTCCTTTTTTAAAAAGAACACCACCTTTGGGGACCGCGTAATGTAGCTGCGCCATCAGCTCGCCAGCAGAATTCAAGAGAAACACGGCCTTTGCACCCTGAATTTTCCCTGCAGATGAGGGAGAGGGGAGACCTGCCCTCCTAGAAGGAATGAGTGCGGCTGGAGCCGTGCAGTTGCACACAGGCCTTTGCCTCTCTCCGCCTGGCTGTGAGTCGGATGCAGGAGGTGGCAGGAGGCTTCCCGCTGTGTCAGGCACACGCAGACCCCTAATTGGAAGCGAGAGAGCTGCCATTTGGTTCTCATGAGAACCAGCCTTGAATCCGAGCCTTCAGCTTTCCCCGGCATGCCAGATAAAGATGCTTTTAGACGTCTTTACTGTCCACTCCCACTTTGCAGGAGCAAGAAGAGGTCAGGTCTGGGACAGATTCACGCTCTTCAAATTTCATCTCAACTTCGTGCCCCAAGTTGTTCTTTCCTTGGTTGCCTGCTTCAGTTTTCAATGCTCCCGTCTTATTTATTCAGCACAGAAATCCCACTGAAATGTCTGTGTTTCCACAGATTTCTCCAAGTCCAGATTAAACTTCTGTTTTCCTTCTGACCGCCTTTGGATGGCTGGACTCTTTCGTTGCCTTATCACCACAGTGGCTGGGACTTGAGTCTGCCCAGATCCTCCACCCAGGAAGCCTTGCGGTGTGGCTCTTTGGGGGGCCGCTTGGATTGGGAATGTGACCTTTCACCCACTTCCTTTCTGTTTCTCTCTGCCTAAGTCCTAAGTTATTGTCACTAGAGTGCCACCGCCTTTGATCTGAAAAGAGCAGCCCTGTTTGATGAGGACAGCTACCAGGCAGTAAGTATCTCGCGTTTGAAGGAGAGACCCCACGCTCGGGGCTTTGCACCGGTAGCTCGACACGTCCTGCTCTGGGGTAGAATCGCCCTGACTTCTTGCATCTGCAGTTTCATTTCTCTCAAATACCAACAGAAGCCAGCATTTTTAAAAGGAGCACTTCATCAAGGGTAAAAACAAAATAATAAATGGCCAATTTAGAAGGCAGGAGGGGAATACAGATTATAAGTGTTCCTCTGAAAACTCCATTTATAAGAGGCACAGTTCTAGCTGAGCCGTGATAGGAACGATTCCTGTGGTTGGGCTCCGGGCTCTTCTGAAGCCCATTATGACTGCCCTATTCATAGCATTGCTATCGCTGCGGAATTCTTTGGCGAGTGACGCACAGTTCAAAAGAAGGGAAGCTGTATTTTTGTTCTTTTTTTTCGTCTTCCATTTTTAAAAAAAAAAAAACAGAAGAAGAAAGAATTCTTGCAGAGGTAGATTTTCCAAGGGAGGATTCAGGACCACAAATCCATCCCCCCTCCAAAAGAAGACAAAGATCCTCCTTAGAAAATATTTCTAAGTGGAAAAGCCTTTAGACAGAAACCCATTGAGATGGGCCACTGCCAAACCCACCCCATTTCTGCTTTTCTCGTGGAATCTCATTGAAGTGGAAACCTTCAAGAGTTCAGTCCTCCTTGCCCAGGCCAGCAGGCCACGGGCCCACTGAAGTGTCGGAGAGCTTGGCAAAGGCTGCGTCTGGACGTGGCTGTGCGTTCCCAGCGCCTCCTGCCTGGCACGGCAGAACCCCCCAGGTCTGAGCCTCTGTGGGGATGAGGGGCGTGATGGTTAGGACTCTCTGACTACAGCTCCGCCAAGCCAGCTGGGGCTGCTTAATGAAAAGGAGGGAAGCTGTTGCAAAGCTGAAGATGTCAGGACCTTAGCTCTGTGGTCTTCGCAGCTTGCGTTTGGTAGTCACACCCCCGTGCACCCACTGCAGACTGGCTTTCTCAGAACTTGTCCGTGTGGAAGCTGGTAGGGTAGCCCACGGCACCTCTTATGTAAATCCACATCCCTTACCCAGATCCTTTTGGGCCACATACAGTTCAAGCTTCAGAGCATTTTATGTGTTCAAAAGGTAATGACAGTGCATCAACCAAATATTTGTATTGCTAGTGGGTTCCAGGAGAGCACCCCATAGTCAGTCTCGTGGGTCTGTCCACCAGGTGACCTCATTAAGGGGGATACTGACACTACCGAGAGCTCACATCAGTCCAGGCTGGTTTTGCTGCCAAATGTGTTTGCCACAAATGGAAGAGAACACTTACAGTTTTCAGAGCTTTTTGAATTTCTGAATTACATATAAGGGAGTGTAGCCTTCTTTGGGATCCATCAACCATGAGCAGACATGACCTCTCTGCATCTGAATTTCAGGACCGAGTTCCCAGGAAAGAGATGAGGAATGGGCCAGCTGTGGGCAGGTGCTCACTGCTGGTAAAATCCGCAGAGGCCTGTCTGCCGGGGACTGATGAGGGGGCCAGGGTGGGCAGCTTTGGGAACAGGAGTCTGAGTAGCCTCCTCAGCATGTGTCCCCCACAGAGGACCAGGGAGAACTTGGATGGGTGCTGTGATGAACTCAAAATAAAGCAATGTCCCCACCATGCTAAGACCTTCTAACTGCTGGCCTGGAGAGAGAGCAGAGAGACTGCTGAGAGCCACGAGTGTCTTCACTGCAGAGGAATGTTCCAAACCTCCAGCGGGCACATGTGACCACGTGGTTCCCAAGCTTCTGAGCCCATCTTCCCTGCCCTGCCTGTGACCTCCTCCAGCCAAGCAGAAGTCCTGATGCCAGGCAGGCCAGCAAGAAGCCAGACCGGCCCCAGGTTTTGCAGCTTCAGTCAGAATTCCATCTCAGCACACACCAGCCATGCAGGTGGCACGTTCCAAGCTTCCTTCCTTCAAGTGTGTGGTTGTATAACTTTTAAGAAAATGTGATCTTCTGTGCTGTTGGGGATGTAGGAGTGTTGATGCTGGGTGCAAAGCTGAATCCCACCACCTCATGTTATTTACTGGGGTCTTGTTCCTGGAGATTAATCTCCCACCTAAAGCAACCTGGAGGGAAATAGAGAATTTTGAGGGATTCTGAGCCTCCTCCTCACATTTTAAAAACCTTATCCTTTGGGAGATCATGCCATATAGTTTGCTAGAGATGTGGGTGCCCTGAATTCCAAGCAGAGGCCTCAAAGAGGAGATGGACAAATGGAGAGTTCTGGCTGAGCAGGGAAGGGAAGCCCCACCTCTAGACTCTGTTCTGGAGCCTGAGTGTCCCCAGCTGTCCAAGCTGTGGAGGGCAGTGTCTGCAGGTGAGAGCTGCATGCAGGTGGAGCTGAGCATTCCTTCCTGCAAGGCTCATGGCCAGCATCCCTCCAGCTGAGGTTGGCCTTCCTGCTTTGCAGAGTCCGCATTTCTCTGCTCACCCTAAAGAGTCCAGATAAAAAGCCTTCATCCCTTTGAAGTCTGGCCTTTCTAACTTGCCTCAAAACAGCCTCTGCTTTTCTACCCAAGTCCCACTTCCACTTCTACTCGAATCAGAGGATACACTCGGAAGCCAGAAACATGCGTGAAACTGGTGGTTTGTTTGTAGCAATGCCACTTTGCTCTTGGTAATTTTGGCCCTAGGAGTTCTCAGTTTAGAGAGGAAATTGCGATGATGGAAAAAGAAGCAGGCTGGAGCCAAGAGGCCGGGGTGTGGCCCTGCCAACTGCAGACAGTTGAGCACTTCCTGTGAGCCCTGTGTGCATGTCTGTATAATGGAACAGTGACAGCACCCACCTGAAATGAATAGATAACTACTTAGCATGCTGCCTGGAACACAGTGGTAGTAAATATCATTTATGATTTCATCATCCTTACTACTGCAGCTGTTGAGCAAATCACCTCAAAGCTCAATTACTCCCAGTACTGAGTCAACATTTCAGTGTAAAGGTAATTAAAATCCAGTTTCAAACCACTTCAGCCAAGGGACCCTTGCTTTTAACGAAACAGTAGAGGCAGCCCAGCGTGTGGAGTAGACTCCACGCTGGGGGCTGTGTTGCTGTATTTCTCCCACCAGCTCCGCAAGATGCTTGGGGAACCTCAGGGCCCCAGAGGGTACCTCAGTGACCCTGTCAAGCAAGCTCCCTCGAGCTAATCTCAGTATATGTCTCATCTTCCAGAGTTCTCCTTCCACCAGCCACCTCCTGAGGTCCTTCCCTGCAAGTGGAAGGACAGCTGCCCCTTGCCTGCCAGCACAGGAAATGAGTCATTCCTTCCAGGCTGCACCCAGCCCTCCGACAGCTCCCATTGGACCTGAAACATGTGGCCTCACCCTGGGTTTGCTGTACACTTGTCCATGAGCCCACTGGGGCCTTCAGAAGCAAACATCACGTGTCTGTCTTTCCCCGGAAGTGCCCCCCAGAGTGCCTTGTGTGAGGGAGGGGTCAGTCCCTGCTTGGTGAATGGATACATGGTGAGGCATCATTACTCCCCTGACCTGGGAAGCTTCAGATCTCCAGTCTTCTCGTGGGCAGATGTTTTCCCCCACAGCTAACTGGAAGAAATGAGGGAAGCATTTCCACCACACTCCTGGAGCTTCTTTCCAGCGCTGTAAGACAAGATTTCCTGTGGAGCCTGGTGAGAAGCAGACTTCGTGGGACAGGAGGCCTGGAAGGTGACTGAACACAGGGGTGGTTTAGTCCTCCAGTCACGAGACAGCACGTCTGCTCTGACAAGAACTCTGCAGGTGGGATGCCAAGGTCCTCCGAGGCCAGGTCGGCTCAGAAGCCTCTCTCTGTCCCTGCTCTTGCTGGCCCGGGGCCGCCAGAAGGACCCACTGATCAGGGAGGCCTGGTGGAGAAGACAAAGAGCAGCAAGGAGGATGAAGGTCTTTGACTCTCGCCCTGTGCCAAGTAACCACATAGATGGCATTAGGGTGAGGTGACAGAGAGAGAGGAGAAAAATGCATTCCTCTTGCTCAGTTACTTACAGAAGAACAAAATCTATTCAAGCTGTTTGTTCAAAAATATATACTGAGTCTTGTGGGGTGCGGTGGCTCACTCCTATAATCCCAGCACTTTGGGAGGCCGAGGCAGGCAAGTCACAAGGTCAGGAGATCGAGACCACCCTGGCTAACACGGTGAAACGGTGTCTACTAAAAATACAAAAAATTAGCCAGGCATGGTGGTGGGTGCCTGTAGTCCCAGCTACTTGGGAGGCTGAGGCAGGAGAATGGCACGAACTCAGGAGGCGGAGTTTGCATTGAGCTGAGATCGCGCCACTGCACTCTAGCCTGGGCAACAGAGCGAGACTCTGTCTCAAAAAAAAATATATATATATATTATGTATAATATATATATAATATATATATTATATATATGTATAATATATATATAATATATATATTATATATGTATAATATATATATTATATATATATTATATATATGTATAATATATATATAATATATATATATTATATATATGTATAATATATATAATATATATATTATATATATGTATAATATATATATAATATATATATATTATATATGTATAATATATATAATATATATATTATATATATGTATAATATATATATAATATATATATTATATATATGTATAATATATATATAATATATATATTATATATATGTATAATATATATATAATATATATAATATATATATATTATACATATGTATAATATATATAATATATATATTATACATATGTATAATATATATATTATGTATATATTATATATATGTATAATATATATATTATGTATATATTATATATATGTATAATATATATATTATGTATATATATATAATATATATACATGTATATAATATATATATGTATAATATATATATATATTATATATATTATACATATATATAATATATATATTATATATATATTATACATATATATAATATATATATTATATATATATTATACATATATATAATATATATATATTATATATATATTATACATATATATAATATATATATATTATATATATATTATACATATATAATATATATATATTATATATATATTATACATATATAATATATATATATTATATATATTATACATATATATATTATACATATATATATTATATACATGTATATATATTATATATATATAATATATATATTATACATATATAATATATATAATATATATATTATACATATATATAATATATATATAATATATATAATATATATATAATACATATATATAATATATATGTATTATATATAATATATATATAATATATATAATATATATATGTGTGTGTATTCTTATATATAAATTTATATAGATATATAAAAATATATACTGATACATATATATATCAGTATATAAACATATATATACATACTGAGTCTTTTTGTGAGCCAGGTCCTGGGCCCACTGTGGGGACAGAAAAATGAAAGCTTAAGTCCCCTGCCCTCTAAGAGCTCACAGACCCAGCATAATCTGAAGATGATTAAAACATCCCTTTCACCCTCTTTTAGCGATGGGACCTGCCTTATAATAAATCCCTTCATGTATGGGAGGTGCCCAAACAATTCTAGGACAACAGGCAGATGCTGTCGCTTTAATGGAGGTGTGTGCACAGTGCATGTGGAGATGCTGCTCCTGCCCCACCTCAATGCTGGCGTGAGGGAAGAGCTGCAGGGTGGAAGCTTCCAGGGCAGTAGAAGGCAAAGTGCCGCGAGGGATTTCCAGGCAGAGAGCGCACACCGGGCAAAGGCTGGGGAGCTGGGCGCATTCTGGGAGGTCATGTGTTTTTAGGAGTAGGGGAAACCCAGGTTTCCATCCTGCCTGGGTGCACGTGCGGCTCTTATAAGCTGTCCTAGCGGCCCACGTGTCCCCTTTGTACCTTATTCCCACTCAGTTTCTTCTGGGATCTCCGTACCCCAGAGCACAGCTCTGACTGTCACCCAGCAGCTAGGGGAGCACTGAAGCTCTTACCAAAGCTACTGTCATGGTGACCCTTGGGGCCGCTGCCCTCACTCAGAGGCATTCGTGTTCCCCTTCCCCTCCCCCTCCCTTCACACCCTCGCTGTAAGAGTGGCTCCAGCTCCCGCTTGATGTGTATTCAACGTAGAGATTAGCACACAACTACTCCTTTGTTCACCAGATGTATTTGATGCCTTAAGGAAAAGGAAACTTCCTGTATCATTGCAAAGGACAGAGAGATGAGAGAAGGCAGCCCCACAGAGCTCCGACCTGCACTGTCTTCCCCTGTGGCTGTGGGTCTTTTTCCACTTGCTGTGCCGCGTGTTTAGAGGAGCTGGAGCGCGTACCTGAGCTCATGCACCTTTACTGACCTGTGCGGACCTCTCTTCCTCAGGGCTTCCCTCTGCCCACATGTACCTGTGCCCTGCATGGCCCACGCACACCTTCCCGTGTCAACGTCCTCCAACCTTTCCCTCCTCAGATAAGCCATGTGAACTCTACTGCTCGCCCCTCGGGAAGGAGTCCCCACTGCTGGTGGCCGACAGGGTCCTGGACGGCACACCCTGCGGGCCCTACGAGACTGATCTCTGCGTGCACGGCAAGTGCCAGGTGACGTACTTCTCCTTCGGTCCTTGGTGGGGCTTTGGAGAGGAGACTCACTCTCCCCAGACAGGGAGTGGGGTAGAGCAGAGGTCTCAGGAGGCCTAGGGGAGTGGATTTTCTTAGGAAGGCACCCAGTGATGCCGCCTCCTGCCACCAGTGTTGCCTGGTGCAACAACCCTAGCTCAGTAATGACTGAGTGCTAGGCCAACAAGGAGTGGAGGTGGAAAGAACAGGCACAATGTATTCTAAGACTTTGAAAACTGCTTTAGACATCATGACCAAGACGAAGGTAGGCAGGGTACTAAGATGCGCCTAAAGGATGTCTGCACAAGCCAGGCCCCATTTAGTGCAGAAGAGACGGCAGAACTGAGCCCATGCCTGTGCAGGTAACGCCAGGCAGATAGGTGCGCCCAGCTGTCAGGGAGCACCCATCTACTGGTATATAGTCCCAAAGGCATTGAGGGCTGGATGGCCATGACTGGTTAGAACAGCGATAAAAATCATTTAAGTAAAGAAAGAGAGGCCGGGTGCGGTGGCTCATGCCTATAATCCCAGCACTTTGGGAGGCCGAGGCAGGAGGATCATAAGACCAGGAGTTCAAGACCAGCCTGGCCAACTGGGTGAAACTCTGTCTCTACTAAAAATACAAAAATAAATTAGCCGGGCATGGTGGCACGCACTTGTAATCCCAGCTACTCGGGAGGCTGAGACAGGAGAATTGCTTGAACCTGGGAGGCGGAGGTTGCAGTGAGCTGAAATCACGCCACTGCCTTCCAGCCTGGGCAACAAAGCAAGACTCTGTCTCGGGGGAAAAAAAAAAAAAGAATGCGAGAAGAAGGAAGGAAGCTTACCCTCCACCTGCATTAACCCTGCCCAAGCTGAGGGCCACCTGTAGCCCTTACCCTCCCCAGGTGGGGCTCCTAGCCTGGGGTAGCAGAGGTGACTCCATGCTCCCATTTTGTCCCTCAGAATGAGCACCTCCTGAGGTGGTGCAGCAGCTGGGATGGGGGGTGGGTGTCGAAGCTTTGTATTTTCTGTGCCTCGCTTATGCCACAGGTACCATACTCCCTGGTGACTCGGGTCAAGCTGGGCATGTTGTGAGAGAGCCCCAGCATCTTAGTCAGCTTGGGCACCTGTAACGATACACCATAGACCAGGCAGCTTTTGAACAACTGACCTTTATTACTCACAGTTCTGGAAGCTGGGAAGTCCACGACTGAGGCCTTGAGGCACAGGCAGATTTGGGATCTGATGAGGGGTCGCTTATCATAGACAGTGTTTCTTGCTGTGTCCTCATGTAGTGGAAGGGGCTGGTGAGCTCTCTTGTGAGTCTCTTTTATGGGGGCCCTGATCCTGTTCATGAGAGTTCTGCCCTCATGTCCCAGTCAGCTCCCAAAACATCCACCTCCTAACACCATCACCTTGAGGGCTGGTGATTCAACATATGGATTTGAGGAGACACAAACATTCAGACCACAGCACCCAGGGAGCGCTCTGCCCTCAGCCACACATACGCGTTCCTGTCATCCTATGACCATGTTCCCTCAACTGTGTCCTCCACAGGGCAGCCCACCAAGAGCTAGTGACAGTGGCAGCTCCTGATGTCTGGAGCAGGCAGACCAGTGTCAGGATCACCATGCATTGTCCTCACAGAACTGTGCTGAGTCAGATGCTGGCTTCCAGGCGTCAGGTCCACTTGCCCATGCGGACAGCAGATCTGCTTATGCTCTTTGCTTGCTCAGTGCCTAGCAGAGTGCATAGGCATCAATATTTCAGTGTGCGTGACAAACAGAACAAGAGGAGGCAAGGCATAAAGACAGACACAAAGACAGCTTCCAGGGTGATTGCTGCAGCAAACCGTTTCCACCCAAACAGATGCTTTTTCCTGCTAAGGCCAAATCAGTCTGAAACTGGGATTTTTCAGGGAAAAGCTTGACAAGACCCAGACTCCTTTGGCACTGCCTGGCTTTGTTATCAAATACAGATAAATGTGGGTGATAAGCGCCTGGTGTCCAAGAGTCTTGGCACAGCAACCTCACGGGGAGGGAGGCAGTGATGAGTGGTTGAGCTGGCCCCTCCTGGCTGCTTTCTTGTAACAAAGAATGTCCAAGGCCCTGCCCCTCGGGCAGTATGAACAAAGCCCTTATCGTTGTTACTGAAATGAGGCATCGCTGATGGTTCTTGGTAAACTTCTAACCAGCCAAGTGCAGGGCTGGTGTCCTGCCTAAATTACACACTTCCACAGACCATCCTGCCCAACGACTTAACGTTCCTCCCAAGTTAGAGTTCTTACACCCTTTAGAGCGGCACCAGCCGAGCCATCCCCAGCCTCTGCCAGCATCTTCTGCAGCATTCTTGCCAATGGGGAGGCATTTCTAAGAATCCTAAAATTGTCTAGCCAGTGGGGTCTGTGTTACTGGCTGGACATAATTTATGCTCTGTGTGATCTGTGCCAATGGGCTTCATCCATGATCTTGGTTTTAATCACAGCCTTTTCAACTGGAGGATGTTCCATACTATGACAATGAAACCTTTAGTCGTGGAATCAAAGAGAAAATGCTGCTCCAGACATTTGAATGGCCTAAGTCTGTGGTCATGAGGATAGCATTGAGCCCAACCCTGTTCTGCACTTGGGTGTCGTCTTAGTCAACTCAGGCTGCTCTAACAAATACCCTAGACTGGGTAGCTTATAAGCAACAGGCTTATTTCTCAACGTTCTGGAGGCTGGAAATCCAATATCCAGGGGCTGGCATAGATGGGTTCTGGTGAAGGCCCACTTTCATGCTGTAGACTGCTGCCACTCTGTGTCCTCACATGGCATAAAGAGAGCTAGTATCCAGGCATGGTGGTGGAGGCCTGTAGTTCCAGCTACTCCAGAGGCTGAGGTGGGAGGATCACTTGAGCCTGACAGGCGGAGGTTGCAGTGAATCGAGATTGTGCCACTGTACTCCAGCCTAGGTGACAGAGTGAGACCATGTCTTGAAAAAAAAAAAAAAATCATTTTCTTGAGGCCAGGTGTGGTGGCTCACGCCTATAATCCCAGCACTTTGGGAGGCCAAGGCGGGCAGATTACTGGAGGTCGGGAGTTCCAGGACCAGCCCAGCTAACGTGGTGAAACTCCATCTCTACTAAAAATACAAAAAAATTAGCTGGGTGTGGTGATGGGTGCCTGTAATCCCAGCTACTCAGGAGGCTAAAGCAGGAGAATCGCTTGAACCCGGGAGGTGGAGGATGCAGTGAGCCGAGATTGCACCATTGCACTCCAGCCTGGGCGACAGAGTAAGACTCCATCTCAAAAAAAATAAAAATAAGAGAGCTAGCTAGCTCTCTAGCCTCTTCTTACAAAGGCACCAACGCATTCATGAGCTCTACCCCCTCTTGACCTAATCACCTCCCAGAGGCTTCACTCCCAAATACTATCACGTTGGTATGAACGGTTCAATTAATGAACTCTAGAAGACACAAACATCCAGTCCATTGGAGATGTGATGGGAGTGACATTGGGATGCACGCCTTCCTGTTCCCAGATGCCACTCCATCCCCAGATGTCACTCCATCCCCAGGACCAGCCTGTCTATTTCCAGTGCCTCCACCCTTGTCATCATCATTGCAGGGATTGGTTGGCGCCTGCACTGCACCTCACATTAACCAAGTAGAGTCACCAGGGTGCGCAGGTGCAGATGGAGGCACCTTTCAAGATGCTCGATGGTGGTCTCTTGCTCCTTGGGAGCCTCACCCTGCCACTGCAGAGACCCTGCCTACCAATTCTCGAAAGCACCATCTCCCGGGTGGCTGCACCCTGGTAACCCGCTGCCTCCAGGCAGACCACCAGTCTTTACAAAAGAGCCACCATCCTGGTGGGTGGCAACAGCACCTACCTGCATGTACTTCTCCAGGTTAAAACCGTGAGAAACAACTTGTTTTCTGAAGGAAGTTAAAAAGCCATCTGCTATTGGTCTAACAGTACTTTCTTCAGACAGATACTGTAAAGGTTAACCTCAGCCCACTCTTAAATCGTTGCTCACAAAACTCCAAATTGTTAGTTGTAGTTAATGAACTTTTATAAAAATCGGGCATTCTTAAATAAGATCACAAATTCAATTCAAATATAGTACTTACATCTTGTTGCGGTAATTGTCAAGATGGAACATTCTGGATTCCTGTGGCATTTGTGAATGTGTAAAGCAAGAAAAAAATGGTTAAGGAAAATAATAGTAATTGTAATGTTAAAACCTCAGGGGCCTAATGAGTGGAAAGTCTGTATCTATTCATTGATAATAATTGTCTAATTACAACGGATTAAACATACAAATGACCCACATTTTATGTGAGACAGCACTCACAGAAATATTGCTGTGGTTTGCCTACTAGCGTTTCCCTCTCTTTCCCCTTCAGCTATAAATTGTGCTATTTTGGGGTAGCAGACGGCATTCTGGGAAATGTCGAGGAACATAGTAACTAGTTGGTAGGGGATGAGAGGCTTCAAAATGGTGTTTTGAGTAGATTCCACTACACTCCAAATAGCAGGCTGATTCAAACCATAACATGAAACATGGAAATGCCATTTTATTCTGTTTTTATGAGGACTGAGTTAAGTTTCATTTCAGTGAGTCACAAATTATTTAACATGCTGAAATTAAACTTAACAGCACTCATAAAATTGGGAGAGAATTGGGGGAAGTAACACAAACATTGTGTATTTTTCAGCAAGCCCCTATAAATCAAGAGTCCCATCATTAATGATTCCTACTGTTGGCCTCCAGAAGGAGAGACACCGGGGTAATAAGTCTCTGATACACAACTGCATCTGGAGCTGCTGACATCCAATGAGTGAGTCCAGCTGACACGCGGCTTTGCCCGTTGGACGATGGACAGACCCAGATGTATCTGAGACCCAGCTATGCTTGCCTTACTGGTTTGTGCACACCTGTAGCCAACATTCTCCAATTCAGTTCCTACTTCCTTGGTACCGTAATTTGTATGCATATCCTGGGCTTGATGAATACCGAGCCAAAACACCTTCAGAGCCTGTGACCTTCTTCAGTGGAGGAAGTACGTCTCATTAACCTGTGCTTCCCTGTACACTGGCCCAGAGGAAAGCCTTTGATTGCATATTGAAAGAAGGGGCCAGGTGCAGTGGCTCATGCCTATAATCCCAACACTTTGAGAGGCCAAGGTAGGTGGATTACCTAAGGTCAGGAGTTCGAGACCAGCCTGGCCGATATGGTGAAACCCCGTCTCTACCAAAAATACAAAAATTAGCCGGGCATGGTAGTGCATGCCCATAATTCCAGCTAAGGAGGCTGAGGCAGGAGAATTGCTTGAACCCGGGCAGTGGAGGTTGCAGTGAGCCAAGATCGCGCCAGTGCACTCTAGCCTGGGTGACAGAGAGAGACTCCATCTCAAAAAAGGACAAAAAAAAAAAAAAGTAGCTAGATGGATGGATTATGTGTTCTTAGGATTTCAGTGGTTCTGGAATCTGGAGCCCATTTCAATGGACGACTTTCATTGCCAAGAATTTATTGGCCTCCTATTTCCTGTCCAAAGATCATCTATGAGGCAGGTAGAATTACTGGGGAAGTTTAGGAGAATTCAAAGAGACCCTGGTCTCAGAGGACCCCCAGGTAAAGCAGAGGTAACAAGCCTGCAGGAAAGCGTGCCTGGCACTTAAGCCTGGGTTTGCATCTTCACGATGCTCCCCACATGCTGCCCTTCCCTGCACCATGACCCTGCAGCTGGCATCTCTAACGTTTGTTAGTGTGGGTGCCAAACCTTTATGGATAGCAGTGCCTGAAACGTGAAGGTCATTCCCTGCACCCCTTTTTTCTGATTAACCTCCCATGACAACTTCTGGTTGAAGCCAGCAGACCAAGCCACATGTTCCTGCCTCTTCCATGCGGGACTCCACTAAACCAGCACAAACAGTGAAGGGAAGCAGGAGCTTCCAGGTGAAAGATCCCATCTCTTTCTGGATGACAGAAGTGGGTGGAAGTGTCATGCAGGAACAAAGCAGCAGAGGCCAGAGCTGGAAGAGGTGGAGAGTCGCCACTGAAAAGACAGCCCAAACCGAGAGCTGTGGGCTTGAGAATGGAGGGTCGGAAGTGAAGAGTGGGCTGAAAACAAGTCCGAGGGTGCATCGGCATGCTGATGGTGTCTGATCCCACACTCAGAGCTTGACGGGCTGTCAGGTAAAATGTTAGGGAGCTGCTTTCCAGAGTCATGGAATGAACTGTTTGAGGAAACCCAGAGCAGGCAGGGAGGTCTCTGTGCTGAGGACGGTGCCCAGCCTTCTGCGTTGGGGTTAGAGGTCAATTTCCCTCGCGCTAGTTACAAAAGGAAACCTACCATGCAGCAGTGCCCAGCTTCAAATGTGGATCCCCTTCAGTCGGCCTTCAAATGTAGATCTCCTTCAGTTGGCCTTCAAATGTAGAGCCCCTTTGGTCGGCCCTCAAATGTGGATCTCCTTCGGTCGGGCTTCAAATATGGATCCCCTTCGGTCGGCCTTCAAGTGTAGATGTCCTTCGGTCGGGCTTCAAATGTAGATCTCCTTCGGTCGGCCTTCAAGTGTAGATGTCCTTCAGTCGGGCTTCAAATGTAGATCTCCTTCGGTCGGCCTTCAAGTGTAGATCTTCGGTCGGCCTTCCTGTTGCTTGTTCTCAAATACAAGTGGGCAACCAGACATCATCTGCTATTTGAAGAAAACCAGCAGCATGAAGGAGAAAGACCAAGAAAAACAAACAGAAAAAACTGACCCTGGCAGAAAATTGAGATAATTATGGAGTTTTCCATGCAGCCAAACTATCAAGCAAGCATGCAGGGAAACTAATTTTGATACACAGAAGAACTCAGAAATTCTATTTTCCATGCATGCGTTCTGCAGAAGTTACATGTAGTTTAGCAAAACAAGAATGAAGTCAAGAAAGAGGAAGATGGGCACTACAGGCCCTGGTGGCACTCACCCAGGAACCCAGGAAATCCTGGAGTCACGGCTGCGCGACTGGCCTAAAATCTGCACTCGCTTAAAAGTCATTCAAGAAGTCAGTGGCCTCCCTCCAACCGAAGAGATGGGATGAGGCAGTAGTTGGAAGATAGCTAATAAGTTGAAGAAAGCAAGTACTGCTTATTCCAGCCAGAAAAAACAAGTACCATCAAAACTTGTACAAGGAAGTCCCAATTCAAATATGAGAAAACTAAACTCCCCAGCTTGATAAGAAGAGGTCATCATTTGTACGCTCTTACTGAACACACATGTGCTTAACACCGCACCAGCCCCTGTGTGTGTCAGAGGATGGGGGAAGGCCAAGAATACAAAGAATTCTCAGACACAGTCCTCTGTGTGCTTATGGTCCGTTAGGGAGATGACACATACTCACTTGGAAACCCAACGACCAGAGGTGAAGGCGTGATTTAACAACCAAAAAGAGGTTCCACTTAGACATAGCAGAAAACACATAGGGTGGAATTTCGTTTATTCCTGCATCAGGTATTTGTTGATCACATTCCGAGTGCTGCACACTGTATTGTGTGCTGGGCTTTCATTAGGGAGCAGGACCAAGAGGATCCCTGTCCCTGTCCAACATACAGACAGGCCATGTCAGCTCACAAACGTGATCATTCCAGAGATTGGTATGTGTGAAGAAGAAAGGAAAATGGTGCCATAGAGAGACCCAGCGGGGGACTGTGGCTGAGGAGGACAGTGAGCAGGTGGCATGGCATGTCTCTTAGAGGGGACAGCCTTTGAGGAAGAGCCAGCCTGGCAGAGATTTGGGGGCAGAGAGCTCCAGGCAGAGGGAAGCGAGAGGGAGACGGGTGCATTCCAGCAACAGACGAGGGCGGAGGCTGGCACAAAGGAGCCAGGGCCCAGGCAGAATTGATGCAGAGGAGTGAAGCGATCTTAGCTACGGATAACTGATTCAAGTAGATCCCAGGAAACGAGTTAAGAGGCTATTCTGGTTGCCCACCTGGCTGAGGGGTCATTCGGGGGGAGGGCTTACAAGAGTGGGCTGGAGGGGGTTGGATTCACTGTGCATCTGGAGGGGGAGGAAGGGAGGCTGAGTTGGTGAGCAGCTGGGATGAGATCATGGAGGGTCTTAAATTCATATGTGTGGACGTTTCTGATAGGCAGTGGGGATCTGTGGCCACAGATCTTATCTCTCTTTTTGTGTGGAGATTAGTCTGGCAGCAGGCAGGAGAAAAATGCTCCCATAGTTCATGTCCTGATTAAGGAGGGTGTAAAGTAGGGAGCCGAACATGGAGGAGGAGTAGGCAACAGAGGTTTTCAGGGCACAAAAAACCCAAGCTCACCAACTAACTGGGTACGTCCCAAAATAGAAGAGTCAGAAATGGCTTGGAGGTTTCAGGCTAGGATGCCTGTCTGTCAGTTCCAAGACAGTGGCAGGGGGTGTCCAACTAGAATTAAGAGATCAGGCAGCTTTGGAGGAGAAGTTGTCGCATTGAAAGTCCGGAGAGATTGCTCAGCAGACTCTTAGTAGTGAGAGCCAGGGTGGAGTGAGGGGAGAAGTGGGCTTAAGAGCTCTTTGCATGAGGGTGATGGCTGAAATAAGGAGAAGGCGAAATTAGCAAGAAAATGAAAAATCAGAAGGAGCAGGGAGCCCCGGGGGAGCTACCCGCTTTCACGGAGTCGAAGAAGCAAGAGGAGGGAGGAGTCATCCAGGGGGTGGGAGGAGAATCAGACAGGAGCCATCCTTGGCCTCCAGGGCATCTTTAGGCACACACTCTGGGGTGTCTGTTTGTTTCCACACTGGCGCCTCCCTCCATCTTACATGTCTTTATTTCCAGGTTAGGCACATAACAGGCACCATGGGTGAATCAATACATGTACAACAAAGACAGGGTGGGTGTTAAACACAGCGGACGCTGTAGAGCAAGAGGTGAAAGATGAGGCTGGAGACACGTCCACTAGGTGTGATGACCAGGAGGCTGTTGTTCCTGGTTATCTTCAACAGGGGCAAAGTTCCAGGGTGGAATCCAGGACTCAGACAGCTAAAGATGGACATTTCCCACTGTCCACGGCCCATCCTGTGCCCTCCTCAGCACACGGATCTGAGCACTAAAGCTTTTCCAAGCACTTTCTGCATGTTTCTCAGGAGCTGTCTTGACCAATGAAGAACTTGTGCTTTTCCCCCCGTTCCATCCCATCTCATACCATCCCATGCCTTTAATTATGCCGTGGGACATTGTTCCTTGGTCCTTTGGTGTCACATACACCCTGACTTAGCCAGAGGCACAGGGTGCGACCAGCAAATGCTGGCCAGGAACTTGAAGCCCTGCTTTGAAAGCTGAGAAATGGGTGATGAAGATTCCTAGGAAAGTAACTAAGGATCACCAGGATAACATGGGAAGACTTGAGAGAGTTTATTGCCTGGAGTTTCCTCAGGCTTGGCCATCTTGTTCTCTTGGAACACCAAGCCTCATAAATACAATCATCAAAGCTCCCCTAATATTCAGAATTAATGACTTCAGTTGTGTCCTATGGCAGCTTCCATTTGAAAACCATCCCAGTTTCTGCCAAGATTATAAGTTGCTTGCGCTGACTGAAACAATGGAAGAAAATGCCCCCGTTCGCAGATTTTGTGGCTGTCACCCATCAGCATTTAGACTCACTGCTGTTCAGACATGGTCAGCCCTGCATTCCCTGCCTCCAGATGCAGACAGCCTCTAAAATAACACCAAGTAGAGTGGGCAGAACCCATGGACCTGTCCCAGCCCCTGGATGGTCTCCAGAATTAACTGAAAGGGCAACTCTGTATGCATTCCTGTTTGCACCTGCCCTGAAAAGCCCCCTTCTTTGGGGCTGGAGGAAACTGGACCAAATGGGGCATCTAGAAGCTGTTGAATCAGGAAACCTTAACTGAGGTGCAGGACAAGGAACCAGGCCTGAAGCCAGAGACTCACTCCTACCAAGCAAGGGTGTGGTTTGAAAATTATAGGAAGCCAGGGTAGGGAAGGTCTATAGCAGAGGGCACCTGAGATGAGAAAGCCCAGGTGGGAGCTGGAACAGGTGCCAGGAAAGAGGCCAGCGGGAGAGACCAGCTCTGTGGGCATTGGCCCTGTGGCCCCAGCAGAAGCAAGTCTGGAGACCATGCACTGGAGCTCTGAAGTGAAACAAAGCAACAGACACGTGGTCTCACAGATTTGGTCTCGGCGTTTGCTAAACACTGCTGGGGGACATTTTCTTGGCTACTCTTTATTCTTAGCCCTTATAATTTTTTTTTTTTTTTTGAGACGGACTCTTGCTCTATTGCCCAGGCTGGAGTGCAGTGGCGCAATCTCAGCTCACTGCAACCTCCGCCTCCCAGGTTCAAGCTACTCTCCTGCCTCAGCCTCCCGAGTAGCTGGGACTACAGGTGCGTGTCACCATAGGTGCGTGCCACCATGCCTAGCTAATTTTTGTATTTTTAGTAGAGACGGGGTTTCACCATGTTGACCAGGCTGGTCTTGAACTCCTGACCTCATGATCCACCCACCTCAGCCTCCCAAAGTGCTGAGATTACAGGCGTGAGCCACCGCACCGGGCCAGCCCCTGTAATCTTTATACTGAGCAACTTGATAGCAGCTGGCTAGCAGTCCACACCGAGAATCTAGGCAGCCCTGCACTGCGCTCCAGGCTCACGGTGCCTCATCACAGCTGGCTTCCCTCCAGGTTACTACTGGATGATCAGCCTCGGCAAAGTATTGCAGTTGGTTGCCAGTTACCATATATGTCTTGATATGTTACTTACATCTCCCCAGCTGCCATCAAGCCCACTGTTATCCATTTGCTCCTTGCTGTCCTCTGGCCACTAAAGCCTTCAATTTTACCCTTTTCCTCTTTTTATACTGACTTTGAACAAGTTTGATCTTTTATTCAAGCTCTGCCCTTTTTCAGATTTCATCATGGTCATTTTTAGACTCAACTTGCTCAGCTTTTAGAACATCTAAAAGTCTTCTCTGGAATCTGTCCAGTTATGCTATCATTTTTGGACAGAACAATAGTGATTTCCCATTAGATCTTTTTCAAAAAAATAAAAGGCTCCAAGGATGAGACTTGAGGATTACTAAATAAGAAGAGCATTCACCTATTCCTTTGAGTAGCATGCCATCATGCAGCGGTTCTCATCGCATGGCCCCGGCAAGCAGCCTCAGCATCTCCTGGGAGCCGATTAGAAATGCACATTCTCAGGTGCACCCAGACCCGCTGGGTCAGAAACTCTAGGGCTGGGACAGAGCAGTTTGTGTTTTAACAGCCCTCCCCATGAGGCCGATGCACACTTAAGTTGGAGAACTGCTGCCATAATGAACAGAGGATGCTGATGTCTTTGGGGAGTTGTGGGGCCAGGCACTTGCCTCCAGGGATGCGCGTGCGGCCAGCCTGGCACCCCAGGCGCTGTGCTAGCTCCAAGCCCTGCCTGCAGGTGGGAGTACCTGCGAGGGGGAAGCACGGTGCTGCTTCTCGTCCAGGCATCACGGGAAGGGGCTAACTCACCTCCACCAGGATTATCTTGGATATTGATTTCTTGAGTTCTGGCTGTAGATTCCTTTGGAGTCTGAAGTGCCAGTATGTAACCTGGGGTGCAGGGCAGTAGGAAAAACCCAGTTCTTGTTCTGGAAGCATTAGCTTTATAGGGGGAAAATGTGGAGGGACATTTAGGCAATGTGGCTAGTAAATAATTACCCAATGTTCAGTTTAAATTTAGATTATTTTGCAGAATACAAAATTCTCACTTTCTTAAGAAAAAAAGAGTCCAAAACCTTTTTCTACTTTTTAGAAAACAGGCTGTGCTTCTCAGATCCACCTAGGGTAGAAGCAGCCTCTCCTCTGCTCTCAGACGTGCCTAGTTGAAAAGGTATGAGAGATGGGGCTCTTCATAGACTAGGTCTTCCTACCTGAGAAAAGAGGGGCCCGTGCCAAGCCCTGCCTGAATGAGCTGTGGGCATCCCTACCTTGTTAGAAAAGTCTGTGGTTTCTGTTGTATGTTCTGAGACTACTGGTTGTTTCAGCCAAGTTACAGGTGACCCCCACAGCCCAGAGGGGAACCCCCATCATGAGAAATTGTGGCTGCACCTGCTGGTGTGACGGTTCAGGCTTCACTCTCTCCCCAGGGTCTCTGCCTCCAGGCAGTCAGGGCGTCAGGCCTCAGTGTGACCCCCATGGGTACTTGTGCCTGCATGGATCTCCCTCCTCCAGAACAAATACCAAAAAATACACTTTACAACTATGCGGGTATAAAGACAAATATAATCTAGGTTGGATTCTGTGCATCTTTTTTCTCTCCTGAATTAAAATATTTTCTTGGGCCTCTGAATGGATCAGAGCCCCAGGCCCCATGTATGCTGCACCTCATGGAAAGTTAGCCTTGCAGGGCAGCCTCTTTAAAACTCCTCTGAGTCTTAACCACAGAATAATGAGGCCCTCTGGTTCTTTAGAAAATCGGCTGTGACGGCATCATCGGGTCTGCAGCCAAAGAGGACAGATGCGGGGTCTGCAGTGGGGACGGCAAGACCTGCCAGTTGGTGAAGGGCGACTTCAGCCACGCCCAGGGGACAGGTGAGTGTCGGCCCATGGGGCTGCTGTGGCTACAGTGTTTT
This sequence comes from Pan troglodytes, assembly GCF_028858775.2. Classification (NCBI taxonomy): domain Eukaryota; kingdom Metazoa; phylum Chordata; class Mammalia; order Primates; family Hominidae; genus Pan; species Pan troglodytes. The sequence continues at coordinate 91,958,488 of NC_072414.2, read as the reverse complement.
GTGTCCTTTGCCTACAGCTACTGATTGCAGTCTTCCCTACATTTCATATTTAAGGGCTAGATGGTAATGGATAGGTGACCTGGAACTTCAGTTTCATTTCTGAAAAGCAAGAAAGGACATTTCAGCAAGAATGATGCCTTCAAGTTGCTAGTAATGAATAGTTTGCCGTGAATGGAAAAAGCTCCCCACTTAGCCTGAGGTCCATGAATCACTGGTAGCTGCCCTGTGCCAGGAGCTCAGCACTTCCTGGCATCTCGCCTTCTGATGCGCAGGCAGAGAAGGTGGGAAAGACACTTGCGAAATCATTTTACCTGTCGATGGAAGACATTTGCTCTGTGTTTGAATTTTCTGTTAGTAAAAGTAGGATAACACATTTCTAAAACGTGCATGAAGCCATACAGTCTGGAAGGTCTCAGGTGCCACTGCCAGCTGTGACTCTGGAGTACCCGAGCCTCCTGGTCCCCAGGGGCAGACATTCCTCAGCACTGTCCCTAGGGAGGGATGCCAGGATTCGGTTGATGGGCCGGCTTCATCTTTCTGCTTGCATGGTTTTTGCAGCTGCAGGCTGCTTTGTCTTACATGGGACACAACTTTCTGATCTCCTGTCCTGGAGGACAATGTTTAAGAAAGCGTCTGTGGTTGACACCTAGTGAGGGGAGCCCGAGGCAGGCAAGCCACCTGGAGAGGGAGCTCTGGCAGCCTTAGTGAGTGTCCACTCACCCCCCATCACCAGGAGAACTTGTGTTGGGAGGAAGGAGCTGAGAAACTTATTTTAATTTCCACAAGTTGCTCTGCATAGAAGCTTCTCAGTTCATTTTCCCCCGACAAGAGAACAGAAGCACATTTCTGCCTCCCTGCCTCACAGAACAGCCCCCTAAGGTGAGGCATGCTCTCCTCTCCACTTTTCTCTGTGTGGATAGGAAACCTGGTCTGGAAGAAATGTTCCTTCTAGATGCCTGCGGGAAAGACAGCCTACTGCGCCAACATTTTGCAGGACCCTGTGAAAGCAAAACCAGAGGAAATGCAAATGCAAAATGAAACTTAAAAATGAAATTTCAGGTGGATTTTAAAGATGGGTACCTAGTCAGCGAGGCACGGAGCTTAGTGTGAGAACCTGTGCCTGCCACGTGGCTCCTGAGGTCAACAGAGAAAGGAGAGGCAGGAGCAGGTTGGTTTGGGGGAAAGTGGCCTCCGTAGCTACACTGTCCAGTTCAGCAGCCACTGGCCCCTGGAGACGATCCAAACTGTAATTCATTAAAATGAAACCAACTTATAAGTTCATCTTTCCATCTCACTGGGCAAATTTTGAGTACTCCGTTGCTGCACACGGCCAGCGGCTCCTGTGTTGGGCAGCACAGGCAGACAATATTCCCAGCATTCCAGAAGGTTCTACTGGACAGCACAGCTCCAGAGCATTGCCCATTTCTGCTATTGGTTTTGACATACTTGATGCCATTTTCTCTATTGGTACCCCAGCTCCTGGGCTCCCGTGAGAATTTGACCTTGCCTATTGCTGCTGAGCCAGCATTTAGGAGCAAAACTCCTGCAGTTGGTGAAGGATTACTACTTATTGTTGGCTTTTCTTTTTTAATGGAAGCATTAGAACCCTTTGTTTATTAATTTGAATATTGTATTGAGCTCCCATAAAGAGAACTGACTACAAGTGCGTGATTCTGTAGAAGACAAGTCAGGTACAGCGAGGCCCACTCCCATCCCCAACCCTGGGCAACTCTGTATGTAGAACACTAAGGAAAGTTCTACCACACATCTAACATAGGATCTCACTTCTGAGATAACCCAGATTAAGGTCAAAAGTGGTCTTCCTTTGCCCAGACTCTGATCTGTATACCAGCCCTTGATTTGGCCTATCAATGGCCAAATGAATGGCAGACCTGTTCATCTGGCCACAGTAATGTCCTCCTCTCCTGCTCACTCTTTTCCCTTCTCCATCCACTCCGGCCTGGGCCACATCCCTGTCTGGAATGTGAGGTCAGACCCCTGTGGCCATGACAGTGAGTCCCCCATGGAAGGATGGACCATACTGGAAGCCTCCTTGGGTAGCTGCTCCCACCCTGGCTTGCAGCCTAGCGTGTGTCCTTCCAGCTGCCAAGGCACAGAAGCCTCAGCAAACCTTCAGACAAAAATAAGCACACGTTCGCTTCACCTACCTGGACTGTCATTCTGAGTGATTGCCAGTTGTCACACATTCATTTTAAGGTACACAGCAGGTTTTTGTTTTTTGTTTTTCAAATCCTCACAGCTGGAGTCTGTGACCGCGAGCCCACATCCATATGGATTCTATATATTGAAAATCTGCCTGCAGTACTCCTTTGCACAAGAATGAGTCACTGGCTGCCTATCTAGTGTAGTTTCATTCAGCACAAACCTGTCATCATGGTCTGACATACTGGAATGCACTTTAGAGATACAAATGGTTACCCCCAAGCCCATTCACGCAATGGTTATTTATGCAGCATGACTACATTTTAACCGCTAGGTATACAGAAATAAGTTATTGTCCCCACCCCAGGTACAGTCGAGGGAGGGGACCCCCGGGCAAACAGACAGCATCAGCCTATGTGAGCATGAGGTGGAGGCAGCCCAGCAGGCGTGTTGTGGGACCCCAGGTTCTGGTGGGGCACCAGACCTAGGCCTCCAAAAGCTGAGGGTGGCCCCCAGCACAAAAGGACAAGTAGAAATCAGCTGATAGTGGGGGTAGGGGGAGGACACTTCAGGCTGAAGGGGAAACATATCCTTGCGAGACCCAGCATGGAAATCGTAGAAAGCCCCCAGGTCAAGAGGCATCTGGGTGACGCCAAGTGCAGCTGAGTGGGTGGATTCACCAGGCCTATCAGTTTAGATAGGAAGCTGACTTTCATCTCTGCTTGCCCCTAAAGAATGAGGGAAGGAGGAGTGCCTTATCTCCCTTAAGGGTGAATATCAAAGAGAAACTCCACACCAGAAAGATAAAGCGGAATCAAATGCTGGATTTTTGCCCAATTTTATGAAGTCCTGAACTTCATAACTGAACTGCCTGAACTCCTGTGGGTTCTCTTACCAAAGTTCCTGAGCTGAGAATCCAGGGCAGACCCACACGTGGCAAAGTGTCCAGCCCAGCAGAGCGAAATGTCCCTCTCTGTCATGAGAGGTCCCAGTGTGGCACCAGGGGAAGCGGCATCCTGCGTGTAGGGCGTTTATCGCCCTCCAGCCTGTGGCTTCCAAACTTTGAACAAATGAGGTCCTCAGCTACTTACCTATGGAAGGAATCAACTCAACTTGGCTGTAATATTGCTTTTCTGATGGATGGGCTTCCAAATGCTCATGCCTTGGGCTGGCTTAAGACAGTTGAGTTATCTGAACCTAGTAATTTGAGAGTTCTTGGTATGATGCTTTTATTTCATTAAATTGCCATTTTAACAATATTATCTTTATTCCACCCTGCTCCTTGGCACTAAAAAGGTGGCTGGTCAGTCTCCAGGTGACCAGCCCATGGACAGCCAGGACACACCTGGACTGAAGTCCTCACTGAGAACCAGCCAAGGATACCTGTGGGCTTTGGATCCCTTTGCTTTGTGTTCTTGCAAGAACCTTTTCACGTAATCCTTAAAAGAAAGGGTGGGGTGAGGATCCCTTTTGAATGTGGATAGATCCATGTGTCACATATTTGTTCAGTAATTACCTCTAGAGCCCCTGCCACATGCCAGGTTCCATGCTCTGTGTAGTGTGGGGTGTGGAATCTCGTGGGGGCGGAAATTCACTGTTGGGGCTTATGGTACAAAATGAGGCTTCTTTACACTGTGATGAAGAATCATAAAATGTGCACATAAACCAGTGACAACGTATTTCTTTTTCTCAGTTAAGAATGATCTCTGTACGAAGGTATCCACATGTGTGATGGCAGAGGCTGTTCCCAAGTGTTTCTCATGTAAGATGCTGGATGTTACGTGTCGTCCCAGCAGTGACATGCTTGGTGTGGCTCTTGCCTGGCTCACGCGTCTGAGTGTTTTCTGAATAGAATCAATGGGAGTCAGTTGTGTGCGAAGCCATGGATAAACTCAGAGGCCATTAAATGCTTACATAAACTGACGTTGAAGACTGATTACCATCAGAAAAACTGTGAGATGAAACCAGTTTTAAAGCTATAAAAGATAGAGTCAAATGGAAACGTACCCTAGCCTGCTGGGGGTAAGTTTTCTTTCCCCTCAGGCACACCGTGTGCTCTGGCAGAAAATACCTAGACATGCCAGAGAATTTAGCCTTCGCTGGCGCCTTCTTCCATAGAAAAGTTTTCATATTTCAGGACTGGTTTCCCTACAGGCAGAGGGGCATTTGGTAACACCCTTCTGGTCTTCGTTTGTCTACACTGACCTCCCATTCTGAGGGGCGAACCAAGGCACAGTCTAGCCTCACGGGTTTCACAAACAATGAGTTCTTTTCAATTAGACAACCATTAGGGAGAAACATAAGATAGTAATATTCTTGTGAATAACTTTTGTAAGAAGAGAAAAATAAAACAAATGCCTCTCCAAATATTTTATGATCTATTTACAAAACAAAAAAAAGGAACTCTGATTTTAGGGGAAAGAGTCCAAGTACACATAGCCAGGGTTTTACCTCTAGTCCATCATGGTACCTTTTCAGTCCGATGGTTTTCTTCCAAAGATGGTTAATGCTCCTGAAAACAAGAGGAAAAATGGGAGCCCCAAGACATCTCACAGCAAGACTACTTGAGAAATTCAGACACAAATGACTTCACAGGGAAATTGCTCATAGCCTAGTAATAGTAACTCTGGAAGATTTGAGACAGGTTAAAGGTCAACATCACTTTGAAGTTCCTTCTTACTACTGGTCCTTAGGGCAGAAATGGCATGTTCTCCTGGAACCATGGCAAAGGCATTGGATTTTATCCATGGCTTCCTCATGAAACCAAATCATGTTCCTGTAACTGGATTTCTCCTGCTTGGTGGCTGAAGCTAGAAAGGGAAATCACTCCAAAGATAAAGCCTTACCTAAAATGTGAATCTACCTTGTAAATTCTGAGAGTAAATCCTACCTCATAATTATTCTTCATGCTTCGGCAGTGTGGTGGTATCTGGCATCCACATCGGGGGTGTCTGGCCTGAGAGATGCCAGGGTGCTTTGGGACTTGGTGGTGGTACTCTTTCCCTTCTGGGTGGCTCTTCACACCTGCCTCAGGTGGACTTTGAGCTCTGGGTCAGAGCAGGGGTTGGAGGCCTGTGAGCTCGAGGCAGTTTCCCCGGTTTGTGGACAGAGGGCCTGCCTTTCAGTTCAGGGACTGTCTTTTTCATTGGTTACCCTTTTGTTTTTTTTTGTTTGTTTGTTTGTTTTTGTTTTTTTGTTGAGACGGAGTCTCACTCTGCCTCCCAGGCTGGAATGCAGTGGCACAATCTCGGCTCATTGCAACCTCCGCCTCCCGGGTTCAAGCTATTCCCCCGCCTCAGCCTCCTGAGTAGCTGAGATTACTGGCATGCACCACCACACATGGCTAATTTTTTGTATTATTTAGCAGAGATGGGGTTTCACCATGTCGTTCAGGCTAGTCTTGAACTCCTGACCTCATGATCCACCCACCTCAACCTCCCAAAGTGCTGGGATTACAGGCGTGAGCCACTGCGCCCAGCTGGTTTCCTTTTTATCATGAACAGAGAAACTTGTTGTAGGACGGTTAGCACAGCGCATGCATAAGGACTGCCCTGCGTTGAGAGGTCACCTGAGGGTGGGCTCACTTGGGTACCGAGTCCGCCCTGAACTGCTTTTCATCAGCACCTCCACCAGGGGCACATGAGAAAAGACAGAAAACGGATGTCTTTTCACTGTTGCATCCTGTGGCAAAGTTAAGCTTAAGAATAGATGTGGATACCATGCATCAGCTGCACAGGGACCTTGCTGTGGAATGAGGGAAAGGAATTGATCAGGGCCCAATCAGCTCTGTCGGATTCTGCAGATCGGTGATCCCAATGCCAAGGTTTGTTAGTTGCAAAAGTTTCCATACAACAGCAGCTTCCTTCAAGAGCAGCTCATCCCCCACAAGCGGATCTTGTTTGCAGGTATGTTTGGTAGTTTGAGTGGAGATTCCTCTGAAAAAGAATCTAATCACTTTGACCCCGAACAACTTTTATCTCAGCTTTTGACATTTTACTGCCTTGGATTCCATATGCCTGGAATCCAATCACAGTTGAAACTCCCCAGAAGGAATGGATTTCTCTGAGAGAGATTTGCTGTAGAGTATTTTGTGCCACAATCCTAAAAGCTGGTTTTCTTGTGGCCAGAATTTTTCAGTAGAGAAGCAATCCTAGAGCAAAGACAATTTTTTTTCCAATTTATTGCTGAATTTTATTTTGTTTTTTTTAAATTTTATTATTATACTTTTAATTTCTAGGGTACATGTGCACAACATGCAGGTTTGTTACATATGTATACAAGTGCCATGTTGGTGTGCTGCACCCATTAACTCGTCCTTTATGTTAGCTATATCTCCTAATCCTATCCCTCCCCCCTCCCCCCACCCCACAACAGTCCCCAGTGTGTGATGTTCCCCTTCCTGTGTCCATGTGTTCTCATTGTTCAATTCCCACCTATGAGTGAGAACATGTGGTGTTTGGTTTTTTGTCCTTGTGATAGTTTGTTGAGAATAATGGTTTCCAGCTTCATCCATGTCCCTACAAAGGACATGAACTCATCATTTTTTATGGCTGCATAGTATTCCATGGTGTATATGTGCCACATTTTCTTAATCCAGTCTATCACTGTTGGACATTTGGGTTGGTTCCAAGTCTTTGCTATTGTGAATAGTGCCACAATAAACATATGTGTGCGTGTGTCTTTATAGCAGCATGATTTATAATCCTTGGGTATATACCCAGTAATGGGATGGCTGGGTCAAATGGTATTTCTAGTTCTAGATCCCTGAGGAATCGCCACACTGACTTCCACAGTGGTTGAACTAGTTTACAGTCCCACCAACAGTGTAAAAGTGTTATATTTCTCCACATCCTCTCCAGCACCTGTTGTTTCCTGACTTTTTAATGATTGCCATTCTAACTGGTGTGAGATGGTATCTCATTGTGGTTTTGATTTGCATTTCTCTGATGGCCAGTGATGGTGAGCATTTTTTCATGTGTTTTTGGCTGCATAAATGTCTTCTTTTGAGAAGTGTCTGTTCATATCCTTTGCCCACTTTTTGATGGGGTTGTTTTTTTCTTGTAGATTTGTTTGAGTTCATTGTAGATTCTGGATATTAGCCTTTTGTCAGATGAGTAGATTGCAAAAATTTTCTCTCATTCTGTAGGTTGCCTGTTCACTCTGATGGTAGTTTCTTTTGCTGTGCAGAAGCTCTTCAGTTGAATTAGATCCCATTTGTCAATTTTGGCTTTTGTTGCCACTGCTTTTGGTGTTTTAGACATGAAGTCCTTGCCCATGCCTATGTCCTGAATGGTAATGACTAGGTTTTCTTCTAGGGTTTTTCTGGTTTTAGGTCTCACATGTAAGTTTTTAATCCATCTTGAATTAATTTTTGTATAAGGTGTAAGGAAGGGATCCAGTTTCAGCTTTCTACATATGGCTAGCCAGTTTTCCCAGCACCATTTATTAAATAGGGAATCCTTTCCCCATTCCTTGTTTTTGTCAGGTTTGTCAAAGATCAGATAGTTGTAGATGTGTGGTATTATTTCTGAGGGCTCTGTTCTGTTCCATTGGTCTATAGCTCTGTTTTGGTACCAGTACCATGCTGTTTTGGTTACTGTAGCCTTGTAGTATAGTTTGAAGTCAGGTAGTGTGATGCCTCCAGCTTTGTACTTTTGGCTTAGGATTGACTTGGCAATGTGGGCTCTTTTTTTGGTTCCATATGAACTTTAAAGTAGTTTTTTCCAATTCTGTGAAGAAAGTCATTGGTAGCTTGATGGAGATGGCATTGAATCTATAAATTACCTTGGGCAGTATGGCTATTTTCACAATATTGATTCTTCCTACCCATGAGCATGGAATGTTCTTCCTTTTGTTTGTATCCTCTTTTATTTCATTGAGCAGTGGTTTGTAGTTCTCCTTGAAAGGTCCTTCACATCCCTTGTAAATTGGATTCCTAGGTATTTGATTCTCTTTGAAGCAATTGTGAATGGGAGTTCACTCATGATTTGGCTCTCTGTTTGTCTGTTATTGGTGTGTAAGAATGCTTGTGATTTTTGTACATTGATTTTGTATCCTGAGACTTTGCGGAAGTTGCCTACCAGCTCAAGGAGATTTTGGGCTGAGATGGTGGGGTTTTCTAGATATACGGTCATGTCATCTGCAAACAGGGACAATTTGACTTCCTCTTTTCCTAATTCAATGCCCTTTATTTCCTTCTCCTGCCTGATTGCCCTGGCCAGAACTTCAAACATTGTGTTGAATAGGAGTGGTGAGAGAAGGCATCCCTGTCTTGTGCCAGTTTTCAAAGGGAATGCTTCCAGTTTTTGCCCATTCAGTATGATGTTGGCTGTGGGTTTGTCATAGATAGCTCTTATTATTTTGAGATACGTCCCATCAATACCTAATTTATTGAGAGTTTTTAGCAAGAAGCATTGCTGAATTTTGTCAGAGGCCTTTTCTGCATCTATTGAGATAATCATGTGGTTTTTGTCTTTGGGTCTGTTTATATGCTGGATTACGTTTATTGATTTGTGTATGTTGAACCAGCCTTGCATCCCAGGGATGAAGCCCACTTGATCATGGTGGATAAGCTTTTTGATGTGCTGCTGGATTCGTTTTGCCAGTATTTTACTGAGGATTTTCGCATCGATGTTCATCAGGGATATTGGTCTAAAATTCTCTTTTTTGGTTGTGTCTCTGCCCGGCTTTGGTATCAGGATGATGCTGGCCTCATAAAATGAGTTAGGGAGGATTCCCTCTTTTTCTATTGATTGGAAGAGTTTCAGAAGGAATGGTACCAGCTCCTCCTTGTACCTCTGGTAGAATTCGGCTGTGAATCCATCTGGTCCTGGACATTTTCTGGTTGGTAAGCTATTAATTATTGCCTCAATTTTTGAGCCTGTTATTGGTCTATTCAGAGATTCAACTTCTTCCTGGTTTAGTCTTGGGAGGGTGTATGTGTTGAGGAATTTATCCATTTCTTCTAGATTTTCTAGTTTATTTGTGTAGAGGTGTTTATAAGATATGATGGTAGTTTGTATTTCTGTGGGATCAGTGGTGATATCCCCTTTATCATTTTGTATTGTGTCTATTTGATTCTTCTCTGTTTTCTTCTTTATTAGTCTTGCTAGTGGTCATCAATTTGTTGATCTTTTCAAAAAATCAGCTCCTGGATTCATTGATTTTTTGAAGGGTTTTTTGTGTCTCTATTTCCTTCATTTCTGCTCTGATCTTAGTTATTTCTTGCCTTCTGCATGCTTTTGAATGTGTTTGCTCTTGATTCTCTGGTTCTTTCAATTGTGATGTTAGGGTGTCAATTTTAGATCTTTCCTGTTTTCTCTTGTGGGCATTTAGTGCTATAACTTTCCATCTACACACTGCTTTGAATGTGTCCCAGAGATTCTGGTATGTTGTGTCTTTGTTCTCATTGGTTTCAAAGAACATCTTTATTTCTGCCTTCATTTCGTTATGTACCCAGTAGTCATTCAGGAGCAGGTTGTTCAGTTTCCATGTAGTTGAGCAGTTTTAAGTGAGTTTCTTAATCCTGAGTTCTAGTTTGATTGCACTGTGAGAAACAGTTTGTTATAATTTCTGTTGTTTTACATTTGCTGAGGAGTACTTTACTTCCAACTAAGTGGTCAATTTTGGAATAAGTGTGGTGTGGTGCTGAGAAGAATGTATATTCTGTTGATTTCGGGTGGAGAGTTCTATAGATGTCTGTTAGGTCTGCTTGGTGCAGAGCTGAGTTCAATTCCTGGATATCCTTGTTAACTTTGTGTCTCATTGATCTATCTAATGTTGACAGTGGGGTGTTAAAGTCTCCCATTATTATTGTGTGGGAGTCTAAGTCTCTTTCTAGTCACTAAGGACTTGCTTTATGAATCTGGGTGCTCCTCTATTGGATGCATATATATTTAGGATAGTTAGCTCTTCTAGTTGAATTGATCCCTTTACCATTATGTAATGACCTTCTTTGTCTCTTTTAATCTTTGTTCATTTAAAATCTGTTTTATCAGAGACTAGGATTGCAACCTCTGCCTTTTTCTGTTTTCCATTGGCTTGGTAGATCTTCCTTCATCCCTTTATTTTGAGCCTATGTGTGTCTCTGCACATGAGGTGGGTTTCCTGAATACAGCACACTGATGGGTCTTGACTCTTTATCCAATTTGCCAGTCTATGTCTTTTAATTGGAGCATTTAGCCCATTTACATTTAAGGTTAATATTGTTATATGTGAATTTGATCCTGTCATTATGATATTAGCTGGTTATTTTGCTCATTAGTTGATGCTGTTTCTTCCTAGCCTTGATGGTCTTTACAATTTGGCTTGTTTTTGCAGTGGCTGTTACCAGTTGTTCCTTTCCATGTTTAGTGCTTCCTTCAAGAGCTCTTGTAAGGCAGGCCTGGTGGTGACAAAATCTCTCAGCATTTGCTTGTCTGTAAAGTATTTTATTTCTCCTTCACTTATGAAGCTTAGTTTGGCTGGATATGAAATTCTGGGTTGAAAATTCTTTCCTTTAAGAATGTTGAATATTGGCCCCCACTCTCTTCTGGCTTATAGAGTTTCTGCCGAGAGATCAGCTCTTAGTCTGATGATGGGCTTCCCTTTGTGGGTAACCCGACCTTTCTCTCTGGCTGCCCTTAACATTTTTTCCTTGATTTCAACTTTGGTGAATCTGACAATTATGTGTCTTGGAGTCACTCTTCTCGAGGAGTATCTTTGTGGTGTTCTCTGTATTTCCTGAATTTGAGTGTTGGCCTGCCTTGCTAGACTGGGGAAGTTCTCCTGGATAATATCCTGCAGAGTGTTTTCCAACTTGGTTCCATTCTCCCTGTCACTTTCAGGTCCACCAATCAGATGTAGATTTGGTCTTTTCACATAGTTTCATATTTCTTGGAGGCTTTGTTCATTTCTTTTTATTCTTTTTTCTCTAAACTTCTCTTCTCACTTCATTTCATTCTTTCATCTTCCATCGCTGATACTCTTTCTTCCAGTTGATCGCATCGGCTACTGAGGCCTTGTGCATTTGTCACGTAGTTCTTGTGCCATGGCTTTCAGCTCCCTCAGGTCCTTTAAGGACATCTCTGCATTGGTTATTCTAGTTAGCCATTCGTCTAATTTTTTTTTCAAGTTTTTTAACTTCTTTGCCATGGGTTCGGACTTCCTCCTTTAGCTTGGAGTAGTTTGATCTTTTGAAGCCTTCTTCTGTCACCTCATCAAAGTCATTCTCCATCCAGCTTTGTTCCATTGCTGGTGAGGAGCTGTGTTCCTTTGGAGGAGTAGAGGCATTCCAGTTTTTAGCGTTTCCAGTTTTTCTGCGCTGTTTTTTCCCCATGTTTGTGGTTTTATCTACCTTTGGTCTTTGATGATGGTGATGTACAGATGGGTTTTTGGTATGGATGTCCTTTCTGTTTGTTAGTTTTCCTTCTGACAGTCAGGACCCTCAGCTACAGGTCTGTTGGATTTTGCTGGAGTTCCACTGCAGACCCTGTTTGCCTGGGTATCAGCAGCGGTGGCTGTAGAACAGCGGATATTGGTGAATTGCAAATGCTGCTGCCTGATCGTTCCTCTGGAAGTTTTGTCTTGGAGGAGTACCCAGTCGTGTGAGGTGTCAGTCCGCCCCTACAGGGGGGTGCCTCCCAGTTAGGCTACTCGGGGGTCAGGGACCCACTTGGGGAGGCAGTCTGCCCGTTCTCCGATCTCAAGCTGCATGCTGGGAGAACTACTACTCTCTTCAAGGCTGTCAGAAAGGGACATTTAAGTCTGCAGAGGTTTCTGCTGCCTTTTGTTTGTCTGTGCCCTGCCCCCAGAGGTGGAGTCTACAGAGGCAGGCAAGCCTCCTTGAGCTGTGGTGGGCTCCACCCAGTTCGAGCTTCCCGGCGGCTTTGTTTACCTACTCAAGCCTCGGCAATGGCGGACACCCCACCCCCAGCCTCTCTGCCACCTTGCAGTTTGATCTCAGACTGCTGTGCTAGCAATGAGCGAGGCTCTGTGGGCATGGGACCCTCCCAGCGATGCGCGGGATATAATCTCCCGGTGTGCCATTTGTTAAGCCCATTGTAAGAGTGCGGTATTAGGGTGGGAGTGACCTGATTTTCCAGGTGCTGTCTGTCACCCCTTTCTTTGACTAGGAAGGGGAATTCCCTGACCCCTTTCACTTCCCGGGTGAGGTGATGCCTCACCCTGCTTCGGCTCACTCACGGTGCACTGCACCCGCTGTCCTGCAACCACTGTCCAGCACCCCCCAGTGAGATGAACCCGGTACCTCAGTTGGAAATGCAGGAATCACCCGTCTTCTTCATCGCTCACACTGGGAGCTGTAGACTGGAGCTGTTCCTATTTGGTCATCTTGGCTCAAAAACCTTGCCCTTGCTCTAGAGTCACTGGAGGGGGAAGGGCCAAGTGCCAGCTGCTCTGGCATGCCAGCATCACTATTCCCAAGTCACATGTGGTTGGAAAGCATCATACTAGATGACCACACAACTGCCTGGGGATCAGGGCACAACAATAAGGCACCCGCTGCCCTCAAACTAGACTTTGTTTACATTTGTGAAGTCTCTCCAAACATCCTGCAGGACATTTATTTGTAAACATCCAAGGCTAGGTCTGTGGTAACAATGCCAAGGCATTTGCTGTCAAGGCTGAAGGACACTGCTAAACTTTCTGACTGAGAAACTTTCTTTCTGGATGATTGAACATGTGGTTGTTTTCAGGTTTTCCAAAGATAACCTGAAAATGAATGAAAAGGAACTTCTTGAAAGGTTTAGGGAGAACAAGGACATCTCAGGCGGAAGTTCATCTATGGATGGAACAGAATGAATATACTTGGTTTTGCTGAAATAAACAAGCAAACAAAACTAACGTAAAAGTGCCTCCTAGATCTCAGTGGCTTAACACAAAAGTCTGCTTCCAGCCCCTGCTGCTTGCACACTGTGGGTCAGCAGGAGGCCCTGCAGAGTGAGGTCACTCCTGGAACTAGGCTGGCAGAGACTTTATCTGTTCACAGGTTGCCATAGTCACCTTGGCAAGGAAAGGGAGTATGGCAAACCAGGCCCTGATGTGCTTCAGGCTCCTGCGGGGAAGCGACACACCTCATTTTCACTTACATTTTACTCTTCAAGTCACATGGTCACGCACGTTTAAGTGGGCGGTGAAATGTGTTACTTCCATATTTCCAGAGAAAGACTTGGAAATATTTGTGGCCAGCACCATAACACAGCAGCTCTAGGAGTTTTCCCACAACACAGCACCTCTAGGAAACGCCTCTTCATTCTGGTATTTTGGTTGCCGACACAGCAACAGCTCCCTGCACCCAGCAGAAAGCCAATCCTGAGAGTAAGCAAACCCTGCGCATCCCCACGGGAGACCACCCACCTGCAGCCTCCTGGTTCTTGAAGGAGAGTGTGCAACACAAATGAGAAAAACCAAGATGAACTGAAAAAAAAAAAAAAAAGAATAACGGGAAAAAGTAACTCAAATAATGTAAGTTCTCTAATAACTATTTGTAGAAAGATTTAAGATGATATTGTAGCCACAAAACAAGAACAGAATGCCATGGGAAGGAACAATCAGAAAACAAAAAAGAGTTCTCAAAAATTAAAAATATGACTATCAGACCAGCCTGAGCAACATGGCGAAACCCCGCCTCTACAAAAAATACAAAAAAATCAGGTAGACACGGTGGTGTGTGCCTGAAGTCCCCACTACTCAGGAAGCGGGGGCAGGAGGATTGCATGAGCTGGGGTGGGGGTGCAGAGGTTACAGTTAGCTGAGATCACGCCACTGCACTCCATCCTGGGCAACAGACTGAGACCCTGTCTCAAAAAAAAAAAAAAAGACTATCAAAACCATGCAATAAGGCCAGGCACGGTGGCTCACGCCTGTAATCCCAGCACTTTGGGAGGCCAAGGTGGATGGATCATGAGGTCAAGAGATGGAGACCATCCTGGCTAACATGGTAAAACCCCATCTCTACTAAAAATACAAAAATTAGCTGGGCGTGGTGGCACGTGCCTGTACTCCCAGCTACTCGGGAGGCCGAGGCAGGAGAATCGCTTGAACCCAGGAGGCGAAGGTTGCAGTGAGCCAAGATTGCACCACTGCACTCCAGCCTGGGCAACAGAAGCAAGACTCTTGGTCTCAAAGAAAACAAAAAAACCAATAAAAGCAAAGAAACAACAGATGATAGACTGATAGACTGACAGTTTTTGCAACATGTCTAGTAAGTAAAGAGTCTGAGTCCAAAAAATATCAAATTATAGTAATATATGTTATGGACATTTTTTAAACTACTGCATCGTAACTAAATAAAAGATGGTAGAAAAATGGGCAAAGCTTAAGAACAAGGCCATTAACTGAAAAGGGAAAACAAATGGTCAATAAGTGTATAGGACACTGAGCCTTGTTGGTTGTCAGGGAAGTACAAATTCAACTTATGACAACATCTTTTCACCAAATGGATTAGCAAATACTAAGAAGATTGATCTTGTCAAGTATTTAGAAATCTTTGAATAAACATTTACTCTCGTATAGTGTTGATTGGCTTAAATAGTATTTAAACCAAGGTCAACTAAGCAGTACCTGTGTTTGACTCAGTGATTCTCACAGTAGCTGACCTGGTAGGACATTATATCTATGCATAAGAAGACATGTACAAAGCCATTCATAGAAGTATTGTTTCTTTTCTAAGCAGCTTTATAAAGATATAATTCACATGCCATATAATTCACCCATTTAAAGTGTGCGATTGAATGAGTTTTAGCACAAGGTCATGCAGCCATGTATTAGGGTTCCGTAGAGGAGATACACACATACATATATATGGGAGTTTATTAAGTAGTGTGTGTGTGTGTATGTGTGCATATATATATAGGGGAGTTTATTAAGTATTAACTTACATGATCACAACATCCCACAATAGGCTGTCCGCAAGCTGAGGAGCAAGGAGAGCCAGTCCCAGTCCCAAAACTGAAGAACTTGGGGGTCTGATGTTCCAGGGCAGGAAGCATCTAGCACAGGAGAAAGATGTAGGCTGGGAGCCTAGGCCCACTTCTCCTTTTCATGTTTTTCTGCCTGCTTTATATTTGCTGGCAGCTGATTAGATTGTGCCGTCCAGATTAAGGGTGGATCTGCCTTCCCCAGCGCCCTGACCCAAATGTTAAACTCTTTTGGCAACACCCTCACAGACACATCCAGGATCAATACTTTGTATCCTTTAATCTAATCAAGTTGACACTCAGTATCAACCATCACAAGTCCACCCCTTGTCAACTTGAACCCATACACATCTTCTGAGAACACACGTAGTCTTCAAATAAAGAAAATAATAAGGTCATAATTACCCCTAACATAATACAGCTATCCTTCGTACAACCAGAAATACACCAATCCCCAACCCAAATACTATTACATAAAGTTAACAATACTTAACATGCTGATATGAAGTCAATAAATCTTATGTCACATGATAAAGGAAAAGGAAATATACTTTCTTAGTGCAAGTGTATACATGCACAAACATGTTTTTAGCAAAAAAAGGAGGAAATATGACAATTACAGACTTCAGTTCTGCAGGTGGTCACATGGTTGTAGCTGGTATCGATAACTACCTTTTTCTACTACCCGTTCTGTATTCCCTTTGCCTTCAGCAAGCACCTCAGCAGGTCGTGGGTTTTTTCTTGGTGGAGTGACCCAAACCTTCATTCCTGAATGGTCTGGGTCATTTGTAGTCCTGCCTGGATTGGGCTGTTGTAGTTTCCCATTGACCTTAGTCACAGGGCATGGTGATACTAAGAGACGCCCTAATGGATCTCCTGTATTCCATGCATACTCTTCCTTACCTCCTTTGTGGAGTAGTAGACTGATTTCATCTTGATAGTCCAGGTCAGTCACCCCAGTCAACACTGTAACTCCCTTCTTGGCCTGTTGACTTAAAGGTGGGAGGAGCCCAAAGTGTCCAGGTGGGTACCAATCTTCCAGTTTAATGGAATCGTTGTGTCTCCTGGTGGCAGCATTTCTCCCTCTGGAACTAAGATTTCCAGGCCAGCAGAATGTAATGTCGGGGGAACAGGAAGCAAAAATTTTGTTAGGGGATCACTAGGGGTGATGGTGAGTGGTGTCAGTTCAGTTTCACCCCTTGATTCCTGGACCGTGAATCCTGGCTATGGGAGAAACAGTACCGTATATTGGATGCTAATTCAGAACATATACGGCCTGCTGGAGAACTTTGCCCCAGCCCTGCAAAGTATTGTCACCTAGTTGGCATTGTAATTGTGACTTCAAAAGGCCATTCCACCGTTCTTTCCAGCCCCTTCAGGATGATGGAGAACATGGTAAGACCAGTGAATTCCATGAGGATGAGCCCACTGCCACGCCTCTTTAGCTGTAAAGTGAGTGCCTTGGTCAGAGGCAGTGCTGTGTGGAACACCGTGATGGTGGATAAGGCATTCTGAGACTCCACGGATGGTAGTCTTGGCAGAAGCATTTCGTGCAGGATAGGCAAAGCCATATCCATAGTAAGTATCTATTCCAGTGAGGACAAACCACTGCCCTTTCCATGATGGAAAAGGTACAATATAATCAACTTGCCACCAGGTTGCTAGCTGATCACCCCAAGGAATGGTGCCATAACACCACAGTCATTCCCAAAAGAAACCCCATGCTTGGTAGCAGTCATTCCCCATCTCCCTCTTAAGCCCTAGGCAACCACTCATCTAATGTCTGTATCTACAAATTTGCCTATCTGGACATTTCATGTAAATGGAGTAGTATAATACGTGGTCCTTCCTGACAGGCTTTTTTCCCTTAGCATAGTATTTTCAAGTCATGCATGTTGTCACGTACATCAATGTTTCTTTTTATTGCCAAATACTATTCCATTGTTTGGAGATATCACATTGTATAAATACAGTCATTGGTTGATTGGTATTTGGATTGTTTCCACTTTTTTGGCTGTTAGGAATAATGCTGTTATAAACTTTTGTGTACGAGTTATCATGTGGACATGTTTTCATTTCCCTTGTGTATATACCTGGGAGTGGAATTGGTGAGTGAGAATTCTGTGTTTAACTTTTGGAGTAGCTGCCAAACTCTTTTCCAAAGTGGCTGCACCACTTTACGTTTCTGGTAGCAGTGAATGAAGGCTACCGTTTCGCCATGTTCTCTCCAACTTACTATTTTTTGTTAGAGTCATCCTAGTGGGTACAATGTGGTATGTCCTTGTGGTTTTGGTTTGCACTTCCCTAATGACTAATAAATCATTAGCATCTTTTTATTTGCTTATGGATTGTTCATATATCTTTTTTTGCGGAAGTGCCTGTTGAAATCCTTTGCCCATTTTTAAATTGGATTGTCATTTTCTTGTCGAGCTGCAAGCTTTCTTTATATATTCTGGATGTAGTTCCTTTATCAGACAAATGTTTTGCACAGATTTTCTCCCAGTGTATGAGTTGGCTTTTCACTCTCTTAATGGTATCTTTTGAAACACAGGTTTTCAGTTTTGATGCAATCCAGTTAAACTACTTTTTCTTTTGTTGCTTGTGCTTTTGCTGCTATGTCTAAGAAACTATTGCCTAATTCAAGGTCACGAAGATTTACCCCTCTGTTTTCTTCCAAGAGGTTTCTAGTTTTAGCTCTGATACTTCTGTGATCCATTTTTTAGTTAATTTTTTTGTATGGTCTGAAATAGGTGTACAACTTCATCCTTTTGCATATGGATATCCAGTTGTCCCAACACTGTTGGTTGAAGACTGTTCTTTCCCCGATGAATATTCTTGGCACCTTTGTTTAAAAAAAAATTGTTTTCTGGACTCTCAATTATATTCCATTGTTAGAAACTACTGTCTTTATGCCATTACCTTCCTGTCTTGATTGCTATAGATAGCTAGAAAGTTTTGGAATCAGGAAATCTGAGTTCTTCAACTTCTTTTGAAGTATTATTTTGGCTATTCTGGGTCTGTTGCATTTTCATCTGAATTTTAGGAACAGCTTGTCATTTTTTGCAAAAAAAAAAAAAGCTGGGATTTTTTATAGGGATTACGTTGAATCTGTAGACCAATTTGTGAAGCAGTTACATTTTTACAATGTCGTCTGATCCAAGAATATAAAATATCTTTCCATTTATTTAGATATTTGTTAATACCTTTCAGCAATGTGTTGTAGTCTTCAGCTTACAAACCCTCCAGGTCTTTTTTTAATGTATTCCTAAGTGTTTGATTCTTTTTGATGCTACTTAAATTGAATTGTTTTTAAATTTCATTTTCCAACTGTTCATTCCTAACATATAGAAATGCAGTTGATTTTTATATATTGGCCTTGTATCCTGCAATCTTACTGAACCTGTCATATAGGTTTTTTAATGGATTCCTTAGGATTTTCTGTATATAAGATTTTAGCATCTGCAAATAGAGATAATTTTACTTCTTCTTTCCAATCTGTATGCCTTGTATTTCTTTTCCTTGCCTAGTTGCCCTAGTTAGAACTCCCAGGACAGTGTTGAATGGGAGTAGCAGGACGTCCCTGTCTTGTTCCTTATCTTAGGGGACAAGCATTTAGTATTTCACCATTAAGTATGCTGTTAGCTGTGGAGTTTTGTAGATGCCCTTTATCAGGTTGAGCATGCTCCCTTCTATTCCTAGTTTGTTGAGTATTTTTATCAGGAAGGAGTGTTGAAATTTGTCAAATGCTTTTCCTGCACCTATTGAGATGATCTTGTGGATTTTGCTCCTTATTAACATGGAGGATTATATTGATTGATTTTTTTTTTTTTTTTTGAGAGGGAGTCTCACTCTGTTGCCCAGGCTGGAGTGCAGTTGCACAATCTCGGATCACTGCAACCCTTGCCCACCGGGTTCAAGCGATTCTCGTGCCTCAGCCTCCTGAGTAGCTGGGATTATAGGCACGCACCACCATGCCAGGCTAATTTTTGTGTGTGTGTGTGTGTGTGGTAGAGACAGGGTTTCACCATGTTGGCCAGGCTGGTTTCAAACTCCTGGCCTCAAGTGATCCACCTGTCCCGGCCTCCCAAACTGCTGGGACTACAGGGGTTAGCCAGTGTGCCCAGTCTGATTTTTCCATATGTTAAACCAAGCTTGAGTCCTAGCATAAATCATATTTGATCATAGTGTAGAATCCTTTTTATATGTGGCTGGATTGGGCTTGCTAGTATTTTGTGGAGGGGTTTTCTGTGCATATTCATATATGATGTAGTGTTGTTTCTTATAGTGAAAATTTTGAAACAATCTAAATGTCCATTAATAGGTGAGTAGATATATAAACATCATAGCGATTTAAGCAAAAAAATAGAGCTATACATAATAACATACATGATCTCTGAGACATGCTTTTAAAAATTGCAAATGTAGTATGATATAATATTGAGTTACTCCTAACATAGAATTGAGACAAATGTAAATATGAAAATACTATGCTATGTTTTTGTTTGTGTAGTATTAAACTTCTTCCAGTGAGAAAGTATACTCAAGTGTATTTGTATAAATTCAAAATATATAAATTGTTTTTTAAAAGGAAAATGACAATGAACACACTGATATCAATAAATCTATGTCCTAACAAATTTCACTGTAAACCAAGGAAAGTCCTGTTAGCCTACAACACTGTCCTGTTTCTCCCTACCACACCTACTGCAAGCAGTCAGTATGATTAGAACTTGTCTCACTTTAAAATTTGAAATAAATTTACCAGCACAGGATCTATACAAGTATCCAGCAATAGGAAAAAGATAAAGGGGACAAGGAAAACATACGACTTTTTAAAAATCCTGGCAAAATCTTACCAAGGAAAAGATGAAAATTGTGACCCAGTGTTACTGCCATAAATTTCAGAAATTGATCAACAGTAGCCTTGATAAAATAGGAACTCATAGGCCAGGCACAATGGCTCACGCCTGTAACCCCAGCACTTTGGGAGGCTGGGGCAGGTGGATCACCTGAGGTCAGGAGTTCGAGACCAGCCTGGCCAACATAGTGCAACCCCATCTCTACTAAAAATACAAAAATTAGCTGTGCATGGTGGTGGGCGCCTGTAATCCCAGCTACTAAGGAAGCTGAGGTAGGAGAATTGCTTGAACCCGGAAGGTGGAGGTTGCATTGAGCTGAGATCACGGTACTGTGCTCCAGCCTAGGCAACAGAGCAAAACTCCATCTTGAAAACAAAAAAAAGAAAGAAAATAAGAATTCATAGCTAAGATACAAAACCTCAGGAAAGAAACAGTGACACAATGAAGCGAGAGAGAGATGAAACGTGACTTAGCAGAATTGAGGACATACGTAGGAGAGGTCACTGAATCCATCACAGAAACCAGGTCTACGTGGAAGCAGACAGAGAAAATCAGCACTATGAGAGTGCAGTAAGAAACCTGGAGGACAGGATTGAGAAAAACAACAGTGGAAAATGGAAATAAACAAAAAGTCCCGGGATAAAAGATCAAATGAGCACTGCAGAAGGCAAAGGAGACAAATGTATATACTTTGATATCCCCCCGAAAAGAAAACCAAGCAAATAGATCAGAAAAAAGATAGGTGTACAGATAATATAGCCTTGTATCCCAGGAAAAGTTGACACAAAGCTATGAATAGCCTAATAGTTATTAGACATTAAAGGTAAGACTCTTTTGAGCATCCCATCTAAATTTTAGAGAACCTAATAATAGGGCAATAACCAGCAGTCCTCAGACTTCTCCACGGTCACATTTTGTGGAGCCACTCATACAACAGCCTCAGAGAAAGCAAGTATGACCTCAACATGTTACAGCAGCCAAATTGACATTCAAGGATAAGGACAATGAACAATTATTTTTTGCTGTACAGTATCATATTTCAGAAAATGGAATTCCCATAAGCCCATCTCAAAGGGAACACATTTGAGACCAGCAAGAATTTAGTAGAGAAACTGGCAGAAAAATGCATAACAAACATTAAATTCCTTTTTAGGATGAAAACTAAAACAACTATAGGAATTACCTTAGAGAGTAAAAAGTAAATGTTACAAACTAATACAATGTCAAAATGATATAATAAAAGTTGAAATGGGATGTGAGAAAGTAGGATGCACCATGATTATTCTCATTTCCTTATTTTGTAATATCCAGGGACTAAATTGCATCTGATAAGTTACACAATAGAAGTATAAATATACAGGCCTATGGAAGAACATTAAATAAAACAAAAATAACAACTAGAATTTATTGGTAGGGGGCAGGATGAAGAAATCCAACTAAATAGTATACAGCTCCACTGTTTTCTCATTTAATGAACCAAATGGGGGTAGGAAAGTACAAATATGTAAAGTAATAGAGAATAGGGAAATAAAGTACAGAGGAAATTAATAAGTCATAAGAGATTACATTGCTCGGTTCTGTAAATAATTTTAAAACCTGTTTGAAATGAATGATTGAAAAAATTTCCCAATCGTGACTCTATATAAAATCAACACAGATAAGTTATTACAGAAGCATAGAAATACTCCTAATTAAAGCAAGTATAATACTGATACTAAAACCCAATCCAACAAAGGAAGCATAAGAACAATTACAGAGCATTCTTACGAATAATTTTGCGAAAGTTCTAAATATAATATTAGCAAACAATTCAGCAGCATATTAAAATAATATGCTATTGCCAAGTGAGGTTTATTCTGAGATGTGAAGATGGTTTTATATTAGAAAATATATTAATATAATTATACTGTTAATAGAACAAGGTGTAAGAGCAAGAGGAAACTATGCCCTTAGATGCTGAAAGAGCATGCAGTAAAATTCAACCTTTATTCCTAACAAAACTCTTCATATGAGAATAATGTATATGTCTTTAACATGATTATATTATGCATAAAATATGTTATACATGAGATGTTATTATACACTCTATATAACCATAAGCCCACATTATATTCAACAGCAAAACACTGTAAGCATTCTTGTTGTAATAAAAAACAAAACAAAGGTGTACATTCTCTCCAGGAATATTTGACATTTTTCTGATGGTGCTCACCAATGCATTTAGAAAAGAAAAATGACTACGGCCACACCGCCCCAAATGTGTCTGATCTTGTCTGATCTCAGAAGCTAAGCAAGGTCAGGTCTGGTTAGTACTTGGATGGGTGAGAAATATATATGTTTATACCATAAACATTTCAAAAGAGTAAAACTATTACTGTGGTAGATATTATTGTGATATTATTATTTAGCTTGAAATCCTAAGAGAATTAACCGTGAAAATATGACAAATTATAAAAGGATTCAGGAAGTTGGGTACAAAATTAATACATAGAAATCAGTTGCATTTTTTTTTATTATACTCTAAGTTCTAGGGTACATGTGCACAACGTGCAGGTTAGTTACATAGGTATACATGTGCCATGCTGGTGTGCTGCACCCATCAACTCGTCATTTAACATTAGGTATATCTCCTAATGCTATCCCTCCCCCCTCCCCCCACCCCACAACAGTCCCCAGTGTGTGATGTTCCCCTTCCTGTGTCCATGTGTTCTCATTGTTCAATTCCCAGCTATGAGTGAGAACATGCAGTGTTTGGTTTTTTGTCCTTGTGATAGTTTGCTGAGAGTGATGGTTTCTAGCTTCATCCATGTCCCTACAAAGGACATGAACTCATCATTTTTTATGGCTGCATAGTATTCCATGGTGTATATGTGCCACATTTTTTTAATCCAGTCTATCATTGTTGGACATTTGGCTTGGTTCCAAGTCTTTGCTATTGTGAATAGTGCCGCAATAAACATACGTGTGCATGTGTCTTTATAACAGCATGATTTATAATCCTTTGGGTATATACCCAGTAATGGGATGGCTGGGTCAAATGGTATTTCTAGTTCAAGATCTCTGAGGAATCGCCACACTGACTTCCACAATGGTTGAACTAGTTTACAGTCCTACCAGCAGTGTAAAAGTGTTCTATTTCTCCACATCCTCTCCAGCACCTGTTGTTTCCTGACCTTTTAATGATCGCCATTCTAACTGGTGTGAGATGGTATCTCATTGTGGTTTTGATTTGCATTTCTCTGATGGCCAGTGATGGTGAGCATTTTTTTCATGTGTCTTTGGCCGCATAAATGTCTTCTTTTGAGAAGTGTCTGTTCATATACTTTGCCCACTTTTTGATGGGGCTGTTTGTTTTTTTCTTGTAGATTTGAGTTCATTGTAGATTCTGGATATTAGCCCTTTGTCAGATGAGTAGATTACAAAAATTTTCTCCCATTCTGCAGGTTGCCTGTTCACTCTGATGGTAGTTTCTTTTGCTTTGCAGAAGCCCTTTAGTTTAATTTTGTCAATTTTGTCCCATTTGTCAATTTTGGCTTTTGTTGCCTTTGCTTTTTGTGTTTTAGACATGAAGTCCTTGCCCATGCTTATGTCCTGAATGGTGTTGCCTAGGTTTTCTTCTAGGGTTTTTATGGTTTTAGATCTAACATTTAAGTCTTTAATCCATCTTGAATTAATTTTTGTGTAAGGTGTAAGGAGGGGATCCAGTTTCAGCTTTCTACATATGGCTAGCCAGTTTTCCCACCACCATTTATTAAATAGGGAATCCTTTCCCCATTTCTTGTTTTTGTCAGGTTTGTCAAAGATCAGATGGCTGTAGATGTGCAGTATTATTTCTGAGTGCTCTGTTCTGTTCCATTGGTCTATAGCTCTGTTTTGGTACCAGTACCATGCTGTTTTGGTTACTGTAGCCTTGTAGTATAGTTTGAAGTCAGGTAGCGTGATGCCTCCAGCTTTGTTCTTTTGGCTTAGGATTGACTTGGTGATGCGGTCTCTCTTTTGGTTCCATATGAACTTTAAAGTAGTTTTTTCCAATTCTGTGAAGAAAGTCATTGGTAGCTTGATGGGGATGGCATTGAATCTATAAATTACCTTGGGCAGTATGGCCATTTTCATGATATTGATTCTTCCTACCCATGAGCATGGAATGTTCTTCCATTCGTTTGTATCCTCTTTTATTTCCTTGAGCAGTGGTTTGTAGTTCTCCTTGAAGAGGTCCTTCACATCCCTTGTAAGTTGGATTCCTAGGTATTTTATTCTCTTTGAAGCAATTGTGAATGGGAGTTCACTCATGATTTGGCTCTCTGTTTGTCTGTTATTGGTATATAAGAAAGACTGTGATTTTTGCACATTGATTTTGTATCCTGAGACTTTGCGGAAGTTGCTTATCAGCTTAAGGAGATTTTGGGCTGAGACGATGGGGTTTTCTAGATATACAGTCATGTCATCTGCAAACAGGGACAATTTGACTTCCTCTTTTCCTAATTGAATACCCTTTATTTCCTTCTCCTGCCTGACTGCCCTGGCCAGAACTTCCAACACTGTGTTGAATAGGAGTGGCGAGAGAGGGCATCCCTGTCTTGTGCCAGTTTTCAAAGGGAATGCTTCCAGTTTTTGCCCATTCAGTATGATATTGGCTATGGGTTTCTCATAAATAGCTCTTATTATTTTGAGATACCTATCAATACCTAATTTATTGAGAGTTTTTAGCATGAAGAGTGGTTGAATTTTGTCAAAGGCCTTTTCTGCATCTATTGAGATAATCATGTGGTTTTTGTCTTTGGTTCTGTTTATTTGCTGGATTACATTTATTGAATTGCGTATATTGAACCAGCCTTGCATCCCAGGGATGAAGCCCACTTGATCATGGTGGATAAGCTTCTTGATGTGCTGCTGGATTCGGTTTGCCAGTATTTTATTGAGGATTTTTGCATCGATGTTCATCAGGGATATTGGTCTAAAACTCTCTTTTTTTGTTGTGTCTCTGCCAGCCTTTGGTATCAGGATGATGCTGGCCTCATAAAATGAATTAGGGAGGATTCCCTCTTTTTCTGTTGATTGGAATAGTTTCAGAAGAAATGGTACCAGCTCCTCCTTGTACCTCTGGTAGAATTCGGCTGTGAATCCATCTGGTCCTGGACTTTTTTTGGTTGGTAAGCTATTAATTATTGCCTCAATTTCACAGCCTGTTATTGGTCTATTCAGAGATTCAACTTCTTCCTGGTTTAGTCTTGGGAGGGTGTATGTGTTACGGAATTTATCCATTTCTTCTAGATTTTCTAGTTTATTTGCATAGAGGTGTTTGTAGTATTCTCTGATGGCAGTTTGTATTTCTGTGGGATCAGTGGTGATATCCCCTTTATCATTTTTATTGCGTCTATTTGATTCTTGTCTCTTTTCTTCTTTATCAGTCTTGCTAGTGGTCTGTCAATTTTGTTGATCTCCTCAAAAAACCAGCTCCTGGATTCATTGATTTTTTTGAAGGGTTTTTTGTGTCTCTATTTCCTTCATTTCTGCTCTGATCTTAGTTATTTGTTGCCTTCTGCTAGCTTTTGAATGTGTTTGCTCTTGATTCTCTAGTTCTTTTAATTGTGATGTTAGGGTGTCAATTTTAGATCTTTCCTGCTTTCTCTTGTGGGCATTTAGTGCTATAAATTTCCCTCTACACACTGCTTTAAATGTGTCCCAGAGAATCTGGTATGTTGTATCTTTGTTCTCGTTGGTTTCAAAGAACAACTTTATTTCTGCCTTCCTTTCGTTATGTACCCAGTAGTCATTCAAGAGCAGGTTGTTCAGTTTCCATGTAGTTGAGCGATTTTGAGTGAGTTTCTTAATCCTGAGTTCTAATTTGATTGCACTGTGGTCTGAGAGACAGTTTGTTATAATTTCTGTTGTTTTACATTTGCTGAGGAGTACTTTACTTCCAACTAAGTGATCAATTTTGGAATAAGTGTGGTGTGGTGCTGAGAAGAATGTATATTCTGTTGATTTAGGGTGGAGAGTTCTATAGATGTCTATTAGGTCCACTTGGTGCAGAGCTGAGTTCAATTCCTGGATATCCTTGTTAACTTTCTGACTCGTTGATCTGTCTAATGTTGACAGTGGGGTGTTAAAGTCTCCCATTATTATTGTTTGGGAGTCTAAGGCTCTTTCTAGGTCTCTAAGAACTTGCTTTATGAATCTGGGTGCTCCTGTATTGGGTGCATATATATTTAGGATAGTTAGCTCTTTTTGTTGAATTGATCCCTTTACCATTATGTAATGGCCTTCTTTGTCTCTTTTGATCTTTGTTGGCTTAAAGTCTGTTTTATCAGAGACTAGGATTGCAACCCCTGCCTTTTTTTGTTTTCCATTGGCTTGGTAGATCTTCCTCCATCCCTTTATTTTGAGCCTATGTGTGTCTCTGCACATGAGATGGGTTTCCTGAATACAGCACACTGATGGTTCTTGACTCTTTATCCAGTTTGCTAGTCTGTGTCTTTTAATTGGAGCATTTAGCCCATTTACATTTAAGGTTAATATTGTTATATGTGAATTTGATCCTGTCATTATGATGTTAACTGGTTATTTTGCTCTTTAGTTGGTGCAGTTTCTTCCTAGCCTCCATGGTCTTTACAATTTGGCATGTTTTTGCAGTGGCTGTTACCAGTTGTTCCTTTCCATGTTTAGTGCTTCCTTCAGGAGCTCTTGTAGGGCAGGCCTGGTGGTGACAAAATCTCTCAGCATTTGCTTGTCTGTAAAGTATTTTATTTCTCCTTCACTTATGAAGCTTAGTTTGGCTGGATATGAAATTCTGGGTTGAAAATTCTTTTCTTTAAGAATGTTGAATATTGGCCCCCTACTCTCTTCCGGCTTGTAGAGTTTCTGCTGAGAGATCCACTGTTAGTCTGATGGGCTTCCCTTTGTGGGTAACCTGACCTTTCTCTCTGGCTGCCCTTAACATTTTTTCCTTGATTTCAACTTTGGTGAATCTGACAATTATGTGTCTTGGAGTCACTCTTCTCGAGGAGTATCTTTGTGGCATTCTCTGTATTTCCTGAATTTGAGTGTTGGCCTGCCTTGCTAGATTGGGGAAGTTCTCCTGGATAATATCCTGCAGAGTGTTTTCCAACTTGGTTCCATTCTCCCCGTGACTTTCAGGTACACCAATCAGAAGTAGATTTGGTCTTTTCACATAGTCCCATATTTCTTGGAGGCTTTGTTCATTTCTTTTTATTCTTTTTTCTCTAAACTTATCTTCTCGCTTAATTTCATTCATCTTCCATCGCTGATACCCTTTCTTCCAGTTGATCGAATCAGCTACTGAGGCTTCTGCATTCGTCACGTAGTTCTCATGGCTTGGTTTTCAGCTCCCTCAGGTCCTTTAAGGACTTCTCTGCATTGGTTATTCTAGTTAGCCATTCATCTAATCTTTTTTCAAGGTTTTTAACTTCTATGCCATGGGTTTCAACTTCCTCCTTTAGCTCAGAGTAGTTTGATCATCTGAAGCCTTCTTCTCTCAGCTTACCATTCTCTGTCCCTTTGTTCCCTTGCTGGTGAGGAGCTGCGTTTCTTTGGAGGAGGAGAGGTGCTCTGATTTTTAGAGTTTCCAGTTTTTCTGCTCTTTTTTTCCCCATGTTTGTGGTTTTATCTACCTTTGGTCTTTGATGATGTTGACATACAGATGGGGTTTTGGTGTGGATATCCTTTCTTTTTGTTAGTTTTCCTTCTAACAGTCAGGACCCTCAGCTACAGGTCTTTTGGATTTTGCTGGAGGTCCACTCCAGACCCTGTTTGCCTGGGTATCAGCAGCAGAGGCTGCAGAACAACGGATATTGGTGAACAGCAGATGTTGCTGCCTGATCGTTCCTCTGGAAGTTTTGTCTCAGAGGGGTACCCAGCTGTGTGAGGTGTCAGTCTGCTCCTACTCGGGGGTGCCTCCCATTTAGGCTACTCAGGGGTCAGGGACCCACTTGAGGAGGCAGTCTGTCTGTTCGCAGATGTCCAGCTGTGTGCTGGGAGAACCACTACTCTGTTCAAGGCTGTCAGAAAGGGACATTTAAGTCTGCAGAGGTTACTGCTGCCTTTTGTTTGGCTATGCGCTGCCCCAAGAGGTGGAGTCTACAGAGGAAGGCAGGCCTCCTTGAGCTGCGGTGGGCTCCACCCAGTTCAAGCTTCCCGGTGGCTTTGTTTACCTACTCAAGCCTGGACAATGGCGGGCCCCCCTCCCCCAGCCTCACTGCCGCCTTGCAGTTTCATCTCAGACTGCTGTACTAGCAATGAGTGAGTCTCCGTGGGTGTAGGACCCTTCGAGCCAGGCGCAGGATATAATCTCCTGGCGTGCCGTTTGCTAAGACCGTTGGAAAAGCGCAGTATTAGGGTGGGAGTGACCCGATTTTCCAGGTGCCATCTGTCACGCCTTTCTTTGACTACGAAAGGGAATTGCCTGACCCCTTGCGCTTCCCGGGTGACGGGATGCCTCTCCCTGCTTCAGCTCACGCTCAGTGCGCTGCACCCACTGTCCTGCACCCACTTTCTGACACTCCCCAGTGAGATGAACCAGGTACCTCAGTTGGAAATGCAGAAATCACCTGTCTTCTGTGTCACTCACACTGGGAGCTGTAGACTGGAGCTGTTCCTGTTCGGCCATCTTGGCTCTTTTTTTTTCATTTGCATTTTTTGTACAAATTAATAAACGGTTAAAAGATAAAAGGTAGGAAACAATCCAAGGGATTGATCTGATCTGACCTGGGAAGCACAAAGTCATCCAAGCAGGGTAAATAAAAAATAAAAGATAAAATAAGCACTGCAGAAGACAAAAGAGATAAACATATGTACTCTGATGTTCAAAAGAAAATCAAATAGGTCAGAAAAAAAAATGTGTACTAATAATATAGCTTTGTGTCCCAAGAAAGGTTGACACAAAACTATGAGTAGTCTAATAGTTCTTAGATGTTAAACGTAAAATGTGACTGGAGAAATTTGACAACTGGTATTTCCCTTTTATCTATGCTTAGAAATGTCATGGTGAAACTGCAGAACACCAAGGAATATTGCTGAGACAGATAGGCTACTTAGAAAGGAACAACACTTAGAATGATGGCTGCCTTCTCAATATCATAAGGGAAGACAGTGGAAAAGTGTATTTCAAGTGTTGAAGGAATATTGCTGAGACAGATGGGCCACTTAGAAAGGAACGACACTTAGAATGATGGCTGCCTTCTCAATATCATAAGGGAAGACAGTGGAAAAGTATATTTCAAGTGTTGAAGGAATATTGCTGGGACAGGCCACTTAGAAAGGAACGACACTTAGAAGGATGGCTGCCTTCTCAATATCATAAGGGAATACAGTGGAAAAGTGTATTTCAAGTGTTGAAGGAATATTGCTGAGACACAGATAGGCCACTTAGAAAGGAACGACACTTAGAAGGATGGCTGCCTTCTCAATATCATAAGGGAAGACAGCGGAAAAGTGTATTTCAAGTGTTGAAGGAATACTGCTGAGACAGAAAGGAACGACACTTGGAAGGATGGCTGCCCTCTCAATATCATAAGGGAAGACAGCGGAAAAGTGTATTTCAAGTGTTGAAGGAATACTGCTGAGACAGAAAGGAACGACACTTAGAAGGATGGCTGCCCTCTCAATATCATAAGGGAAGACAGTGGAAAAGTGTATTTCAAGCGTTGAAGGAATACTGCTGAGACAGATGGGCCACTTAGAAAGGAACGACACTTAGAAGGATGGCTGCCTTCTCTGTATCATAAGGGAAGACAGTGGAAAAGTGTATTTCAAGTGTTGAAGGACAATAACAACCAATTTAGAATCAAATGCCCAAGAACACCATTTCTCAAAGCCAAGAGAATGTCAATGAAGACATTTATAGATAAACAAAGCCAGAGAGTTTACAACAACCAAGAGACCTACACTAAAGGAACTTCACATGGATTTAAGGAAGAAAAAAAGATATCAGAAGAATGGTCTGATGTGGGGAAGAAATGGTGAGAAAAAAATGATAAATGTTTATGTAAAACTAAGCAAACACCACATGTATGAAATAATTTTAAAAAAAATATCTAAGACGTGTATCCATATACCATCTAAGCCCTGACAAGCGTGATCACAGTTCAACTCTGAGTTCTTGGTATGGTTTGGGAGAAAAACAGTATGATGATTTCAGTAGATGCACAAAAACATTTTATTAACTTTAATATCTCTTCATGATAAAAGCTGTTAGCACAGTAAGTATTCAAAAAGAGAATGTCCCCACATGTGTTTATTGCAGCACTGTTTACAATAGCAAAGACTTGGAACCGACCCAAATGCCCATCAATGATAGACTGGATAAAGAAAATGTGGCACATGTACACCATGGAATACTATGCAGCCATAAAAAAGAATGAGTTCATGTCCTTTGCAGGCACATGGATGAAGCTGGAAACCATCATTTTCAGCAAACTAACACAAAAACAGAAAACCAAACACCACATGTTCTCACTCATAAGTGGGAGTTGAACAATGAGAATTCATGGATACAGAGAGGGGAACATCACATACACCCCCCAGCCTGTCGGGGGGTGGGGGAAAAGGGGAGGGAGAGCATTAGGACAAATACGTAATGCATGCAGGGCTTAAAACCGAGGTGATGGGTTGACGGGTGCAGCAAACCACCATGGCACATGTATACATATGTAACAAACCTGCACGTTCAGCACATGTATCCCAGAACTTAAAGTAAAATTTAAACAAGAGAATGTCCCTAACCTGATAGATTCATGATACCTATCCTGTTCTCACAGTAACAATCTTTTTCGGTGGGAAAACTTCGGAAGCACTCCTAGGACATCATGAATTACACGAGGATGCCGCAATAGCATTTTGCATACAATGTGGTTTTGTAAATTGCAACCAGAATAGTGAAAGAAGAAACTAAAGGCATAAAGACTAGAAAGGAAGAAACAGAACTGTCATATTAGCAGATGTAGAGTTAGCTACATAGAAACTCGGCCAAAATATAGAAATTATTATAGTTTAAAAATGTAGCTGGCTACAGAACACCTCATATAGCCTATAGATCAATATACTTTTTGCTTGATCCTTTTATAATTTTTGAATTTTGTACCTTATACATACATTTCCTAGCAAAACTAATTATTTTGAAGTTGTCACTGATCTTTTAAAAATACATATAATATTCTTTTCACATAAAATGATATATGTATGTTTATATGCATTAAGAGTTGTTGAAAAGGCTGGTCACCAAAATATTACTTTCTTGGGGTAATTTTCTCATTGTGATGTGGTATAGGTCAATTCTGGTTTTCTGCTATATGTTGTTTGAACTTTTGTATACTATTTTTATTATAAAAATAAATCCATTTTATTGTGAGAAAATGAATGAATAAATAGACCCCTCAAAATAGGTATTTCCATGATTTCCACATAGTTGAACCTAGAAATCTCTAATTTTTTACAGCTCCGCTCATGATTCTGGTGATCACATTGGGAACAACAGGGCTAGGATTTGTAATCTAAGTTGAGAGCCTCATCTGAATCACAGAAACAAACGCCTAATATGCTTGTCTAAATCCCAAATAAAAATCAAACCAAAATTATTACCAGCCTACGTTTCAGAATCTCACCGTCATGTTAGGCTCACTTACTGGCAATCACCCTATTAACCAGGCA
Organism: Pan troglodytes; assembly: GCF_028858775.2. NCBI lineage: Eukaryota > Metazoa > Chordata > Mammalia > Primates > Hominidae > Pan > Pan troglodytes. The sequence continues at coordinate 91,926,885 of NC_072414.2, read as the reverse complement.
TTAGCCAGTTGCCAGCTTCTGCCCTGGCAGCTTCAGTCATGTTTTCCCTGAGTCTTCACTTCCTACCTGCCGTCCTGGCCCCCTACTCTGCTTAAAAACATGCAAGGAAATGGACAAAACTATACAAGTGAAATGGCCAAAGGTGGTGGAAGCAAGAAACGGTGCACCGTGTGTCAAGGCAATACTGTAGTTTTGTCATAGGGTAAATTGCTTGGTTTCTGCTGTCATCCCATGGATATTCAGGGAAAGTTCAAAATACAACAAAGAGCAAAAGGCCCTCCAGCAGATGAATGAGACCAGGGCCACTATTCACTGATGCACCAGGGAGGTGCCATTCTCTTAGAATACCAGGCTCTATTCTTTTGCTATGGTTTCCGTAACAAAGTGCCGCAAACTAGGTGGCATAAGCACCAGACACTTACTGTCTTTTGGTCCTGGAGTTGAGAAATCTGAGATCAAGGTGTCAGCAGGGTTGGTTCCTTCTGCAGGTCACGAGGGAGGATCTGTTCCATGCTTCTTGCCTAACTTCCGGTGGTTTGCTGGCAGTCTGTGGCGTTCCTTGGCTGCTTTGTAGAAGCATCACTTCATCTCTGCCTTCATGTTCTCGCGACATTCTCCCTATGTGCATGTCTCCCTATGTGCATGTCTCCCTATGTGCATGTCTCCCTATGTGCATGTCTCCCTATGTGCATGTCTCCCTATGTGCATGTCTCCCTATGTGCATGTCCTTTTGTAAGGACGTCAGTCATTTTGGATTAGGCCTACCTACTCCAGGATGACTTCATCTTAATATGCCTGCAGTGGTCACATGCTGATGTTCTGGTTGAAGGGGGGGCCCAGTTAGAACTTCAACATACGAATTTGGAGGAGGGGGACACCACTCAACCTGAAACATGTGCAAATCCTGCTCTCTGGAAATGGGGCCACCGGGAGGTCCTGGCCTTAGGAGAGCCTCCTTCTGCGCCAGCCCTCCATTTCTGAAGCCACTGTGGGGGGCTTGGTAGCTAGATTTTGGCCGGGGGATGCTGCACGGCCTCTGGTGCAGGGTGGAGGTGTGGTTTACCTCTGTGTCGTTTGTTGCTACAGGTTATATCGAAGCTGCCGTCATTCCTGCTGGAGCTCGGAGGATCCGTGTGGTGGAAGATAAACCTGCCCACAGCTTTCTGGGTAAAACACAAATGACTTGACTCACCATTTATGTGTTGAGAATCGATTTTGATGATCAGTCTGGTAAATTGGTTCAGTGTCATTCCTCCCGGGTTATGGCTGGTTTCACGCCTGTGTTGTAATGACATGAGCACCCAGAGGGGACCACACAGTGCTGTCATATTTGACTAACATGCAGCCACCCCCATGGTGGATTAGGGGTGGGAACAGGAAGGAAAATGATAGAAGACAAGCTTGGGACAGGAAGGAGGATCATAGAAGAGTGAAGGAAGTTGTGAGGAATTGGGGCAGGTTACCAGTCCCCCAGAGTAACCCCAGGAGAGCTGAGAGCACCTTGAGTCTGAGCAGTGCAGGCCATTGGCCAACTTGCAGGAAGCCCCATTGGGCTGCCAGTGGCTCTGGGGATGACTTCTTAGCTGGAAAAAGAACAACAATCTTAAGTCTCATGGAAACCCAGAAGGATACCAATTTCACTAAGGTCTGTGTATCCCAAATTCCTAGTGGCCAGCTCCATTGACTTCAAGCACAAACACCTGCATCTTTCCGTAGACTTGGGTTCTATTCTGGACTAGTTTTCCTAACTATGCAGGAGCAAAGCCATTCTCATAAATCCCTTCCTAGCCAGAGAAGACCTTCTGAGGGTATCCTTGGCCCAATTCCCAGATGCCCAGCAAAGGTCAGCCCAGGACTTGAGCCCCAAGGTGGTTGGAGTTCTGAGTTGGACACAGAAGTGGAGACAGCAGGGTGCCCAGAGGGTGCCTCTGCTCCTACCTTCCTGGCTTGGAACATGCTGTGGCCCCTGCCCTTCTGCCAGCTTTAATCCCATGTTCCTGTCTTGGGTTAAACTTAAACTCAAGGTGGCTGATCTTCCTCAGGTACCCCTCTTCTGAGCTGTTTTCATGTCATCATCTCTCAGCCTGTGTTGCAAAGTGCTGATTGAGACTGAAGAAAGAAAAAGTAAGACATGATTTGTCTAGTTTCAAAAATGATTTTAGCTAAATCGAAGTTACCCATGAAACCCTTTTATTTCCGTTTTTATCACTGATTTTTTAAAATGACATCTTTGTCCACATTCCTGCCTTTATAGACTATGCAAAAGTCCGAGTCTTTCTTTGAAATGGTCTCTGCTTGAGAGACTCAATGTCTAATGAGACAGACACAAAACAAATCTCGAATAGGCAAGTTTACAATGAAGACCACAGTCCTGTTAAAGAGTTAGGAAATGCTTTGACGCTAAGATGCTCCTCACACACCTGCCTTGGGGAAGGCAGGCATGCCCATTTCCAAGCACCCACGTGGGGTATCACTGGCACCACACTCTGTGGATCCCCCCATGTCCCAAGCTGCCCTGCCACCTCCTCCCAGCTTGGTCACTTGCCATCCACCCTGCCTCCTTGAGGCTGTGACGGCCGCTCGTGCTTCTGCTGCCAGGGTAAGACCTTGACATCCCTGGAGTTGACATCCATGTGCATTTTCATCAGCCCCATGGTTTTTCACCTCCCCTGCATGGACAGTGTCCCTGCCTCGCCTGGCACTCTCCTCCTCAGCTGTCCCAGCTGTCACTCTGCAAATAGAACAACACTTAAAAATGCATTCTAAAACAAGGCCTCTTGCTGCTTTTGGCAGCTTCCAAGTGACAGCCTCTTTTTACTAAATTCGCAAAGAGCCCACTCCCTCTCCTGCCCATCAAAGGACATTGGGTCAACCTCACCAGCATTTGCATTGGAAGCCCCACCAGCTGGTATCATGCCAAAAAGTTACCCTTCCCCTTCCCAACCCACGCATTTGAATGCACTGGAGGCCCTCCGTGGGAGGCTGATGTCACCTTTCATCCTAATTCAAAATTCGCAGTCTGGGTATTCCAAGAGGTACTCAGTTTGGAGGTCGAAGTAGTGGTTCTTCCATCAAGCCCAGAAGGTGTCCCTGCGAGTAAGTCCCTTGGTTTCCGACCCTGGCTTCTGAGATTTCCCAGCATGGCTGCTCCGCCTGGCTCAGCCCTGAGTGTCTGGCGATAGGAGTGTCTTCCTTATCTCCACTTTTGCATGGCAATTTTAGAATGACAGAGGATGTTAGAATCCTTCGGCTCACTCCTCAACTTCCCATTCCTGTGGTACAAATGGACCTTTCACTCACATTCACTTTAGGGCCAACAGGTGCTAACTAGCAGATGCCACCCAGGAGAACGAGCTCTTGTGATCGTCCGTCAGCTCCTGAGGCCTGAGGGCCATGTATACAAAAAAAGAACAATAGCATCAGCGATAGTGGCTCCCAGTCACGGAGCTCGGCTGTGCCTTGGAGACCCGATCCCTAATCTCCCTAAATGGGCTGCAAGGTATTGCTCTGCTTCCTTCATAGAGGGGCAAGCTGAAGCTTCAGGGGGCTTGGTGTCTCATCCAGGATCTCCACCTCCTCTGATTTCGCTGCCGTTCATGGAGCCTCTCAGAATTACTCTGTCCAATCATGGCCAGAGACTGCCGGATGGCGACTTTTCATTGGAGAACACACGTTAAACCTGCCTGTTGTTGCCACTACGTTGTATGCACTTCGGAACAAACCTGCATCCCACAGAGATTGGTTTAACATCTTGGGGTGACTGCTCAGCTCTCCAGAAGCAGTGGGCCTCCGTGGGAGGTTGGAGCCGGCTTCCTGCCTTATCTTACTCAGAAGGCATAATCCCAGGACTCCAGGGCCTGGCTGATGGACACGGGCAAGCCTGAAGGTGGTCCACACTCATTATGTTTCTAAAGTTAGTTCAAAAAGGCCTTTGCCTCCACTCGGGGCTGGGTGCTTTGGAAGTCAACCCAGTGTAACTTTGAATTACTCTCACATTTGCTGGGAGCAATTCCTGAAGAATTTCACCCCACCTACCTTCAGCCCACGCTGGCTGGCTTTCTGCTCACAACCACCTGGAACAGGAAATGCCTGGGCAGTTTGTATCCATAGCTAAGAACACAGCTGGCAGAACTCCGAGTGGAAATAAAAGGAGCTGACTTGCTGCCAGGATTAGAAGTAGGTTGACTGTGGGTCACGTCTTCCAGTGAAGCTAGGAGGGAGAGAGACTAAAAGAACCCCACTCGGGCTTCTGTGCAGCTCCATGCCAGAGAGGGGCACGTGGACAGGGTCAGAGCTCGCATCTGCCTCCAGCCAGCTCTGAAAAGGAGCAGTGCCCTTCCCTCAGGAATGCCCCCACCTCGCTCCCTGGAATGGCGCATGGTCTTTCCCACAGTGCCTGGAAGACCAGGATGGTGTGTAAGTGTCCACAGAGAGGAAGAAGGGCCAGAGACCGAAATGGACGTTCTGCATGTAACCTCACACTCCAGCTCATTGCAAAGGTTTTGTTCTGCCCTGGTGGCAAAGGAAAGTGTACCCACCCGTGTGGTGTCCCACAGAAGTCTAACTGTTGAGAGCTTCTGAGCAAAACCCACAAAAGTGAGCATAGTTATGTTTTGGGTAGTGATTTAAGACTTCCAATCTCTGGCCCAGGCGAAATGAGCAAGGGAAAATCTCCCCAGCAAACCAGAGCTTCAGAATTCACAGATAAAATCAAATCACTGGGGGAGTCCCCTGTTCTTCACTCTGTTAATTGCCCATAAAATCAAAGCATTCGTAATCATTTTAATTGCCCCATGGAGTGTTTTCTGGGTCCAACAATAACCTGATTTCAAGTGCACACTAATTAATCTCAAAATACTTAGAGACAAAGGGGGCTTGGAGATACTCACTGATGCCCAAGGTTTGAGGGGACAGGAACTTGTAGAGCCCAAAATGTATTTAATTTGGAAGGTTGTCTTTCAGGAAAAAAAATACATTATGCATAGGGCTGTGGAAAGGACTCCTCCAGAGGTGCCTGGAGCTGCAGCCTCATAGGCCTCATAGGCCTTTGCAGACCCCACTCTGTGCAGCTAACGCAAGGCAGGAGAGCAACCCAAGCTGCCACAGAAGGGGCCAGGAGGTGACCTGCATTGTCTCTCTGGATTTGACATGGCCCCATGAAGTCATTGTTCTTGGGACTCCACAATGAACCTATTTATTCACTGTTAAAAATGATCTTGACGTCCCAAAGGAATCTCTGAGGCTGACATCTCTTTTGAGGGATGTCAGGCACGAACTTCTGATTTTAGCAGGAAGTTATGATTTTTCAGATGGACCACAGCAAACTGCAAATTTGGAATCTTGCTAAGTGACACCAAAGTGAAAAGGTTGGAAGTAACCCCTATGCCTCCTGGCTCTGCTGACCTCCTGCTAATAACTCTGCCTGTGTTTTCCTCTCCCTGGGAGATACACAAATGTGTGGCTAGGAGCACGCTGTCCCATGGAAAGGCGTGCAGGCTCTGAGCTGGAAAGCTGCATTTGCAGTGCGCCAGAACTTGCAGCCACTGCGGCGACGGCCACAGGCAGTGCGTGGGCATGCCAAGTGTATTCTTTCTGGGGCTGTGAGAGCTGACCCCAAACCCACGCCTGGCCTCAAACAAGTTGTGATTGTGCAGGAGTTCTCCAACTCATCGGCTCCAGACCGGGACCTCCAAAGCAAAGACAAGCATCTTCAGAATTCGTTGGAGTGCCCGTACAGCTGTGTGTGGCTTGTGAGAGCCAATTAGAGGCATCTCTTCCCCACTCCTTGTTCACTGATGCCAGGTGGATAGCAAAATCTGTCATGGTGAGGGTATTTACACTTTGGGAAGCAAATACGCCATGACTCTAGGCTATTTTCCCCAGAGAACCGGCTGCCGCCAGCACTCTGTTGTCCAGTATGTTCCTTCCCATCAGCAGTTGACCTTGCCTGGGTTTGTCCGTCAGCCGCAGCCTCTTTCGCTTTCCTATCCCACAATTCCTTGACCATACCCAGTGACTCCTCCGTGGCCTCCTGTAGCCCTCTTCTGACACCTCTCCCACCCATTCCGCTACTGACAAGCAAGACCCCGCTCCGGTGATCAGAGGATGGCAGGCTCCAAGGCCCAAGTGGCTGTACCTCCACCTCGTGCTGTAGTTGCTGCTGCTGCTGCTGCTGCCGCCCAGTGTCGGGCCTCCGATGGCAGAAGCAGGGCTTCCCCAGGCCAGCCGCCACCTCTGTGCAGCGTTTCTGAGGATGGTCTTATAACCGTCTCCAGGTGTGCCCTCCTGCCCTTTTTTGGGCCTTTTCACTCTTGACTTGCCAGATGTTTTACTTTTGGCATGGAAGTGGGGTAGTTTGTAGGTTGTCATTCAGAGTCACTTTAAAACATCTTTAAAAAAAGGGCCCGAGAAATACATAAACAAGGCCAGTGGAGAAAGAGTCACCTCCTCAGGAGTGTTAGAGCCAGGATAGGAGAGTTAGAGCCGGGATAGGGCTGTTAGAGCCGGGATAGGGGTGTTAGAGCCGGGATAGGAGGGTTAGAGCCGGGATGGGGTGTTAGAGCCGGGATAGGGGGTGTTAGAGCCGGGATAGGGGGTGTTAGAGCCGGGATAGGGGGTGTTAGAGCCGGGATAGGGGGTGTTAGAGCCAGGATAGGGGTGTCAGAGCCAGGATAGGGGTGTTAGAGCCGGGATAGGAGAGTTAGAGCCGGGATAGGGGGTGTTAGAGCCGGGATAGGGGGTGTTAGAGCCGGGATATAAGGGTTAGAGCCGGGATAGGGGTGTTGGAGCCGGGATAGGGGTGTTGGAGCCGGGATAGGGGTGTTGGAGCCGGGATAGGGGTGTTGGAGCCGGGATAGGGGTGTTAGAGCCGGGATAGGAGGGTTAGAGCCGGGACAGGGGTGTTAGAGCCGGGATAGGAGGGTTAGAGCCGGGATAGAGGTGTTAGTGCTGGGATATGGGCAGAGGCCCTGGAGGGAGTTTGAGGCAGGGGTGGAGTGTACCAGGCCTTCTGCCTCTCAGGGGTACTCAGCTGGGTGGTAAACATCTGGGGCCTATTTATAGGAAGCTGTAATAGTAATTTTCTTTCCTCGCCTGTTCTGCCCTCTTCGTGATTAGCTTTTTTTTAACCCAACCTCCAAAAAGCATGTGTGAATGCCAAACCCAGCTCTCAGTTGCTGAGCACCAGCTTCAGGCACTGCTGGATCCAGGGGCTTAAAATGATGTCACAGGAGAAACGGTTTCTCTCCGCACTGGCACTCCTGCCTGTCCTCTCTGTGGACATCTTCCTGTGGGCTGGTAGATCCAGGCTCACATCCAGCCTCTGGGAAACCCTGTGAGAAGAAAGCTGCCTTTTCCTAAGGTGAACAAAAGTCCCCCTGTTTGGGGTTGGGTGATGGGCTTGTGCCTGGAACTGTGGGGTTCAATCCCACGTGACGGGAGGAAAAACATGTTCCCAGGAGAAACCCTGGGTACCATTGCTTAAAGGGAGAAACAGATGCCGTGTGATGGGCACAGTGGGTGTTCACAGAAGCAACAAACCAGGGACGAGCCTGGGGCCCCAGCTCAGGGCAGCCCGTGTTGGAGTCTGTCACTGGCAGGGTGTGGATATGGGACTTAGCCGGTCCGTGCCGGTGGCCCAGCAAGGAGGAGAGCAGCTGCCTGGCTTCCCTCTGGTCTTTGTGAGAGAAATGGGTTCTACGGAGCAGGCCCTGGTGTGACTGTGGTCAGCACACAGCTTCAAAGAAATCATTTGCTCATCTCTGACTCCTTTGTATAGGGCACCTCAGCATGCTTGGGTGTCCTCTATCCTCACAGTGAGCCCCCTTCCTTCTTCCCACCCTCTGAGGCCACTCTCCATCTCTTGCCTCCTTTTCCCAGCCAAACCTCTGAAAAGTGGAAAAAACTTTACCTTCCACTTGCTTCTCCGTATGGGGTGCTGTGCCTTCCTCCCTCCATCACCCCACCCAGAACTGATCTTAGCAGTCCTGGCCTCTGAGGATCAGGAATGACCGTCCTGCCTCACACACTGCAGGCAGCCACACACCGCTGAGCCACACGCTGCGGGCGGCGTTGTCTCCTCTCCCTGTCTTACACGCTCAGCTGAAAGCGGGCTTATCCCAGGAAGCCTTCCCCATCTGCCCCGTCCCACAACATTCCCGGGCCCCGGAGGCACCTTACCATAAAGCTTGTGAAATTGTGTTATGTTCATCTTTTCTCTGTCTCCCTTCCAAACTGTGAGCTCCCTGGGAGCAAGAGCTGTGTCTGTCTTTAGCCCGCAGTGAGGAGGCCCTCAAAATAGGCTGAGGGACTGGCAGGGTACATCTGCTGTTCCCCCAACTTATGCTTTCTGAGGTGTTTCTTCAAGCAGAAGTCCCCAGACCCCAGGTTGTGGACCAGCAGTAGTCCATGGTCTGTTAGGAGCCAGGCTGCGCAGCAGCAGGTGAGTGCCCTGCGAGCGAGCGTGACCGCCTGAGCTGCGCCTCCTGTCAGATCAGAAGCGGGACTTTAGATTCTCATAGGAGCGCAAACCCTATTGTGAACGGCACGTGCAAGGGATCTGGGTTGTGCATGCCTTATGAGAATCTAATGGCTGATGATCTGAGGTGGAAAGTTTCATCCCAAAACCATCCCCCGCCACACCACTTCCCCCAACCCCCTGGTCTGTGGAAAAATTGCCTTCCACGAAACCAGTCCCTAGTCCCAAAAAGCAGTCCTGGGGACTGCTGTCTTAAAGGACTCTGGCCCCTTGGTTTTTTCTATCTGCTCCTTCCCACCAGCCCACACTGGATCCTAAAACCAAATAGACACATGCATATGCAAGAGACAGTTTTCTAAACCTGCAGAGAGCTTGAAAGAATGATGAACGTCCACGCACCCTTTGCCTATATTTGCCTATAGTTAATATAACCAAGTATATATTTGCATTATTAGCTCACTAGAAGCATTGGAAATCCGTGAAATCAGTCACTGTTGTAAGGGTATATAGAATATGAAACCCTGTAACAGAGCGTAGAATTTGTCCTTTTTGAAAACAGGCCTTACCTTTGCACATTTCAGCATTAGTCATAAAATCTAGACTGATGCTAAAGAAATGGGAATTGAAAGTTGTCAGAGTGATAAGTGCAGTAGGGTTGGTCTATTGGATTCAGGTCTCCACTCTACAACTGAATAGCTTTGTGATTTTGGGCAAGGTACTTCTCTCTGCCCCCATTGCCTCACCCATGAAGTGATGACAATAATTCAGAGGGTTGTTGAGAAGATTAAATGGGTCAGAGTATATGAAAGAGCCAACGTAGAGAATATGCACCTTAAATGGCAGTTTGCAGATGGTGGCAGAAGAAGAGAAAAAGGAGAGGAAACTGTGGGCGTCCCAACATTCTCACCTCCTTTTCATAGCCAGGACAGTTCAGTTGTGAGTTGGATTTCTTGAAGGGAAACAGATTCGGCTCCAAGTGGCAGGGCTTTCTCTTTCTTAAGCTGTCCCTGGAGTCCTACAATCCTCAGCCTCTCATAGCCACCCTGGATACAAGACCCCACTGGAAGCCACTCTGCTGGAAAGTTCCTAGAAGCGAGGAACCTGTTTCTCTTGGCAGTCCCTCTAACACGAGAAGCCCTGAGCCTGCGTCTGTGTGTTTGCCGGGAGCGAGCAGTGGGACCATAATGTCCTGGAGACAGGAACTGAGGCCAGTGACTACCCAGCAACCCTCTGTTGCTTGTGGCCTGCTCCAGCCTGGGGCTGATGAATTCAGCAGTAACCGAAACCCCTTTTGGGTTTCAACTCTCATTTTCCAAAATCAGTATTAAATGTGGGCATTTTATTTCTGGCCTCAGTAAGCAGAGAACAGTCAATGCAGCAGAATCTGATTTCATTGATATGGACTGAGTAGGGTCCCAATGAGATATATGTAGATCAGTTTGGGGTGTCCGTGGGGCTCCAGTTGTGTGTGCAGGGAGTATGGGCATAGGACTGAGGGTGCCCTGGAGTTCCCATTTTGGGAAATGACAGACTTACTATCACCTCTTGTCATCTGCCGACTTCTCCTAAAATGCCAGAATAGGTTTTAGTTGTTGGGATTTTTTTTTTCCTAAATAACAGCAGCAACAAAATAGGATGTCACTGCAGAGTGCTGTCCTCATGAGAACCACATGATCTTCACCCCGAAGTGGGAAGACACAAGAAAAATCCTGGTGAGCGACTCAGAAAATAGTAAATACATGGCTTGTGTGGAAAACCAAGTTTCTGCTTATGGCCCGTCAGCAGCATGTTGATTCTCAGCCCCTCCTGGCACAGGCTGTCCCTGGTAGAGATGTGGGCGAGCAAACGTGAGAACCTGAAGCCCACAGAGCTAGGGTGTGAGAGTGCCTCTCCCCTGCTACGCTCAGCCCCCAACCACTGCTCGTCCACAGCTGCCAAGTGTGACCACCACATCTGTGGGTGGCTAGGGTTTCCAAACATTCATACTTAACAGAGTAATGGTTATTGATTGAAGGGACGTCCACTTTAGTAATGGGGGGATATCAGATCCTTAAGAGGTGCTGGAGATGGGCTGCTCTCCTTCTAGAACCCCAGGTAAGTAATAGGAAAGGGAACTGATGAGTTTTGCTAAAGCAGCAAAACCTGGTTTGTAGCCTGTGACACATTAAAATGGAATGAATTCATCAGGCAGAAAACCATCTGCTGGGTAAGTTTAGTGAAATGGTATCAGACCATGGTCTTCTCCATTCCCTGCCCCTCCACCCCTAACCCCAGCTATCTGAGTTGGTTTTGAGACAGAAGCCCAGGCTGAAAGGTGCCCATCAATCCCACAGCTCTCCCTGGGGATCCTAGGGGTCTGCGTCTCCGTGCTCCCTGCGATCCAGGCTTTTGTTCTCAGTACACAGAGCACTCGCCTTCTCTCGCTTCAGGCCTCTCTCCTTCCCCCTGTGGAAGGGAGACCTCTGCCCCACTCAGGGGCTGTAGATTCCGTTTAAAGACAGGCTGGATCCCCCTACCCCCAGCCCCTTGATTCTTTGGTCTTCAATTTGCTTTCTAGCTCTCAAAGACTCCGGTAAGGGATCCATCAACAGTGACTGGAAGATAGAGCTCCCCGGAGAGTTCCAGATTGCAGGCACAACTGTTCGCTATGTGAGAAGGGGGCTGTGGGAGAAGATTTCTGCCAAGGGACCAACCAAACTACCGCTGCACTTGATGGTAACTTGCTGGGCTTCCACCCTTGTCTCAGGGGGTATGGCTCCCAGAGGTCTACTAGGTTACTTTCCAATTTACTTCTTCTTGGGACCTCGGGGGCAGGAGATGCATCTGGCTTCCAGGGGTTTATGCGGTCCCCTGCTGCTCAGTCCTCTCCCCTCTCTGGGTCCTTTCTTTTCCAGTCCCGTGCACAACTTGCTTCAGAATTCTCTCATTGCTTCCCCTGGCTCTTCCCTGGCCGAGCTCCTATCTTTTTCAAAAGGAGCTGCCTCAAAGAAGGAAATGCTTAGCCACGTGGATGGCAGCCAGGGAGACTTGGCCTCATTAAGCAGACAGCCCCACTCCAAGTCTGTTTTTGCATCGGTTGGTGAGATGCATAGATCTGCCTGCACAGAGTGTATATCATTACCTTTCGGAAATGAACTATGACTCCAGGTCCGAACTGGAATCCCTCAGATTTCACAGACCCAGCTTGCAACAAGCATTTGGGAATCAGGGAGGGGGATCAGATGATGCGGGTATTGTACTCCCCAGGTGACCTCCAGAAACCTGTGAGCCATTGGGCCAGGCCAGGGCGCCGTCTTACCTGTTGTCTCAGGGAGGCCTCCATGCAAGCCACTGAAACATCAGTGATGCCTCCTTTTAAACATGTCAGAGATCTCCAGGGAATGGAGCGCCCTGCTTCCGTCTCAAGATCCCGGAGTTCTCATGGCTAACTTCTGATGCCTCATCATTATCGATTCCGTGTCTCCTTCCAAAAAATAGGATTTGTGGCAGCTTGTGCCCCTGTAATCAAAACACGCTTTGTCCACAGTGCCTGCCAGAGTCTCTCCGTGGAAGTTCTTCTTCCCCGTTAATTTGTGATCTCTGGCAGCCTGTAAGTGTTCCAGGTTAGTTGACACCCAAAAGATTTTCTAGCCATTGCCCAGGGAATCTCCTGAGGAGGCTGGCTCTGCCGGGGAGCACTGGCCCCCAGAGTGGGCGTTGCCCCGTAGTGGTGTTAACCCCGTTAAAATTTCTGGGGAGACAAAGGCAAGGCAGTTTTCATGTGCAACCAAACCATGTAGAAATCTGCCAATGCACCACTCAGCCCGCTAAGTCCACTGCAAATACGTTCCTGCAAGTAGGTTTCTGGGACCCAAGAATGTGTACCTAAGTCATTTATCTGGGATAAGATTGTTCCCTAGTCACAGTCAGAACAAATCCTCCTATTCTGAGTTAAAAGCAGTTATTCAGAGGGACTAAGAGAGGAGGCAAAACATAAAACCTGTACTGAAACTTCACCTGTTAGCATGAGAATTTGCTTTCTGTAGCAAACACCAATGTGAGTGTATTTCCCTTTTCACCAAAAGCCTTTGTAAACTGAGCAAGTGGTTAGCCCGTTAAAGCGAAGTCCCCAGCCTGGATTCATTCAGACCAGGATGAACAAAACTCGGAGAAAGCAACTACTACCGTAACTGAAGTTTCAGCCCTCGCTTAATATTGATGGCTTTTCTTTCAAAATCTTTCAAGATTTTAAAACTGAAAATGAGAGGTGCCCCTTTGCCTCTATATAGAAAGCCATGGTCCCCAAACTGGGATGTACACATTGTTTGCAGAATCAGTATCACCAGTGAGCTGCATTTTGCCCTTGAGCTTGCCTTACCCCTGACTCTCTGGACCAACTGACACAGCAGTGATTGATGATGGGGAGTGAAGGAAGATGTTCATTTCCAAAGAAATAGAGTCACCCCAATTGCTCCGATGCCTTTCTAGGTAAAAGTTTATCTGTGTCTTTCCTGTCTGCAAGGGCAGCTTTGTGGGTGAGCATGCAGGAATGTGGACTGTTCTCTGCGTGACGCAGCTCTCCATCAAAAGTGCAGTGAGAGGTTTCAGAGTCACTTATCCTAAAGCACCTAGTCTAAGCTTGTCTCTCTCTTGGGTAGGAAAGAACAGAACTCCCTCACGATGGTTTGCATTCACCCCACTCCTAAGTTGAGTCCCTGAGGAATCCAGGGTTGAGATAAAGGAGCACCCTCAGTGGAACCTGTTTTCAGCCCCAGAAAAGAGCTGGTTACCCCTCGTAAAGAAACAGCCGCGGTGTGCCTGTGTGTGCAGATTCGGCAAACCCACGGGCCACCCTTCCTTTTCAAAATGGCCTTTTGTTTTGCGGCTGATCCAGGTGTTGTTATTTCACGACCAAGATTATGGAATTCATTATGAATACACTGTTCCTGTAAACCGCACCGCGGAAAATCAAAGCGAACCAGAAAAACCGCAGGACTCTTTGTTCATCTGGACCCACAGCGGCTGGGAAGGGTGCAGTGTGCAGTGCGGCGGAGGTGAGTGGCCGTGGTCCGTGACCTGTTGGGTGTGGGGTTTTGCTGAAGGAAGGAGAAAGGCATCTGTGGCCAGCACGCAGAGTGTGAGACATCTGCAACCTGTAGCTCCATGGGAATTTAACCATATCCCACCGAAAATCTCTCTGCAGAATACTTGGGCAGAGTCTTCCCAACTCCCACACTAGGGTCATGCCCATACCTCTACTTTGCTTGGGGCCCAGGGCCCCACAGCTCTGACCTGTGGGTGAAGCGGGGTTTGGCTGATGTATGATTACATCTCGGGTGTGACAGGTGGACCCTGGGAATAAACAGAATAGACCTTCAACTGCTGCCGCTTGCTGGAGGGGCACCAGAGCATGTCTCTGCCCGCTCCTAAATTCCCTTCCCTCTTGGCCACAGTCACCTCACTCCAGGATACAATGGAAAGAAAAAGTCCTGCAAGTCGGGTGAAACATTCTGAGCATGAGTCCTGACTGCACAACTTCCTGCTTGACCTCAGCAAATGACTTCCTCTCTCTACCCCATGTTTCCTCACTTCTGAAATAGGATGGTTGTCTCTCATGCACACTGCAGGGTCCACAGGGTGAGCCAAAGAGCCTGTCGTACAGCAAGAATCAATATGACCAAAAGGCATTGTGTTTATTGTTGTGTCATTGAGAGGGGGCAATAGGAAGCCATTCTGAACTCTGAGCTAGCAGTTTCTTAGTACAGTGCTGTTTGTCACCCTAGCAGGGCACATAGAAGGGTCATGGGAGATGGAACACAGGGTGGGTGGATTTTAGTGGACAAAGAGTTGGGACAGAAGGTTGACCTGGACTCTGGTAGGCCAACCCAGAGAGTTGGATAATGGAGTGGAACCCCGGGCATAGCCCCCGCCATCCCTAGTCCTGAGCACCTATTGACTGCTTGGATAACTTTTGTTAGATGTCCAGTATGTAAAGTATTGCTTACCATTTAAGGGATTCATCCCATTTTTCATGGGTAGGAGTTATAGACACACAGGAATTTCTTCCTGGGTGTCTTGGCCAACCACCCTCACTGTCTGTGCTTAGCCTATTCCTGCAACAGCCCTGCGGCAGTTGGCATAGCCTCCGGATACCACCATCAGCCCTGCATCCTCCACTCTGCACCTCTCCCCGGGGGGCCTTCTCCCCCTCAGCCCTTAGCTGATGCTTGTGCCGATGGCCTTTCAACTTCCAAATCCAGCTAACACATCTACCTCTGATTCCAGCCAGGTTTTCCTCTTGGGCAACTTGTTGCAAACTAAGCATAGCCCACATGGAATAGTTAGCAGGCTCTCCTGGGGTCAGGGGCAGGCTGTTCTGTTGCTCTTGGCTTGGTGGCAATCCTTTTATGACACTGATGACTTCCAGCTTCCTAACACAGTGGTCAGACCTGCCACCAAAGCTGAAAGCAGTTCCGTGCTTTCTGTACTCATGCAAGGCTGCCATGTGGGGCAGCAGCAACTGGCAGTGGAGTTCAGGTCTCCATGATTTCGAGTCATCCCTACATGACAAATTGCCCAGGACACAGACCCAGCAGGGAGCCCAGGATCCAAATAGTTGTGCTTGACTCCCTATTAATCTTTTATTGTCACTCTTCCCAAATAATAATAATGACAGCAATAGAGCTTAGATGAAGTGTTAGCCACCTGCCAGGTTCTGTTCTATGGACACCATATATATTTGTTTATTTTAATCATCACTGAGGCACCCTGAGGCACAGTGAAGTTAAGCAAACCAGGCTGCTTGAGGAAACTGAGACACAGAAGCATGGTGGCCAACTGTTGACACTATGGCCACTGTGATGCTATTTGTGATACAGCCAAGACTTGAACCCAGACAGCCTGGCTCCAAGGGCCACCCTCCTAACTCCCAGTCACTCAGCCTGCCTGACAAAGGCATGGCCATGCAGTATTTAGGGTGACAAAGGCATGGCCGTGAAGTGTTTAGGGTGCTCTGGGAACACCCATAAGAAGGGCTACATCTATTTGGGATAATGAATTAGCAAAGCTTCCCAAGAGCAGGTGGGGGCTCAGCCATAAGTACCAGCTGGCTGGCTAGACAAGTCAGAATGGCTCTGGAATGCCTGTCTAGAGGATGCAGGTCTGCGTGTCTTCCAGACCAGACTCCTCATCTCCCACTTCTCCGCAGCAAGCAGGAATTCTGTAATAGGTAGCCAGACTCTGCTGAGGGCTGATGTGCAGGTCTTTAATTGAGATCAGATCTCCATAGACTTTAAACATCAAACAAGCAGATAAAAAGATGAGCAATCTTTGGAAATCAAAGGCCCAAATCAACGAACCCCAAGCTGTCCAAGGACACCGCTGATCTGAGGTGTTGCTGCTTTCTTATCTTGTTCTAGAATCTTCCAGGGCCCCACTCTGCCTTCTGTGTCTTGTACTCTCCTCCCTACGATTATAGTTCTTCCTCTCTAAAAACCCACATGACATTTACAGCAGTCACTTTAAATGACCAAGTGACCATCAGCAGCACCCAAACATGCTTTCATGGGCATACAAGCCCAGCCTTTCCACGTGGGTGCAGCCACAGTCTCTCAGCTCCCTGTGGTTTGGTTTCCAGGGGAGCGCAGAACCATCGTCTCGTGTACACGGATTGTCAACAAGACCACAACTCTGGTGAACGACAGTGACTGCCCTCAAGCAAGCCGCCCAGAGCCCCAGGTCCGAAGGTGCAACTTGCACCCCTGCCAGTCACGGTAAGGAGCTTGGTTCTGTAGCTTGGACCCACCAGAGTCTGGGGCGGCAGCACCATCAGTGGTGGGGAGTGATATGCAGTTAATGCCACAGTACTGCTCTATGCTGTGTTCCGTTATTGTTGATGAGAGATTTCTGCTTGCTCAAATTACCAAATTTCCAGCCACTAAGCCAGGACTCTGATGGAAATACAACCTTCACTGGAAGGCATTGTGTAGGAGACCATTAGTAACATCTCATGGCAAAAAAAAAAAAAAAAAAAAATGGCCATCACCACACACTTTTAACCATTGGCTTCCCCAAATTACTTTGTCTTGGTGGAGAAGGAAACAAATATTGGAGTCTGAGTGCCCAGGAGAAAGGGTGCACACAGGCTAATGTTGTGGGTGACCTGTTTCAGTGGCTGAAATTCATGCCAGTGAGTGTGGATCTTGGTGTTTATTCTTCGGGATCCATCAGAACTTCTGTCCCAGCCCCAGCTTTCACGGCCGTGTTACCCTTGTGGACTCTCTTGGGTTGTCAGGAGATGGATTGTGTGAAATGCGTTCCTCAGCTAAGCCTCCTCTTTTTGAGTCATTTTAGCGGGACTTTAATGAATCCATTACGTTGTGGCATGTCACCCTTTGGCCTTCTGTCCTGCTCTGAATTGAGGTGAATGGTTTTTGCTTTGTGGTTCTGTGTATCATTTGAGGCATATTGAACTTTTCTAACTAGGCTAGGTGTTTAGTATTTCCATTTTCTAGGTTTTTTAACTCAGTTTGTGCCGCTTGCCTAGTACAAGAGCTTCACAACATATTTGGCTTTTGCACCAACCCCCTTTGTTTTGTCAAACTCTTAAAATGTGTTTGAGTGAGAAAGAGAGGAGACAGGAAGGAAAAAAAGAAGGTGAGGCTTGCTGTGATGATTTTCTGTGCTCCTTGCCAAATTAAGAATGAAATTCCACCCTAATGCTGAAGGCCTGGAGGAAGAGCTCACTGCAGGAAATCTGCTTGAGCACCTCGGTATGAGCAGCTGGACCACGAACCTATCGATCAGTCCATCAGGTCATATTCAGGGGCCACAGAATGGAGGATTTGCCACTGTAAAGACTCAGCAGTCGAACAGGCTACAGCCTCTTCTCTGGAAACTAAAGATGGCCTGGCCCTGGTGAAGTGATTAGAAAATAGGATAAGAGACGATGGAGGAGGAGGGTTCAGCATGAGCTCAAGGGCATGATTGAGCAAAAAGGTCTTAGGGCTCCATTCGAGAAGCATGTTTTTATTGGGGAACCTGTCCCTGATAGTCACATAGGTTCTTTTCTATTTTCCCTAAGTGTCGGCTGGCTTGAGAAATAAAGGGACAGAGTACAAAAGAGAGAAATTTTAAAGCTGGGCATCCGGGGGAGACATCACATGTCAGCAGGTTCTGTGATGCCCCCGAGCCGTAAAACCAGCAAGTTTTTATTAGGGATTTTCAAAAGGGGAGGGAGTGTGCAAATAGGGTGTGGGTCACAGAGATCACGTACTTCACAAGGTAATAAGATATCACAAGGCAAATGGAGGCAGGGCGAGATCACAGGACCACAGGACCGGGGCGAAAAATTGCTAATGAAGTTTCGGGCACCATTGTCATTGATAACATCTTATCAGGAGATAGGGTTTGAGAGCAACCAGTCTGACCAAAATTTATTAGGTGGGAATTTCCTCATCCTAATAATCCTGGGAGTGCTATGGGAGACTGGGGCTCATTTCATCCCTACTGTCTCAACCATAGAAGACGGCCACACCCAGGGGGGCCATTTTAGAGGCCTACCCTCAGGGGCTCATTCTCTTTCTCAGGGATGTTCCTTGCTGAGAAAAAGAATTCAGTGATACTTCCTCCCATTTGCTTTAGAAAGAAAAGAAATATGGCTCTGTTCCGCCTGGCTCACCGGCAGTCAGAGTTTAAGGTTATCTCACTTGTTCCCTGAATGTTGCTGTTATCCTTTTCTTTTTTCAAGGTGCCCAGATTTCATATTGTTCAAACACACATGCTCTACAAACAATTTGTGCAGTTAACGCAATCATCACAGGGTCCTGAGGCAATATACATCCTCCTCAGCTTATGAGTTGACAGGATTAAGAGATTAAAGTAAAGACAGGCATAGGAAATCACAAGGGTATTGATTGGGGAAGTGATAAGTGTCCATAAAATCTTCACAATTTATGTTCAGAGATTACAGTAAAGACAGGCATAAGAAATTATAAAAGTATTTATTTGGGGAACTAATAAGTGTCCACGAAATCTTCACAATCCACGTTCTTCTGCCATGGCTTCAGCCGGTCCCTCCGTTCGGGCTTCCTGACTTCCCGCAACATGTTTTAAAATCAGTTCTGTTTTCAAACTATTTTATACCCAAGTCTTTTTAAAATTATGCACAGAAACCAGTAAAATGAAACAGATGAAATGAGAACTGCTACCACTGAATTGAGACACACACACAATGAGGCAGAGTGGGCCAGTCTACTCTGCCTTTTCCACCTCTCACAGTACGCCCTGGCTTCTCTGTGGAACTCCAGGGATAAGATTTTAAAATAAAGGATTCTGCTTCCTGTAACAATAGAGTAGCTTATATTGGACCAGCCCTCCTACAGATAACAATTATGAACTCTGGAGACAGTATAAAAAGCAATTGTTTAAAAGCTAGAAAGCAGCCTGGGCGAGGGGGCACACACCTGTAATCCCAGCACTTTGGGAGGCAAAGGCGGGCAGATCACTTAAGGTCAGGAGTTTGAGATCAGCCTGGCCAACATAGTGAAACCCTGTCTCTACTAAAAATACAAAAATTAGCTGGGTGTGGTGGCAGATGCCTGTAGTCTCAGCTACTCAGGAGGCTGAGGCAGGAGAATTGCTTGAACCTGGGAGGTGGAGGTTGCATTGAGCTGAGATGGCACCACTGCACTCCAGCCTTGGTGACAGAGTGAGACTCCATCTCAAAAATTAATTAATTAATTAAATCTAGAAAGCAGTTAGAAACTGAAGAGAAATCGAGAAATGGAGGAATAGAATGGCATGGAATTGAATTACTGATGTTGACAGCTCTTCAACCAAAGGAAGGCCCTGGTTCCATTGAGACTAGCTAAAACTCTGATAGTTACCCGCCATCTTTTACTGGTTAAGCCATCAGAGGAGAATATTCAGGGAAACCCATAGCAGCTGGAAATTGAGAAGGAAAGACTCCAGAAAGGAGGGAGCCACAGAGAGCGACTCCCAAATTCTGCATATATCTCAAGAATCTCTGGGAATTCTTAGAGACTAGGGCCAAATCTAAGAATAAGACAGGCCGGCCAGACTCCACATAGCACAGCTAAAGCTAGAAGACCTGAACTGAGACTGTAGCTGCTGCCCACCACAAGAGAGACAGTGCCTGGAGTTTTATTCCAGCCAAATTAGCTGCCTACTAAAACAAAAATTCAATATTCTTCTAAAATGAAACTCTAGAGCTGCATAGTTCAATATGGTGGTCACTAGCCACTCCAAATTGAAATCTGCTATAAATGTAAAATATACATGAGGTTTCAAAGATTTAGTATGAAAAGAGATTATAAGTCTCAATTATTTTATAAAATATTTAAAATTATAAAATATCTTAATTTTTAACGTGATTACTTTGATTATAATCATCCCAAATGATTATATTTGGGATGCATTAGGACAAACAAAATATATTACTAAAATTAAATTTGAGGTTTTTTTACTATTTTAATGTGGCTTCTAAAAAAATCCAAATTAACAGGCTGGGCATGGTGGCTCATGCCTGTAATCCCACCACTTTGGGAGGCCAAGGCAGGCAGATCACCTGAGGTCAAGATTTCGAGACAAGCCTGGCCAACATGATGAAACCCCGTCTCTACTAAAAATACAAAAATTAGCCAGGCATGGTGGCGTGCACATGTAGTCCCAACTACTCAGGAGGCTGAGGCAGAAAACTTGCTTGAACCTGGGATACAGAGGTTGCAGTGAGCTGAGATCACACCACTGTACTCCAGCCTGGGTGATTAAGCCAGACTCCATCTCAAAAAAAAAAAAATCCAAATTATATATCCAGTTCTCATCTTCTTTCTGTTGAGCAGTGCTGCTGTTCATTAGTGTATCATTCACAGTGTTCCAGGTACAATCCAAAATTACTAGTCATATAGGGAAACAGATCCATACTCAAAAGAGAAGGCCATTAATGGAGACTGACTGGAAGATGACATGTATGTTGGAATTAGAAGAAAAGAATGTTAAAGCAGCTATTGTAACTATGCTCAGAAATGTAAGAAAAGCTATGCTCATGGTCACGGAACATATAGGAAATCTTAGAAGAAAAAAAGAGATACTCTACAACAACACAGTTTTAGGACTAAAAAATAAATACAATATCTGAAATTTTAAAAATTCACTCCATGGGTCTAACAACAGAGTAAGATGATGAAAGATTACTGAACTTGAAGATAGAGGATTAGACATTATTCAGTCTAGAAAATGGGAGGGAAAAAATTGTTGACAATGAGCAAGACTCAGTTACCTGTGGGATAGTATCAAGCATTCTAGCATAAGGGTAATTGGAGTCACAGAAGGAGAGGAGAGAGAAAATGGAGCAGAAAATAATCATTTAAGAAACAGTGATCAAAAATTTCCCAGGTTTAGTGAAAGACAGATGAGAGGTAATCAGATCACATCTTCATGTTTCAACTAGATTCCAGATTAATTCAAAGTGCCATAACAGACCCCTCTGATCATTACAACAAGTGGGCAAGTATAGCAAGTTCGTGAGTTTGCCTCCCATGTATCTTCTAAGAGAACCTTGCTGCACTGCAAAACTGAAACCAGAAGATCATGTAGGCAAACACCTACAAAACAAAGTGACATAAACAAACATGAGTGCAGACTCTATAAATGAGTGCCACAGAGCTGTGCTAAGCCTACAATAGATAACATCAAGTGTGTGTATTGCTACAGAAAGTTCAGAGTCATTCTGGCTTGACGGACCACAGTCCTGCAGTGTTGCCACGTTTGAGCCAAGTTCAAGCCAAATACACTTCAGACTAAAAGCAATTTCAGAAGCAAGTTCTTAGTATCTCCGTAGAACAGGGGTCAGCAAACTTCATCTGTATAGGTCTAGAGAATAAATATTTTTGCCTTCGCAGGCCACATGTGGTCTCTGGCGTATTTTTTTCTGTATTTTGAGTCATAATCCTTTAAAACATGTAAAATTTGTTATTCGCCCTTGGGTTGTCCAAAAATAACCCTGCAGGCCAGACATAGCCCACACGTAAGAGTTTGCTGGCCTCTGTTTTGGATTATTGCTTAGTCTCGTTTTGCCCACTGAGGTATTGGCACCACACCCTCAGCATGAGCCAGAGCTCTGCAGGTATTAGCTCAGGGAATGTATTTTCTTATTATACAAAGGAGGACGTGTTAGAATTCTGAATTTCTTTTTATTGTGTAACTTGATAAATATTCGATTTCTGCCTCCCCACCACTTCTCTTTCCCACTTCCTTACACTCCCTTCCTGACTGTAAAATCATATGAATCAGACTTAAAGAATGAGTGGAATTACTTAGAGCAGAGAAGAAAATGAAATTGAAAAACAGGAGAAAATAGCACCTAAGATCTGCCTTAGAGACTGTAGACAGGAAGTGCCTGGCTGCCTGCCCCAGGCTGGTTTTGTTTGCTCATTTGTTGATGTGTTTATTCTGAACCGTCTGACCTTGTACTTTTTCTTAAACTGGATATGTGAGTGCCATGACTCATCAAAGAGGATTTATTGTTTGGCTAAAGAAATGTATGATCTGATAATAGATTTTAAAGCTCTTGCAAATCCTAACAAGATAGATCCGTGCATACATATACACATACATATATACATACACACATGTAAATATATCTACATGCACCATATACATATATATAGGTATTATGTACAGTAGTCCCCACTTATTTGCAGTTTCACTTTCTCTGGTTTCAGTTACCCGTGGTCAACCATTGCCCAAAAATATTTAAAGGAAAATTTCTGAAACAATTCATCAGTTTTAAGTTGCTTGCTGTTCTGAGTAGTGTCATGAAATCTCACACCATCCCGCTCTGTCCTGCCCAGGACGTGAATCATCCCCTTGTCCAGGGGATCCACAGTGTCTCTGCTCCCTGCTGGTTATCACTCAGTAGCCATCTCAGTTAGCAGATCAACTGTAGGGTGTCGTAGTTCTTGCGTTTTACTTAATATTGGTCTCAAAGCACAAGAGTGGTGATCATGGCAACTCAGATGTACTAAAAAGAAGCTATAAAATGCATCCTGTAAGTGAAAAGTTAAAAGTCTTCAACTTAATAAGGAAAGAAAAACAAATGTATGCTGAGGTTGCTCAGATCTACAGTAAATGAATCTTCTACCCATGAAATTGTGAAGAAAAAGAAGAAAGAAATCTGTGCATAGTTTATACAGGGTTCAGTACTAGTCTTATTTTCAAGCATCCACTGGGGGTCTTAGAACATATCTGCCATAGATAAGGGAGGACTTCTGTACAGCTATTATACACACACATATTTGGACAACAAAATTTGAATTATTGCATGGCACGATCTAGTTGTCATGAGTCTTTCATAAGAACCTATGGTTACATGGATTCATGCTAGTAAGTGAAGAAAAGTAGAAAACCTGACCTTAGGAAGTGAGTGCCAGAAAATCGGGGAGATTGGACACACAAGTAAAAACTGCACCTGGGCAACAGGGTGAGGTGGAGATGTGGAGGGTCTGGATTACAAATGGCTGTTTCAGATGGGGTGGCCTGAGTGGAGGACAGAGCCTGGAACCTGGAAGAAGCGCCCAAGAATCCCATGGTGTGAACTTTATTAAAGAAGCCAGAATGCAACCCACTGTTGAACCTGGCAAGGTGAAAGAGCCTTTCTATGTTATTGTTACTCTTTGACCTTTAAAATGGCAGAGATGTTTGTCTTTTTCCTTTATACTTTCCTTTATTTCTCCTGATCTCCCTTTAATTTTCTTCAACCCTTTTTCCATTGAGTTCCTGACAGTTTCCTTTGCCTTCCCAACTGCACACCATTAGCACCTCTTATTCTAATCCTAGCTCTGTGGATACTTCTCCCAAACCCTGCTGTAAACCATATGGAATCTGGAGTCTGACACGCATGGCAGATGGCGTCTCCCCAGCATCTCACACACCAACACAAAAACATTGACAAACCTGACCCTGACATTGGCAGGCATGGCAGAAATCACAGATCAGCCCAGCTGTTATGGCCATGGCCAGCAGCCTTCACCTTGCTAACCACAGTCTGCAGGGAAGAGGCCTCCCCATCATTCAGCATCCAAAGAGCAGTACTGTGTGACGAGACCCTTGAGACCCAGCCTCAGGTGGTCCTGGAGCAAGGAGGCAGGGGCTGCCAATGAAGTGGACTCGTCCCGGAGCACAGACCTTGTGCTTTACCAGATTTAACATTTTTGCAGTCTTTAAGAGCTTATTAGCCACTTGAAAAAGGCCATTCCAAGTTATTAGATATTTCCCTATGGTATTTATGATTTGAACTTCTTCCCAGGCAGTACATGCTGTACTGTACATTGAATTAGAGTGATTCAGAAAAGAACATTCAACATCTTACTGGCAATTGAATTGAATAGTCATTTGCAAGGAAGCGTATTTGGTTTTTAAATTTGTTCTCCTTCCTCAATTATCTTAATCAGGCTGGCCTTATTTGGGGTTAAAATGGAATGGAATCCCTTTTTATTAAAGCACATTTTGTGTTTGTGTGCGCGTGCATGTATGAGAGACAGAGAGAGAGACCATGACTTAAGAATGAAGCCTGGAATACGTGGATCTTTAGCTACTGCCACAATCTGAAAAGATATGGTTTTTTAATCAATTTCTTGCTAGTCTGAAACATAAACATTTTCTTTCCTGTCTTTTTCTAAAATAAAATAGGTAAATCTAATTGTGACTAATACCTGTGGTCTATTACATGCCTTGTTGATGGTATGTGAGTGGGGAGGAGAAATTTAGATTGCCAAGATGCTGGAACTTTTTCTGACACAAATTTCAGGATGTCACCTGTCTTTAAATTAAATGTTAAGTTTTGAAGCCTTACCTTATTTATCTAAATTAAGAAACATTCAAGATGGAGGACAAGAAAGCATTTTCAGAGGTTTTTTTTTTTTTTTTTTTTTGGTCATTTGACCATCCCTTCGTTTGATCATTACAGAGGATGAGAGAATGCCCTGGTACCAGGTTCACAGGTGACAGGATTTCTCCTGTTGGGAAATGCTTTGCATGTAGGCTCTGCAACCCATCAAAATAGATCCTTCTCTCTTCCTGATTTTTCTGAGTAATAAAATATGAAAACCATCAAGCACTTGATGTTTCCATTTGACTTTTTGTGTCACAGTTACAAGAAAGGACAAGTAAAGGGAAAAGGTGAGATTTAGTCTGAGGAATACTGAAAGAACAACAACAACCGCTGCCCCAAAAAAGATTACAAAGCGATCTCTCAGAAATGAAGGGAAGCTGTGTATTCTCCAGGTTCTGGAAGAAACATCAGCCCACAGAAGAAATGGCCGTGCAGTAAGGGCAACAGTGGAAGGGTTCCTAGCTTGTGGAATTGCTGAGGGTTTCAGAAATGAGCTTGGATATGTTGGTGGCTGTGTCTCAAAACGGCCCTTTCCCCTTGGGGTCTAATGAAGGTCATTCTTGGCGGACTCCTCTGCTGGCCGACTCCCTTACAGCAATGAACAGTCCACAGATAAGAATGATTCTTTTCTCCTTCTGAGTGTATACTTACATACAAATACATTGAAAGTAAAAAGATGGAAAAAGTTATATCATGCAGACAGAAAGCAGGAGTGCTATACTAATACCAGACAAAAAGATTTTTAAAAAAAATTACTAGAATACAGACATTTTATGATGATAAAAGGGCAATCCATCAGGAAGATACAACAATTATAAACATATGAGACCCTAAAATACATGGAGCAAAACTGACAGAAATGAAGGAATAAATACATAACAGTAATAACTGGAGACTTCAATACCTCACTTTCAATAGTGGATTTTAAAAACAAGGTGTATCAACAAGGAAATAGAAGACTTAACAGTATAAACCAACCAAACCTAATAGATATCTCTAAAACACTCCACCTAACAACAGCAGAATTTGTACATGGAACACTATTCACAATGGATCATACACTAGGCCAGTAAATAAACCTAACAAGCATGAAACAATAGAAATAATACGAGTTATGTTCTCTGGCCACCATGGAATGACATTAGAAATCAGTAAGAGAAAGAAGTTTAAGAAACTCATAAGTACATGGAAATTAAAAAGTACCCTCCCTAAACAACCAGTGGGTCAAATAGAAATCACAAGGGAAACTAAATCATATTTTGAGATGAATCGAGGTGAAGGCACAATATAACAGAACTTGGGGAATGTGGCTAAAGCAGGCCTTAAGGGGAAATTTATGGCTGTAAACACTTATACTGAAAAAGAAGAAAGATTTCAAATCAGTAAACTAACCTTCCATGTAATGACACTGGAAAGAGGAGCAACAGAACCTAAAGCAAGCAGAATGAAAGAAATAGTAACATTCATGCAGAAATTAATGAAATAAAGGGTAGAAAATAGTACAGCAGAATAATAAACCAAAAGTTGACTATAGGAAGAAATCAACAACATGGACAAGTCTTTAGCTAGATTGGCCAAGAATAAAAGAAGACATAAATTACTAAATTAAAGAACGAAAGCAGGAATGTGACTACTGACCTTACAGAAATAAAAAGGATTGGGAATGAACACTATGAACAACTGGATGCCCTAAGTTAGATAACTTACAGAAAGTGGACAAAGTCCTACACATAAGCAGGCTACTGAAAGCGAATAAAGAGCAGCTGCCAAGAACCCACAGCCAACACCATACTTAAAGTGAAAGACGGAATGCTTTTCTCCGAAGATCAGGAGCAAGACACAATATCTGCTCTTACTATTTCTATCCAACATTTTATTAAAGATTCCAGCCTAGGCATTTACCCAAGTAAATGAAATAAAATGCATCCATGTTTGAATAGAAGAAGTAAAACTGTCTGTATTTACAAATGACATGATCTTGTATACAGATAATACTATGGAATCTCTAAAAACTATTAGAAATAATAAACAAGGTCTGGATGTTTACAGATGTAAGATCAATAAGGAAAAATCAATTGTATTTCTGTATAGTATCAATTAAGTGAAATTAAGAAAAAAATCCACTTATAATAACATCAAAAAGAATAAAATACTTTGGAATAAATTTAATAAAAGAATTTTAAAACATATTCTGAAAACTACAAAAATATCTCCAATAGAAAGACATTCATTTTCATGAATGAGAAGACTTGTTAAGATAACAATACTCTACAAATTGATCTATAGATTTAGTGCAATCTCTATCAAAATTTAAGCCACCTTTCTTCCCCAAATGGGGACATGTCGCTAAAATTCATATGGAATTGCAAAGGGCCTCAAATCATCAAAACAATCTTAGAAAAGAATAACAAAGTTGGAGTCCTCATGCTTCCCAATTTCAAAGCTTACTGTAAACTATAGTGATCCAGACAGTATGGCCCTGGCATAAGGATAGACATAAAGAACAATGGCGTATAACTGACAGTCCGGAAATAAATCTTCACAGTTACTGTCAACTGCTTTTCCACCAGGGTGCCAACAGCAATCAATGGAGAAAGAATAGTCTTTTCAAACAAATGGTGCTGTGACAACTAGCTATCCACATGCAAGAGAATGCAGTTGGAGGTGGGGCGCATTGGCTCACACCTGTACTCCCAGCATTTTTAGAGGACTGCTTGAGTCCAGGAGTTCGAGACCAGCCTGGGCAACATGGTAAAACCCTTTCTCTAAAAAAAAAAAATACAAAATTAGCCTGGTATGGTAGTGTGTGTCTGTAGTCCCGGCTACTTGGGTGGTGGGGGGCAGGCTGAAATGGGAGATCGAGGCTGCAGTGAATCTAGATTGAGATTGCACCACTATACTCCAACCTGGGTGACAGAGTGAGACCCTGTCTCAAAAAAAGATAAAGGACAATCAAAGAATGGGAAAAATATTTTCAAATTATATATCTGATAAGGAACTTATATGAAGAACATCTAGGCCAAGCATGGTGGCTTATGCCTGTAATCCCAGCACTTTGGGAGGCCGAGGCAGATGGATCTCCTGAGCTCAGGAGTTCAAGACCAACCTGGGCAACATGGTGAAACCCCATCTCTACTAAAATACAAAAAATGACTTGGGTGTGGTGGTGCATGTCTGTAGTCTCAGCTACTCAGGAGACAGGCACGAGAATCGCTTGAGCCCCGGAGGCGAAGGTTGCAGTGAGCCGAAATTGCGCCACTGCACTCCAGCTTGGGCTACAGAGTGAGACTCTGTCTAAAAAAGAAGAAGAAAAAAAAAAAGGAATACCTAAAGAGCTACTACAGCTCAATAATAAGATGACACAAAACCTAATTGAAAACTGAACAAAAGATCTGAACAGACATTCCTCTAAAGAAGGTATATTCAGCATCCTTAGCAGGGAAATGCCAATCAAAACCATATGATCACACTCACAAGTGTGGCTGTGATCGAAAAGACAGATGATAACAAATGTTGATGAGGATGTTGGGAAGTCAGGACTTTCACACTCTGGGATGGGAATATTAAATGACACAACCACTTTTTAAAAAAAATCTGGCAGTTCCTCAAAAAGTTCTGCTTGAGTTATTATTCAAATCAGCAATTCCAGTACTATGTATATGCCCAAGAATGATGAAAACATGTCCACACAAGAGCTTGTACACAAATGTTCATAGTATTATAATGGCTAAAAGGTAGAAACATGGCACATATTCATTCACTGAAGAATAGACAAACAAAATGCAGTAGATTCAGGCAGCGCAATATTATTCAGCCATAAAAAGGAATGAAGTTCTGGCACAGAGAAACCCTGAAAACATGCTAGGTGGAAAAAGCCAGATACAAAAGGTCACATGTGAAATTCCATCTAGATGCAATTGTCTAGATGAGACAAAATCCGTAGAGGTGGAAGGTAGATGGGTGGCTGCCTAGGGCTAATGAGGAGGGAGAGGGATGGAAGTGAGGGTTGATAACTAAAGGGTTACAGGATTTCTTTTGTTGTAATAAAAAGATCCTGGATTGTAGTGAAAACCATTGAATTGTGCGCTTCAGATGGTTGCATTGTGGTATATGAGTTATATCTCAAAGCTATTAAAAAATGAACTCACGAAAAAGTGCGCACTTAACGGTTGCAGGCTCTCGAGCTAAGGAGAGGCCTCTTGCAGGCTCCCGTGAGTGCAGAGGCTGACACACCAGCCCAGAGCTCACGATATCTCGGGACTTGGGGCAGTGGGGACAGTCAGGAGCCTGTGCTAGAAAGGTCCTAATTGTCACTTCTCAAGCAGGAATCAGTGGATCTTGTTTAGTGGCTGTCTTTATCATGCTGGGCTGCTTCTCTCACCCCTTCCTCTGTCCTTTCCCGTTACGCAGTGCCGGCTTCTCCCAGCGCCTCTGGTGGGGATTCTTAGGACAGAGAATTTGCCCAGTGTGGTCCATTGCCCTTCAGCAGGCCCTTTCGCAGTGCACCTTCCCCTTGCTGCCTCTCTGCACCCTCCTTGCCTTTCTTCTGGAGGGGCTTTCCTGCAAGTCATGCACCCACCATGGCTGCCATTCCCAAAGACTCTGACAAAGAAGCCCTAATGCTTCTCCCTGGGCCAGCCATCATCTCTGCAGCCTCATAGAAAAGCCATCCCGAGCATCACATTGGAGACACCCTCCCATAGGCTGGTTGGGTTTGGAACTGAGAGTCAAGGATTTTCTTTCCCCATGTTCTCTGTGCTTCTCACTTACAAGGGAGCCTGGATGGGACCCCCTATGTCTCTGAGCAGTAGCTTGTACACTCATAACATGCAGAGAATAACAGTATTCTCTGCATGTTATTTCAGCAATAACTTGGCGAGTCGTCTCTTCATTTTCTAGGTCATTTCTTTTTCATATTTATACTACATACTCCCAGGTTCTTGCAGGATTTGACATTGCTTAATATCGGCCTGAGCCCACCTACCTTAGTACCGGACAAGATGAAAAAGGGTGTTGTAAACTGTACAGGGAGGCCAGTCTCTGGGGGTCCCTCTGGAACCACGCAGACCCGCCTGTCCTCCTGGTGGCCCCAAGCTGGCCCCCAGACTCGGCACACCTGAGGATCAATGCTTAGATTTGCTCACCCCGGTCAGTGAAATCCTACCCTGAAAAAAGTGCCATCCTCCTTTTCTCCTCATCCCCTGCACCTCTGCCTCAAACCCCAAAACAGAAACATCAGGATAAGAATGAGCAAACATTACCCACTGGTGAGACAGTGAAAATAAGAACGTAACCAAAGTCGTGGCCAGGATCCCTTCACACACAGACAGGATAAGTCTTTCCTCGATAATATATGTAGTCTGGAAATACTCCAGAATTAAAATTAATTTTTTAAAAATAACTGAGCACATCCCTTATGATCACGTTTTATATCTGTTCCTTTCTAAGAAACCATTTGAGACCTTCTAGAAAGACCTCACATAGGCTGGATTCATAAACATTCAGGACCGCCTGTCAGAGCTAATATCGTGAAACCTGGGTCATTTCTAACCATCTAGAGCATTGCTGGGGAACTGCATGCCTGGCCTCTGTTCAAAGTTATTGCTCTTTTGAAAGCTGAGCACCCTGAGTACCTGAGGGGTGCCTTTTTACAAATGTTCCAAGTGCTTGAGTTTTCCCCATGGAGTATGACGTTAATCTTAGGTCCCCGGGGTGATGGGGCATTTGCTGGGAGACAGGCAGGTTCTCCTTTTCCAAGGAAGGTGGCCTTCTAGCTCTGTGTGCCTGCATATTTATGCTAAGGGGATTATTAAGGAAAGAATAGAATGAAAGATTTATCAGTAAGCTAAGGGCATTGCACTGGGAGGGAAGAGGCTGAACCTGTTTTAACTTTTTCTTATGTGGGAATGAGTTTATCAGGTCCTTTTCCAAGAGAGGTTTTAATGCTGGAGGAATAAGGAGAACAAGTAGGTGTCGGGCACACGAGGGAGCAGGATGGAGATATCTGAAGCCACCAGTGGCCCTTTCTCCAGTTCTGTTTGGGACATTTTCCGAGAGGGACTTAGTGGCTTAAATGTCAAAGGAAAGAGTTTGCAAGTGGACTGTCTGGGACTGCTTGTCGGCCAAGGTCACAAACACCAGTTCTGATACAAACAATGGTGTACACGCGGGGTCCTTCTTCCCAAGCCCAGCAGTGGCATCCCCTTTCTGCAGGGGCTCACTGCGCTCTTCAGGTGAGGCCAGGCATCCAGCCTGGTAGTGGCAGGTGCTTCCCATGCTGCAGACTGCACGCTCTGCAGCCTCCTTGTTGGCCGGCCAGGCCTCTGCACTGTGTACACAGTGACGACGGTCACAGCACTGCCTCCCACAGCACGGCCTGTGCCAAGATTAGAGGGAAAGGGGATTCCGTGGGCATGTCAGGTAGGGAAGTGCTGGCTCAGAGAGCCCCACGGTCTCAATCCTCCATGGTCTCTTGCCAGCAGACGCACTGTTGGTGTGCCACTGTGTGCTGTGAACCACTTTGAGAATCCCAGCCTTGTGCTTCTTCCCAGGAGAATTGTAATCCTGGAATCTACCTTTCCTGGAGCTTCTGCAGAAAGAGGTGCTCCCAGCAGCAAGGTCAAGGCACTGTGGGCTCACAAGGGCTTGGGGGACCCTATACCTTCACTAGAAAAGTAAACACAGCCAACCTCTTTCTTCCATTGGATAGAGCTAATGTATAGTGGAAGGTAAGGAGACCATCCAATAAGCTGATGGCATCACTGCCAATCAAACTGCTGTCCCCACCAGTCTCCCAATCTGCTCTGAAGCCATGGCTGTGGTGTGGAAATGCAAGGAGGTGATCGTGGCACCACCGGCTTCTAGAGCACAATTGGGCCTTGCTGGGCCACAGAAACCAGATCTGAACTTGCCCCAAAAAGATAAGAGAATATAGAAAGAATGTGGAGTAGCTCCCAAAATTGAAGAGACACTGAAAAGTTGGTCTGGGAGAGAAGATCCCCGAATTGGCTGGAGCAGCTCCTGTATCCACTCCAAAGGCCACTCTGCTCAGAACCCAGGTTCCTGCCAAGTCCGATCAGTCTTTCTCAGCTCACGTGCTCTCCTGTTGGCCAACAAACGGGAGCATGGTAAAGAAAACCGAGGTGTTCTCACCTCTCACCAGAAGAAGGAAGATGACATGAGACAGGCAGAAACTATTAAGTCCTATAGAGAGACAGGCTAAGGTCATGATCTCACCAAGACTGAGAAATGAAGACTGTCCAACCCATTCTGCTCTCAGCTAGAATGAGAGCAGGCAAGTCTGTTAGCAAGAGGGCTACTGTACTGGAAAATCCCTGTGTACTGGGAAAAGCCAGCCCAACCGGAATGTTACTCTTGGATGGGAACTTTCAACATCAGCAGCTGTGTGCTTCTCAAAGCATGAGAGTTTTTTTTCCAAACCCTTCATGACTGGGTGTGGTACAACCTGTTACCAAACCCAGACTTATCCTGGTTATTTTAACCTCAAGATGGTACCAACAGAATCTTCAGTCCCCAGAGTGTAATTTGATCAGGTGTGATGGCTTGGGAAAAAAATAAAAATGGGTGCAGTGGACTCATCAGCTGCTGGTTCAACCCTGTTCACTGGGCCTTCTGCTTCCCGTTGAGAGCTTAGTTTGGACCCATAAATTCCAGAGAACCATTTTTTTCTCTCAAAACAATACTTGAAAATGATTATTGTAAAAGTAGAGAATTTTAAAACTCAGAAATTGTGTTCTTGCTAAGACATAAAGTACAGAAGCAGCAGAAAGGCAAAGCTCTTTGGGAATGGGCCAGTTCACTGTTGCTCATCAGCAGTAAGGAGAGAAAGGAGGAAGTGGCTGCTGGCTGTCTCGTGGGTTAGGTGGCCCCACAGTCCCTCTGGAAAGTCGACGTATTCACCTCATTTTACAGATGAAGACTTCGAGACGCTTAGTCATTAAGTAGCTTTCCCAGCTCATTCTGGTAACAGAACGCAAAACAATGTTTTCCTCCTTTAAATCTTACATACTTTCTGCTTTCTCGTTCTCATTTTAAAAACAGTACAGCCTGCTTCTGCCATGGCATTAAAAAGAACCCTTTTGACCAAGGCAGCTCTAAATTGATATCCAAAAGCGGGGCAAGAGAGTCATCAGACAGTACTGTAGTGGCATTTAACTCCGAGTGCTATCAAGGGGAAGCTGGAGTGGTTCCTTTCCCTGGAAGTGAAACTCGCAGCCCAAAGGCCCAAAGCTCTGGGATTAAACACTAGAGCAATTTTTCAGAATGCTGTAGTTAGTTGGTTTTCTGGCTTGTTGTTAGTGTTATCTGCACCCATACTAGAAAAGAAATGAAAATTCAGGACATATCTAACATAAGGGGTTCAATATGAAGGTGGTTTCCCAGGAGACCTGGGGAGATTTGGGGTTGAGGCAGTGAGAGGTGCTGACGGGTGCCATCCTGGACCTCTGAGACAAGCACACTTTCTACCCATGCCTTGCTGACCTTGAGCTTGGAGGGGCTGGGAGGGACTCTCAGTCAGACCCCAAGTAACCAGTGATGCAAGTTGCCAGGCAATGGAGAAGGAGAGGTGTGTCTGTGTCCCAGGCCTGAGATTTTCTGGATAAGGAACTAAACCTTTGATACCCATTCAGGAATCAAACCCACAGCTTCTGAAACCTCCATGCTGTCGTCTATGGGTAAGTAATGCATCTACCTGTACCAAGTGCCGCGTATAGACAGGACACCTCCGTCATTCCTGTATGGTCTGTGTGACTCTGTTTCTTTAGTCTTCCCTTTCTTTTTCTTGTTCCTCTTCCCCGTAAGGGCAAGGACCTTATCAGTGCTCAATTCACTCAGCAAATATTTGTCAGGAACTTATTTGTAGAACCAAGCTGCCACACGGTGAGTACTCTACAAATATGGAAATCACTGGGTGTGCGGCTTAGTCTCCAGTGCCCAGCAGCGCCTAGAGCTTAGCAGGTCTTAGTAAGTCATTTGAACAGATAAATGGATTGTTTGATACTGGTGGAGGGAATGTGCCTCAGTCATCCCAGAATTGCTCATCTCTATGGTTAGCAGCATTATGTCGAAAATGAGATTTCATTCCGGTGGCATGAGCATTTACCCATTAGGGGACAGATGTCTGGTCTGGACAGATGCTCCGTTGATGAAGGGGTGGAAATCAGAGGCTGGTTTGGGACCCTGGTGTGTGTTGGATTGTCTTCTAGTTAAATTATTCACCCTCTCTAGGTAGAGCCTGTGGTCGACTTTACCCATGCTGTGTCCTACCCATAGCCCACCTTGACTTCTCCCTCTAGTCCTACTCATTCCACTCTCAGCAGCAGTTTCTGCAGACATATTTTAAGTCCTTCCTTTACCTGCTCATGCTTTACAGCAGCCTTTATTGAAATGGATTTGTTTAAAGTTGGAAGCAATAGCAAGATCATCATCTACTTATCATGTAGAGGCAGCAAGACATGCAATTTGTTAGGTTCGGTAGCTAGCCAGAAAAAGAATGAAATGCTCCATCCATTTCACCCAGGGGCAGCTTCACATGGTGGGCATTGAGAGACTGACCTCAGGTCCCCACCTCACCCCTAGCTGCATGCAAACCCACGGGCAAGTTACATGATCTTGCCATCTGTAAACATGGGAAATGAGAACATCTGTCATAGAAGTCTTGAGGAGATGAAGTGAAGTAATGCCTATAAATTCCTTCACCCCGAGTCAGTACTCCGTGAACGCCAGCCAAAACTATCATCACTGCTCAACTACAAAACTATATCGATGATGAACATCAGCCAGCTGTTGGACCCCAACATTGTGTGGGTTATCCCTTATTTCATAAGACACTCCTCACACATACACATGCGAGCGTGCACACACACATTTTTAATACAGTTATAACTACATAATCTAAACCCATGCTGGTATTTTCCAGATAGTAAAAGATTGCGGGCAGGTCCCAAAGTATACTAACATTCCCCTTCTTGTCAGAACAAGATCATATAATTTATACGTATTTCAGAGTAAATTGCAACAGCAGAAAAGTCTTGAGTGGTTCATTTCTAACCTCTTGAATGCGTCTGGGCTCTCTACCTGTGAACTTTAGATAGTATCATCAGCAGGGTGGGGGTAAGACTAGGGAAGGAAAAAGGATCATGGGAGGGTCTCAGCATCATTCAAACCCGAAGATTGGATTTCAGGCTCAGCGCGTGACTAGAGATTTCACAGATGTGCTGTGCCCAGGTGGCTCATTACAGACCGCTGGAGCCCTGGTAGGGGGAGCGTGAGGAGGTTGCATTTGTGGGTGGATGTGAAAGGCTGGGTCCTGCCAGCACTTCTGTCTGCTAACCTGTATTTGGGTTTAATTACCACTGAAGGAAGGAGCCTGATGAAATTGAAGTACATAATTTCCAAAAGGAATTCCTTACGACATTAAGGGCAGAAATTAGCACTGAGGAGGTAATGAACGTGCCCTGGCCCACCCCGTGCACATGGCTCAGTCGTGTTTTCCTTCCACGACTCTTAATCCGCTTCCTGGGAAGAGGATGTTCCCTGGCCAGGGGGAGAGAGCTTTACCCTGAATCATGAGAACAGGGAGTGAAAAACATTTCAGCTGCACCTGCCCAGTGAGTTGTCAGGGAGGACAAAGGGTGATCTGGGGGCCAGCACCTCTCAGAGAGCTGATCAGAAGCAAGGCTCAGGCCTCGGGTGATTATTTTCCTGATATGTCTAGTGGCTCTACTGTGCTGAAATCCCCAGGAGACTGGGTAACTGACAGAGTGCTGGGCCCCACTCCCAGAGCTTCTGATTCAGTACATCTAGAGTGAGACCTGGAAACTTACATTTCTAGCTAGGGCTCTGATAGCACTCATGATGCTGGTCCAGGGACTGCATTGAGAACCACCAGCATATAGTAATGAAGGTCCCTTGACATTTTAACTCAGAAAGCATGGTGGAAATCACCAGATTTGGTGAATTGGGTCCCATGACTTGAATCTAACAGCAGATGCAAAAATCCTTCAGTAGAGATAGAGTATGGGGCTTATCTAGGAGGGAAAGGTAGTCAGTTACCTCATCTCCTGAAGACTTCAGGGCCCAGAGCCCAGGCCACTGAGGGGAGAGAGCCACAAAGCAGAGACCTAACCAAGTGGAGATCGAAGGCAGGACTTTGCAGGAGGCTCCAGGCCTTGCATGGCAGCAGCTCTGGTGACTGGAGCTGGGGATGGAAATGACGCAGCCGGATGCCCTAATTGACAGACAAAGCACTCCCCATTTCTCCTCTCTCCGGCATAAATGGATGAATGAAAGGACTCATCACCCTGACTTTATTTCTTACAAAGCAGGAAGGTTTGTGACAACCTGGGAAGCAACGGCCATTTTGTTTTGCAGTTTGCCACAGTCAGGAAAGGAAACCGAGCAGGGTTAAATCTAGATCCCTATGTTTTGAGAAGATATTAATAGAATAAGTAAAGGTCAGAGTAGAGGTAGTTTTGTTCCCACAGCTACAGAAAGTCAATACAGCTCAGCACCAAGGGGAAATCTGGGAAGATTCCATTCTGACTCCATAATCACAACTGACCCAACAAGACATAAGATGGGAGAAATACTCAGGACTAGGGGTTCACCCTGGTGGCTCGGGGTGAACCAGATGGAAAGACCCAAGTGCACTGAGGCATGCAGCAATGGGAGGGAGGAAACAGTTTGGAGCCTTAGCAGGCAGCTCTGGCCAGACAGCGAGATGTCCGCAAACAGCCCTGCTAAGAAAGGTTTGACAAAGATAGCTTTTTGTGGTTGTTTTAAGTTAGCCCTTGAAATAAGGAAAACTGAGAAGGAGATGCCTGTTAAGGCTAAAAGTGACAAAAGGCAAAGTGCAGGTTCACTGCTGCTTTTCAAAAAGGAGAAGGAGGGTAAAGGTAGAAGGCAAAGATAGAAGAAAGCAGGCAAAGAGCATGGCAGCTCAAGAAAACTAAGGAGGGAACCCTGAGAAGCAGAAGCAGTAGAGTGAGGACTCCAGCAGCCAGGTTCCCATCCCAGCCCCGCTGCTGCCATCAGGGGACCTGCAGCAGGCCACTCAACCTGTCTGTACGACAGGGGACTGAGAGAGTTCCTACCTCAGAGGGCTGTCATGAGAATGATGCGAGCTAAGAGAAATAAATGGCTCAGGACAGTTCCTGGCACACAGTAAGAGCTAAATTTGTCATTTTTATGATCACTGTTATGATTTTCTAGAAGTGTCCAAAACCCCATTCCAGGACAAAATCCAATCCAAGATGCTACAGAACTTTACAGCTGTCATCTCTGAGGCTCTGCTGGCTGGTTCTGAGAAATCACAGCAGACAAGAGCAGAGCCAATGGTCTGAGGGCTGGGTCTCAATTTCCCAAACAGATAAATGGCCGGGTCCGAAGAATGCCGTTTCAGAGTGCTGTCAACCCCTGGCACAACTAGAGGATGAGGGATGATTTAGGCAGATGATTTGCATGCATTTTTGAAAAGAAGGCTGCATGAGTGCCCCAAATGTGTGAGGGTTTAATGAGAACATTCTGCGCCTGTCTGACAGTGTTATTGGGGTGGTGGATCAGGTCAGCAGAGCACTTAGTAAGCTTCCCATGATATTATTATGGATGAAGCAGGGACACAGATGGCAGCTGATGGCTCATCACCCAGGCACTACAGTTCCTAGGGGGTCTGTCTGTGGCTCTGCCTGTACAGCTTGTCAGCAGCTTCCTGTCATGTGACTTCTCTGGGTAGGGCTCCCCAGTGGGGACTGCCATGGGGTCAGGAGACTCCACAGAAATGTGTGGCTATCAAGTGGTAGGACTCGTCTCAGAACGGGGCACTCATTCTGCTCCCCAACCCACTCCTTCTGACTCATGAGACTCAGACTCCCAGTTCTCAGGGTCTGCATGATGTCCTCACAGATCAGACCAAGAAAGAAAATGTGAACTGAAGATTTTATAACTAGCTAAACTATCCTTCGAGTATCAAAGCTTTAGAAAAACAATTTTAAATAGACAAGAGCTGAGGACGCTGTATCCCTGAGCCCTTCTTGAGGAATTTACCGGAGCAGGAATCAGCAAACTTTTCCAGTGAAAGACAGATATTAAATATTTTAGGCTTTACAAGCCATATAGTCTCTGTCTTAACTACTCAGTTCTATTGTAGCACAAAAGCAGCTACAAACAATGTATAAACAAATAGGGCTGTATTCTAATAAAACTATATTCACCAAGACAAGTATCAGGGAGGATTTGGCCCTCAGGCCATAGTTTGCCAATCCCACTACTATCATAGGATGCCCTTCATCTAACCAAGAGATGACTAGGGTCAGCAGTAAAAGGGCTGATGGTGAGCATCTTAGGATGTTTAATTGTGGAGCTAAGACTAATACAAAGTTAGATACAGGAATGAAAAATAATATGTAAATGTTACATGCTCTGACAAAATGAAAAGAATGCAACTAAAAGCAATAGAAAAAAAGAGTAGAATAAAAGAATAAAAAGAAAAAAAACAGAAAGCAGGAGAATCAAATAATAACATTTGTCGTTGTTTAGAGAGTGGGTGGAAGTCAAGAGATATCATTAAAAACTGATAAACCAGGTAGTAAAAGATTAGGAAAGAGAGACAAAGTGCATTTTACAAAGGTATGAGTACTTCTGCACCTCCCAACTCTTGTTCACCCTGTTCTCCTTGCCCATAATGCCTTCACCTGTATTCTCCACTTGTACACATTAAAACACATGTGATACCACTGACACACCCACTAGACTGGTTGAAATAGAAAAGACAGATGATACTATGTTTTGGCAAGGACATGGAGCCATTGGCATTCTCTGTCATTGCTGGTGTGAGTGTAAATTGGCATAACCACTTTGGAAATCTATTTGTCTAAACATACAAATTCTCATGACCCAGAAATTCTACTCCTAG
The DNA here is from genome assembly GCF_028858775.2 of Pan troglodytes. Classification (NCBI taxonomy): domain Eukaryota; kingdom Metazoa; phylum Chordata; class Mammalia; order Primates; family Hominidae; genus Pan; species Pan troglodytes. Next base: position 91,888,587 of record NC_072414.2, on the reverse strand, counting down.
ATTGTTTCAAGGTGGGCAGAGCTATACAGACATTCCCCCAAAGTCTGAGGAAGCTGAGAGGCCAAAGAGGCTGACAAATCTAGTTTCTTAGAAAGAAACATTTAATAGGGACTTACAAACAGAAGCCATGTCTGTGCCTCGGGCAGCAGCAAGACAAGATGGTGGATCCCCATGCCATTGTCCCCCAGACCCAGGTCAAGGAATGGTTCAGATGCAATTTGTAGGACAACTGAAGTGTGATAGCATAAGGTTGTTTGACCTAAGAGCACAATTTATGGTATGTACCTGATTTTACGCAAGCAACAGTAGATAAATTGGAAATCTCGGAGGCCTTCCTGGAACTACAGTTAGTCAGTTAAGCCAACATGGCAGATAAGCGTTCAAGATGGAGTTGCTTTAGCCTCCCATTTAAGATGCAGTTGCTTTAGCTTCCACATAGGTATATGCCAACAAGTTGTACAAGACATGTACAAGAATGTTCACAACAGTGCTAGTCATAAGAGGCCAAAACCTGAAACAACCCAAATGCGCATCCGCAGTACAATGGATGGATTGTGGTCTAGTCATACAATGAAATATGACACAATGATGAAAATAAACTATTGTTCTACAAAACTTGGATCAATCTCGCAAATAAAGAAGCTAGACACAAAAGACAAGAGTGCCTGCTCTGTGAGTTCATTTATATAAAGTTGAAGAACACGCCAAACAAACCTGTGACGGTAGGAGTCAGAATTGTTGGGGGAGGCTCATAACTGAGTATGAGGAGGCCTTCTGAGGTTCTGGTAGTGTTCCTTTTCTTGATCTGAGTTGTAGTTACAAGCCTTGCTTTGTGAAAATTTCGTCAAGCTGTATACTTATAATTTATATACTTTTATGTATTTATGTGATACTTGAATAAAACTATCAAAAATGGTTGGAGTAAAACAAAAACAACCTTTAGATACCAAAAAATAAATAAACAGTAAAGAAATAACATCTAAAAAACACAGAAAACAAAATAAAATATACACAGTAATTATAATTAAATACTACTACACAGTTGAGATCAAGTGTATTGGAATTGGCCTAGCTTACTAGTTAAAAGAGAAAGATTTTCTTTTTCTGAAAGAAAAGGCATGGTGGCTCACGCCTGTAATCCCAGCACTTCGGGAGGCCGAGGCGGGCAGATGACCTGAGGTTAGGAGTTCGAGACCAGCCTGGCCAATGTGGTGAAACCCTGTCTCTACTAAAAATACAAAAAAATTAGCTGGGCGTGGTGGCGAGCACCTATAATCCCAGCTACTGGGGAGGCTGAGGCAGGAGAATTGCTTGAACCCTGGGGGTGGAGGTTACAGTGAGCCAAGATCACGCCACTTCACTCCAGCCTGGGCAAAAGAGTGAAACTCTGTCTCAAAAAAAAAAAAAAAAAAAGAAAAGAAAAGAAGAGAAAAAGATTTTCAAATTGGCTCACAAAGACCCAACTATATGCTGTATGCAAAAAAACACACCTAAAAGAAACCGATTCAAAAAGGCTAAAAATAAAGGTATTCCAGGGAAGCAAAAACAGTAAGAGAGCAGAGGTAGCAATCCTAACTTTAGACAAAATAGACTTCAAGCCAAAAAGCATTAAATGTGGCGAGGAAACTTACATTAAAAGTCTTAATTTATAATGAAGATATAACAGTTATGAGTATTTATGCTTCAAATAACATAGCAGCCATTTATATAAAGTATAAACTGCAGGAGATACAGAGAGAAATGTATTGGCTATAGGAGACAACATTAGCGTACCACTCTGAGTCCAAGACCGATCTCCCTGTGTGATCCTGAGCAGGTTACTTCACAGGAGCTCCCCCCTTATCTAATTGGGAATCAAGTGAAGACTAAAGCACACAACATCTGGCATATAGAAGGGTCCAACTAGTGTGGTTCTTATTGTTTATTTACTTGAAGCAGGTCACATTGCAACTAGACATGTATTTGTCAAGGCCACGTGCTAAGGAAACATTGACCGGCAGGGAACATCCAAAGCAGGGGAGTGGGGTGGAGGGACTGTAGCCTGGACACTGCTGCCTCTTAAGGAACAGCTGAAGGGCTACATGCATAGGCAGAAAGAAGACACAAGGGATACATAGAAGGACTTTTGGAAACCTTGCCCCAGTGCCTTCACAAATGTAAAGCATCGTCACTAGAGAACAAGCATACCCAACAGGCTAGTGGGTCAGGCATGGCCAGGTCATAGTGTAATGAGATCCCCATCACGGAGAGATCCAAGCACTCCTCCCTGGCCCTCTGAATGATGTTGCTCAACACTTTGGATCCAGGACTTCCATTTGTACCCTGTGGAAATCATCCAAAATATGGACAAAATGGGCACCTACCCAAATGGCCAGGTATGCACTGGTTCAGTAATGTATGGCTCTATCTATATGACAGAGTAATATGCAAGCATTAAAAAGTTAATCTTTAGCACTTTGGGAGGCCAAGGTGGGAGGACTGCTTGAAGCCAGGAGTTTGAGACCAGCCAGGGCAACAAAATGAGACAACATCTCTACAAAAAAAAATTTTTTTAATTAGCCAGTTACAGTAACATGTGCTTGTAGTCCCAGCTATTTGGGAGGCCGACGCAGGAGAATTGCTTGAGCCCAGGAGTTTGAGGCTGTACTGAGCTGAATTGCACCACTGCCCTCCAGCCTGGGTGACAGAGCAAGACCCCATCTCAACAACAACAACAAAAAAAATCAACCTTTAGAAAAGATTTTTGATTGCATAGGAATTGCTTCGCTATCAGTAGCGATGCACAGTATACAATGATTTGTGGTATGACATCAACATCAAAGGAAGATGTTTAGGAAAAAAGACTAGGCTCATGTGTGTCCTTTGGTTCTCTCGCTATTTTTTGTACTTTCCAGATTTTCTACAATGTGCATGAATTATATTTATAAGTTCTACTAAGCAGAAAATACGGCAATAGAAGAGATAAACTAAAGTGAGTGAGAATAGCCCAAGATGCCCTGGAGATCAGCGCAAAGATCATTTTTGTAAGCTCCAGGTCACTTGTCAGTTTTCTTCATAGAGAACCATGGAATTTAATTAAATTTAGAAGACATTCATGACGTCCTTAAGCACGAGGCTCTGTGCTGGAGTCTGACTTTCAGAAGAGATGGGGAGAAGGCAAGGACTTGGACAAGGACCATCCACAGCAAGATGTGCCCAGGCTTTTGTGGATGAAGAGAGGAAATCTGGACTCTGGCCCCAAATACAGTTATTTCACCAGGGAGTGGGATATTCTCTACAATTCTGTGAATAAAATTTTCTTGGCCAGGCAAAGTGGCTCACACCTGTAATCCCACCACTTTGGGAGGCCGAGGCAGGCAGATCACCTAAGGTCAGGAGGTTCGAGACCAGCCTGACCAACGTGAAACCCCGTCTCTACTAAAAATACAAAAAAAAAATTAGCCCTGCGTGGTGGCAGGCACCTGTAATCCCAACGACCCAGGAGGCTGAAGCAAGAGAATCACTTGAACCCACGAGACAGAGGTTGCAGTGAGCCAAGATCACACCACTGCACTTTATCCTGGACAACAAAAGTGAAACTCTGTCTCAAAAAAAAAAAAAAAAAATTTTATTTTGTTCACCTAAAAACAAAAGTTGACAAGGGAAAACATCACAAAACTTGGTTCAACAAGACTTGATGGAAGAGTCTCTTTTCTCAGGGTCTTGAAGGCAGAATGGCAGCCAGCCAGTCTCATGTGTGCCTCTTGCTGAGAAATCCTTAAAGCCTGATTAGACAGAAACATCTTTGCAGAGCAGACCCTTAGGAAACTGTTTTTGAAAATTCAAGAAGAAGCAGTGCTCTGGTGAAAACAGATCACGTGACAAGATACTTGCTGAGCAAAAGTCTCAAAAGTATATGGATGAGTGAATGCCATCAGCTTCGTACAGCCAGAAATGAAATGAATCTCCTTCCTTTCTGCTTGGAAGGCTTACGGACGTGGTTTCTGTAGCTCATTAGCTATTAAAATTATTAACAAATTATTATTTTCAGTTGAAAGTGGTTATGGTATTCATTATTCCTCCCATGCCAAGACTCTCTGTAATTTACTCAGAACATGAATTATCCAAAGCAATCCAGAGTTTCTAAATAGTTTTGGACCAGGTTCACTGCCTTTGGCTCAGCAAACCTGTCAGGGCTGGGTGGCTAAAGGTCTCCGTTACATAATTTACTGGTAACTTAATTGAGACTAATTACTGTGTCTCATGTCTCATTTGCCTGCCTGAAGAACATCTGCCCGGCAGCTGCCGTAACTGCGTTTGGTTGGGGTGTTTGAATCTTTTTGTGATGTGAAATAAAGGGCATGAATATTTTAATGTAGACTTATCCCACTGTCACGTTTTATAGGAAACTGCTGGTTGTTTTCTTGGCCAGCAACATGAATACGAACTTTCTCTCCAGTGTGCCAGAGCCGAGGTTTAGGGTGGACTCAGCACACGCTGCCTCAGTGGGGTCCACCGCCGAGGAGGAGGTGGGGGCTGTGGCTAAGTCAGCGCATGGGGGTGTGGTGCACGCAGCTCCTGGACTGCTCTGTGATATGGCTGCTGGGGGCCTGCATCCATCCAGAAGGGGACACTGGGTGATAACAGATTGACCATATAGGATCAATCTTTGGCACATCCACGTGAGAAACAAATGAGTTTCAACCCATTTCACAGATGGAAAAACTGAGCCCGGGGAAGTTTAGTAGCCAAGGTCAACAAAGACTTAGCCTGGGAGCCCGAACTAGATCTGAGCCTCTTGACTCCTAGGAGTACCCAAGCCATAGCAAGGTCAGGATAGTCTTGGCAGGAACGGTATCATTTAGGCCATTTGGAGAGCCTCAGATGAGCCAGCAGTGGAAGAGAGAACATCTAGGACCTGTGGAGGAGCAGGCGCTTGACATTGGCCAACTGAGAAATGAGGAGGGCGTGTAGGCAGAGGGACTGGTGCCAGCATGTCTGAGTGAAGGAACAGCCAACAGCCTGGGAGGGAGGAGCACATGTGGCTGGCCAGGGCCAGGGCGACAAGGCTTGTTCCCCTTACCTTCATCTACCCTGGTACTTCTTTTTCTTAGTCCAGAGTCTTACTTTTGTTTCTCTGCATATATTCCTGAAAACAGCTGCAGTCCTTGGGTGGCACTATGAAGGAGCGTGGACTGAATGAATGAGTAAATCATCAGACTGGCTGGGACCGGAATGCTGGGCTCAGGATATGGAAGGCATTAGGTACTAGGGAGCCGTCGAAAGTTTCAGACTGGAGCTGTGGCAGAGAAGCATAGGTTACTTGGAAGGGAAAAGAGATTACATGTTTGTTTTTGGGGAGGCAGTGCAGTTGGGAGACTGTTATGGCACCCTAGAGAAGGGTGGCCATGGATATGGGGAGGGGAAGGCAGATTTGAGATCCTTCGTGGTGGTTGGCTTGGTGGGACTTAGTGGTTGCTTGAACGTGGCACAGAGAGCAGTCCAAGATGACCCCCAGATCCTAACCCTGCATGTCTGGTCTTTGGAAAGGAAGTGGCCACTAGGCTTCAGTGATGGGGACTAGCAGAGTGGTCTGTGACATGCACACCCACCCAGAACCACAGGCCTGGTGGGACTCCCTGCTATCCTCTAGGCTGGTGAACACATCGGCCTGAAGCCTCCCAGGTGGAGAGTCAGGGGTCCCTTATGCCCTGTTCCCTAGTATCTGAAGGAACATGGCATAGATAAGGTCCTCAAACAGTTATTTGTAAGTGAGCCATGAGAGGAAAGAAGCCACAGACTGAACCAAGGAAAGAGCCAAGCTAGCTTAGAAAATGGGGGAGGGAGGAGATAGAGAAGTGGAGGGGAGAACAGCGAAGCTCCCAGCGCTGGAGAAGCCCAGGAGGAAGCAGGCGAAAACGAGGAGAGGCTGCCAGTGACAAAGCTGTCATCTGTACTAAAGATGATTATGACACGTCATGGTCTCCAGACACCCTTAGTCACTTGAGTCAGTGCGTGGAGATAGACACAGCCGAACGCCAGCCACTGGGTCAGGATGGGCGCCCTGGGCCTCAGCCGTCTCCACATGGCTCTAGCCTGGATGTCTGTTGCCCCTGGGAAACCTCTTTTCAAGTTCACCACGAACATGGACTTTATAAGCCATAACTACCAGGGTCACTGCTTCTAACTTAGCAGCAGCATGTTGAGAGGCACCAGGAACTCAAAATAGACCCACGGAGGGTCACCTTGCAGCTTGTTGTCAGGGGCCTGGCTGGCTCCTGATGGCTCTGGGGGGGTCAGGGAGTGAACCTGCAGCTTGCAGTTAAAGGTAGTTGCGGGTGGGGATTCAGGCAGAGCTGTGAATTCCCTTGCTCGTAAAGCTGCATGCCAGAGCCCCAGGCAGCCAGCTCAGTCCTGTTGGAGCCCTGCCTCTGCCCCTTCGAACACAGTTGCTGAGGGAGCGCTTCCCCTGTGTCCCCCTTACAGGACAAGCAGAGCTGCCTCACTCAGACTGCTGAGCACCTCCCTACCTTGCCCCAGGACATTTTCTGAGAGCCTTGTGAAATTCTGAATATTTTCATGTCCAAAGTGGAGCAGCAGCGGGGGTGGAATGCTGGGGAGGTCTGCTTGTGTGTTTTCACATTGAATAATTTTGTGGGGCCGGGCAGCTGGGCCAGCTGGGCAGGGACTCCCGCTGGTGTTAATCAGTCCCCTGGGTGTTTTCTGCAGCCTACTTGGTTCAGGACTTTGGTGTTTATTTCTGATGGGTACCATTCCAACTGCTGTCCTGGGAAAACTATGCCACGTCATTATGCTTTGGGAGTCTTTTTTTTTCCAAATCTTAGGACAAGATGCTTGGGGCTAACCTGTTAAGTTAGCATGTGTGAGTAGTAGGAATTTGGTGATCAAAACAAAGAAAGCAATGACAAGGACCCGTGTGCAGGCCAGTGGTGCAGAATCATCTCCAAGTGTGAGCTGGAGGGAGATGGGCATCTACCTGTTGGAGCTTAGGCTCAGAACCACGGCAGCTGCTGCTTCAGGATAGGAAAGTGTAAAGTCCTAGACTAGAGGCCACAGGGCCAAATTCCACAGCAGACGTAGCTTGGCCCACACAGGCGTCTTAAGGTTTTAGGATTCATTTCCAACATTTTTAAATCAGGAGATTGCAGTAAGACTCTGGATTTTCAGCCTTACTTTTAAAAATGAACGGCGTGGCAACATTTGGCCTCAGTGGGCTGGAGCGCAGGTGTGGTCGTACACCGGGTAGCACGTGTTCAGTTGCCCGTGGTGTCAACCACTCACTGCAGCCAAGGTCAGTTAGTACATACCAGCCTGATTATAGCTTCTGTAAGTATTTTTCTTATAAAAATTTTCATGGTACAGAAAAGTACCGAGATTAACTAATAAACACGTCTCCACTTCCCAGTTTTAACAAATCTTTACAATCGCTGTATTCATTTCACTTCCGTTAAGTCATAATATGTTACAGATACGTTGGAAGTCCTTTTTGACCCTCCCGTTCTCCTCCTTTCCCCTGTTGGTATGTATGCATCTCATCCCACCCAAATTTTCAAACTTGCACTATATATGTATATATCCACAAACAGAAGAGAGTATTGTTTGTTGTGTCTTAAATAGTCTCTTAGGGTATGTACATCTGTCTTGCCCCGGGAACTCGCCGTGTTGCTGCTGTAGCTCTTTGGCATTTGTTTTCTATATGATTTCATCTTACACATTTATTCATTCTGCCATCGATGAACACGTAGGTGGATTGCCATTTGAGGTTTATACAATTATGGAGTGAATGTCGTTTTCTGGTTTTCTTGGGCACATGTGTAAGAAACTGTATCCCTAGAAGTGGAATAAGGCATAGGTTATACATAACTTGAGCTTTACTCCAAAGGGGTTACCTGTAGATAGCATCCCACCAGTACCGTGTGAGAACATTTCTCCCATCATGGCCAAATGTGGCTTAGTCACATATTTTAGTGTTGTCAGTCTGATGGATGTGAAAGGGCACGTCCTCGTTTGGTTTTTAAATTCCCCTGCTCTGTGGTGAGGTTGAATATTTTCAGATGTTTGGGGGATGTATTAGTCTGTTGTCACATTGCAAAGAACTACCTGAGACTGGATAGTGTAAAAGAGAAGAGGCTTCATTGGCACACAATTCTGCAGGCTGTACAGGAAGCACAGCTGGAGAGGCCTCAGGAAACTTACACTCATGGCAGAAGGCAAAAGAGAAGTAGGCACTTCCTACCTGGCTGGAGCAGGAGGAAGAGAGAGAAGTGGGAGGTGGTTCGCACTTCTAAGCAACCAGATCTCCTGAGAGCTTACTCAGTATCATGAGAACAGCAAAGGGGAAATCCTCCCTATGATCCAATCACCTCCCACCAGGCCCCTCCTCCAACACGAGGAATTACAATTTAACATGAGGTTTGGGTGAGGGCCCAGAGCCAACCCATATCAGGAGATATTTATATTTCTTCTTAAGTGATTTTTTTCTTTTATTGTTTGCCCATTGTCTGATTAGGCAATTTGTCTTCTCTTAGTTGATTTGTATGTTCAGCTTTACAAAAGAAAAGAACGCTGACACAGGCTACGACACAGATGCACATTGAGGACATTATGCTAAGTGAAATAAGCCCATCACAGAAGGACAATACTGTATGATTCCGCTTATATAAGGCATCTAGAGTAGTGAATTCACAGAAACAGAAAGTAGCAGGGTGGTTGCCAGGGGCTAGGGAGAGCAGGAAATAGGGAGTTATTGTTTAGTGGGCACAGAGTTTCAGTGTAGGAAGATGAAAAGCTTTAGAGATGGATGGGGTTGGTGTCTATACAATAATTTGAGTATACTTAATGTCACTGAACTGTACAGCTTACAAATGGATTTGATGGTAAATTTCATTATGTATATTTTACCACAACAAAAAACACACATAATGAAATACCACTTCACACCTACTAGCATGACTATAATCAAAAAAGACATAATAGGAAGTCTGTGTGATGATGGTGATAATCTAGAACCTGCAAGAACAAGCCAGCAACCCCAAGAGGACTCACAGACCCACTGAAGGAAGCAGACTGCTCCTGCAGGACCCGGAAGACACTCCAAATACTGTGAGTGCCCAAACTGTGGAAGTGGGAAAGGGAGAGCATCCTCTCCCAAACATACACCCCCACTGGAGAAAATGAAGGTCTGTTTTTGGGGGAAGTTTCCATCCTTACCTGGAGCTGAGTTAGTTTAGAGAGTTGAGTGAAATACAGAAGTAGAGGAAGCAGCGGGAAAGGCCCTGGGAGCTCCCTGGGTCCCCAAGCAGGCCATTCCTGCCTGGCACCACAGGGATCCATCGGGAGGGAGGCCAGAGGAGAGGCTGAACACCACAGGGAGAAGGAAGTCTCCAGCTGAACTATGTAATAATTTGAACCAGGCAAGAAGCCTCCTGGCCAGAACTTGGGGTGAGGGCACAAATCCAGTGTGCAGATTCCACAGGTGGGGGCAGAAACAAGCCCTTTTCTTTCACGGCTGGGAGGCAGATAGCCTGGGGCAAGTTCTCAAGCCCAGCTTGCCCACTGCCTGGAAACAGACTCGGGGCTGTTGAGGGGGCACGTTGGGAGTGAGACCAGCCCTTTGGATTGCGTGGGAGCTGGGTGAGGCCTGTGACTGCCGGCTTTCCCCCACTTCCCTGACAACCTGCATGACTCAGCAGAGGCAGCCATAACCCTCCTAGCTACACAACTCCATTGACCTGGGAACCTCAACCCCATCCCCCATAGCAGCCACAGCAAGACCAGCCCAAGGAGAGTCTGAGCTCAGACGCGTCCACCCCTGCCCACACTTGAATGGGCCTTCCCTATCCACCCTGGTAACTGAAGACAAATGGCATATAATCTTGAGGGTTCTAGGGCCCCACCCGCCACTGATCCCTCTCCATACTACCATAGCTGGTGCTCTTTGGAAAGCATCACCTCCTGGCAGGAGGCCAACCAGCACAAAAATAGAATACTAAACCACCAAAGCTAAGAACCCTCACAGAGTCCATTTCACTCCCTTGCCACCTACACTGGAACAGGTGCTGGTATCTACAGCTGAGAGACCCATAGATGGTTCACATCACAGGACTCCGTGCAGACAAGCCTCAATACCATCCTGGAGCCGGGTAGACTTGCTGCTAGACCCAGAAGAGAGACAGCAATCACTTCAGTTCGGCTCACAGGAAGCCATATCCATGGGAAAAGTGGGGGAGTACTCCATCAAGGGAACACCCCATGGGACAAAAGAATCTGAACAACAGCCTTCAGCCCTAGACCTTTCCTTTAACAGAGTCTACCCAAATGAGAAGGAACTAGAAAACCAACTCTGGTAATATGACAAAACAAGTCTCTTTAGTACCCCCCAAAAACTCACACTTGTTCACCAGCAATGGATCCAAACCAAGATGAAATCTCTGATTTACCTGAAAAAATATTCAGGAGGTTAGTTATTAAGTTAATAAAGGAGGCACCAGGGAAAGGCAAAGCCCACTGCAAGGAAATCCAAAAAAACGATACAAGAAGTGAAGGGAGAAATATTCAAGGAAATAGATAGCATAAAGAAAAAACAATCAAAACTTCAGGAAACATTGGACACACTTATAGAAATGCAAAATCCTCTGGAAAGTCTCAGCAATAGGATTGAACTAGTAGAAGAAAGTAATTCTCAGAGCTCGAAGACAGGTCTTTGAATTAACCCAATCCAACAAAGACAAGAATAAGAAAGTATGAACAGAGCCTCCAAGAAGTCTGGGATTATGTTAAACAACCAAACCTAAGAATAATCAGTGTTCCTGAGGAAGAAGAGAAATCTAAAAGTTTGGAAAATATATTTGAGGGAATAATGGAGGAATACTTCCCCAGCCTTGCTAGAGACCTAGACATCCAAATACAAGAAGCACAAGGAACACGTGGGAAATGCATCGCAAAAAGATCATCACTTACGCACATTGTCATCAGGTTATCTAAAGTTAAGATGAAGGAAAGAATCTTAAGAGCCGTGAGACAGAAGCACCAGGTAACCCATAAAAGAAAACCTATCATATTAACAGCAGATTTCTCAGCAGAAAACCTACAAGCTAGAAGAGATTGGGGCCCTATCTTCAGCCTCCTCAAACAAAACAATTATCAGCCAAGTATTTTGTTTCCAACAAAAGTAAGCATCATATATGAAGGAAAGATACAGTCTTTTTCAGACAAACGAATGCTGAGAGAATTCGCCACTACCAAGCCACCACTACAAGAACTGCTCAAAGGAGCTCTAAATCTTGAAACAAATTCTGGAAACACATCAAAACAGAACCTCTTTAAAGCATAAATCACACAGGACCTTTAAAACAAAAATACAAGTTAAAAAACAAAAAGAAGAACAAAAAAAAGCAAGGTACACAGGCAACAAATAGCATGACAAATGCAACGGTACCTCACATCCCAATACTAACATTGAATGTAAATGGCCTAAATGCTCCACTGAAAAGATACAGAACCACAGAATGGGTAAGAACTCACCAACCAACCCTCTGCTACCTTCAGGAGACTCACATAAACTAAAGTAAAGGGGTGGAAAAAGGCAATTCATGCAAATAGACAGCAAAAGCGAGCAGGGGTAGCTATTCTCGTATCAGACGAAAAAAACTTTAAAGCAGCCGCAGTTAAAGGAGACAAAGTGAGACATCATATAATGGTAAAAGGTCTTGTCCAGCAGGAAAATATCACAATCCTAAACATATATGCACCTAACACTGGAGCTTCCAAATATATAAAACAATTACTAATAGACCTAAGAAATGAGATAGAGAGCAACACAATAATAGTGGGGGACTTCAATACTCCACTGATAGCACTAGACAGTTCATCAAAACAGAAAGTCAACAAAGAAATAATAGATTTAAGCTATACCTTGGAACAAATGGACTTAAAAGATATATACAGAAGATTTCATCCAACAACTGCAGAATACACATTCTATTCAACAGCTTGTGGAACTTTCTCCAAGATAGACCATATGGTAGGCCATAAAATGAGCCTCAATAAATTTAAGAAAATTGAAATTATATCAGGCACTCTCTCAGACCACAGTAGAATAAAACAGGAAATCAACTCCAAAAGGAACCTTCAAAATCATGTAAATACGTGGAAATTAAATAACCTGCTCCCAAATGAGCATTGGGTCAAAAAGGAAATGAAGATGGAAATTTAAAAATTCTTAGAACTGAACGACAGTAATGACACAACCTGTCAAAATCTCTGGAATACAGCAAAGGCAGTGATAAGAGGAAAGTTCTCAGCCCTAAACATCTACATCAGAAAGACTGAAAGAGCACAGACTGATATTCTAAGGTCACACCTCAAGGAACTAGAGAAACAAGAACAAGCCCAGCAAAAGAAAGGAAATAACCAAGATCAGAGCAGAACTAAATGAAATTGAATTTAAAAAAAGATAAACAAAAAGCTGGTTCTTTGAAAAGATAAATAAAATTGGTAGACCTTTAGCAAGAGTAACCAAGAAAAGAAGAGAGAAAATCCAAATAACCTCATTAAGAAATAAAATAGATATTACAACTGATACCGGTGAAATGTGAAAGATTATTCAAGGCTACTATGAACATCTTTATGTACATAAACTAGAAAACCTAGAAGAGATAGATAAATTCTTGGAAAAATACAACCCTTCTAGCTTAAATCAGGAAGAATTGCATACCCTGAACAGACCAATAACAAGCAGCGAGATTGAAATGGTAATTTAAAAGTTACCAACAAAAAAAAATCCAGGACCAGACAGATTCACAGCAGAATTCTACCAGACATTCAAAGAAGAATTGGTACCATTCCTTGTGACACTATTCCACAAAATAGAGAAAGAAAGAACCCTCCCTCATTCATTCTATGAAGCCAGCGTCACCCTAATGCCAAACCCAGGAAAGGACATAACCAAAAAAGAAAACTACAGACCGATATCCTTCATGAACATAGATTCTAAAATCCTTAACAAAATACAAGTTAACTGAATCCAACAACATATCAAAAAGATAATCTACCATGATCAAGTGGATTTCATACCAGGGATGCAGGGATGGTTTAATATACACAAGTCAGTAAATGTGATACACCACATAAATAGAATTTAAAACAAAAATAACATGATCATCTCAATAGATGCAGAGAAAGCATTTGACAAAATCCCGCATCGCTTTATGATTAAAACTTTCAGCAAAACCGGCATGTGAGGGACATACCTCAATGTAGTAAAAGCCATCTATGACAAACCCACAGCCAACACATTACTGATGGGGAAAAGTTGAAAGCTTTCTGTCTGAGAACTGGAACAAGACAAGGATGCCCACTCTCACTACTCCTCTTCAACGTAGTACTGGAAGTCCTATCCAGAGCAATCAGACAAGAGAAAGAAATAAAGGGCATCCAAATTGGTAAAGAGGAAGTCAAACTGTCACTGTTTGCTGACAGTATGGTCGTTTACCTAGAAAACCCTAAAGACTCCTCCAGAAAGCTCCTAGAACTGATCAAAGAATTCAGCAAAGTTTCCAGAAACAAGATTAATGTACACAAATTGGTAGCTCTACCATATACCAAAAGCGACCAAGCAGAGAATCAAATCAAGAACTCTTCCCCTTTTACAATAGCTGCAAAAAAATAAAATGCTTAGCAATATACCTAACCAAGAAGGCAAAAGACCTTTACAAGGAAAACTATAAAACACCGCTGAAAGAAATCATAGATGACACAAACAAATGGAAACACATCCCATGCTCACATATGGGTAGAATCAATATTGTGAAAATGACCATACTGCCAAAAACAATCTACAAATTCAATGCAATTCCCATCAAAATACTGCTATCATTCTTCACAGAGTTAGAAAAAACAATTCTAAAATTCATATGGAACCAAAAAAGAGCCTGCATAGCCAAAGCAAGACTAAGCAAAAAGAACAAATCTGGAGGCATCACACTACCTGATTTCAAACTATACTATAAGGCCATAGCCACCAAAACAGCATGGTACTGGTATAAAAATAGGCACATAGATCAATGGAACAGAATAGAGAACCCAGAATAAACCCAAATACTTACAGCCAACTGATCTTCGACAAAGCAAACAAAAACATAAAGTGGGGAAAGGACACCCTTTTCAGCAAATGGTGCTGGGATAATTGGCTAGACACATGTAGGAGAATGAAACTGGATCTTCATCTCTCACCTAATAACAGAAATCAACTCAAGACGGATTAAGGACTTAAATCTAAGACCTGAAACTATAAAAATTCTAGAAGATAACGTTGGAAAAACCCTTCTAGAAATTGGCTTAGGCAAGGATTTCATAACCAAGAACTAAAAAGCAACCATAATAAAAACAAAGATAAATAGTTGGGACTTAATTAAACTAAAGAGCTTCTGCATGGTGAAAGGAACAGCAGAGTAAACAGACAACCCACAGAGTGGGAGAAAATCTTCACGATGTATACATTTGACAAAGGACTAATATCCAAAATCTACAATGAACTCAAAACAAGAATAAAAACAATTGCATCAAACAGTGGTCAAAGGACATGAATAGACAGTTCTCAAAAGAAGATATACAAAAGGCCAACAAACATATGAAAACAATGCTCAGCATCACTAATGATCAGGGAAATGCAAATCAAAACCACAATGCAATACCCCGTTACTACTGCAAGAATGACCATAACCAAAAAATCAAAAAACAGTAGATGTTGACATGGATGCCGTGATCAGGGAACACTTCTACACTGCTGATGGGACTGTAAACTAGTACAGCCACTATGGAAAACAGTGTATAGGTTCCTTAAAGAACTGAAAGTAGAACTAACATTTGGCCCAGCAATCCCACCACTGGGTATGTACCCAGAGGAAAAGAAGTCATTATACAAGAAAGATACTTGCATGTTTGTAGCAGCACAATTCACAATTGCAAAATCTTGGAACCTACCCAAATGCCCATCAGTCAACAAGTGGATAAAGAGACTGTGGTATATTTATATGATGGAATACTGCTTGGCCATAAACATGAATGAATTAATGGCATTTGCAGCAATCTGAGTGAGATTGGAGACTGTGCCTCAGTTTCCTCACCTATAGAATGGATCTTTATAGGATCAATGCAAGGATCAAATAAGTTGAATCATATAAAGTGCTTAGAACATTGCCTGGCACATAGGAAGCTCTGAAAAAGGCTTAGCTGGTATAATAACTAGAGAATCTATTTTAGAAATACTTTCCCTTAAACCATATTTTATAATAGCAAAGTGTTGAAAATCTTCCTGCCTGCCTTTGTTCTCTCCTTTCCTTCCTTCCTTCTTTTCCTTTCCTCATTCCTCCCTTTCTTCTTTCCTTTCCTCCTTCCTTCCCTCCCTCCCTTCTGTCCTTACCACCTTTCCTTCTCTCCCTCCCGTCCCTCCTCCTTTCCTTTCCTCCCTCCCATCCCTCCTTTCCTTCCCTCCCTCCCTCCCATCCCTCCTTTCCTTCCCTCCCTCCCTCCCATCCCTTCTTTCCTTCCCTCCCTCCCTCCCATCCCTTCTTTCCTTCCCTCCCTCCCTCCCGTCCCTCCTCCTTTCCTTCCCTCCCTCCTGTCCCTCCTCCTTTCCTTCCCTCCCTCCCGTCCCTCCTCCTTTCCTTCCCTCCCTCCCATCCCTCCTTTCCTTCCCTCCCTCCCTCCCATCCCTCCTTTCCTTCCCTCCCTCCCATCCCTTCTTTCCTTCCCTCCCTCCCTCCCATCCCTCCTTTCCTTCCCTCCCTCCCTCCCATCCCTCCTTTCCTTCCCTCCCTCCCATCCCTCCTTTCCTTCCCTCCCTCCCTCCCATCCCTCTTTTCCTTCCCTCCCTCCCATCCTTCCTTTCCTTCCCTCCCATCCCTCCTTTCCTTCCCTCCCTCCCTCCCATCCTTTCCTTCCCTCCCTCCCTCCCATCCCTCCTTTCCTTCCCTCCCTCCCATCCCTCCTTTCCTTCCATCCCTCCCATCCCTCCTTTCCTTCCCTCCCTCCCATCCCTCCTTTCCTTCCCTCCCTCCCATCCCTCCTTTCCTTCCCTCCCTCCCATCCCTCCTTTCCTTCCCTCCCTCCCATCTCTCCTTTCCTTCCCTCCCTCCCTCCTATCCCTCCTTTCCTTCCCCTCCCTCCCTCCCATCCCTCCTTTCCTTCCCCTCCCTCCCTCCCATCCCTCCTTTCCTTCCCTCCCTCCCTCCCATCCCTCCTTTCCTTCCCTCCTTCCCATCCCTCCTTTCCTTCCCTCCCTCCCATCCCTCCTTTCCTTCCCTCCCTCCCATCTCTCCTTTCCTTCCCCTCCCTCCCTCCCATCCCTCCTTTCCTTCCCCTCCCTCCCTCCCATCCCTCCTTTCCTTCCCTCCCTCCCATCCCTCCTTTCCTTCCCTCCCTCCCATCCCTCCCTCCCTCCCATCCCTCCTTTCCTTCCCTCCCTCCCTCCCATCCCTCCTTTCCTTCCCTCCCTCCCATCTCTCCTTTCCTCCTCCTCCCTCCCTCCCATCCCTCCTTTCCTTCCCTCCCTCCCTTCCTCCCATCCTTTCCTTCCCTCCCTCCCATCCCTCCTTTCCTTCCCTCCCTCCCATCCCTCCTTTCCTTCCCTCCCTCCCATCCCTCCTTCCCCTCCCTCCCTCCCATCCCTCCTTTCCTTCCCCTCCCTCCCATCCCTCCTTTCCTTCCCTCCCTCCCATCTCTCCTTTCCTTCTCCTCCCTCCCTCCCATCCCTCCTTTCCTTCCCTCCCTCCCTCCCTCCCTCCCATCGTTTCCTTCCCTCCCTCCCTCCCATCCCTCCTTTCCTTCCCTCCCTCCCATCCCTCCTTTCCTTCCCTCCCTCCCATCCCTCCTTTCCTTCCCTCCCTCCCATCCCTCCTTTCCTTCCCTCCCTCCCATCCCTCCTTTCCTTCCCTCCCTCCCATCCCTCCTTTCCTTCCCTCCCTCCCTCCCATCCCTCCTTTCCTTCCCTCCCCTCCCTCCTCCTTTACTTCCCTCCCTTCTTCCTTCCTTCCTTTCTGTCTCTTTCCCCAGCAAATGAGAACTAACCATCATGGCCCAAGGATTTTTTCAGGAAAACATGGAAAGACCCTGGCTGATCACCCATCTCGATTCTTAGGGTTGAACTAATTAACTGAAGCCTCAAAATCAGTGTTTTTTACAGGATTTAAGGCTGAAAGTGGTTTCTCAGTAGTCCTCACTGTTAGCAAAAGACAACGTTCTCTGCGTCGCGGGGCCTGTCTGCACGTAGAACCGCCGGCTTCCGGAGACGCGCACGTTCACAGATGGTGCCGTGCTCCTCACAGTGCGCTGCAGATTTTCATTTCCTCTTTCAAAAAGCAAATATGGGAATAATATTACTTTTCAGGGAAATGTATATGAGAACTCATAATTCTCGAGTTTTAAATGGAGAAAGGCTGCATGGAAGCCTCACGTGTGCCTGTAAAGCGTCCCTCTGGGTCCCCTGGGAGAACATTGCAGCCCAGCTAGTAAAGTCCCAGTTGTACCTCCTCACCTCCCTCCTTTGCAGACATCTGTCCAATAAAAGCAGCCACAGGTCTTCAGGACTATGCATGGCACATGTTAAAGCTGTGCTTTGGTTGTTCTCGTAACAGAGTTGCTGGCTGTCATCTGCCAGGAGCTGTGAGAGGGACCCAGTCTCAGGCAGACAGGAACCTCTGACACTGGTGTTTCTTGGGAAGGGCCTGGGAGCATGGCCTCTTGGCTGGCCAGCTCCTTCCACAGCCTCTCACCCACAGGCTCGCAGCACACGTGGAGAACAGTGTCGCGGGGGCACTGGGAAGGGCCTTGCCTCCCACAGCAAAGCAGAACAGAGTGCTTGCTTTCTCCCTGGTCCTGCACCACGGAGAGAAGGAAGGGATGTGCATGCCTGGAGCATCCCCTGTGCAGGCACCTCCTGATCGCCCCATGCCCAATATATTTACTTATCATTCAGTCCTCACACACACGCCCACTGCTCTTGCCCCTGATTTATGGATGAGGAACCCTGTATTAGTCTGTTCTCATGCTGCTAATAAAGACATACCCAAGAGTGGGTAATTTATAAAGGAAAGAGGTTTAATGGACTCGCAGTTGCACGTGGCTGGGGAGGCCTCACCATTATGGCAGAAGCCAAAAGAGAACAAAGGCACATCTTACATTGTGGCAGACAAGAAGGCATGTGCAGGGGAACTGCCCTTTATAAAACCATCAGATCTCAAGACTTATTCACTATCTTGAGAACAGCACGGGAAAAAACCCACCCTCATGATTCAGTTACCTCCCACCAGGTCCCTCCCACGACACATGGGAATTATGGGAGCTACAATTCAAGATGAGATTCGGGTGAGGACACAGCCAAACCATATCAAACTCAAAGCTCAGAGGAGGTAAATCCAAAATAGGATTCAGTACTCAGAGGCCTTCAGCTGTGAGTGTTCTGTCCCTCATGTCTAAACCATGCAAATCTATTGAAAGTTAGAAAAAAAAATTAAGATGAATGTGACCATCTCTGTTTTGGTTTGGACTGTCCACATAGACTGTCCATTCCAGAGGGCTTTGGGGGAACAGCAACTCCTCTTAACAAGACCGATGCCTGGATGGAGAGTAACGGGCACAACAGTCGTAATAAGCTGGGGTTTATCAGGCCTGTGGAATGTCAGGCCTGGGCTGAGTGCTCGGTAGAGGTCACCTCAGTCACGCCTCCAACAAGCCTGTGAGATGAGAGCAACATCTTACAAAGAAGGAAACTGAGGCTTGAGCACAGACTCCCCCAGGGTGGCACAGCTGGGGAGTCAGTGGAGTGAGGACTTGAGTCTGGGTCTGTCCAGGTCCTTCTGAGAATTTGAGAAGGTCTGACTTCAGTATGTGGGCACCTTGAACTTTCAGGGTCATGATGAGGCTAGTCAGGTGCACCTGTGCTGGAAGTAGGATTATATGAATAAAAAAAGAAAGCCCCTGAACTGAGGCACAGAGGGCCCACCTACATAGGAATAGGGGAGCCCGAGGCCAGTCTTGCTGCCTCTCCAAGTTGTTTTCTCCCTCTGTAAAGGGAAACTAGCAGGTCTCATGCCTCCTCCTCTGGGAGTTACAGTGGGCATGAGAATGAGACAGCGGGTAGAAAAGGACAGGGTACGCCAGGCGCAGTGGCTCACATCTCTAATCCTAGCACTTTGGGAGGCTGAGAAGGGAGGATTGCTTGATCCCAGGAGTTCAAGACCAGGCTAGGCAATATAGTGAGACCTTGTCTCTACAGAAAATCCAAAAATTAACCGGGCATGGTGACACACGCCTGTCGTCCCAGCTATGCAGTAGGCTGAGGTAGAAGGATCACTTGAGCCCCAAGAGGTCGAGGCTGCAGTCAGCCAAGATTGCACCACTGCACTCTAGACTGAGTGACAGAGTGAGATCCAGTCTCAGAAACAAACCAACAAACAAAAACGGCACAAACTGGAGGGGTGACCACATGTGTGTTAGAGTCACAGGGCTGACCCACCAGGGGTAGGTGTGAGCCTGTTTTTTCAGGCTGGCTCAGGGCAGACAATAAATGAGAAGTGAGAACTCTGATCCATCTCGCTTTCCAGATCAGATGCCCAAGTCTCCCTGGGACAGGAAGGGACGAGATCACTCTTCAGGCTGGGCTCTTTGTCAGGATGCCATAATCCACCAGCCCAGGCTCATCACCAGACCCCAGAGGGAGATGGCAGTCCAGTGCTGGCCAAGGCCAAGCCTTGCCCTCAGGTGTCCTCCTGGGCCCCCGGGCCCTGGCCTCCTTCCCCTTGGCTGCCCACATCTTGGATATTGCCTCTGATGAGTCACGGGCTCTACTGTTTGGCCCACGATGACTCTTCCATGAGGCACCGCCTGTGGGCAGGGTCCCATTCCCATGTGTCTGCAGCAGCCTGTTCTCAGCGGCTGCTTCTGCCTCTTGGTCACTCTGGGTGCTTCCCCTGGCCACAGAAATCCCCTTGTCCTCTCCTCTTCCTCACACAGTACACTAGGCCAGAGGCTCACAGGCCCCCACACACCCCCTCCGACTCCCAGGCACCTCTGGGCAGGCCTGGTTTCCAAAGTTCAGTGCCCCTCTAAGAGGGAGGGTCTGCAGAGCCCACTCAGCAGGCATCAGACCACGTTTCTTAAGAGGCATTGGGACCACCCTCTCCTTCACCCGTCCATCCCTGCTTCCCCCTGAGGCCTCTTCTGGGCCAGCAGCCTTTCCCTGCTGCCAAATCCAAAGATGCCTTTCAGGCCCCAGCACTACAGGTGCAGTCCCTTCCCGGCATCCCTGACCTGGCGGTCACCCCCTCTGCATCTCTTCTGGAGGCTGCCATTCCCCCCAGGTGCTTGCACTCCCCAAGCCCCTGCCCTCCAAGCTGTCTTCTCTGTGTCTGCGCTGTCTGGATGATCCCTTCTTACCTTTGGTTTCCCCCTTGACCTCCTTTGCTCATGACTTTCCAGCCCTGTGTCTCCAACCTGACCGCACCCCAAGCTGCAGACTGCACCTGCCGACCTGCCTGACACTGCACCCGGTGGCCCCTCAACCCGGCCTCTAGAGCAGCGCCACCCTTCCACCGCAGGCCAGCTCCTCCCCGGGTGCTCCTTCTCAGTGGAGGTACCACCAACATTCTTGGGCTCAGCGTCCTGAGCCTGACATTTCTTGCCTTCTTTCTCTCTTTGACCCCACATACCAAAGACGCTGTCATCTCCACCCTTTAAGAGTCTTCCAACCAGGGAGGCTGAGGCAGGAGAATCGGTTGAACCCAGGAGGCAAAGGTTGCAGTGAGTCGAGATCGTGCCATTGCACTCCAGCCTGGGTGACAACAGCGAAATTCCGTCTCCGTCTCAAAAAAAAAAAAAAAAAAAGTCTTCTACCAAGGCATGTTGTCCCCTTGCCACCACTGCCTTGGGGAAAGCCATCATCTTGCCCTCTGGCACATGATTCCTGAGTGTACCAAAGGCCACCTCTCTCCCACCCCAGCCTTAAGGTGTGGACCAGACATCCCAGACTTGTCAGTTGCACCACAGTCCCTCCACCTCCTGGACATTGTGAGGGCAGGCTCCCTCCGTCTGAATGCTGAGCCCTGCTTATTTGGTTGACCAGCTCCACTTTGACCTTCAGGACCCAACCCAAGCTCCAGTTCCTTCACATCACTTGTCAGATGTTAAAGAAATTGTCTGTTTTTATGTTTCTCCCACCCCTGAGAACCACACACTTGCCTGAGGTTTGTGAAGGTGGGGAAACTGAGTCAAGTGTCCCAGCCCTTGGTTCAGGACTTAACGTGAGGTTGACACTCATGTATCTGGGAACAAAGAGGCTGAGACTGAGCGGGTTGACCATACCAGTGGCTGCTTTCTTTGGCCTGGCCTGCATTTTCTGGAGCTTGGGCAGTGTTTGCCACCCTTTTTATGCTGCGATGTTGTATGATTGACTTCTTGATGCCCTGCCTGGAATTGGCCTGTCTCTAACAGATGCTCAGAGAATCACATACAGGCACCTGTTTCCTTACTTTGATTAACTGAGTGAATGTGGGGAACATTCCTAGCACAGAGATTGGCACAGATCAGACACTCAGTCGATACCAGCGCCTTCTTTTGCGCCCATTCTGGGGAGGCACAAAGTTAACACTGGACCCCTGGACAAACCACTTGTTAGCCCAGATTGTGTTGGAATTTAACATCTCATGCTGTTTTTTGATAATTTAAAGTTGTTGAAAATAACGACCTACCAGGGCTCTCTCTTTGGCTACCTGCGTTTGAGATTCCCTCTATATTCAACATAAAATAACTGTGTCAGAAAAGTGTGACCCTGATGATGTCATTGTTTCTTTGCAACAAGTGTCACATCAGCAGACCGCACAAGGCCTTTACCTAGTTTAAATCTCAGCCAAATCAAGATGTAAATAGAAATTGAATTTTAAATAGGAGCCGAGTTTTTTCAGGATTGTGAATGCAGTGAGTGTGCGGTTGGCAGAATAACGGCCCCACAGGTGTCCACATTCTAATCCGTAGAACCTGGGAATATGGGGCCTCCTGTGTGGCCAAGAGGAGTTAAGGTTGCAGATGGTGTTAAGGTTGTGGTATGGATTGACTTGTGTCCTCTTCAAAATTCTTTTATTGAAGTCCTAACCCCCAGTATCTCAGAATGTGACCTTATTTGGAAACAGGGTCGCGGCAGATGTAATTAGGTAAAATGATATCATACTGAAGTAGGGTGGGGCCCTGATCTGATATGACAGGTATCCTTATAAGAAGAGGGTCATGTAAGGACACAGACACACAGAGGACACTGTGGGAAGATGCAGGCTGGGGCTGGGGCTGGGGCTGGGGCTGGGGCTGGGGCTGGGGTTGGGGTGATGCTTCTGCATGCCAGGGAACACCAAGGCTTCCCAGCCGCCACCAGAACCTAGGAGAGAGACACAGAACACATTCTCCTTCAGGGCCCTTGGGAGGACCAGCCACACTGACACCATGGTTTTGGACTTCTGGCCTCCAAAACTGTGAGGGAATAGATTCCTGTTGTTTTAAGCCACCCAATTCGTGATACTTTGATCGACAATCCTAGCAAACTAATACAGGTTGGTAGTCAGCTGTGATGCTTTTATTAGCAGTCCTTTTACCGGCAAATTTTAAGGCCAACTGATTATCGGGTTGGCAATCAGCTGGCCTTAAAGTAGATTATTCTGGATTATCTGGGTGAGTCTGGGGTCATCACAAGGGTCCTTCCAGGTAGGAGATGAGGCAGAAGAGAAGGTCGGAGTGACACAGTGTGAGAAACACTCCCCCACCACTGCTGGTCTTGAGGATGGAGCAAGACGCCCCAAGCCAAGGAATGGGGCAGCGTGGAGCTGGAAAAGAAGGAATGGGGCAGCGTGGAGCTGGAAAAGAAGGAATGGGGCAGCGTGGAGCTGGAAAAGAAGGAATGGGGCAGCGTGGAGCTGGAAAAGAAGGAATGGGGCAGCGTGGAGCTGGAAAAGAAGGAATGGGGCAGCGTGGAGCTGGAAAAGGCAGGAGACAGATTCTTCCCTGGAGTCTCCAGGAGGAACCAGCCCTCTCAGCACGCTGGTTTTAGATTTGAGAGACTCATGCCAGACTTCTGACCTCCAGAACTGTAAGATAATAAATCTGTGTTATTTTGAGCCATTAAGTTGGGGGTAATTTGTTACAGTAGCAATAAGAATACAGGTCTCATATGGTCACTGAGCTGCCTGAGGCATCTCATTAGGATGATTTAACTTGAAGCATATGCAGAGGAACTGAGTCAGTGCTAGGCAGGAAAGGAAGCAGAGTCCGTTCTGACTCCTGCAGAGTTGCAGGAGGAACAGGAGAAGGGGTGCCCTGAATTAGAGACGTGTTAACTGTGACTTCCTAAAGAATTACAGTTTCAGCCAGGCGTAGTGGCTCATGCCTGTAATCCCAGCACTTTGGGAGGCTGAGGCAGGCAGATCACTTGATGCCAGGAGTTCAAGACCAGCCTGGCATATATGCCAAAACTCCATCTCTACTAAAACTTCAAAAATGAGCCGGGTGTGGTTGCTCATGTCCATAATCCCAGCACTTTGGGAGGCCAAGGCGGGCGGATCACTGGAGGTCAGCAGTTCAAGACCAGCCTGGCCAACATGGCAAAACCCCATCACTACTAAAAATACAAAAATTAGCCAGGTATGGTGGAGCACACTTGTAATGCCAGCTACTCGGGAGGCTGAGGCACCAGAATCCCTTGAACTCGGGAGGTGGAGGCTGCAGTGCGCCGAGATTGCGCCATTGCACTCCAGCCTGGGCAACACAGTGAGACTCCACTCAAAAAAAAAAAAAAAAAGAATTACAGTATCATGCTTTTAAGAAGAGCAGCTAACTCAAACTTGGCTAATAAATATTGCTGTTAAAGTTTTTTGGGGCTTACTAGCGGAAAAAAATAGGGCTTACAATGTAATTGGAATATAAATTGTTTTACGGAACTACAGTTCCTTTCCCAAATTACTGGATTTAAAGTCAATGGGATTTGACTGTGGTGGGGAGTTGCACAGTGTCGTTCAAGTGTCGTAGGTGGGCTCCTGGAGCCAGGGGGGGTTGGGTGAAATGATTTCTTTATGCCACCAAAAAAAAAAAGTTTTAAGGAAGTCATTTTCTGCCCATACCTCATTGAGATTTGTCAAGATCAGAAGCAAAAAGTCTAGCTGAAAAACAGCTAAAATACGCTGGGGAATGCTTGTGCACAAAGTCCACACAGCAACCCCTGTAGACGGCTCCTCCTGCACTGCAGGTGTGAACATGTGCACCCCGGGCACAGCACTCTGCTCTCCCCTTCGGCTGCCTGCGGCTTAAGAAACACTTCGCTTCTGTGACTTTTCTTCACTGATTTACAACTTGCTTCTAACCACCCACTGACATCATTCTTTTAATTGTGGTAAAATACACATAAAATTTACCATCTTACCATTTGTAAATGTACAGTTCAGTGGCAGTAAGTACATTCACCTTGTGCAGCCATCACCACCATCCAAACACAGAACTTTTCTATCTTCTTCAACTGAAAGTCTGCCCCCATTAAACACTCACTCCCTATTCCCCCTTCCCCTCAGCCCCTGGCAACCATCATTCTACTTTGTCTCCATAAATCTGACTGCTCCAGGGATCTCACATAAGTGGAATTGCACAGGATTTCTCCTTTGGTTATTGGCTTCTTTCTCTTGGCATGAAGCTCATCCATGTCGTAGCATGCATCAGAATCTCCTTTTTGACAACTAAATAATATTCCCTTGTATGCGTATACTACACTTTATTCATCCTTTGATGGACACTTGGGTCTTTTCCACCTTTTGGCTATTGTGGATAATGCTGCTGTGAACACAGGTGTGCAGACATCTTACCATACCGTCTTTTAATCTATCCACATAGCCATTCAGTGGCTATGTGTCATTCTAACAGTGGATAATAGAGTTTAAAACTGAGTAAAACAGGATACAGTGGCCTCGCTTACTCGCGGCTAACCCTGCTGACTGAGACTCAGCTCAGACGTCACTTCCCCAACCCCAAGGCAGAGCAAGTCGCCTCCCTGGGCCCCCACGGCCCCGTGTTCACCTCCTCTACAGCAGTGAGCCTCGTATACTGCTGATCCGGCTGCTTATGTGGCTCCTGTGGGCTGAGCCGTATTTCTGACTATACATCTAGAACCCCAGGCGGAGCTGGGAAGTAGAAGGAAGGGCGTGGAGCAAGGGCTGTGCCCTGAGCTGCCTGGTGTGGGACCCACGGTCGTGAGTGCATTTGTGCTCCTCTCTCATGGGGAGACTCGAGGTCCCCCATGGTGGGGTTGGGAGGCTGCGCTCTCGGCAGGTGGAGCTTGTTTTTGAATTCCAGGGGCCCCAGGACATGAGAGTTTATCAGTCCATCTGGCGATGCCCATTGCACCACAGGAGGGAGGCAGGGGCAGCCCCAGAGGAGGGGTGAATGGCAGAGCATCCCTGGCTGAGGAGCAGGGCGGCACCTGTGGGCTGCACCTACACCTCATGTGCTGGGGGCTGTGTAACCCTCCCCCTGTGAGGCTCTGGGCTGTGACAAGGAGGGAGATTGATTGTAAGGACTCCGCGGGAAAGGGCTGGACAGCAGGAAGGAGGGATGCATGAGGTATGTTCCATTCTGGCACAAGAGGCAAAGGAGAAAAGAGGCAGGACAGCCAGCCGCCCCTCACTGCTCTGCAGGAATCTCCCGTGTGAAAACAGTGCCCCTCCCAGGGCCATTTCTCCAAATTGCTCAAATCAAGAAATCACTTTTGTGGGAAGCCTCTTAAATCTACAAAACTTTTTGAATGACATTTTTGCTTTTTCCACGTTCCTCTTGACTCTGTTTCCCCGCAGATATGGCTTTTTAAGTCAGCGAGGGGACAGGGGATGTAGAGACATCAGGGCAGGACTGCTGAGCCTCGCCCAGCTCTTCCCTCGTCCCCGCCGTGTGTCCTGGATGTGGCCTCTGTGTCAACCAGAGTCGCTGCTCACGTCCACTAGAGCACCTGCCGTGGTCACGTGCTGGGAATGGCCATGCACCCTGTGGCCTACGGCATGCCAAGTGGCATCCCCATGAGCAAGACAGAGGGGCCCCACTTCTCAGGCTTGGCCCTGGAAGCACAGCACATACAAAGGCGGGAGCAGACTCAAAGCCGTTTTCACAGTTGGGGTCAGCACAATAGCGCCAAACAGGTCTCACCCTAAAGCCTGACGTCTTTATTCACAAAG
Source organism: Pan troglodytes (assembly GCF_028858775.2). Taxonomy (NCBI): domain Eukaryota; kingdom Metazoa; phylum Chordata; class Mammalia; order Primates; family Hominidae; genus Pan; species Pan troglodytes. Next base: position 91,862,344 of record NC_072414.2, on the reverse strand, counting down.
TCAACTGCAAAAGGGCAGGACAAAGGAGATCTTGTGGGAGTCAGTTCATCAGAGACAAAAAGCAGCCCAGGATGGGGAGGTTAATATGTTTAATCTGGCTGCTTAAAAATATAGAAATAGTATCAAGTTGGACAACATTGATGAAGTCAGAGTCTCTATTTTAGAAAAGAAAATCACATTCAAATTTCTTTTTCTTTTTTTTTTTTTGTTTTTTGGTTTTGGCCTTTTTTTTTTTTTTTTTGAGAGTGAGTCTCGCTCGCTCTGTCCCCAAGGCTGGCAGGCTGGAGTGCAGTGGTGCAATCTCGGCTCACTACAACCTCTGCCTCCCAGGTCCAGACAGTTCTCTCACCTCAGCCTCCCAAGTAGCTGGGACCACAGATGCACACCACCACGGTGGGCTATTTTTGTATTTTAGTAGAGATGGGGTTTCACCATACCGGCCAGGCTGATCTCGAACTCCTGACCTCAGGAGATCCACCCACCTGGGCCTCCCAAAATGCTGGGATTATAGGTGTGAGCCACTGTGCCCGGCCTAGACTTGATTCTATGGAGTACTTGTAGGTTCACATCAAAACTGAGAGGAAGGTACAGAGAGATTTCTCACACACTGCCTGCTGCGGGCACGCATGGTCTCCCCACCAGAGTGCTACGTTTGTTACCGCTGAGGGACCTACCCTGACACATCACGACATCATCGTCACCCACATCTATGGTTCATCTTAGGCTTCATTCTCAGTGTTGCACATTTTGTGGGTTTGGACAGATTTATGAAATGTTTCCACCGTTATAGCATCATACAAAGCAGTGTCACTGCCCTAAAAATTCTCTGTGCTCCAACCACTTTCCTTCTTTAAAAAAAAAAAAAAAGGAAAAGAGACCAGTTTATTTTGTGATTGTGAGCAAAGAAAGAAATGACACAGCTACCAATCTCCTATTCTGTGCCTCTTCTTCCCAGGTACAGACATTGTTTTCCTTCGGGAGAGATGTGGCTGATTCTAGATTCAGGGGTAATGGGCATGCCTGGATCATGGCCTTCATCATTCTCTTCCTGGCGAGAGCTTTGGGTCCTCCGAAGGCCCAGAAGTCTAGTGAACCTGGCTGATGCCCAGTAAATGTCTGCCCCGCTGACTATTTTCCATATCTCCTTCCAAGAGCACCTTCTGGTGTTCTTCCCTCTATTTTCTTGACCATAGCCCCCAGCAGGCATAAGATCTATGTCCTGGAGCCAATATTTCTACAGCGATGATTCTAGAAACCAGTCTGTTCTGAAAGCTTTCACCATTTCTCAGGAGCAATGAGAGAAATAAGCATACGTTTTTATTCATTTTAAAGATGTCTCCTTTATTTGAGACTATGTCTCTTCTGTATTTTTAGTGTTAAGGTGTATTCTGGGGGAGCAGTATGGTTGGGGCCGGGCACAGTGGCTCACACCTGTAATCCCAGCACTTTGGGAGGCTGAGGCAGGTGGATCACTTAAGGTCAGGAGTTCGAGACCAGCCTCACCAACATGGTGAAACCCGTCTCTACTAAAAATACAAAAATTAGTCAGGCGTGGTGGCGCATGGCTGTAAACCCGACTACTCAGGAGGCTGAGGCAGGAAAATCGCTTGAACCTGGGAGGTGGAGGTTGCAGTGAGCCGAGATCGTGCCATTGCGCTCCAGCCTGGGTGACAAGAGCGAAACTCCATCTCAAAAAATAAAGAAGATAGTGGCTGTTTTTTAGTATGTGTGTGCTTATTGTCCCTATCCGTCCTATTCATTCTTGCTGCTTCCAGGCCACATCTGGGCCATGTTGTCCTCTGGAAGAAAAGTTGTGACTGAGTAGAAGATGAATGGGAGGGATTGAACATCTGCCACACAAACTCTTTTGGCCAAAAGAAGAGAAAACTTAAAGGGGAACAAAAGAACTGTCTTCACATATTTAAGAAGGCCTCTGGGTTACTCCAAAGACCAGAACTAGGAGAAATGAACTAGGAGAAATGTGTAGAATTTAGCTCAATTCTCTTCGTGCTGAGTGTGGCCAGGTGCTGAGATGGGAGGCTCATGGCCACCCTGCAGGAGTTCTCCATCTCCTACCAAGGAGACAATGACAGCAATGATAGCTAAGAGTTACATTTACACGGGCTTCAGGTGTGCCAGACACTGTTGTAAGCAGTTTAGTGACAATGTGCCACTTGTCCTCACAACTGCACCCCAAGGGAGTCACTGTGGCTCCCATCCCTGCCATGCGAGCCATGGATCCAAGAAGGGCTTCACTGGAGTTAGGCCCCAGCAGCCTGAGGATAGAGTGATGATTCTGCCAAGAGGATTGGAACTTAGCTCCAGAGGAAGTGCTCTGGGTCAAGGAGGGACAACCTGGGGTGGAGGGAGGAGCCCAGGTGGCTCTGTCTTCTCAGCGCCAGAGATGCCGGCGCCACCCCAGTTGGTTCAGACCAGTGCCGTCCTCACCGGGACTGCCGTAGGAGCCTCCTCTCTGGTCTCCCTGCCGCTGCTTCTGCCCACTATAAACTGGTATCCACACCGAGCCAGTGGTCCTCTCAGAGCCGAAAGGAACATGTCACTCCTCTCTCAAAACCCTCCAGTACTCCATCTTATTTGAACAAGAGCCGCCAGGGCCAGCCAGGCCCTAGGTTCCTCACCCTTCTGCCCCCCAAATCCCATCCTTTCCCCTCGCTCTCCCCTTCCTCACTCCGCCTCCACCCCGCCAGCGTGCCCCTCCACCAGGGCCTTTGCACCCCTGTGACCTCTGCCTTGGAAGCCTTTTCCCACGTAGCCACGGGGCTCACTTCCTCCCAGGCTCTCCTGAGATGTCCGCTTCCCAGCGAGGCCTTCCCTGCATCCTGCTGTAAGATAACACCCCACCCACTCCCTGTTCTGCTCACGCTGCTTGACTTGTCTCTAGAGCACTTGTGACTGTGTGTTACGGTCTCTAATCTCATCTAGTATATTTGTTATAGATGCTATGGTGGTATATATGGTTCAGTGACTATATATGGTCTGCCCCCCTCAGAATGTAAGCTTCAGAGGGCAGGGACTTTGCTTCACTCACTGCTTCCTCATCAGAACCTAGAAGGTGCCTGGCACATGGGAGGCCCTCGATAAATCTGCAGTGCCTGGATGGGCAGATGAGCCACTCAGCTGGGACCGGAAAGCGAGAGACAGCTGGCACCGTCCAGTACCCGTTCAAAGGATCCTGCCAGTGGGCAAAAGCGGTAGACATTGCTCAACAGTGGGATGGCCCGGCATGGCATGATCAGACTTGGTTTGGGGCGGGATTCAGGACTGTTTTTGACTAATGAGGAGGAACTGAGTGCCTGTCAGACCTGGCAGTGCACAGGTCAAGCTGCTTTGTCAGGTGGTGAACTCTTGGAAGCGAGGAGTTTATGAGGCAGGACAAGAAAGGGCAAAGCCAGTTGGCTCATCCAGAAAGCAAGCAGGGGAGATCCCTTAGTGTTCCCAAAAGGGCACTGGAAGCCCTTTGAGTGTCATGAGGAAGCATGATTCCCAAGCTGCTCAGCTGTTTTCCAGCGCCCTGAGGCCAACAGAGACGCCTAATGCATCGGATCATCAGGCTATCAGGCAGGGACCTGAAGTTTTATTTTTTGTTTTTATTTTTTGGGGGACAGAGTCTCACTCTGTCACCCAGGCTGGAGTGCAGTGGCACGATCTTGGCTCACTGCAACCTCCACCCCCTGGGTTCAAGCGATTCTCCTGCCTCAGCCTCCTGAGTAGCTGGGACTACAGGTGTGCACCACCACGCCTGGATAATTTTTTGTATTTTTAGTAGAGACGGGGTTTCACCACGTTGGCCAGGCTGGTCTCGAACTCCTGACCCCAAGTGATCCGCCCGCCTCAGCCTCCCACAGTGCTGGGATTACAGGTGTCAGCCACCGCCCAGCCTGAGCCAGAGTTCTAGAAGAACGCTTTCAGACACCAACCTCAACAGCCTCTGTCTTCCCACGGCCCACAACGTGCCACTCGCAGGCACCACAGCTGTCTCCGGAGGGCCCAGGCTCTGGAAAGCAGGGAGGGCCTAGTTCTGGTTAATCAAGCTGGGACTGGTGTGGGCTGGGGGGTTCTTTGTCAATGGCTGTATCAATCCCCTGTTGCCGCAGCAACAAACAACTGCAACATCTCCGTCACTGACAGTAGCGCAGGCGGTAGTGGTGCGGGCTGTCCGTAGGGACATTCCCTGTACTGGGACTGTTCTCCCAGCAGAGGGTAAGAAGCAAAGAGAATCAGAGCCAAACCGCATAACCACATTCAGAGCTTCTGCCGGGACGCAGCCAGCATCCTCTTCACTCACACCCTGTCGAAAGAAGCAGGTCCTATGACAACAAGCAGATACGTCATTCCCCACAGGGAGGCCGTGGCCAGATCATTCCGTCTGCCGTAGGGGTGTTGGTTGCAGAAAGATGTCTGTGCTGAGGAGACCACCCAACCAGAGGACCACTCAAGTCACTCCCTCTGTGCCGATACTCTGAGTTATGTCCAGGGTTGGCTGAAAAGCTTCCTGACTCTGCCTCCCTCTCTCCCACCACAGGGCAGCAATTCCACGATCCGGCCGGAAGGCCCTCCGGAGAGGCTGGCCTCTCACCCCAGTCGTTCTCTTTCTCTTTCCTCCCGTCTGGCAGGTGGGTGGCCGGCCCGTGGAGCCCCTGCTCGGCGACCTGTGAGAAAGGCTTCCAGCACCGGGAGGTGACCTGCGTGTACCAGCTGCAGAACGGCACACATGTCGCTACGCGGCCCCTCTACTGCCCGGGCCCCCGGCCGGCGACAGTGCAGAGCTGTGACGGCCAGGACTGCCTGTCCATCTGGGAGGCGTCTGAGTGGTCACAGGTGGGTGCCTGGGCTTGCCGCCAGGACTCAGCCACAGGGACTCCAACACGGTGCCATGGTATTGGTGACATTCTGGTGCCTCCCGGCCCTCGCTCGCCCCCCGGTCAGCTTGAAGTTGTGTTACAGCTCATGTGTTCTTAATTTCCACCTCAGATAACAGCCTGGCTGCGGAAACACAGATACCACGTCTCTGATGATGTACGTGTCAACACCACAGTGAAGGACTGTTTGATCCCATTTCCTATGAAAATTCTCACATCAAGATAGGATAGACACATACTGACCGACTTTTTAATCTCCTTTGGGTGTATTTAACTGTGGTGTGCTCAGGCTGGGAAGGTGGTTTCAAAGGTTTGCCTTTAATCCTCCAGCAGTCTTTGTAGATTACGAGAGTCAGATGCCAGGAGGGACAGCTTTTAGTGTGCAAGTTGGAGTTACAAATCTCATGCCATAAAATGTTTTGCAAAGAAGTGGATTAAGCCTTAAGTCTTGACTTTGAAGGTTGGTCCTGGGAGTACAATTTTATCTCTGGTGATGTCATCCTTCAGGGCTTTGCATTGACTTTGTGTTAACGATTTTGACTGTTTGGCTATAAAACTACAAAAAAAAAAAAAATAGCTGAATAAAGGGCAGGCTTCCCTCAGGTCTTCCACCAGCGTAGTCTAGAAAACTCAGAGACGCTCATCCAAGACACTCTTTAGTGTGGAAAATATTTTTAAAGTTCCCTCTATTGCCAAACAGTTGGAATTATTTTGAATAAAAAAGTATTCAGCCCATTTTTAATGAAGGAAAAGTCTGCCATTGGCTGCTCTAAAACAAAGGTTAATTTTCAAACAGATCTTGGCATGTATTTGTTTATAGATCAGAATTTTTAGTCCTACATTTTATGATATTTTAGGAAAAGAGAGTTTGAGATTTTGTTGTTTGATTTTTTTTTTCTTTATCTATGCTTACGTTTGTCGGTTTAACATCAGAGGGATTTTTTTTGGCCCCTTGCTGGGAGGGTTGAGGCAGGTGTTCAGTCCCCTCCCCTTTCCAGTACTTTAGGTGAGCCTTTGGGTTTTAATTGCCTGGCTCTTGATCGAAGTAAGACTTGTGCTTTGATCAGATCAAAACCATAAATTTTCCACTCAGGGGTAAAATCCTGTCTCTACTAAATACAAAAAATTAGCCGGGCATGGTGGCGCATGCCTGTAATCCCAGCTACTTGGGCGGTTGAGGCATGAGAATTGCTTGAACCTGGGAGGTAGAGGTTGCAGTGAGCCGAGATTGCGCCATTGCACTTCAGCCTGGACAACAAGAACGAAACTCTGTCAAAAAAAAAAAAAAATCCACTCAGACTCTTTTTATGGGGGAAAACAATCCTTCCCCACCAAGTCTGACATCATCAATTATCATTACAGCACTGAAGATCTCTACGTTTGGAAAATGTGAGACAATGGGAGCAAGATTTAAAGAAATTTCTCTGTGTCTATATCTATGTGCACACCTAATCCTAATCCCGAATGAGCACCACACCAGTCAGCCTAACTCTGGCTTAGCCCAGGCTTGAGCAAAATGCTTCCTTCTGAACATTTAACTTGGAATCAAATCATTCCCCATGGGAAGCTCGCGAAGCTGGTACTTCTGCCGCTTCCCACGTGCTGAAGTCCCAAAGTGAGACTGTCTTCCGCTGGAAGCAGATGGGTTTCAGTTTCTCAAGGGAGAGTTTTTATTGACGTGGTCGCTTTTATCCAACCAGCTGTGTTGATTGCTCTCGCTACGTACTCCCCAGCTTCTTCCCGACTTTATTAGAAGAAGGATCAAATATCCAGAAGGAAGGAAAAGGTAGTGCGTTTCTCCTGTCCTCAGCTTGCAGGCCCCGCCCCTGATGGGAAGCAAAGAGAGAGACCGAAGGGCACCCTCCTAGGCCCCTTTGGAGCTGGAGCCGTCCTCAGCAGCCTGCAGCACTGCTCAGACAAAGGCTTCAAGAGAATGGGTTGCTGGTCGGAGTTTGGTTAAGGGTCAGGGTTTGGTTAAGAAATAGGCTGGACATTCAGAGCTTGAAATTCAAGGGGAGGAGGTGAGCAATGCAAAATAGAGGCCAGGCAAGAGTGAACTTAGGCAGAAATGGTGCATGGGTTCCTGGTTGCAGAGGAGCAAGTTGTGTGGATGCTGGTGCCAGGGGTAGCCCACAAGTCAGACAGTGAGTCCAGAGTTGCTGAAATGGTCAGGAAACCTTGCCACGCAGAGAAGCAAGGGGTAGCCCTGCAGTGCAGTGCCCCGGGCCTCCTGCCCAAGCTCCTGCATGTAAAGCCCACTGCAATCAGCCTCCTACCCCTGCTCCTGCATGCAAAGCCCACCATGGACTGACACCTGGCATCCAGGGACCCTTTAAACCAGCTCTACACTCCACACACAGCTACTCTCCCCACTCCCTGCAGGGGACATTGCGGCCAGTTCTGAAGCATGTGCATTTCCAACCAGCCTTAATTAGCCTTGAAAGAAAACCCCATGGGATCTTTAGACAAAGAGCTGAATTGAATTCGTAAGAAAGAGTGGCGAGGCGCGATGGCTCACACCTGTAATCAAAGCACTTTGGGAGGCCGAGTCGGGTGGATCACGAGTCAGGAGATTGAGACCATCCTGGCTAACATGGTGAAACCCTGTCTCTACTAAAAATACAAAAATCAGCCAGGCATGGTGGTGGGCACCTGTAATCCCAGCTACTCAGGAGGCTGAGGCAGGAGAATTGCTTGAACCTGGGAGGTGGAGGTTGCAGTGAGCTGATATTGCACCACTGCACTCCAGCCTGGGTGACAGAGCGAGACTCCGTCTCAAAATAAAAAATAAAAGAGAAAGCTAGATCATATCTTGGGATAAATGTTAATAACAAATATCAGGAATAACATTTGTCATTTATGTACCTTTTTTCCAGTGGACACAGTGGGATTTTTTTTTTTTTTTTTAAGAGATTGGGGTCTGTATGTTTCCCAGGCTGGTCTTGAACTCCTGGCCTTAAGTGATCACTCAGCCTCCCAAAGTGCTGGGATTATGGGTGTGAACTACTGCATTTGGCCTAGAACTTTTTAAAGTTGAGTTTGTTATAACTCAAGAAAGTCACTGCTGTCGCCTGCCATATTTGTGGTAAACTGAGCAAGTATGAAACCGCCTTGGCAGAATCCAGCCTTCTGCACACCATCTTTCCAAGTTATGTGTTTACGCCTGTGTCAGGGACAGGGCTCCCAGGGCCAACTTGTTTGTGAGTTTTGTCCTCCCGAGGCTGTGGGTCAGCTCGGCCTGGGCTTCCTTCTGCTTTGCTTTTGGAGATGGTAAGTTCTCCTGCCAGCCCGGGCACCGTCCCTCCCCAAGTTCTGTGGTGGGCGTGTCAGGAGCAGGCTCCAGACGCACTGCAGAGTGCCTGTTCGCTGTGTTGACACCCTGTCATGCCCTCTGTCTCTTCGCTCCTTCTTGCTGCTGGGAATCCTGAACTCTTGAGGGCAGGCACATCATTCATCACCCCCAGGCCCTGCCCAGGTCCCATCCCCACTGCCCCTTGCCAGGTCTCCTGCAAGTAAGTAAACTACCACAGGGGCCATGCGTCTGTCACCATTCTTAGTGTCTGCATTCAAACATTCACTGGAGCTCTCTGCAAAGGCTTTCCACCTGCCTCACGAGAAAGTCACCTGTGGCTTTTCCTTCCTTCTGCCTCCTCCTCCTTCTCCTGGCTGGATCGAGGAGTTTGTCCCAGGCTGGTCCAAGCACAGCATGTGCACCTGGAGGCCAGCTGGGAAGATCTGGGGCCTGGGACTCAGCTTTAGGGCCTCACCTTGCTCCGGCTGGCGCCTGTTCCCTGCCCCACTCATGGCTCCGTCACACACCTGCCCTTCAAGCTCACGTATTGCCCCACTCATGGCTCCATCACACACCTGCCCTTCGAGCTCACGTATTGCCTTGAGCTTTTGGACCTGACAAGTGGCCACTGAATTCCGCTCCCCTCATGTGACCTTATGAGTACCCCAGGTTCTTCCCACTGCTGATCCCTAGGTCCCTTCCACAACACTGGCCCCTTGGCCGGGGCCCCGGCTGGGACCACGTGCGTAAGACCCTACAGACCAGGAGCTTTTTGAGGGCAGAAGTGTGGGTTTTCATCTCTGCATCATCCCCACACTGCACCTGGCACATTGGAGGGAGTCAGTAGCTGTCGATGGCCTTGAATCGAATTGGAACTGGGTTAAATATTTGAATGGTGTCTTGCAGTGCTCTGCCAGCTGTGGTAAAGGGGTGCGGAGACGGACCGTGGCGTGCACCAACTCACAAGGGAAATGCGACGCATCCACGAGGCCGAGAGCCGAGGAGGCCTGCGAGGACTACTCAGGCTGCTATGAGTGGAAAACCGGGGACTGGTCTACGGTGAGAGCAGCCTGCTGGCATTTCTCTCCGTGCCGCAGTGCAGGGGGCTCGAGGGTCGGGAACTCAGCTCTTGTGATGGGTCCCAATTCTATGCAGCAGTCCCAGGGTAACTAGGCAAATTCATTTCCTTCCACCCGCTGCAACTACCCGAGACCCCGTGTGCTTCCTCCCCTGCTTCTCCCACAGGCCGCATCAGCACTGCCCCTTGGGGCTCACTGGGAGAACCCCACTGCTTCACGTGCATGCAGGAGGAACCCGAAACGCAGCCCAAGGCAGGACGCGGGTGCCCTGGTTGCCAGGCTTGCCATGCTGTGCGGTGTGCTGGCAGGCCCCAGCCTCCTGCCATGGGGACACTTGGGGCAAACATCACTTCCATTCATTCCCAGGACCCCTGGGCAAGGGCCTGGAGATGCGGGGACAGACAGGGCAGGGGGCCTTGGGGTGGTAGCAGGGAGGAGTATCACAGAACCACCAGGTCAGCACTCTCGAGAGCAAGGGTGAATAAAGGGCCACTGAATGTTTCTCCAGGTAAGAAAATGCTTTGTTGTTTAACTCCTCTTTTATTCATTCATCTGATATATCTGAATGATTCCTGTTTTCTGGGGACCAAGGTGAGCACCACTGCCACCTGTAAGAACCTTCTAGTGGGTTTTCTAGAGTCTTCTCACAAAATCTGTACCACTCCTCCTGTAAGCATAGACCGTGTTTGTCCTTCTGTATGGTCTTAGCAACTGAAAAACTCCTGCTTGCTTCTCCTGATAGCTCTTCCCTCAAAGATTGCCAACTGCTGACCTAGAGCCATTGGTTTTTGCTCAGCCTGCAGAATATCTTAAACATGTTGGAATTAGTGGCTAGCATTTTTTTTTTAAGTTCTGAGGTACATGTGCAGAATGTGCAGGTTTGTTACACGGGTATACATGTGTCATGGTGGTTTGCTGCGCCCATCAACCCATCATCTAGGTTTTAAGCCCCAGATGCATTAGGTATTTGTCCTAATGTACTGCTTCCCCTAGCCCCCCAACCCCACGACAGTCCCTGGTGTGTGATGTTCCCTTCCCTGTGCCCATATGTTCTCATTGTTCACCTCCCACTTATGAGTGAGAACATACAGTGTTTGGTTTTCTGTTCCTGTGTTAGTTTGCTGAGGATGATGGTTTCCAGCTTCATCCATGTCCCTGCAAAGGACATGAACTCATCCTTTTTTTGTGGCTGCATAGTATTCCGTGGTGTATATGTGCCACATTTTCTTTATCCAGTCTATCATTGATGGATATTTGGGTTGGTTCCAAGTCTTTGCTATTGTCAACAGGGCCGCAGTAAACGTATGTGTGCACGTGTCTTTATAGTGGAATGGTTTATAATCCTTTGGGTATATACCCAGTAAAGGGATTGCTGGGTCAAATGGTATTTCTGGTTCTAGGTCCTTGAGGAATCACCACACTGTCTTCCACAATGGTTGAACTAATTTATATTCCCCATGAACAGTGTAAAAGCATTCCTATTTTTCCACATCCTCTCTAGCATCTGTTGTTTCCTGACTTTTTAATGATCACCATTCTAACTGGCATGAGATGGTATCTCATTGTGGTTTTGATTTGCATTTCTCTAATGACCAGTGATGATGAGCTTTTTTTCATATGTTTATTGGCTGCATAAATGTCTTCTTTTGAGAAGTGTCTGTTCATATCCTTCACCCACTTTTTGATGGGGTGGTTTGGTTTTTTCTTGTAAATTTGTTTAAGTTCTTTGTAGATTCTGGATATTAGCCTTTGGTCAGATGGATAGATCGCAAAAATTTTTCCCATTCTGTAGGTTGCCTGTTCACTCTGATGCTAGTTTCTTTTGCTGTGCAGAAGCTCTTTAGTTTAATTAGATCCCATTTGTCAATTTTGGCTTTTGCTGCCATTGCTTTTGGTGTTTTAGTCACAAAGTCTTTGACCATGCCTATGTCCTGAATGGTATTGCCTAGGTTTTCTTCTAGGGTTTTCATGGTTTTAGGTCTTAGGTTTAAGTCTTTAATCCATCTTGAGTTAATTTTTGTACAAGGTGTAAGGAAAGGGTCCAGTTTCAGTTTTCTACATATGGCTAGCCAGTTTTCCCAACACCGCATATTAAATAGGGAATCCTTTCCCCATTGCTTGTTTTTGTCAGGGTTGTCAAAGATCAGATGGTTGTAGATGTGTGGCATTATTTGTGAAATTTCATTTGAAAATTTAGGTTTTGGCTTCGCTATGAAAATGTGGCAACATGGCTCAGGCAGGTAATTTTGCTTCTGCCTGTGCTTTACAGAAGGAAAAATGGGTTTTCCATTGGAAGGCAAAATTTATCAGAATCTGATCCCTGCAGAAATGCTACCACCTTCCCATCAGCCCAAGTCAGAACACAAAGTTCCCCAAACCCTTTGAGTAAAAAAAAAAAAAAAAAAAGCCAAATTTCCCAATTCCCAGTTTGCCTGGTAGTGCTAAGGTACCCTATTATTCTGGATTAACAGTGAATTTGAGAAGGACCTAAAACACCTCCTTCCTATTTACTCCCTGGTCAAAACATCTGACCAACGCAGTAGAACTGAGGCTGTCAGTCCAGTTTCCCCAAAACCAAACAGGGACATCACACAGTTACTTGGATGTTAATAAAGCTTAGTATGGAGCTGCCAGGATGTATCTTACACTGGCAGAGAAACTTAACCTCAGAGCTCCCACAAAAGATATGTGTGCTTTGGCTGGGCGTGGTGGCTCACACCTGTAGTCCCAGCACTTTGGGGGGCCAAGGCAGGATTGCTTGAGCCCAGAAGTTCCAGACCAGCCTGGGAAACATAGGGATACCCTGTCTCTACAAAAAAAAAAAAAAAAAAAATCAAAAAAATAGCTGGGCGTGGTGGCGCATGCCCATAGTCTTAGCTACTTAGGAGGCTGAGGCGGGAGGATCACTTGAGCCAGGGAAGTCGAGGCTACAGTGAGCCATTATTGCACCACTGCACTCCAGCTCAGTCAAGAGAGCGAAACCCCATCTGAAAAGAAAGAAAGAAAGATGCACTTCGAACCATGAGAACTTGAACTCACACAAGGGGCTGATTTACAGCTCTGACTCTACTTGTGTGCCTTAACCTCTCTTTATCTCTGAAATGGAATCATAAACACTGACCTTGCCTGTTTCTCAGAGATGCTTAGAGGTTTCAAGACGCTAATATATATGTCTAAGTACTTGGACAACTAAACCCATTTCATTTCATTGCCCAAAATCCACCACCCAATGTTCACACGGTTCTGGGGCCCATTCTGATCTGACCTAACCTTGTCTCATCAGTAGGGCTTCCGGCCTTTTATAGACAACACTGAGAAATTCTCTGTCCAAGCACATCCAGACCTAGCTTGAAAACGGTCACTGATCCTAGCCCAAAGACTGTAGGTGGGCTACCAGCAGACCAGGTTCTGATCCATAAGTAACACACTGGCAGATGTTCGGGATCATCTGAAGAACTGATGATTACCTCATGCCTACATGGTTACCGAGAGTCCAGAAGGTGTAGAAGGGGAAGCTGCCCAGCACAGTAACAGGCAGAATAGCATTGTTTGGACACTGAGTGTTCAGATGTGAACTGGAATAAAGCTGTCATTGTCATCAGGGAATTGGAAGGGTCCTAGCGGTCACGCCCTAAATGCAGCCTATACTATTGTTGGCGCCTGTGCCCACAGGGGTCCGGGGCAGGAGTGGAGGCAAGAAGTGGTCAGTTCTAGGCCTGGGCCACACCTGCCCATCTGGGGTTGGGGCACCTAGCACTGCTTTCCTTTTTGTGGGGTACCCCTGTGCCTCATGTCACTGGTCCCCTCCAGCCAAGGTTGTCACCCCTGCTGCACAGAAGAGGGAACAGAGGCTCAGAGCAGTTCCCTGACTCGCCCACACCCCCCGGCAGAGTCCAAGCTCCTGGACCCAGTTCTGTGCTCAGGCTACTTGGTGGAAACCAAGCAAGAAGGGATTGGGTCGGTGAGCTGAGGGGCATCCTGTAGATGGTCTTTGGGCTCCAGGGCCTGGCTGTCCTCAGCATCACCATTCCTGTTCTGAGGACTCGCTGGACACTTTTGCTTTCGTATGTACCTTGACCTTCCTGGTACAAGGAGGTGCAAAACAACCAAAACATGAATGGGAATAACATGTGGGACATTCAGCAGCCCTGCCCAAGACCTGGTGCTCATGCATCACGTGGCTCACTCAGCCCATGAGCCTTCCCTCCTCTGCTGTTTGGGGTCCCTCCCTGGCCAAGGACACTGTGCAGGTTTCCCCAGACAGGACCTTCAGCCTTCCGGGAATGCCTGTCAGGTAAGATGGAGCCTTTTGCCTGGCCGTCCTCTCTTCACCAGCCATGCTGTGAAGAACACTTCCAGGCTTTCAGAAGAGTGAGGTATTGGAGTCACTGTGTCCACTTTTCCCACAGCCCATTTGACAAGCTGTCCCTCCAGTAAGAACAAAAGGGATTTGTGGGATGTGAGGGCCTCCGTGACATCTTGGTTGCTGTATTAATCTACTTTGCATTGCTGTGAAGGAATGCCTGAGACTGGATCATTGATAAAGAGGTTTATTTGGCTCATGGTTCTGCAGACTGTATAGGAAGCACCATGCTGGCATCTGCTTCTGGGGAGGCCTCAGGAGGCTTTTACTTGCAGTAGAAGGTGGAGCTGGCATGTCATATGGTGAAAGAGGGAGAGAGAGGGCAGAGGCCCCAGACTTTTTTAAACAACCAGCTCTTGGTGAACTAACAGAGCAAGAACCCACTCATGACCATGGGAAGGACATCAAGCCATTCCTGAGGGACCCGTGCGCGTGACCCAAACACCTCCCACCAGGCCCCACCTCCAACGTTGGGGGGCACATTTCGGCATGAGATTTGGCGGGACAAACACCCAAACTGTATCAGCCACTGTCTGGAGCTGGCATCAGATGGCATCCCATTGTGTGCACCGAGCTGTTATGGAGAGGTCTTAGCCAGGGCCCCCAGCCAGAGCCTGAGCCTGAGGCTGAGCTGGGGGAAGGTTGGTTTTACCAAGCAGAGAGGGCCTGCAGGGACATTAAACTGGAGTTGGCACCATGTGTGTGTATGGCGTACCAGGAGCATGCCGGTGGGGGCTGCATAGACATGAACCAAGAGACCCTGACCCCAACTGTGGACCTCCTGCTGCCATCACCCAGGAGAGTTGAGGGCTGGGCACCTCCCCACCACCACCACCTGCCCCTCACTACCCTCTCCCCAGATAGAGAAACTTGCCCGTTTTCCCCTCTCTGCCTTCTCTGGAGAAGTGGGAAGAATACATTTCCCTAGGGTGGTGGTGGGGACCCCATGTCCTTACTCCCTGGAGACCAGACCTCTCTAATTAGATTCCATGGGATGAGGCTTCCCGAGCGTTTTTGTTTGATTCGGACTGTTTGGGTTTGCCGTATGGTTTATGTGTCATCTTTGCTGTCCAGCTTGCAGATGGCGCCATGGTTGCACCCATGGGTTCCACTGCCTTTTTAAACCAGTCACCCAGGGCTTCCTTCCTGTAACCAGCCACCAAACCTCATCATGTGCTGGCATTTGAAGGCAGCAGACAAAGTGCCCAAAAGGAAAGCAGAGAGAAGGCTGAACACTATCCGTGTATCACTGTAGTTGTGGAAGGTTGTTAATGTAACCAGTTGTCCAGTTTCTACGTCTTGGGAGGCAAACACCGCAGCAGCAGCAGCATGCTGGCTAAGCAGGTGTTCCGCTCACTGTGTTAAGCAGGTGTTCCACTCACTGTGTTGCAATAGAGGGAGCTCAAAGGGGGAATCTTCCAGCAGATGGAAGCTTTGATATCCCCATCCAAGCAGTCTCCTCTCACTTCACCCCAAGGTGCTGTTGAGAAAGATGAGACTGTTTCCAAGGAGGTGAGGAACAGGCCAGTCCAAGAGCATGCTGCAGGTGCTAGCTGGGGGAGGACACCCAGGGATGGCTGAGCACTCCTGCCACTCAGAGCCTTGGGGAGGTGGGCAGGCCCCTAGGGAAGATGGAGCCCCTCTCTCCCTGCCCCTAGCCCTCATCCTGACCTTGGCCAGCAGCCAAACACTAACCAGGGTTGTGTATGAGGGACACACATCACGTTCCCATCCCTGCCTAGGGCACTCCTATCACTCTGGTATGTTTGAAAAATGACCTGCAGCTGCCTTCCCACCCGGGATAGTGGCTCTTTCCAGAAAACAATGCTGATCATTGTTTTCACCCACTGAATGCCGGGTCTATGTATTCCACTCTGGGGGTGGCGGGCCCTTAAAATTGGGGAGGAGGAAATCTCATTTCTTTCTAGATAGCATGACTTCTGAGCATTAATCACCACTGAAATGATGGGATGTTTCCAATGAAAAACACATTCTGGAGGGATTATAATGGATGATGTTTTTAAAGAAAACCATGACTTAACAGACCAAGGGAAGAGAACGGTGTTCCCTTATACTGAAAAGAAGAAAGTGGTCGTTGACCCCCTGGTGCCAGTGGAAGGGGCTGATCTGACTTGCAAGGCCTCTGAGCACCCTCACAGCCCAAGCCAGCCTTCTTTCTGTGTGTGATGTGGAGATAGCAGTGCCTCAGAGGCCTTTCAAATCAAATGATGCAGTACATGTTCAAGGATCTGTGTTCTCTGAGCCCTAGGAGGAAGTCAGGGAGAACCAGTCTGAGGTCAAGTTCATGTGTATTTTGCTATGTCTGTGTGCTCCCCAGAAACCCAGCTGTTAGATGCCTTTCTGTGTTCTAGGCAAGGAGATACAGCTTGAGTTCCATGGCCTTAGCAATGAATGAACCTTGTATCACGCGAGTGGGTAGTTACAGACAGTTTTCAATGTGGACACACCATCTCTGAGGCCTGCACTTGCTTTGGTGGGGCCTGAACCCCCCTGCCCCACCCTGCAAGGCCTGCCTGCCTGGCTGTGGCCCCCACTTGCTGTGGGCATGTGGCCAAGCCACTTCAGTTCAGCCGGCATTTCTGGAGTTGCTGTTCTATGCCAGACCCTGTGCTGGTGGTACAAGAGTGGACAATGACTCGGCCTAAAGGGAGACAGACAAGGAGCTGGCTATAGTGGCCCATGCTGAGTCCCACTGGGCAGGTATGAAGTCAGCACTGTGGGATCCAGACAGCCCCTGCCTGGGGAGCCACAGCTGGGGGTGGGTGCAGGTAGAGGGTAAGACTACTTTTATTGGGATCAATGGCATTGGCCCGTGACATTTGCCGTTGCTTTAGAATTTACAAAGTACGTTCCCTCAGGGTATCTCATTGGACCCTCACCCATCTGTCCCCATTTTACAGATGAGCAAGCTGAGGCTCAGAGTGGTGATATGGCTTTCTTCACAGTCATACGACTAGAAAATGGCAGGGCTGGTAATCCACCTTGGCTTCAAGTGCAAGATCATGTCAGAGGCTTAGATTCCGAATTTGAAACAAGAAGGAGCTGAGCTCTAAGATGCTCATGTGGTCGTTATTAAGTCAAGTATCTGTCTGCTCTCTCCCCAGCCCATGACGCCCATCACAATCTGCTCCCCCAAAGGCTTTGAGTCAGTCGTTTACACTTTAGTGTAAATCTCTTATCTCTCTAGGAGATCCTGCATGTTTAGCCTCCCCTTAATTGTGAAATTAAAAGTTGAGTCCTTATTGAAGAATATTTGACCATCAAAAATCAAGTGCACAAGGCACTGGGGACCCTGGGGCCCTTTTCTGGGACACATGAAACTGTGCCATGGCAGCAGCTAGCACTCTGCATCCAGATCAAGAGAGGCAGATCCTCCATTCACCATCACTCCCAGGAATGTGAACAGCCCGTGAAAGGCAGTGACCAAAATTCAGTGCTTTTCTGGGCAGGGGCAAAAAGGAGCGGGGACAGACACTTCCTTGGTGTGGAACACCGTGTGTGAGTCCACAGAGCCCGCCGCTGGGCCATCCGTGCTTTACAGAGAGAAGTCTGAGACCTGGGCCGTGCTCACATGAGAGCAGTGAGCTTGCTGAAGAGCAGCGAGGTCCCAGGAAATTGCCAGGAGGGGTGGCCGCAGGGAAGTGAGGCGGGCCGCGGGGAAGTGAGGTGGGCCGCAGGGCCATGCCGAATGGTCCAAAGGCCAGTGCCTCCATCTCCTGGGTCCCCTGCCGTCCCTCCATTTGCTCAGTGTCCCTTGTCAAACCAGCCGCCTTTGCAGGGAGTGAGAGATCAGAGAGCGGGGAAGCCTGGTCATCCCATGCCCCATCTCCACCACAGTCTAGGTTCTAATCACTGCCTGCATGTGGCTGGTAAGTCAGAAGACATCATCCCTAAGGAGTGCTTTTTTGTCATTGACCTCAGAGCAGGGCAGGTGGTTAAGACAACACAGGTTCACAACCCAGCCCCGCTGCTGTCCCCATCTCACCTTGTGTGGGCATCATCCGCCATCAGATGAGTTTGGGGGTAGCCCTCATAGGGCTGATTGAGGAGTGAATGGCATCCGAGCATAGCATTCACCCCAGTGCTGGCACAGGGAAATGCCCAGTAGGGGCTTTTGGTCATCGTTATTTTCACAATCACCATCTGGGGCAGTCATCAGCCTCGTCTCTCATCAGAATCTCATTTCTTATATGGGCCTGTAAAATGTTCACGTATTCGAAGAACAGTCCCTCGAGTGTGCTTCAGGCCCCATAAATGGTGCATGCTGTGGTTGAGGCTTCAGGCCCCATAAACGGTGCGTTCCGTGGTTGGGTACCCACACGTGATGGCGGCATGGCCTGGGGCAGCTGTCTGACTGCAGCTTTTGCAGTGGGTGGTGGGAAGCAAAGTTACCCACAGGGAACAGCTCCAGCCCCAGGAAAGAGGATGAGAGCTGCCCGCAGTCTCCTCTGCGCTTCAGTCCCCAAGAGCTCTGGAGGCGACCCGGCCCCTGCAGGCCATCGGGGGTCACCTCAGCCTCCTGGTTCCCTGGCTAGAAGGTCCCAGCCACAATATGCAGGTCAGCAGGCCACGAATTCAGAGGAAGGAGGGACCCCTGAAGCTGAGACTGCCGGGAACAAAGCAGGCGTCGCAGGGGGTGTGGGAGGGGGTGTCTGTGAAGCATTTCCTGTTTCTCAGCGACGGGGTGTTTTCACTGTTGTCTAACACTCTGCTGTTTCAGGTTTCAACCGCTTCCGAGGTTTTCCTCGCTCATGCCAAGTCTCGGGGGGGAAACCTGTTCAAAATGCTTTTGAAGAGCTTTGACATTTCACCAGCCAAGCACCTTTTCAGTAGAAACTGCAGTTACTGTCAGGATTCTGTCAGTCTCTTTCTTTGCTATCTAAAACCAGCCTGAGGCAGGCTGGCCCCTCAGAGACTCACTCAGTGGGGACGGGGTGGATTCATTGTGCTTTGAGAGTTCAGCCTTGCATGATTTCACCCCATCTTGGGCTTGTGCTCACCCCAGACCCAGTGCGGGGAGACAGTGGGGGGCAGCCCTGCCTGGGCCACTCTGCAGGAAGCAGAGCGCGGGCGTGTGTAGTTGACATTCCTGGAGTGTTTTCCTCTTCCTGAGAGCTTTACAGCCTCCTCTCGCTAATTCTCAAAACATCCTGTTGGGATCTGGTGTTATTTACAGTTGTGATTTTACAGCTGGGAGAAGCTAGGGGAAGGGAATCCCGCTGTGGGGAAGGATGTCATCAGGGTAGGGGTGAGGGAGACCTGGTTCCTCCCCTGTTGGGGGTGGTACGGGCAGGTGGGGGGCAGGGGCAGGCTAGCTGTGTGGCTTGGAAAGACTTACATGGACGCTCTGAAACCTCACATTCTGCCTCTCTGAAAGGTGGCGCCGCATCCCCAGCAGACACCACTTATTGAGCACCTACTGTGTTCTGAGCTCTGGCCACGGCAGCTGTCAGTGTGAGGATGAACAAGCTCGTACATAAGCCCGGTCCCCCGTACACAGCAGACAGGCAGGAGGTGGGCCCTGCTGCGACAGTGACTGCCGTTACTATTATTATTAAAGAAGCTAGTAACGCTTGCACAATGTGTCAGTATCACGCTGCTCTGGGGAACCTCACACCTTTTCTCTTTTTGCCGGAAACTCTACCTAAAGGAAAATCTCTTTTACACAGTAACTTCATGAAATGATTTGCACAAAAAAAAAGCACATGAGTAAATCCAAATTGAACCTCTTTTTGCCCTTTGTGCATCAACAATTTTGTTACTGTTTTTCCAGTGACACCCCCTCCCTGCCTGGGAAGGGTGGTGGACAGATGCAGAGGCTGCCTCTCCACCGGGCAGCCAGCTCCGACGCACAGCTGTGGGCACCTGCTGGGGAGGGGGCTCCACTCACTTCAGGTTTCCCGGCAAGGAGCTTTTCAGCGAAATTTATTGCTGCCCCCATTTCTGTCTCAGTTACCTGAATCTTGGGAAGCCACATGAAATTGGATGTGATGAGCCCCTTGACAAAAGGACCAAACAAGACCAGATATGTTTTTTATAGATCTGTTTGCTTGGATGATTAAAGCCTGAAAAATGGCTTCACAGCGATGCTTGGGGCAAATTCGATGCTATCAGGAGACACTACAGTCTCCTCACTGTTCAATTAACGTTGAAGCCTCAGGGGAGGCCGACAGAGAAGGAATTCACCCCGTGGGCCCACCATGGCCCAGCTCAAGTTACGAGGGTGTCGTTCAACAGCAACCCCTTCAGACCTGGCTGGAATCATGTTTGTCTTCAGGGCCAAAACAGCCTCTAATTGTGCTCCCTGAGGTCTGGCTGCCTGATCAGGCAGGGTGCACCTGCCTGTGGAGGGCCTGGTGACCGAAGGGCAGCCCAGGGAGTGCTAAGGGAGTGGGCCAGGTGACGCAGTGTGCCTTGCTGGGCTCCAGGAGCTCCCTGCCCAGCTCGCTGTGGTGCTTGGCTGTGCATTTACTGTTGAGAATAATAACAGCAGGACTTGTGGAGCTCCACTCTGAGACCCCCGGCTAGGCTCCTATTCCACACTGCCTCTACTGCAGGAAACAATTCTACAAACAAGAGTTTGTTATCCTCATGCTGCAAATAAACTGAGGCTCAGAGAGGTTAAGTCATTTGCCTGAGGTCACACAGCTAGTAAGTGGGGACGTAGCATGCCAACAGGCACCCCTTCTCCCTGCCGCCTGACACCCCGCACTGCATGTCCTCTCCATCAAAACTCTGGTTTAGGAGAGTATATTACCTGTGGATTTTAGGCCAGGGCAGGCCTGGCAGCAGCTCAGCTCAAATGAAAATGCAGCTGGTTAGGATGGTGGGCCACCAGCAGGTTACACCAGAGTCATTGGCAGAATTCTCCAGTTTTATTTTTAACTATATAAGTAGCTCTTACTATAGAACACACTAAAAGGAAAATTAGTCCCAGAAACCATATGATGACATGGTAAATTTTTATAACGGTTTGTCTTCCAAATTGTTACATAGGTATACACACATCTATATTAAACAAAAACGGGGTGGTTTCTGTACATGCCACTTTGTAACTTGTCTTCTCACCTAACACATGGAAGCATCCTCTAGGGGCTGGCCCAGACACAGCTCCAGGCAGTTAAGCAAACACCCCAAAATTCTCAAAAATTCTCCCAGGTGAGTCAGAGCCACTCATAGCCCACAGCTGTGTGAACAGCGCCCACTAGGACTCCAGCTAGAATTAAGCAAACCCTAATTCTGATGAGAGTAAAATGCCTACAAGGGGCAGAGCCCTTGGAACCACCTGCCCTCAGAACTGCCTCACACCTGGCCCTCACCTGGCCCTGCCTCATGGGGGCACTAGTGAACAGTGAGAACAGACACCTGTCCCTGTTGAAGGACTTTGGAGACACCCTTCCATGATCTCATGGAGCAGTTCTATTTATAGACTGGAAAATTAAAAGCCAGTGACCCATGCTAGGAAAGATAATGAGTAAATGGTGGAGATGGGCAGTGACCTGGTTCTTTGATTCCCGCTTCCAATTAAAGCTCCATTCAGTACAACCTCTTATTCACATAGGAGGGCGGAATTCATTCCATGAGATGGGGTCGCTGGACCACTCGCCACTCCTACCTCTGCAACTTTGAGCCAGACGTGGACCCGTGCCAACCTCAGTGGCCGGCATCAGCCCTGAGGATTGTTGTGGAACATTCCGTGCTGCCGTGGAGGCCTACGAGGGGGTCCACTGGGAAGAGCAGGCATACCACCTGCATATGCTGGAGACGTGCCACATGTCAGCCTTTTCCCCTCGGCCCCAGAGCAGGCTGCACAAGACTAAGACCTTTCAGAGGGGACACGTCTGCAAGGTCACCTCAAATGCCTGAGTTTTACGATGGTCATTGATCATTTGCAGGCAGAAACCTTGCCAATGCTGCAGTTGGTTTTAATAGATGCACAGGGTGAAGCCCTTGCCCTTGTGTGATTTTCACATACATAGCAGCAACACTCGCAGAAGAAACGGAAGCCCTTCCTGGCACTCCTGCAGGGCTGAGCCCCTTAACAGCAGTGATTCAGTGGGACTGACTCCCCAGCTGGCAGGGCACGGGCACCTCTTCAGGAGATGCAGGGGAGTGAGGCGGGTTCCTCCATCCATCTGTGCAGTTTCCTCCCCAGAAATCCAACAGCCCCCTGCCCCATGCTCCTCTCTCCAGAAAGGAATAGGAGGCTGCCTGGCTTTCCCTCCTGGGTACATGTTTTGCAGTAGAGGCGGCACTGTGGCCAATGGCCCGAGAAAAGATCTGAAGAGAAAAGGGATGTTGGTGTTGCCTGCAGGTCAGCAGGCAGCAGGTATATCTCTCTGTTTTTAGTTTTTACTTTTTTGAAACAGAGTCTTGCTCTATCACCCAAGCTGGAGTGCAGTGGTGCAATCTCAGCTAACTGCAACCTCTGCCTCCTGGGTTGAAGTGATTCTCCTGTCTCAGCCTCCCAAGTAGCTGGGATTACAGGTGCTCACCACCATGCCCAGCTAATTTTTATATTTTTAGTAGAGACAGGGTTTTGCCATGTGGGCCAGGCTGGTCTCGAACTCCTGGCCTCGGGTGACCTGCCCACCGCAGCCTCCCAAAATGCTGGGATTACAGGTGTGAGCCACTGCACCCAGCCCTCTGTTCTTAATTGGGCCTCATACGTGCCAAATAGTCACAGAAATTAACCCTGATTATATGGTAATCCCGTTTTCCCAGGAAGCAGGGTTTCTTTTGAATTACATAACACATTTAGATATAAAAGTCTCTAGTGATGTAAGTGGACTCATCAAATGCCTGCCATTAAGTAACTTATTGATGTAGTTATACATTCATATTTAAAGTTATGCATTATAAACATTGAAATTTAGAAATGTTGCTATTTTCCTTGGTATGTTATAAAATGGAGCCTTATGAAATGGATGCTTTGAGGTCAAAACAGTTGAATAGAAGCAGTTTTGTATGGTGCAACCTGGTGATTGTAGTGTTGGTCTCATCGTCACCAGCTCCACTTTGAGTCGCCTGTCGGTTTGCCAGAGGGCACGTGGTTGTATCTGACTTCACTCAAATGCTGCCCTTTTTCAGTCTGTGTCGCGCTCCCAGTGGACCACTCGCGTGATTTTGCAGGGGATTGGCGTGACTTCGCTCTGCGTTTAGCGTTCGGCTCTGTGGCTTTGTTCCGCATTGGGAACGTTGGCTTTTCCCTTCATCCACCACATTTGTGTGGACTCTCAGTTTCTGGGTACAACTACTTACCAGATTGCTTTTGTAAGTGATTTTTTTTTTTTTTTTTTTGAGATGGAGTCTTGCTCTGTTGCCGAGGCTGGAGTGCAGTGGCACGATCTCGGCTCACCACAACCTCCACCTCCTGGGTTCAAGCGATTTTCCTGCCTCAGCCTCCCGAGTAGCTAGGATTACAGGTGCACGCCACCACGCCTGGCTAATTTTTGTATTTTTAGTAGAGACAAGGTTTCACTATGTTGGCCAGGATGGTCTCAAACTCCTCACCTCGTGATCTGCCTGCCTCAGCCTCCCAATGTGCTGGGATTACAGGCGTGAGCCACCGCACCTGGCCTCTAAAATGAATTTTGACTGAAAGCCTTTGCTCCCTTACCTTTAGGCACACCTGTCATCTGGCTATAAACTGCAGTCAGGGCTGCGCCTGGATGTTGTTCTTGCTTAATTATACGTATTTGTGTGTGCAGAGACACAACTACTCCTTAACAGGAAGAAGAGAGAGCTCTTTGCATTCTCCCCAGGGACCTGAGAGGAGGTTCAGGTTAAGTCAGAAGCCCTCGGTTCTGAATGCCCACTGCAAGCACTTGGAGAGCTTTATAAACACCGAGCTCTGGGTCTTGGGACCCCCTCCACCATCGGATTGTATTGGTGTGGGATTTTTCAAAGCTCACCAGGTAGCTGCATGCAGTAGATCCCAGTGTGCAGCCAGCTTCCTCCAAGGTGCCCCCAACACCAGCAGGGCGGGAGTCGCGTTGCTGTAGCACCTGTCTTGTGTTTAAGGCGGGAACTTCCTTGTGTGACTTCATCCCTCAACCTCAGCCCTCCTCAAACTTCCATGCGCCCGATGCCGACTCCTGAGGTCTGGGATGGAGCCCTGAAATCTGCATGTGTAATGCATGAATTTGAAAGGCCATGAGCTGCCTCCGAAGGGTTTATCTAAGAAAAGAAACAAGGCATGAAGTGGAGGCCCTAGGGTTGGCCTGGCCTCTCGGGTCAGAGCCCGGGTTCCAGTTTGAACGTGCCGGGGGCCCACTAGGGAGCTGCTTGTGGTTTTCACACCTCCTTTGTGAGCTGAAAAAACCGGTGCCCCTTTAGAGCAACATTCCCTCTGAATGTTTATCACTCTAAAGTGAAAAAAAGACACACAAAACCTGAACCTGCTTGTCAGGCAAGGAAGCTGAGGAATCCACCTGGCTTGCAGAAGCCCCCTTGGGAGCAGACAGCCCTCCCAGGCACAGATGGGACACCACCGCCTCCCACGCAGCCTGTGTCTGGAGACTCCGCATGACCCCCAGGAAGGTCCTTTCTCCAGCAAGGCCAGGGTCAGGACCAAGAGTGAGGACACGGGAAGCACAGGATCTGCGGGGCACCTGCCTCCCTCACCACGTGTGGCATTCAGAGAACAAGGCTGCGCCCAAACCCTCCACGCCCTGCTCCCCTCTCTCCACCCCAGGTGCCATTACTAGCTCCAGCTCGGCTGCTGTACCGGTTTTGCTGACTGCTCTCAGAACCCTGTAAATCAGGGGTTGTGTGGGCTCTGGTGGACACCAAAGTATACTCATGGACCTGGCTGTCTTCCTGGGAAGAGGCCAATGTAAGGGAGAAGAGACCATTTCAAGGGCTCCTGGGAGAAAGCAAGGGCCGAAAAGCTCAAGAGCAGAATCTGAGTAGAGGACTCAGATACCTGGCCAGTTCCTACCTGGGAAATGCTTTAAGGAGTGTGAAGAGAGGCCAGGCACGGTGGCTCACTCCTGTAATCCCAGCACTTTGGGAGGCCAAGGCGGGCAGATTGCCTGAGGTCAGGAGTTCAAGACCAGTCTGGCCAATATGATGAAGCCCTGTCTCTACTAAAAATACAAAAAAATTAGCCAGGTGTGGTGGCAGGTGCCTATAATCCCAGCTACTCAGAAGGCTGAGGCAGGGGAATCACTTGAACCAGGGAGGTGGAGGTTGCAGTGAGCCGAGATTGCGCCACTGCACTCCAGCCTGGGTGATAAAGCGAGACTCCATCTCAAAAAAAAAAAAAAAAAAAATATATATATATATATATATATATATATATATATGAAGAGGAGGGACGGAGAACAGAACCACGAAGTCTTACCAGGTCCACTCCTTGGGAATTTGGGGGCCTCTGCTCAACTATGTTGACCAGGTTTTAGCAAACACGGCACCTCCTCATGCTGGGGCTGGAGATGCCAGCAGCCAGGGATGTCTAAATCAACACCGTCAGCCACATGTTAGTGCGTGACTCTGGTATGCAAGAAAGGTTGTACTTTGTTTTCTTTTACTTAATTCTAAGCCCCAATCCTCCAGGCTTGTGGGAAATTCAACCCCAGTCATTACTGGGCTCTTCTCCATGCCCAAGACTGGGCAAAGGCCCCGGAGCCTCAGGCAGCAGACAGTGCTGGGGAGACCTCTGTGGTCATCAGGCCCGGTCCTTCCTGGGGGCCACCAAGCCATGCTGCTCACCATCTCAAAAACATCAGAGCCTGGAGCAGAGGCGAGCGGTGGAATGCAGCTAGCGTGAGTTAATATTTCAGCTGTTGTCTTAACATCTTAGTCTCCCCTGGCTGCTGTCACCAAGTACCAAAGCCTGGGTGGCTTAAACATTTATTCCTTACAGTTCTGGAGGTGGAGGGTCAAAATCAAGGTGCTAACAAATCCAGTGTCTGGTGAAGACCCTCCCCGATTTACAGACCACCGTATCCTCTCATGGTGGAGAGCCAGCAAGCTCGGGTCTCTTTCCCTTCTCACACTATTCCCAGCATGGAGGCGCCACCCTCATGACATCTAACCCTACTCACCTCCCAAAGCCACCCACCTCCACGGCTCCAACATCTGCATTTTGCAGAGACACAAACATGCATTCCATAACATCTTGAAACAGGCTTCTATCAGGCAGCTGCTATTTTTGCCCTGAATGATTGCAAGTGCCTGGGCATGACACACAGGGCCCAGCCCAGGGGCAGCCACATTGTGAGGCCATCGTCCCAGCCCCCTGACCTTGTATAGGCCCCACTCAGGCTGTCCTGTCTCCGCAGTGCCACATTGTGAGGCCATCATCCCAGCCCCGTGACCTCGTGTAGGCCCCCACTCAGGCTGTCCTGTCTCCGCAGTGCCACATTGTGAGGCCATCATCCCAGCCCCGTGACCTTGTGTAGGCCCCACTCAGGCTGTCCTGTCTCCGCAGTGCCACATTGTGAGGCCATCATCCCAGCCCCGTGACCTCGTGTAGGCCCCCACTCAGGCTGTCCTGTCTCCGCAGTGCCACATTGTGAGGCCATCATCCCAGCCCCCTGACCTCATGTCAGCCCCACTCAGGCTGTCCTATCTCTGCAGTGCTCGTCAACCTGCGGGAAGGGCCTGCAGTCCCGGGTGGTGCAGTGCATGCACAAGGTCACAGGGCGCCATGGCAGTGAGTGCCCCGCCCTCTCGAAGCCTGCCCCCTACAGACAGTGCTACCAGGAGGTCTGCAACGACAGGATCAACGCCAACACCATCACCTCCCCCCGCCTTGGTGAGTGTCTTCACTGGCCCCGGTTCCCAGGGGGCTGCTGTGTCTCCTGCCCAGTAAGTCCTCCCTGACGGTGAGGTTCTTTCAGCCAGAAAGCCCCTTCTTGGGCCTCACTTGTCACATAAGGCTGACATTTGTCAGTTCTGTAGAAGAGGTTTCAGAGATGGAATTCCATTCCTTGTTGGGGAAGTGCTGTTTGCTTACTGCTGTCTCCAACACAGGCACCCGAGCGTCTCCCTCACCCCTTTGCCCAACACAGGAGAATGTTCCACAGACACTGTAGGTTTCCTGTGCATGAGCAATGTGAAGGGAAGTGCTGCTTTCCAGAAATGAAAGCTCCAGGGGTATCCTTCATGATGCCATGAGGATGCACACGTGGGGCACACCCCAGGCTGATGCTTGAGCAGCAGACAGGCGTGGTGGAGGGGCTGCAGACTGTGTGAGTGGTTTGGCCCTGGGTGCTCGGAACCTGGCCTCTTACCAGTTCATGCCCCAGGTCAGTGGTGATACAAGGAGAAGAAGAGCACTTAAAGATCTGGCTGGGTGTGGTCGCTCATGCCTGTAAATCCCAGCACTTTGGTAGGCCGAGATGGGTGGATCACCTGAGGTCAGGAGTTCGAGACCAGCCTGACCAACATGGTGAAACCCCGTCTCTACTAAAAATACAAAAATCAGCCGGGCATGGTGGCGCGTGCCTGTGGTCCCCACTACTCAGGCGACTGAGGCAGGAGAATCGCTTGAACCCGGGAGGCAGAGGTTGTAGTGAGCCGAGATCGTGCCACTGCACTCCAGCCTGGGCAACAGAGTAAGACTCCATCTCAACAAAAAACAATGATATGATGATTCCTTTTAACAGAGTTTCTGCTTTGCTAAATAGAAGTCCCTGAGAAATATTTGCCTACCTGAGGCTGGAAACTCACCAAAATGAAGGGGATTTCTAGCACCTTTGTTCCGGGGGAGGCCTTTGAGCTGGCAGAAGTATAGTTGTGGCTTTTCAAGCACCGGCCTGCTTGGGAACTTCAGGACCTCCCTCGAGCAGGGCCTTCTCTCTGTACAATCAAGAACCTGACGGATATTTGGGCCACTTGTATGTACTTGGACCTCATGCTTCTTGGGGTCCTTTGATGTCCACTGTTCCATGTTGTCCTGTTTTATAAATGCCTACAGTAATGGTACCCTCGGCCACAAAACAGTAAGTGCCACTTAGCTCGGAAGCAAGTGGCCTGTGCCCTCTTCCCTAAAGAGGCAGCCAGACCACCACACTCTGTCATGTGGTTGGGTTTGGATGCAAAGGTGCATCCCTGTGACAGAAAGTGGCACCCCCAGTGCCCTGGCAGGAGGCATGGCCTAATCAGTGCAAAGGGTTGACGAGTGCACAAGGGTGAGGGAGCCCAGATGGTCAGACCACAAGCCCTCCCTGTGCCTGCATCAGGACATGCCTAGGCCATCCCTGACCCTGAGTGTTCTCTCTCCTGTCCCCTTAGCTGCTCTGACCTACAAATGCACACGAGACCAATGGACGGTATATTGCCGGGTCATCCGAGAAAAGAACCTCTGCCAGGACATGCGGTGGTACCAGCGCTGCTGCCAGACCTGCAGGGACTTCTATGCAAACAAGATGCGCCAGCCACTGCCGAGCTCGTGACGCGCAGTCCCAGGGGTCGCTCAAAGCTCAGACTCAGGTCTGAAACCCACCCACCCGCAAGTGTACCAGCCCTGTGGCCACGCCCCCACAAGGCTGCCGCAAGAATCCAACTGCATAGAACATGAGCGTGGACTTGGCATTTGCCATTAGTGCTTCCGTACTTAATATATTGTTAACAGCCACTGGCTGGCTTTCTACAGTGAGGAGAAAGTAGGCATGAGTCACAAAGTAACTTCAATTTCTAGGATTTCAGGTACCTCGAAGGGAAGCACCTCTGGCAGACAACCCTCAAGAGAGAGACATCATTTAGTGTTCCTGTCTTGACTCGCTTTTGACATTTGAATTTCCAGTGCTTGGTATATCATGGAGGAAACATCCCCAAAACGAGACATGCTAGAAAAGGCTTTATTCTAAAGGCTTTATTCTGAAAGCCGGCGACACCCTGGAGGGAGGGGCAGGTGTTGGGGAGCCTCTGCCCGTGGCTTCTCGGGGGAGGGCCAGGCTGCTTGGCCCACGTTTCTCTTCCTCTACCTTCTTGACCACATGAGAACCAGGACGTTGCCTCCATGCCCGTCTCTGACAACATAGTCTCTAAATCCTAGGTGTTGCCTTGGAAGTCTCGTCCCTGGAGTGTAAATCTATATATGCCAGCGAGGACAGCAGTGCCACGCAGTTCATACCACCCGCATGGGAAGAATGTTCCAAGAGAGTCTGGGTTTGGGGAAGCATCTAATTTTCAGAGCTCTGCTGTCCACCGTGTAGGGAAACAGAAGGGCCTCTCTTCAAGGTGCTGTGACATAAGAAACGGTAATTGCGGTGATGGGGTTGCTTCCTAAGGCAAAGGTAAGCTTGGGCCACCTTCATTGGGGCGGATGGGCACCTGCCCCGCCTTCCGGGAGCATCCACTCTGGCCTGCACTTCCTAAAGCTTTGTACCTTAGAGATGCTGTACCCCATCCCAGTGGCTTTCTACCGACCGTGGCCATTTATCTGAAGGTAAGACAACATTTGGGACCTCTGAGGACACAAGCCCAGGCCTAGGAGCTGTAGAGCCAGGCCTGACTGCTCCATCCTGGCACGGAGCAGCCTGATGTGCCGGGACCAGGGGAGGAACGCCATCTGGCTGGCACTGCTGCACACTCGCCGAGCCTTCCTGTAGCCCCAGACTTTGTGGTACCCATTATCATCACGCCTGTCATCATTGACCCATCTTCTTGGTGGGGTAAGGATGATGCATGATGAAGGTCCTTCACTCCTACAGCCCCCTTACACCTGGCAGCAGACGAGCAGAGTGGCCTCTTTGAGAGCACAGAGGATGGTAGCACCCTACCTGCAAGGAGGCCGGGCAGGGACCCTAGATGCCAGGAGGCCTGTTTTGCTCACCAACTTGGTGGGCATTTCATGGGTGCTTATGTTCTAGGACTTTACCGTAAGCAACACCTCCTCCCTGATTTCACACAGAAGGTCTCACTTGCACTTCCATGGGATCATCTCCCAGTGCTTCTTGATTTATTGGTGCTGTGTTTCTGTGTTTTGTTTTGTTAGATGTCACAACCGTAGAGTTAGCTTAAATCAGAAAGAAGCCTCTCTGCCTTCTCCACCCTGTCTTACTAGCTGTGTTTTTGTTTTTACTACCCCAGAGGCAGAGAAGCGGTAGGGATGTCAGGGAATTTACTCACTTCCACTTGAATCAACGAGAAGTGTTGAGAAACTTCCGTGGGTGCTCTGCGGAAAGAACCGAGAGTGTCAGGATGGAGCGGCCCACCCTCGCCCCGGGGCCTGCGCAGACCACTGTCCTCCCCCTCAGGCCTGGCCCCCAGCAGACTCCCGTGAATTCCCGTTTTCACAAAGCCCTCAAAATTTTGGGGACGCTGAGGTTCAATTTTCTTCATCCCCAAATGAACTGTTAATTCACTGAAAGACATTTAGACTTTTGCAGCCAAGGAGCAGAGCCGGGCAAGCTCACTAAGGAAGCCTTAGCTTGGTCTCCTGCATGGGCCCCGGGGCCTCCAGATATGCCCACGGTCACCCTGGCAAGGGCCCCACACCCTCAGAATGAAAAGGATTGATTGATTGGGTTATTGTCAGATACCCCCATTAGTTCCCCTAAAGTCTGCATCTTCAGAGCTCTTTCAGCTCATCTTTTTGTTGTCGGTGTTGTTTTTTGAGACAGAGTCTCCCTCTGTCGCCCAGGCTGGAGTGCAGTGGCACAATCTCAGCTCACTGAAAGCTCCGCCTCCCAGGTTCAGGCCATTCTTCTGCCTCACCCTCCCCAGTAGCTGGGACTACAGGCGCCCGCCACCACGCCCACCTACTTTTTTGTATTTTTACTAGAGACGGGGTTTCACCATGTTAGCCAGGATGGTCTCGATCTCCTGACCTCATGATCCACCCGCCTCGGCCTTCCAAAGTGCTGGGATTTCAGTGAAACCATCATAAACATTCTTGTTCCACTAGATGCTGATCACAGCAGTGATGTTTCTGTGTTAATACCCTGTACTGTCCCTCGAGTACTGTACCTTTGTGCTTGCACACATGTCACTAACACACGTGTTACTAACCAGAGTCTCACGACCCTACGGTGCTATTTTTATTGGTGCAAAATGAAACCCTCTCAGCTGACCGTTGCTGGATATGATCAGAATGCAGGAAAAGAGCCTCTATGGCAATACGATTGTCCTTTTTTCATTTCAGAGTCAAATGTATCTATTTTCCATTCGTTAACTTGCATTACATACTGTACCCATGGAATTTTTGTTTTACTTTTTGGTGCTGGTTTTGAAAGGAAAAAAAACGGAAGACAAACATTGGACGCCATTATACATGAAAATTATACATGAAAAATTAATCATTTCATTGGAAGCAAGTTGAATATGTGTAATAAAATGTTTTTCCATAACGGTTTTAAGCTGTCTGTGAAGTAAAAGACAAAAGCCAGTCCCCAAGGGCTGACGGGGAGGCTGTGTCCTTCCCCACTGTGGTGGCCACCCTGGCTTGCCAGGGACTTGGCTGCAGGGAGCCTGCTGGCCACATCTGCAGTTGGTGTCAGAGGTCACTGGGAAATGCAGTTCGGGGGGATGGCTGCCTCTCCCTGAGCGAGTGCTAACAAATCTTTCAGTCCTGGCCTCATCCCGTTGTGGTTGCAAAACCCTGGGTGGGGACCTGAGGGTCTGACAGTTGTGCTGTGAGCCTGCGCATCTGATGTAGGGCAGCCACCTCACTGGCAGAGTGGCCCATGCTCCAAGACCCATGCTGCAGAGTGCAGGCCCTGGCCACGCTGGCTGGAGAGCCATGCTGAACTCTCCAGCCACTACCCCCACCCCCACAACCCTGCCAACAGCCCTCACAGCTTCCCTCTGCCAGCAGATGTGACGGCAAGTCCCGGCCCTGCACATCCCCCAGCACTGCAGACAGGACAGGGGTTCCACACCACCACAGTGGGAACAACCACAGCCATTTGGATCCCATCTGGGCCTGACATGGAACACACATGTCACAGCTTACAGGGATGGGGAGTCCATCTCCTCCTGGAGTCAGGAGAAACCCCCACACTCACAACCTTAGAACCCTCTATGAAGACTAAAGCAGGCCAGGTGCAGCGGCTCATACCTGTAATCCCAGACCTTTGGGAAGTTGACGTGGGAGGCTTGAGGCCAAGAGTTGACCAGCCTGGGCAAAATAGCGAGACCCCTGTCTACTAAAGTTAGCCAGGTGTGGTGGCATACTCCTGTAGTCCCTCCCAGCTACTCAGGAGGCTGAGGCAAGAAGATCACCCGAGCCCAGGAGTTGGAGGCTGCAGTGAGCTGTGATTGTGCCACTGTACTCCAGCCTGGACAACAGAGCAAGTCCCTATCTAAGAAAAAAAAAAAAAAAAAACTGGTGTAGCACCCAGAAATCTCACTAAAATAATTTGACAGACAACACACTGCCCACAGCCCCCTGGTCACTGGAAAACCTGTGGTTTGTGTAAATTCTCAAGAACCGTCGCCCACCTGCCTCCAGGAGGTGTTAGAACCCTCTTGTCCTTCCTCCGTTCTACCCTTTCTGGCGGGTTGGCTTTTAACAGCCCTGTTCGCGTGGAATTTCTTCATGAGCTGCTGTGATTCCTGGATGGCCCCAGTGATTCCGGTTTGTTAGATGAAATTGACAAGCTCTCCATCAGCAAGTTTCGAGTAGGCATCTGTTGGGGACCAAGCACTTCCTAGAACCAAAGAGAATGCAAAGGAACAGAAGTCTTATTCAGGAGCCCACAGCCCCACGGGGCAGAGAAACCTGGAGACGCGCACAGCTGGGAATGAGCCCGAGGAACAGAGCTCGGAAGAGGGAAAGGTCAGGATGTCCTCTGTGGGTTTGTTGACTGACCTTCTGGACACAGATTAGAAGGGCTGGGGTTGGAAGCTTTTACTGCAGCACCCTCTCTCTGTAAAAGGTCTCAGCAAAAGCCTTTGCATTTCTGCTTCCAGGTACAAACCTGCCTGCATGTGTGTCCACCTTCTCTGCCTGACAAGGAAGCAGTGCCCAGCCTTCCTGGAAAGCCAGCCCTCCCACCATCACTGACCTCCCCCCTTCCCCAGCAGCGCTCCACACACCACCTCACCTCTGGTCATGAACTCCCTTGGCTTTTGCCCTCTGCTTCGCAGTAACACTCTTCTTGACAGGTCACCAATGACTTCATGGCATCAGGTTGCGTGGACATCCTAGCGTCCTGTTCCCCAGCTCCCAGCAGCCCTCCCCTTTGACACAGCCCCTCTGCAGCACCACACACTGCTGCCTTTCCTCGCCTCTCCCCGCCATCCAGCTGGTGATGGAGTGCCCCAAGCTCAGTCCTCCACCCTTTTCTATGTACTTTCTCCCTAGGTCCTATTACCTGGACTCAAGACTTTTTACACCACGTACATTCTGTTATCTTCCAAGTGAACATTTTGGGCCCTGACAGCCATCCCGGCCCACCTCTGTACTCACGCATGACTCTCCACGTGCATATACTCAATCCCCCGGGAAGTTTGGGACTAAGATGGCGCTTCATAGTTGTCCTAAATCTGCAATTTCAATAGGGGGTTTGGTGAGGGCAGCTCACCTCTGCTGGGGTGGCTCAAAGGTCAAGTAGAGACTGGAAGGGTCAGAAGGGCTATAGTCTTGCACCTGTGGCCGGTGATGACAGCTGTCAGTCAGAACTTCCGCTAGGACCATCAGCCGGGACACCTGCAAGGGGCCTCTCCAAGGGATGGTGGGATTTTGGTGGCAAACATCCCAAGAGTGAGCTGCACAACCTTTTGTGACAACTCAAAAGTTCCACAGCATCACTCCCACCATACCCTAAGAGCAAGGCAGGCACAAAGGCTCACCTGAGTTTAAGGGGAGGGGACAAAGAGTCCACCTCTTGCTGGGGGTGGTGTCAGGGTTCTGGAAGAACAACTGGAGTGGGAAATATTGTTAGGGCCATTTTTAGGAGATTCACACACCTCCCCTGTATTAGTCGGGGTTCTCCAGGGAAATGGAACCAAGAGAATAGATGAGATTTATTAAGGGAATTGGCTCACATGATGATTGGAGGCCAAGAAGTCCTGCCATCT
The DNA here is from genome assembly GCF_028858775.2 of Pan troglodytes. Taxonomy (NCBI): domain Eukaryota; kingdom Metazoa; phylum Chordata; class Mammalia; order Primates; family Hominidae; genus Pan; species Pan troglodytes. The sequence continues at coordinate 91,828,732 of NC_072414.2, read as the reverse complement.
GCTCTCTGCCAGCGGGAGACTCAGGAAAGCTGCCACTGCAATTCAGTCACAGTCCAAAGGCCAGAGAACCTGGAGTTCTGGGGCAGGAGAAGATGGATGGTCCAGCTCCAGCAGAGTGCAGATTTACCCTTCCTCAGCCTTCCTGTTCTATTCGGGCCCTCAGCAGATTGGACAGTGCCCACCCACCTTGGTGGAGGTGGATCTTCTTTACTCAGTCTATGGATTCAGACACTCATGTCTTCCAGAAATAGCCTCACAGACACTTCCAGAAATCATGTTTTACCAGCCAACTGGGCATCCCTTTACCCAGGCAAGTTGATATATAAAATTAACCTTCATATTCACACATGCAAAATACACTCACCCCTCCCCCACCCCAGCCCTAAAGTCTCATCTCCTTTCAGCATCAGGCTCGGGACTGCATCCCCTGAATCAGGTGCCGATGTGGCTCCTCCAGCATGGTTCCCCAGGCACGGGCCCTTGAGCACTGGTTCTAAAATTCCGTGAACTAAAGAGAGACATCCTCTCCCCTCCACCCAGAGGCTCAAGAGAAGATGGTGGCAACGGCATAAGACAACCACTGCAGACACTCCCTATTTTAAAAGGAGGGACAGAGAAGGCACGTGACAGGCACCATCCAGCAGCTGACGTCCAGTCTGGCACATGGTGCCAATTCCATTAGGCTCAGTCCTACTGCCAGGGAACGATTCTCCTTGGACTGCCTCCAGAAGCCAAAGAGGCTTTTGGCATATTGTGATTCATTCTTAATGATAGGGGAGGCATGATTCAATAAAGTGTCCTTCCTTTTGGAGAGCATGTTCTGACACACCCCCAGCTACTTGGACTCCTATGAACTTCACTGATAAAATGAGCCCTTGGGCTGGGCACGGTGGCTCATGCCTGTAATCCCAGCACATTGGGAGGCCAAGGCGGGCGGATAATGAGGTCAGGAGATCAAGAGATCAAGACCATCCTGGCCAACATGGTGAAACCCCATCTCTACTAAAAATACAAAAATTAGCTGGGTGTGGTGGCATGCGCCTGTAGTCCCAGCTACTTGGGAAGCTGAGGCAGAAGAACTGCTTGAATCCGGGATGCGGAGGTTGCAGTGAGCCGAGATGGTGCCACTGCACTCCAGCCTGGGGGAGAGAACGCGACTCCGTCTCAAAAAAAAAAAAGAGGGGGTGCCCTCAAATTTTCATAGGGCTTTTCTCCCCCAGCCTAGGGTCCATGTGTCCTCCCACGGCCTCTAGTCTACTTGCCACTCCTGTGCATCTGGTCTGATTAACATGATGTCACAGATACAGTGGATCAGTCCAAGTTCTTGGGAGAGTCTTTACAATCCAGGCCCTCTCAGGCAGTATCATAACAGAGAATTAACATCAGCCCCGGGGAGGACAAGTGGAAACTTGTGTCTGTCACACTTCTTTGGCCCCACTCTTCCTTTCTGATATGGATGGAAATGAATGCCTTCCCCAGCCACTGGCCATCGTCCTTGCATCTGAATCACGTTAATTTGCTCTAGCAAAGACATCACACCTGGCACAGCAGTTTGTGTGGGGCTCATTCTTGGATAAAATTGCAGTAGTCCACTGTGGTCAGAGAGGATCCACTGTGAATTTCGTAGATGCCAGACTGAGGAATTGCATGGGAATATGATGGGGACAACCACAGCAGCATCCTTTAGGTCTTTAAGAATGACATTCATAATGCTATTCTCACTGGGTTGCAACATTGCTATTGATTTACTATCTTGCCTGGTGTCATGAGTGGTGCAAGATTAGAGATAACCAGGTCCACAAACATTTGTATCTTTCTACAATGTCAGACTTTTATTGATGCCATTTCAATCACAGAAGCCCAAAGTTCGATGGAGTTCCCAAGTATGCAGTTCTCCTTAGTACTACCCATTCACTTGGTAGTCAGAGCCATGGGCACCAGGCTCAAGCCCCTCCACGGGTCAGTCAATATTGCAAACCACGCATAATAGTATACATAGTCACTCACGCCTATAATCCCAGCACTTTGGGAGGCCAAGGCAGGTGGATCACCTGAGGTTAGGAATTCAAGACCAGCCTGGCCAACATGGTGAAACCCTGTCTCTACTAAAAATACAATACTTAGCCAGGCATGGTGGCAGGTGCCTGTAGTCCCAGCTACTCAGGAGGTCGAGGCAGGAGAATCGCTTGAACCTGGGAGGTGAAGGTTGCAGTGAGCCGAGATCACGCCACTGCACTCCAGCCTGGGTGCCAAAGCTAGACTCAGTCTCAATAATAATATACATAGTCACTATATAAATGTTACAGATTAAACATTCCACAGTAAACAAAGTAACATTTAACATCAAGAGAAAAAGATTGAAAGAATTAATCAACCAGGCCAGGGGAAGTAAGACAAAATGAGTCCTGGACTGGGTTGGCCAGTCCATCGGTCTTGCAAGGAAGAGCCTTTGATATAGCAGAGCCTTTGGAGGCAGATGTGAAGTTCTTATCATAAGTGACTGCAAGACCATGTCAATTAAGATGGCCAGTTGAAGCTGCTGAAGGGCTGGCTGTTCTTTTATGGTCACAGAGTCCTCTGGTGAGAACTGATTGATAGTATTAAATAGAAGAGTATGCTTATTTGTGACCTTATCTGGTTGGATGCTGTCTTAATTTTTTTATTTGTTTCCTAAGCAAAACATCTCATCCTTGTTGGCAAAGTGCCCTATGAAATATACAATGGAGGGAGGCCGAGGCGGGTGGATCACGAGGTCAGGAGTTCGAGACCAACCTGGTCAACATAGTGAAACCCCATCTCTACTAAAGATACAAAAAAATTACCCGGGCATGGTGGCACGTGCCTGTAATCCCAGCTACTTAGGAAGCTGAGGCAGGAGAATAGCTTGAACCTGGGAGGTGGAGGTTGCAGTGAGCCGAGATCACGCCACTGCACTCCAGCCTGGGACAGAGTGAGACTCCATCTCAAGAAAAGAAAAAAGAAATATATAATGCAGTCCTTTTCTAAGATGGAGTTAGTTATGTCAAGGGTGCTGTATACACCCGGGGAGAGGGAGGTAGTTTCACAGACTTCCACTTGGCCTTCCCCATTACAGCAGTTCTTTACCCTACAGGCCAAGGACCAAGTCCAGCCATTACCAGTACACATTTAGGGAGGGGGAACCATCACTGCGAGGCTTCACGGACCCACCAGACCCACTGTGAACCAAACCTGGACCAGGCCCCATTTATTATGTGAACTCCATTCCCCGTCACTCTGAAACGGGGACCACAATGACACTCAGTAGCCGGGGTACCAGTGTCAACTTGGATCCTGTGTGCAAGTCCTCTAAATGTCTGCGTATATTTCTCTCCAACAAGTCAATGGTTGTAGGTTCCTTTGGGGAAAGATTGGGGGCAATTAATTGATACCCTTCTCCCTGGGACCCAACCTCTCCTTCAGTCAATGGATTCTGGGCATGAAAACCGGCTCAGACTGGAAACTGAGCAAGACGCCATGTTTGACAGGATGGTTGCTCTTGTGATCGCCCTTTTTTAGTCAATGTGTAACCTGAGTAATACTATAAATGTACAATGAATTGAGTTATAGGTGGGAAGTTGGCTGCTCCTCTGTCTGGCCCTAGTAGGGCTCTATTAACTATTTCCAACCGCTGTCTGTAGGTCAGGCCCCCCTGCTGCTTCTCTGACCTTGCTGCCCCTCATGATCTGACACCCACCCTTTTTCTGACTGTGAAGGGCTTACCATGTGGCTTTATTTTGTGATCCTATTAGCCTCATGGCTATCAGGGAGCCCAGTTCTGCACAGCATCCCCTGCTGTCAGCCATGACCTACGGGGGACCGTTCTGCTGGAACTTCTCCACAATGCTGCTGCCCTTTCAGCAGGACCTCCTCACTGCTTTGGGAAGTGGAGGAGTTTCCCTCAGACCCTCCTATGGAACATCGGATGGGGGCTGGGAAGGTGTCCCAGCCTTAGAAAGAATATCCTCCCTAGCAGGCCCAGCCTCTGACTCTTCTGAACCCTCTATCTCTACCTACCAAAACATTTCTCTCTTTTTTTTTTTTGAGACTGAGTCTCGCTCTGTCACCCAGGCTGGAGTGCAGTGGTGCAATCTTAGCTCACTGTAACCTCCATTTCCCGGGTTCAAGCGATTCTCCTGCCTCAGCCTCCTGAGAAGCTGGAATTACAGGCGCCCACCACCACGCCTAGTTAATTTTTGTATTTTTAGTAGAGATGGGGTTTCGCCATGTTGGCCAGGCTGGTCTTGAACTCCTGACCTCAGGTGATCCACCTACCTCAGCCTCCCAAAGTGCTGGGATTACAGGTGTGAGCCACCATGCCCGGCCCCTACCAAAACACTTCTACTGCACTTTGCGAGACCATCACTTCCCCAAGGTTCTGTGAGCCATCTGTCTCCCAGGGTCCTTGGGAGGGAGTTAAATCCATGCAGAGAACTCCCACTGCAAGAGGTAGAATTCCCCCTTCTACCTTCATGTCCACTGTTCCTTATCCAGCACTTCAGATCCGGTCTGGTACACTCTCCTGGCATCTGCATGTCCGTTCTTGCTAGGGCCTGCAGCTCCTTCAGGATCTAGTTCCTTTCCCCCTCCACCTGAGTTACATTGTGACTTAGGAATCTGTCTGGTGGCCAGGAGGGGAGGTGGGGGAGATCCTGATTCTAACACAGCATTTGTATTATCTTACAAGGCACAGGACTCGGTATCATCTTTAAGCAAGGGAGCAGTGATAGATAGCTTTAATAGGGAAGAGAGGGCCACTTCCGCAGGCTGGAAAGCGTCTAGAGAATGTGGGGTTTCACAGTTTTTGGGACATTTACTGAGTTATCCCCCTTCCAATCCCAGAATCCCACTCCTTCGTAATCAGGATTCTGACCTGCATGTAGCCAACTTCCTGGGGTTGAGGATTCAGCCTTCTCTGAAGCTTCTGTAGTCATTACCATTGAAGCCTGGCCTGATCCTCAATGCTTTCTGCCCTCTTAAGACATAAGGGCCTCGTTTCACACTTCCCCTTAAACTAGTGATTAATCATCTGTAGCATTTTTATTGTCTTTCTCCAATGCATCACTAACACTGGCAACAGCCACTTCATTTCTTTGCCTTGGAATTTCTGTTTCCCTGTATCTTTCAAATGACTGAGCTATTGCACCATCAGTGAAGGCTTAATCATTGCCCATACAGATGCCAGAGGCTTCCGTCCTGGGAGGTTGGTGGGGGGGGGGGGGGGCGGGGGAGCCCTTGTATCCAGCTGGCAGGTGATGGCAGCTCCAAAATCCTATTTTAGGGTCTGCTTCCTATAGGACCACTCCTGGCACCAGCTGCCTTAGTTTGGGTTCTCAAGAGCCAGTCTGAGATGGAGGCTTGTGGGGAGGTTGATTGGGAGGTACCCTCGGGAATCCTGTGATGAGGAAGAAAGGATTTGGCACAGGCAGGTACCATGGGGAGCTGTAGAGTGGAACGGTTGTCTCAAACAGAGGCAAGGTGGCAGGCCTTCGTATATCACAGGACAAATGCCATCTTGAGGGTTCGCTGTCTTCTGTTGAGAGGGTACTGGGGACAGACTCAGCTGTGAGCAGCCACCACTCCTGGCAGCTGGGGACAGCCCTCAGTCCTGAAGGGGGATCTGTGTGGCATACCACACCATACACCACATGCCTTAAACTTAGATTGTTACAAATTAAATGCCCAATTAACTGCGGCTTCCCCAAATCAGTAAATGGCACCACTAACCAACTAATGTCTGATATCAAAACATCAAAGTCACCTTTCTCTCCTCAGTTTCCCTTCCTGTCCTCAACCCAATTCAGCCACAGATACCATTGGTTCTACCTCCAAAGGATGTCTCTAATCTGCCCACTTCTCCCTATCTTCACTGCCACACAGTGGCTGTGCGCCAAGTCGCAGACATTTCACCAGGACCCCGCAGTAGCTTCCTGTCGTAGTCCATTAGGGCTGCTATAACAAACACCTTAGCCTGAGTAATTTATAAACAGAGACATACTGCTCCCAGTTCCAGAGACTGGAAGGTCAAGGTACCAGAAGAATCAGTGTCTGGTGAGGGCTCCCCCCTACTTGAGAGATTCTGCCTTCTCACTGAGTCCCCACATGGTGGTAGAAGGGGCGAACATGCTCTCTGGGTTCTCTTAGTAAGGACTCTAGTCCCATTCATGAGGGCTCCACCCTCGTGGCCTGATCACCTCCCAGAGACCCTACCTCCCAACACCACTGCACTGAGAATTAAGTTTCGACATCTGAATTTTGGGAAGACACAAACATTCAGACTATCACACTTTCTGACCGTCTCCCTCCGACACACTCTCCACACCCTAGCCAGGGTAATATCGGGAAAACGTAAATCATAATAAAAACTTAAGTGGCATTCCCTGCTTAACATCCTCTGATAGCTTCTCACCCCTGTGGTCCTCTCAGACCCCCGTTCCCTCCTCTCCTACCCTGTCCTTCCCGCACAGGACGCCCAGCCAGTCTCCTTTCTGTCTGCGAGCCTTCTGCCCTCTTCCCCACCGGGCCTCAGCAGGTGCTGCTCCCCACGTAGGTAACGCTGCCATCTCACATCCCGCGGGTCTTTCCACTGCTGAAATCTCTGCATCCGTCATGTTTCAGCTCCCATGTGACCCCTCACACAGCTGTTCCAAGCATCCAGCTAACATGGCCTCCCAGTCACGGTTGCTGTCTTGAAGCACTGCGCGGTCCTTGTCACAACCCAGAATTATTAACGTTTTTGCTTGTGTAGTGTCACTTTCCCATCTAGAAAGCAAGCTCCCCACACACAGAACTCATGTGGCACTTTTGTGTAGCTGGAGCCCTGGTGCCCAGCATGTGCACCCCCTAAGTGAATACACTTAACCTTTGTTAGTTCCCATTCTATTGCTTACATTATGTTCCGATAAGCTAAAGACTGTACCAGGACATATTTATACTGAGTAATAAAAACATACTCTAACTTTTTTTTTTTTTTTTTTTTTTTGAGACGGAGTCTTGCTCTGTCGCCCAGGCTGGAGGGCAGTGACACCATATTGACTCACTGCAACCTCCACCTCCCAGGTTCAAGCGATTCTCCTGCCTCAGCCTCCCAAGTAGCTGGGACTATAGGTGCATGCCACCATCCCTGGCTAATTTTTGTATTTTAAGTAGAGACAGGGTTTCACCATGTTGGCCAGGCTGGTCTCGAAACTCCTGACCTCAAGTGATCCACCTGCCTCAGCTTTCCAAAGTGCTGGGACTGCAGGTGTGAGCCACCGCACCTGGCCAAACATACTCTAGTACTTTTTTTGGCTTATATCTCAAGTGATACAGACATTTGGACAACCAGATGTACATCAATAAGGAAAAGATGCTTACCATTTTCCAAATGCTCCCCCTTGCCAACAGAGATAGGTGTTTCCAGGTGGCTGTCATGGTGATAGAAGCTGTTTTCTCGTCTTTTCATTTTATCTGTGGAATAGCAAAGTGATGACTCAGAAGGCAGAGAACATTCATGGTCTGGAGAGGATCTTTGAAAAGCCTGATGTGGCGCCACCATCTGGTGTCTCTAGAATAAAAGTTGTAACCGCGTGGTTCATGGTATCTTCGGGACAAGCCCGCGTGCCGGCTGGGACCCAGCATGACATGGGGGCTCGCCCACTCTGGGATTTCCTTAACCAGGGACCACTGTCATGCCTCGTGCACTGTGAACTTGTCATCCCCGTGGCTTGGAAGCCCTCCTCAGAAAGACATCCCCTTTCAGAGCCTGAGCAGCCACAGCATTTCAGGGGACCACATAAAAAATGACCAAGAAGGCCAGACACGGTGGCTCACACCTGTAATCCTAGCACTTCAGGAGGAGGATGGAGGAAGAAGGATCGCTTGAAGCCAGGAGTTCAAGACCAGCCTGGGCAACATAACAAGACCTCGCCTCTACAAAAAAATAAACAATTAGCCAGGTGTAGTGGTATACTCCTGTAGTCCCAGCTTCTCGGGAGGCTGAGGTGGGAGGATCGATTGCTTGAGCCCAGGAGGTTGAGGCTGCAGTAAGCCATGATCACGCCACTGCCCTGCAGCTTGGATGATAGAGACCCTGTCTAGAAAATAAAAAGAGACCAAGAAATAGGAAGATTTTCCTCCTAGAATTGCTCAGGAGAACACTGGGATTTCCTCTGGAAAAGACTAGACACTTATATCTGGGGGAATCCATCCCATTGTGGCAAAAAGAAGGTAAAGGACCCAGTGAATCAGAGTTTGTTTGAAGCCTGGTGCGGTGGCTCACACCTGTAATCCCAGCACTTTGGGAGGCTGAGGCGGGCAGATCACTTGAGGCCAACACGGCAAAACCCTGTCTCTTCTAAAAATACAAAAATTAGCCAGGCGTGGTGGTACGTGCCTGTAATCCCAGCTACTCAGGAGAATCGCTTTAACCTGGGAGGTGGAGTTTGCAGTAAGCAGAGATGGTGCCACTGCACTCCAGCTTGGGTGACAGAACAAGACTCTGTCTCAAAAACACAAAAACAAAAAAAACAGAGTTCGTTGTTAGACAGAGCCCAGTAGAGCCAAAACAAAACTCCTTCCTGGCAGAGGCATCAGGATAAATGTCAGCCCTTAACAGGGGCTGCCACAGACCCCACCGTTATCCATATTTACCTACAGCCCAGCACTGCTGTGATGAGGCTCAGGGAAAACAACAGGGTCCCTGAAGTCTCCAACAAGCTCTTTCCTACCCACCCTGTCTCTGTCTCCAAAATTTTCTCTTTCCACGCACCCGATCCTACCCTCTCACTTTTCTGCCTCTTTCTCGTGTATTTGGTCTCTCCTCCCTCTTTACATCCATCTCTCCTTCGCTCTTCCCTCCCTTTCCATTTCCTGCATTATTTCCCACCTTCTCCAATTTAAGAGGGTTATCCACTTCTGACTTGGCCCCATCATAGATGCAGAAGCTTCCACAGAGGGTCAGCTCGTAGATCCCTGGGGACTCGGGGGCTGCCCTAAGGGCTGTGTTTCTACTGAGCCTTTAGAATACCAAGTACCCTTTAAAAATTCACTTGCAAACTACCCACCCAGTATCGTTGCAGACTGTTCTTTAGAAGTTTTAGAGGTCTCTGCGTGCTCACTTCCAACTTATTTCTGTGTGTGCCAGTCACACGCTCAACAATTCTTTGGCTCACAATGTATCCCCAGTAATTGGCTTTCTCGCCACTGAGGTTAGTTTTAACATGCCAGTTGATAGTTATAAAACAGCAGTTCTGGAAATCCCATCGAAGGATTGCTCTGTATTAACACATCATCAAAATAGTATATTGCAAAGTCAACATACGATTATAACTGTTGACCTATCAAATACTGAAAGATTTTGAAACCTCAGTGGGAGCCAAATGCCATTTTATTAAATTGGGATACAGGAAAGGAAGAGTGTTGCAAATGTTGCAGTGGTGTTAGTTTGAGATGTTAGTGGGTTTTGCCAATATTTTCTCTAACAAAATAATGTAATATATCTATGTCACATTAGAATATTGCATGTTTATTCTATAGATACCTACACTCACATATATACATACACACAGTGCATACATGTGAAGTGTGGCCACAGAGTTGACATGGGACAATCTACTGTGGCTCCTATCTAATGGCCGTAGAGCAATTTCAATGAGGTTCCTGCAACCTCTGGAGCAATGGCCCCATTACTCAATTAAGACAGAGGCTCCCAAAGCAGCTGCAACACCCATCTGAAAATGTTAAGTTATGGTATATAAAAATTTATATCATGACTCATATATTCAACAACCGTTTTACAATGTAAGTCAATAAACTTTTATTGAGCAGTGTGGCAGATACAGGGTAGGGGATGAAGGATGAATGCACAGTCCCCTGTCCTCAGAGAGTCATAACAATATGTTACTGTGCCCTTCTCTTGGAAATGAGTGACTCTGCCCAAATGTGGAAAAATATTTAAGTGAGTTCAAAACTAATACGGCTGTTGGCTCTGAATACAGAATCAACAAACCTCTGCCCAAAGAGAAATCAGATCCGCTGTCTTTCTGATCTAACTCAGCAAAGCCAAGTTCTCAAAGTTTGAATTCCTCCTGCATAAGCACCCTCAAATGCACTTCTTGCCTCTGACATTGCACTCATCCCAAATATCACTTCCTGATGGCATGACCTGTGCTTTCTGAGTGTGTTGACGGGTCAGACCACTGAGGAGTCCTGCGTGGCTCTCTCTGTCCAGACCAAGCTGGCTGGTCAGGATGAACGGCCATGTCTATATGTACAAGGCTGGTGGCTTATGTGAGCTAGACTTACACAGCTGTTTTAGGATGTTCAAAAAGATCAAAGAGCAGGAAATCATAAAACAAAATTAAGTAGATAGAGAAAAGAACCAACAAGAAAAAAAAATTCTAATTGACAAGCAAAGTGGTTACAGTGAAAACCTCGAAGCCCTGGGTAAATGCGAGAGACAAAGGAATCCAACACAGGGCTCGTGAATGGGAAAGTTACTTGGAAGAGGGAAGAGTTGTACCCAGAAGGCAGTGTAGAGAGGCAAAGGAACTTTTTTAAAAATGAAAGTGTAGGCAGGGCGCGTTGGCTCAAGCCTGTAATCCCAGCACTTTGGGAGGATGAGATGGGTGGATCACCTGAGGTCAGGAGTTTGAGACCAGCCTGGCCAATATGGTGAAACCCCATCTCTACTAAAAATACCAAAATTAGCCAGGCGTGGTGGCATGTGCCTGTAATCTCAGCTACTCGGGAGGCTGAGGCAGGAGAATCACTTGAACCCAGGAGGCAGAGGTTACAGTGAGCCAAGATCACGCCATTGCACTCCAGCCTGGGTGACAGAGCAAGACTCCATCTCACACACACACACACACAAAAGTAGTTAGGCGAAGAGTTTGAGAGGTGTTGACTTCTGTCTAAACGCCACTCCAGAGATGAGAATCAAAGAAATGGAAGAGGAAATGTATTGAGATCACGGCTGGGGATGTGCAAGAACTGAAGACGAGAGTGACATGCACAGAAGTGAATCCACACCTCATACATCATATTGAAACTACAGCGATCAAGGAGGAAGAAGAAATCTTAAAAGCCACCCGAGAAAAGACAGGCGCCCTGGAAGGAACAACAGTCTGACAGCAGGTGCCAGAGGGAATGGAATAGTATCTTAAAGTGCTGAGAGCGGCCGCAGCCGTGGCTGTTTAGTTCAGCTATTAGCATTCCAGGGAACAGACTGTGGGGAGCGCTACTTCCTCCTTCTCCAGAGTCTCCCACCATTGACAGCGGTCATTTCTCAGACTCCCGGCTCCCGCCCGGGGCCTGTGTGTCTCAATGAGTGGCTCCATCTTGCTCCATTTTTACAAAAGTGAGAAACCTGAGAGGCAGCCCATAGACAGAACCTCCCCAAGTCCTGTCACTTTGTTTTTTTTTTTTTTTTCCTTTTTTGTAGAGATGGGATCTCACTATGCTGGTCTCGAACTTCTGGCCTCAAGGGATCCTCCTGCCTTGGCCTCCCTAAGTGATGGGATTACAGGCGTGAGCCACCATACCCAGCCCATGTCCTTTGTCTTAAATTCCCACATGTCCATCCCTGTGGGCACTGCTCCGGCTCAGGCCTGTTGCAGGAGCCGCCTGGCTCGCCTTGCTCCCTACCACCTCACCAATACCAAAGTCACTCTTTTCAGACCGCTAACAGGGGCTCCCTTTACTGCTTCCTACTCAAAGCTCTCCCAGCTCACCCTTCAGGCAATGTGCTCCCCCTGTTGCCCCCTGCCCATGCCTGCCTGGGATCCCCAGTGTTCCAAGCCAGGGGTCTACAAACCAGGGCTCACCGGCCGCACTGTTTGGATACCCCCTCTGCCCAGTCCCTGGCTGTGGGGTCATTCCCAGCTGTGCCACATGATCGCCTTCAGCAAAAGCCTGCAGGTAACTCTGGGTGCCACACTTCTGTGTGAGAATCGCATCCAGTCTGCTCTACCCCTCTGTATAAGTTGATCCTTTAGAAAGGCATAGGAAGTCCAGGCAAGGACAAAGCCTCTTTCCTGTGGCCCTGCGTGTTGTTCCAGTCCTTCCCGGAGCCCTTGTTCTTCCGTGCATCCCCCATACCACAGCCCACACCACCCCTCCCCACATGCCTTCCTGGTGGGCACCAGAGCTTCCCCTTCCATTCTCCACAGTCTCTTTCATGCCACACCCTGGTGGGTGCTAGGCAGGACATAGGCTGGGTCCAGGTTCCCCCTCTCAAGCGGCATGAGGCCCGTGCCTGTCCACAAAGGACCCCCAGCCCCACCAGGGATGAGAATCCAGGGCTGAGGTGCAGAGCCACGTGGAGGCCAGAGAGCTGTGCTCCTGGGTGTGAGGAGATATAACCATGTCTTTTATTTTCTGTTTCCTGATGCTTTGACATCTGGGGCCTGCCAACCCTGAAGGGATGGCCCCTCCCAGGACTATTTCCTAGAGAGAATAAAGAACTCACCCCCAGTGTGCTCCTCAAATGTGAGCCAAACAATCCAGAGGCCACACCCCTGGCCACACCCCCATCCTTCCAGCCACCCCCACCTCCCCGCGGTGCCCCAGGGCGAGTACCAGGCAACTAGAGACAGGCCCAACACCCCAAAGCCTGCAGAAATTAATCAAACAGGCCAATCCCTGGCCTGTCTACCCTGCCTTGCCCAGTCCTTCCCATGGAACCACAGTAGAGGCTCTTGTCCATGTTTTATTCCTGCTGCCTCTGCCTCCTGCCCAGTCCTGTGCTTCCTGGCACGACCCCCCATGGCACACTCCCTTGTCTTGGGAACTGTGAGTAACAAACCATCTTTTCAAGGGCAGCTGCCTCCTGATCTGTTGGTCCTGCTGTTCCTCACATTTTCTCTTAACGTGTATTTTAAAACAGAGGGTAAAGAAGAAAGTGGTCAGGACTCTTGGGAAGATTAGAGACAAGAACATGGGGCCTATTTGCCAGGATGGGTGGGTTCTAAGGGAGGGGAACAGATGGGTCATGCGTTACATCAAGGCAGGTGGTCAGCAGCTACCTCCTGCCCTGCCACGCCCCACCTACCCACCCTCGGCCTGCCCGTGGACTGCACTTCCTCCTCAGGTTGGAAAATAAGGCAGACTCTTCCAGGCTCTCTTCTAAAGGAGAGCACACCAATAAATCAAACACCAAAGTATGCCTTCTTCTCATTTTATTCTAACGCAAGCATCCTGGAGTCTTCTGTACCTTCTATCTACGCACCCTGCACTCCAGCCCTCTCTCTGTAAGGCTATGTAACACATGGCCTTGTCTGAACCAAAACTGCCTCCCAGAGGCTGGATGGAATGCTGGCTGCAGGGTCTGGGTCCTGAGGCAGATTGATGGGTGAACCCATCTCAAAATGAGATCCTGCTTGGCTTTGAGTCATGAAGCCCCCTGAAAGTAATCCAGGACTGTCGGCCACTCTACAGAGTGGGTGCAGCCACATTCCACACCAGGAAGACCAAAGGCAGAGAGGCTGCCACATCTCTCAGAGCCACATAGCAAAGAGTGATTCACTCTGCTTCATGCAGTCCATGGAGACTCACAGAGGAGAGGACACCTGAAGGAGAAGTGAGGATCTGGCAGGCAGAGGAGAGGAGAGGAAGGGCTTTCTGGACAGAAGGGACAGGCTGTGCAAGGGGACAGAGGAGAGTGGGAAATCGGTGGCACATGAGGTGCAGCATTGTGGGGTTGATAGCAATTGAAACCGGAGGTCCAAAGACCAGCATGTTTCCAGTTTTGCCCCCGGCCTCCAGGGCCCACCACAGGGCCTCGTGCAGATGAAGGATTCAATAAAGATTTCCTGATGAATGAATGAGTTCAAGACACAGCCATGGACAGAGACGTGGGACCCTGAATGCCAGACCAACAGCAGTTTGCCTTCTGCTCAGAGTGGGCTAACTGGGCTCCAGGCAGAAAAGGACACCTAATTAGACCTTCTTGCTTCTACAGAGATCATGCCAGGATAGCCAGGGGTGTTTCTGGCTAAGCCGGATGAGCTGGTTAAGCCATGCTCTTGAAATAAATAGCTTGTACTGTTTGTCCCCCAAGGACAAAACGTGCTTCATGGAGCCTGTCTCATTATTCCTTGCAACATACATATGCAAAGCATTAGCGGGCAGATTTCCCAGCTCCAGCTTGTTTAGAGAGTGAAGATTTTTGTCAAGGTCACACAGCACATGAGGGGTGAAACTGAAAGCAGCAATGACCCTCAGCCCCTTGTCCTAACCATGTTCTTCTCTGATGCTTTTCCCCCTTGCTTCAGCCAGGGGCCAAGGCTGACTTACCAAACCATGACTCAGCTCCTATCTGCGGGTTAGGCCCAGGACAGGGTCTCCTCCTCCAGGCTGGGATGCTGGCTCCCCACAGCGGACTGTAACTTGCTTACTACAGTGTGGCTCTGTCCTGCAGTGATTGTCACCTCTGGGGGCCAGGCAAGATTCAAGCCCCTGAGGGGAGAAGGAGATGACTCATGTATGCCTGAAAGAAAGCAGGAAGGAGGTAGAAACTGGACCCAAATGGAAGAGCCTGGCCTAGCCCCTTGGGAAGTAACCAGAAAGCTTCCTCACGCAGCAGACCCGCTTGACCTCCAGAAGGCTCCAGCATGCTTATACGATTCCCAGTTCTCATTCCGGCACCAGAAAGCCGGCCTCTCCGCTCCATTCCACAGTTTTAACAAATACTGAGTGAGCTCTCATACGTGCCAGGCACTGCACTGGCCACCATGCACATGGCAATTTCCACATCCACAATAGCATGGGCTCTGTGTTAAACACGTTAGAAGTCAAGAGATACAGTGGTAGACATGACAGACACAGCCCTGCCCTCGTGAGTTTACAGTCTGAAATCGTTGTATTTCAGAGAGTCAGGGCAATATAGTTTTGGAAAGACTACAAATCCTAGTCAGAGAGACCTGGATTCAAGACACGGGCCTAGCTTCTCACCAACTGGTTACTAAACAATGTGAAAATGGAAGTTTGGACTGACGTCAATATGCAGAGATACCATGTGCCCAAGACAATACCTGACCCCAAACCATCAAACCAAAACCCCTTACCCGTGGGTATGGATGTAAAAAAGCTGGGCTTTGGTGATTAAAATATTTCTTTGGAGAGAGCCACTGGTGTGGCTCATTCCAGCCCTGCCAATGAGGAGATGGTACCTCCCACCCATCTTGGGCCTAGAAGAGGGGTTACATGGAGACCTCAAAAGGGACTTCATACCATACACGTACCCAGATGTTTAGGCAGCATAGTGGTTGGGTACCTGGCTCACAGCTGAGAAATCCAGACGGAAAGAGATTGGCCCTTTGTTGGCTGGGGCTGCCATGACAGAAAGCCATAGAGTTCTTAAACAAAAGAACTCTATTTCTCATAGTACTGGAGGCTGGAAGTCCCAGATCAAGATCCAACAGGGCTTGGTTTCTGGCGAGGGTGCTCTTCCTGGCTCTCAGACAGCTGCTGTGTCCTCCCATGGCCTTTCCTCTGAGCACTCTTGGAGAAAGAGTGAAGGAGAGTTCTCGGTGTCCCTTCTCATAAGGATACTAATCCTACGGATCAGGGCCCCACCCTTATGCCTCATTTAACCCTAATTACCTTGTTATAGGCCCTGTTTCCAAATTCAGTCACACTGGGGATTAAGGTTCAACATATGAATGGGGGGCAGGGGGACAATTCAGTCTATAGCAGGCAACCTAGCTACTTTGACTGCAGAGGAAGAGAGGTAGCTGGACCAGAATCGGCCTGCACTTTCAGAATGTGTCAGGGTAGAGACAGTGGGGGGCCGTGTATGAGAGAGAGCTGATGTGGGGTGGCTTAGGTCCTGTCCAAGGGGACTGTGTGGTGAGGAGACAATAGGAGAATACCAGCTGTGATCCACCAGCTTCCCTGGAGCTGAAGAAGGAGTACTAACCGCAAGTAGAGAAAAGCCCATCTTCTACATCAGCCTGCAGGAGAGAGATGTCAGCAGATAACAGGGTGATGGATGTGTATCTCCAGGCCACCTATGAACGTGCTCTAGGAGGCAAAGTCAGCTCTGAGTACTTGCAAGGCCCAGAGAACAATCATATTTGATAGTCACATCAGTACCTGCCAAGAAGGAACCTTCCTGGTCCCCTTTCCCCTCCACCTGCCCCCAGCCCATGGAAGACAAAGAATTCCCAGGTGGGGAAAGCTCTAACAGGCTTACTGCGGACTCTTCCCCCAGGCAATCTTCCTCCTGAAGCCAGAAGAGACAGAATAGATTCAACTTTAAACGAAATTC
Source organism: Pan troglodytes (assembly GCF_028858775.2). Lineage (NCBI taxonomy): Eukaryota > Metazoa > Chordata > Mammalia > Primates > Hominidae > Pan > Pan troglodytes. The sequence goes on along the minus strand of NC_072414.2, from coordinate 91,812,465 downwards.
AGAGTTGTATTATGCCATGAAACTGGATAGTTTTATTACTGAATCGAGACCGTATTTTGCAACTTAAGTTGACTTGAGAAAGTTGACTGGGAAACTATTTTTATTACCTTGGAGAGACCAAAAAAATTCATGGACCAAAACTTTCATCCAGGGTCAGGGGAAGAACCAGCCCCAAGAATAGATTTATAGAGACAGTGAAGAGGTGGCAAGAACATGCTTCATGGGGACTCCCCCGACCTGGAATTTGTGTGTGTTCAATGCCACAGGTACACATGCTACATGGTTTGCCATCTTAAAATAGGGATAATATAACTTGCCATGGAATATTGCTCTGAACATTAAACTACATATGTTAATGTCTGCAAGACACCTAGGGCAGCACCTGGCACTCAGTAGGTCCAAAGACATGGTAGCCAGTGTGATTGTTGTTCGTGATAGTGTAGCAAGAGCATTAAGAAGTACCTAGAGGTTAGAAGTCTCTGCAACTCCGAGCTTGCTTTGTGTCTTCTCCCTCCAAAGTTGACTCTTATGTTAAGGTCAGTTTCTAGTACTATGGAATTCCAAGGAAGTTCCAAACTGCAAGGAAATCTGACCTCTCTCTCTCCCCCAAGCCCAATACAACATTTGAATTTTATGTGGAAATCTTAAACCTCTCCTTCTCATTTGGTCTCACTTGGAGCTTTGAAAATATAAGATATGCCATATATGGTTTCTCCCCAGACTCATGCCGAACACTAGTCACTGTTTTCCAGAAACCTCAGCATCTGCTCAGCTATCTAGCCCCTGGGATCACTGCGAAATTGGACTAATACCAAGGACCGGTTACCACAGTACGTCATCTACTCATGAATACTGTTAAGTGAGCTTGGTTTCAAGAAACCTTAAACCTTCAGTGCATAACTCAATTCAGTCTTTTCTTGGCATTCCAGAACATGATTAATGGTGACGCCATGCCACAAATAAGTTATACATGGCTCAGAACTCTAATTCACAATTGATTAGTCCATGAACAATAGCCCTGAGTAACGTAGTGTTAATGGCCAGCCCCGGTGGTCTGTTCCTACCAGAAACCCATTACTAAGTCCACCCTGTGTTTTACAGCATCCCTACTGGAGCCCAATATCTGCTTATGGGGGCAACTGCTTTGTTTAATGGTTGCTAGCCACGTGCAATTAGCTAGAGTAGAACAGACACTTTAGAGGTTACTGCTTCAGCCTCCTAGTGAGAGGATGGGAAATATGATTTTTTAAAAAGTCAGTTTGCCTTCAAGTGGATCATATTCCCACAGACTGGGAAATAGATGCCTTCACATTGTGCTTGGGATGAGGGCAGGGAGAAAAGGCAACCTGTAACCAGTGATTTCCAAAGGCAGCAGGGGTCACTGGCTGCATGGGCAGGAAGTGAAACTCTTACAGGCCTGCCAGGTGGAATGGAAGGATGTCTGAAACTGTAGGGAAGGAAGATACATCAGACAGTGAGAGGGAATGAATGTGAAGACAGGAGGGACAGGTGGCAATGAAATGTGAATCCACATGAAGAAATAAACAGCACTGATAAAGGTAACTACATAGGTAGATATAAAAGACAGTACAACTGGAATTTTTGTAACTCCTTTTCTCATATTTGTTTTAAAATAGGAGAAAACTATATGAAACAAGCCTCTGTCAATGGACACATAATGTATAGAAATGTAATTTATAGTAAAAGCATAAAAGAAATACACTGTGACCTATATGAGAAAAAAAATCAAGAAACAATCCCACTTAATATCAAGAAACAATCCCACTTAATAATATCTATCAAAAAATAGAAATAATTAAGGAGGGCAAAGATCTATACACTGAAAACTATAAAACATTGATGAAAGAAATTGAGGAAGACTTCAATAAGTGAAAAGATATCCTGTGTTCCTGGATTGGAATAAATAATATTGTTAAAATGTTCATACTACCCAAAGTGACCTATGGATTCAATGCAACTCCCATCAAAATTCCAATGACATTTTTCACAGAAATAGGAAACAATTCTAAAACTCATATGGAACCATAAAAGACCCAAATAGCCCAAGCAGTCTTGAGCAAAAAGAACAAAGCCAGAGGCATCACACTACCTGACTTCAAAATATACTACAAAGGTATAGTAATCAAAAGAGCATGGCACTGGCCCCAAAACAGACATATAAATCAAGGAAACAGAATAGAGAGCCCCAAAATAAATCTACACATTTGCAATTGATTTTTTCCACAATGATGGCAAAAATACATGATGAGGGGAAAGACAGTGTAAATTAAATGGTGCTGGGAAAACTGGATAGCCACATATGGAAGATTGAAATTAGATCCTTATCTCACACCATATACAAAAATAAAATGCATTAAAAACTTGAATGTAAGACCTGAAAATGTTAAACTATTAGAGGAGAACATAGGGGGAAGTTTGATGACATTGGTCTGGGCAATTATTTTTTGGATATGACCCAAAAAGCACAGGCAAAAAAAGCAAAAATACACATATGGGATTATATCAAACTAAAAAGTTTCTACACAGTAAAGAAAACAACCAACCACATAAAGAGACAATTTACAGGAGAAAATATTTGCAAACCATACATCTGATAATGGTTTAAATCAAAAATATCTGAAGAACTCAAGCAACTCAATAGCAAGAAAACAAATAACCTTATTTGTTTTTAGTGAACAAAGGACCTGAATACACATTTCTCAAAAGGAGACATACAAATGGCCAACAGATATATGAAAAAATTCGCAACATCACTAAACGTTAGAGAAATGCAAATTAAAACCACAGTGAGATCTCACACTTGTTAGAATAGCTATTATCAAAAAGATGAAAAATAACAAGTGTTGGTAATGTGGAGAAAATGAAACCCTTGTACATAGTTGGTGGGAATGTAAATCAGTACAACCATTACAGAAAACAGTATGAAGCCTTCTTAAAAATAGAACTACCATATGACCCAACAATCCTACCACTGGATATATATACAAAGGAAATCGATATGTCAAAGAGATATCTGCACTTCCATGTGCACAGCAGCATTATTCACAAAGACCATGATACAGAAACAACCCAAGTGTCCATCAACAGATGAATAAAGTAAATGTGGCTGTGTATACACAATGGAATACTATTTAACCTTAAAAAGAAGGAAATTCTGTCATTTGCAAAAACATGGATGAACCTGGAAGATATGTTAAGTGAAATAAGCCAAACACAGAAAGACAAATACCACATGATCTCACATATGAAATCTAGGCCGGGTGCTGTGGCTCACGCCTGTAATCCCAGCACTTTGGGAGGCCAAGGAGGGCAGATCACTTGAAGTCAGGAGTTCGAGACCAGCCTGGCCAACATGGTGAAACCCTGTCTCTACTAAAAATACAAAAATTAGCCAGGTGTGGTGGTAAGCACCTGTACTCCCGGCTATTAGGGAGGCTGAGGCAGGAGAATTGCTTAAACCTGGGAGGCAGAGATTGCAGTGAGCCAAGATCGTGCCACTGCACTCCAGCCTGGGTGACAGAGCATGACCCTGTCTCAAAAAAAAAAAAAAAAAAAAAAAAACAAACAAACAAACACTAAAACAGTTGAACTCATAGAAGCTGAGAATATAATGGTGCTTGCCAGGGGCTGGGGTATGGGGTGTTGGGGAGATGTTGGTCAAAGCATGCAAAATTCAGATATACATTAGGAATAAGTTCAAGAGATCTGTTGTACAGCATGGTGACTATAGTTAACAATGTACTGTATATTCAAAAATCACTAAGAACATAGATTTTAAGTGTTTTCACCACAAAAAAATACATGAGGTAATGCATGTTAATTAGCTAAATTTAGCCATTCTACAACGTGTATATATTTCAAATCATGTTATATGCCATAAATATTTATAGTTTTCAACATAAAATATTAATTCATTTTTAAGAAGTCCTATTGGCCGGGCACGGTGGCTCGCTCCTGCAATCCCAACACTTTGGGAGGCCGAGGTGGGTAGATCATGAGGTCAGGAGTTCAAGACCAGCCTGGCCAAAATGGTGAAACCCCATCTCTACTAAAAATACAAAAATTAGCCAGGTGTGGTAGTGGGCGCTACTTGCGAGGCTGAGGCAAAGAATTGCTTGGACCCAGGAGGTGAAGTTTGCAGTGAGCCAAGATCATGCCACTGCACTCCAGCCTGGGCGACAGAGCAAGACTCCGTCTTAAAAAAAAAAAAAAAAATTCCTATTACAGTAGATATCAAAGGAAAGAGATTTAAAAGAAACTACCACAGCAATGAGAAAAAATCTATACCCCAATATCATGAAACTCTGTATCATCTATAGACACCCTGCATTTCACTATTACATGAGAGAGAAACTTTGGTGTTAAAAAAAAGAAAGAAACGTCTAACCTTACATAGCCTGGCAGAAGTTGAAGAGGTAAGGTTTGCCAAGTCATTACGATAGAGATGGGAAATAGAGGAAGAGATACTTGTGGTGGAAAGTAAAAATAAATTGAGGAAGGAAAACCTGGGCTTGAAGCTCAGTCATCCCTTTTTTAAGGCATTTATACCTTAGAGAAGGTACTTAACTACACTATCTGCCAATTTCATCATCTATAAAATGAGAATAAATATACCTAACTTTCAGGTTGTTTTAAGAATTACCTATAATGGGCCAGGTGTGGTGGCTTACGCCTGTAATACCAACACTTTGGGAAGCTGAGGCAGGCGGGTCACTTGAGGTCAGTTTGAGACCAGCCTGGCCAACATGGTGAAACCCTGGCTCTATTAAAAATACAAAAATTAGCCAGGCACGGTGGTGGGAGCCTGTAATCTCAGCTACTTGGGAGGCTGAGGCATGAGAATTGCTTGAACCCGGGAGGCAGAGGTTACAGTGAGCTGAGATTGTGCCACTGCACTCCAGCCTGGGCGACAGAGCAAGACCAAAAAAAAAAGAAAATTATATATATATATATATATATATATATATATATATATATATAATGACTAGTTGATATAATACATTATTTTTAAAAAGAGCATGAAGATGGAGGAGGGAACAAAGCTATATAGTAACAAAGTTTTTGTATACTATTAAAATTAAGCTGATATTATTACATACTGGATTACTATAAATCAAGACATTAATGGTAAACTACCAGGGCAACCACTAAGAAAATGACTCAAAAATATATTGTTAAAGAAAAAACAAGGGAATTGAGATTGTACATAGAAAATATCTTTTTAACAGAAAAGGCAGTAATGATGGAATTGAACAAAAAGATATAAGACTTAATAGAAAACCAAACAGCAGAATGGCATACATAAATTCTACCCTATCAGTAATTAAATTAAATATAAATTTATTAAACTCTCCAATTAAAAGGCATAGATTGTCAGAATGGATTTAAAATAAAAACATGATCCGACTGTTATCTATGAGAGACTCACTTTAGATTCAAAGACGCATATAGGTTGAAAGAATTAATAAAAGGATAGCAAAAGATATGCCACACAAACAGTAACCAAAGGAGAGTTGGAGTGGCTATAATAATTTCAGACAAAATTGACTTTCAGTCAAAAATTGTTACTAGAGACAAGGAAATAATTTTATAATGATAAAAGGGTCAATCCATCAAGACAATCTAACAATTACAAACTTATAAAATAGAACAGTTGAACAATGTCATCAATCTACTATAGTTAACAGATATTTATAGAACTCCACCCAACAATATCAGAATACACATTCTTCTCAAGTGCATAGGGAACATTATCCATATGCTAGGCCATAAAACAAGTCTCAGTAAATTAAAAGGATTCAAATCATACAAAGCATGTTCTCCAACTATAATGGAATTAGAAATCTATAATAGAGAGAAATTTGGGAAATGCATAAATATGTGAAATTAAACAACATACTCCTAAATAACCAATGAATCAAAGGAGAAAGTGTTAGGGAAATTAGAACATACTTTGAGATAAATGAAAATGAAGACACATTCCAAAACTTATTGAATGCACTTAGAACGGTGCTCAAAGAGATATTTTTAGCTACACATGCTTTCACATCAAAAAAAGTAAATAACCTACCCTTCAACATTAAGAAACTGGACATGAAGTACAGACTAAACTGAAAGCAAGCATAAGAAATTGAATAATAAAAATAAGTGTGGAAATAGAAAAATGAGAGAAAAAAATTCAATGACCATAAAAATTCTTTTAAAAAAATCAACACAAATGACAAACTATTAGCTATGTTGCCCAAAAAATAAAAGAAGACTCAAAGTATTAAAACCAGAAATGAAGATGATATTACTACCAAACTTACAGAAGTAAAAAGGATATAAGGGAATATTATGAACTGAATGCCAAAAAATTAGATAATCTAGATGAAGTTGACAAATTTTTAGAAAGATAAAAATTGCCAAAACTACTTCAAGAAAAAATAGAAAATATGAATCAATTATGACAAGTAAAGAGATCGAGTCAGTAATCAAAACACTTTCAACACACACAGAAAAAGGCTAGGACCAAATGGCTTCACTAGTGAGTTCTACCAAACTATTTATGAGCTAACTAATCTTTGACCAAATTACCCAAAAATAGAAAATAAGGGAACATTTTTCAACTCATTATATGAGGCCGATATTACCTTGACGCCAAAATCAGACAAAGTCATTAAAAGAAAACTATGGGTCAATATTCCTCATGAGGCTGGGCACAGTGACTCATGCCTGTAATCCCAGCACTTTGGGAGGCCAAGGCAGGAAGATTGCTTGAGGTCAGGAGTTTGAGACAAGCCTGGGCAACACAGCAAGACACCATCGCTATAAAAAATTTTTTTTAATTAGCCAGGTGTAGTGGTACATGTCTGTAGTCCTAGCTATTCTAGAGGCTGAGGTGGGAGGATCCCTTGAGCCCAGGAGTTCAAGGCTGCAGTGAGCTATGATTGTGCCACTGCACTCCAGCCTGCATTACAGAATGAGACCCTGTCTCAAAAAAAAAAGAAAAAAGAAAAAAAGAAAAATATCCCTATGAGTATAGATTCAAAAGTCCTCAACAAAATAGTAGCAAACAGAATATAGCAGTATATTAAAAGAATTATGCACTATGACCAAGTGGGATTTATCCTGGGAATGCAACCTTGGTTCAACATATGAAAAATCAACCAATGTAATTGCTTTAGTTTCCTATGGCTGCTGTAACAAGTTACCATAAATCTGGTGACACAAACTAGATAGCATCTTTAAAACTCTGTTTCTATCATTACATCATCTTCTCTGATTCTGATTTTCCTGTATCTTTTCTATAAGTACTCTTGTGATTGCATTAGTTCCACCCAGATAATCCAAGAAAATCTCCCCACCTCAAGAACCTTAACCTAACATCTACAGGTTACTTTTACCACATAAGATAATATATTTATGGTTCTGAAGATTAGGACTTGGGCCTCTTTGAGTTGTCATTATTCTGCATACCACATATTAATCAGATAATGTTAATTTAATAATATCAGATACCAATAGAAGTGAGAGAACTAAATATTAACAAAAAAAGGGGGGAAAGCATAATCGTCAACAGATTCAGAAAAAGTACTTGACAAAATACCACACTTTCATGATAAAAACACAACACACTAGGAACAGAAGCGAAGTTTTAGAGTAACGTCAGCAAGATGACTGACTGGAGACCCTCGCACTCATCCACCCACAAAGGCAGCCAAAACAACAAGCAAACAACCACTTTTTGATGAAAATAACTAAAGGAGGGCACCAAAGTACATCAAAGGAGTAGCAGAAACCCTGTAGAGCAAAGAAACCCACTATTGCCACATGGAGAAAGGAAGGAACACAGGTCACCTCTGCCACCCCATTCCCCAGTTGGCATCAACTAAAAACTAGGAGGGACTATTTCCTACAGAGAAAAGGTAAGAACTTCAGCAGCCTCCATTACCACCTTGGACACCTGTAGTTCTCACAGGCACTAAGGCCAGCCTAGGGAGTTGCCTGGAGTTTACACAGCTGTGCTCCCCCAAGAGAAGGAGTCAACATTGTGTCCTACTCCAGTGGCCTACATGGCTACTGTGCTATGACATCTTGGAACCAGAATCACTGCTGGAGTGTGTCCTGCTCCAGGAGTGAGTGATCACAGCACCCTCAGCACCTTTCCATCCCTGAGGCTTTGACACCACTGAGCCATCCCTGCCTGGTGGTCTGCCATCCCTGAGAAGAGCTGCTGCTACACCCTACCCCATGGGGCCATGCTACTGTAGAACTACTTCATCTACCACTCCCAGTTGCTACTGTGCCCTGCCCTTCCAGGCCTGAGCTGAAGTGGCACACTGCCTCCTGGGGAAATACTACATTGGCTGTCTAGAGCATCCATACTCTCCAGGCCAGAACTGAAGTGGCACCCTGCACTCCAGCAAATGGCGCCCTGACTGCCCAGAGCAGCCACACTCCCCAGGCCTCAGCTGAAATGGTGCATCACCTCCTGTGTAATTAATGCCTTGGCCAAGCTAAGCAGTGGCACATCCCAGGGATGAACTGACATGGTCCCCTGTGTCCCAGGGAAATAGGGCAGTGGCTAAACCTGCGACACCCCATCCTACTGGGCAAATAACTGTAGTACCTTGCTTCTCTGGAACTGGACTCACCCCTAGAGTCTGAGCTGCTGAGACATTTCACTCACAAGGAATAGTGTCATTGTTGTACTACTCCCTGCCTCCCCCTCCCCAACTGGCACTGTGGACCCAAGTGAAAGCTGAACTCTGCTAATCTGAGGTCCTTGTTGCAGCCTCACCTTGCCTAACAGAGCCTCCCATTTCCCACCATCCCGGGGTCCAGAGTCATGACTACATGGTGTTTCATTCCCCCTACGCCTGAGTTGCCATTGTACCCTATTGGCTCTGGTTCCTGAATTGCAGCTGTACCCTGATGCCCAGGCCCACACCTCCAGAGCTCCCCTTCTTCTACGAAGCTAGGCCAGTGCTATTCCCTAACCCCTAGAGTCGGAGTCACAGCTACAACCCGGCCGCCTGGGTTCAAGCTGCTGGGAGTTGCCTCAGATTATAGACTCTGGCTCTGTGGGCAGTCTGCATGCAACCCTTCCTTCAGAGATCGAACCTGTACCCCAAGACCCAGGTGCCACAGTTCGTTCTCAAGACCCTGAGTCCAGGGCCCAAGCTCCACATTTGCTCTTGTCACCTGTGACCTGGAACCCTGCGCTGCTGCAGCTGCTTGTGGGCTGTGTCAGAACATCAAAAGGGGTCCTCTCAGCTAGTCTTCTCGTTGTGAGGAAAAGAAAAACAGGAGGACCCCAAAAGCTGTTGCCACCTGGGATCCTAACAACCTACACTGCCACTGCTGCTGCCACATATTGCTATAGCCTAGGCTACTGAGGCACCCAGTCATTGCTGATGTTGATCGTAGCTGAAGCAGCTGCATGGAGGTTATACTACTGTGTCTACTCAGATGGTGAGTAGAACCACCATATTCTTCCCAACTGGTATACTAAGACTTTCCCTACAAAAACCACTCTGTAAAGTTTGGAAAAGGTAATCATTCCATCAGATGTGCAGACATCAATGCAGGAACACAAGAAACATGAAAAAGCCAGAAAAGGCCAGACATGGTGGCTCATGCCTGTAATCCCAACAAACACATTGAGAGGCTGAGGCAGGAGGATTACTTGAGTCCAGGAGTTTGAATATGTTCCCCATAACTTCCTATGTTACCCACCCTGGGTAACATAGGAAGACCCTATCGCTACAAAAAAAATGTAAAATAAAAAAATTACTCAGGCATGGTGGCACATGCCTGAGATCACAGCCACTCAGAAAGCTGAGGTGGGAGGATTGCTTGAGCCTGAGAGGTTAAGGCTGAAGTGAGCCATGATCATGCACTGCACTCTAGCCTGGGTGACAATGGGACACTGCCCCACTCCCCTCCTCCCCACAAAAAAGGAAGAAGAAAAAGCCAGGAAACATGATACCACCAAAGGAACATAATAATTCTCAGGCAACTGACCTTCCCCCCTCCCCAGAAAGGGAAGTTTACAAATTGCCTAAAAAGGAATTCAAAATAGTGACCTTAAGAAAACTCAGATATAAGAGAATACAGATAGACAATTCAATGAAATTAGGAAAACAGTTCATTATCTGAATGAGAAATTCAACAAAAGAGATATCATAAAAATTTAATCAAACCTTGGAGCTAAAAAATTTAGTTAACGAAATAAAACATACAATAGAAAGCTTAAACAGCAAACTAGATCAAGGAGAAGAACAAATCTTTGAACTTGAAGATGAGTCTTTTAAAATTAGTCAGAGGAGGGAAAAAGAATGAAAAAGAGTGAAGACAGCTTATAGGACCTGTGGGATGCCATTAAGAGAACAAATATTTGCATTATGAAAGTTCCAGAAGGAGAAGAGACAAAGATAGAGAAAGAAAGCTTATATAATAAATTGCTGAAAACTTCATAAGCCTTGGAAGATACATGGATATTCAGATACACAAAGCTCAACTTTTCCCAAATAGATTCGACCCAAAGAAGTCCACTGTAAGACACGCTATAATTAAACTATCAAAAGTCAATGACAACATTTTAAAAGCAGTAGCAGAAAAATGTCAAGTCACATAAGGGAATGCCAATTAGACCAACAGTGGATTTCTCAGCACACACCTTGTAGGGCAGGAGAGAATGGAATGACATATTCGAAGTGCTGAAAAGAAACTGCTAACTATACTGCTATACTCAGCAAAGCTGTCCTTCAGAAATAAATGAGAAATAATCTTTCACAGACAAACAAAAGTTGAAGGAATTTATTACCACTAGACCTTCCTTACAAGAGATGTTTAAGGGAGTTCTTTAAGTGGAAATAAAAGGACACTAATAACTAACATGGAAACATACAAAAGTATAAAATTCACTGGTAAAGGTAAATATATAGTCAACTCTAGAATATTCTAATATTGTTATATAAAGTATAGTTCTATAAAGTATATATAGATACAGATAGTATAAAGGTTAAAGACCAAAACAGTCAAAGAAAAAAAAGCTATATTAAGAGATACATAATATAAAATGATGTAAATTGCAACATCAAAAATATAAATGAGGGAGGGCAAAAGTCTGATGTTTTTGTATGTGACTGAAGTTAAGTTGTTTTCAGTATGAAATAGTCTATCGTTTCATGTAAGCCTTATGATAACCACAAAGAAAAAAAATTATAGCAGATACACAAAGTAAAGAGAAAGAAATAATAATAGTACTACAGAAACTCATCAAATCAAAGATGAACAAGAGAGAAAGGAACAAAGGATCTACAAAACAACCAGAAAACAATTAACAAAGTGGCAGTAGTAAGTCCTTACCCATCAATAATTACTTTGAATGTAAGTGGATTAAATTCTTTAATCAAAAGACAGAGTGGCTAAATGGATTTTTTTTAATAATAAGGTTAAAGATATGCTGCCTACAAGAGACCCACACTAGCCTTAGGGACAAACTGACTGAAAATGAAGGGTTAAAAGATATTTCATGCAAATGATAACCAAAAGAAAGCAGTGTGGCTATAATCACAGCAGATAAAATAGACTTCAAGTCAAGAACTGCCACAAGAAAAACAGAAGGTTATTATTTAATGTAAAGAACTCAATTCATCACAAGGACATAATTGTACACATATATGCACCTAACATTGGATTACCTAACTATATAAAGCAAATATTAATAGACATGGAGGGAGAAACAGGTAGCAATACAATAGGGGACTACTTACTCAATATCCCACTTTCAACAATAGATCAATTAGATAAAAAATTAATAAGGAAATACTGAAATTGAACTGCACTTTAGACATAATGGACCTAACACACATATATAGAACTTTCCATTCAATAGCAGCAAAATACACATTCTTCTGTGGTGCGCATGAAATATTCTTCAGGATAGACATACCATAGTCCACAAAATAAGTCTTAAATTTAAGAAGACAAATTTTATCAAGTATTATTTCCAAACAATGATATAAAACTAGGAATCAATAAGAGCAGGAACTTTGGAAAATTCCTAAGTATGTGGAAATTGAACATGGTCCTGGATAACCAATGGGCCACAGAAAAAAAAAATCAAAAGGGAATTTTAAAAATATTTTGAGAAAAATAGCAATTGAAACACAACATACCAAAACCTATGGGATGCAGCAAAAAGCAGGTCTAAGAGAGAAATTTATAGCAATAAATGCTTACATTAAAACAGAAGAAAAGCTGAGTGTGGTGACTCACATCTGTAATCCTGGTAATTTAGGAGCCCAAGGTGGGTGAATCACTTGAGGTCAGGAGTTCGAGACCAGCTGGACAACATGGTGAAACCACATCTCTACTAAAAATGCAAAAATTAGCAGGATGTGGTGGTGCACATCTGCAATCCCAGCTACTCAGAAGTCTGAGGCAGGAGAATCACTTGAACCCAGGAGGCAGAAGTTGCAGTGAGCCAAGATCACGCCACTACACTCCAGCCTGGGTGACAGAGTGAGAGAATCCATTAAAAAAAAAAGAGAGAGAAAAGAAAGATTCCAACTAAACACTAAACATTTAGCCTAATATTATGCCCCAAGGAACTAGAGAAAGAACAGATTAAACCCAAAGTTAGCAGAAGGCAGGAAATAATAATCTGAGCAGAAATAAGCCAAATAGAGAACAGAAAAACCATAGGGAAAAATTCAATAATAAGAGTAGGCTGGGCACAGTGGCTCATGCCCATAATCCCAGCACTCTGGGAGACCTAGGAGGGTGGATCACTTGAGGTCAGGAGTTCGAGATCAGTCTGGCCAACATGGTGAAACCCCGTCTCTACTACAAATACAAAAATTAGCTGGGTGTAGTGGCACATGCCTGTAGTCCCAGTTACTTGGGAGCCTGAGTCAGCAGGATTGCTTGAACCCAGAAGGTGGAGGTTGCAGTAAAAAAAGATCACACCACTGCACTCCAGCCTGGGCAACAGAGTGAGACTCCCCCTCAAAATAATAATAATAATAATAATAATAATAATAGGAGTTGGTTTTTGAAAAAAAAAAAAAACCCTTAGCTAGACTAAGTAAAAAGGTGAATAGACTCAAATACATTAAGAAATGAAATTGGAGCTATTACAGCAGAGATTGAAGTGGTAATTTAAAGTCTCCCAACAAAGAAAAGCCCAGGACCAAATGGCTTTACAGATGAATTCTACCAAACTTTCAAAGAATTAATATCAACGCTTCCTAAACACTTCCAAAAAATAGAACTGGGAGAAATACTCCCTAACACATTGTATAAGACCAACATCACCTTGATACCTAAGCCAGACTAAGACACCACAAGAAAAGAAAACTACAAACCAATCTCTGATAAACATTGATGTGAAAATCCACAATAAAATTTGAGGAGCAAATTGAGTTCAATAACACATCAAAAATATTGCACATCATGATCAAGTGTCATGCAAGGCTGTTTTAACTTATGCAAACCAATCAGTGTTATACATCACATTAACAGACTGAAAGACAAAAACCACATGATCATATCAATTGATGCACAAAAATCACTCAACAAAGTTCAACGTTATTTCATAATAAAGAAAACTCTTAACAGTTTAAGTATAGAAGGAAAGTTCTTCAAGATAATAAAAGCTAGTCATCAAAAAGACACAGCTAACATCATAAACAATGGGGAGAAACAAAGCTTTTTCCTCTCAGATCTGGTACAGGGCAAGGAAGCCCACTCTCACCACTTCTTTTCAGCATAGTACTGGAAGTTCTATCAAGAGCAATTAGACAAGAAAAAAATAATAAAAAGATACCCAAATCAAAAAGGAAGAAGTAAACTTATCTCTATTTGAAGATGGCATAATCTTATATGTAGAAAATGCCAAAGAGTCCACCAAAAAAAACCCTGTTAGATCTAATAAATGAATTATGTAAAGTTACAAAATATAAAATCAATATACAAAAATCTGTGCCATTTCTATATGCAAATAATGGTCAAATTGAAAAAGAAATCAAGAAAACAATCCTAATTACAGAAGCATAAAAAAATACTTAGGAATAAATTTAACCAAGGAAGTGAAAGACCTGTATACTGAAACTATAAAACACAGATGAAAGATATTGAAGAGGACACAAATAAGTGAATATATTCTATGCTTATGAATTGGAAGAATTGATGTTTTTATAATGTCCGTACTGCCTACAGCAATATATAGATTCAATGCAATCCATACCAAAACCCCAATGATATTCTTCATAGAAATAGCAAAAAGAATCCCAAAACTCACATGGAACCACAAAAGACTCCAAACAGCCAAATTAATTTTGAGAAAAAAAAAGTTGGAGGCATCACACTTCCCAATTCAAAATTGTATTACGAAGCTATAGTAATCAAACACTATGGTACTGGCATAAAACCAGACATACTGACCGGTGGAATAGAATAGAGTACAGGAATAAATCCAGTCATAATTAGTGAACTAATTTTCAACAAGGGCACCAAGAAAGACAATGAGGAAAGGATGGTCTCTTCAATAAATGGTCCTGGGAAAACTGATTTCCACATGCAGAAGAATAAAACTGGACTGTTACCCTACACTGGACTCTTATCCATTTTGAGTTGATTTTTGTGTAGGATAAAAGAAAAGACCTAAACCTAAGACCTGGAACTCTAAAACTCCTAGAAGGGTAAAGCTCTTTGACATTGGCCTCGGCAATGATTTCTTAGATATCACATCAAAAGCTCAGGCTACAAAAACAAAAATAAATAAATGGGACTGCATCAAACTAAAAAGCTTCTGCCCAGCAAAGAAAATAATCAACAAAATGAAAAGGCAACCTACAGATTAGAAAAATCCATGTATCAGATAAGGGGTTAATATCCAAGATGTATAAAGAACTCATGCAACTCAATAGCAAGAAAACATATAACCCAATTTAAAAATGGGCAAAGGACTTGAACAGACATTTCTCCAAAGAGACATACAAATGGCCAACAGTACATGAAAAGGAGTTCAACAACACCAATCAGAGAAGTGTAAATGAAACCACTATGAGATGCCATCTCACACCTGTTAGGATGGCTATTATTAAAAAATACAAGAGATAACAAGTGCCAGTGAGAGTGTGCAGAAAAGAGAACCCTTTGTACCCCTTGTATCAACTCTGTTGGTGGGAATGTAGATTGGTATAGCCATTAGGAAAAACAGTATGGAAGTTTCAGAAAATTAAAAAATAGACCTACCATATGGCCCAGCAATCCCTCTTCTGGGTACATACCCAACAGAAATGAAATGACCACCTCATAAAAATATTGCACTCCCATGTTTAATGCAGAATTAGTCACAATAACCAAGATATGGAAACAATCTAGGTGTCCATCAATGGACAAATGAATAAGGAAGCTGTGGTATATATACAATGGAATATTTTATTCAGCCTTAAAAAAGAGGAACTCCTGCCATTTGTCCCTGCATGGATGGACCTGGAGGACATTACACTAAGTGAATTAAGTCAGACACAAAACATATTGCATAGTCTCACTTACATGTGGAATCTTTTTTAAAAGGTCAAATGTATGGAGAATAAAACAGTGGTTACCAAGACCAGAGTTATGGGGCAGGGGAATGGGAAGATGTAGGTCAAAGGACACTGAGTATCCCTAATTGATTTGCAGATTCAATCTAATTCCTAACGAAATTCCAACTGCCTTTTTTTTTTTTTTTGCGCAGAAATATAAAAGCTAATTCTAAAATTCAGGCTAGGCATGGTGGCTCATGCCTGTAATCCCAGCAGTTTGGGAGGCTGAGGTGGGAAGATCACTTGAAGTCAGTTCAAGACCTGCCTGGGCAACAAAGAGAGATCCCCCCTCAACCCATGTATATAAAAATAAATATAATAAAATTAGCCAGTGCAGTGGCATGCACCTGTAATCACAGCTCCTCAGGAGGCTGGGGTGGGAGCCCAAGAGATTGACTCTACAGTAAGCGATGATTGCACCACTACACTCCAGCCTGGGCAACAAAGGAAAAAAAAATCCTAAAATTCATATGGATATGTAAGTGGCCCAAAATAGCCAAAACAATCTTGAAAAAGAGAAACAAGGTGGGAGGACTTGTACTTCCCAGTGTCAGTGGGGTTATGTTACAGTAATCAACACAGTGTGGTTCAGGCATAAGGATACATATATAGATGAATGGCATAAAATTAAGAGTCCAGAAATAAACCTGCACATCTATGGTCAATTAATTTTTGACAAGAGTGGCAAGATCATTAAGTAGGAGCAAGAATACTGTTTTCAACATGTTGTGCTGGAACAGCTGGACATCCACATGCAAAAGAATGAATTAGAGCCTTACCTTATACCGTATACAAAAAATTAACTCAAAATGGAAAAAAGACTTAAATGTAAGAACCAAAGTAATAAAACTCCTTGAAAATACAGGTACCTTTTCATGACCTTTGATTAAATAATGGTTTATTGGCTATTATACCAGAAGCACAAGCAACCAAAGAAAAAATTAATCTATTGGACTTCATAAAACTTGAAGACTTTTCACTTCAAAAGATACTTTTCTCCCATTTTAACTTTCTTGATAGTATTTGCAAGACATATTTCTGATAAGGTTCTAACATCGAAAACATCTAAAGAACCCTCACAACAATAAAAAGACAACCACATTTAAAAAATGGGTAAAGGATTTAAATAGAATTTCTTCAATGCAGATTTTAAAATGACAAGTAGAGGAAATGCTAATCATTAGTCACCAGGGAAAAACAAATCAAAACTACAATAACATATCACTTCACACACACTAGGATGCTTATAATAATGAGAGTACAAGGCCGGGCACGGTGGCTCGTGCCTGTAATCCTAGCACTTTGGGAGGCCGAGGCCAGCGGATCACGTGAGGTCAGGAGTTCAAGACCAGCCTGACCAACATGGTGAAACTCCGTCTCTACAAAAAAAAATACAAAAAAAAAAAAAATTAGCCAGGTGTGGTGGCGTGCACCTGTAATCCCAGCTACTCGGGAGAATGAGGCAATTGCTTGAACCCAGGAGGCAGAGGTTGTAGTGAGCCGAGATTGCGCCATTGCACTCCAGCCTGTGTGACAGACTGAGACCTTGTCTCAAAATAATAATGAGAGAATGAAAGAAAGAAAATAATGTGAATGAACCTTAAAATGTTAAGAGTGAAAGAAACCAGTCACAAAGACCATATGTTTTATGCTTCCATTTATATGAAATATACAGAACAGGCAAATCTATAGAGACAGAAGATTAGTTGTTGCCTAGTAGTAGGGTATAGAATTGGGTGCTAATAAGGATGGAGTTTCCTTTTAGGGGTGGCTAAAATGCTATAAAATTGACTGTGGTAATGGTGGTATAAATTTGAATATGCTAAAAACCACTGAATTGTACACTCTGAATGGGTGAATAGTATGGTATGTAAATTATATTTCAATAAAGCTGTTAAGAAATAAAATAAATTTAGTGGCACATGCCTACAGTCCTAGCTACTTAAGAGGCTGAGGCAAAAGGACTGCTTGAGCCCAGGAATTCTGGGCTGCAGTGATCCATGATCACATCCGTGAATAGCTACTGCAACCCAGCCTTGGGAACATAGCAAGACCCTGTCTCAAATAAATAAATAAATAAATAAATAAAATTGGCATAATTTTTTAAGAAGAGCTGTGGTTCCTCAAAATAGCTACTTTGGAAAGCAGTGTACCTAGCATATTAGTAAGGATATAACAGGCTTTGCTGCAGGAACAAATAAACCCACATCTCAGTGACTCATATCACACCCAGTGCTGGCTGACTAGCTCTCCTGGGCAATTTCTCTGAGTGGTGACTTTGGGATCCAAGCTTCATCTTGTGACATTGCCATGTAAATATATACCCACTGAGGTCACTGTGGAAAGGCAAGAGAGAATGGATGATGGTTCAAGGGAGGTTATAGCTGGCTTCAAAGTTGTACACCTTACTTCCTCCTGCACCACAATGGCCAAACTATGGTCATATAGCTCCAATTTAATTGCAAGTCGTGCTGGAAAAGTCTTCCAATGTGCCCAGGGAGAGGAAAGTGAAATATGATTTGGTGAGCCCATGGCATTGTCTCTGTCCCAAATCACCCATGAAGGAAGGTCGAGGGTAGAGGGGAGAGACAAAGAAAAAGAAAAAAGAAACCAGCTACTGCTCAAACTTGTAGAGATCCTCTTTGGCAAATATTTTCATATGCAGTTGAAAAGAATAAATCTTCCTAACTCATGATTTTGTTTTTTGGGCTATTGACACCTTCAGGACTCACTCATTAGGTCCACTGCCTGCCAGTTACATTCCCTGCACTCCCCACACTCTTGGCGTATCTCAGTCACTCCTCATATTGCAGGTTATCTGTTTTATATCTGTATCTAGGACCCAATGTACTCATTTCTTTACCCCAACTGGTAGCAAAAGCCCAGCACATACTAGATGGCCAAGACAAGTTTTGGGACCACAACATATGTAATCTAGTTGAGAAACACTAGGCAAACACCTCAAGAGCAAGCACAGGGTTTTATTCTGGCAACTTTGCAGTGTTCAGCACACCATAGGGATCATTTGACTGATTCTTCTCTGGCCCAACCAAAGCTAAGCAGCTGCCAAGCAGGTATGGTCATTCATCCATCCATCATTTGAGGATCAACTTTCTGCCAGGCACTGAGCTAGGTGCTGTAGATTTTAGCTTGGCCATCTCTAAATCGGAGAGCTAATGAAGATGCTGAGCCTTCACCACACAAAGAGATCCTCTGGTGTCATTTGGGAAGAGGGAGGTTGCCCTGGAGCAGTCACCACGTCTCAGAGTCTGTTCTTAGAAGGCAAAGGGGAAGAGTTCTGCTCTAGACCTAGCCAACAGTTGGTGCCGTTGGTGTGGATGGGAGCAGAGGGAGGGGCTGGCCCTGTGATCATAGTTTTGCCCATGCTTTAGTGATGAATACTGCGTATCCCTTCTCTGCAGCTGACATTCACTTCTTTAGGGCTTTAACTGCTCCTTTTCCTTCAGGGGCAGAGTCAACCAGTTGCTCAGTTCATGGTGTGCTAGCACAATTTCTCCATGTGAAGTCCTGCTCCTACTGTGCTTTACTTATTCCTCTTTATCCCAATTCTCCACTCCCACCTTTGCACATTCAACCCTTCTGTTGCATTTAATGTTTATCTTTCTTTTTCTCCGCACACTTGAGAAACCTGACAAGTTGACGGATAGGTATGTATTTTCAGGTTCCTAGAAATGATGCGGTGTTAGAGATTTTGTCCTGCTTCTTTTCTCACTCACACTATTTTTAAGGCTGTAGCCACGGTGATGGGTGTCCACCCTGTTTGTGGCTGTGGGTCATCCATGTGACCATCTCATTTTACTCACCCATTCCCCAGTGATGGATGCCAGCCTCTAACTCCACTGTCCCCAAACAATACTGTGACAAATCACTTCTCGGTCGCTTTGTGTGCAAGTCTTTGGGACATATGCCCAGGAACAAAATGTCTAGCACTTGAATGATACGGGTATCAATGTCACTAAGCAGAGCGAGATCCCCCTCTACAATGGCTGTACTCAGCTACCTGTCAGCCAACCACATATGGAATATCTCAACCTTCACCATCCCTGTGGCTGGCACAGGCTCAGAGAGAGGCCAGTGCAGCTCAAGGTCTAGAGTTATCAAGGAAAAGCCATTGTTCTGAGGTCCATCTCCTGAAAGGCGGCCTCTCCTGAGTGTCATCCTGTCTCATCTTTTCCTCACCCCGGGTCCTCCCTGGTGGATATGGTTCTCCTCCTCATCCCCCAAACTTCTCATGCCCCAGCATGGGCCACCCCACCACAGACTTGGCATCTGGGGTGGGTGGACAGGAAGGGGGGTGGACTGGCCTACCCAAGTGGCAGAGCACTGGCCTTGGCAATTTGGTGCAGGAAGACAGGATCCAGGAGGGAGATGAGCTCTCACCCCGGATAAGCGTTCAGAAGCGGCATTCAAGTTCCCCCCTCCCAGTTTTTCATCCGATGCTCACCACACCCCCTGGGTAACCGGGATGTGTAAAGTTGAAGAACCCCCACTCCCAAGTGAGGTGATTTGCCTCAAGGAGAGGCTGAGTTGAGGCCAGAACCTCCTTGGCTTTTTGGACATTCAGGACCCAGTGGTACAGGGGTGGGGGTGGGCCGCTTGCTCCCCAGAGAAGAGAGGGAGGAAGAGAGAAAGGGGAAGAGGAGCCAGGCCAGCAACTGCAGATAAACAAGGATATTCCCAGGGCTCGGCCCCAGGGCACTTGAAAGCCAGCAGCTCAGGCAGAGGCTGTGATGGGTCCCCCAGCAGAGCTTCAGTGAAACACCGCGGTGTCACCAGTCATTTGTCTCCCTCGCACAGGCCCACTCATCTACTCTTGGCTTGGAATGAACTGGTTCCCCAGAGGAGAGGCTATCTGGCTAATTGTGCACAAACACATAGAACTTGCTGCAGTCAAGACCTGCACGCTGACCCCACCACGCCGGCCAGTCCAGGGTCATGTGGCCGCCTCTTCACCTCCAGCAAATGAAGCTGGTACAGCTGTTGGCAGAGCCAGAAGGGGTACTTTCTAGGCACATACCTGCCCCTAGGATGGGAGGCCTTTGTATACATTTTTATTGTAGATGGGGTCTGAGACAATTTTTCTGTCCCTACTCTGGTGTCCATGGACTGTCACACCACCACTTCTGCTTTCAGGCAGAAAACCACCTCCCAGCAGGCTCCCAGTGAGGACTCTCGCCTGACCTGGAAACCCCTGGCTCCTCTCTCTGCTGCCATCTGTCTCAGGGAGAGTTGGGCTGGAGGAGGGAGTGGAGCAGTGGGGACAGGAAGTCCCTCGCTAGACCCAGCAAAACAGGGACCCTTGGCTTGGGTGGGCAGCTTTCTGCAGCCCCCTTTGTTTCCACCTGGAAACGTTGATTTCCCCAGTTGGACACTCAGAATCTCAAATGACATCAAGGCCACGAACAAATCTCTCCTCCTCTGCAGGGCATTCTTTTCACATGCCCTCAGAGCATGACTGAGCTTGGAGGAATTCTGAGCCATGGTTGGTTTGCTGCAAATGGGCATCGTCAGGTGTTCCTGTAGCCAGGGAAACAGGAAATGGGGACAGAGGAGAGGGGATGCCAGTAGAGCTTTGAGTCCTCGGGTTCCAAGAGGGGAGAAGATGGATGTGGCATGCGTGTCTAGGGCCCAGGCTGAAGGCCCTGAACGGCAGAGGAGACCAGGGCTACAGGGTCACGTCATGGAGCAGAAGGCCTGTGCACCAGAACGCACCATGAGGCCACCATCTGGGGGTAAACAGGGGCAGCTGAACCTCATCATGCCTAGGGTTTCTGGTCACCTCCTACCTATGCAGAGCTGTGGACAATAAGCTGGACCAGCAGTTACCACCCGAAAAGCAAGAGGAGAGCTCACCACAGTCATGCCTTGCCAGCCCCTCTTCCTGACCCCAACATTAGAACAGCAAGTGCCAGGAAGCAGGAGAGTCATGTGCAACTGCCCCTACCCCACTCTCCATCTATGAAAACACCAGGTTTAGCCTGCACTAGGTGGAGAAGGAAAGAGAGATTGATGTTTCAAAATGAGCTATCAGAGGACTTCTATTTACAGCAATATGAGAAACTAGGTAACCTGAAAGGCACACCCACTGCAATATGCTCAGAATTGCTTGGTGCAATAGAACAGACTCTAAATGCAGAGTTAGTTCAATAGAAAGTAAAGGCCAAAAGATGAACTGGGAACCAACAATTAGGTATACAACTTCATGATCTCCCCACCCACCAGGGCTGGCATCCTCTCACTAACTCAGGGGCTTGGGTTGGTTTTGTTTTGCTTTTTGAGACAGAGTCTCACTCTGCCACCCAGGTTGGAGTGCAGTGGCACGATCTCAGCTCACTGCAACCTCCACCTCCCGGGTTCAAGTGATTCTCATGCTTCAGCCTCCCGAGTAGCTGGGATTACAGATGTGCATCACTATGCCTGGCTAGTTTTTGTATTTATTTTTAGTAGAAATGGGGTTTTGCCATGTTGACCAGGCTGGTCTTGAACTCCTGGCCTCATGTGATCCACCCAACTTGGCCTCCCAAAGTGCCAGGATTACAGGCGTGTGCCACCGTCCCTGGCCTAGGGACTTGGGTTTTAATGCTGTGAGGAATTGGAGAGGAAACCTTGGACCTGCCCCGCAACACTCATAAATGAGGGGTCCTTCAAGGGCAGGATGCACTCTCAGTAATCATCATCTAGAGAAAGTTCCCCCACTGGCAGTTATGTCAGGGATATTAGACTTGGCCTGGGCTCTGAGTAGGGAAAATGATTCTCCTATGAATTTGTCATCACAGGCCCATACTCATGTGATGGGATTAGGCTGTATATGACATGCATGGGCCAGAAAATCCCCAGGTCAAAACATGGGTATGCAAAGCAGTCCTGGGCTGGTGATAACGCCAAGCACCTGGCTGAAGCAAACCCAAAAGCACTCTGGAGGCACCCACTCTCATGTAAGGTACAGAATATTCCAATAGATGAAGTCCCCATTAAGACCAGCTCACAATCCCAAATTACAAAACACTGGCAACTCCAAGTCAATAAACTTCAGGGATGGAAAGATAGTAGAATGATCAAAACAGAGCCTACAAGATAAATTGGCTTAAAATTACTAAAGACCTAAAATGAGAAATAAAAACAGAAAAAAAGAATCAAGATACATGAAAAAATAGGTAAATTTTAAAAAGTATTTCCAGAAAGTAAAATTTTTAAAATATAATTATTGAAATAATAGAAATATCTCTGCAGACGGGTTACCACTGATTCTCAAAGTTTATCACACCTGAGGATCCCCTGGAGGGCTTGTTAAACACAGACTGCAGGGCCACCTCCAGAGTTTCTGGGGCAGGGCCTGAGAATTTGCATTTATAAGAAGTACCCAGGTGAAGCTGCACTGATGATCTGGGGACAACGGGTTAGGCTGATTAACTCTGGCCAAAGACAAAATTCTGACTGACCAAAGTAGTTGACAAGTTAGTGAATAAAGTTGGGTATTTTAATAGATCTCCTATCCAGGGGAAAGGAGTTTCAATCAGCACACAGTTGAAAGCAGTAACTGAGAAAAATAAAACCATGTCCACGTGCACGTTTCAAATACACTGTCAGGATTTTCAATAGTCTAAGTAGTCTGTATCTTGTCCAAGGTTACAAGAGACAAAGAACATTATATATTGAGAAGAGATTCAATACAGCAAGAATATGTAGTTATAAACATTTAGCACTTAACAGAATATGCAAAGCAGAAAGGGAGCGAATTGGAGGGAAAAGTAGTTCTACAATAATCGTCGGAGACCTCAGTCCCCCACTTTCAATAATGGAAAGAACAACCAGACAGAAGATAAGAAAGGAAATGAGAGGACTTGAACAACACAGCAAGCCAAGTAGACCTGACACACACCACCAGGCCCCCAGTGCATTTCAGCTGAGGCCTCTGGACACGAGGCCCACGACAGGTGTGTTCGTGGGCCCACGACTGCTGTGACAAATTACCACAAACTTGCTGGCTTCCAACAACACACGTTTATGATCTTACAGTCCTGGAGGTCGAAAGAGTAAACAGAGGTCTCACTGAGCTAAAATCAAGCTGCTGGCCGGGCTGCGTTTCTTTCCGGAGGTTCGTTGGGAGAACCCAGTCCCTTACCTTTTCCAGCTGCTAGGCAGAGGCCGCCCTGTTCTGTGGCCCGTCCTCCATCCTCAAAGCCAGAAAAACCGGGCTGAGACCTCCTGGTGCTGTCGGCCTTCTCTGTTCTCTCTCTTTCTTCCTCTCGCCTCTCTTCCTTATAAGCACAGGTGATTGCATTGGGCCCACCTGGGTGACCCAGGCTAATCTCCTTACCCATTAAGCTCCCCATCCTCAGCCTTTTCTTCTGTCAGATGGAGAATATAATCCCCTAGTTTTAGGGAATTTTGAGGAATAAATCGGATTACTAAACTGTGAGTTCCTTGAGTCAATAAAGATTAACTGAGCACTTATTGTGTGTAAGGCAACTTTCCTAAGTGCTAGGGATACGACAGTGAACAAAACACACAAAAATGCGTGTTTCTGTCTGTGTGTGCAATTAATCTACCTTAATTCCATCCGCAACTGTAATTCCCTTTTGCCATGTAAGGGGGCAAATTCACAGGCTCTGGGGAGTAGGATGTGGACACCCTTGGGGCGTTTATTCTGCCTTCCACAGTGGAGGACTGCAGACGCTGTGGGCGAAATGTTTGGAGCTGGTGCCATTAAAACCCTCTGCAGTTCCCGCTCAAGGTGCAACTCTCAAGTACTGGCACCTGGGTTTGCGGCCATGTGAGGCTCTGAGCAGCACGGGCCTTGGGGACACTGAAGATATCAGAGGCCCTAGAGGTATGTGTGGCTTCCCAGGTTAAAGCTGGCACGGAGAGAGAAGAGCGTGGCAAGTCAGGCAAACCCGGTGAACTCCCTTTGTCAGCTTTCCTTCCGTCTGCCACAAGGAAGGCCTGTGCCAGAACCCAGGGCCTTCTGGGCTGAGAGGCCGCAGCCTGCATTGGAAGGCCACTGAGTCACGGACGTGGGAAGATGACCATCGGTGTCCGAGACGCGAGTATAAAGCCAGGCGCTGCCACTCACCAAGCTGCGCGATCTCGGGCGAGCAGCGCTTCGCCAGGCTCGGCCCACGGCGACGCCACAGTGCCTCCTGCCGGCCGGACGCCCTCACTCCTGCGCCCCGCCCACACTCCTGCGCCCCGCCCACACTCCTGCGCTCCGCCCACACTCCTGCGCTCCGCCCTCACTCGTGCGCTCCGCCCTCACTCGTGCGCTCCGCCCTCACTCCTGCGCTCCGCCCTCACCCGTGCGCCCCGCCCTCACTCCTGCGCCCCGCCCTCACTCCTGCGCCCCGCCCTCACTCCTGCGCCCCGCCCTCACGCCTGCGCCCCGCCCTCACCCGTGCGCCCCGCCCTCACCCGTGCGCCCCGCCCTCACTCCAGCGCCCCGCCCTCACTCCTGCGCCCCGCCCTCACTCCTGCGCCCCGCCCTCACTCCTGCGCCCCGCCCTCACCCGTGCGCCCCGCCCTCACTCCTGCGCCCCGCCCTCACTCCAGCGCCCCGCCCTCACTCCTGCGCCCCGCCCTCACTCCTGCGCCCCGCCCTCACTCCTGCGCCCCGCCCTCACCCGTGCGCCCCGCCCTCACTCCTGCGCCCCGCCCTCACCCGTGCGCCCCGCCCTCACCCGTGCGCCCCGCCCTCACTCCTGCGCCCCGCCCTCACCCGTGCGCCCCGCCCTCACTCCTGCGCCCCGCCCTCACCCGTGCGCCCCGCCCTCACCCGTGCGCCCCGCCCTCACTCCTGCGCCCCGCCCTCACTCCTGCGCCCCGCCCTCACTCCTGCGCCCCGCCCTCACTCCTGCGCCCCGCCCTCACTCCTGCGCCCCGCCCTGACTCGTGCGCCCCGCCCTGACTCGTGCGCCCCGCCCTCACTCCTGCGCCCCGCCCTCACTCCTGCGCCCCGCCCTCACTCCTGCGCCCCGCCCACACTCCTGCGCCCCGCCCTCACTCCTGCGCCCCGCCCTCACTCCTGCGCCCCGCCCACACTCCTGCGCTCCGCCCTCACTCCTGCGCTCCGCCCTCACTCCAGCGCCCCGCCCTCACTCCTGCGCCCCGCCCTCACTCCTGCGCCCCGCCCTCACTCCTGCGCCCCGCCCTCACTCCTGCGCCCCGCCCACACTCCTGCGCTCCGCCCTCACTCCTGCGCTCCGCCCTCACTCCTGCACTCCGCCCGGCAGTGCGGCCCGCACCCGCCCCCTCCCGAGCACCTTGGCGCGCACTTAGCCAGTACCTGGGCGTGCACCTCGGCGTTCAACGCGGCCTTTGCGGCGGCTCTCACCTTGGACCTGAGGCTTCCCGCTTCGTTCTAGAGTGAAGGCCGGAAGAGCCCAGACAGGAAGGTGTCAGCTGTGTCCCACACCCAGGTGGCCTGTGCTGTCCCTTAAGTACAGCAGCAACAATGTCACCTGGGGAGGAAAGCTTCATGGAGCTCAACAGATTTGCAGGGGTGAAAGATGGAGGGAGGAGAGGAGTTGGAGTCCTATCCTAGTTTTTATCTGGATAACTCCTGAGCCAAGCACAGCTTTGTGAGCCTCTAGAGACCCCCTAACCTACTTGCATCAACTGGACATAAAGAGGGGAGCCCAATAGCAACTGCATCCATTCTAAAACCAAAAGCTACTGTTATTCGCCAGGCATGGTAGTAAGTGTCCTATGAGTGTTAATTCATCCATCAAACATTCTTTGAGCTTCCCCTCTGAGCCAGATCGTGTCCAGGTGTCTGGGATGCAGAGGTAACGAACGTGAACACACAGGCATACACACACATTCCTATCCCCTCTACTTCGTCGGCGCTGTTGTTTGACATAGGAATTACTACCATCTAAAACATTATATATTTTACTTTATTTTTCTTATATTGTTGTCTGCTACCACACATGTATGCCTGTGCACATCCACACCAACCCACACACACTCACACACAGACACCTTTTTTGTGTGTTTTGTTCACTTTTGTATCCCTAGCACTTAGGAAAGTTGCCTTACACACAGTAAGTGCTCAGTCTTTATCAGCTCAAGGAACTCACGATTTGGTAATCTGATGTATTCCTCAAAATTCCCTAAAACTAGGGGATTATATTGTTCATTTGACAGAAGAAAAGGCTGAGGATGGGGAGTGGCCTGCATGGACTGATTCAGCTCTGAGCAGTGGAGATGGGAGGCAGACCCAGGTCGGCTGATCCTAAATCCTGTCCTCTGAGTGTCCCCCATAAGCTAATTACTGGAGAAAGCAGAAAGAAACCACTATTATCAGCATTGCTTTTCATTTTATTAATCTGAAGAGTGAACATAGTGAAAGCAGGCAGCTACATGTTAGCTGTAGACGGTAGACCACATCTGTTCAAGAATCCCTCCCAGATCATTACATATAAAAATGGCAAATAAAATAATTTTAGCTTTATTTATTTATTTAAAGTTCTACTGAGATAGCAATAAAATAAGGAAAACAATGAGAGGGCAGAAATTCCATTGGAATCAAAATCCTGTATGAGTGAGCTGAATTTTGTCCTGAAGGCTTCTGCTGGTTTCCAGTAGCCTAGAGCCACAGTTACACTGAACTGTGCTGGGTACAAATGACCCAAGTAAGAGGGGAGCTGGGCTGGAGGAAGAGTTCTGACCAGACACCCCTGCATGAAGTCAGAAATCCCAGAACTCAATACCTTCAGTGGGTGAGCACAGAAGCAAAGAAATAAAACATTCCCCTAACACATTCCTAACCATCTGTCCCTATTTGACTAGGAAGAGGGCAAGAATCCACACTTTTTGGGAAAATTGAAGCCCCCTCGCAAATAGAAAGTTTTGGGTTTGGTGTTTTTTGTTTGTTTGTTTTTTGAGATAGAGTCTCACTGTGTCGCCCAGGCTGGAGTGCAGTGGCGCGATCTCGGCTCACTGCAAGCTCCGCCTCCCGGGTTCACACCATTCTCCTGCCTCAGCCTCCCGAGTAGCTGGGACTACAGGTGCCCACCACCACGCCCGGCTAATTTTTTTGTATTTTTAGTAGAGACAGGGTTTCACCGTGTTAGCCAGGAAGGTCTCAGTCTCCTGACCTCGTGATCTGCCCGCCTCAGCCTCCCAAAGTGCTGGGATTATAGATGTAAGCCACCGTGCCCGGCCTGGGTTTGTTTGTTTTCTGAGACGGAGTCTCGCTCTGTCACCCAGGCTAGAGCGCATTGGCTCACTGCAACCGCCACCTCCCAGGTTCAAGCAATTGTCCTGCCTCAGCCTCCCAAGTAGCTGGAATTACTGGCACCCACCAACATGCCCGGCTAAGTTTTGTATTTTTAGTAGAGATGGGGTTTCACCATGTTAGCCGGGCTAATCTCAAACTCCTGACTTCAGGTGATCCACCTGCATCAGTCTCCCAAAGTGCTGAGATTACAGGCATGAGCCACTGCTCTCAGCCAGAAATTTTAGTTTAAAGTGATCTGAAGCTGACTGTGCTTCCTGGCACCTAGCATAGGCAAATATAAGTTCTCTCCAAAAGGTTTAAGCTGAGGCCTTAACGATTTCTCAAAGATAGTGACTAGGAACATGATTTTATAATCAAAAGTCACAAAACACATGAAGAAACAAACTGTCGTGAAATAGGTTCCATGCTTGGTAATGGTAGACTGAGTGAATCAGAACAGCTCTCCCTCAAGAACAACAGAAAATCTTGACATCATTGGCAAGCAAACAAGTGAGTGAGAAATTATGGAAAAGAGACGGAATTCCAGAAAAGTTAGCTCAGAATTTGAAATCATTTTGACCTGGGGATACTAAAAAGGGATCAGCCCTCAAAGGAACTGAAGACCAACCGCAAAATTATGTCAGTCCCTGATGATATTAAGATGACCTGGGGTAACTGGTGCTTCTAGTCTCATTGCCTAGAGAAAAAGTAATCCTCTTAAAATGTAGATACAATTATCCAGAACCTCAAATTACCTCTTAAATGTTTACATATAATGCCCAGCATTTAATTTTTTAAAAGCCAGGAATAGCAGAGGTTAAGATATTAACAAAACTCAAGATAATCAATGAACAGTAGGCACATATCCTTGGAGCATCCAGGATTTGAAATTATCAGAAACAAACCTCATACAGCTATAATTAATTGGTTTAAGAAATACAGAAGTATTTTGTCAGAGAATGAGAAAGGATTCAAAATAGAAATCCTAAATCTTAAAACTTTAGAACAAACTGAAATTATGAAATCAATAGATTGGTTTAACAGGAGTTTGAGTTCAACTGAAGAAAAAGTGAAATGGGAGATGGAATCAGAAAAAAAATACATGCTGAGGCACAGAAAGACAAAATGTTGGAAAATACAGAAGGAATATAAGAGGCGTCTAGAGTATGGTAAAAATATCTAGCATATTTGTTATGAGGAGTCACAGAGGAAAGGAGAAGACAGAGTGGAGAAGAAGCACTATTTGAAAAGAAGAGAATTTTCAAAAATGAATAAAAGATGGGATACCCCAGATACAAGCAACAGTGTAATTCCCAAGAAGGATAGAAACAACACCATATCTAGGGACATTACAGCAAACTGATGAAAAGCAAAAACAGAGAAAAATCTGAAAGCATTTGGAAAAAAAAAAGAAAATTATCTTCAAAGGAGCAACACTAAGACTGATGACTGATTTTAAAATAGAAACAATGGACTCCAGGAAACAAAGGAACAGCATCTTGATGCCATCTTGCTAAACTGGAAGTCTATACCCAGTGAAAATATCCTTCGAAAAGTGAAGGAGAAATAGAGGCTGAAAGACAAACAGCATTGAGAAACACATTACCAGCAAAAAAAAATTTAAAAAGATATTGTAATTAAAAAGCTGCTCACAAAGAAAACCAGGTGCAGACAATTTTGCAAGTGAATGCTTACAAACATTTAAGAAAGAAAGAACACTGCTTCTACACAAAATCTTCCAAAGCATAGGAAAAGGGGAATACAATTAAAATTATGTACCACCTTTTTAAAAAAAGAATAAAAAGATGAACATTTAGAGAAAAATTTAAAGATATAAATAAAGTAAGCAATGTACTATGCTATAGACTGGAATATTCAATATTTAAAAATATCAGTTCTCTAATAGATCTGTACAGTCTGGTTCTAAAAATCATGTCGACATTGACACACAACTTGAATAGACCTCAAGGGAAGTATTTTTTTTTTAAAGCCAATCTCAAAAGGTTACACACTATATGTTTCCATTATTCTTGGAATAATGAAGTTACAGAGCTGGAAAACAGACTAATGGTTGCCCGAGATTAACGTTAGGAGGTTTGGGAGATAACCGTCTGTTCAGTGCAGTAAGGCAAGGAAAGACAACTAAAGGGTGAAGATTAGAAAGGAAAAAGTAAACTGTCATTATTTACAGATAACATGATTGCATGCATAAAAAATTAAAAGAAAACAGGTAAAACATCAAAGCTCATGAAATAATTTATCAAGGTTACTGGCTAAAGATTACTATGAAAAATCATTTGCGTTTCTTCACACCAACAACAAACATTAAGAAAATTAATTTCTCCCCCAAAAGTTGTTTAGCCTGAATCTAGTCATAAGGAAACAAGCCAAATCTAGACTGCAGGACATTCTACAAAATGACCGGCCTAGACTTTTCAAACATGCCAATATCATGAAAAGAGGGAGCAGGAAAGGAGGCGGGGTGTTCTGAATTAGATTAAAGAGACATGAAAAATGAGTGCAATGTCTGATGCCAGATTAGATTCCAGGGTTTCTTGAGATACAATCTATGTAGCATAAAACGCACCATCTTAACGGACGCATTTCTGTGATTTTTAACATATTCACCAAGTCGTGCAATCATCACCGTGATCTAATTCCAGGACATTTTCATCGCCTCCCGAAATCCCTCCTACCCATTAGGTGTCACTTCCACTTCCGCACTCCTCCCAGCCCCTGCCAACCACTAATCTACTTGCTGCCTCTACAGGTTTGCCTATTCTGGATATTCCAAATAAATGAAACCATACGATATGTGGTCTTTTACATCTGGCTTCTTCCTTCACTGACATTTCTTTAACACTTTCAAGGTTCATCCATGTTTTAGCATGTATCAATACTTCACGTCTTTCTAAGGCTAAATAATATTCCATTGTATGGATTTATCACATTTTGTTTATATATTCATCAGTCAAAGGACATTTGGGTTGTTTCTGTTTTGGCCATTGCGAAGAATGCCACCATGAAGATTCACGTACACATTTTTGTGTGAACATATGTTTTCAGTTCTCTTGGATGTATACCTAGTAGTGGAATTGCTGGATCATACAGTAACCGGACATCTAACTTTTTGAGGAACTGCCAGGCTGTCTTCCACAGCTGCTGCACAATTTTCCATTCCCACCCACAAATGTATAAGGGTTCCAATTTCTTCACATCCTTGTTGACACTTGTTATTATTATTTTTTATTATAGCCATACTAGTGAGTGTGAAGTGGTACCTCACTGTAGTTTTGATTTCCAGTTCCCTAATGACTAGTGATATTGAATATATTTTCATGTGCTTATTGGTAATTTCTATGTCTTCTTTGTAGAAATGCCTATTCAATTTCTTTCTCCATTTTTAAATGGAGTTGTCTTTTTATTATTAAGTTGTATGAATTCTTTGAATTCTTTTTATGTTCTAGAAACTAGACACTTATCAGATATATGACTTGCAATATTTTCTTCCAGTATGTGGGCTGTCTTTTGACTTTGATAGTGTTATTTGATGCACAATTTTTTTTAATTTTGATGAAGTTCAGCTTATCTGTTTTTTCTTTGATTGCTTGTGCTTTTGGTGTCATATCCACAAAGCTGTTGCCTAATCCAAGATTACAAATTTTCAAACCTATGTTTTCTTCTGATTTTTATAATTTTAACTTTTATATTGAGATCTTTGATCCATTTTGAGTTAATTTTTAGTATGTGGTATGTGGTAGAGATGAACATTTATAATTTGTAAAAAAAAGACTATTCTTTCATCTGTTTAATGGTCTTAGAATTCTTGTAAAAAATCCATTGACACCTTCAATGTGAGGACTTTTTTTGACTGTCAGTTCTAGTCCACTGATATATATGGTTATTCTCGTGCCAATTTTGATTACTGTTGCTTTGTAGTAAGTTTTGAATTAGAGAACTGTGCATCCTCCAACCTTGTTTCCAGGATTGTTTGGGCTATTCTGGGCTCCTTTAATCCCATATGAATTATAAGATCAACTTGTCTATATTTGAAAAATATGCAGATGGAATTGTCTCTTTCGTTCTTGATTTTAGTAATTTGAATCTTTCTTTTCCTTTGGCAGTCTAGTTAAAGGTTTGTCAAATTTTTTTTTATCATTTCAAAGAACCAACTTTGGTTTCATTAATTTTCTCTATCATTCTTCTGTTCTCTATATTTTTCGCCCTGCTCTAAGCTTTATTATTTCCAGGCAGTTTGTGATAAGGCAGAAAGGGTAAAGAATAATTCTGGGCTAGGGGAATGATATGAGCTAAGCCATAGATATATGAAAGGGCATGACAATTACAGCAAATGATGAGCAGCTCTGTGTAATAGCCCCCAGAGCTGGGGGTGAGGGCAGATACAACTAAACTGTATTTTAGCAAGATCATTCCAGCAATGTGGGAAAATGGGAGAGAGAGAGGCTAGAAAGGAAGCAAGAAGTGGTGCTGGACAGCTTGATGTGTTGATAAGGATGAGGAAGAAGGAATGGATGTGACGGGGATTAAGAGGTCCACTCGGCAGCGTCTGTGGACCATTGACCATGAGGAGAGGGAGAAGTATAGGACGGTGTGCGGCTGGTGTTGGGGCCATAGGCTATATCAAGGGAGTGTGAGTGGGAAGATAAAGGGTTCTGTTTGGGGAAGGTTGTGTGTCAACGTGTCTTGAGGCATCTGGACAGAAATGTCCAGAAACAGTGGGAGAGACAGGTTGGGAACACAGGCAGAAGTCAAGGATGTGGGGCAGGTTTGAGGGCCATTGGTGAGTGGGCAGAAAGGATGTGACCCACCCCACGGAAAAGGTCAAGGATGAAAGAGAACCTACAACATCTCTGGTAACACCAGGGTTAGAGGCTGAAACACAAGACCAGGAGTCAGCAAACAAGATGAAGGGGCCAGCCAGAAAGTGGCAGTCAGTGCTGTGAAAACACCAGCAGTGCACGGTGGCACCTCAGAAGCCCCTGGGAGGGACTGAAGATGGGACAAGGCCAGCAGGGCTGAGAGTCCCAAAGAGGTCAAGTAAGGTGTGGCTGCCCATGTCCACTGGACTTGGCAGTCAATGAGCCATCAGCCACTCGCCCAGTGACAGTGCAGGAGGCAGAAGCTCAAGTGGAGTGGGCCGAGGAGCTGAGGCAGGCAAGGAAGTAGGAGGGCAAGTGTTCACCACCTTCCCAGGAGTTTGACAGGACCACAAGGAGAGGGAGAAAGTGGCCAATCAGCTGAAGGTCTGAATAGAACATAAAGGCTGATCTCCCATGAGTAAGAGGGAACGCCTCCTGCCTGACTGCCTTCACGCTGGGACATTTGTCACCCTCTCCAAGCCCCCCCAACCTTTGGACTCAAACTTAAGCATTAGCTGTTCCTGGGTCTTGGACCTGCTGGAACCGCGTCACCGGCTGTCCTGGGTCTCCAGCTGGCCAACTGCAGATCTGGGGACTTGTCAGCCTCCACAGTCACAGGAACCAATTATTTATTATATGAATCTCCTATTGGTTCTGTTTCACTGGAAGCCCTGACTAATGCAAGGGGCACTGGGGGTGGTAATGGACACCTTTCTTCAGGCTGAAAGAAAGGACTATATGGAGGCCTACGAGTTGATTGAGCAGGAAGAACAGGGGGTGAAGGAGCTCAACAGAAGGTTCATTGCTCCAAGTGGTGGGGCCTTTTACTGATCCAGTTACAGGGCCTGCATCCTCATCCATTCCATCCTCACCACGCGTCAGCAGAGCCATATGGTTGAGGAGTCTCTCCCCTGCGGTTTATACACGATATGGTTTGGTTTCCTCCAGCATCTACCTCTCAACTGCAGAACCCCCCTTTCCCACTGGGCAGCAGCTCCCTAAGTCCTTATTAGGGAGCCATAAGCTTTCGACTTCTTTTGGTTACTGCTTGTAGGAGTTAGGATTCCATCCCGTTCACTGGTTAAATATTCACTCTCAAGCTCCATTTGAAACTCATCTCCCCTCCCCATGCCAGCCAGAGCCACGGTCTTGGAGCTGGAGAGGAGGCTGAGCTTTGATCCTGAGCTGGCCTTGCCCTTTCTTGCGGGCTTACCCTTCTGGTGCCCAGGGTGGGGGTAGGGGAGAGAGAAGGTCTGCAGGGGGCTACTTCTAAGCAATGCTGGTGACCTCTACTGCTGCCATCTCCCATAGGTGGGGTCGGGCTTTCAAGAGGCAGAGTTCAGTGTCACGCCAACCTTTCCATTGCTAAGGACCAGCCCTCCCAAGTTCCCCTTCAGCCTGGTCAGACATTGAGACCCTGTCTCAGCTGTCCAGGTGGGTGCCCATCACTCAACTTGACTTCTGCCTGACAGAGAGGTTCTGTCCCTCTGCCAATCCTATTCCTTCGTGCAGAGCTCTTCTGCAGGCTCCGAGGGCTTTGGAGAACTGGGACGGGGTGTCGGGGGTCCCCCTTTCCTTCCCAGATATGCCATGCCCCATCCCTCATATTCACCATGGAACCCTCCTTCTTTCCTCAGTCACATTGCTGGGGGAGGGAAGTGTCTGCAAAGAGCAATGAATTGGGGTGCAAGTGACGGCAGTGTCACAGCAATGCAAGGAGTGCCCCTGGGAAAGAACCAGAGGGCAGCCAGGGACGCTGGCTCTGTTGGAGGGAGGCATCTGGGCTGGTCTTTCTGAGGCAAAGAGTTTGCATGGGTGGTGGCCCCAGCAGTAAAGCAGTGCCTCTGTAATGGGGCACCCCCAATCTCTGGGTGTTAAAATGCATTTTCTGTTGCAGTGTTCCTGGGCGGCACTCCAGGTTTGGCCTTTCTAACTCCTTGGGGGTGCTGGGGATGCTGGCTCAGGGACTGTCCCTCCCTGGAGGGATCTGCCATTTCAGAGGCTCAAAATGACACACATAAATCTCTCTCACGCTTGCAACTGGACAACCTTTCCTGCACCCTCCCTCCCCCAAGCATGTGTTCCTGTTTTGTTTTATTCTCTATGGAAACAACAT
Organism: Pan troglodytes; assembly: GCF_028858775.2. NCBI lineage: Eukaryota > Metazoa > Chordata > Mammalia > Primates > Hominidae > Pan > Pan troglodytes. The sequence goes on along the minus strand of NC_072414.2, from coordinate 91,777,626 downwards.
GAACAAAGGGTCTAGTAACCAACACATGGAGAGGACTCTCTACACACCAAGCACCGCAGTGTTCTAGTTAATCCTCCTAACAGCCCTCCGCTGCACAGGTGGGGAAACTGAGGCCTGGAGATGTCCAGTCACTGACTGGAGGATGCACATGGGGAAGTGACAGAGCTGTCTGCTCCCAGGGAGGAGGGTAGCCCTCAGCCCCTCACACTGCCAGAGGTCACCCAGGGAGGGCTTTTTCCAAACAGCCTTTTGGAAAGGGAGGGTCTGGAAATTTCCTCAGGCTAATTAACTTGAGGCAAGGACCCTGCAGTGAAGAGGCGGCACTTTTAACAGCTCTGAGACTGTTACATGCTAAGTTTCTGGTAAACAGAAATGAATGAGTCCCAAGAGGGCTGGGGTTTGTTTTGGGAAAAGAGAAAGGGGGAAAAGTCAGCCAGGGCAGACCGGAGGAGGCTAATGGCAGCCTGGGAGGCCTTGTCAGTGTCTCCCCCGGGCAGGCCACGGGCCACTTCCAACAGCTGCTGCCAGAGCCTGCAGGCCTGCTGGGGTCCTGGGCTGCGTGATGTGCATATATTAATCTCCTGGGATCGCCATGAAGTACCACAAACTGTGAGGCTTCAACAGCAGACATTTATCATGTCACAGCTCTGGAGTCGAGAAGTCTGAGATCAAGGTGAGGCAGGGTTGGTTCCTCCTGGGGGCCCTGAGTGGGGACTGCTCCAGGCCTCTCGTCTAACTTCTGGTGGTTGTCACAATCTTCTGTGTTCCTTGGCCTGTAGGTCTCGCCCCATCCCTGCCCTCATCTTCACTCGGTGTTCTCCCTACGTGCGAGCCTGTCTCTGGGTCCGAATTTCCCCTTTTTATAAGGACGCCAGTCGCACCACATCAGGGACCCACCCTACTCCCTATGGCCTCGTCTTAACTCGTTACATCTGCAACAACCTAAGTGGGACCAGTTCTGCGGTACAGGGGACGGGGCTTCAACGTACGAGTCCTCAGAGGATGCAGTGCCACCCATCACAGTGAGGGAGGGGTACGGATGGCCCTTCTGCCCGGACAGCCCAGATGTGGACCCATGGATTTTCTCACACAAATTCCAGGACCCCCAAGCACAGTTAGAGAAAGTATTACAAGGCCTGGGGAATGGACAACAGGTGGCTCTTCCCTGGGCAATCCCCAGCGCTGGAGACAAATGAGGGTGTTTCCACAGCATGTGGCAGGACGTCCTCCACGTGTCACATGAGCGCCCAGACCCGCAGACACGGTCGCAAACTTCCTGAAACCTCAGTCCATGAGGCCAAAGGCACTGTCACGGAAGGGCTGGGCCAGGACAAGCCACGGAGCCTCTCTTCACCCGCCTGCCAGGGAGGATAATGCTGACCTTGAAAGTACAACTAAGGCTGCTGGATGAACTCAGTGCACTTTCCACCCCACCTCAGGTGAAGTCATCTTGAAGTTACTGTCTCTGGATGAACTCAGTGCACTTTCCACCCCACCTCAGGTGAAGTCATCTTGAAGTTACTGTCTTAGCCCTGCCCCTGCCCTGCCCTCCCACATTCTAGCAAAGACTCAGCCAAATGCCTTTCTTTTTTTTTTTTTTTCCTTTTGAGAGGGAGCTTCCCTCTTGTCGCCCAGACAGGAGTGCAATGACACGATCTTGGCTCACTGCAACCTCTGCCTCCCAGGTTCAAGTGATTCTCCCACCCCAGCCTCCCAAGTAGCTGGGACTACAAGCGTGCACCACTACACCCGGCTAATTTTTGTATTTTTAGTAGAGACAGGGTTTCACCAGGTTGGCCAGGCTGGTCTCGAACTCCTGACCTCAGGTGATCCACCTGCCTGGGCCTCCCAAAGTGCTGGGATTACAGGCGTGAACCACCGCCCCTGGCCTAGCCAAATGCCTTTCACCAACTTTAATGATCCAACCCTCAGGGCACATGGAGTGCATACTGGCCTGGAACCCTGGGGACCGCAGGCCTCTGTTTCTGCAGCCAGCAGCCACCCACTTTGATTCCAATGTCCTGCTATTCCCTGGGGGAGTCACCGCCCTTCACCCCCACTGTCAAGCCGTCAGCTTAAGGCAGCTCGACATCACCCAAGGCAGACAATGGGAGCCCTTCCCATGCCTTTTCCTGGAATTACTGGGAACGGTAAGCTCTTTTTTTCCCCTGTGGGGGAATGAAGTACCTACCTTATGTACAGACATGATAAAATGGACACAGCACTACCTGGAGATAACAAGGTAATATGTGTAAAGTACCTACGCAGGAAATATTTCTTGTTCGGGTGTTGAAGGTAAAATGACACAGGAATGTACAGGAAGCACCCAAGGCATCCACAGAACATGCTTGTTGCAGAGGCGGGTTTACTGTGAAGGCAACAAAGCCTAAGCTTGCAGTCCCTCACCTGAGCTGCCCTGTCCAAGGCCCTGCATTGAATTCTGTCTGTAACTTTGTCTCTTTCTCATCAAGAGGACAACACCTATCCCCAAAATTGTATAATAAGCTTCATGTCCCCAAAACTTGGATCCAGTTCTGAATGCTGGGCATGGGAAATAAGAGGAACTGAGATTTTTTAAAATTAACAAAATGCAGAGGGTGAACCAGATGCTATTTAGCTTCCTTCTAAGGCAAAAATCTCGTCTGTCCGTGATCCTGATGTAATAAACCCATCTTTTTGGATTGCACTGGGACTGGATTCAAGACTTTAAAAAAACCTAAAGGCTTTTCTTAAAAACAGAAATTAGCATTTAACCCTAAGATAATAAAGCAGAAGCCAGATGAAATTCAAAGTGCTTAAATTTCCATTAAAGAATAAATTCAGGTCTCCAGGGGGGGGGGAAATGAAGCAAATACTTCTCCCAGGGCAATAGGAAAAGAAGGCTGTCCGAGTACCTCTCAGGGAGGAAGGTGGAGCTGACAGCCAGGATAATTCACCATAGAAGAACCCAGACCTGGGAGCCAAGAACCCACTTCAGGGCTCACTGAAGACTCTGTCCTGGCTTCTTAACCCAGCCCACCTGGGGAGCAGGGAAGGGCCCTGCAATTGAGACGACTGAATAGAGAAGGCAGCTAGGCACGGTGGCACACGCCTGTAATCCCAGCACTTGGGGAGGTCGAGGCAGGTGGATCACAAGGTCAGGAGTTCAAGACCAGCCTGGCCAACATGGTGAAACCCCGTCTTTACTAAAAATACAAAAATTAGCTGGGAGCACCTGTAATCCCAGCTACTTGGGAGGCTGAGGCAGGAGAATTTCTCGAACTCGGGAGGTGGAGGTTGCAGTGAAACGAGATCATGCCACTGCACTCCAGCCTGGGTGAGAGAGCGAGACTCCATCTCAAAAAAAAAAAAAAAAAAAAAAAATTGAAAAGGCAACTGCATACAGGGGAGGATTCTGTGTTAAAGCCTGCTTTTCCTGGTAGGAATTTCTTGAAGCAACAGGAAGCTCTGAAACTCTGTTTTCAGTCACTTGGACAGTCAGTCGGTTGTGGGTCAACAAACTTTCCATGTGTTTATGTTTGAGGCACCAGGCTGAGCCCTGGAGATGTAGAGCGGAAAGCAGAGGGTTGTACTGGAAGTGACTGTAGAAGGTGTAGTGGCTGAGGCCATGACGGATGGACAGCACAGGCCTCTGGAAGGGACACTAAAAGGGAGTATCTGCCTAGTCTAGGTGCCATCCGTAATGATACCTGACATTTTTGACTTGGGCTTTGTGCAGATGACAAACGGAGCGTTCAGAATGCCAAGAACAACAGCTCAGGGCCAGGCGCGGCGGCTTATGCCTGTAATCCCAGCACTTTGGGAGGCTGAGGCAGGCGGATCACCTGAAGTCACGAGTTCGAGACCAGCCTGGCCAACATGGCGAAATCCTGTCCTACTAAAAATACAAAAATTAGCTGGGCCTGGTGGCGGGTGCCTGTAATCCCAGCTACTCGGAAGGCTGAGGCAGGAGAATCACTTGAACCCAGGAGGCAGAGGTTGCAGTGAGCCAAGGATCATGCCACTGCCCTCCAGCCTGGGCAACAAAGCAAGACTCCACCTCAAAAAAAAAAGAACAACAGGCCTGAAATGGGGCCACCCTCCTGCTAGCTGGAAAAGGTGCCATGGCTTCCTCTGTCAGTGTCAGCTCCCATCACAAAGGAGGGACAAGTAACAGCCTACTCTTCCAGGCCAGGCCTCCTCCCACAGCTGTCGGCCTTAGGCATAGTCTGTGTGTCATGAGTTGTCCAGCGTCCTGGTGGAAGGCTTTGCTTCCTAACTGTCTGTAATGCATGGGGCTCATCTGGGGCCAGCTGACATAGCAGGCTGCGTGCCGTGCAGTCCTGGCCTGTCCAGCCTGTACCTGAGTGCTCTGTGCTGGGTCCCCTTCCCTGGAGGACACAGAGCCACAACCTCCCCCAGCAACAGCAGCCACATGCATTTCTTTTCTTTATTTTTTATTTTTTTTGGAAATAGGTTCTCAGTCTGTTGCCCATGCTGGAGTGCAGTGGTGTGATCACACTCACTGCACCCTCCCTGGGCTCAGGTGATCCGCCCACCTCAACCTCCTGAATAGTTAGGAATACAGGTGAGCACACGCAGCTAATTTTTTTTTTTTTTTTTTTTTTGTATGTCTTTGTAGAGACAGGGTTTCGTCATGTTGCCCAGGCTGGTCTCGAACTCCTGGACTCAAGTGATCTGCTCACCTCGGCTTCCCAAATTGCTAGGATTACAGGCGTGAGCCAATGCATCCAGCTGCATTTCTGTGTCACTCCCTCATACCCAATGTTCTGTGGCCCACCCTTTCACAGGGAGTTTAGGGCAGGGGCCTTTCATGTTCTTGGAGGGCTAAGGGATGTTTGCAGAGAATACCCTAGTTGAATCAAGTCTTGAAAAAGAAGCCAGGACTCCTCCAACAGACAAAAGGAAAAGGGTTTTCCTGACGGAATATAGAGGGGAGCCACCAGAAGACATGGGAAGGCCTGGCAGGTGCTTGTGAGAGGCCGAAGCAAGACAGGCAGGGCCTGGCAGAAGAGCAATTGCAGGAAGGACTGATGAGACCTGGTGCCAAAGGGACAGAGGTGATGGAAAAGAAATAAGGAGGGGACCCACAACTGCTAGGCTGGCTCATGACAACTCCCCTCTATAAAGTAGTGCTTGCATCCAAGTACAATTCCTGAGAAATGGAAGTTTGCCATAGTATAGATGTCATCATCTGACTATGCTCATCTGGTGTGCTAAGATGCACACGTTCCCATCAACACGGCTACACTCCCATTTACCTTTACCTAGGGCTGAGTTGAAAAACCTGTTGAGAAGGTAGCCCCTCCGTGGGTTAATTCACAGGGTGCTGAGATGCCATTAGCTGGTCTCTGGGTCCTGAAATTTCTCCCTTTGGATCATGTCCACAGCTGCCTCCCATCCATACACAAGTGTGTGGCCCAGGAACACTGACCTGCTTCCAACCTGCTGGTTTTATCCCATCTGAGCTAATCTGGGTAAGCAGGAGAAGGGAATGGTTTTTCCAGGCGAGGGGTGTGTGGACAAGCCTTGAGTTCATTGAACAGTTTTGTGAACCCACTTCAGATCATAGCAGGGCAATTCCAGGAGCCACAGACAGCCAAAGTGACTTGTTTCAGCACTGGAAGAAGTTCTCTGAACTGTATTGCTCAGTCAGGGCAGCAGCCTAGTTGGGGGCTTGAGCGATTGTGGCTCAAGGCTCAACCCTTTGGGCCTGATGGAGATTAGCTCTGCCTTTTCTAGTAGAGATGGCATTCAGGGCCTCGAGTGGGGATTCTCTTTTAGGAAAGAGGCCTGCAAACTTGGCCTTTTGCAGACTGAGAAATAGGCCCAAATAGAAATCTAGGCACGTGCATCCAAACTAGCAGCTGTCTGTTTGCTGAGTGTTCTGTGTGTTTGTTTATGAATATCCAGTTCTTTCAAAAAGGACATGAGGTCTCGCAAAATTGACACGTAATATGTTAATAAAATTGTTTTTAAACTATGAGAGTTAAACTTAACTCTCTGGTTAAGCTTTAACTCTTTAACTCTCTGGGTTAAGCTTTCAATTTTGCTCTGAACTCATGTCTCAGGACTCATGTCCACACCAATGAGTAGAATCATCTTTAAAGAAACCACGCCGGCTGGGCGCAGTGGCTCCCACCTGTAATCCCAGCACTTTGGGAGACTAAGGAGGGTGGATCTCTTGAGATCAGGAGTTTGAGACCAGCCTGGCCAATATGGCAAAACCCCATCTCTACTAAAAATGCAAAAAAGTAGCCGGACATGGTGGCTGGCACCTGTAATCCCAGCTACTCAGGAAGCTGAGGCAAGAGAATTGCTTGAACCTGGGAGGCAGAGGTTGCAGTGAGCGGAGATCGCGCCACTGCACTCTAGCCTGGGCAGTAACAGCGAAACTCCATCTGAAGTAAAGAAAGAAAAGAAAGAAAAGGAAGGAAGGAAGGAAGAAAGGAAGAAAGGCCTGCCCTCGCCACATATGATGTTGACCTTTGCTGTTTTCTACCCCATCCTAGTCCATTTTGTAGGATGCTGGGGCAGCTCCCTCAACTAATTCATGCCCCAGGAATTGGAATATCCACACGGGTTTAGAAAACTCTCCCCTCCACTGAGAGCCCTCTGAGGACAGGGCTATCTGTTCCTTGCCCTGAGCCTGGCATACAGTAGGTGCTTATTGAAGCCTTGAGAACCTTAGTGAGGGGTAAGGAAAGAGGCTGGGGATGGAATTTGTGAGGTGGTACATAGTGAGAATTGAGAAACTTAGGGTGTGTCCCTTTTTGCCCCAGCTGTGAGGAAGTTCAAACCATGACTTTGAGACCTTTAAAACTACTTATCTTGAGTTTGTGTCTAGTGGAGAACCAGCTGTGAGCCTCATGAAGCCTCTCATCACAGTTTGTTAATTTGAGGACTGAGCTCTCTCGCGGCTCAGAAGACAGACGACTATTTGAGCAGATTTGCGTGGGCAGAGCTGGATTCACCCCAACTACCAAGTTAGAATTGTTAGAGATTGCATTTTGCAACACTAAAATGAACCAGCGTGGAAGATTTTAGAAGCATGGAAAATTAAACCTAGAAAGACCATAGGGAAACATCCAGCCAACTCTCCCATTTTAAAAGTGAAGGATTTAGGCTGGGCATGGTGGCTCATGCCTGTAATCCCAGGGAAGCTGAGACGGGTAGATCACTTGAGGTCAGGAGTTTGAGACCAGCCTGGCCAACATGGTGAAACCCCGTCTCTACTAAAATACAAAACTTAGCTGGGCACAGTGGCACACACCTGTAGTCCCAGCTACTTGGGAGGCTGAGGCAGGAGAATTGCTTGAGCCTGGGAGGCGGAGATTACAATGAACTGAGATCGCACCACTGCACTCCAGCCTGGGTGACAGAGCGAGACTCCGCCTCAAAAAATAAAAAATAAAAATAAAAATAAATAAAAGTGAAGGATTAGTAAATCCTAGATTACTTGCCCAAGATCAGGAAAAAGACAAGAACCCAAATATACTAGCTCCCAATTCAACATTCTCCTTATTATTAAACATTGCCCCTTTCAAAAACTTTGGATTTCATCCTCGTCATATTTCAGTACTCTTGTTGATTTATTTTGGGTTTATCTGATCAAGAACTAACATTTCAGAGGTGTTAGGATTGATCAGTGTTACTGCTTTGTGAAAGGAAAATAACATCTCGGGATTCCAATTCACTAAGCCGAAAGGAAAAAAAATAAGCTGAAGGCTGGGCCGTGCAAGAAACTGCCTTTCCTTCTGTTCGTAAGCAGATTGCTACAGATGAAAGGCCAGATATCTCCACAGGTAGCTACCCTATGTTCACTTTATCTTGGGTAAAGTGCTAATTTACTGACCACAAAATGAATACATGTTGCCGGGTGTGGTGGCTCACACCTGTAGTCCCAGCACTTTGGGAGGCTGAGGCGGGTGGACTGCCTGAGCTCAGGAGTTCGAGACCAGCCTGGGCAACACAGTGAAACCCTGTCTCTACTAAAATACAAAAAATTGGCAGGGCATGATGGCATTCACTTGGAATCCCAGCTACTCAGGAGGCAGAGACAGGAGAATCGCTTGAACCTGGGAAGCGGAGGTTGCAGTGAGCCGAGATTACGCCAGTGCACAGCCTGGGCGACAGAGTGAGACTCCATCTCAAAAAAAATAAAAAGAAAGAAAAATTGAACACATTTTTGACCATTCCCCTACCTGTTTCTTTCTTGCAACATGTGGATTCAGTAATGCAACTGTCCCCTCCCTCGTTCCCCTCCAGCCCGCTTTTCCCCTTTAAATACTGAAGCCCTCAAAATCATCTTTGGAAAAAGTCACGGATCACAGATTGTTCCTGTGGTTTTGTGTGCCTTTTTTCCAAGCATGTCCTTAACCTTGGCAAAATAAACTTCCAAATTGATTGAGACCTGTCTCAGATATTTTTGGGTTTACAGCTTACAGATATGAATCACTTGCCAAAGACACTGGCATTTAGTGAGCTCTCCTAGGCTGTAACCAGTATGTCAAACGTGAAGATTATTGTGTGTGATCGTTTGGATTCCTTGTTATGATGTATTTTATAAATGCACTAGTTATATCTTTGCTGATGTATTTTTGCTGATCTTTCGTAAGGTGGAACTTTTGTCTAAATGGTATATATTAAACTGTATTGAGTGTTACAAAACCAATATTCTATGGAGAATAAAAAACAATGGACTAAATTAACTAGGGGGAGAAAAAGCACGAGTCCTGGGTTGCAAGGACCAAGTGAGGCATGGGCGGAGCAGGTTGTATTCGGCAGGCCCAGAAGAGGGAGCCCCACGACCTGTCTGCCTGTCCCTCTCGCTCTCCTCCAAGAGAGACTGCCCTTGAGTTTCCACTTGACCACACTAGATTAGGTTTCTAAAGCAATGTGCTCAGGACTTTTCTTCATTCCCTCCTCCACCCTTAGAGAAGTAGACTCCAGCCAGCAAAGTAAAAAAAAACCTCAACCCCAAGTGTTGTGTATTCGGATCTCCAGAAACAAACAAAAACAAACAAACACCACTTCAGGCATCAGGGGAATAAAATGGAGAGAACTCGGAGGGCGGCCCAGTTGAGGGCAGACATGGTCCCATAAAAGGCATCCCTGGGCAGGGGGCCGGGGGCCGGAGGCCTGGGAGGATGGAGACACCTGAACCCCATGCTTGGAAAAAATGAGAAATAGCTCTTGATAGAGGGGCCAGAGCGTGGAGCAGGGCGGGCTTGGGGGGGCCTGACCTACGCAACAGGAAGCGGCCTGCCCACCCTCTCCACTGCCATGCTCCCCAGCACAGCTGGAAAGGAAAAGGGCTACAGAGTCTGCAGATTCTTTGTTTTTTAAAAGCCCAAGCAGCTTATTTTAAGTCAATAATGCCATGGCCTCAGAGCAAAGCAGACACTGCAGGTACAGCACTGGGAACACCATGGGCCCGTATTCCAGGGGAAACCTGGAGCCTGGGAGGCACATTTCACGGGCAGAGGTGGGAAGGAGTCACCTGGGGCTGATTTCCATGGACCTGTGAGCCCTGAGCCCTCAGGCCCGGCTGGCTTTTTGTGGGAGGACAGCGCTCCCAGGAGCCAGCCAGTGAGGGGGCCTGCAGCCCTGCAACCCAGAGCCCAGTGTGCAACAAGCAGCCAGAGGGCTCACTCTCAGAATGGGGGCTCAGCTGACCCATCCCAGGACAGACAGTGGGCCTGTCACCGATCACGCCGTTGCGGTGGCAAAGTATTGTAAGGCCAAAGATTTGGAGCTCTGGGCCAGACTGCTGGCTTTGAATCCTGACTTAGACCTCTACTGTGTGACCCCAGGCGGGTTACTTCACTTTTCTGTGTCTCAGTTTCCTCCTCTGTAAAATAGAGGTGATAATATGGGTCGCAATTTCTTGTTTACAATTCCAAAATCCAAAAAGCTCCAAAGAAATGATATATAAACACACACACACATACAGATACACAGCCTCTTCAACTTAAGATAGGGTTACATCCACATAAACTCATTGTAACTTGAAATGATCGTTAAGTTGAAAATGAATTTCATACACCTAAGCTACCAAACATCATAGCTGAGCCTAGCCTACCTTAAACACGCTCGGCACACTGACATTAGCCTACAGCTGGACAAAATCATCTGGCAACGCAGTCCACTGTGGAGTATCAGTTCTTTTTTTTTTTTTTTTTTTTGAGATGGAGTCTTGCTCTGTCTCCAGGCTGGAGTGCAGTGGCGCAATCTCGGCTTACTGCAACCTCCACCTCCCAGGTTCAAATGATTCTCCTGCCTCAGCCTCCCGAGTAGCTGGGACTACAGGCACATGCCACCATGCCCAGCTAATTTTTGTATTTCTTTAGTAGAGATGGGGTTTCATGTTGGACAGGATGGTCTTGATCTTTTGACGTCGTGATCCACCTGCCTCGGCCTCCCAAAGTGCTGGGACTACAGGCGTGAGCCGTCCCGCCCGGCCACAGTATCAGTTCTTTACCCTCCTACTTGAGTGACCGACTGGGAGCTGTGGCCACTGCAGCTGGCCAGCATTGCAAGACGGTCTTGTACCACACATTGCTAGCACAGGAAAACACTAAAATTCCAAATTTAAGTACAGTTTCTATCGAATGCATATCACTTTCACACCATTGTAAAGTCAAAACATCCTTAAATTGAACCATGGTAAATTGGGGACCATCTGTATTGACCAAAAAAAAAAAAAAAGGCAAATAGCCAAATGGAAAAAAAACTGGCAAAAGGAAGGCAGTTTTAGCAGAGATTTCTAGGTACTTACTTCAATTGCCATTCCCCCAACCCCCATCCTTCTCAGTAATAGAATTCTGATATTACTCAGAGTTGCCATTTATCTAATTGAAAGACCATGTTTCCCAGCCTCCCTTGCAGCTAGGTATAGCCATGTGACTAAATTCTGATTCAATATATGCAAGCAGAAGTGTTGTGTGTTATGTCCAGGAAGACTCCTTAAAGGGAAGGAGTGTGACCTCCTTTGTGCCTGCCTCTCCCCTGCTGGTTGGAATGAGGGTGTGATGCCTGGCACTCTAGCAGCCATCTTGGAACATGGGGCTGAGGACCACAGCCATTCCCTAAGGACAGCAAAATGCAGTCCTAGAAGACGCCCGGGTCCCTGATTAGTTTGCAAAGCCACAATACCAATCCCGCACTCCCTTCCTCCAGAATACTTTTACAAGGGACAAAAATAAATTTCTATCCAATTTAAGCCTCTGTTGTTTTTGGTTTTTCTGCCATATGCAAATAAACCTAATCCAATTAACACAGCAAATCACAGAGGAGCAAATCCAAATGACCAACAGAAAATGGTGCTGAAGTTTGTCGGTAATTAGAAAAATGCAAATTAAACAACACACCACTTTATACCCATCAAACTGATTAAAAACGAAATGTGTTAATATGTTTGTGGGCAAAGATTCAGGGAAAGCATTCTCTAATACATTGTTGCTGAAACATAAATTGTTATGGCATTTTTGGAAAGCAACCTGGCAACAGTTATTAAAATTAAAACTAGATATACCCTTCAATCTAGCAATCTCATTCCTGGTACTCTAGCTCCGAGTAATAAAAGAATTAATGTGTATGCAGGTGATACAGTTTGGATCAATGTCTCCACCCAAATCTCATGTGGAATTGTAATAATCCCCAATGTCGGAGGTAGGGCCTGGTGGGAGGTGATTGGATCATGGGGTGGACTTCTCATGAATGTTCTACTGATTGAACTCAAGAGCGATACAGATAAAGTAGAAATCATTTTTTTTCCAAGGAAATGACTTTTATCTAAATCCTGAGTGAGAGCTGCATGTGTCTGATGATCCTTGATTCTCTATTTATATTCATGTGAAAGAACTAGATGACTGACACACGTAGCTTTTATAAGATTTTGTTTCAGTTGTGAATGATTTCATCATCAGCAGGTCTGTCTTCTGAGTGGGCAGGCTGGCTCTGAACTCTATGTGCAGACAGGCATGTCAAGACAACCTTGAGGTGAGCAGGAGAGCAGGTAAGATTGCCCTAAAATGCCAGAGAATCATAATAAATCAAAGGACTAATCCTACTCAGGAAGAATGTTTATTACATGAGAGTGTTATTTGCTGGCCGTAGCTAGCAAGAAGGTCAGGCGTAAAGGCACCTCTGACTGCTTTTACCTCAGAATGGGCCAAAAGGAGGGAAGAGAAAGGGAAGTTGGAAAGAAATAGAATTATTCATCCACAAAACCTCAATGATTTCCCTGATTTTTGTTCCATTACAACTTTGCTTTACTCAGTTGATCACATGAAGCTTAAAACCTCCTGAGGCCCTACCCTTGACAATAGTATCCATCTTCCCTACTTCTTCTGCTCCCTTCTGGGCAAATTTTGGACAACTAGCAACTCTGTTCTCTTTTATTCGTATAACAGCCTCCAGAACTGCACGAGAATCCATTTCAGTTGTTTTAAGTCACCAAGCGTGTAGTAATTTGTTATGGCAGCCCTAGGAAACTCACATAAATAGAATCTCATTAACTTCCTGTCTTTCAGAAGTCCTCCAGAAATCTCTGAGCCGCTCATGTAAACCCTGGGCCCATATTACTCTCAGTACTGCTGTGTATTTATTTCGTTTTGTTTCTCTTGACTAGGACAGAAGTGAGCTAGTTTCAGTCTGCATTGAAATTTTTAAAATAATATTTAATATTTAACTCCAGTGTATCTTCAGTCTTGCCCTAGAAGCCAGATTCAGATTCAGGCTAGACTGAAGAGAAAGCATTCCGCTACAAGAAAGGAGATTTAATTTTTGGTTCCCTGGCACATAGAGTACGCATTTCCCCGATGAAATGGTGTCAGACCAAGTGCCTTTAAGACGAAAGCCAATCAAGATGATGGGTTTGGCAGCTTCTTACTCGGCTTCAATGGCCCCCATGCCATCTCAATCATAAAAGTGTTATGTGTATGTGTATATTCAGTTTCTCATTCTTCCACTGGCATTGTTTCACAAAATCCCTCCAGATATAACCAATATTCATTTTAATTTCAGTCAGAGTAAGTATAAAATCAGTTCTCTTCATAACATTAGTTTTTGACTTCAAACCTTCAGAGACATAAATGTGCTTTAAGAAAAGCTCCTACTATTTCTTTCCTCCAGCAAAAATCGTGCAGTGATCTGTTACTGCCAGTGAAGAATTAGATATGTAAATGGGAGGAGGGCATTTGAAGGCAGAGGGTACCTAGGAATGGATGGGCGGTCGCATGGGTTTTTCTTCATTAAGACATCTTAAAGTTTGGTTCTCAGTGTGAAGATAGTTTAAATTGAAATAATTTTTGTACCTTGACACTGCAATCAGTTCCCTGTACATGCATCAAGTTTTACAAATGAGAAGCTATGTGGCGCTTCTGATAGAGCAAGGTGTTCAGGACTAAAGCCACAGAATATTCCTTAAATAGCTCCCTTTGATGTGACAGCCTGAAAATTAGACATTAAAAATGAATAACCCTGCAACTCTAAGAAAAATAGAGCAAGTGAAATACAATTTAATGAATCCCTATGTGATAGGAAACCATAGTTCAAATCATTTGACATCAGAACATACCCTCCGTCCCTTAACCTCAAAATGTTAAAGCCAGCTCAAGTCACCTGACTTTTAGCAAAATTTCTCAGACAATTCCAGCCCACATTGATCTCTTTCTCCAAAGACTTTATCTGTACTTATCTGTCAATCACAAACTTGAAATCAGATACCATCTTGTAGCACTATCTAAACTACTTCACCTGTACATAGCTTGTTTTCCTATTGCAATTACAATTCAATGGGGCCAAGAACCACATCTTAATCTTCTTTTGTATCCTGCAATAAGTACTTTTTTAAAAAGTTGAAGTGATGTAATCTTCAAAATAAAATGGATCATTCAGACACATTAAGATTTTAAATAACAAATTTGCAAGATACTAGGCTGTGTAATTTTATCTGCAATATTAAAAGCTATAAAAGGTCACCTGCCTTTAGTCATAAGTCATGTGGGTATATTATATTCAAATCCACATCCTGCCTGCCATGCTTCCTTTCGAATTCTCCTTTTGGAGATTTTGGTGCCCTTTACTTAGAATAATAGTGAAATTATGTCTAAAAAATAATTGACAAGACCTACTTTTCACCAACCCATCACCCCAGTCATCAATCTCGCTTTAACCCAGAGTTGGCAAGCTATTAGTAGCTACCATTTGCTTCCAAATACGACATAGATAGATAGATAAACATAGACATGAATGTATGTATGTATGCATGTCAATGACCTTGAAAGTTTGGTATTATTAGCCTTGTTTTGCAGATACATAAATAACTTTCTCAAGGTTGTAGACTAACTAAACCAAGATTCAAACCTCAATTTCCAAAATCCATGTGGTTTACATTAAGTCACCTCCCTTGCTAGTAAAGCTTCATATGTCAGATCCTACAAAGATAAATTAAAACTGGAATGGACTAAAAGCTCTTTGATTTCCTGAGTTTATAAGTTTTGCTTTTATTTATTTAAGTAATATCCTGCAAGTCACAAAGTACAAAATCTTATGAAAAGCAGTGAATAAAAGTCATGTGAGAGCAAGTTTACAGAAGAAAAAGTAAATAACATAAGAAACAGAGACTATGCAAGAGATTGGTCTGGTTACAAGAAAAATAAAACAAGCAGCAGAAAAAAATAAAAAACATTGGCAATACAGAAATGGCCTTATTATGTCATTTTTTAGTCAAAATGATATCGGCACATGCATTATTTTAAACTTTTTAAAAAGATTTTGCACATATGTGCAGTTGGGAATCAATAAGGACAGATGACGCAATGAAGGTTTATTTGTGAAAATGCTGGTGGTTGCAAATGCTGTACAACTGTGCAAAATCCTGAATGTACTTACCATGAGATTGACCACTGGCTCCCAATTTCATCCTAGCTCCTTTCGTAGTAGAGGTGGACAAGCATTCTTATTTTTTGCTGTGAATGGTGCAGTTGGGCTTATGGAAGTCAAGGTAAGAGGAACAGGGACATGGCTCAATTGAAACCCTTTTATGTATGTTACCCCCAGATAGCACTAAAAGCAGGCAACTTGGTTTCCAGAACTCCTGGGGTAATTCCAATGAGCAACCAAATTTGAGCCCTACTACTTTAATTGAATAGGATGGCATATTAATCAGGCTTCTCCAGAGAAACAGAACTAATGTGATACAGATGGATTAGATAAATAGGTGTAAAGAATGGAAAGAGATAGAGATACATGAGGAGATACACTACGGAAATTGGCTCACCCACTTATGGAGACTGAGAAGTCGTATAATACACCATCTGCAAGCAGGAGAACCAGGGAAGTCTGTAGTGTAATGCAGTCTGAGTCCAAAGGCCTGAGAACCTGGAGCTCTGTTGTCTGAGGGCTGGAGAAGCTCCCAGCTCCAGAAGAGACAGCAAATTCACCTTTCCTCTGTTGTTTTGTTCTATCTAGTCCCTACACGGATTGGTAAGGGCAGATCTTCTTCACTCAGTCTACTGATTCAAATGCTAATCTCTTCCAGAAACACCCTCACAGACATACCCAGAAATAATGTGTTAGCAGCTATCTGTATATTCCTTGAAACCAGTCAAGGTGATGACTAAAATTAACCATCACAAATGCTGTCAGCATAGTGACTTGGCCTAGAAGAATACATGGATTCAAGTAATAGGCTTGATAACCACATGGATGAATGGCATTATCCAATCATCTTAAAAATACATCACATGATCCCAGTAAGTGATAATCTCACAGAATTCAAGTAGAAGACTAGAATTTTTTTGCAACAGTCATGTAGGAAAATTAATGCAATCGTAGCTTCGCAGGACACTTCTAGGAAAGTTATTCAGAGGTCATGGGAGAGAAAAGCTCACTGTTAAAATTAATATTCTTCAATCACACACTTATCAAATCTATTTTAAATACATAGCAAGAAACAAGAAGAAAGAAAAAAGAGGTAAGGTGGGATCCAAGCAGGTAGAAGGGCCATCCTCCCTGAATTATAGATTTTAGATTAACGCATTACCATATTTATGCTCTCTCCCTCTCTCTCTCTCTCTCTGCTTCATCACCCTTCCCAGCTGATGTTGGGGGCCAGTAGATGATGCTTGGGGCAACAGAATACACTTGCTGTATTTGAGATAATCAGGCAAGTATTCCCGACTGCAGATGACATCACCAGTTAGCTTGCTGAACAGGTGTGGGTTGTGTCTGTATTTATTGGGCATAGTGTATGTGGAGCCATCAGGGGACTACTGCATGTGCTACCAATGGGCAGTGAATTTAGAAATAGCTGTGAATTGAGAGAATCATGTCTTATGATTCGGCCTTTTCATATTGTCTTTTTTCAGAAGAAAGTCTTGTATTTGTTACATCACGTAACCCATTTATTCTTTCTATCTTTAACATTCTTAGAGATTATCATCGTACATCATCTAGCTAACATCTCTTTTGAATTCTGCCTACATAGCAAAAACTACTTGCTTATTCATACCCAGACTTAACACATCCTATAAGGTTTCTCTCTCTCTCTTTATTGTAAGATAGCTTTCTCACTATCTATGCTTAACATTCTTTATCAGTTGTATCACTCCTGTTTATTTTCTTTTTGTAAAAGCATTGAATATTCTCAAATAAGAAAGCAAGCATATATTCTAAAAACTTTCTCCATGTTTCAATGACAGGACTTTATTGTAGAGGTGAAAGAGACCTCTGTCACTTTTATTACTCACTTAGGATAACTGTACATTTTAAAGTGGAAGTGTAACTGCTGTGTGCAACCTTTGTTAAGGACAGTATGTTCAAGGGGAAAAGGCTGTGGGCAAATCAAAGAAATTCAAATTGAAGAAAGGTGACAACTAAACATTAAAGCATAAAAATATCTCAGGAATGGAATGACCCATGTTGAGCAAAATTTCAGGCTAAGCACAAATCCAAAAGAGTGACATTTTGCAAAGACTGGCAAATGTAAATAAAAGGATAATTATTCACTGCAGGAACTGTGGTTTCTAGTCTCCCAAGTTAGTCCAATGAGTTGCACACTGAAGTAACATTTGTGTCATCAGAAAAAGTATTTTATATTTTAATAATTATGTATAGTATACATATAAACACAATTAAATGTAAAAAAATATATAAACATATATGTTTATATGTATATTAGGCCATTCTTGCATTGCTATAAAGAAATACCTGAGACTGAATAATTGATAAGTAAAATAGGTTTAATTAGCTCAGGTTCTGCGGGCTTTACAGGAGACACGGCACCAGCATCTACTTGGCTTTTGGAGAGGCCTCAGGGAGCTTTTACTAACGGTAGAAGGCAAAGCGGGGGAAGACACATCACATGGCAAAAGCAGGAGCAAGAGAGAGGCAGAGGTGACTCACTTTTAAACAATGAAATTTTCTGAGAAGTCACTCACTGTCAAGAGGCCAGCACCAAGAGGATGGTGCTAAACTGTTCATGAGAAATCCACCTCCACGATCCAGTCACCTCCCACCAGGCCCCACCTGCAATATTGGGGGTTATATTTCAACATGTGATTTGAGTGAGGACAAATATCCAAACTATACAAATACGCATATACATATGTACAGAAACAACCAATGGTATCTCTTTTAATTGACAAGTAAAATTATATATATTTATGTTGTACAACATGATGTTTTTGATATATGTATACATTGTAGAACGATTAAATCAAGCTATACAACATATACCTTACCTCACATTTTTATCTGTTGTGGGGACAACACTTAGAATCTACTTTCTTAGCCATTTTCAAATATACAATATATTTGCATTAATTGTTGTCAGCATGGTGTATAATAGAGCTCTTGAGCTTACTTCCCCTAACTGAAATTTTCTCCCTTTGACCCTCGTGTCCTCAGTCCCTCCATTTCCTAGCCTCTGGTAACCACCATTTTATTTCTTATTTCTATAAGTTGGACTTTTTTATACTCCACGTGTAAGTGAGATCATGTGGTATTTGTCTTTCTGTGCCTAGCTTATTTTACGTAATGCAATGTCCTCCATGTCTATTCATGTTGGTGCAAATGACAAGATTTCCTTCATTTTTAAAGCTATTCCATTGTGTATATATATCACATTTTCTTTATCCATTCATCCACTGATGAACACTTAGGTTGATTCTAACAGCTAAATAGCTAAATCTATTTTGCTCTTGTGATAGTGCTGCAATGAACAGGACAGTGCAGATATCTCTTTGACATACCAATTTAATATCCTTTGGAAATATATCCAAGTGGTAGAATTACTGGATCATATGGTAGTTCTATTTTTAATTTTTGAGGGAGCTCCATACTGTTTTCCATAATGACTGTACCAATCTACATTCCCACAAACAGTTAAAAAGGTTTCCCTTTTCTTCACATTCTCACCAATACTTGTTGTCATTCAAGTTTTTGATAATAGCCCTTCTAGCAAATGTGAGATGATACCTTACTGTGGTTGTGATTTGCATTTCCCTGGTGATAGGTGGTGTTGAGCATTTTTATACCTGTTGGCTATCTGTATAACTTCTTTTGAAAAATGTCTATTCCCATCCTTTGCTTACTTTTAATCAGGTATTTTGTTTTCTTACTTTTGAGTTCTTTATATATTTTGGATATCAACTCCTTACCATATTCATGGTTTGCCAATATTTTCTCATATTCTGTAGGTTGTCTCTTCACTCTGTTGAATGTTTCCTTGGCCATGCAGAAGCGTTTTAGTTTGATGCAATCCTCTTTGTCTATTTTAGCTTTGTGCTTTTGAGGTCAAATCTAAAAAAATTATTGCCTATATCAATGTTCTATAGTTTTGCCCTTAAACTTTCTTTTAGTAGTTTTATAGTTTTTGGTTTTAGGTTTAAGTCTTTAATCCATTTTGAGTTGACTTTTGTATTTAGTGTAATATAAAAGTTGAATTTCATTCTTCTGTGTGTGGTTATCCACTTTTCCTATGACCTCTTATTGAAGAGACTATTCTTTCCCCATTGTGTGTTCTTGGCACCTTTATTGAAAATAAATTGACCAAAAATGATGTATTTATTTGTTTATGCTTGTACCATACTGTTTTGATTCCTATAGCTTTAGAGTAGATTTTGAAATTGGGTTATGTGATGCTGTCAGCTTTGTTCATTTTGATCAAGTTACTTAGGCTATTTGAGATTCCACACAAATTTTAGGATTGATTTTTCTATTTCTATAAAATATCATTGGAATTTTGATATGGATTACACAGAATCTGTAGATTGTTTTGGGTGGCATAAACTTTTAACAATATTAAGTCTTCTAGTTCATGAGCACGAGATAGCTTTCTATTTAGTTATGTCTTCTACAATTTCTTTCATCAATGTTTTGTGCTTTTCAGTGTGTGGATCTTTCATATCCCTGGTTAAATTTATTCTTATATAATTTTTTGTAACTATTGTAAATGGGGTTGTAGTCTTAATTTTTTTCAGATAGTTCCTTGTTACTGTAGAAACATCCTTATTTTTGTATGTTAATTTTTTTATTTTTTATTTATTATTATTATTATACTTTAAGTTTTAGGGTACATATGTTAATTTTTTTATCCTGCAACTTTACTGTATTCTTTATTAGTTCTAACAGTTTCTTGGTGGAGTCTTTATGGTTTTCTCTATATAAGATCATATCATCTGCAAGCAGTGATGATTTAACTTTTTTCCTTCCTATTTGGATGCCTTTTATTTCTTTCCCTTACCTAACTGCTCTGGCTAGGACTTTCAGTAACATGTTAAATGAAAGTGGTGAGAGCGGACACGTCCTTGTCTTGTTCCTGATCTTAGAGGAAAAGCTTTCAACTTTTCACTGTTAAGTATGATGTTAGCTGTGGGACTGTCAGATATGGCCTTTGTTGTGTTAAGGTACATTCATTCTGTTCCTTATTGAGAGTATCTATCATGAATGGATGTTGAATTTTGTCAAACACATTTTCTGCATCTATGGAAATGATCATATTAATTTTGTCTTTCATTCTTTTAATGTGGTAGATAGTATATATTGATTTGTGTATGTTGAACCATTCCTGCATCCCAGGGATAAATCCCACTTAATTATGAAAATTATATTGCTATTTAAACTGGTAGCTTCAAAAGTCCTACTGTGTCAGTCAGTTTACCAGCAGAAAGCAGCTGTCACAAACAAATAAAGGTAATTGCAGAAGATTGAATAAAGAACCTATTTACAAAGGGAAGAACAGTGTATAGGAAAATAACAGAGGTTAGTGAAGTGCCCTATTCTAGTGACAGTGGAGCCATTACTGTCTTGGCCAGAACAGGCTAGAGGAGGAGTTTCTGGAACCTAGCATGAGACAGTTGTAAGGAAAGGGCCATCTTGAGAGGAGCTTGGGCCTGTGAAGGACACATTCAGTCTGAGGTTACCAGGCAAGAAGCTATCCAGAAGAGTAAGTGCTGGGTGAGTTTCCTCTCATCTTCTGAAACCTGGTGATATGGTTTGGCTTTGTCCCCACCCAAATCTCATCTTGAATTCCCATGTGTTGTGGGAGGGACCTGGTGGCAGGTAATTGAATCATGAGGGCAGGTCTTTCCTGTGCTGTTCTCATGAGAGGAAGTCTCACAAGATCTGATGGTTATTATAAGGGGGAGTTTTCCTGCACAAGCTCTCTCTTTGCCTGCTGCCATCCATGTAAGATGTGATTTGCTCCTCTTTGCCTTCCACCATGATTGTGAGGCTTTCCCAGCCACATGTAACTGTAAGTCCAATTAAACCTCTTTTGTAAATTGTCCAGTCTCAGGTATGTCTTTATCAGAAGCATGAAAAGGGACTAATACAGGAAATTGGTACCAGTAGAGTGGGGCATTACTGAAAAAATACCCAAAAATGTAGAAGCAACTTTGGAATTGGGTAACAGGCAGAGGTTGGAACACTTTGGAGGGCTCAGAAAAAGACAGGAAAATGTGGGAAAGTGTGGAACTTCCTAGAGACTTGCTGAATGGCTTTAACCAAAAGCCTGATAGTGATATGGACAATAAGGTCCAGGCTGATGTGGTCTCAGATAGAGATGAGGAACTTGTTGGGAACTGGAGCAAAGGTGACTCTTGTTATGTTTTGGTAAAAAGACTGGCAGCATTTTGCCCCTGCCCTAGAGATTTGTGGATCTTTGAACTTGAGAGAGATGATTTAGTGTATCTGGCAGAAGAAATTTCTAAGCAGCAAAACATTCAAGAGATGACTTGGGTGCTGTTAAAGGCACTCAGTTTTATAAGGGAAGCAGAGCATAAAGGTTGAGAAAATTTGCAGCCTAACAATGTGTTAGAAAAGAAAATCCATTTTATGAATGGATTGCAGAAATTTGCATAAGTAACTAGGAGCCCAATGTTAATCCCCAAAACAATGGGGACAATGTCTCCAGGGCATGTCAGAGGTCTTCATGGCAGCCCCTTCCATCACAGGCTCAGAGGCCTAGGATAAAATGGTTCCCTGGGCCAGGCCCAGGGTCCCTGTGCTGTGTGCAGTCTAAGGACTTGGTGCCCTGCATCCCAGCCACCCCAGCCATGACTAAAAAGGGCCAAAGTACAGCTTGGGCTTTGCTTCAGAAGATGGAAGCCCCAAGCCTTGGCAGCTTCCACGTGGTGTTGAGTCTGCAGGTGCACAGAAGTCAAGAATTGAGGTTTAGGAACCTCGGCCTAGATTTCAGATGTATGAAAATGCCTGGATGCCCAGGCAAAAGTTTGCTGTGGCCGGGGTGGGAGTGGGGGGCTCATGGAGAACCTCAGCTAGGGCAGTGTGAAAGGGAAATGCGGGGTCAGAGCCCCCACACAAAGTCCTTACTGGGGCACCATCTAGGGATGCTATGAGAAGAGGGCCACCATCCTCCAGACCCCAGAATGGCAGATCCACTGACAGCTTGTACCATCCACCTGGAAAAGTCACAGATACTCAATGCCAGCCGATGGAAGCAGCCAAGAGAGAGGCTGTACCCACCAAAGCCTCAGGGGTGGAGCTGCCCAAGACCATGGGAACCCACATCTTGCATCAGTGTGACCTGGATGTGAGACACGGAGTCAAAGGAAATCATTTCACAGCTTGAAGATTTGACTGCCTTGCTGGATTTCAGATTTGCATGGGGCCTGTAGCCCCTTTGTTTTGGCCAATGTCTCCCATTTGGAATGGCTGTATTTATCCAATGCTTATACCCACATCGTATCTAGGAAGTAACTAACTTGCTTTTGATTTTACAGGCTCATAGGCAGAAGGCAATTCTCTTGTCTCAGATGAGACTTTGGACTATGGACTTTTGAGTAATGCTGTAATGAGTTAAGACTTTGCAGGACTGATGGGAAGGCATGATTGGATTTGAAATGTGAGGACATGAGATTTGGGAGGGGCCAGGGGCAGAATTATATGGTTTGGCTGTGTCCCCACCAAAATCTTATCTTGAATTCCCACGTGTTGTGGGAGGGACCTGGTGGCAGGTGATTGAATCATGGGGGCAGGTCTTTCCCGTGCTGTTCTCATGAGAGGAAGTCTCACAAGATCTGATGGTAAGGGGGAGTTTTCCTGCACAAGCTCTCTGTTTGCCTGCTGCTATCCACTTAAGACCTGACTTGCTTGTCCTTGCCTTCTGCCATGACTGTGAGGTTTCCCTAGCCAAGTGTAACTGTAAGTCCAATTATACCTCTTTCTTTTGTAAATTGCCCAGTCTCAGGTATGTCTTTATCAGCAGCGTGAGAACTGACTAATATGCCTGGCTAGGTTAACAGAGCTTAGTTTATATGCGGATGTTAATATTTGGTAATGGGTGCTTAAATGTATTGTGAACATGAAACTTGTGAAGACTGTAGTGACGGATCAGTCATGTCTGCTTTCAATATGAGAAGACATAACGGTGTCAAGCTTGCCAAATATTTTCCAGTGTCTTCCCTGAAAACATTATGGTTAGAGAAACTGCAAGGAAATTTCTGAAAATTCTGAAGTGAAGAGCGAATTCTCATAGGTGAGACTGAAA
Source organism: Pan troglodytes (assembly GCF_028858775.2). NCBI lineage: Eukaryota > Metazoa > Chordata > Mammalia > Primates > Hominidae > Pan > Pan troglodytes. The sequence goes on along the minus strand of NC_072414.2, from coordinate 91,754,606 downwards.
GATATTCATGCATGAGGCATAGCATGTGCAAATATCTAGAGAAATAAAAGACCATGCACAATTCTTAGAATTGCAAGTACCTACAATATGAACAGAAAGCATAACAGGTGAGAACAACAGTGTGAGAAATAGGTCCAGTAAAGCAGGATGCATTTAGATAACGAAAAACCTAGAAGCCGAGCATGTGAAGTTGGGTTTTTAGCCATGAGTTGTCATGATGAAATTTTGCATTTAAGCAGCCACTTTGATGTCAGTGTACAGAATGAACTGAAGCAATGAGCAGAGTGAGCGGAACCAACAAAGAAAACTGAAGAAAGACACCCAGTGAGTTCAGCTTTACTTAGTTAAGCTTCACATTTCTGAGTTGCCAATCAGTGCTGATTCCTGGCAAATGGATGGTTGTGAATATGACACAATCCTGCCCTGCCCCAGAAGAGCTTATAGGAGAGAAAGGCAATTTCTCCAAGTGCCCTGGGAGCAGAGAGCTAGGAGAGGAACAGAAATGAAGGTGAAAGAGGTCAAGCATGACCATTCTTTATCAGCAAGGCCAGTACCAACTCCTGGGGCTTACGGAGTTCCCCAGAGCTTTCAGCATTTCTGAACCAGTTCTTGAAGACATCACAGTACACTTGTCTGTATGTCTTTCTCACATACACACAAACACACACACACACACACACACACACATACACAGGAACCATTGATCAAAAACATCTCTATCAACATCTCCTAATTAGTTGAGAATTAGTAAATACATGTGGTTTGAGAAGATGACTGTTATTGTACTTTTAAGTAAAATATTGAATATCATATCTTGTATTAATAAATGGAAAAAAAAATTATGTTTTCCTTCAATAATATGAACTGACATTCTATATAAAGAACTAAAATATAAAGTTAATAACTACTTACATTTGTAAATCTATAAAATTATAAATGATAATACATACTCCATTTTAATTTATCCTTACAAAGCTCTAGAGGTACATGGGAATAAGTATTCTTTTATTTTACTAAGCAATGAAAATTCATGGAATTATGTGACTCTCTCAAGGCTTACAAGTAAATATCATAGCCAGGACTTGAACCTTCATCTTCTGTCTCCAAAGTGAGGATTGTTTTCTATTATACCACCCCATTGTCTAATAGGCAGTATTTTGTTAAAACAAAATTAAAAAGAAAAAGAGAAAAATCTTATTGTACATTATTTACGGTACTCCTGCAGAAGAATATTTGAGAGAATGGCTTACGTAAGGAAGAGAACATATTGTCTAGTCTCAATAAAAATTTAATGTTTAAAATTATTGAGCCTATTATTTGCTAAAAAAAAAAAGAAAAATATATAGATACAGTCTTTCCATCACCATTCCAGCCACTAATTCTGATCTCCTTAAATGCCCAGCTTCCTGGGCATTCACTCCTGGAGGCAGCCATGCTCTCTACCCAGGTCTCCACCTTCTAGAGTCGTGTTGGATATTCTCTGTGGTTAGGGTTAATATGCTGGTTGGAATTACCAGGTGTAGATCACATTTTTTGTTTGTTTGTTTTTTGAAAGGCCTATTCTTTTGTTACTTTAAGTTCTGGGATACATGTGCTGAACATGCAGGTTTGTTACATAGGTATACATGTGTCATGGTGGTTTGCTGCACCCATCAACCTGTCATCTAGGTTTTAAGCCCCGCATGCATTAGGTATTTGTCCTAATACTCTCCCTCCTCTTTCCCCCGACCTCCTGACAGGCCCTGGTGTGTGGTATTCCCTCCCTGTGTCCATGTGTTCTCATTGTTCAACTCCCACTTATGAGTGAGAACATGCGGTGTTTGGTTTTCTGTTCCTGTGTTAGTTTGCTGAGGATGATGGTTTCCAGCTTCATTCATGTCCCTGCAAAGGACATGAACTCATCCTTTTTTATGGCTGCATAGTATTCTGTGGTGTAAATGTACCACATTTTCTTTATCCCATCTATCATTGATGGGATACCCAAAGGACTATAAATCATTCTACTATAAAGACACATGCACATGTATGTTTATTGCAGCACTATTTACAATAGCACATTTTATATAATTATCTGGAAATTGTCCTGGTTCCTGATAGAAGAGGCATTAGCTCCATTCAGTTGGCATCCTGGGTCATAAAGCAATTAAAGAAATTGCTTTGATCTCTAAAGAAATTGTTGCTCAGATTTCTAATTATTGTTATTCTATGTAGAAGTGTCATCCTAACCAAGGTGCATGGAAATCTCTCTCTCACTAACATTGGGAGAAAATGTGCAAGTAATGAGAGGCTTCAAGTAAAGGTGACAGGGGTGCTTTCCAGAGTTATATCTCAAGGGAAGAAAAAGATGTGGCAATTTCTTTGTATCTCTACTAGAGGATCCATTCTTCAAGTCGGTTGAGTAAACCTTTCTTGACTTTGGTTACCAAATGCATTCATCGTAGGTCCTGATTAGTTAGCACTAACGATGTTCTCTTCCTGTGAAGCTGTTTGCAGCCTTGAGGAACACTAGAAAGATTTCCACCTACCGGCTGTACCAAAACTTGGAAGAGGCCTAGAAAATATTCCTTTTCTCTTGTACTTTCAAATGAGAAGACTTAGTTGAAATCTTGAGAATCATGAGCTCAGTGCAGCAAGGAATCATCATGCATTTACACATAGTGCTGCAATTTTCTACTGTTGTTTTTCATCCCTGAGGCTACAGACAATATTCTCTAATTCACAAAGGTCCATTTTATTCACCAGCTTTATTCTACAGAATTGGATCCTGCCTCGTTTTGCCCAACATTTCTGATCAGATCTTGATTTATTTTAAAATCATAAAAAACTTTTTTTCTTCCTAAACATCATAAAATTGTTAGTGAGTAGAAGAATAATTCATGAGATTTTACGATCATGCCACTGTGTTATTCATTATAGTCACCATGATGTAGAATAGAGCTCTTGAATTCATTTCCCCTAACTGTAATTATATATCCTTTTACCAACATTTCCTCAACTCCCCCACCCCCCAACCACCCTAGTCATTGGTAACCACCATCCTACTCTCTACTTCTATGAGATCAACTTTTTCAGATTCTACCTATGAGTGAGATCTTTGTCTTAGTCAGTGATAGTGCAGAGAACAGGCTCAAGCTCCAAGAAGCTCTCTTCGTTAATAAATGTGAGCACCTGCTAAGTCCTTCACCCAAGCCATTGACCTGGGAGTCCAACCTTAATTCCGGCTAAGGTTCACATTTCCCTGAAGTGGCTGGCACTATGCTAGGCCTGCTGATATATCTATGTCAAGCAAGAACTGAAGACAGGCTATGAAAACCACACATCAGTGGAATTCTCTTCTATATCAATTTATGAAAGAGTACACCAAGTTTATAAAGATCATATCCCACCATTGCTCCGGTCAACCCATGTAACCTTTGCTTATATTTCAGACATCCACATCCCCTCCTAGATGAAGGTTAGAGAGAGTGGATTGGAGCATACAGGTCTTCCTCCTGCTTTCCTCTCTTCCATTTTTTCTTCTCTCACCCTTATATTCAACAAATGTCTACTCCCTGCCAGGCATGTGTTCTAAGTACTGGGGATGGAATGGTAAGGACCACAGAAAAATTCTTCGCCCTTCATGGAGCTTACATTCAAGAAATAGAAATAGAAAATAAACAAGTAAATATGTTGAACATCAGGAGATGATAAGTGGCATGGAGAAAAATGAAAGGACTGTAAACGAGGTAGATTTGATCATAGGAAAGCTCCTTGAAGAAGTGTCAATTGAGAGAAAATGTCTACATGTTATGAGGGAGTAAGTGGTTCATAAGCAGCAGAGAGTATCTTCTGGTCGGAGATAAACAGTGATTACAAAAAGTCCCAATATTGGAACAAGCATGGCTCAATGGAGGGAAAGCGAGATGGCCTGTGTGACTAGACTGCAGTAAGTGAGGTTGAGGGATGGGGATGAACTGAGAAGCCAAGAGAGAGCAGATCAGAGAGATTCAGCACTACTGGGGTGATTTGAGTATGAATGGATACAGAGACTAATATAAGTTTTTAAACCATCTCTGTCTGTTGAGAACTAACGGTAGAGAAAAAAAAGGGAGAAATAAGAAGAAAAGATGACAATATTTGCAGGAGTGCATGACAGTGGCTGGTTCCATGGTGGAAACGTGATTGCATCTGGGTTATATATTGAAGGCAGGGAGGAAGGAGATTGCTGATGAGATGAATGTGTAAATGTTGAGTGAGTGTCGATGCTATGTACTGAGATAAGGAAGATTGGAGGTTGAAGTATGGGGGTTCAAGAGTTCTTTTCTGAATGTTTATTAGACATCTGGAGAATCATGTTAAGTACGCAGTTAGATAAAACAATCAGGAGCTCAGGATAGATGTCAGAACTAGACGAATAAATATGGCAATCATCAGCAGAGATGGCACTCGGCATTAGAGGACTGGATTTTTTCAACCAGGAAATATGTTTAGAATTGGAAGAGAAGATGTTCTAGAATTGAGCCCATAAGTACCCAGACTTTCTTGAGAAGAAGGACACGGTGAAGGAGACCAAGAAGACGCAACTAATCAGACGAACTACCTGTACAGTGTGTGTGTCTAAGAAGTCAAAGAAAGAAAGTATTTCAAGAAAGAGATAACCAACAGCATCAAATGCCCTGAAATGGCAAGTAAGACGTACGTAACCTCGACAAAGGTATTTCAGTGGATTTGTGGGGATGAAGGTCTGATTGGAGAGGATGAAAGAGAAAGTGGGGAGAACTTCCACTTAAATACATTTATCTCCCCATCCTCCCAAAACACCAATAAAATGTATGTAATGGAATTTTTTTGGCATAAACTACAAGGACAAAGAGTGTAGAAAAGGAAACAACAGGCAGAAAACCCACATCGACAAAATTTTATAATCTGGTATGGTAGTAACTGACTCAGTAGGCCAGAGAAGGGGAAATGTAACCCTATATTCAGGTTGCCAGAAAGATATAGTTCTATTTACTGCTAAACCCCAAGAAGGCTCAGAAAGTGGAGAACCAGCTTCCTTAGATGGGAGGAGTGTGAAATGGAGCTAAAAACAGGGTTGATTGAAGATCTTTTAAGTAGCTACCAGATACCACACTTTACTTCCCAGCTCGGTGCAAGCAGGCATGGGAGTATTACTCTCTGGAAAGGTTTGACAAGGGGTTAAAAGGCTCTGAACATGGGGATGGCAGACACAGGTGAGAGCAAATGTGCAGTGCCTTACTGACATGGGGAGATTTTAAGTAAAATTCTTGAATGAAGGGTAAGACACTCCTGACCCTGCTTCCTTGTCTGTTTCTCTGCTTTACCTTCACAAAGATGGCTGCCAGGCTTGCATCAGCGCCCTTCCACTGTAAAGCATTCTAAAAAGTTCACCTTCAGTTTTGAGGGTTGTGATCCTATAGCAATAACCCGTTTCCTCTTCTGCATCTTTGATAACCCTCTCATCATTGACATCATCCAATTTTTTCTGCAACCAATGGTGAAACATGTCTCAGGCTGCTTCCTGTATTTGGAAAAGCCCTCCTTCAAATTTAGCTAAAGGACTCTGTCATGTTTACGAAAAAAGAAGAAAAAAAAATCACTTGAAATGAAATGTCCCCATTCCCATCTACTTCCAACCTTAAATTGAATATTATGTCAAACACAAGAGGCCATTAACATGCAAACATTTGTAATCGTCGCTGCTTTACTTCACCCGGTGCATCTTATTGTGTTTTTATGTAATTTGGATGTGATTAAAATGTGTGCAAATATTATCGTAATGTAGCTAAGCAGGTATTTATGTGAAAACATATGGTCCAGTGTAGTGGATATAAGACCTGGTTCAATAACACATGCCTCTAGGTGTTTAATGATATTTGATGGCATAATTTTTTTAAAATCTCAGTTTTCCGAATCATTATCTAGATTCAAGGAGGCAGAGATCCAGATGCTTTACCATATTTTCTGCACCTCATTATTAAATTCACATCTTAACTATTCTTTGTAAGTAAACTGTCATAGAAGACTTTCATAATTAACCAGAGAAAGCTTTATGCCCCCTTTTCAAAGTTTAAATGGGGATCTAAAAACAAAGCAGACCAAATACCTATTCGCTCCAGGCCAATGTAGACATCGATAAAATTAGCCAGTGTTCTGTCAATGATAATCTAAATCATTCTCTCATGCATTTATGCACAATTATATTAGCTTATTATTATACTGTCATAAACAATGGTTGTAGTAAGAATCGCCTACCATATGTAGACCTACAATTATGAGTTGTGCATAGACCTTGTCTGGAAGTCAAAAGATAGTATTCACTTTGTTTTATGGAATAATCTTTTCGGTAATTTTGAGAAAGTCATATATTTTTAGTGAACCTTATTCTTGCTTACTGTAAAATAGAATCCTGCTCCTGAGCTCTCTCAAAATCATCATAAAATCAAAGGTGACAATGTGAAAATATATTGTTACTTTTGTTAGTTTATTTCATCTAGTTCACTTATTTGTCACTGCTCTTATTTGCTATTCTTACATGAAAGTCTCATACTTGTCTCTAAGTATACACATCCATTGTCATTCAGATAGAGATGTTGTGAGGACCTTGAATCACTTAATTTAATTAACACTCTTAATTTTTCAGATGAAGAAACGTTGTTCACCCAGAAAATTTAAGTGACAAACCAAGGCCACACCTATAACTGGTGGCAGTCCCCAAACTAAAACTCCAGGCCTCTAGTCTTTTCACTGACATCCATATTCATTTCTCAGAAAATATCACTTACTTTGGGAAGTATTGAAAGAAATGTTGCTAAGATGTAAACACAAAATAAAGTGAGACATAAACGAAAAATAAAACACCGTGTTTAAATATTCAGATGGCCAATGACAGACTGGATTAAGAAAATGTGGCACATATACACCGTGGAATACTATGCAGCCATAAAAAAGGATGAGTTCATGTCCTTTGTAGGGACATGGATGAAGCTGGAAACCATCATTCTCAGCAAACTATCGCAAGGACAGAAAACCAAACACCGAATGTTCTCACTCATAGGTGGGAACTGAACAATGAGAACAATTGGACACAGGGTGGGGAACATCACACACTGGGGCCTGTCGTGGGGTCAGGGGAGCGGGGAGGGATAGCATTAGGAGATATACCTAATGTAAATGATGAGTTAACGGGTACAGCACACCATCATGGCACATGTATACATATGTAACAAACCTGCACGTTGTACACATGTACCCTAAAACTTAGAGTATAATAATAATTAAAATAAATAAATATTCAGATGGCATATAATATGCCCTGATGAGACCAGCTCGGTCAGGGATATCCTAACCCCGGGGCGCTAGAGGAATTAAAGACACACACACACACAGAAATATAGACATGTGAAGTGGGAAATCAAGGGTCTCACAGCCTTCAGAGCTGAGACCCCCAAACAGAGATTTACCCACATATTTATTAACAGCAAACCAGTCATTAGCATTGTTTCTATAGATATTAAATTAACTAAAAGTATCCCTTATGGGAAACGAAGGGATGGGCCGAATGAACACGCCCTTAAAACACAGATCGCTCATCTTTTGTTTGTGGCTTAAGAATGCCTTTAAGCAGTTTTCTACCCTGGGCAGGCCAGGTGGTCCCTGCCCTCATTCCCGTAAACCCACAACCTTCCAGCTTGGGAGTTAGGGCCATTGTGGACATATCACAGTGCTGCAGACATTTTTTTATGGCCAGTTTTGGGGCCAGTTTATGGACAGATTTTGGGGAGCTGGCTCCCAACAATGCCCCAACTAAGATATTAGAAAAATCTAAAGTGAAGATTTTCTCCTAAATATACTTTTACACAAGGTTTATATATATATACAAATACATATATATATGCATGTAGATATATTCAGTATAATTCTAAAGTCATAAAACTGATAAAACAATTTAATTCTAAAACAGCCTCTTTATGAATTCTTTGTATACATGTTTGGTGACAACATTAAAATAATATTTAATAATTTAAAGAGTACTCAGAAAGTACACAGATTTTCCACCTTATTTGGCATGATCTGCAGCGCTGAAGATTACCAGCAGCTACAATATGGAGAGACAAATGCTTCAGCTGTTTGTTGTTCATTTCCTCCTCTTTGATGTAAAATATCCAGGGAGCCCAGAACACTATTTTTTTTTAAATTTTTATTTTACGAATCACAAACGCTCTGTTAGGACCTTGCTTACAATGATTTAACATGCAGTGTCAGGTTTTAATGCTTTCAGCAATTTAGCATCTGCCTTTATTAATTCCAAGTTCCAAAAGCATATCTCAACCATCCACATCCTCATCTTCTGGAGTTCAGTATATAATGCCAGGAAAAAGTAAAAACAAAACAAAACAAAACAGAAAAAACTTTCAACATGGACGTAGAGAAAAGGAAATATTCCTAATGTTCATTTGGAGAAACCTATAACCAGGGCACTTACTTCCACGTCCTGAAGACATTCAGGAGCCAGACAGATACTTTAGCTGCCTGATGTTTGACTAACTGTATCCTTCGAAGAGACTGTAAAATTGCATTTAAGTCTGACATCCTCCCAGCTAAAGCGCTGAGTTTATCAAGTAAACAAAAATAAATCAATTACATTTTCACAAAATTACTGAGTGCTTCTGGGTGGTGAGTGGAGGAATCAGAATGAGGCTTTTCCCCCATTTCATAGAAAATCTAAGATAATGTCGAATAAAAACTATGGACTGCAATTTTTCCAAATAATGCCGAGGAAACAAACTAGATCGCATTTTTAGTGTAGGCATCCACTTTACTCACTGACGTTTTTGCACGCAAGCTTACTTTGGGGTCAAAAGAAGACACAGAAAAGAGAAAAAATAGGAACCAAAACTTAATAGGATAAATGAATCTATCTTTATGTTAACCCTTCTCTGTCCCTAAAATACTTTTTACTATTGCATCCGGCATTCATTCATTCATTCATTCATTTTACTGTTGTTGTTTATCCAGTTATTTTCTTGCAGAATTAACACTTCAGTAGTGCTGAAGATAGCTCTATTGCTGTGTTCCCTTGAGAGCTTCCGCCTGAAATGAATGAACATCAAGGCCAAATTTGGAACTACAGGGACAGTTTTCAGTTTATTCACTTTATATATTGACTGAACCCTGAGTCAAGGTTCCCAGGTCATTCCATCTAAATTTAGCTTACTTGGATATATTTGAACTGGATGAGTTGTCATTTCTTCTGAAGACAAATTCTGACAAGACCATTAGTGATGCATGATATTTTGTGAAAATAAAATTCAAACTGTGAAATCCTCAGTAGCCTCAAGGAGCTGTATTTATAATTATTTTTAATTAAATTTCACAGTCAAGGTATGGAATATAAAATGCATATGGTGCAAATTGTTGCTAGGGAGGTTGGACTGTAGCAGAATGTGTTTTGTTGCATTAATTTTTAATTTTCTCTCACTAATTTCTCATGTGTTTGGAATGTCAGATCAATTTTTTTGTTTGTTTGTTTTTTGTTTTTTGTTTGAGACAGAGTCTCGCTCTGTTCCCAGGCTGGAGTGCAATGGCGCGATCTCAGCTCACTGCGAGCTCCGCCTCCCGGGTTCATGCCATTCTCCCGCCTCAGCCTCCCGAGTAGCTGGGACTACAGGCGCCAGCCACCAGGCCCGGCTAATTTTTTTGTATTTTTAGTAGCGACGGGGTTTCACCGTGTTAGCCAGAGAGATGGTCTCAATCTCCTGACCTCATGATCCGCCCACCTTGGCCTCCTAAAGTGCTGGGATTACAGGCATGAGCCACCGTGCCTGGCCCCAGTTTTTTTTTTAACGTTGTCTCTGACTCTGGTATCCTTCGGTGTTGCTTTTCTCTCCTTAAAAGCTTTTCAGCTTTTCATGGGAAATTTAGCTTCTAGATTATGAAGATTTTTGTTGCTCTGATCCCCTCATATTTAATCCTTTTTATTCTATGTTAGATAACTATGAAATAAAAAAAACAAACGCAGGTTTAACATGAATTTAGTGTTTGTTTTTAACTAACATCTCGTGTAGAACGAGTTTAAAGAAAATTTTCGATAGCATTTCAAAATAAATGTACACCGAACAAACTGTCATGTTAAGGGGAAACAATTTAGAATTTATCATCTTTCTACCTATTGATCAATACCAGGAAGGACTTTAAACGCCTGTAATCCCAGCACTTTGGGAGGATGAGGCCAGTGGATCACCTGAGGTCAGGAGTTTGAGACCAGCCTGACCAACAAGGTGAAACCCCGTCCCTACTAAAAACACAAAAATTAGCTGGATGTGGTGGCAGGCGCCCGTAATTCCAGCTACTCGGGAGGTTGAGGCATGAGAATCGCTTGAACCTGGGAGGTGGAGATTGCAGTGAACCAAGATCGTGTCATTGCACTCCAGCCTGGGCAACAGAGCAAGACTCTGTCACAAACAAACAAACAAACAACAAAAACAACAAAAAACCTTTAACCTCAATTGTAGACTATTCCATAGTTGTGACACTGTATCTATTTAGTACTATCTAGTAATAGACACAATTATTATCATCATCCAGGAGATTTTCTTGTATTGTTTACAAAACAATAAATAACATTTTCATTGTAACTCGACAATTATTTAACATAGTTGTAAACCCAGACGTTAAATGTTTGATACAACAGACATATTTCTTGACCTTACTGCTTATAATATAATGAGATATACAGACTTACAGGCAGATGATTTTAATACTGTGCAGTGAGTGCAAGTATTAGGTAAATATGCACCTGAACTATATTTAGGGAACCAGAAAAGGTTTCTGCAGGAAGGGATGCCTATGCCAAAATTTGAAGACTTGGAAAGGATTAGCAAGAGAAATGGGAGAGGTTGGCTTGAAGACGGAAGATGGGGAAGGGAAAGGGTGTTCTAAATAGAAGGATGAGCCTGAAAAAGGCCTTGATTTTAAAGAAAGCATGTGTTTGCAGAGCTGAACACAGTTCAAGGCAAGATGTCAAGCGGGATACATTAAAGGATGAGTGTGCAAAGATTTGCAGGGTATGGAAAATGAACGGGCTGATGATGAAGCCGTATTAATCAGTTTGGAGTTTAACCTGCTGACAGAGTAGAACTACTGATGGTCGGGGGCCCTTACTAAACAGGGTAATGGCATAAGGTTGACTCTGGCTTCCTTGCTGATAAGGGGTTGAAGGACAAAACAGGGAGAGCAAGAAGACCAGTTAGGAAGTAATAAGTTATCCATGGAAGGAGCATTCACTAATGGAGAATTTTCCCGGATTAAGAGAGAGGGTTAAATTAAGACTTTTATTTTTTTTTGTAAAAAAATTTATTCTGGTAAAATATATACAACAGAAAATTTGCCCTTTTTGCCTTATTAAGGGTACAATTCAGTGGCATTGATTACATTTATAATGTACAATAATCGTCACTATTTCCAAAAGGTTTTAATCATCCCAAACAAGAAACATTTAAGAGACATTTAACACAGGCCTTGGTGACTTATAGGAGATAGAGTGGCAGAAGCAGTAAAAAATGATGTCAAAGGTACTTGTTATTACTTTTGCTATCATGGCTTTCAATTTTTTTATTTAATATTTTCTTGAACTTTCTGTGCTGTCACTGTCAACATTTCAAATCCATGGGTTTTTCTTTTTTTTATTATTATACTTTAAGTTCTAGGGTACATGTGCACAATGTGCAGGTTTGTTACATAGGTATACATGTGCCATGTTGGTGTGCTGCACCCATTAACTCGTCATTTAACATTAGGTATATCTCCTAATGCTATCCCTCCCCACTCCCCCCTCCCCCCACCCCACAACAGGCCCCGGTGTGTGATGTTCCCCTTCCTGTGTCCATGTGTTCTCATTATTCAATTCCCACCTATGAGTGAGAACATGCGGTGTTTGGTTTTTTGTCCTTGTGAAAGTTTGCTGAGAATGATGGTTTCCAGCTTCATCCATGTCCCTACAAAGGACATGAACTCATCATTTTTTATGGCTGCATAGTATTTCATGGTGTATATGTGCCACATTTTCTTGATCCAGTCTATCATTGTTGGACATTTGGGTTGGTTCCAAGTCTTTGCTATTGGGAATAGTGCCACAATAAACAAACATTCATGTGCTTGTGTCTTTATAGCAGCATGATTTGTAATCCTTTGGGTATATACCCAGTAATGGGATGGCTAGGTCAAATGGTATTTCTAGTTCTAGATCCCTGAGGAATCGCCACACTGTCTTCCAAAATGGTTGAACTAGTTTACAGTCCCACCAACAGTGTAAAAGTGTTCCTATTTCTCCACATCCTCTCCAGCACCTGTTGTTTCCTGACTTACTAATGATTGCCATTCTAACTGGTGTGAGATAGTATCTCATTGTGGTTTTGATTTGCATTTCTCTGATGGCCAGTGATGATGAGCATTTTTTCAGTGTCTTTTGGCTGCATAAATGTCTTCTTTTGAGAAGTGTCTGTTCATATCCTTCGCCCACTTTTTGATGGGGTTGTTTTCTTTTTCTTGTAAACTTGTTTGAGTTCATTGTAGATTCTGGATATTAGCCCTTTGTCAGATGAGTAGATTGCAAAAATTTTCTCCCATTCTGTAGGTTGCCTGTTCACTCTGATGGTAGTTTCTTTTGCTGTGCAGAAGCTCTTTAGTTTAATTAGATCCCATTTGTCAATTTTGGCTTTTGTTGCCATTGCTTTTGGTGTTTTAGACAGGAAGTCCTTGCCCATGCCTATGTCCTGAATGGTATTGCCTAGGTTTTCTTCTAGGGTTTTTATGGTTTTAGGTCTAACATTTAAGTCTTTAATCCATCTTGAATTAATTTGATGAACATCGATGCAAAAATCCTCAATAAAATACTGGCAAACCGAATCCAGCAGCACATCAAACAGCTTATCCACCATGATCAAGTGGGCTTCATCCCTGGGATGCAAGGCTGGTTCAACATACGCAAATCAATAAATGTAATCCAGCATATAAACAGAACCAAAGACAAAAACCACATGATTATCTCAATAGATGCACAAAAGGCCTTCGGCAAAATTCAACAGCCCTTCATGCAAAAAACTCTCAATAAATTAGGTATTGATGGGATGTATCTCAAAATAATAAGAGCTATTTATGACAAACCCACAGCCAATATCATATGGAATGGGCAAAAACTAGAAGCATTCCCTTTGAAAACTGGCACAAGACAGGGATGCCCTCTCTCACCACTCCTATTCAACATAGTGTTGGAAGTTCTGGCCAGGGCAATCAGGCAGGAGAAAGAAATAAAGGGTATTCAATTAGGAAAAGAGGAAGTCAAATTGTCCCTGTTTGCAGATGACATGATTGTATATCTAGAAAACCCCATCGTCTCAGCCCAAAATCTCCTTAAGCTGATAACTAACTTCAGCAAAGTCTCAGGATACAAAATCAATGTGCAAAATTCACAAGCATTCTTATACACCAATAACAGAGAAACAGAGAGTCAAATCATGAGTGAACTCCCATTCACAATTACTTCAAAGAGAATAAAATACCTAGGAATCCACCTTACAAGGGGTGTGAAGGACCTCTTCAAGGAGAACTACAAACCACTGCTCAACAGAATAAAAAAGGACACAAACAAATGAAAGGACATTCCATGCTCATGGATAGGAAGAATCAATATCGTGAAAATGGCCATACTGCCCAAGACAATTTATAGATTCAATGCCATCCCCATCAAGCTACCAATGACTTTCTTCACAGAACTGGAAAAAACCACTTTAAAGTTCACATGGAACCAAAAAAGAGCCCACATTGCCAAGTCAATCCTAAGCCAAAAGAACAAAGCTGGAGGCATCATGCTACCTGACTTCAAACTATACTACAAGGCTACAGTAACCAAAACAGCATGGTACTGGTACCAAAACAGAGATATAGACCAATGGAACAGAATAGAGCCCTCAGAAATAATGTCGCATATCTACAACTATCTGATCTTTGACAAACCTGACAAAAACAAGAAATGGGGAAAGAATTCCCTATTTAATAAATGCTGCTGGGAAAACTGGCTAGCCACATGTAGAAAGCTGGAACTGGATCCCTTCCTTACACCTTATACAAATCCATGCATTTTTCAAGTGTCTTTGTAAATCTCCTGTAGATGGATTTGCTTTTTTCTCCACCAATACAACCATAGAGTGTAGTCCATTTATATTTAGGGAAGTATGGATATATTAGAATATATTTCATCATCTTGTATGTGCTTTGATCTTATTTTTGGCTTCTGGATATTTTGTTGGTTTGTTTTTTTTAACTTTCTTACTGGCACAGCAATTTTTTGGAATTTATTTCTCCCATTTTATGTCTTATTTCTGGAGCCTTTTAAAGAGAATATTATTTAGCATATATCTAGCAAGATTCTGCCAGTAAAGAAAGTATTCCCATGTGTGGGTTTTTTTTTCCAGTTTGTTCATTTATTTATTTATTCTTTGAGACAGAATTTCACTCTTGTCACCCAGGTGACTTTATTTATTTGAAAATAAAGTAATATGAGAAGAAATGTAAAGCTCTCTTTCCCATTTTACCCTACTCTTCCCCAAGACCAACTTAATTACTTTTAATGATTGTTCCCTGGAGAAGAGCAACATGTTCAGGCTCATTACTGGCACCTACAATTCTGTTTACAATGGCTTGCATTAGAGAAATAATAATTTTTATTTAGGAAGAAGACTTTTGTTTAATATACTGCCTATATTCTAGTCTCCCTAAGAGAATGGAAAAGGACAGAAAAAAAATTTAAAATATCAGACATAAAAATAAGAACAGACTTCTTTTCTCCTTCTCCTTCTAATAGAAGAGATTGATAATAAGGTAGGAGATTTTCAATTCCAGTCCACCATGGTGAGCCTCAAATTGTCTATGAGATTGTGTACAGTTATTTAAATTAATTAAGGTATTTACCCATTTTAATTGACAAAATTATATATATTGTGTACATTATGTTTTCAAAAATGTATACATTGTGGAATGGCTAAATTGAGCTGATTTAACTTATGCATGACATCACATACTTACTATTTTTTGTGGTGACAACACTTACAATGGACTCTTTTAGCAATTTTCAAGAATGCAGTTGACCCTCGAACAGCATGGGTTTGAATTGTGCAGGCGCTTTACACACAGATTTCCTTCCACCTCTGCCTGCCCTGAGACATCAAGACCAACACCTCCTCTTCCTCTTCCTCTTCAGCCTAATCAACATGAAGATAATGAGGATGAAGACCTTTATGATGATTTACTTCCACTTAATAGCAAATATATTTTCTTTACCTTATGATTTTCTTAATAACATTTTCTTCTTTTTCTCTAGCTTACTTTATTGTAAGAATACTGTATATACTGTATATAATACATACAACATACAAAATATGTGTTCATCGACCACTTATGTTATTGGAAAGGCTTCTTGTCAACAGTAGGCAATTAGCAGTTAAGTGTGGAGAGAGTCAAAAATTATATTTGGGTTTTCAGCTGCGTGGATGGCTAGCACCTCCAACGCTTATATTGTTTGAGCGTCAACTGTACATTGTTATTAACTGTTAATTGTGCACAGTCCTTTCCAAGAGCTGTGAAACTTTACTTATCTAAAAACACTTAGCCATGTATTTGACCAACTGAGCTTGGAATACGCTACTTCTTCCCCAACCCATTGCTCTTGTCTAGGAGTACTTTATTGTCTATAAAACAGTATCCTATAATGGTAGGCAATTCTAAGACATAGTTCTAGCCATATTCGTTTGAAATCTTAAATTGTCTCCCTTTGTCTATAGAGAATTTTTAAACTTAAATGCATACAAGGGGAAAACTTGTAATATAAATGGATTATTTTGGACCAGATATATAGGAAGAACTGTCCAATATCAAGAAAGAATGCTCCAATTAATATTCAAATTCATATTAAAGTAGAAAAGCACTCACCTATCCCTGTGCATGTACGTGTTTGCATGTGCTGAATCTGAGCTTAGTTCCTCCCAGTGACTCCATTTGTGAAGATGTTGTATAGAGTTATCCAATCACTCATTTGTTTGTTATACACAATCGTCATGATCTTCATGACTTAGCTCTGTGCACTCTGCCTAGACTATTTTTTTTTCCATTCTTTTCTGTGCTCCAACCATAATGTATAGGGGGCAATTGTGCTATTCTAAATATATAACTTAATCTATGCCTCTGTGAATTTGCTTCTGAATTCTCCTTGTCATGAATATCCTTTCTCGCCTTGTCTTTTTTTCCTGTCTTGAAAATCTGTTATTATTTTACTTATATGGCAAAGTCTCCTATACGCAGTTTTCCCCAATTCTTCCACCACAACCCTCAAAATGCTACTTATTTACTCCTCTTTGCAGGGGATTCTGTGCATGAATCTGTGTTATCATACTACATTCTAGTTTATGGTTTGTATTTGAATATTGGTATCTTCCAGCGACTTGTGTACGAAGGAACGTGCCAAATCTTTGAAACCCTAGGAACAATAAAAATGCTCAGCATACAGTAGGTATTTAACAAGTGAATCAGGAAGAGGGAATAAAGGAAAAAAGGAAGAGAGAGTAAGTGAGAGGGGGTTGGTTGGGGAATACATAGGTGCTGACTTATTACCTTAGATAAGTTATTACCTCCCTTCTTTTCAGTTTTTTGGAGGAAAAGTAATACCTATCTGGCAGGTTTGTTCTAAGATTCAAAAGAAAAGTAAAAAGAAAACACTGGAAATGGCCAGATATCTTGCTTCACTATTTAAAACTTTAACCTTCATTTACTATTCAATGTGTAAGCAAAAAATAGAGTGCTTTGTGATGGGGCCAGTTAATGTAACAGACCTGAACTAGTGCCAATAATGAGTTTTATGTTCCCGCTGTGTTGACCAGATTTCATGCATAAAAACCTTATGAGGCACAGGCAGCTAATCTTAAAATGCATTTTATTGATGCTTTTAAGTAAGAAAAACATAAGATTCATACTAGTTAAAATATATAAAGACCCAAGTGGTATTAAAATTGAAGTTCAGGCTGGGCACGGTGGCTCACGCCTGAAATCCCAGCACTTTGGGAGGCCAAGGTGGGCAGATAATGAGGTCAGGAGTTCGAGACCAGCCTGGCCAACATAGTGAAACCCCATCTCTACTGAAAATACAAAAATTATCCAGACATGGTGGCGCAGGCCTGTAGTCTCAGCTACTCAGGAGGCTGAGGCAAGAGAATCACTTGAACCCGGGAGGTGGAGCTTGCAGTGAGCTGAGATAGCACCACTGCACTCCAGCCTGGGCAACAGAGTGAGACTCCATCTCAAAAAAAGAAAAAAAAATGAAGTTCAATGTAAAAATAGCCTTAACATTTCCGTAGGTTAAGTTAAACTTTGTGTACAAAAATTTAAAAAAAGAAAGATTTCTACTGAACTTTGAACTAACTAGAATACATATCAGGTAAAATAAAAACTTTCTGGGTTCATCATTGTTATGGATATTTGATTATCTAGAGAACAACTATTTTGTGAATGAAAATAAATAGGAATATTTTATTTTATCCTAGTAGAGTTAATCTAGAGAGTTCATTCATTGCTTCAGAACAATTTCACAAACTTAATTTATCATATATTTCAAGATTTCCCTAATGAAATATCGATAATAGTTTATACGTGTTCTAATTTCAGCTAGGAGGAGCATCAAATAAATGCACTCAAGTTAGCTTTCAAAACTTCTTGATGACAATTCTGAGGTACCATATAGTAGTACCTCAATTTCTTTAGTCTCACAAAAGGAAAGTGTCACACTGAGGCAGCTTATGCACACTGCACTTTTACAAATCTAGAAACAGCATTCAGCATTTATGAAAGGAAAAATTAAGATTAATCTCCGTATTAGTCTGTTTTCATACTGCTATAAAGAACTGCCTGAGACTGGGCAATTTATAAAGGAAAGAGGTTTAATTGACTCACAGTTCAGCATGACTGCGGAAGCCTCAGGAAACTTACAATTATAACAGAAGGTGAAGGGGAAGCAAGCACCTTCTTCACAGGGTGGCAGGAAGTAGAAGTGCCAAGTGAAGGACAGAGACCCTTATAAAACCATCAGATTTTGTGAGAACTCACTCACTATCACCCCCGTGATTCAATTACCTCCACCTGATCCCTCCCTTGACACATGGGGATTATGGCGATTACAATTCAAGATGAGACCTGAGTGGGGACACAAAGACTAACCATATCAATCTCAATACATTTTTTGCTAAATCTAGGTAGACTTCTCTGCTGAGTGATCATCTATGTAGTACATTATAATCATGAAAGTTCCTGGGCAGTTCAGATATATAAGAGGTATGAGGGTATCTAAAATAATTTTATGACCATAATAAAATCACATTTGGCTTCTGAAGCAATAACTATGGTATGGCATATAGGTTAAATTCTTATAAACCAGGTATATTTAAAATATAGTTATAACCGGCCGGGCACAGTGGCTCATGCCTGTAATCCCAGCACTTTGGGAGGCCGAGGCAGGTGGATCACAAGGTTAGGAGATCAAGACCATCCTGGCTAACACAGTGAAACCCTGTCTCTACTAAAAATACAAAAAATTAGCCAGGCGCGGTGGTGGGCATCTGTAGTCCCAGCTACCCGGGAGGCTAAGGCAGGAGAATGGCATGAACCCGGGAGGCGGAGTATATATGTAGTTATAACCAATGAATAGAATGTAACTAATAAAATTAACTGCAGCAGACTCATCACTTATCTCAGTAAGTGGTACAAAGAAAAAGAGGACTTTCACTTCCATGGACGTAGGCGGTAATCCCAAGACTGGATGACTCTTTGAGAATCAGGCATCTTCCATACTTGTTTTCTCTAACTTTGTCTGAAAATGACTGCTGAGATTCCACTTGACAACCAACATCTTTCCCATCACCATCTCAGAAAATGGATCCTCAAGACTAAAAGATAATCCATGTTTAAATTCCAGTAACATAATGTATTCAAAGTATTTTCTTTGATGAAAATTCACCTTCAAAAATCTATAGTTTTGTTCTCAAGTGTCTATAAAACGGAATCTGCTAGTAGTCCTCAAGATTTTTTTTTTTTCATATTTATCAGCCCACTTGCCTTCCCCTTTGCAAATGACTGTTTAATGCTCAGGACTATGTTCTAGTTATAAGATTTACTCCAAACACTTATTTAATGAATTTTGAAGCAAAAATTTTAATTGTTATTAAAATACTAAAAATATTCTCTCTTTTCTTTTAAAAAGATTTCTCTTTCTCTCAGGCAATCAAACTAAGAAAGTATTTCTAGTACAGAAAAACATCATTCTGGTGAATACTTTATAGCAGTATGTAAAACAGGATGTTCCCACTATTTTTACTGCCACAAGATTCCAAATATTTTAGAGCTTAAGTTTTACAAAAGTTTCAAAGAATCAACCATGAAAATTGCATGGTAGGCTTATTTGCATTATGTATCAGGGAGAATATTTTTAGCTCAGAGTTATTTTAGACATGACTGGGTAAAAATGAACTCTCTTACTATCCCAAGAGTATGCATACATTTCTACAATAAATAACGAAGAATGAAAAAGCATGAAAAATATTACTGCATTTGGAATTAGGTCTTTTCTCCAAGTTCTTTGAAGGGAGGTTAATGTGTAAAAGGGCATCCCTATTCATGGAAATCTGAATGCTGATAAACAATACATAATGCTAGTGATTATCACCTAATTTCAATATTTATTGAAAACTGCCATTTCAGAGCAATCAAAGCACATCATGAATTGTGCTGTTATCTACATGTGTATAAGTTTTCCATAAATATTGAGTTTCAGTCATTATTATTAGTATAATTTATTATTAACTTCTTGGAGACTTGAATCCATATGGAAAATGATTCAAATCTTACACTATCTTCTTTTGTCTCTATTATATTCTTTATACATACGATACAAATAAAGGAATAAGTTATTCAATGAGGCCAGTAAAACGTATTTTATGGAGAGGGCTATTTCTGAGAAAAACTATAAAGTCACGAAACTTGTTTTTGATACCATCACATTTCCACAGTTAGTGTTGTTTCTTGGCAACTTTTGCATCAAAGACAAACAAACACAACTTCCTTTGGAATTTCAGGACCCTTATGTTGTTCTCATAGTGCTCACATTGCACTACAGAGACCCTGATAGACAAAAGGTGCATTCTTTCTCCCAACAGAATTCACCTTTCTAATCAGTGAAAAAACAATATTGCCTGTTCTGTGCCAGACATTATGATAGGAACAGGGTGTATATTACACAAATGATAATCACTTAAATAAGATGTTTGTAACATTCTTTGCCCTATAATAGTTCATAGTCTAATGGAAAAGATGGACAGGTAATTAATGCATACTACAATAAAAATAACATAAAAAATAACATTTATTTTTCAGGAACCCTTTGAAACACTTTACATGTATTAATCCTTACAACACTCCTAGTAGGCACTGTTGATACCCCCATTTTATAAATGAGGAAACTACGATGCAAAGCAATTAAGTGCAAATGGGTTATTGCCAAGGAAGAGGACATCTAACTTGACCTAAATGATTCAGACATTGATTAAGAGAGGCTTTATAGAAGCGATAAGCCTGAATTAAACTTCCAAAATGATTAGGTTTGCAATGATAAAGAAAAAATAACCAGACAGGAACTGTGTTCACAATATACGAAGTATGGAAAAAATAGAAAGGTATCATATCCACATTAAATATATATATTATATATAAATATATATTTACATATATAAATATATATATGGTGGTGCATGCCTATAGAACCAGCTACTCAGAAGACTGAGGCAGGAGGATCTCTTGAGCCCAGGAGGTCAAGGCTGCAGTGAGCTAGGATGGTGCCACTACACTCCCACCTGGGTAAAAGAGTGAGAGCCTGTCTCTAAAAAATTCTTTTAAATTAAAAAAAAAAAAGGAACAAAAGGTGAAAAAGTCACACAGATGTGAGAATACATGCCAGATTTGGAAAGTACCAAGTCAGTATTCAATTTGCCTAGAATTTAAGACTGAATGGGAAGGAAAGGAATGAAGCCAGAGAATTACCAGCCTATGAATGGATCTGTGTGCTCTGCTAAGACGCTTGATTTTACACAGGAATTTTTAAGATATTCAGCAAAAGAATGAATCTCCACCCTATCAACTCTCACAAAATATAATTTATTAGTATCCCTTTTTTTTTGCTATGGCTCTCCTTGTCTGTCTAATACCATTAAAAATAATTGGATGTAGATGAATATTCACTAAAGTATTATTTTTTCAAAGATACTTAAATTTCATTAAGATATATTTGAAGATTACAAAGCCTTCAAGTTTCTAAGACAGATGTTTCTAGACTTATGATGTGGCTATGTCCCAATAAATCCACTGGAAATCAAAAATATCCTAAGTTGAAAATGCATTTAATACCCTGAAAACCCCATTGTAAAACTGAAAAGTTGTAAGTTGAACCATTTTAAGTCCAGATGCTCCTCCACTGAGGATGGAATTATGTCCTGATAAATCCAACATAAAAGTAAAAAAATCCTAATTCAAACCAGGGTAAGTCAGAGATCATCTGCATTGGCATTTCAGGTCACTTGGCAGAATCGTGAGTTGCTTTTGGGCAGAGAAGCCATTTTCTTACTCCTGTGAATAATTCAAATGGTTGGTTACAAGAAAGTTGGGAGAGTAGCACATTAGGGGCCTCTGGATTCAATGTCCAGGTCGTCACTCACCTGTTGCAAGTAATTTAGCTTCTTTTAGCTTCTCTAGTCATCCATTTTCTCAGCAATGGAATGGGTAGGAGGAGAGACAATGAAAAGCAAGGTTATTTCAAATACCTTTTCAAATTCTTACATCTTCATTCTATGACACTAATCTTGACCTATTCAAAAAGCAAGTTCTAATTGCAGAGCGAGATTTCTCTAGAAATATCTTTTACAAAATAGCGTTAACTCTCCAGAAGGGCAACAAATTGATGTGAGCAGCTAAAACTTTTGTATAACCTCCAAACATTTAACAGGAGATATTTTGTTAAATATAGAAAGCAAAATGACAAAACAGTAATGCTTTTCTCCTTAAAAGGGTCATACAATTAAATCTGTAAGAATAGTCTTATGCATATGATTACCTCAATTTCACATTTAAGGAAGCAGAGTCACATAATTGAAACAACTTTTCACACCTCACATATTTCAGCAGTGGTGGGGCCAGACGCTAAACCTCTGTTGTCTAATGGGAAGTCCACTGCTTACTTTACCACAACAGTTGTTCTTATGATGACAGTTAAGGCTTAGCATTATAGACAGTTTCATAAGCAATAGGAATATTTTATTTCAAATAGAGCTAGAAAGACAATAGACATAAAATCAAATGTGTTAATCACTTGAACCACAAAAAGAGAAGCTTGCATTTCCAGCAGTGTGTGAAGTATAAGGTGGAAAATGCAAACCTGTCAATGTGCCCCCATTTCCATAGAACATGTGGTTTAGCAGGATCCCTGGGAGGGAACACACACAGTGACCACAGAAGGAGCTTGCCCTTGGAATATTCCTGTTTATGTGAATTTACAACAAAAGTTGATCTTTCATTGGCATTAAGAAGTTATATAGCCTTCCTGAACCTGCTTTTAAAATAAATGTATCTACAGTAAAATTACCAAATTGTGTTCCTTAGATGTCAAAAAATATCACAAAGGCAGTAAAATAGACTTCTTATGGTCTTAAATATGCTAATGTTAACTTTAAGTCTCCAAGAAGGGGTATAAAGGCTATGAGCAATGCAACATTTCCCAAACTTTTTTGACCAATAAAACTTCCCCTACCAACAACACCTACACCCAAAAAGTATGTAAAGCAAATGAAAAGGCTGATAAAAATAAGGATTTATGTTTTTCCCCAGTAAAATAGAATAATCTAGAGGGACAGTGAGATAAAATTTAAGTTTTCTAAAGAAGATTTAATAACTTGATACCTACAGGGCATTTTAATATAAAAATTTATGTTTGTGCTTCCACTATAGAAATACATAGAGAGTTTTCAATATTTTAATCTTTTGCCAATGTATAGTGATCAGAAGTGGCATCTTGAAATCAAATATGCTTAGTTAATAAGACTATAGCATATATAGCATATATGTAATAATGTGTAGAAAAGTCTGGATGTGTAGAGAAGTTATGGGGGACATAACTGGTAAATGTGAAACAGATTGTGCAGTGATTTATGAACACTACAAAATACTTCTGGTATCCAAATATTGAATAAAATTAGCAAGGAAGTATTATATAACTTTGTTCTTCCTATTTTACTATAATATATTTTAGGAACCATGTTTTCACACTACCACAATCTGGATACATCCAATTGCTGATAATACTGGACATGTTTACACAAAGGATTACAATATTTTATTGCTCAGATGTCCAACTTTAAAGACGGGCATTTTATGAGAAACATGGTATAAAAGGAAAACGCTATAACATAGGATTATCTCTTGTGAAACTTCATGTATGAAATAACACAGCTTCAACATGCGTAAAGCAAGAACTGCATTAACTGTAGAAATGACAAACAGGAAAAGACAGACCCAAAGTGATGTTAAAGACTTTCTTCCCTCTCTAAGGCCATGAAAGATCAAATACACAAAATATTCAAACAGGTAAGGAAAATGTCAATAAAATATTGAATATAATACATACACATAAACATATACACTGAAATGTTTCATTATATTAAAAAGAGACCCTTATTTCAAATGTTATGGGATATTTAAATAAATCAGACAATAAATTTGAAACTAGAAAAAGAACACATGTAATGCTCTTAGGCTTAGAAAATGATACCCAGTGCATGGTGATTTGGCTTGCTGAGTACTTTGCCCTGAAGGACTTTGGAACATCTCTGAAGCAGCCTCAGAACCAAGTTACTCCTTCCTCAAAGATTCGATCAGAGGTCATCTGCTGTAACTTCTTCTACCTGATCCCCTCACATCAAGTATTGCCACCTAGAAATCATGCTCCGCATAGAAGCCAGTGGTATCATAATAAACAGCAATCAACAATCCAGCATTCAGTTCCTTTAGCTCTTCTTTCCATTCTGAATCTCCTTTTATTCATCAGAACACCCACATTTTACTATAGATTTCTGCTCTAATAGATATCAGTTTAATCTTTCTCCCTTCTGCTATTTTCCAGGGTTTGTATTCCTTACATTTGCTTACTTCTTTTTCCACCGAGAAGCTCCTAGTTCCATTTGTAACTAAATTTCTTACCCGAGTCTCTTAACTGCCACTCTATTTCCCACCTTGTGTAATTCTCACCAAAGATTCACCTAACTTGATATGTATTTATGATTTTTTTCTCTTTCTAGGCATCAGACACATGTTATTCACTATCGCACTAAAATTGATACTGTAAAATTTTTACTTTATGTATTATTTCAGGGAATTTTTATAAATTGCAATGACTGGTAGTAACATAACAATGAATATAATTACTATACTTTTCAAGGATTTACAAAATGTATACTCATAGTCTAGGAGTTACATACTTACAGGAATTTAAACTGACAAAGGCACCACCCTCATTTTGAACAACAGCTAAAAGGAAATAACATCTAATGCTTCAGTTATGTGCAGCTCTTAAGTACTCTTCCCATGGTAATTGCCATTGTGAAATTAATAAAACTTATGCAAATGGTGCACCAGTGAAATTAAGAACAGCAGCTAGACTTTGCATCCTTTTTTTCCCCTCTTGATTTTTACTAAGTAACCTCTAAATATTAAGGCAAATTTTCTTGGATATCTTAATTACATAGTTATTTGCACAAATGACTCTGTAAGATTTTTTGACATTTATCTTTCAAGCCAAACTAACGTGGTATTCTTCTCTTACAATTGATTGTCATAAATAATCTGGTCACTGACAATCTGATATATTATTACAAGGAAAAGTAGAAAAAAAGTTATTTAGGTTAATTTGACTTCTGCTCCCCAAATACTTAACTTTAGTCTCTCTTGATGATCTGAGAAACTACAGAAAATTAAAAAGTAAATAGCTAAGTGCTCTTAATACTAATGATGGGGAAAAGGTAAGTAGATACACCAGTGATTAAAAACGCACTAAGATACACTTCAGATGACATCGGTGCGGACATCTATACCAGTGATTACAAACAGGGCATTTTACTTCTTTCCTCGCTTTTATTCTAAAGATTTTCATAAGAAATGTTTGCTGATTTCAACTTACATATTGATAAAGATGTCGCTGACAAGTTGAATAACTCCAAATTATGTTGTAAGAAAATGTTTAAAAAGAGTTAAAAACAAAACACTGTGACTAAATGAAGTTTAGTATTCAGGTTCTAATGATTAGATTGACCACTAACACGACATAACCATAGAGGATCATGGGAAATAAAGATGGGTGATGTTAGGCAATGTGTATGTCCCTACAAAATATTAACAACCTTTTATCACAATAATACAAGTCTCACTATCTAGTAATGGTATTAAGATATTGAAGTAAAACAAATGAATACTTTATTAAATTTAACTTTCTATATTGACTCACATATTTAGTGACCAAAAATAAATTTAGTCACATCTACACTAAAAAGTAGTTTTCTAAGTCACAACTGTCACTTTATAATAACAAATGCAAAAGTAACTGCAGAATAATGATCATTAATTTTCTCAAAACTAAATCACTCACTTTGTATTTAAAATAATAAAATACTTAAGGGGCTTCTTGTCAAGCAATTGTTTTAGCATATCAATAAACACATTATTGTTTATGCACGGAGATAATTTTCTGAGAACTAGGAGTCAAGATTACTTCTAACAAATTAATAATCACTACTAATGTGTTTTATTTATTTTTGTAGAATATTTAATTTTTATGTCATATTTTATTTCTTCATAGCCTTGATAACTGCATTTTTATTATGAATGGCTTCATATTGCATACACTAAAATGTATTTATTATTTAAAATAGAACCACAAATTTTAAAATAACATTTGTTGTATAAGCAATTTCATGAAATAATTCATCAATTATTTTTAGGTTAACACATTCTTTGCAAATATAGCATATACTTAATCAAATTCATTTAAATTCAAGTAACATGCATTTTCTAAACACTGAAGAGGTCAAAGATGATGATGATAAGATTCTTCTCTTAAATAATTTCAGTTTGATAGTATAAATTAACCATATATACAAAATTCTAAAACGAAAGATAAAATGATTGCTATTAACGATAAAAATGATTGTGCGACATCCAGATGAGATGTAGGGAAGATCAATCATTTGAAGTATGACAAGGGTTGGTTGGTAATTAGAAAACTATGTTTAAAACAATGAGAAACAAAAAGTAGAATTTTTTTTAGTTCTAGGAAAAGCAAAAGTTGTACCAAAGTGAAAAGGAAATAATATACTAACTGAAACAAATAATATTTGCTAGTCAAGATTATGCTAAAATTGATTTATTGAATCACTTGAATATTGTTTAACCTTATCACTAATCCACAATCAGAGGACAGTATATAATGCTAAAATAAATAAGTCAAGATACCACAACAATCAATTTTATTTAGACAGATGGCAATAAAGACCAGAAAAATAGCTATCAGAGTTAGTATTATTATCCCTGGGAGCATAATGGTTTAAAGGATGAACAATGATCACTTTTTATTATTAATCTTTCATATCACTTGATTTTATTTTTAAAATGTATGTATAATTTTATTAAAATTTTATGCAACAACGAGAATAACTGAAGAAATAAGTGGAAGAAAGAAAAGGATTACAGAACTAGAAACTTAAGAAAAAACTTCCAGAAAAATATCTAATACAAAGATAAGAATAAAGAAAATTAAAGAGGCAAAAAACAAAATATTTAGAGGATCAATCCAGGTTGTTCATCATTTGGTAAGGGGAGTTAGACGATTATCAATGCAGCTGGCCTAAAAAACCATCTTAGATAACACACATCAAGGTTCTCCAGGAAGGAGATCTTCAGGAGTTCCACCAGGTTTTTTGTTTCTTGTTTTACATTTTGTAATATAAAGTCACTGGTGATGCTCATATAGAAGTAATTCTAAAAGTGACTTAAAGATGAAAATATTAAAACAATTAAATCAAAATAGTTTCAAAAGATAAAACTAGAAATACTACCGAAAGCTACTATTTCAAGTATTTCACAAAGAAAAGAAGCTGAAACTGATGGCTAAATGCATTACCAGTGTCAACAGTTGGGAAGATTTTTAGAATGTGGGAAACTTAAGCATGATTGTAGGCAGAGTGGGAAGTCAGGGAAGGCAGAATGCAAATTTACAATATATTCGTGTAAATGTTACACTTTATTGAAGGAATGGGACTTGTTAGAGGGGAAGTTACAAGATGGCTTTCTCTTCCCATATCACTATCCTTAAAAGAGGTCTGTGGACCTATTCTATACCAATTCTAGATGAAATCTCAGGTAGATAGTATAGCTGTCTTTGTTGTGCTCAGGCATGAATTTATAGTGTCATTCTGAAAGACTAAATATTCCAATCCAGTCTTGTAAATCAAAACACAGTCAATGTAAAATTATCATTTCACCATTTTATCTTTATTGAGTCTGGGAAACCTATAGTGGGAAGCTGGGGTGCGGTCAACATCTCTTTCTCTTGCCTCTTCTTATGTCACACTCACTG
This sequence comes from Pan troglodytes, assembly GCF_028858775.2. Taxonomy (NCBI): domain Eukaryota; kingdom Metazoa; phylum Chordata; class Mammalia; order Primates; family Hominidae; genus Pan; species Pan troglodytes. Next base: position 91,726,846 of record NC_072414.2, on the reverse strand, counting down.
GCTACTGCTTGGGCCCAGGGAATGAAGTTGTAAGAATGAGAAAAGATAACGTTTTATGTAAGCAGAGTTGTCATCAGACAATGTGATCCTCTGGCTGAGGCAACTGTCCAAAACCAACTCTGCCATTGGCCATGTGAGGTCCTGGGAAACCCACCCCTGATGGTATCCACCAAAGCCTCCACTCCCACCCTCAGCCCCCATATCTGGCAAGATGCTTATGAATTGGCCTCAAGCCTTAGCTGCCAGAGGTCGTCCCTCTGTTACAGTTATCTCCAATCACCTCCTTGGGTAAAATTCCTTTTAGTAAAGATAAATTCAACCATATTTCTTGTGTGAGGCCAACATCTAGCCCACAGAAAACGTGACTGAACTTCTGCCCAGACTTCTGGAGATACTGAAGCATTTCACTCCTAAGGAAATATTTCTTGGCCAGGCATGGTGGCTCACACCTGTAATCCCAGCACTTTGGGAGGCCAAGGTTGGGGGTCACCTGAGGTTAGGAGTTCAAGACCAGCCTGGCCAACATGATGGAAGCCCTGTCTCTACTAAAATTCCAAAATTAGCTGGGTGTGGTGGCGGGCGCCTGTAATCCCAGCTACATGGGGGCTGAGGCACGGGAATTGCTTGAACCCAGGATGCCGAGGTTGCAGTGAGCTGAGATCGCACCACTACACTCCAGCCTGGGTGGCAGAGCAAGACTCTGTCTCTAAATAAATAAATAAATAAATAAATAAATAAATAAATAAAATATTTCTGCACTCTCCAGCTCAAGCCAGTCTCTGGCCTTTAAGCTTTTAAAGCATGACTCAGGTCCAAGTCCCTACATATTACCCAACAACAATGACAACAACAACAACAATAATAATAGTAGAACATACACCAAGCTCTCTGAGTATCTTCCTGAAAGCTCCCCTCGGCTGATGCTTCCAGTGCCTTCTCTTTACCCCTCCACGTCCATTCTCTACCTGGATCCAACCCTTCCTGTTTGCTCCTGGGATGGTTTGTCACGGCTTCCAATCCTCTGGCTCTGGTTCTGTCTAGCACCACCAGGAGGAGAAAGTGTGGAGGAAATAGGAGCTGAGGCATTGGTGGTTCTGACCCTGTCCCCGCCAGGCTCTGGGTTGGCAGTGGCACTGTTCCTGTCTGAAAGACCCAGCTCTTCCTGGAGGCCTGTCCTCAGCTGTGTCGCCACAGGTCTGGGTTCTGAAACCTCCATTTCTATTTCCCTCTTTAGGTTCAGGGATGGTTACAGTTGCTCTGTTGCTCACACCAGATGCTGCATGCTCCATTTTTGTTTTCCCCCACCTTCTCCACAACTTTATAAATCGTTCCTCTATTAACATTTTAAATGAAAACTCAGTGTGTTGTCTGTTCCCTACTAGGACCTCGACTGTTGTGCTTGGATTAACGAGACGAGGCGACCTACTCTCTCCATGCTGCTCTCTAACATTTTGTACTATTCCATTGATTGAATTTTTTTTTTTTTTTTTTGAGACAGGTTCTTGCTCTGTCACTCAGGCTGGAGTGCAGTGGTGCGATCCTGGCTCCACTATAGTCTTGAACGCCTGGGCTCAAGCAATCCTCCTTCCTTAGTCTTCCAAGTAGCTGGGATTACAGGAATGAGCCACCATGCCTGGCCCTTACTAATCCATATTAATATGCCAACTACTCTCTTTTAAAAAATCCTCATCAGAGTCTTACCAAATTGAATGATAAATTATAGTCTTATCTAACCTGAAAGTAGATGATGGCCTAATGCTTGAAGAACCAGTTGTATAACTCTAAAAACACTTGGCAGAAGTGAGTTAGCACCTCAGTGAGAATGTGGCAAAAAAGAGAAAATAATGAGGTCTGAGAGAAGAAGAAAGGAATGAAATGTTCAGGCAAGAAAATGAGTAGAAATATTTTTTCTTCTGAGATAACAGAAAAGTAAAAAGTTATATGGTCCCAGCTACTAGGGAGGCTGAGGTGGGAGGATGGCTTGATCCTGGGAGGCAGGGGTTGCAATGAGCTGAGATTGCGCCAACGCACTCCAGCCTGGGCGACAGAGTGAGACTCTGTCTCAAAAAAGAAAGAAAGAAAGAAAGAAAGAAATGTTGCATAACTAAACATATAAAAATAGTTTCCAAATTAAAAAAAAAACAAGTGAAACAGTTGCTTCTGAGCATTGTAAATTTTTCAGGAATGCAATTATTCATAGTCATTTCCCTTAGAAAGTTTACTGATAGTGTTCAATTTATTTATTTATTTATTTTGAGAAGCAGGTTTGCTCTTGTTGCCCAGGCTGGAGTGCAGTGGTGCAATCTCGGCTCACTGCAACCTCTGCCTCCCAGGTTCAAGCCATACCCCTGTCTCAGCCCCCCAAGTAGCTGGGATTACAGGTGCCTGCCACCATGCTCAGCTAATTTTTTTGTATTTTTAGTACAGATGGAGATTCACCATGTTGGCTAGGCTAGTAAATTGTTTTTTTTAGACGGAGTCTCACTCTGTTGCCCAGGGTGGAGTGCAGTGGCACGATCTTGGCTCATTGCAACCTCTGCCCCCCAGGTTCAAGTGATCCTCCTGCCTCAGTCCCCTTAATAGCTGGGATTACAGGCACCCGCCACCATGACCAGCTAATTTTTGTATTTTTAGTAGAGACGGGGTTTCGCCACGTTAGCCACACTGGTCTCAAACTCCTGACCTCAGGCGATCCACCTGCCTTGGCCTCCCAAAGTGCTGGGATTACAGGTGTGAGCCACCGTGCCCGGCCTGTTCAAATTTAAATCTAGTGAAAAAGGTCCTTGAATCTAGGCAAACCCTTTAATGGAAACTTTTCCAAATGTTTATTTCTGCCATGTCCATTCACACATTTTTCAGTATGACGCACATATAAAATGTGAATATTCTGAGATTTTTTTACCTTTCCTGCAAGTTATCCAACCACAGATTCAGGAATGATGGCAGAAGATGATACAGTTCTCTCACAACAGTAACAGTAGCCGGAATACCAGCACGTTTTGCATTGGTTCTCCAAGCCCACTTTACACAAGTCAGTATGAAGACGGTCAGATGGCACATGCTGACACAATGAGTTTGATTACAGGAAAGAAACCCTGAGTTTAGGGAACCCACAGCTTTTATAACAGGAGGCACACCTGCTTCTTCTCGGCAGGGAGACACTATCACAATCTCTAAGGCTCCAAGCCAACTTGGTCTTTGCTCCGGAGAAATACACTCCGCTTTCCAGGGCTTACTGTGCAAATATCCATGATGAGGTAGTTCAAAGGGCAGTCAGTGTCCCTACTTGTAAGATATGCAGAATTGCAAGGAACACATGAATAACTGTCTCACAATAGCATGTACTTACATTTAACATAAATTTAGATTCACAATCCCCAGGATTTAAATCCCTGGATTTCTATCTAATCCAGAGCTTGCTTTTTATTATTGCTGTATTATATCCAGAAAATATTAACCTTCTGATAGGAAGCTTCTACTTCTGAGAGTCTGTGTCAGTGTGATTTTGACAATATAATATTGTCCACTGCGAATTTACATTAATTTGCGTATATAATCTGTGATATTATCTTGAATACAAGTATTTAAAATGTTCAATGATAGAAATTCACATATTAGTTTCTTTGATTTTCATAACTCAGATTATACAGTTATATGTCCAGAAAAAGAATGCACAATGCTGTAAATTGTACATCCGTTGGGATATATGACTATTTTGGTCATTTAAAAAAATGTTGCAGAGGACCACCAGGAAATTGTTATTGACAATATAACATCTGAGTTGAAAACTGATTAATGATGACATACTTTTAGGAAATAGCTATAATAATAAGTTGTACATTTTAATGTACAGTGTGAAATCAAGAGAAGAAAGATGATACAAGTCAAAGATAGAAACTTTGCGCTATCAATGTGGAGTTCAGTGGAAAAGGACAAGTAAATTTATCCTGGTGCAATTTAATGCTGAGCCTTCTGCCAACTTCCCCCTATTCAACTAACCAAGACCTTACAAGATTTGGGAGGATATTCTTAGTGAACATAATTCAGCTGCTCCCAGCTTTAATAAGAAAACTCTACTTCCTTCAGCAGTCTTTTCCTTGAAGTAATTGCTACTTGCCTTTTTTCATCCTAGAGTGGTTAAAACCCAAAAGTCAAAATTAAGTGTAGGCATAGGACACAGTATCTAAGCTTTTGGTCCAAGGGACAGAGGTAACCTTGAGACTCAAAGGTGATGTCACCAAGTATGCCAGGGTGAGGTGGCCACATGGGTCAAAGCCTTAATTACAAAAAGTGTCTCCTTGTTCACCGTGTCCTCACTATGTAACTTTTTCAGGAGCCTGTGACAGTCATAGGAAGCAGATCAAGGATTCTCACGACCCAGGGCTCTGCTCATACTTTTCCATCTCATTGCAGTGAAAATATCTTCTGCTTTAATCATAACCACCACCACTCACTCCTGTCTGTGTTTAGTACAAAGAGCAAGGGGCAGAGTACTCGTCAACTTAGGGGGAGGAGGAGTCAGTAGAGAAAGCATTCATGAGAAAAGGTTTACATCTCAGCAATTTCTAGGAACAAAAGACTTATGAAATTCTAACATTTTATTTTGACACAGTTCTTTTTTAGTATTTTGTTAGATACAAATACAGATTTTGAAAAATCATTTTATAATAATTACAGTATTTGCCAACCTGTTTCTACCACGTAACTTCTACGTATAAATCGGTGGAGAGGTAGTCATACCGGGGCCATGCTGCATAGCATCCTGCACCACAGCTCACTATCTTTTACATAATATGCTTTAGTATGTTCAGAAAACATTCTTAGTAAAGGCCTCAGAAATTATGATAGAGTAATACCAGTCACAGAATCAAGAAAGGCATCTAGTTTAATCTACAGAAGATTTTAGAAATAATCTTGTAACATATCCACTAAGTTGAATAATGAACATTAGACCACTTTTTATTCCATTATAATCTTATTTTCTCTCATAACGCGATCCATTAAAGAATAGATTATATTGTAAAAGCTCCTAAAAAAGTATCAAATCTGCCTTTGTTCCATTCCAACTAAGCTGTGTTTCCCACCTGTTCTGTGCTTGCTAAAAATAAAATGAGAAAATAAAATGACTATCTAAAGTGGTTTTAAAAAAGACTGTATCATAGATCCTGTGAAATCCTTCCTGATTTAAATCCTTTGAGTGGCGGATAACTTGAAATGGCAAATGAATTGACCACAGAACGGTGCACACTATTCAAGGTTTGTTCATGGAGTCTTGTCTATCACAGTGATCTGTGGGCGTGACAACATCATCTATACAGTGTTCATTTTTCTCTTAGGTGGCCTGGGCATTCTTAAGCCATTTATTCAAACATTATCTTTTCAATTCTACCCTATAATTTTTATTTCTAAAGCTAAGTAAGCACACACCAGGTACCTGTACCTGGGTAGTGGTTTTCTAGGATATAGTAAAATGCAGGAGAAACTGAAAAGCAAATGGGTGCAGATGAATTGAAAACTCTTCCCTCCCCACATCGAAGCCCAGCTGAAGGTTAACATTTGAACAGAAAACATCTTCATAGACACGAATGGGAAAAGTTAATGCTCAGAATCCAGAAGTAAAATGCAACCACTCCTGCTCACTTCTTCTAGAAATTGCTTTATAAGTGATCCTGAGGAATTCTTTCTCTCTCTCTCTCTCTCACTCTCCCTCCTCCCTCATCTCTTCCCTCTCCTAATTCTGGCTGAAATTGGCAACTAAGTCAAATGTAGCTAAGCAAACAGACTAGAGTCTCAGTATGAGACAGATATATATGTACGCACAATACACATACATATTTACGTGTATGTATATATACACATATATATGTATTATTTTTCTCTTAATTCTACCCACAAAAGAAGCACTAATACCTTAAGAACCATAAGCAAATTTTGTGCACGGATGGTTTTTAATACCTGTCCCTACTGAAAGGAACAAGAGCCTCTTGGAGAAATGTCTGGTTCCAGGGCTGGGACAAAGAAGGTACATGATGAAACTGGAACATCTTTTTGTGCCAGAAAGAAAGGAAGTGATCAAGAAAACAATGGGGACATGTCAAAAAGAAACAGGCAATAGCTTGAAGGGGTTCCTGCTGACCAAATCTAGGAACAATTTGAGTATCAAAATAAATGAGGACTGCAATAGATTGCAACGATTAAATAAAACACGATGATTAAAGTAGAAAATTATTCATCTATTATCATAAGCAAACAAACAGATACATGCATACATAAATGGATAAATAGGCAGAGGAGAAAAGAGAACATTTCTTTAAATTAGTGTGCCAGCTGATACATGCGAAAGGAAGAGTCATGGAGTGGCGGTGTGGAGGGAGGTGGGGTGGGGAATACCATTTGCAACCATGGTGGTAAAGAATAATTCAGGCAAGAAATATCAGGAGAATACTTATCGTTGGGAAGAGCTGGATGAGAAGCAGGCTGCTTGCATGTTCTCAAAGTGTCTCTTCACAGACTGCTGTTCATTACAGGGAGAAAAGTACTAATGTTTTTACTTAGCATAATGCATTTTCAAGTAAGTCTTGTCTTTATATGTACTAGAACTTCATTCCTTTTTTTTTTTTTTTTTTTGGTTAAGTAGCATTTCATTGTATGGATATGCCCCAGTGAGTTTATTTATTTACCAATTAATGCACACTATAGTTGTTTTCGGTTTGGGGTTGTCCCATATAAAATTGCTATAAATATTCATGTACAGATACTGTGCAGACATATTTTCATTTTCCTTGGTAAAAACCTGGAAATGGAATTGCTCAGTCATACAATAAGTGCATGTATGAATTTATAACAGAAAGTGCTAATCTGTTTTCCAAAGTGGCTATAGTAATTTACATTCTCATCAAAAACATATGAGTGTTTGGTTGTTCATCCTTACCACAACATGGTTTTGTTACCTTATCTTTATTTTAAATGTTCCAATAAATAGTGATATTTTCTTATGGTTTAAATTTGCATTCCCCTAATGATTAATAATGTTGATCATCTTTTTACTTGTCATCGCTATCATTGTTTTTTGGTGAAGTGTCTTTTCAAATATTTTACCTAATTTTTTTAACCAAATCGTTTGGCTTCTTAATATTGAGTTGTAAGAATTCTTTGTATATTCTGGATACAAATTCCTTATCTGATCTATGATTTGCAAATATTTTCTCCCAGTCTGTGGATTATCTTTTAATTTTCTTAAGGGCGATTTTTTAAGAGCAGGAGTTCTTAATTTTTATAAAGTCCAATTTTTCTATTTTTATTTTTATTATTTATCCCATTTTCTCACCTTATCTAAGAAATCTTTTCCTAACCATGTTCATAAAGATTTTCTCAAATATTTTCTTCTATAAGTTCTAGAGTTTTACATGTTACATTCAGGCCTCTGATCTATTTCAACTTAATATTTTCTATAACAAGAAAGGTGAAGATCAAGACTCATCTTTTTTCACATGATCACCAAGTTAATCAAGCATCATTTGTAAAAAGTCTGTTCTTTCACCATTGAAAATCAATCATTGTAGAATACTAGCTGGCTACATACGTGTGGATCTATGTTTAGACACTATATTCTGCTCCAAATTATTTTGTAAATTTGTATACTTTACCTCAATGCAACCTTATATTACTATAGCTTTACAGTGTGACTTTAAATCAAACTATATGAATCCTCCACATTTGTTCTTTTAAAATATTGTTTTAGTTATTCTCAAGGTTTGCATTTTCAAGTGTTTTAGAATCAGCTTGTCAATTCAACAAAAATACCTGATGGGATTTTGATAGGGATTGAAATGAATTTATAAATCAGTTTTGGGTAGAATTGAGATTTAAATAATATTTAGTCTTTTATTCCATAAACACAGTGTATCTCTCCATTGCTTTATTTTTATGTTGATTTTTTATCAATGATTTTTAATTTCCAGCACACAAACCTTGCATATATTTTACTAGATCTATTCTGAATAATTTCATGTTTTTGATATATTGCAAATGGTATTATGTTTTTTAATTTCAATTTTCAGTTATTTTTAGCTCATATACAAGGGTGTGATTATATATATACAAACATATATATATACATAGACATATATAATATATATATATGTTGACCTGGCATTCTATGACCTTGTAAATTTCACGTTTAAATCAGTTTAGTATTTTTGTAGCCTTTCTGAGATTTTCTAAATAGCTAATTATAACGTTTGTTAATAAAGACAGTTTTGTTTTTCCCAGTCTGCATGCCTCTATCTCTTTTTCTTCCCTTATTATTTTCACTAAGACCTCAGCCTAATGTTGAATAGAAATGGTGAGAACAGACATGCTTACCTTGTTCTCAACCTTAAGGGGTATTCATCAGTCTTTCACAATTTAGTATTATATTCATGGTAGGTTTTGTCAACTTGAAAGTGTTCCTTATCTTTCTGATTTGCTAAGATCTTTATAACTATAACTAACAAATGTTGAATTTTATCAAGTGCATTTCTGCATGTATTGAGATCCTCCAGGTGCTTGGATGTCAGTGCTCCTGTTGCAGGGCCAGGCAATACGATTTTATTGTTGTGTTTTATTGTATGTGTTTTCAAGCAAAAAGCTGAATCTAAGCTGCCTACATAGGCCCAGGAATAAATGCTGTACCCTCAGTTGACAGGGACTAGAAAATTCCTCCTCTCCAGTCAGAGACATGACAAGGAATCTTGATTCTGCTCTGATTCTGGATACTAAGCAGACAATCACACCTCAAGTAGACTTTGAACTCTAATCTGAAATACAATTATAATAATAGAGTTCCTGATTTCAGACATTAACATAAAAGTTGTTTTTGAGTTCATTATGGAATCAAAGGCTAAATATTCTGAAGAGACATTTCTGCCATACAGGCCACATGGTATCTTTAATTGAGAATAATGGAAGCTAACCCTTCTAAACTCTTCTTACTGTATTGAAATTTAAGGAGAATATATGATAGAGCATATATTTTTTTCACTCATTCAACAAATATTTATTGAATGTGTCTGTTAGGGGTCCAGGCATTTTTCAGGCTCTGATATGATGAAAGGAAAACATGAAAAACCATGTCTTGTTCCAAGGGGAGATGATTATTATTATTTGCATGGTACTGCAGCCAAATGTGTCCACCTTATTCGAGTGCATATTGATTGACTATAACATGATAGCCTCTCTTAGGATATAAAGTACTTTTAGATCCTAAAACATTTGTGAGACCTTTCCTAAATAATCACTAATAATGTAAAATATATACACAAATGATTATATATATATCTTCATTTCGTTATTATTTTCAATAATAATATAAAAAACTGGCTTTGTTCTAGGAAGTTACTTTGCTTTGTGATATTTCTGCATTTATTTATCCTCTATACACCTCTTATTAGATAGAATTATGCTGAGTTGCTACAAACGAAATAAGTCCATTTCTATACATTATTTGTTTTGTCAAATAATGCCATGTTCAGGCTTTAAAATGTATCCATTCTTCCGGAGTTATTTAAAGATACATGCTTCAGTTTATATTGATAGCACCATACTAATCATTTTATAAAAATATTTGAAATTTAATTGCTGATATTCAATATTAGGCATATTTTTTGCTCCTATTTTATCCATCAAAGTAAAGCCTCCTCCTAGTGCAGATTTATTTGAGTAAGCACCATTCACCTCTGCTATCAAATATTTCCAAATTAATTATAGTTATTTCCATATTTTTACCCTATTTTGATTTGTCCAACTATTTAATTTCTAATTAAACTTTTTACTTAAGTTACAAACTAAGCAGATGTCTAGATTGGTTGTTGTTTCCAGATTTATTTCAGACATTAAGAAAATTGTATTCAGTCTTTAATATATTTAATAGAACAAAACTCAAGTTGTTGTTTTGCTAATTATTCTATATCTATAGATTAAAACATTAATCCCTGTTAAAATCATGCTATTTAGTACTAAGTTTTGTTGGATGAAGGGAGGATCAAACTAGGGCATGTCATTTTTTGACAAAAGAGTTAACTGAGTGGCTCTGAATTGCTCATTAGGCGTAACTTTCCTCTGACACCGTCAATGTGAGCTTCCAGTAGGAGTGCCTTCTCATGGAGGGTGGTTATTCATGTCAAGAGGATTGAAGTGTGTATAATCACCAGCTAGAACCTTCAGTATGCAAGAGGCTTCCTTCTGCCTTTGTGTGTAATAGTGGTCTTTAAAGCTGGAGCTTCTGCTGAATGTTGTTGATACATTACAACAATATCCAGAAAATGCACTCTATTTCCTCACTAATCCAAAGGAGAAAATGGCATATTTCTAAATTACTAAGAAAACTGAAAACCACAAACATTTATTTCCATAATCCTGTTGCTGACATTAGGATACATGTAAAAATTTAATCCAAGTTCAACTTAAATTCTTCCATCAGCTTTTGTTTAGTTGCTGTGGAGTTTTATAGGAAATTCAGATAGCTATAGGCTTCCCTTATAAGCTCCCTTCAATAATCTGATTCTTGCCAGTAATAAATCTGTCCATCATGGTAAGTGAAGCTTTTGTTATTCACATTGCCTTACGTTTATTTAACACAAAGCCCTATTTGTATATCTCCACTGAAATCCTTGGTCATTTTTGATTGTCTAATAAATTGTGTTTTAAAGTTGGCATTGAGTTTCAAATCATACTGTATAAACTACCAGTGGTATGACACTCAGTGTTTATTTTAAAGCCATGATAAGTATAATTCACTTTTCTTCTAAATGGACTCAGTTCCAAGTAGAATTACAAGGGATAACAAACTGTCTTTGAAATAAACTTTGTAGTAGAGGAAAAAGCAAACAATCCTTGATATGAATCAAGAAATTTAGATTATCCTCCTGGCCAAGCAACCACCTGCCTGTAATTTTGTAAAAGAAACTTGGCTTCATTGACGTCTCTCTCCTTGTCAGTAAAGTAAGACAGAAATAATTGAATTAATTATTCTCCCTATCAGTAAATAGTTTATTACTTTTAAAACCTAATTTCCTTAAACTTTGAAACTATGACTTTAGTTTATGATTATTGTCTTTAATTATTGGCAATACTTTGAATAATTTAAAAATGCTAGGCTGGGCATGGCCATTGTACTCATTTTATGCCTCAAAAAATTCACCATTGGTGGATTAGTCTTATTTAGAAAAACATGCAGAGCTTTAAGTATAAAAATGCAATGTTGATTTGAGGGTTTTTTGTCGCTGTTTCTCATTAAGTTCACCTGTAAGATTTTACTTTCAATGTAGCATAGTATCATTGATTTTACTTACAGCTTTTATTTTTCATTTTTCACTGAGTATACAATATATCTGATTCTTCAGTGTTATTATTGTTTATATGTCAGGTAGGAATGCTGATCATTTAGGGTTTGGAAGTTTTCAAAGTCTACAGAATTTTGAAGTCAATGCTGTTGGCTTTCAGGATAACAAATGAAACGCAAAAGGACTCATTTTCCATTTGATATCTTACAAATATAATTATATAAGGAAATTCCCTTCACCCACTATAGGATTCTGCTGTCAGAAATGTCTCTGTTTCCAGTGATTTTCAGAGCAAATGGCCTGCAAATGAAAATCTGACTTAATACAAACATGCTTCCAAATGTTTTAGACATGTTACCAATTTTAGTTCAAATTCAATATTTTAATAATTGTGTTATGAATACTAGTACTAAAGCATCAATTATAAATCAGTATTAGGTTCTATGCTGAAAATACGGTGCATATACAGGCCAGATATTCTTGAAAAATGACAAAATAGTAGAGCTCATGCTTGAATAGTTTAAGATCTTCTGGGAAAAATAAATCTGATAAATTAAAATTTGCATAAATTTATGAAAGTCCCTATGGAGGTTTTGCCCATTAATGGGCTTTAAAAAAAGACAGCATACTTCTTGTAATAATAATATTTGGTGGTGTACAGTGAAATTTTTCTTTTAGGGTTTCCTTTTTTAATTTTATTTTTTAATTTTACTTTAAGTTTTGGGATACATGTGCAGAACGTGGAGGTTTGTTACATAGGTATACGTGTGCCATGGTGGTCTGCTGCATCTGTTAACCCATCCTCTAAGTTTCCTCCCCTCGCCTTGGTGTATGTTGTTCCCCTCCCTGTGTTCATGTGTTATTATTGTTCAACTCCCACTTATGAGTGAAAACATGCGATGTCTGATTTTCTGTTCCTGTGTTAGTTTGCTGAGGATGATGGCTTCCAGCTTCATCCATGTCCCTGCAAAGGACATGATCTCATTCCTTTTTATGGCTTCATAGTATTCCATGGTGTAAGTGTACCACATTTTCTTTATCCAGTCTATCATCGATGGGCATTTAGGTTGGTTCCATGACTTTGCTATTGTAAATAGTGCTACAATAAACATACGTGTGCATGTGTCTTTATAGTAGAATGATTTATATTCCTTTGGGTATATACCCAGTAATGGGATTGCTAGGTCAAACGGTATTTCTGGTTCTAGATCCTTGAGGAGTCACCATACTGTCAGCCACAATGGTTGAACTAATTTACATTCCCCACCAACAGTGTAACAGCATTCCTATTTCTCCACAACCTCGCCAGCATCTATTGCTTCTTGACTTTTTAATAATTGCAATTCTGACTGGTGTGAGATAGTATCTCACTGTGGTTTTGATTTGCATTTCTCTAATGATCAGTGATGTTGAGCTTTTTATCATGTGTTTGTTGGCCGTGTAAAAATCTTCTTTTGAGAATTGTCTTACAGTGAATTTTTATTTACCTTCCTTTAATTTCCAGAAACTTTCCAAGATTACTTCCCTGATTGTTTTGTTGATATCTTGCTTTACTGAGAATAATATATATGTTTAGAGATATTTTTGTATGCATGTAATATTTCTTTCGATACTTAGACCATCTCTAATTTTAGGATTTATTGATATTGACTCCCTCTAGCTCAACTGTGGTTATAGCAAATTAGAGTAATTCCAATCTCTTCCCATCAACATTCATCAGCTAGCTAAGGGTTATCTCATCTCAGCCTCCTTCACTTTTCCCGATCCTTCTTTTCCAAAGTTGATACCACTAGTTTGTTGCCAGTTTTACTTTTATTTTTTTCAACCTCCAGTTCCCTGGTTGTTTTGTTTGTTTTTGCTAATGTTTCCACATATAAGTAAATCAAGATCTATGTTTACTAAAACCATAACTTCTAAATTGAGGTAAATCATAACAGGAATGATTTCAGAAAAATTAACTGGAATTAATGTCTATAAATAATATCCCTCACCTGAATTCATAGCTTCTTAGGCGTTATGTCATCTTAAAAAGTAACTGATTTGATAAACAACATCTACAAAAAAATCCTGCATTGTATTTAATGGTGAGGAACTGGAAGTGTTTTTGCTAGGTTTAGAAACAAGGCCAGGATGCCCTCTCTTACAACTCCTATTCAACATTTTACTGGAAGAAATAGCTGATGTAATATGTGAAAAAGAAGGAAAACGTTTATAGATTGGAAAGGAAGGAAATAAAATGTCTTCATTTGTAGATGACATGGTTGGCTATGGAGAAAATTCCAAAGAAATGTTAAAAAATAAAAATACCACCAAGATCAATAAGGTCAATATGATACAAGGTTAATATATGAAATAAATTTCTTTCCTATATTCCATAAACAAACATTTCAGAATTTTAAAAAAGAATGACACAATCACAATAGCACCAAAAACTTTTTCATTAGCACCAAAAAATGAATTACTTATGTATAAATATATACAGAGTCTATATGTAGAAATCTACAAAACATGATAAAAGACTAAAAGAAGATCTAAATAAATGGAGAAATATTCCATATTCATGGATTGGAAGATTCAATGTTGTTTGATGTCAACTGAATATATAGATTCAAAATAAAAGCAATAAAAATAAAAATTGTATTTAATAGCTCTTAGCAAATTGATTCTAAAGTCTATGTTGAAAAGAAAAAGACCTAAAATAGGCAAGATAATACTGAAGAGAAAAAAAGTTTGAAGACTCATGCGACCTGGTTTTAATATTTAGTATAAAGCTACCATAATCAAGACAGCGTGGTATTGGTTAAAATAAGATACATAGATCAGCAGAAGAGAAGAGAGAGTCTAAAAGTAGCACACACAGTCAGCTATCTTTAAAAAGGGGGAAAAGACAATTCAATGGAGAACGAATTATATTTTTAACAAATGATGCTGAAGCAGTTATACATCTGTATGCAAAAAACAACCTAACAACAAACCTTATACGTGTCCCAATAATCAACTTAGAACAGATCACAGATCTAACTGTAAAATATAAAGCTATAAACATTCTAGAATAAAATACCTGAGAAAAATCTACGTGAACATGAGTTTGGTTATGCTTTTAGCTTTAATACCAAAAGCACAATTTGTGGAAGAAAAGTTTGATGTTGCGCTTTATTAAAACTAAAGTGCCTGTTCTGCAAAAGACAAGTTAAGAAAATGGAAACACAAGCCACAAACCAGGAAAACATGTTTGCACAGCAAAAATCTGATAAAGGACTGGTATTCAGGATATACAAATACTTCTTAAAAGTCAACACTAAAAAAACAAACATCCTAATTTAAAAGTGGGCAAAAGATCTGAATAGACCTCTTACCCAACATGATATACAGATGACAAAAAAGCACATGAAAATACACTCTAATAATTTGTCATTAAGGAAGTGCAAATTAAAACAACAACCAGATATGCACTTATTAGAACGGCTAATTTCCAAAAAACCAAAAATACAAATTGCTGATGATATGGAACAACAGGAAATCTCATTCATTGCTGATAGTAATGTAAAATGATACAGTCACTTTGGAAGACCCAGCTTGGCAGTTTCTAATAAAGGTAAACATAGTATTATCATTTGACCCAGCAGTCATGCTTCTGGGTATTTACTGAATGTTTTTTAAACACATGACCACACAAAAACCTACAGGTAAATGTTTATAGTGGCTATATTCATAATAGCCAAATTTGGAATCAATTAAAATATTCTTCATTAGGCAAATAAACACACTATTATATTTCGATGCAACGGAATATAATTCAACAATAAAAAGTAAGGAATTATCAAACCACATAAGCACATAGCTAAGTCTTAAAGTACATATTGTTAAGTGAAATAAACCAGGCTGGGCTGGGCACTCACGCCTGTAATCCCAGCACTTTGGGAGGCCAAGGTGGGTGAATCATGAGGTCAAGAGTTCGAGACCAGCCTGGCCATCATGGTGAAATCCCATCTCTACTAAAGATACAAAAAATTAGCCGGGCATGGTGGCGTGTGCCTGTCATCCCAGCTACTCTGGAGGCTGAGGCAGAAGAATTGCTTGAACCCGGGAAGCAGAGGTTGTAGTGAGCTGAGATCACACCACTGCAACTCCAACTTGGGCAACAGGGTGAGACTCCATCTCAAAAATAAATAAATAAATAAATAAACCAGGCTGCAAAGGCCATGGCTTCATACCGCATTATTTAGTTTACATGACATTTTGAAAAAGGCAAAATTATAGAGATAGTTAATGGATCAGTGGTGTCCAGAGTTTCAACATAGGGTGAGAGTGGTAAAGCACAGGACATTGTTTAGCGTACAGAAAATCTTCTATATGATACTGTAATTTTTGATACATAATACTATGTATTTGTCAAAACCAATTGAACTATTAAACATAAAAATTGTTCCTTGGTATATGCAAATTTGAAAAAAATCAATTATTTAAAGGTCAAAGGCATACCTGGATAGAATGCAGAATTTGACAAAAGGATGTAACTATATTACAAGCTCTCCGAGGGTGGGGAGGATGGGAGCACTGAAGTAAGGAAGTGCTAAAGCAAAGCAAAACAAACAAACCTAAACCTCAAAATATCCTAAAACCCTCAGTGATGGGGGTATGTCGGGGACAAAGAAACCAACTGAAGGAGTTCTCAACAAAAGCTATAGCAATTTGAGCAACAGACAAAAATACAGTAGTATTGTATTATAACTCAAAGTATAAATAACTATGAATTCATACTAACAATAAATGATGTGTAAATAAATAAATGGGAAAAATAGACAAGTATTCTGGTCAGAAGAAGTCCAAATAGCTTATGTGGATACTCTGCCCTCAGTGAGATGGGGCATAACTCCTTGTTTTTTAAGTATGGGCTGTGCATAGGGGCCTCTTTCCAAAGACTGCCGTATGTGATCCTTAATACTGAGTGTCAACTTGATTGAATTGAAGGATGCAGGGTGTTGATTCCTGTGTGTCTGTGGGGTATTACCAAAGGAGATTAGCATTTGAGTCAGTGGGCTGGGGAAGGTAGACCCACCCTTAATCTGGGGGGCAACATCCAATCAACTGCCAGCGAATATAAAGCAGGCAGAGAAACATGAAAGGAGAGACGGGCCTAGCATCCCAGCCTGCATCTTTCTCTCATGCTGGATGCTTCCTGGCCTTGAACACTGGACTCCAAGTTCTTCAGTTTGGGGACTCAGACTGGCTCTCCTTGTTCCTCAGCTCGGCACAGACAGCCTATTGTGGGACCTTGTGATCGTGTAATCTAATACTTAATAAACTCCCCTTTATATATATGTATATCTATCCTATTAGTTGTGTCCCTCTAAGAGAACACTGACCAATACACCATATGAAAATTGAAAAAAAAATAGAGTAACTTTGCAGTGGAGAAATTTGACAAACACTACCCCAGCCAAGTAATCAAAGTGAAAATCAACAGCGATATGCCTTGTTGATAACATGTCATTAAAATGGTGTGATGAAAATGGTCCTTTTCCACTGTGGTCTTTTCCAGAACACATAACCTCAGTCTAATCATGAGAGAAACATCAGTCAAATCCCAATTGAGGGTCATTCTACAAAATACCTAACAAGTACTTCTCAGAACTATCACGGTCATCAATAACATGAAGACCAGCAAAACTGTCACAGCCAAGAGGAGCCTATAGAGACATGACAACCAAATGTAATATATTATTGTGGTTGGGATCCTGGAACAGAAAGAGGATACTAGAGAAAAACTAAGGAAATCTGAATAAAGTGTGGGCTTTAATTAATAATAGATCAATATTGACTCATTAATTGTAAAAAATGTACCATATTAATGAAAAATGTTAATAGGAGAAATTTGATGTGGGCTGTATATAAGTCTCTGTACTATCTTAGTAATTTTTTGGTAAATCTAAAACTTTAAAAATTAAAAGCTTATTAAAAATAAATTTAAAATGTGATTGATAATTACAGTAGTATAATTATGCAGCTGATGCTATAATTAAACTAATAAGAATATAACTAGATTCACGTGTACTGATATGGAAGCAAGTCAAGGATACATTATGTAAAAAAAAGCAAATTGCAAAAACATTGCATTGTTGTGACCCACTTTATGCAAAAATGTGAACACATATGCATACACCCAAATATTTGAAGAGGTACACACTAAAGTGTGGTTAAAGATAGCGATAACATTGAGGGTTGTAGAAAATGGGGTGAATGTGGGCATAGACCTTTTTTCTATACATTTCTCTTATTTGAATATTTTACAATAAACATGTATTTGCAGATACTTATAAGTTATTTATGATATAAAATACTTTTCTTAGATGTATTTTAACTTCTTTTTGCTACCAAGCCTGCCTTAATCCATTATTCTGTTTC
The DNA here is from genome assembly GCF_028858775.2 of Pan troglodytes. Classification (NCBI taxonomy): domain Eukaryota; kingdom Metazoa; phylum Chordata; class Mammalia; order Primates; family Hominidae; genus Pan; species Pan troglodytes. The sequence continues at coordinate 91,709,120 of NC_072414.2, read as the reverse complement.
ATTAATGTAACATCAAGTGTCTTCTCCAATGCTTCTTTTTGCTAGGCATGTAAACAAGAATAAATTTCTCCCAGGTTAAAGAGGAAAATAAGAAAACAAAACAAAACGATAAAAGCTTACCCCGTATTTTTTTTCTGCCAAATTTCCTGAAGGTGTTGTCTATCATCATTATTTCTACTTCCCTATGTAGTTTTCTCTGTCAGTTCACTGCAGGCTGTCTTCCGCCTTTGCCTCTCTACTCAGTCTAGTGTATGGCAACCTTCCTGACAGTGTGGTGGAGAGGGTAAAGCTCTGGGCAGATTTGGGCTCTGTGTCTGAGAACTTGCATATTTTACTTTACTTTCCTAATCTCAATTTCTTTACGTCTAAAATGAGGACAGTATCCTTCTTGCTAACTTCTAGTATAGAAACTGATACATAATATATTTTAATAAATATTGATCAGATGATCTAAAAAGCAACCTCATCATAGCATCATGGCAAAGATGTAATCCCTCATCATCTTTTCTCTAGATTCTGGCAGTGGTCTATTAGTGTTACAGATGAACTAACCTCCCTAAAGAGTCTCAGTGTGTCTGCCCTCACAACCCTTCAAATCTCTGTCAACACAATATCCAGAGTGGGCCCATTGAAGCCTAAAAAGTGTGCATGTCTCCTCTCCTCAGAACCTTCCAGAGCTTACTATTGCACAAGAATGTGAGTTTGTGTAGCGTTTGTATGGGCATGTGTATATGTGTGTGTGAGAGGGAATGTGTATTTGTGGAGGTAATCCTAGGAATTGCCAACACTGGAGTGGAAAAATATGGCAGGGAAGAAAGCAAGCCAATAAAAGGTTTGTTATCAAGCAGTGTACTGCTGTGGGCACCAGGTGCCTAGGCTCAGTAGGAAACTCAGAAGGATAGGGTGAATATGACCCAGAGTCATTCCAACCAAGGTTCCAAGAAGCTGAAAATTTGGTCCACACCATCTTCCAGTTATTGGTTGATGGCTGCTTTGGGGAAGGAAATGGAAGGAATGCATTAGTTTCTAGCATGCCCAATCTACTTTATCTTTAAGCCTGGCAAACTGTAGCAGCCAAAGAGAGCGCTCAGTTGAAGAGCTGTTAATAGGGAGCATACCCAAGAATGGTGAAAGCCAAGGAAATATGGATGGGTTGCTGACAGCATCTGCAAAAATGTCTTTTTTTTTCAAATATCTCATGTATTTGTATTTCCTTTCTAACCCCATGCATCATTTAAGGTTCTTTAGGAAACAGAAGGCATATTCAAAGGGGATAATTAAAGAGAATTTAATGAAATGGCTATTTATTAATATGTAAGCAGTTTTCAAGAAGAATTTCACAAGTTACAAGAAAGCTAGATGGACTAAAGCTATTTCTGTTGCCTAAAGAAGCAAGGATAAGGAACAGACACTTGAACTTTTAGATGTGGCCTTAAGTAGCAGAAATCAGGCACTGCTGAGCTATGCCTCAGCAGGGAAGGATCCGAGAAATCACACTCTGATCTCTCCTCCAACCTCTGATCTGCTGTCTTTGTCTTTTATTGGTCAAAGCAATACAAAGCCAGAGTATAGAAAGTGAAGCAGGACTTAGGAGTCAGTGGCCAGAGCGCAAAGCTCACTGAAGGGTGAGAAGCGGAGCCAGAGGAGCAGGTGGAGAATATTCAGCATGACTAGGGCAATGCAACTTGCATGAAAGCCTGATTTTTGTCCCTCTGTTTCCTGCACTATCCCCCACAAATAGAACAGTGCCTCACATAGTAACACATAGTCAGTACTAAATAGATATTTGTTGAATGTTTCAGTCCGTTCACAATACTTGTGCTTTTCATTGTAAAGTATTCCAGGATTGCACTTCGTTTAACTTTTGCCTTCCGAAAAGTGCAAACTGATATCTCAATATTGTGAATGAATGCCCTGAAAATGTTGAAGTGCTTCATCATAGGGGAGTGTCACGGCTTCTAATAATCATGATGTAAAGATTGGTTTTTAAAAAATGCCATCTTCTCTCGTAACTCAGTATTTCCATTTCCTCTTCTAAATGAAGCAATAAAAATGGTTTTCCTAAGTTGCTAAAGTCCTAATTTGAAAATTGTTTGGCTTCCATGAACACAAAATAATTCCATTTGATAAGGCATATTTTATTAGTATTTACCATTACTGTTAACGAAAGGCATATGTAGGAGATTGGCTGGTGCTGATATTGGATGACCATATATCAGAAAAAAATATATTCAATTACACTTTATCATTTCTATATTTCTAACTTGGGAGAATATTTCTGTCAGTCAGTGATTCAGGATCCTGTATTTAATTAGCTGTTAAACATTTATTACAATTTTGGATTGTCTTTTTTTATTGAAATAGTTTAACAAACATGATTCATTGAAAACAATATTCTCATCCCATGTTAAAAATTGTTTTCTAATTTTATTTTTTATGCTCAACTTTTTTTTACCTTATATTCATCAAAAAAAATAGAACTGAATGTATCTCCCCAAAATTCATTTCTACCTGGGCTCTGTGAATGTGACTTTATTTGAAAACAGAACATTTTCAAATATAATAAAGTTAAGATGAATTTACACCAGATTGCTAAAGATCTGAAATCCAATATGACTGATGTTCTTATAAGAAGAGGGAAATTTGGAGACAGACACAGGCACACAGAAGAGATGCGTGTATAGATGGAGACAGAGGCTGGAGTTAGGTTGCCACTGGCAAGAGTACCAAAGATTGCTGGCAACCACCAAAATCTAGGGAAGAAGCATGAGTTAGACTTTCCCTCAGAGCCCTCAGAAGGAACCAATCCTATCCACACCTTCATTTCAAATGTTCAGACTCCAGAACCACAAAAGAATAAATATCTGTTGTTTGAAGTCACAATGTTTGTTACAGAAGTCCAAGTAAATATATACAGAATAAAACACAGTACCAGATCCGTTCTCATCCACCAGGAAAAATTTTTTGGAATATTAATTCTGGAAATGAAGAGTTGATTGCCTTTTTTTTTTTTTTTTTTTTTTTTTTTTGATATGGAGTCTTGCTCTTGTCACCCAGGCTGGAGTGCAATGGCACAATCTCGGCTCACTGCAACCTCCGCCTCATGGGTTCAAGTGATTCTCTTGCTTCAGCCTCCCGAGTAGCTGGGATTACAGGTGTGCACCACCACGCTCGGCTAATTTTTGTATTTTTAGTAGAAACAGGGTTTCACCATGTTGGCCAGGCTGGTCTCGAACTCCTGACCTCCAGTGATCCGCCCCGCTTCGGCCTCCCAAAGTGCTGGGATTACAGGCGTGAGCCACCGTGCCCAGCTGATTGCCACTTTTGGAGTATCAAGAGTCGGCCTTTATTAGCAAGTATTTCTATCTTCCAATTTGGGTTGAACAAAATTAGAACTGACAACGGACCAGATGCTTCTATTACCAGTATTTCAACCTCCAGAGGATGTGAGTAACAGTTTTCAAGTAACTCTCATCATAGCCCAAGCTTACTTAAACTCTAAAATGAAAGAATAGAAATAGACTCAGGATGCCAAAAAGTCATATATTTTTCTGATTTAAACCCATCAAACTGAAATTTAAAATAAAAATTATCTTGAAAACCTGCTACATAGCAAACACTGTGTTTGGGAATACAACATTGAGTAAGACAATTTCCCGGACTTCAAGGAGTTCGAAGTATGACTGTAATATACAATGAAATATACAGTGAAAAGGGAAACATGAGGCTACAGAAATAAAATGAGGCATATCATGTTCAGCTATATGCTGAAAGCATTTGGAAATCATTGAGGAGTTTGAAGTTGGGAAGCAACAGGATAAAATTTGTCATTTAGAAAACAGCACGGGGTAGAGTGGAGGGTAGTTTGGGCAGATGCAAGCCTGGAATGACTGGGAGATCAGCTAGGCCATTATAGCTGACATTCTGAGAAAAAGGTGAGGTGGCTTCACATAGAGAGTTAGCAATGAAAAAATGAAAGTGAAAAAATGGACGGATTAAAAGGATTGTTTCCATGGTTAATCAGCAAAGTTTGGGGATTTAATTGGCAGTAGAGATGGGAAGGAAAGAGAGCGGGGAGGGAAAGGCAGATTCCAGTTAGTGGAAGTTAGTGGCATCACGGTGCAGTTTTCTCCAGGCCGGACGCCCGAGATGAAGGGCAGGGCCCAAGTACACAATGGAGAGGCAGGAACAATGGGCTACATTCAAGAAAACTGATTTTCTGTTATTTACATTCAAATTATGTATATATCCACCCACTCACAAACATGCTTTTTTATTCTTTCAAATGAATTAGCCTACTTCTCTCTATTTATGAATAGCATTTGGTTGATTTAGCTCATTATTTAGCTAAACTAAGTTCAGTCAACTTTTAAAAACAGCAAAAACAGGCCAAAGTGGGAGGATCACTTGAGGCCAGGAGTTTGAGACCAGCCTAGGCAATATAGTGAGATCCCTGTTTCTACAAAAACAAAACAACAACAATAAGTATCCATGTGTGGTGGCATGCATCTGTAATCCCAGCTACTCTTAAGAGGCTGAGGACAGAGGATGGCTTGAGCCCAGGTGTTCAAGGCCGCAGTGAGCTATGCTCTCACCACTGCATTCCAGCCTGGGTGACAAAGAGAGACCCTGTCTCAAAAAAAAAAAAAAAAAAAAAGGCAAAAGTTTGATATTACACAGCTAGATATTTTCAAAACATAATTAAAAAAACAAAAGAAATAATTTGAGGTAATTGTAAAAGACATAATTTTAAGTAAATTTTGAAAATCTACATGAACAGTCCTTGCTCTCATTAGATGGTGCATATTTAACTGAACTTTGCAGGTGACGGCAGAGACACAGGTTAATAATAAACATGATGACTTGAAGTAGTAACTCAATTTATTATTTTAAGATATATTAAAGTTAAGTGCGATAAATTTATTTAAATGAAAAGAAAAAAGTCATATTTTTCATGGAAATACTAAGTAAATAAAAAGTACAAACATTGTTTCAGAAATAAAACTGCAACCCTTTAATGATCTCACTCAAGGCCTCAGCTTGGCTCTCAGTTCTATAAGTCTTTTCGTTCTAAGTGTTTGTTCTAACACTGGATCCCTGTGTGTTTTACTCCAAATCCAGATCCCAGGGTGCAAATTGCATATAATCAAAAGGGAAAATACCAATAGCTATGACTAAATTAGAGAAACAACTGGCACGGAAGAGTGTGAGTCAGAACTACTAGTTTTCTAGAAGGTATTTTTTTTTAATTCAAAAATTGAAGTATGGACAAGTGTATTCCATGAAGCAGTGAGGCAATAGTAAACTCAATGTAACCACATGCTCTACACAATGAATACTTCAAATTTTCCAAGATAAGTCTGCAGAAAACAGGAAATGGATTCTTCACTCTGCAATTTTTTATTTCTAAGGTTACATTCTTTTAACTTTTCAGACTGTTACTACAGTCTGTACCACATTCTGAGTGTTTCCTAGAAAACTAATAAAGTTGAGATCATCTGAATTGCTTTTCTATTTTTCTATTTCTTTGCACACTGGTATGAATCATACTTCTCTAAGCAAATATGTTCCTTAATGTATTACTTTTCTTATTTTGAAAACTCTAAAACTACCTACTCTAATTTATAATATCACAGAACTCTACTCTGTGTTTATTACACATTTACCCCAATTCTATTACTTTTATTCTACATACAGCCCTCATCAGATTTTCACTGTCTTTCTTATCATCTGTGTGGGCATTAGTCACTAGACTAGAAACTTCTTGGGGTAAAAAAATCCCAATATTCCTAATTATATCAGCTAGCCTCCAGCATCATACATGAGATAGGTATTTTATCTGTTGTTTGAAACTGACAGAGCTTTATAAAACCATATAATCACTCACTGGTTTGGCATTCTACATGGTGATATTTATCAATCATTATGAAGTGCAAGACACAACACAAAGTGTATATTCAATCTTATACAGAGCATTTGGGGACACCTATGTTGCAAAATTGAGAGTTCTATTTATTTGGATTTGAGAATGATAATGTGAAGTGTAGGCCGTTTTAAATTCACACTTGTTCCAGCACTGGACAGCACCACGTTTTGCCTCCCGTGTTTCCAGGTCAGGTTTTGCAACCAAATGAGTTCAAGCTGTGTCAAGTTTTGTTGCATAATGCAATATTTTAAAATCTTCCAGCTTTAAGAGCTGGTATTCTGTTCTTTCAGAATTTTAAACTGTGGAACACATTGTCAGACACACAGCGATCCAAAGAAGGAAGAGATAGACATTTCAGGAAAATGATATAAAGCGTAAGAAAATAGAGATGAGGAAAAAAAAGAAAAGAAAAGAAATACTTCAGAAAAGACATGTAACCCAGAGAGCTGGGAGTGTAGATCTTGAAAAGGGGTCAAGTGCATTACAGCTGGAGCAAGCCATCAGGGTTCAATTATAGGAGATATATGTTTTGCTCCTATTATTTTTCCGGCTTTATTGAGACAAAATTGACAAATAAAAGTTGTATATGTTTAAGGTATACAACATAATGAGTTAATATGTTTATGTGTTGTGAAGTGATTACCACAATCAAGCTAATTAAAACACCCATCACCTCACATAGTTACTGGATTTTTGTGTGTGGTGAGAACACTTGAGATCTACTCTTGGCAAATTTCAACTATAAAACACAGTGTCACTAACTATAGTCACCAGACTGTACATTACATCACTCCAACCTATTAATCTTATAACTGGAAGTTTATATCCTTTGGCCGATTTCTCCCCATTTTCCCAACTTCCTAGCCCCTGGCAAACACCATTCTACTCTCTGCCTCTGTGAATTCGACTTCTTTAGCTTCCACATATAAGTGAGATCAAATAGTATTTGTCTTTCTGTGTCTACCTTATTTCACCTAGCATAATATTCTCCAGGTTTATCCATGTTGTCACAAGTGGCAAGATTTCATCTTTTTCATAGCCAATATTGTACTGTATGTATACCACATTTTCATCACCCATTCATCTGTTAGCAGATACTTTAGTCTGTTTCCATATCTTGTCTATTATGAATAATACTGCGGTGAACATGGGAGTGCAGATATCTCTTCAAGATACTGATATATTTTCCTCTGCATATATACCAAGAAGTGAGATTGCTGGATCATATGGTAGTTCACTTTTTATTTACTTATTTGTTTTTAAGGAACCTCCATATGGTTTTCCATGATGACCATACCAAATTAAATTCTCACCAATAGTGTACAAAGATTCCTCTTTCTCCATGCCCTTGCCAATGCTTGCTATCTCTTGTCTCTTTTTAAATAATAGGCATCCTAACATGTGTGAAATGATATCTCATTATGGTTTTCATTTGAATTTCCATGATGGTTTGTGATATTAAGCATTTTTTCATGTACCTATTGGCCATTTTTATGTTTTCTTTAGAAAAATGTCATTCCAGTCCTTTGCCCATTTTTAATCAGGTTTTTTTTTTTTTTGCTATTGAGTTGTAGTTTCATATATAATTTGGATATTAACCCCTTAACAGACATCTGGTTTGCAAATATTTTATTTCACTCCCTGGGTTGTCTTTTCATTTGGCTTTTTTTTTTTTTTTTTTTTTTTTTTTTTGCTTCTTCCAGAGCAATTAAATACACTATTAGCCATGCTAGCCCTTACTTATTCATGACTCCCTACCTCTAGACAGAAAACTCTGAGGAACAACTAGTCCCTATATCTTGCTGCTTACTAGATGTGCATGTTCTATAGACACTAAATTCAATTTGTCTAACCATATTCATCCATTAATGTAACAAGCCATTATTAGCCAATGTATAAGACATTGGAGGTTCAATGGTGAAAGTCATACCAATTGAATTTTTGGTACAATTACTTCAATAATGTCAGACATAACAAAATTACAAACTGAAGCATACTCTGATGGAAGGAATGAATGTCCTTCTCAGAGGGTATGTAAGAAGCAAGCTTTCCCACATCTGGTGGGGCCGATGTTCCCTGAGGAAGTGATAGCTGATCTGGGATATGAGGGTGAAAAGGAAAGGAAGGAAGGCTATCAGAATGGGAACGAGCATGTGCAAAACCCCTGTGGCAAGTCAGAGTGGGAGGCATCACAGAAAGTGAAAGAAACCTGTGTGGAAAGAAAGCCAAGGAGCCACTGCTTGTATATGAAACCATCATTGTTAACCCTCTAGAAGCCTTCTGTCTGCTCCTCCAGTCACAGCCCCCTTTCTTCCACTAAAGGAATAGTAACTACACTGTTCAAATATTTATGGCAATAATTCCTTATTATATTAATTACCACTCTTAAGAATTTCCTTTTAAGTGTATATAAATGGAACCATAAAGCATATAGTCTTCGTGTATGATTTTACCTACAGTACATTTTGTTTTTCCAATTTGTTTATGTTCTTGAGTCACATATTTCATTCATTTTGGATGCTCGATAGGATTCTTTGTATGAATATACAATAATTCATGAACCTAATGCTTTGATGATGAACATTTTTGATGTTTCTGTATTTCTAGTGATCACAAATCATATATGATTAAACATCCAGACACACATATGCACGTCATTTCTCTAGAACAGCAAGAAATATATATATATGAATGTGAACATATGCAAACACAAGTTCATGCATAATACTAATATAAAATTATGTACTTTTCTATCTCTTTTCACATATTTTCTGTTTGTGTCTCTCTTTTCATCATTATTGACGGTTTCTTCTTCCCTCTCTTCCATTTAATGATCTCTCTGCATCTTATCCATTGAATTCTTAATTTAGGCTATTTCACATATTACATTGTTTTAGTTCTAGAATTTCTATTACTTTCTTTTCTGAAAAATCTGCCTGACAGATCTCTTAGTCTATATAAACACAATCTAACACAATTTTCTATTATGATGGAAATATTCTATAAATCAGTACTGCACAATAAAGTATTAACCAACCGCATGTAGCTATTCAGCTCTTGAAACATGGCTAATTAAAGAATTGAACTTTTATTTTTATATATTTATTTATAATTATTTTAAAGTTAACATTTCTAGCAACTTTTATATTAGATAGAAGTTCTCCTATGATTCCATTTTCACCATCCACTTACCCTTAAAAGAAAAAAAAAAACCTAACTCGCTCAGGGCAGGCATAGTGGCTCATGCCTGTAATCACAGCACTTTGGGAGGCCGAGGCAGGAGGGTTGCTTGACTCAGGAGTTTGAGACCAGCCTGGGCAACAAAGTAAAACCCCATCTCTAATAATAATAATGACTATAATAATAATAATTAGCTTGGAGTATTGGCATACGCCTATGCTCCCAGCTACTAGGGAGGCTGAGATGGGAGGATCACTTGAGCCCGAGAGGTGAAGGCTGCAGTGAACCATATCATGCCAATGCACCCTGACCTGGGCAACAGAACGAGACCCTCTCTCAAAAAACACACATACACAAAAACATGCTCAATCGGAAAAATTTGAAAAAAAAATAGACAATCATAATCAAGACTCAATTGTCAACATTCATATTTAGTGTATAAATTATATACACTAAATGAGATTGTGTACATACCTATCCATCTCTACACACATGCACATAATATAAACAAAATAAATTTTAGTAATTTTGGTTTATATATTTTATAGCCTATTTTTTCAAACAATATTTATAAAAGAATTTTATGGCATTAAATAGTGTCTAAAATCACCGACTGTAATGATTATGTAAAATTTCACCCTTTGGTTCTATAATAATATTCTCTTATTGCTCAACATTTAGACTACTATTTTGATACTGTTGCTAACATGATTATCTCTAGCTGATTTCTTAGGATTATTGAGATTAAAGTAGGATTGCTGGAATAAAACATCCAAATATTAAAACATTTTTGGTATTTATTGTCAAATTGTTTTTCAGAAAAGTTATACCAGCTTAAGTTGTCATTAGAGTAAGATAAGAATGCAGTGTGAATTTAAGTCCTGTTTCTCCTCTACCTTTTCCTATCTCCTCTTTTTCTGTATCACCATATGACATTTGTCATAGTCCTGTTCTTCTTCAATATCTTTATTCCATAACCTCTGTTTTAAAGGTTCCCTCTCCCTATTCCATATTCAGCTCTCCTGTCTTAAACACTAAATCTCACATCCATATTTCCAATCTGTCATGTCTTCCAAGATCAAGTCCCACTTTTCCAATATGTCTGCTATATATGTGTGTGCTTGTCCCTATTGACTCTCATCACATCTAGAGCTGAATTTTTAACATTATCTCTGCCCCCAGCCTATGCTAATAACTCAACTCCCAATGTGTTCAGATTTTCCCTTTCTGTAAGCAATCCCATTGTCACTTGAACACAAAGCCCCCACTCTGTCTCTTTTCCTTTATCTCACAAATGCCGACAGTCGTCAAGAATGATTAAGTTTTCATTTCCAATATGAATCCAAGGCATGTCTTATCTTGCATACTGCTGCTTCCATGCTAGAACAGGCCTTTATCACCATGGCAATTTTCTTTTAAACACTGTTCCTGCATTTAGCTTTCCTTCCATTAATCTATTCTACTCAATGCTTCTAAACTTATCTACTCAATTTATCATTTTGAGGGTGCCACTGTCTTTGTCAAAAGTCTTCAATGTCCCCCTGTTGTCTTTTAAGCAACCCCAAGTTGCATAATTCATCATTTATCCATTTGTCCCGCCAGCCAGCCATTCAAAATTTATTGAGTGCCTACATGATTTTTTTTCCTTTGGAGAAATGCCATTCAGCTACTGGAGCTACTTGGGCCTTGCTTACAAAGGGCGTGAAGTGAAGTGCCTGGGAGTTTATATCCCCTTAAGGTTTCCACTAACCAGTGACTGAAAGATACTGACAAAAGACCCAGATCCATAGTCTGGAATAGCTCTGAAGCTTAGTTTACGCTCCAAAGTTTCCCTGTGGAATCAGGCTAAAGGCTGTTCTTGGGCTTTGCATGGCGATCACACACTTGCCTGACTTCCTTCTCTTTCTTGCCCTACTTCACTAGTTGCCTTATTTATCTACCCTGGAGCTCTTCCTTAATAAATTATTTTCACATGAATTCTTCTCTTAGGTTCTGTTTCTGGAAAATCCAAAGAAAACCACTTTTGTTAAAAACCAAAGACATGATCACTACTGAGAATGAACTCATGCTGGGTAGAAAAAATAGACACGCAAGCCAGCAATTTAGATTTTAATATGCTATCTACCATAATAGTGGGATTTGCAAAGTCCTGTGAAATGAGGGAAGAATAAATACCTACCTCAGGTAAGGGAAGTCAGACTGGAAAGTCTTCACCTAAAGTAATGTCTGATCTTAAATTTGGAGAAGATTTTATTTAGGCAGAAATAGGTAAACTAGTTACAACAAATAGTGTGGGAAAAAATTTAATGTTATAAGAACATGAAATTCTTCAGGAACTACAAATAACTCAATGTATTATTATCAGAGACAATATTTGATACAAGGGAGGGGGAGGGAACTGATTCGAATAGGTGAGTAAGATGGCAGAAATGTGAATTCAAAACATTCTCTGAGTGTTGAAAAAAGAGCTCATCTAATTTATCTGTCCAAGATGGCAAACAATATGGAGAACCAGGAGGGCGATGCCTTCAATCATAGAGTTGTAGCTGCTGTTCTGGCAGCATTGAGGAGGACTGCACGCGGAAGTTGCAAGAAGGGCTAGTCTGAAGAAAGAATAATCAGAAATCAAATACCACGGTGAGCACAAAGGGCTGAGAAGAGAGATAATGTGAGATACGAGAAGAAGAAATTGGTGGTAGTTGGTGATTGATTGGGTCTGTGGTAAGATTCTAGGCTTTGGATCACCCTGCCAGTCATCAAATCCAATAGATTTTTTTTTTTTTACTTACTTTATCAAGATAGCAGCATTTTCCTTCCTTCTTCAGCTTCCTGTTCGATTGTTTTGCTAACTTTTGTACATTTTCCAAATTATCCATATTGACAATACATTATTCTTTTATTTGTAAAGTGGGGTAGGTGGTAAAAATGAAATAATAGCATATAAACAACTTACTAAAAATTATTGAGTTAATCAGAAAAAGCATGTTGGTAATTAATATACATATGAAAAAAGTCCAACCTCAATCATAACTTTTTAAAAAATGTCAATAGAAACAATAAGAATATCAGATTAACAAAAATTTTAGTTGTAAAACATTCAATTTTGGCAAAGATAAAGGAAAGAAACATGCTAATGCACTACCTGCGAGACTATAATAGTTCCAAATGTTTGAAGACCCAGTAGAAATATCTGGCAAATTAAAACACTCACTTCCTTTCATCCAGCAATGGCACCACTAACAATTTACACTAAGAATCAATCTAGATGAATATATATGAAGATGCTTATTACAGTATTATTTATAATAGCAAAAAAATCCATTAATATAAACTTATTAGCTACACTACAAAGTGACCGTTCTATGGAATATTATGCAGATGTTATAAAGGATATGTTAATATAAATGTGGTCAATAAGTATTGCATTACAAAAAGAAGAGTAGAAATTGAGTTTGTAGAGAATAATTTCATCACCATATAATGAGAATATATATACACTGAAAATTTCTGAAAGGATCCACCCAAAACTGCTAACATTATTTACCACTGGGGCTTGAAAATGATAGAGATTTGCTCTTGTCATTTTTTTTTCCCCTAGGAACAACAGTAATTTGGCCATAAAATTAGTGAAAAGAAAGAGGCATTAACAAGATAATTGAGGGACGGTGTCGAGTTTTTATATGTTTGTGGAAGGAGGAAATGAGAAATTAAAACTTTATATAATTCTGTTGAAATAAAATAAAAATAAAATCCTTATAGTCACAACTCTAAGAAAGGAAAGGTACTTACAGACAGGAGAATAGAGGCTAATCCCACATCCTATAAGTGTCAAACCAAGGACTAGGATTCAGCTCTCCTGACCCTTGTCCCAGTGCTCTTTCTATGATCCTAAGCAACAGTATATCTATGCCTAGAAAATCAAGCCAACTGAGGTGGAAAAGATCTCAGCCATTATTTCTGTCTTCTCTGAATATACAGGATTGATTATGAGTTCATAAATAAATAAGAAATATTGAAGGGTTGTCCATGTGACACTAAAGTTCCACTGTATTCTGAACCAGAATTTCTTAATTCAATACCATTGCTCTAAAAGGATGCTTTCTCAAGCACTGAAAAATATGGTTCCATTTATGTCCCTAATTTAAGGGAAGAGACATTTTGAATTGGAGGCAAATAATCTGTGTTGTAACACTTCAAAGCTTGGTCAGGAAGCTTATGCCAAATGCCTTATGTGTACTTGTGATTTTTGTATTCTGACCCTGAATGTATTTCACACATAAGCTGACATGTCTCCAATAATTTTCCTCCTAATTACGGTATAAATGAAATATTAGCACATATTATCTCAGCACCCCACCAACTGATCAGTTTGTTGCTATAAAGTGCAAATGCCCAATCATATAAAATTCCAAGCACCGCTCTACTGAAAATGAGAAGGCATCACTAGCATGTGAGTGAAAAGAATATTATGTGCTTCCCTTTTCTATATGTTAAATTGCTTCACATTGAAAAAATAAATTCACTCTGGGAGACTGAGGCGGGCAGATCATAAGGTCAAGAGATTGAGACCATCCTGGCCAACATGGTGAAACCCTGTCTCTACTAAAAATACAAAAATTAGCTGGGCATGGTGACGTACACCTGTAGTTCCAGCTACTCGGGAGGCTGAGGCAGGAGAATCGCTTGAACCCAGGAGGCAGAGGTTGCAGTGAGCCGAGATCATAAATAGGCTGCATTCCAGCCTGGTGACACAGAGAGCCTCCCTCTCAAAAAAATTTTAAAAATGAAATAAATAAAAAATAAGTTAAATAATATACTAATCAAAAATTTGTAAATTATCCATCTACTTCTAGGAAATTACAAAGAACAAATTTCATTATTTTAGCATAAGAGGGATGGATTTACTTTTGTAATTTTCAATATATTAACAATAGATTTTTTTCCTAGTGTTGTTTAGGATACTTCCTACAATGCTTCATTCAAGTTATCAGTGATTTTTACTATGTATTGTAAAGGATACCTAGCCAACATATATAAATATTTGCTGAATTCAAGATTACTAAGTCAAGAAGCTGGGGTAAATAAAACGGAAACAGGACATCCGTGAATATTTAAGGATATAATCTCGCAATTGCATGTTTCTGCTGGCTTTTCATAACATAATAAACCTTGTTTTTTCTTCTAATTTAAAAAATGCTATCAATAATAAAAATGCTAATTATACAGAATCAGCATTTTTATGCATATATCAATTCTTACAAATGTTCTAATTTCAGTTGAGTAAATTGATATGTAAATATACTTGTAAGACAGAAAATGTTGTAAGAAGATTAATTTGAGGTTATAAGTAGACTAGTGAATTAAAATTTCCATTTCCTATGCTGCAGAGCACTTTTAATGCAATTTGGAGGGAGAACATTAGTGCTCAGCATTTATAATTTATCATTTGACATTTGGACTAAAAATTTGAAGTGTATAGAAGAATTACATATATATTTTAAATTTCCAATACTGCATATGCTACATGATAATGCAGGATTTTACAAAGAGATTAGTGTAATTCAGTGGTTAATCACAAATATTTCAAAAAGGAGCTACATTGTGGACCTTATATTCCCCTCATAGTTGCTTCAGGAAGGGATCTCATTTGTCAATCCTTCTCAACATTGGGTTCTATTCAGTTCTTAACTGAAAATAGGAAAAAATGCCACCCTATACTGAAGCATATCAACAGAACTGGAAACATTATGCATAATTTTCAATAGATGAGGGTATACATTTACAAAGTATTCACAAAAAGATATTTTTGGCCAAAATTCGGTTGAATTTGTTGAAAGGAAGTACATCTCTGATCTACTTTTTTAGAATTTTCTGGGTTTCAAGGTCTTAAACAGAGGTGTGTGTGTATGTGTGTGCGTGTGTGTGTACGGAAATGTAGTGTGTTCATAAAAATGTCACTGTTGGTGTTTCCAAAATGAAGCTACTAAAAAATAGAGAACTGGTATAATCTAGAGAGGGAGAGGAATCGATAATGCAGAGCGCGCTTGGAAAATAAAACTATGGAAAAGAGGCCACAGTATGGACCAGAAGCAATTACCTGATCACTAAAAAAGAGAGAAGAGAAAGAAAAAGACACAGGAAAACAGAGTCAGAGAGGCAGAAAGAGAAAAATCAAACAGTATATTTGGCACTGTAGAGAGTAAAAGAATGAGAGATTTTTCTCCTTTCTGTTCATGGGTTATGAAATTGAGGTTTTCCATATAATTAAGAAAGGATGGATCTTGGTGAAGGGCATATTGTCATCTATGAGAGAACTGCGAGAAGTGTAGAGAAGATTAGAGATGGCTGACATTGCTGCTTGGGGTAATAACTCTAAAACTTCTACCATTCAGTCATGCAGATGAGGTGAACAGGTATTTGGGGACATGTTTGACACTTGATCACATGTAACGATAATATATATTACATTTAGAACAATTTATATCATAATTTATGTGTGAAGCAGGATGTAGCTCAAGAAGGAATATTCAGAAACTTTACCTAAAAGCCAACTCATAAGTTATTCTAAAATTGTTGTCAACCTTGTGGGCATATTTTCTAGGGATTTCAAGTGAGCAAAAATTGTCAAGAAATAAAATCCGTCAAGAGTACTGACTGCTTTGCCTATGAATCGTAGACACACTTAAGAGGTATTTAACATTTTAGTTAGAGCTATAAATTATCTTTGCTTTGAAATTTAAAAATGTGTTTTCTTTAAAAATTGGTTTCATTTTCTTAGGCATTTATTCAAATATACAAAGGTGTGAATGTATGTGATTTTTAGACTATAAAATACTTTGAAATTGTTAAATAAATGTTTGCTAATAATACATTTCGTTATGGAAGAATTTTTGGATTCCTTTTGCTCTCAGTATTGACTACTGTCATTGTAGAAGTTCTGATAGTATGATAATTATATGAAGACTCTGAGTTGAAATGCATCATCCTAAGGCAATGAAAACATATTTTCTTGTTCTTGTTTTATCATATTTATGTATAACAGAAATGGAAAGACTAAAAGATTTCATTATCACAATTTTGGAGGGCAGAGAAAATACCAACAATCTGCATTTCCAGGCTAAGTTTAAGCTACTTAGAAGCCAAACCTTCTCATTATTCAGCTGGCATACCACATTCAGCAAGAGACTGTTTCAGTTTTTTCATAGCGATGTTTAACTTTAAATAAGAGATTATATAATTAATGCTAAAATTGCCTGTCACTATTATATTCCTTAAGGTTTTCTATTCTTTCTTAGCTTAAGTCCTGACTTTTATTTTCATTGTTGTCATTGTTATTTTTCTTTTCATAGAAACGTACTACTTAGCTCTATAATCTTTTGTTTGACATTAAGGGAAAAAGATTTTTGACAAAGCAAAAATATGCTTGAATAAGTTTGTGGTCTTCTGTACAGGTTTAACTTTATATAGTTGGATTTTTTACATTTTTAATAATAATGATGATTATGTAAACTTTATCCAAAAATTATTATAATTATTGAGATTAATTTTTAATCAATTAAAAAGTTTTTAAATAAATGTTATTTGAAGTGTTTATAAGATCAGAAAACAAATGAAAAGATTAATGGTTATAAATCAATAATTGCTTATAATGTAAATGAAACTATTTGTTAATTTCTAGAAATTTATTGCATATTTGATTCTACTTTCCAGGCAATATTCCCATGTAAGTTTGTCTTCATTTTAATAAACTTGTATCCAGAGGCGCGGTTCCAAGATGGCTCAATAGGAACAGCTCCAGTCTACAGCTCCCAGTGTGAACGATGCAGAAGACAGGTGATTTTTGCATTTCCAACTGAGCTTTGAAGAGGGTAGTGGTTCTCCCAGCATGGATTTTGAGATCTGAGAATGGACAGACTGTCTCCTCAAGTGGGTCCCTGACCCCCGAGTAGCCTAACTGGGAGGCACCCCCCAGTAGGGGCAGACTGACACCTCACATAGGCAGGTACCCCTCTGATTTGAAACCTCCAGAGGAACGATCGGACAGCAACATTTGCTGTTCAGCAATATTCGCTGTTCTGCAGACTCCGCTGCTGATACCCAGGCAAACAGGGTCTGGAGTGGACCTCCAGCACAATCCAACAGACCTGCAGCTGAGGGTCCTGACAGTTAGAAGGAAAACTAACAAACAGAAAGGACATCCACACCAAAACCCCATCTGTACGTCACCATCATCAAACACCAAAGGTAGATAAAACCACAAAGATGGGGAAAAAACAGAACAGAAAAACTGAAAATTCTAAAAATCAGAGCGCCTCTCCTCCTCCAAAGGAACACAGCTCCTCACCAGCAATGGAACAAAGCTGGACGGATAATGACTTTGATGAGTTGAGAGAAGAAGGCTTCAGATGATCAAACTTCTCTGAGCTAAAGGAGGAAGTTCGAACCCATCACAAAGAAGTTAAAAACCTTGAGAAAAGATTAGACAAATGGCTAACTAGAATAACCAATGCAAAGAAGTCCTTAAAGGACCCGATGGAGCTGAAAACCATGGCACGAGAAATATGTGATGAATGCACAAGCTTCAGTAGCCAATTCGATCAGCTGGAAGAAAGGGTATCAGTGATTGAAGATCAAATGAATGAAATGAAGCAAGAAGAGAAGTGTAGAAAAAAAAGAATAAAAAGAAACGAAGAAAGCCTCCAAGAAATATGGGACTATGTGAAAAGACCAAATCTACGTCTGATTGGTGTACCTGAAAGTGACGGGGAGAATGGAACCAAGTTGGAAAACACTCTGCAGGATATCATCCAGGAGAACTTCCCCAACCTAGCAAGGCAGGCCAACATTCAAATTAGGAAACACAGAGAACGCCACAAAGATGCTCTTCGAGAAGAGCAACTCCAAGACACATAATTGTCAGATTCACCAAAGTTGAAATGAAGGAAAAAATGTTAAGGGCAGCCAGAGAGAAAGGTCGGGTTACCCACAAAGGAAAGCCCATCAGACGAACAGCAGCTCTCTCAGCAGAAACTCTACAAGCCAGAAGAGAGTGGGGACCAATATTCAACATTCTTAAAGAAAAGAATTTTCAACCCAGAATTTCATATCCAGCCAAATTAAGCTTCATAAGTGAAGGAGAAATAAAATACTATACAGACAAGCAAATGCTGAGAGATTTTGTCACCACCAGGCCTGCCCTAAAAGAGCTCCTGAAGGAAGCACTAAACATGGAAAGGAACAACCGGTACCAGCCACTACAAAAACATGCCAAATTGTAAAGGCCATCGATGCTAGGAAGAAACTGCATCAACTAACAAGCAAAATAACCAGCTAACATCATAATGACAGGATCAAATCCACACATAACAATATGAACCTTAAATGTAAATGGGCTAAATGCTCCAATTAAAAGACACAGACTGGCAAATTGGATAAAGAGTCAGGACACATCAGTGTGCTGTATTCAGGAGACCCGTCCCACATGCAGAGACACACACAGGCTCAAAATAAAGGGATGGAGGAAGATCTACCAAGCAAATGGAAAACAAAAAAAAGGCAGAGGTTGCAATCCTAGTCTCTGATAAAACAGACTTTCAACCAACAAAGATCAAAAGAGACAAAGAAGACCATTACATGATGGTAAAGGGATCAATTCAACAAGAAGAGCTAACTATCCTAAATATATATGCATCCAATACAGGAGCACCCAGATTCATAAAGCAAGTCCTGAGTGACCTACAAAGAGACTTAGACTCCCACACAATAACAATGGGAGACTTTAACACCCCACTGTCAACATTAGACAGATCAACGAGACAGAAAGTTAACAAGGATATCCAGGAATTGAATTCAGCTCTGCACCAAGCAGACCCAATAGACATCTACAGAACTCTCCACCCCAAATCAACAGAATATACATTCTTCTCAGCACTACACCACACCTATTCCAAAACTGACCACATAGTTGGAAGTAAAGCACTCCTCAGCAAATGTAAAAGAATAGAAATTATAACAAACTGTCTCTGAGACCAGAGTGCAATCAAACTAGAACTCAGGATTAAGAAACTCACTCAAAACTGCTCAACTACATGGAAACTGAACAACCTGCTCCTGAATGACTACTGGGTACATAACGAAATGAAGGCAGAAATAAAGATGTTCTTTGAAACCAATGAGAACAAAGACACAACATACTAGAATCTCTGGGACACATTTAAAGCAGTGTGTAGAGGGAAATTTATAGCACTAAATGCCCACAAGAGAAAGCAGGAAAGATCTAAACTTGACACCCTAACATCACAATTAAAAGAACCAGAGAAGCAAGAGCAAACACATTCAAAAGCTAGCAGAAGGCAAGAAATAACTAAGATCAGAGCAGAACTGAAGCAGATAGAGATACAAAAAACCCTTCAAAAAATCAATGAATCCAGGAGCTGGTTTTTTGAAAAGATCATCAAAATTGATCGACTGCTTGCAAGAGTAATAAAGAAGAAAAGAGAGAAGAATCAAATAGATGCAATACAAAATGATAAAGGGAATATCACCACCAATCCCACAGAAATACAAACTACCATCAGAGAATACTATAAACACCTCTATGCAAATAAACTAGAAAACACAGAAGAAATGGATAAATTCCTCGACACATACACCATCCCAAGACTAAACCAGGAAGAAGCTGAATCTCTGAATAGACCAATAACAGGCTCTGAAATTGAGGCAATAATTAATAGCTTACCAACCTAGAAAAGTCCAGGACCAGATGGATTCACAGCCAAATTCTACCAGAGGTACAAGGAGGAGCTGGTACCATTCCTTCTGAAACTATTCCAATCAATAGAAAAAGAGGGAATCCTCCCTAACTCACTTTATGAAGCCAGCATCATCCTGATACCAAAGCCTGGCAGAGACACAACAAAAAAAGAGAATTTTAGACCAATATCCCTGAAGAACATCAACGCAAAAATCCTCAATAAAATACTGGCAAACCAAATACAGCAGCACATCAAAAGCTTATCCACCATGATCAAGTGGGCTTCATCCCTGGGATGCAAGGCTGGTTCAACATACACAAATCAATAAACGTAATCCAGCATATAAACGAACCAAAGACAAAAACCACATGATTATCTCAATAGATGCAGAAAAGGCCTTCGGCAAAATTCAACAGCCCTTCATGCAAAAAACTCTCAATAAATTAGGTATTGATGGGATGTATCTCAAAATAATAAGAGCTATTTATGACAAACCCACAGCCAATATCATACTGAATGGGCAAAAACTGGAAGCATTCCCTTTGAAAACTGGCACAAGACAGGGATGCCCTCTCTCACCACTCCTATTCAACATAGTGTTGGAAGTTCTGGCCAGGGCAATCAGGCAGGAGAAAGAAATAAAGGGTATTCAATTAGGAAAAGAGGAAGTCAAATTGTCCCTGTTTGCAGATGACATGATTGTATATCCAGAAAACCCCATCGTCTCAGCCCAAAATCTCCTTAAGCTGATAAATAACTTCAGCAAAGCCTTAGGATACAAAATCAATGTGCAAAAATCACAAGCATTCTTATATACCAATAACAGACAAACAGTCAAATCATGAGTGAACTCCCATTCACAATTGCTTCAAAGAGAATAAAATACCTAGGAATCCAACTTACAAGGGATGTGAAGGACCTCCTCAAGGAGAACTGCAAACCACTGCTCAACAAAATAAAACAGGACACAAGCAAACGAAAGAACATTCCATGCTCATGGATAGGAAGAATCAATATCGTGAAAATGGCCATACTGCCCAAGGTAATTTGTAGATTCAATGCCATCCCCATCAAGCTACCAATGACTTTCTTCACAGAATTGGAAAAAACTACTTTATAAAGTTCATATGGAACCAAAAAAGAGCCCGCATTGCCAAATCAATCCTAAGCCAAAAGAACAAAGCTGGAGGCATCATGCTACCTGACTTCAAACTATACTACAAGGCTACAGTAACCGAAACAGCATGGTACTGGTACCAAAACAGAGATATAGACCAATGGAATAGAACAGAGCCCTCAGAAATAATACCACACATCTACAACTATCTGATCTTTGACAAACCTGACAAAAACAAGAAATGGGGAAAGGATTCCCTATTTAACAAATGGTGCTCGGAAAACTGGCTTGCCATATGGAGAAAGCTGAAACTGGATCCCTTCCTTACACGTTATACAAAAATTAATTCAAGATGGATTGAAGACTTAAATGTTAGACCTAAAACCATAAAAACCCTAGAAGAAAACCTAGGCATTACCATTCAGGACATAGGCATGGGCAAGGACTTCATGGCTAAAACACCAAAAGCAATGGCAACAAAAGCCAAAATTGACAAATGGGATCTAATTAAACTAAATAACTTCTGCACAGCAAAAGAAACTGCCATCAGAGTGAACAGGCAACCTACAGAATGGGAGAAAATTTTTGCAACCTACTCATCTGACAAAGGGCTAATATCCAGAATCTACAAAGAACTTAAACAAATTTACAAGAGAAAAAACAAACAACCCTATCAAAAAGTGGGCAAAGGATATGAACAGACACTTCTCAAAAGAAGACATTTATGCAGCCAACAGACACATGAAAAAAATGCTCATCATCACTGGCCATCAGAGAAATGCAAATCAAAACCACAATGAGATACCATCTCACACCAGTTAGAATGGCAATCATTAAAAAGTCAGGAAACAACAGGTGCTGGAGAGAATGTGGAGAAATAGGAACACTTTTACACTGTTGGTGGGACCGTAAACTAGTTCAACCATTGTGGAGGACACTGTGGCAATTCTTCAGGGATCTAGAACTAGAAATACCATTTGACCCAGCAATCCCATTACTGGGTATATACCCAAAGGAATATAAATCATGCTGCTATAAAGACACATGGACACGTATATTTATTGCGGCACTACTCACAATAGCAAAGACTAGGAACCAACCCAAATGTCCATCAATGATAGAATGGATTGAGAAAATGTGGCACATATACACCATGGAATACTATGCAGCCATAAAAAATGATGAGTTCATGTCCTTTGTAGGGACATGGATGAAGCTGGAAACCATCATTCTCAGCAAACTATCGCAAGGACAAAAAACCAAATACCGCATATTCTCACTCATAGGTGGGAATTGAACAATGAGCACACTTGGACACAGGAAGGGGAACATCACACACCGGGGCCTGTTGTGGGGTGGGGGGAGGGGGGAGGGATAGCATTAGGAGATACACCTAATGTAAATGACGAGTTAATGGGTGCAGCACACCAACATGGCACATGTATACATATGTAACAAACCTGCACATTGTGCACATGTACCCTAAAGTTAAAGTATAATAAAAATATATATATAAACAAATTGTATCCAGAAAAATAATACAAATTAATTTGAATATACAAAAATTTCAAATAATGACTCACATATGCTCAGTAAGTTTAATGTCTTGACTTTAATCACATCAAAGACTTCTTATATTAATATAATTTTGTGCATATGCAAGGGTTTCACTTCTGTATGTAATCAAGAACTCAGCTAAGCTGTTTATCCTCTCCATGTTCTTCCAGAACATTCTGCCTTAATGATCTAATTCATGGTTACTTCCGACTCCATTTTTTAATTTCACCATTACTATGCATCTCATTTACATTTTATTTCCTGGGCCTTTCCTCCTTTCTCAAAAACTACCCAGAGATCATGACAGCAGCCTTTTCTTGACTTCCACACCTTACACACACAGGCACACACACACACTCTTATTTTCACAAATATGTGAATAGGGGAACAAGTATTGCTACATTTTATATTATTCTTGACAGATGAAACTGGGCACCTGTTTGCTGTATATCATAGGCTTGGCCAACATCAGGCAGATGCTGCCCAGATGTCCTTTCTTCATCTAGAAACATGGAGCCATACTGGCCACCTCACTTTCCTCACACCCTCAACCGAATTGTCCCCAGGTCCCAATCAGCAGTTGAATCCATTTCCTTTCCTTCATTTTCCTTTCTGCTACCCAGGCATTTGTCCTCTTGGAGAGCAAGACGAAGCCTTCCTGCCTCATGCTTAATCTGCTCCAGTGGCATTAGCCTACACTCATTCCTCAAAGAGAACAGATCCTTCCTAACTCAGAATTTCACAAAAGGCACCTACCCAGGAGTCCTCGCCACTCTATTCCGCCCCATGTCCCTTCAAATTCAATAGCCATAGGTCTTAGTCTAGAGGTGACACCTCTGGGACAATGTACCTGAAGCCCTAGACAAGGAGTTTTATTTGCCATCAAACATTCTATGTTTTTCTACATGATATTTATACAAATAATTTTTGTTTAAGTAATTTTTAATATTTTAGTCCCTCTCAACACATAAACTCCTAAAAATCAGTGTGTTGCTCACTACTGATTTCCAGCACCTAGCACAGTCCTTAGCATATGGTTGGAACTCACTGAATTTCAGATTTATAAAGAAATGAATTGATGGATGTTGTACGCATGTGTAAGGAGCCATGTGGAATGTAAATGGCAGGATACCTATGTGTAAAGTTGTCAGAATCAAGGAAATGGCGCTAAACTGGCAGCCGGAAAGCTAATCCATACGGATGTCAAGGAGATGAGGCTTGAGACACAGAGCAGTGAGCAATGTGAGGGATCCAAAGACTAGGGAAGTCCCACAGGAATACAAGAGATGATTCAAAGAACCCTTGGTTGTCCTGAAACACTGCTTTGATTCGTGGGCTAGAGGGCTGAAGACAAGTGCATGCAAAAGTGCTTTCTCTAAATGTCTCACCAGCTTGTGTTTTGAATGTATGATTCCAGAACTATATATCACCCATCTCTCGGTGCTGTTCAGTTCTTTTCATCCTGCTAAATCTTTTCTGCATCTCTATTTAGATGATTTCTCATTCTTTCCATCTGAGACTGAACTAATGGCACAAAGATGGTTATTTCCATGTAAGGATGTTACTAAGAAGAGTATATAGGGTCTAGTTAGCAAAAACAGACCACAGAATTTTTTTTAAAGTCTGCCCAGCATTTAAGAAGATATCAGCCTGTTCTCCAAGTCTCCAGTCCTATCTCTTATGTCTACCAGCCTTTAGTCTTTTTCTTTTTCTAAGGATAAGCTCTCACTTTTCAAATTCTGTGTGACATTCTTA
This sequence comes from Pan troglodytes, assembly GCF_028858775.2. Classification (NCBI taxonomy): domain Eukaryota; kingdom Metazoa; phylum Chordata; class Mammalia; order Primates; family Hominidae; genus Pan; species Pan troglodytes. The sequence continues at coordinate 91,684,831 of NC_072414.2, read as the reverse complement.
AGGCCACATACATGAACACATTTTCATCTATTCCATCTTGCAGTCCTGAAGCAGTAACATGACTACCTGTTGTGGCAAAAAGACTGCTCCTTGGTCTGATCTGCATCTTCCAGGGAACTTGCTTGGCAGCCTGCGATCCATCAAATTTTCCCCTTAGTAAATCTCAGAAAAAGATCACCCATAAGCTTAGTACAGGAGTATTCTGAAGTTTGACTAGTATTTTAGAGTGCTGTAGATCCTAAGATGAAAGCAGTAAGAAAGTTGAAAAAATAATATTATTTATTCAACAGGCATGCTAGAAATCTCAGAACTTCCCTAGTCAGTATTTTCTGTCCTATGCATGTAACATAAAACTCTGCAAAATTAGAACTGAGTTATCTGTAAAGACATTCAGAAATAAACAAGACCAGCCTTGAAGGGAAGGCCTTGTAATCCGTGGTTTATTCTCCTTTTCTCATTATGGCTGATGGCAGATTAGAGTAGGTGCTCAGCCACGGATTCACTGAAATAATGCTTTAAAGTATACTAATTCATAGAAATCCTCTGCACTTTCAATTACAATGAAACTATCCATCCATTCCTCTAAAATTTGTGAGTATTAATCATTCTATGTTTCTAGCTTTTATTCTGCATTTGTGATCCCTTTGTACTACTTTTTCTGTTAGGATACAGTCAAGAAAACTGAAACCATGGTAGTAGGTAGGTACTTTAAAGACGGAATTGTATACCAGATGTTAGAAGGCTCTAGAAGTACTTGAGCAGGAGTAATTGTAGACATCAGTTTACCTTAAATGGGCAGAATTCAGATAGATAACAACAACAACAAAAAAGAGACTGTGGAGGTTATTCATAGTGGGCTAATTTGTGTGGGAAAAAGAAGTAGGTATAAATCAATATATTCTAGTATCTGTGAGATAACAAATATGAGAAATTTTTTTCTAGGCTAGTTGGGTAAAGTTTAAAAGTGTTGTGCTTTATCCTCTAGACAATTGAGAGTAGTTGCCGTATTTAAGAAAGATAAAGAAACTGTTCTGTGTGCAGGGAAGATAGAAATGGAAGACATTGGAAGCAGAGAGAAGTTAAGGGAGAATGTTCACATTATCCTAAAGTGTTAAGAACCTGAATGAAACTCATTGCAAAATCATTGCCAGGGAATACAGTGCAGGGACTGACTCTAGCAGTGGATGAGGACAACTCACAGAGAGAAATCTGACAATCCATGTTTAGAAGAGGGAAGGAAGCCAGGAATAGTTATTAATAAGTCCAAGACTTCAGTTGTGTTTTTTTGTTTTGTTTTAACTCCCAGCAAGCTAAACTTGACAATAATGTAGCTCAATTTCTCCCTGCCTCATTTTCTTAATCTCTATAATCTTGCCCCAGAAAAGCCGTTTACACCCTAGCTCAGAAAATTCTGTATTAATTTGTCTTCATAAGATTATAAAATTTTCAAAACTGTCTATTCATGATAATTAGAGAAATACAAATCAAGACCACAATGAGATGCAATCTTACATCTTTAGTAATAGATGGCTATTACTAAAAAGTCAAAAAAATAACAGATGCTGGTAAAGTTGTGAAGAAAAAGGAATGCTTATACACTGTTGGTGGGAGTGTAAATTAGTTCATCCATTGTGGAAGACAGTGTGGCAATTCCTCAAAAACCTAAAGACAGAAATAGCATTTGACCCAGCAATCCCATTACTGGGTATATACTCAAAGGAATATAAATCATTCTATTATAAAGACACATGCATGCATATGTTCACTGCAGCACTATTCACAATAGCAAAGACACAGAACCAACCAAAATGGCAATCAGTGACACACTGGATCAAGAAAATGTGGTACATATACACCATGGAATACTATGAAGCCATGAAAAAGAACAGAGATCATGTCTTTTGCAGGGACATGGACGGAGCTAGAGGCCATTATCCTTAGCAAACTAACACAGGAACAGAAAACCAAACACCGCATGTTCTCACTTATAAGTAGGAGCTAAATGATGAGAACTCACATGGACACATAGAGAGGAACAACACACACTGGGGACTTTCAGAGAGTGGAGACAGGGAGATGGGAGATCATCAGGAAAAATAACTAATGGGTGCTAGACTTAATACCTGGATGATGAAATAATCTGTACCATCAAAATACTGTCCTCATCTTAAAAGTAAATAGCACTATTTTATTTAATAGTTTATATTTTGGAATCCTAACCAGATATTTTTTCCTTAAATTTCAAGCACTGCATTACTTCCAAAGACATGCTATGGGTATGTGGAAATTATATCAAACATGAGTAAATTTTGTTGACCAAGACTGTAGAAATAGCAATACCATCATATAAAGATATGAATACAGACATTGTTGGTTGGTGAAAATTACCCCCAAATGTCCAATGCCGTGAGTATACTTTGAATAGCTACTTAGTTTGGTTTTTATTAACATTATATGAAGGTTATTTCTAAGCCTGCAGACATAATTCATAGAATATACTACTCCGATATTTGAGAATGTACTACTTAAATATTTGGATATATTTATTCCAAATATATCTCCACTGTGCTTTTTTAGAAGATGCAGTTGCCATCACAGTAAGACATTGCTGATTCAGGTCAAATTTTTAATTAACTAGAAAAATCAAAGAATGCAATTCTTTTTCAAGATTTCTTCAAATAAAGAAACAAGCAAGATTAGGCTGTGGTGCTGTGAATAACACCAAGAAGTATGGAGTCGGGCAAGCCTCAGGTTCAGTCACAGTTCTACTGTTAAGCAGATAATAATTCTAAGGGTGCGTTTTTGTGTCTTAGGCTTGTGGAGACCTATGGTAGCATTCCACAGATCAACACTGAGCCTACCCCACGACTACTCAACCTGCCCATTATTTGGGTAGCTTTCATATAACCAGTTAGAAAGAAAACATCTATGAAAACTACTAAAGAATTATATGTTTTAATTAAGGGTACCAAACATGGTCAAGTTAGAGAACAATACAGTAGAAACCTTCTATTCAAATATAACTGAGACCAGTTTTTTGACAGTTAATCTAAAAAATGAGTTAAGGAGGAGGATCACGGGGTTAAAAAACCACAAATGTAAATTAATTGGCCAATATTTTGATATAAGCCCAGGACCCTTTGATTATCACTTTATTAACTGGAGTTTCTATACATTATCTTCTTTGTATAAATTATTATCATAACAAGTCAATTAGAATTCCAAATTTTTATTTGTTTAAAGTAGAACAAAAATTTAAAGTAACAGAAGTGCAAAAACCTTTTAGCTTATTAAAATTTTATTATTCTAATTTTATAATTTTTTCTTAAAATTTTTACATTGCTTAGCCCTCACATTAATCAACTTAGCTTTTTCTAATCTTTTCAAGACCCAACATATTTTTACATAAATAGCACCACTCTATTATGACCACATCACTGATTTTATTTATGTCACCAAAGACTAACTTGAATACAACCTAAATAAACTGGCTTGTAAATAAGTTAACATAACACCAAGTTGAGGCAATAGACATAATAGAAAACACACTGTTATTTTATAGGGAGAATGTACAGTGTCAGTTCATTTAACAAGTTAGTTAAACACAACTCAACCACAACAATGTCAACGAAAAGTAGCAAATTCTGTTTTTGCTCCATGGACTTACAGCCAGTGAGTCCTGAGAAAGAAGAGATAATTGAAAGAGCTTCATTGGCAGGTGAATCTGTGCTTGGCCTTTTAGCTTAGAGACTGAAGCTCCATATTAAAAGCAGAAGAATAGTGAGGCATCCCATGTGAAGAAAGGAATCAGAACAGACATGCAGGGGCAAAAGTAGCCATGGTCTGCATCCTGGCTCAGGAGGACAGTATGTGTTGAAGAGCAAAGCTTAGAATGGGCTGATGCCTGTAACCTCACCCCATCCCATTGCTTTATCTACTCACAGTTTGCCCAGAAAATCGGGCACCCCACAATGAGAACAGGAACTGGGCATCCCAGCCAATCTTCAGCTGGGTGGGTCTCATAGGGTGGTCAGATTTGAAAAAAATAACAATAGGCTTTGAAGAAAAAGACTTGGAGATGAAGCAGAATGCTCCTGCCAAAGCTTTCCTCAATTGACATAAGAGGAACAAGTTTATTTCCCAAATTAATTATAGTATAATTTACCAGGTATCCAAATAAATTTGTTTAGAGACTAAGAGTTTTCCCCTCAAATAATGCCTGACCATAATTTTACATATAATTCTTTTATTCAACAAATGCTCAATGTATGTTTGTTTTATACCAAACACGTTTTAAGGAATTAGGAATACCATTGTGGATAAAATAGACAATCTTCACTAAATGCTTAGTTATGACGGGAGGCAAACAAATACATAAGAAAGAAAATAATTAAGAAATACAGTTTTATGCCTAATTGTATCAGGTGATAGTAAGTGCTGTGTCCCCAAAACACTTACTCATTTTCTCAAACTATTATAAAACAGGGAAGGTGCACAAAGAGTGCTGGACATGGGACTGAAGATTCTGTTTTAAATATGGTTGCCAGGGAAGTCCTCACTGTGTAAGAACATTCCATCGAAGACTTGAAGGAGATGAGGGAAGTCATCAAGTGGATGGGAAAAAGAACACTCCCAGTAACAGGACCAGCAAATGCAAAGACCAGAGGAGAAAGACTGCTTTGCTTAAGGGACAGCAAATAGGTCTCCCTGCTACAGCAGAGTAAATACAGTGGAAATGGAAGAAGAGTTTTTAGTTGTAAGGCAAGAAGGGGGACCAACGATGGAGAGTCTTAGATGTCATTGTGGAGATTTCCATTTTGCTGGAGGTGAAATGGAAGCCACTGAAGGCACTTGAAATGGAGGCTGATATGGTTCACAGCTTTAATAGTCTGCTGTCTGCTGAGATAAGAATTGACCATAGGACAAAGGGTAGATCTAGGTAGTGAGATGTTACTGCAGTCACCTAGGAAAGAGCTAGGATGATTTGAACTAGAGTGGTAGTAGTAAGAGGTGGTCATATTTTGAAAATATTTTTAAAGTAGAGTTGACAGGATTTGGTGATGAATTTGGCATGTGATGTGAGTCAAATTTCATAGCCTGAGCCAAACATCCCTATTTAATTACGTTTAATATAATGGAAAAGGTGGGGGGAAATGGATTAAGAAAAGAAAGAAGTTTGGCATGGGAAACAGTAAGGTGAAGAAACCAGTAGGGATGTTAGATATCTAAATCTGAGTTCAGGAGTTTTGAATGCATAGAAAATTTGATCGTTAGCATGGGGCTAGTATTTGAAACCATGAGACTGGACAAGATCATTTTAGTTTAGTATATTTCCACAGATTATATTTCAAGCATCATGCTAGATACTTTAACGTTTGGCCATTTTAAAAGCCCATTGGTAAATTTCACAGGAATGAGGATTTGACTGACCTGTTTTTCTCAGCTGTCTGACCTCAGTAGGATGCATTATTGTATTGTATTTAATTCCCTATAAAATTCCAAAATATCAAAATAAGGCCTGTATTTATTAGCAGGATTTTTCAGATAGAACTATACTATAGATAGAACTATACTACTTAATTTCACAGAAATATCCTTCCCTGGGGTGATGATACTATTATATCACCAGTCATGAAGTCATGCTAACTTGTAGGCAACAATGGAGCTCACATTTTGATCTAAGCTGATTAGCATGAATTACTTAAATTATGAAAATGCACACTTTCAGGGGGCAGACAGATGTTATTAATTCTGAATTATGTCAAACTATCACTTAATAATTCTCAAGGGCCCAACTCTGGCAAAACCAGATGCTGCAGTGTATGTGTTTCCTATTCTCTTCCAACTTTTTTCATCATGGTTCATCAGCAAATGCTATGAAGTCTAATTAATTTAATTAATGGATCTCAGGGCCATTGGACAATGCATTTACATGAATTGCTCTGTGAAGGAGCTCTGTCTTGCTCTCTCTCTCTCTCTGCCCCCTCTTTCTCCCCCTCTTTCTCTTTCAAGAGCAGAACATTTTGGTGAGCTCCAGTTAACTGGCTGAACTAAGCAGCGATCTCTTAGGTAATGATGCACTGCTAACAAACCTCAGCATAGACTATAACACTACCACTAAAGCTTCTGTTCATGTTGTTCTAGGGCTGATAAAATGGAATACTGTAATCTAGCTCTGAGGAAATTTGAGATTGTCTCATGTTTTCTCAGTTAAACCAGAAAATAATTAATTATAGGGAAGGGACAAGAACTGCCATGGCAGAGCCAGGCTGAGAAATAATTTCTGTTCACTCTCAATGTATTATCTGCTTTGTCCCTAGAGGCTCCCTTTTGTTACTCTTATATCAAAATCCCACTAAATTTTCCTGCCATCTCAACTCAAAAATCATACCTACAAAGAGCTAAAGTTTTCATCTTTTTGCTTTTGCAAAAACTCTGTGCCAGCTATGAGAGTGTAAGCTTTATAGTTATATATAGATGTTTTTATTTATAATATTTCTCCTGCAAAACAGGATTAGAGAAAGTGAACCAAAAAGAACATGTAATAAGATGAATAATGAATAGAAAAATAAATTGCTCTAAAGACAAAGTAAAGGAAACTATAAAAGGGAGATGACTAGAACTATTTAGCAAGAAGAGACCTCATTCTTTCCATCAAATAGTGTGGTGTAATTTGCACAATGCACCCAATGGTTAATGAACACATATTTGTTGAGGGTATCGTTAATAAATAATACAACCAATGAAAAACTAATACAAAAGATTTTTACTCTGCAGGAAGTAACTATTAGGTAGGTATTGTAAATTCTAACTTTAAAAGGTAGAGGAAAATATATATTGATCTGACTCATAAATTCAACAGGACGACACAGAGTAACAATTACTGCAGGTGAATTTCAGCTCTCAGTCTATCTACCAACCAGTGTCACCAGGAACCTTCTTCAGACCCATGTATCCAACTGCTTATTTATCTTTTGCACCTGAATATCCCTCAGATACCTCCATTTAATTCATCTTCTTCCTCCAAACTAGACAGTATCCAAGCAGATCCAGAGAACTGTGAAGAGCTATTCTAGTCTCCGCCCTCTCCCCTGTTGCTGATCCAGTTAAGAGGGCCAAAGAATGTAGTTGAGAGGACATCAGCTCTGTATCTAGTAGCATTTAGTTTTAACCTCATCCCTTAACTTAAAATTGGCATGGCCTTCAGTAAGCAATTTAACTCCTCTGAATATGAATTGATAAAAGTAAAAAAAAAATTTACAAAATTAATTGTAGTGAGGATTAAACTATCATGTTTGGTACATCATGAGCTCTCAATAAACAGTTGTAGTATTGTTATTCAAACTGGTATACAGGCCTATCACTTCTCCTTCCTTTTAGATCTGTTTTTTTTTTCCTTCTGTTCTCACCTCTGAATGTCCCAACCAATCTCTCTTCCTCTATCACCTTTTTAGGAAATCCATCCACACCCCACTCACCCCACCACTCCTCACACTCCTTTCTCTCCTACCCTGGCCTCCACCACAGCTCCTCCATCCCCACCTGTAATCCAGCCTCTAAACCACTATCAGGGCTGTGGTTCTGAAGTGCAAATCTCATCATGTTGTACCTTATAACATCTTTGAATGACACCTATTTGTCTCATGATAAATTCTAAACTCCTTAGTTTTATGTTGACCATGACCATTTTTTATCTGACCCTGTCCGTCGCTCCCTAATTCTCATTTCTCTCCACCAAATACTCCACCCTTGTACTGAACAACGTGCCTCTACTTTCATCTCTTCATACTTATATTTTTTCCTTGATCCTTAACTTTGCTCACAATGTTCCTGTCATCTGGAATGGCATTTTCCCTACTGGCCTGGAAAATTTGACTATTCCTTTGTGACGGAATTCAGTTTTCACTCCCCCGTGAGTGACCTTCTTAGGACAAATTGACAGTATCTTATATTGTACCCCCACAGTCCAATAGGCAGTCTTCAAGTGTCCAATATGACAGTGCATGGTATTTGTTGTTTATATGCCTATATCCCCCACTGGCTTTGAGAAACTTGAGAGATTGTTGTAACCTTTTGTATCTCCAGTGTCTAGCAGAGCATGCATCTATTTGTGTTTTGAATCAGTGAGTGAATTAATGAATGATGAGAAAGCAATGACCTATGTTTTGTCTCTACCTCTTACATGAGATTATAAATAGACTGATTCAACTGAAGATTCCAGGTCCTATTCCTTTTGCTGTTGTTATCGTATATGTTAGCAAAAAGCTTCATCCTTTCCAAAAATTTCTTCAGTGGTAGCAATAAATTCAGTGTCTTCTGGAAGCAACATTGTGCTCTCTTTCTCTCTCTCTCTCTCTGATTTGCCTATTGCTACTTTGAATAGTATGTGTTTATGACTTTATAATTCGTTACAGTACATGTAATAGGAGCCCTGCTATTTCTTCATAAGTGGTTATAAAAAATATTCATACTTGCTTATGTTTTGTGAACATCTATATGTGGTGGAGCATATGTTATTATAATCTTATTTTAAGTGGAAATACAGATTAAAGGATTTTCTCTTACTGTTCTTAATGTAAAGCTTCTAAATTAGATATACAAAAGCGCTCATCTAGAAGCTAATGGAACCACAAGCAAAACACAGAAAAAGGCTTACCGAGAACAAATTATAACAAACGATAGTTTTATTGCAATAGAATTACTAAATTAGTACATGATGGAACAAAAGATCTATAACAAGTTTAGATGTCAGTAATTTATTGGACACGGATTGTATATACTGTACCCACAAAATTCTATCAAATTGTTTCTATTTCAAGAAATTTTCAGTTTATTCATGTTCAACACAAAAGTTAATTATACATGAAATATAAACTGAATGGAAAACATTGGCATTGTATTTCCTGGCTTTCTGGGAAGAATGTGGGAGTAGGGTTAACACGGAAATGCAAGAGAAAGCTCTTGACTACTCTCCTTGTTCCCAGGATAGGACAAAATACACACGGCCAAGAATGAGAAAAGTAGGACAAAACCCAATGTAGTCAAGAGAGTTATGACCCTGAGGTGTGAAGTAAGATCTGGCCCTGGGAATGTTGACTGACACTGCAATATTTAGTGTCTAGACTGGAATGATTAGATATGAAGTGGGTTAACTTGGAGTCTTTAGAGATGGCGCTATTCCCAGAAAGATAAATGAGATCCAGTCCTAGGACAAAAGGACAAATATCATTGGTCGGAAAAAGAAAAAATGATTTAGAAAAGAGAGAAAGAGAAACCAATGTAGAGGAGAAGAAGAAATCCCAAGGATGGAGACCAAAGGGTTTGCCAGACAGTCTGTTCCTTGGGAATGTGAGTTACACAGCAACCTAGAAGATGATGCTACTTCCAAGCCCATGATTCTGTCTCCATGACTTAGGACACTAGTCACAAAGAAATAGAACACACCTTTCTCTTTCTAGATATCATTGTCAGTTGAAGAACTGCTACTCATGGCCTGCTAGAGTGAAACTCATTGGCTCTAGGAATGAATGAAATTGGGCCTGCTGGAGGCTTTTAATTATTATGTGGGCATCAGAACTGATGAGGATTGATGTGGGTGTTATTTCAATAAAGTGTTACAAACAATTCATATATGAAAAATTTACTTTTTCTTAATTTATAAATACACTAATATAGTATTTCAATGTTGTTATTCAAATTAAAGACCATGTCAGTTCTTAGACACAATCTCTCACTGTGTATTAATCTCAATAAGACATTGTAATAACCACATACATATTTTACATATACATAAATTAATAGACATTACTTTTTGAGCTGTTTTAGGTTTACAGACAGTATTAGTGAAAATTAAAGTGCGTGTCCATAGACTCTCTCACTCCACCCCCATTTCTCCTATTTTTAACATCTTATGGTATTTTTAACATTAGCATGTTACATTTGTTACAAGTGATGAGCCAATGTTGATAAATTATTTTTATCTAAAGTTCATAATTATATTAGGGTTCACTCTTTGTGGTGTCCATTTTATGGATTTTAACAGGGTGTAATAAGATGTACCCACCATGACAATGTTACACAGAATAATAGTTTCACTGCCTTAAAAATCCCCTGTGCTCTACCTAGTTATTCCTCCTTTCTTTCCTCCCCAGGAACCCCTGGGGAGGTTTCTAGTTTTTAGGCAAAACTAGAAAATATTATCGATAATTCTACCTCCCTCCCATCTTTCCACCTCCCTCTCTTGACACAAAATCTGACCAGCCCACCCCATTTCCAGTGATTAGCTGTCAAGGTGGGCTAAGCCAAGAAAATGTGGGTTTTCCCTGAGACTAAACCTCTCTTTCTGGGAGATCTGGAATCACAGGGACAAGGTTGGCCACCTTGGGGTAGTCAGAATTCATCTTGCCTAAATGCAGAGAGGTTAGGCAAGTTTCTAGAAAGCCAAACTGCTTTCTAGAAAGTCAAAGATAATTATACTTTGTGCCATGACTGTGAGACTGCCCATTTTATTGCACACTTTCTAACATTCTTACCAAACTGATAAATACAAGCTGGTACCTAGAAGAAAAAAACGCCGGGCATGGTGGCTCACACCTGTAATCCCAGCATTTTGGGAGGCCAAAGCAGGTGGATCACCTGAGGTCAGGAGTTCGAGATCAGCCTGGCCAACATGGTGAAACCCCATCTCTACTAAAACTAGAAAAATTAGCCGGCATGGTGGCAGGCACCTGTAATCCCAGCTACTTGTGAGGCTGAGGCAGGAGAATCGCTTGAACCCAGGAGGCAGATGTTGCAGTGAGCTGAGATCATGCCATTGCACTCCAGCCCGGGTGACAAGAGCAAGACTAAGTCTCAAAAAAACAAAAACAAAAAAAACTTTCCATACAATATAATTTGTTCCATCTCTAGAAACCAATTCAGCAATGAGAACTGAAAGCCACCACTTGGAAGGTTTCAAGTATTCAGCTCTACCTATTGATGTCTAAAGCATTAGTTAAGGTAGAAACACACACACACACACATATAGCCTATGCATTCCGTACCAGGAAACATGACTGACTAGATGGTATAATCATCCAACAGAAAGTGCACAATAACTGAAGCCACTGCAGAGGAGTAAGTTATGACACGGATCTACAATATTGTTGAGTGAAAAAGCAGATTACAAAAAAAATCTGATTTTTCAAGGGAGAGGGAACATATACAAACACAGGAGAAAAGAGATGCACAGATGACTGGAAAAATACAAAATTCTGATAGTGGTACCTACTGAGTGGTACAATATTGTTGAGTGAAAAAGCAGATTACAAAAAAAATCTGATTTTCCAAGGGAGAGGGAACATATACAAACACAGGAGAAAAGAGATGCACAGATGACTGGAAAAATACAAAATTCTGATAGTGGTACCTATTGAGTGGTAGAATTATCGATAATATTTTCTAGTTTTGCCTAAAAATTTTCTAAATTTCTTAAAATAAGAAGGTTTTGTTATCCATATTATAAAATATCCACCACCACCACGGGAAACTTAACCTTCAGCACAAACTCTACAACATGTTCAAAGTTTGTTCAGTTTAATATTTAAGAGACAATCTATTTTGAAAGACATCTAAAATGATGACCAATATTTAAACCTATGCCTTAATATTTTTCAATCATATTTTTAAAATTTTGTAATTTTGATAAGGTTAAGCTTTACATCAATCTTGAAAAGATAAGTTTTCTATTTGTCTTCAAAATATGACCTAAAATATGCCAGTTTTTAAACAGCGAATGGTGCTCAAAAACCGCAATATAAATTCAGGCAGTGTTCCTTACATAGAATGTTTAAGTGCTTCTAACACTGCTGTTTTTCACCAGTTATGAAAACACATTACAATTATCTAAGCATCTAATTATTCAGGTCCCTTGTTTCTCCTCCATTCTATTAGTTTTATAGTCATTTTAAGGCCTGTGAGGATGAAGTTGTCTGTGATGGCTACCACAAAGGTTACTATAAGTGGACAAATTTCCAACAAGTTTATCTCCACTACCATCCCCACCATAAAACTGTCTTGATCAAGGGCAACACATTTCAAGGTTAACCAAGACAACCTCTTTACCTGTCACTGCTCAAGAAAAGGATTTTTTGGTCTTATTTAGAATTAACTTTCTGTATCTATTTTTCTCCATAAATCCACTGAGGCCAATGTGTGGCTCTATCTCAAGCTCCAGCAAGCAAAACTGCCTGCCAGAAGGTCCAGTTTTTGTATCTTTCCAAATGTAGGACACAGCTCTCTTTTGATATCATAATTATTTGAAAATTGAGGCACAAACTTCTTCTTGAAAGTTCAGCCAGGCACAGTGGCTCACGCCTGTAATCCCAGCATTTTAGGAGGCCGAGGCAGGTGGATCACGAGGTCAGGAGTTCAAAACCAGCCTGGCCAAGATGGTGAACCCCGTCTCTACTAAAACCACAAAACTTAGCCAGGTGGGGTGGCAGGTGCCTGTAATCCCAGCTACTCAGGAGGCTGAGGCAAGAGAATCGCTTGAACCTGGGTGGCGGAGGTTGCAGTGAGACCAGATCGTGCCACTGCACTCCAGCCTGGGTGTCAGAGTGAGAATCCGTCTTATAAGAAAAGAAAAGAAAAAGTTCAGATATACAGCAGTTGTAATTCTTCTGAAGGCTGCTTATGGGACACGTTACTTTCACACTTTGCTGTTCAATAAATGTGGGGTGGAGAAGAAAGTAAACTGACAGAATTACCATATAAAATAAAATTCTAAGTGCTCTGACAACAAAAGAAACTTAAAACACACACACACACACAAACACAAACACACACGGTTTTCCCTGCTAATCATTTTACAACTAAACAACCAAAGTAGCTAACCCAGAGCCCACAACAGCAGAGTAAAAATTCTAACACTTGGTTAAATAAAAATGCACATATACGGCTGTGAGCTAAAAAAAAAAATGCTTTCAAAGACAGACAGTAATTACGGCTACTGAGAACATCACTGTAAGCAAACTGAGGCAGAGAAAACAAAGGTGCTGATGAGGAATTGAACCACCTAACCTGCAGAAACCCACTGGATGGTTTCCTAGGTTCCGAGTTGGCATTATCTTTCAGAGTGATTTCTAAAAGAGATCACATAATACTGTTACAAAGGATCTGGAGAAAGGGACCCTTGCTTTATCTCTCTGGCTCTCCAGTCATGCTTTACATTTTCACTTCTTACACTCTCTTTCATATGAAATCAATTTACAGAATTCCATCAAGCCCTTAGAGACCTTACTATCCATGACAAGTTCTTGATGTAGCTCTGCACTTTTGACAAATTCTTAGCAGTTAACTTTGAAGGCAGTTAAGATTTCTGTTCAAGCACGATATAGCTAGAATAGGGTTATATACTCAATAAAACAAATATTTACCAAGCATTTACTGACTGGAAGATAATAAGCACAAAGCATAATTATAAAATATTTTCCCCTGCCACCATAAAAAAAAGTAAAAAGACTTAGAGTATATAGCATAACATGACCAAAGTAAAAATAGTGAGGACCAAAGAGGGGAGGAAGGGAAAATATCAGCATGAACTGAATATGACCCAGGAGAGCCTTGATGGTCAGACAGGTAAAGACAAATTGGGTAGGGTTAAGGGGTGGAGGTCAGGGACGCATCCTACAGGGGAAAAACAGCTGACACAGAAGCCTGAAAGGAAAAGCGGGCAGACACCTGTACGGGACTCTTACCTCCACCTTGACTGTACAATGAGCCCTTCCAGAACACAGCAGCGCGCGGCCAGGCCCCGGGGAGAGGGATCGCTCAAACAGCACCAGAGGCTGCATTCCAACTTTTCCTCCGTCAACGAGTCCGTTTTCATTGTTAGTTTCTCCTTAAACACGAACTTAAAAACAACTGGCTTAAATCTACTATCGCATCTTGCGTGATCATGTTTGTGCCTTACAGTGACAGGTCGCAAATGATAGAAATTCAACTCAAACTGTCACAAGAAAAGAAGGAAAGACTTGTAACTATTTAAACATATTGCTAATTAAAGATGTCTGGAAAATTGACTCAAAAACAAAAACAAAAACAAAACAACAACAACAAAAAATTGGCCGAACACGCGGGAACAGGGAAAACCTCACTGAAGAATGAGGCCTTAAAACTTAAGGGCCTTGGGTCCCGGTGCGGTGGCTCACGCCTGGAATCCCAGCACTTTGGGAGGCAGAGGTGGGTCATTTGAGGTCAGGAGTTCGAGACCAGCCTGGCCAACACGGTGAAACCCTTTCTCTACTAAAAACACAAAAGTTAGCCAGCCTTGGTGGCGGGGCCTGTAATCCAGCTACTCGGGAGGCTGAGGCAGGAGAATCGCTTTAACCCGTGGACTGTCAAGAGACATAGGCTGCAGTGAGCTGAGATCCCGCCACTGCACTCCAGCCTGGGCGACAGAGTGAGACTGTCTCAAAAAAACAAAGAAAAAAAAACTTTTTTTTTTTTTTTGAGAGAAGTCTCGCTCTTGTCCCCCAGGTTTGAGTGCAGTGGCTTAATCTGGGCTCACTGCAACCTCCGCCTCCCGGGTTCAAACGATTCTCCTGCCTCTGCCTCCCAAGTAGCTGGGATTAAGGCGCCTGCCACCACGCCCGGCTAATTTTTGTAGTTTTTAGTAGAAACGCGGTTTCACCATGTTGGCCACGCTGGTCTCGAACTCCTGACCTCAGGAGATCCGCCCGCCTCGGCCTCCCAAAGTGCTGGGATTACAGGCGTGCGCCACCGCGCCCGGGCAAAAAACCCGAGCATCTTAGAGGCCTTTTCCCTTCCGCGCCTGGGCTCAAACAACGCTGGAGCGCCCTGCCCCGCCCTGTCGCGGTCCCGGGAGCGGTCCCGCTGACTGAGGGCGACCATGAGTCCCAAGACGGCTCCGGCCGCGGCGGGCTCCCACCTCGGTGCGTAGCGACGGCGGCCAAGAGGGGCCAGCAGCCCCCAAGTCAGCCCCGCGCCAGGAGCCGGAGAGACGCGCCCTCCGCCTCCTCCCACCCAAGCCTCGCGCAGTCCCGGGGGCGGGGCCCGTTGAGGGAGAAAGGGGCGGGGACCCGGGGCCTCTACCCGTTGGGCTGCCGTTGGTCCCGAGACTCCCCCATCTCCGCCCCCGCCCTGCCCTGCGAGGCCGCCGCCGGGCGCCTCACCGTTATGTGGCAGTGGAGCGTGAGCCGCGGCTGCGGCTCCTGGTTCTTGTGGAAGGTAGACGCCGGCAACTTCAGCTTGGCCTTAACCCTGACAGGGACATCTTCCCCTCATCTCCGGCGGGAGGGGCGCCGCTGTCATGGCTGCGACCACCCGGCGGGACCGCCCGGCCGAGCCCTCGCGGCTTCGCCTCTCCCCGCCGCCTCAGCCTTGGTGGGAGCGCGGATGGAAAATGGGAAGGGGCACCGAGGCCTCGGCGGGGAGCTGTGTGGCGGCCTCGGGGGCTGCTCCCTTTGTAACCGACGCCACCGACAGGAGGGGCGGCTCCTGTCAAGCCGCAGCTTAAAAGGGCAACAGCGGCCGGGCGCGGGGGCTCGCGCCTGTAATCCCAGCACTTTGGGAGGCCGAGGCGGGCGGATCACGAGGTCAGGAGATCGAGACCATCCCGGCTAACACGGTGAAACCCCGTCTCTACTAAAAATACAAAAAATTAGCCGGGCGCGGTGGCGGGCGCCTGTAGTCCCAGCTACTCGGGAGGCTGAGGCAGGAGAATGGCGTGAACCCGGGAGGCGGAGCTTGCAGTGAGCCGAGATCGCGCCATTGCACTCCAGCCTGGGGGACCCAGCGAGACTCCGTCTCAAAAAAAAAAAAGAGACAACAGCACCACCGTCCCCGCTACCGCCTGGGAAAGGGCTGCCCCAACCCTGCCACCTTCCCTGTCACCCCTCAACCCGGCGCGCACCCGTTTTGGCGGTTGCACGAGTCCAGAGCGTGCGCGCGCTCCGGGCTGCCCCCTCCTCCCCTTGATCCAGCACCTTTCTGCCCGACCCATCTAGTCCCTGCATTCCTCACACTCGCCTACTGGAGGCTCAGGGCGGCACAACCACCAACTGTAGAGTGTGTGTGTGTCTCCCAAGGGAACAGAGCACTGCTGAGTTCAGGTTGATTATTAGGTCGTGGACTGTCAGCAAAATGCAGTCACAAGAAGGCTGTGGGCTGTTTTGTGTTTTGCGGTGACATCATGTTGCTCATGTTTTATGTTTGTCAGAGTTCATTAGTTTCTATTTGTTCTCAGTTAATATCCAGCTCAATAGATTGCATAAGTAGAATACCCCCAAACTGAAAGTCACCTACATAAAGTGTACTGAAAAATATGTCACCCACTTAAACTATAGCTTAAACTATAGTTGAAGTTGTGTACACACTAGTTTTGTGTAGCCAACACTAGGTAATGGGTAAAGGCACAGGATCCTGGGGCTCTACTGCCTGGGTTCAAGTTCCAACTTAGCCATTTGCTGGCTGTGAAATACTAGACAACTTTAAGCCTCAGTTTCTTTTTTTTTTTTAACTTAATCCCAAATGTGATAGTAAGTCTCAGTTTCTTGATCTGAAAAACAGAAATTATTCAATGAGAGTCTATGTGAAAACATTAAAGTTTTTAAAGCCACTGCCTGGCTCAGGAAAGTCCTCAGCTTTAGCCGTTATTAGCTATGATAATTATTGTGTTGGCTACACGTGCATTAATGAGGTAGGAAAATGCTCAAGGATAACAACCAAGTATCCAGATTATCTCATGAGACCGAGAGAGATGCATATGTGTGCATGCTCATGTTTCAGCTCAGAGCGCTTTGTCTAGAAGGTTCTTGAGCTCAGAGGCCCAGGCACTATCAACTGGACTTTGCAGTGGAGGCATCACTTTTGTTGATCAATGAAATTGACATAATGCTCATTTTTTTTTAGCACCGACCATGTGCCGAGAGCTAACTGTGTCAAGAAGAGCATGCTTCAGTTGGCTGGAGTGCGCAATTCAACTTGTGGAGGAATGAGAAATGTTAGTGTTGAGACAAGAAACATAAAACCCCAGGGTAAGGTAGGAATCAGTGAAAGGCAGAGGAACTGCCGTCCAGTAATGAGTTAGGCTTTGCTGGCTTCTGGCCCTATAGATGGCTCTTTGGAGAGGAAAAAATTAAGCCAGGCCCGAGGGCACAGATCCTAAGGGAATGCTGGCAGCCTAGGCTGTCTATGGAAGAGAAGCAGAGGGTGGCACCTGGTTGAAAGAGGGGGTTGGGGGACATAGCTTGAGCCTGTGTTTACAGATGGAGTCCTCTGATTCCTGCGACTGGGGAAGGAGATCGTGCCGGATCCGGGGACCTCAAATCAGAACTCTTCCCACCCACACCCCTTCTTTTCAGGGCGTCTTTCATTGCAAACAACAGATAAGCTAGTTGGAAAGCTCAGCAGATTCTCACGGTGGTGCCTAGCAGGCCAGGCCTAGCTGCCGTTTAACCTGTGACTGAGGATGATGCCGCTGGCCTGTAAACACACATTGGAAAATCTTTATGTCCATGGACACGCCATGCCCCACAGAGACAGCTGTGCATGGTTCTTTAGCTTTGGGGTGCTGTGCTGGCAGTTGCCTGATAAATGTGTAGGATTAAAATGGGATGCCCTGGAGCTTAGCTAATCTTTATCCCCCTCCCCCCTCTAAAATGAAGGGGCTGCTAGTTTTGTTTGCTTTATGAAAGATGGATCTGTCATTGTTTTTAGAACCTTTGGAGAAAGATTTCTTGGGAGGAAGCGATCCTGAACCCCCAGAGATTTTCTCATTTACTGGTGCACCAGCTTTCGAGTCCTAGGTCTTCATCCTGGCTCAGCCACCCTCCAGCTGTGTGACCTTTGAGAAGTTGCTTGACTACACTGAGTCTCATTGTCACCTATGAGTGGAGGTTGCTACATTGCTACTGTGTGGAGCACCTACCCCCAGGCACTCTTACAGGGTGATGGTGAAGATTAAATGCAATAATAAGGCTGAAGGAGGAGGATCGCTTGAAGCCAGGAGTTTGAGACTAGCCTGGGCAACAAAGCCAGACCACATTTCTATGAAAATTTTTTTTTTTTAATTAGCTGGACTTGGTGGCTTAGGCCTATAGTCCAGCTACTCGAGAGGGTGAGGTGAGACCACTTCAGCCCAGGAGCTTGAGGCTGCAGTGAGCTGTGATTGCACCACTGCACTCCAGCCCGGGAAACAGAGAGAGAACCTGTCTCAAATAAATGAATAAGTAAATAAAATAATAAAATAACACATGCAATTAGTACACTAGTACATGATCAGGCACATGATAACTGCTCGATAAATGGTAGCCTCAGTAAACTTTATAATGTTTTAAAGGAGAATGTCCTTTGGACTCAGCCCAGTGACAGAGCATTTGAAAAGACTGATTTGTATGATGGCTATTTCCTACAGATACAAGACTGTACCTCCAGGGACCCAAGGCATTGGCTCAATGGGGCACCTTGTTCTGTTTACTCTTGTTTTGGTCAGCACCGATTGCCCTAGGGCTAAGCAGGACTGCCACGACAGACTCAGTTGCCAAGAGTATCCCCCTCCCCAAGCTAGCCATGGGAAAGCCACTCGCATCGTAAGACTACAGGAAATGAAAGGGAATAAAAAGTACAATTTAGTCACCTACTCTCCAGTTGATGGGCAATAGGTTTTTGCTATTTTGAACAGAGCTGTTAGGAACATTCCTTGTCCACATCCCCTGTTTTATATAGGCAAGAATTTCTCTTGCATGTAGAGTAGAATTGCTGGGCTGGGAGGAGTGTGAATATTGAACCTTATGAGATGGAGCCAAATTGTTTTCCAAAGTGGTCATACCAGTGTATACTCCCAGCAGCAGTTCTTAAGAGATCTCAGGATCTCTATCTTCTGGTGATTTCACAAACAGTCAAAAAGAATGAACGCCAGTGATAAACAAGAATAAGAACTTTAGCAATATAATATTGTGAGAAAAACAAATTCTAGAAGGATGCATACAGAATACTTTATATAACTTGGAAAAGAAAATGTATATATAGGCCCAGCATGGTGGCTCATGCCTGTAATCCTGGCACTTTGGGAGGCCAAGGCAGGAGGATTGCTTGAGGCCAGGAGTTCAAGACCAGCCTAGGTAACATAGCAAAACCCTTTCTCTACAAAAACTAGAAAAATTAGCCAGGTGTGGTGGTGCAGGCTTGTAGTCCCAGCTACTCATGAGGCTGAGGTGGGAGGATCTCTTGAGTTTAAGTGTTCAAGGTTATGGTGAGCCATTATTGCACCACTGCACTCCAGCCTGGGCAACAGAATAAGACCCTGTCTGCAAAAGAAAAAAACAAGTAAATAAGTAAAATTTAAAAACAAAATGTGGGCTGGGCACAGATTCTCACGCCTGTAATTCCAGCACTTTGCGGGGCTGAAGTGGGTACCTTATGAGGTCAGGAGTTCAAGACCAGCCTGATCAACATGGTGAAACCATGTCTCTACTAAAAATAGAAAAATTACCTGGGGTGGTGGTACGCGCCTGTAATCCCAGGTACTCAGGAGGCAGAGGCAGGAGAATCACTTGAACCTGGGAGACAGAGGTTGCAGTGAGCTAAGACTATGCCATTGCACTCCAGCCTGGGCGACAGAGCAAGACTCCATCTCAAAAAAAAAAAAAAAAGGTTTTTTAAAAAGATAAACACCATTGACAAACAAAAGGAAACATGACAACTGATACCACAAAAACTCAAAGGATCACTAGTGGCTATTATCAGCAACTATATGCAAACAAATAGGAAAACCTACTAAAAAGGGATAAATTTCCGGACACATCCAGACACCAAGACTGAACCGGGATGAAATCCAAAACCAGAACACACCAATAACAAACAATGGGATCGAAGTGGTAATGAAAAGTCTCTCAGCAAAGAAAAGCCTGGGACCTGATGATTCACTGCTGAATTCTAGCAAACATTTAAAGAAGAACTAATACCAACCTTACCCAAACGATTCCAAAAATAGAGAAGGAGGGAATACTTCCAAACTCATTCTACAAGGCTGATATTACCCTGATACCAAAACTAAAGATACATCCAAAAAAGAAAACTACAGGCCAGTATCACTGATGAATATTGATGCAAAAATCCTCAACAAAGTATTAGCTAATTGAATTCAACAACACATTAAAGTTGGGGTGCAGACCGGGTGCGGTGGCTCACGCCTGTAATCCCAGCACTTTGGGAGGCCAAGGCGGGCGGATCACGAGGTCAGGAGATCGAGACCATCCTGGCTAACACGGTGAAACCCCGTCTCTACTAAAAATATAAAAAATTAGCCGGGTGTGGTAGCGGTCGCCTGTAGTCCCAGCTACTCGGGAGGCTGAGGCAGGAGAATGGCGTGAACCCGGGAGGCGGAGCTTGCAGTGAGCCGAGATCGCGCCACTGCACTCCAGCCTGGGCGACAGAGCGAGACTCCGTCTCTAAAAAAAAAAAAAAAAAAAAAAAGTTGGGGTGCAGTGTCCTAGGTTCACTCAACCCTTCCCGTTTTCCTCTCTGTGTGTGTCTACTTCGCTGTGTTCCCTGGTGGCAGCGGCGGTGGCAGTGTTGGTGCGTGGGCCTCCCAGGACAAGGGGAAAGTGAGTATGCCCTTTTCTTGCCTCCTGCCAGGCATCTGCAGCCTGGCACAAGCTCTGGCCAGGTCTTCAAGCAAGGGACCTGGAGATGTTCTTTTCCAATTTCTGGATTGGTAACTTGAGGCAAATTCTGAGCACTAGAATCAGAACTAAGACGAGACTTGAATCAGGGGAGTCTGGGGTCCTGAGAGGCAGAGGCCTGAAACCCTCTAGGGCATGTGGGGAGCTGGGTGTGTGTTCAGGCCAGTTGCTTCTCTCTGTGCTTCAATGTTCCAGGTACTCTTGGAGGGACTGAGATCCTAGGGATTGCTGGAGCCTGGCTGCATGGCCTGGCCACCCTGATGCCCTTGCGTTCTCCGTGACAGGACAGCAAGGCTGAGGAGAATGGCTCCCACAGCTTCATGCACTCCATGGACCCACAGCTGGAGCGGCAAATGGAAACCACCCAGAACCTGGTGGAGTCCTACATGGCCATTGTCAACAAGACCGTGTGGAACCTCATGGTTGGTGCGAAGCCCAAGACCATCATGCACATCATGATCTACAACGTGCATGCACCGCCTCATGGGGGTAGGCGGCTCCTGTGGCACTGGGGATGCAGGTGGCCATGTTGGCCTGGGGGAGATGCTGACCAGCCCTATGGGACCAGGTCCAGGGAGGGAGGCATGGTCCAGACCAGAGCTGTCTCATAGAAATATAACATGGGACTGAGGACAGTGGTCCATGCCTGTAATCCCAGCACTTTGGGAGGCCAAGGCGGGAGGATACCTTGAACCCAGGAGTTTGAGACCAGCCTGGGCAACATAGTGAGACCTGGCCTCTACACAAAAACTTTAAAAATAGCTGGGCTTGGTGGTGGCACATGCCTATAGTCCTAGCTACTCGACAGGCTGACATTAGAGGATCACTTTGAGCCCAAGAGGTTGAGGATGCAGTGAGCATTGATCTTGCCCTCTATACTCCAGCCTAGGGACAGAGTAAGATACTTTCTCCAAAAAAATTTTGAAAAACCTGGGTAGACAGGTGTCCTGGTAGCATGATAGGTCCAGGGTGCCCTCCCAGATCTGTGACTTGCACAGGCGACCTTTATTCTGGACCACAATGTCCCTATCTGAGTGAGAAAAGGGCAACGGGGAGGCAGATCTTTGAGTTTAAGCTGTGTAGAAGCCGAATGTGAAAAGCCATACTCAGGGCTTCAGCTCCAGCACACAGTCCCAGCAGGGGCCAGCGGGAGGCCAGGACAGCACAGGCATCAGGACCCAAACTCCTTCCTTCTTTGCCCACTCTCAGACCAAGGAGTTCATCTTCTCAGAGCTGCTGTCCAAGCTGTACTCACGTAGGAACAAGAAGACACTCCTGGAGGAGTTGGCAGAGCAGGCAGACCAAGGAGTTCATCTTCTCAGAGCTGGTCTCCAACCTGCACTCGCGTGGGAACGAGAAGACACTCATGGAGGAGTCGGCAGACCAGGAACAGCGGCGCGACGAGACGCTGCTTCTCAGAGCTGCTGTCCAACCTGCACTCGCGTGGGAACCAGAAGACACTCGTGGAAGAGTCGGCAGAGCAGGCACAGCGGCGCGACGAGACTCGCGTGGGAACCAGAAGACACTCCTGGAGGAGTCGGCAGAGCAAGCACAGCGGCGCGATGAGATACTGCTTCTCAGAGCTGCTGTCCAACCTGTACTAGCGTGGGAACAGGAAGACACTCGTGTAGGAGTCAGCAGAGCAGGCAGACCAAGGAGTTCATCTTCTCAGAGCTGCTGTCCAACCTACACTTGCGTGGGAACGAGAAGACACTCCTGGAGGAGTCGGCAGAGCAGGCAGACCAAGGAGTTCATCTTCTCAGAGCTGCTGTCCAACCTGTACTCGCGTGGGAAACAGAAGACACTCCTGGAGGAGTCGGCAGAGCAGGCAGACCAAGGAGTTCATCTTCTCAGAGCTGCTGTCCAACCTGTACACGCGTGGGAACCAGAAGACACTCCTGGAGGAGTCGGCAGAGCAGGCAGACCAAGGAGTTCATCTTCTCAGAGCTGCTGTCCAACCTGCACTCGCGCAGGAACCAGAAGACATTCGTGGAGGAGTCGGCAGAGAAGGCAGACCAAGGAGTTCATCTTCTCAGAGCTGCTGTCCAACCTGTACTCGCGTGGGATGGAGCAGACACTCCTGGAGGAGTCGGCATAGCAGGGAGACCAAGGAGTTCATCTTCTCGGAGCTGCTGTCCAACCTGTACACGCGTGGGAACGAGAAGACACTCCTGGTGGAGTCGGCAGAGCAGGCAGACCAAGGAGTACATCTTCTCGGAACTGCTGTCCAACCTGTACTCGCATGGGAACGAGCAGACAATCCTGGAGGAGTCGGCAGAGCAGGCAGACCAAGGAGTTCATCTTCTCGGACCTGCTGTGCAACCTGTACACGCGTGGGAACGAGAGGACACTCCTGGAAGAGTCGGCAGAGCAGGCAGACCAAGGAGTTCATGTTCTCGGAGCTGCTGTCCAACCTGTACTCGCGTGGGAACGAGCAGACACTCCTGGAGGAGTCGGCAGAGCAGGCAGACCAAGGATTTCATCTTCTCAGAGCTGCTGTCCAACCTGCACTCGCGTGGGAACCAGAAGACAACTCGTGCAGGAGTCGGCAGAGCAGGCACAGTGACACGACGAGATACTGCTTCTCAGAGCTACTGTCCAACCTGTACTCGCGTGGGAACGAGAACACACTCCTGGAAGAGTCGGCAGAGCAGGCAGACCAAGGAGTTCATCATCTCGGAGCAGCTGTCCAACCTGTACTCGCGTGGGAATGACTAGACACTCTGGAGGAGTCGGCAGAGCAGGCAGACCAAGGAGTTCATCTTCTCAGAGCTGCTGTCCAACCTGTACTCGCGTGGGAATGAGTAGACACTCTGGAGGAGTCGGCAGAGCAGGCAGACCAAGGAGTTCATCATCTCGGAGCTGCTGTCCAACCTGTACTCGCGTGAGAATGAGTAGACACTCTGCAGAAGTCGGCAGAGCAGGCAGACCAAGGAGTTCATCTTCTCGGAGCTGCTGTCCAACCTGTACTCGCGTGGGAACGAGAAGACACTCCTGGAGGAGTCGACAATGCAGGCAGACCAAGGAGTTCATCTTCTCAGAGCTGCTGTCCAACCTGCACTCACGTGGGAACCAGAAGACATGCGTGGAGGAGTCGGCAGAGCAGGCAGACCAAGGAGTTCATCTCAGAGCTGCTGTCCAACCTGTACTCGCGTGGGAATGAGCAGACACTCCTGCAGGAGTCGGCAGAGCAGGCAGACCAAGGACTTCAACTTCTCAGAGCTGCTGTCCAACCTGCACTCGCGTGGGAACCAGAAGACACTCGTGGAAGAGTCGGCAGAGCAGGCAGACCAAGGAGTTCATCTTCTTGGAGCAGCTGTCCAACCTGTACTCGCGTGGGAACGAGCAGACACTCCTGGAGGAGTCGGCAGAGCAGGCAGACCAAGGATTTCATCTTCTCAGAGCTGCTGTCCAACCTGCACTCGCGTGGGAACCAGAAGACACTCGTGCAGGAGTCGGCAGAGCAGGCACAGTGGCGCGACGAGATGCTGCTTCTCAGAGCTGCTGTCCAACCTGTACTCGCGAGGGAAAGAGAAGACACTCCTGGAGGAGTCGGCAGAGCAGGCCGACCAAGGAGTTCATCATCTCGGAGATGCTGTCCAACCTGTACGCGCGTGGTAATGACTAGACACTCTGGAGGAGTCGGCAGAGGAGGCAGACCAAGGAGTTCATCATCTCGGAGCTGCTGTCCAACCTGTACTCGCGTGGGAATGAGTAGACACTCTGGAGGAGTCGGCAGAGCAGGCAGACCAAGGAGTTCATCTTCTCGGAGCTTCTGTCCAACCTGTACTCGCGTGGGAAGGAGTAGACACTCCGGAGGAGTCGGCAGAGCAGGCAGACCAAGGAGTTCATCATCTCGGAGCTGCTGTCCAACCTGTACTCGCGTGAGAATGAGTAGACACTCTGGAGGAGTCGGCAGCGCAGGCGGACCAGGGAGTTCATCTTCTCGGAGCTGCTGTCCAACCTGTACTCGCGTGGGAATGAGAAGACACTCCTGGAGGAGTCGACAGAACAGGCAGACCAAGGAGTTCATCTTCTCAGAGCTGCTGTCCAACCTGCACTCACGTGGGAACCAGAAGACACTCGTGGAGGAGTCGGCAGAGCAGGCAGACCAAGGAGTTCATCTTCTCAGAGCTGCTGTCCAACCTGTACTAGCGTGGGAACGAGCAGACACTCCTGCAGGAGTCGGCAGAGCAGGCAGACCAAGGACTTCATCTTCTCAGAGCTGCTGTCCAACCTGCACTCGCGTGGGAACCAGAAGACACTCGTGGAGGAGTCGGCAGAGCAGGCAGACCAAGGAGTTCATCTTCTCAGAGCTGCTGTCCAATCTGCAGTTGCGTGGGAACCAGGAGACACTCCTGGAGGAGTCAGCAGAGCAGGCAGACCAAGGAGTTCATCTTCTCAGAGCTGCTGTCCAACCTGTACTCGCGTGGGATGGAGCAGACACTCCTGGAGGAGTCGGCATAGCAGGGAGACCAAGGAGTTCATCTTCTCGGAGCTGCTGTCCAGCCTGTACACGCGTGGGAACGAGAAGACACTCCTGGTGGAGTCGGCAGAGCAGGCAGACCAAGGAGTTCATCTTCTCAGAACTCGTGTCCAACCTGCACTCGCGTCGGATCGAGCACACACTCCTGGATGAGTCGGCAGAGCAGGCACAGTGGCACGAAGAGATGCTACTTCTCGGAGCTGCTGTCCAACCTGTACTCGCGTGGGAATGAGAAGACACTCCTGGAGGAGTCGGCAGAGAAGGCAGACCAAGGAGTTCATCTTCCCGGAGCTGCTGTCCAACCTGTTCTCGGGTGGGAATGAGAAGACACACCTGGAGGAGTCGGCAGAGCAGGCAGACCAAGGGTTTCACCTTCTCAGAGCTGCTATCCAACCTGCACTTGCGTGGGAACGAGAAGACACTCCTGGAGGAGTCAGCAGAGCAGGCAGACCAAGGATTTCATCTTCTCGGAGCTGCTGTCCAACCTGTACTCGCGTGGGAATGAGAAGACACTCCTGGAGGGGTCGGCAGAGCAGGCTGACCAAGGAGTTCATCTTCTCGGAGCTGCTGTCCAAACTGTACTCGCGTGGGAACGAGAAGACACTCCTGGAGGAGTCGACAGAGCAGGCGGACCAAGGAGTTCATCTTCTCGGAGCTGCTGTCCAACCTGTACTCGCATGGGAACGAGCAGAAACTCCTGGAGGAGTCAGCAGAGCAGGCAGACCAAGGAGTTCATCTTCTCGGAGCTCCTGTCCAACCTGTACTCGCGTGGGAACGAGCAGACACTCCTGGAGGAGTCGGCAGAGCAGGCAGACCAAGGAGTTCATCTTCTCGGAGCTGCTGTCCAACCTGTACTCGCGTGGGAATGAGAAGACACTCCTGGAGGAGTCGGCAGAGGAGGCCGACCAAGGAGTTCATCTTCTCAGACCTGCTGTCCAACCTGCACTCGCGTGTGAACCAGAAGACACTCGTGGAGGAGTCGGCAGAGCAGGCAGACCAAGGAGTTCATCTTCTCAGCGCTGCTGTCCAACCTGTACTCACGTGGGAACGAGCAGACACTCCAGGAGGAGTCGGCAGAGCAGGCAGTCAAAGGAATTCATCTTCTCGGAGCTGCAGTCCAACCTGTACTCGCGTGGAAATGAGAAGACACTCCTGGAGGAGTCGGCAGAGCAGGCACAGTGACGCGACGAGATGCTGCTTCTCAGAGCTGCTGTCCAACCTGTACTAGCGTGGGAACGAGAAGACACTCTTGGAGGAGTCGGCAGAGCAGGCAGACAAAGGAGTTCATCTTCTAAGAGCTGCTGTCCAACCTGTACTCGCGTGGGACGGAGCAGACACTCCTGGAGGAGTCGGCAGAGCAGGGAGACCAAGGAGTTCATCTTCTCGGAGCTGCTGTCCAACCTGTACACGCGTGGGAACGAGAAGACACTCCTTGTGAAGTCGGCAGAGCAGGCAGACCAAGGAGTTCATCTTCTCGGAGCTGCTGTCCAACCTGTACACGCGTGGGAACGAGAAGACACTCCTTGTGAATTCGGCAGAGCAGGCAGACCAAGGAGTTCATCTTCTCGGAGCTGCTGTCCAACCTGTACTCGCGTGGGAACCAGAAGACACTCCTGGAGGAGTCGGCAGAGCAGGCAGACCAAGGAGTTCATCTTCTGAGAGCTGCTGTCCAACCTGCACTCGCGTGGGAACCAGAAGACACTCGTGCAGGAGTCGGCAGAGCAGGCACAGTGGCGCGACGAGATGCTGCTTCTCAGAGCTGCTGTCCAACCTGTACTAGCGTGGGAATGGGAAGACACTCCTGGAGGAGTCGACAGAGCAGGCAGACCAAGGAGTTCATCTTCTCAGAGCTGCTGTCCAAACTGTACTCGCGTGGGAACGAGCAGACACTCCTGGAGGAGTCGGCAGAGCTGGCAGACCAACGAGTTCATCTTCTCAGAGCTGCTGTCCAACCTGCACTCGCGTGGGATCCAGAAGACACTCGTGCAGGAGTCGGCAGAGCAGGCACAATGGCGCGACGAGTTGCTGCTTCTCAGACCTCCTGTCCAACCTGTACTTGCGTGGGAACGAGAAGACACTCCTGGAGGAGTCGGCAGAGCAGGCAGACCAAGGAGTTCATCTTCTCAGAGCTGCTGTCCAATCTGTACTCGCGTGGGAATGAGAAGACACTCCTGCAGGAGTCGACAGAGCAGGCAGACCAAGGAGTTCATCTTCTCAGAGCTGCTGTCCAAACTGTACTCGCGTGGGAACGAGCAGACACTCCTGGAGGAGTTGGCAGAGCAGGCAGACCAAGGAGTTCATCTTCTCAGAGCTGCTGTCCAACCTGCACTCGCGTGGGAACCAGAAGACACTCGTGCAGGAGTCGGCAGAGCAGGCACAGTGGCGCGACGAGATGCTGCTTCTCAGAGCTCCTGTCCAACCTGTACTTGCGTGGGAACAAGAAGACATTCCTGGAGGAGTCAGTAGAGAAGGCAGACCAAGGAGTTCATCTTCTCGGAGCCGCTGTCCAACCTGTACTCGCGTGGGAATTAGTAGACACTCTGGAGGAGTTGGCAGAGCGGGCAGACCAAGGAGTTCATCTTCTCGGAGCTACTCTCCAACATGTACTCGCGTGGGAACGAGAAGACACTCCTGTAGGAGTCGACAGAGCAGGCCGACCAAGGAGTTCATCTTCTCAGAGCTGCTGTCCAACCTGTACTCGCGTGGGAACGAGAAGACACTCGTGGAGTAGTTGGCAGAGCAGGCAGACCAAGGAGATCATCTTCTCAGCGCTGCTCTCCAACCTGTACTCGCGTGGGAATGAGCAGACACTCCTGGAGGAGTCGGCAGAGCAGGCAGACCAAGGAATTCATCTTCTCAGAGCCGCTGTCCAACCTGTGCTCGCGTGGGAATGAGAAGACACTCCTGGAGGAGTCGGCAGAGCAGGCACAGTGGCGCGACGAGATGCTGCTTCTCAGAACTGCTGTCCAACTTGTACTCACGTGGGAACGAGAAGACACTCTTGGAGGAGTTGGCAGAGCAGGCAGACCAAGGAGTGCATCTTCTCAGAGCTGCTGTCCAATCTGTACTCGCGTGGGAATGAGAAGACCCTCCTGGAGGATTCGGCAGAGCAGGCAGACCAAGGAGTTCATCTTCTCGGAGCTACTGTCCAACATGTACTCGCATGGGAATGATAAGACACTCCTGGAGGAGTCGGCAGAGCAGGCAGACCAAGGAATTCATCTTCTCGCAGCTGCTGTCCCACCTGCACTCGCGTGGGAACCAGAAGACACTCGTGGGGGAGTCGACAGAGCAGGCAGACCAAGGAGTTCATCTTCTCAGAGCTGCTGTCCAACCTGTACTCGCGTGGGACGGAGCAGACACTCCTGGAGGAGTCGGCAAAGCAGGCAGACCAAGGAATTCATCTTCTCGGAGCTGCTGTCCCACCTGCACTCGCGTGGGAACCAGAAGACACTCGTGGAGGAGTCGGCAGAGCAGGCAGACCAAGGAGTTCATCTTCTCATCGCTGCTGTCCAACCTGTACTCCCGTGGGAAGGAGCAGACCCTCCTGGAGGAGTCGGCAGAGCAGGCAGACCAAGGAATTCATCTTCTCGGAGCTGGTGTCCAACCTGTACTCGCGTGGGAATGAGTACACCCTCTACAGGAGTCGGCAGAGCAGGCACACCAAGGAGTTCATCTTCTCGGAGCTGCTGTCGAACCTGTACTCGCGTGGGAACGAGAAGACACTCCTGGAGGAGTCGACAGAGTAGGCAGACCAAGGAGTTCATCTTCTCGGAGCTGCTGTCCAACCTGTACTCGCGTGGGAACGAGAAGACACTCCTGGAGGAGTCGACAGAGCAGGCCGACCAAGGAGTTCATCTTCTCGGAGCTGCTGTCCAACCTGTACTCGCGCGGGAACGAGTAGTCACTCCTTGAGGAGTCGACAGAGCAGGCCGACCAAGGAGTTCATCTTCTCAGAGCTGCTGTCCAACCTGTACTCGCGTGGAAATGAGAAGACACTCCTGGAGGAGTCGGCAGAGCAGGCACAGTGGCGCGACGAGATGCTGCTTCTCAGAGCTGCTGTCCAACCTGTACTAGCGTGGGAACGAGAAGACACTCTTGGAGGAGTCGGCAGAGGAGGCAGACAAAGGAGTTCATCTTCTCAGAGCTGCTGTCCAACCTGTACTCGCGTGGGACGGAGCAGACACTCCTGGAGGAGTCGGCAGAGCAGGGAGACCAAGGAGTTCATCTTCTCGGAGCTGCTGTCCAACCTGTACACGCGTGGGAACGAGAAGACACTCCTTGTGAATTCGGCAGAGCAGGCAGACCAAGGAGTTCATCTTCTCGGAGCTGCTGTCCAACCTGTACTCGCGTGGGAACGAGCAGACACTCCTGGAGGAGTCGGCAGAGCAGGCAGACCAAGGAGTTCATCTTCTGAGAGCTGCTGTCCAACCTGCACTCGCGTGGGAACCAGAAGACACTCGTGCAGGAGTCGGCAGAGCAGGCACAGTGGCGCGACGAGATGCTGCTTCTCAGAGCTGCTGTCCAACCTGTACTAGCGTGGGAACGGGAAGACACTCCTGGAGGAGTCGACAGAGCAGGCAGACCAAGGAGTTCATCTTCTCAGAGCTGCTGTCCAAACTGTACTCGCGTGGGAACGAGCAGACACTCCTGGAGGAGTCGGCAGAGCTGGCAGACCAACGAGTTCATCTTCTCAGAGCTGCTGTCCAACCTGCACTCGCGTGGGATCCAGAAGACACTCGTGCAGGAGTCGGCAGAGCAGGCACAATGGCGCGACGAGTTGCTGCTTCTCAGACCTCCTGTCCAACCTGTACTTGCGTGGGAACGAGAAGACACTCCTGGAGGAGTCGGCAGAGCAGGCAGACCAAGGAGTTCATCTTCTCAGAGCTGCTGTCCAATCTGTACTCGCGTGGGAATGAGAAGACACTCCTGGAGGAGTCGGCAGAGCAGGCAGACCAAGGAGTTCATCTTCTCGGAGCTACTGTCCAACCTGTACTCGCGTGGGAATGAGCAGACACTCCTGGAGGAGTCGGCAGAGCAGGCAGACCAAGGAATTCATCTCCTCGGAGCTGCTGTCCCACCTGCACTCGCGTGGGAACCAGAAGACACTCGTGGAGGAGTCGACAGAGCAGGCAGACCAAGGAGTTCATCTTCTCAGAGCTGCTGTCCAACCTGTACTCGCGTGGGACGGAGCAGACACTCCTGGAGGAGTCGGCAAAGCAGGCAGACCAAGGAATTCATCTTCTCGGAGCTGCTGTCCCACCTGCACTCGCGTGGGAACCAGAAGACACTCGTGGAGGAGTCGGCAGAGCAGGCAGACCAAGGAGTTCATCTTCTCATCGCTGCTGGCCAACCTGTACTCCCGTGGGAACGAGCAGACCCTCCTGGAGGAGTCGGCAGAGCAGGCAGAACCAGGAATTCATCTTCTCGGAGCTGCTGTCCAACGTGTACTCGCGTGGGAACGAGAAGACACTCCTGGAGGAGGCGACAGGGTAGGCAGACCAAGGAGTTCATTTTCTGGGAGCTGCTGTACAACCTGTACTCGCGTGGGAACGAGAAGACACTCCAGGAGGAGTCGACAGAGCAGGCAGACCAAGGAGTTCATCTTCTCGGAGCTGCTGTCCAACCTCTACTCGCGTGGGAACGAGCAGACACTCCTGGAGGAGTCGGCAGAGCAGGCAGACCAGGGAGTTCATCTTCTCGGAGCTGCTGTCCAACCTGTACTCGCGTGGGAACGAGAAGACACTCCTGGAGGAGTCGGCAGAGCAGGCAGACCAAGGAATTCATCTTCTCGCAGCTGCTGTCCCACCTGCACTCGCGTGGGAACCAGAAGACACTCGTGGAGGAGTCGACAGAGCAGGCAGACCAAGGAGTTCATCTTCTCAGAGCTGCTGTCCAACCTGTACTCGCGTGGGATGGAGCAGACACTCCTGGAGGAGTCGGCAAAGCAGGCAGACCAAGGAATTCGTCTTCTGAGAGCTGCTGTCCAACCTGCACTCGCGTGGGAACCAGAAGACACTCGTGCAGGAGTCGGCAGAGCAGGCACAGTGGCGCGACGAGATGCTGCTTCTCAGAGCTGCTGTCCAACCTGTACTCACGTGGGAATGAGCAGACACTCCTGGAGGAGTCGGCAGAGCAGGCAGACCAAGGAATTCATCTTCTCAGAGCTGCTGTCCAACCTGTGCTCGCGTGGGAATGAGAAGACACTCCTGGAGGAGTCGGCAGAGCAGGCAGACCAAGGAGTTCATCTTCTCAGAGCTGCTGTCCAACCTGTTCTCGCGTGGGAATGAGAAGACACTCCTGGAGGAGTCGGCAGAGCAGGCAGACGAAGGAGTTCATCTTCTCGGAGCTACTGTCCAACCTGTACTCGCGTGGGAATGAGCAGACACTCCTGGAGGAGTCGGCAGAGCAGGCAGACCAAGGAATTCATCTTCTCGGAGCTGCTGTCCCACCTGCACTCGCGTTGGAACCAGAAGACACTCGTGGAGGAGTCGACAGAGCAGGCAGACCAAGGAGTTCATCTTCTCAGAGCTGCTGTCCAACCTGTACTCGCGTGGGACGGAGCAGACACTCCTGGAGGAGTCGGCAAAGCAGGCAGACCAAGGAATTCATCTTCTCGGAGCTGCTGTCCCACCTGCACTCGCGTGGGAACCAGAAGACACTCGTGGAGGAGTCGGCAGAGCAGGCAGACCAAGGAGTTCATCTTCTCATCGCTGCTGTCCAACCTGTACTCCCGTGGGAACGAGCAGACCCTCCTGGAGGAGGCGGCAGAGCAGGCAGAACCAGGAATTCATCTTCTCGGAGCTGCTGTCCAACGTATACTCGCGTGGGAACGAGAAGACACTCCTGGAGGAGTCGACAGAGTAGGCAGACCAAGGAGTTGATTTTCTGGGAGCTGCTGTACAACCTGTACTCGCGTGGGAACGAGAAGACACTCCAGGAGGAGTCGACAGAGCAGGCAGACCAAGGAGTTCATCTTATCAGAGCTGCTGTCCAACCTCTACTCGCGTGGGAACGAGCAGACACTCCTGGAGGAGTCGGCAGAGCAGGCAGACCAGGGAGTTCATCTTCTCGGAGCTGCTGTCCAACCTGTACTCGCGTGGGAACGAGAAGACACTCCTGCAGGAGTCGACAGAGCAGGCAGACCAAGGAGTTCATCTTCTCAGAGCTGCTGTCCAAACTGTACTCGCGTGGGAACGAGCAGACACTCCTGGAGGAGTTGGCAGAGCAGGCAGACCAAGGAGTTCATCTTCTCAGAGCTGCTGTCCAACCTGCACTCGCGTGGGAACCAGAAGACACTCGTGCAGGAGTCGGCAGAGCAGGCACAGTGGCGCGACGAGATGCTGCTTCTCAGAGCTCCTGTCCAACCTGTACTTGCGTGGGAACAAGAAGACATTCCTGGAGGAGTCAGTAGAGAAGGCAGACCAAGGAGTTCATCTTCTCAGAGCTGCTGTCCAAACTGTACTCGCGTGGGAAGGAGCAGACACTCCTGGAGGAGTCGGCAGAGCTGGCAGACCAACGAGTTCATCTTCTCAGAGCTGCTGTCCAACCTGCACTCGCGTGGGATCCAGAAGACACTCGTGCAGGAGTCGGCAGAGCAGGCACAATGGCGCGACGAGTTGCTGCTTCTCAGACCTCCTGTCCAACCTGTACTTGCGTGGGAACGAGAAGACACTCCTGGAGGAGTCGGCAGAGCAGGCAGACCAAGGAGTTCATCTTCTCAGAGCTGCTGTCCAATCTGTACTCGCGTGGGAATGAGAAGACACTCCTGGAGGAGTCGGCAGAGCAGGCAGACCAAGGAGTTCATCTTCTCGGAGCTACTGTCCAACCTGTACTCGCGTGGGAATGAGCAGACACTCCTGGAGGAGTCGGCAGAGCAGGCAGACCAAGGAATTCATCTCCTCGGAGCTGCTGTCCCACCTGCACTCGCGTGGGAACCAGAAGACACTCGTGGAGGAGTCGACAGAGCAGGCAGACCAAGGAGTTCATCTTCTCAGAGCTGCTGTCCAACCTGTACTCGCGTGGGACGGAGCAGACACTCCTGGAGGAGTCGGCAAAGCAGGCAGACCAAGGAATTCATCTTCTCGGAGCTGCTGTCCCACCTGCACTCGCGTGGGAACCAGAAGACACTCGTGGAGGAGTCGGCAGAGCAGGCAGACCAAGGAGTTCATCTTCTCATCGCTGCTGGCCAACCTGTACTCCCGTGGGAACGAGCAGACCCTCCTGGAGGAGTCGGCAGAGCAGGCAGAACCAGGAATTCATCTTCTCGGAGCTGCTGTCCAACGTGTACTCGCGTGGGAACGAGAAGACACTCCTGGAGGAGGCGACAGGGTAGGCAGACCAAGGAGTTCATTTTCTGGGAGCTGCTGTACAACCTGTACTCGCGTGGGAACGAGAAGACACTCCAGGAGGAGTCGACAGAGCAGGCAGACCAAGGAGTTCATCTTCTCGGAGCTGCTGTCCAACCTCTACTCGCGTGGGAACGAGCAGACACTCCTGGAGGAGTCGGCAGAGCAGGCAGACCAGGGAGTTCATCTTCTCGGAGCTGCTGTCCAACCTGTACTCGCGTGGGAACGAGAAGACACTCCTGGAGGAGTCGGCAGAGCAGGCAGACCAAGGAATTCATCTTCTCGCAGCTGCTGTCCCACCTGCACTCGCGTGGGAACCAGAAGACACTCGTGGAGGAGTCGACAGAGCAGGCAGACCAAGGAGTTCATCTTCTCAGAGCTGCTGTCCAACCTGTACTCGCGTGGGATGGAGCAGACACTCCTGGAGGAGTCGGCAAAGCAGGCAGACCAAGGAATTCATCTTCTGAGAGCTGCTGTCCAACCTGCACTCGCGTGGGAACCAGAAGACACTCGTGCAGGAGTCGGCAGAGCAGGCACAGTGGCGCGACGAGATGCTGCTTCTCAGAGCTGCTGTCCAACCTGTACTTGCGTGGGAACGGGAAGACACTCCTGGAGGAGTCGACAGAGCAGGCAGACCAAGGAGTTCATCTTCTCAGAGCTGCTGTCCAAACTGTACTCGCGTGGGAATGAGCAGACACTCCTGGAGGAGTCGGCAGAGCTGGCAGACCAACGAGTTCATCTTCTCAGAGCTGCTGTCCAACCTGCACTCGCGTGGGATCCAGAAGACACCCGTGCAGGAGTTGGCAGAGCAGGCACAATGGCGCGACGAGTTGCTGCTTCTCAGATCTCCTGTCCAACCTGTACTTGCGTGGGAACGAGAAGACACTCCTGGAGGAGTCGGAAGAGCGGGCAGACCAAGGAGTTCATCTTCTCGGAACCGCTGTCCAACCTGTACTCGCGTGGGAATGAGTAGACACTCTGGAGGAGTTGGCAGAGCGGGCAGACCAAGGAGTTCATCTTCTCGGAGCTGCTGTCCAACATGTACTCGCGTGGGAACGAGAAGACACTC
This sequence comes from Pan troglodytes, assembly GCF_028858775.2. NCBI lineage: Eukaryota > Metazoa > Chordata > Mammalia > Primates > Hominidae > Pan > Pan troglodytes. Next base: position 91,650,244 of record NC_072414.2, on the reverse strand, counting down.
CTGTAGGAGTCGACAGAGCAGGCCGACCAAGGAGTTCATCTTCTCGGAGCTGCTGTCCAACCTGTACTCGCGTGGGAACGAGAAGACACTCGTGGAGTAGTTGGCAGAGCAGGCAGTCCAAGGAGTTCATCTTCTCAGCGCTGCTCTCCAACCTGTACTCACGTGGGAATGAGCAGACACTCCTGGAGGAGTCGGCAGAGCAGGGAGACCAAGGAATTCATCTTCTCAGAGCTGCTGTCCAACCTGTGCTCGCGTGGGAATGAGAAGACACTCCTGGAGGAGTCGGCAGAGCAGGCACAGTGGCGCGACGAGATGCTGCTTCTCAGAGCTGCTGTCCAACTTGTACTCGCGTGGGAACGAGAAGACACTCTTGGAGGAGTTGGCAGAGCAGGCAGACCAAGGAGTGCATCTTCTCAGAGCTGCTGTCCAATCTGTACTCGCGTGGGAATGAGAAGACTCTCCTGGAGGATTCGGCAGAGCAGGCAGACCAAGGAGTTCATCTTCTCGGAGCTACTGTCCAACATGTACTCGCATGGGAATGAGAAGACACTCCTGGAGGAGTCGGCAGAGCAGGCAGACCAAGGAATTCATCTTCTCGCAGCTGCTGTCCCACCTGCACTGGCGTGGGAACCAGAAGACACTCGTGGGGGAGTCGACAGAGCAGGCAGACCAAGGAGTTCATCTTCTCAGAGCTGCTGTCCAACCTGTACTCGCGTGGGACGGAGCAGACACTCCTGGAGGAGTCGGCAAAGCAGGCAGACCAAGGAATTCATCTTCTCGGAGCTGCTGTCCCACCTGCACTCGCGTGGGAACCAGAAGACACTCGTGGAGGAGTCGGCAGAGCAGGCAGACCAAGGAGTTCATCTTCTCATCGCTGCTGTCCAACCTGTACTCCCGTGGGAACGAGCAGACCCTCCTGGAGGAGTCGGCAGAGCAGGCAGACCAAGGAATTCATCTTCTCGGAGCTGGTGTCCAACCTGTACTCGCGTGGGAATGAGTACACCCTCTGCAGGAGTCGGCAGAGCAGGCACACCAAGGAGTTCATCTTGTCGGAGCTGCTGTCGAACCTGTACTCGCGTGGGAACGAGAAGACACTCCAGGAGGAGTCGACAGAGTAGGCAGACCAAGGAGTTCATCTTCTCGGAGCTGCTGTCCAACCTGTACTCGCGTGGGAATGAGAAGACACTCCTGGAGGAGTCGACAGAGCAGGCCGACCAAGGAGTTCATCTTCTCGGAGCTGCTGTCCAACCTGTACTCGCGTGGGAACGAGTAGTCACTCCTTGAGGAGTCGACAGAGCAGGCCGACCAAGGAGTTCATCTTGTCAGAGCTGCTGTCCAACCTGTACTCGCGTGGAAATGAGAAGACACTCCTGGAGGAGTCGGCAGAGCAGGCACAGTGGCGCGACGAGATGCTGCTTCTCAGAGCTGCTGTCCAACCTGTACTAGCGTGCGAACGAGAAGACACTCTTGGAGGAGTCGGCAGAGCAGGCAGACAAAGGAGTTCATCTTCTCAGAGCTGCTGTCCAACCTGTACTCACGTGGGACGGAGCAGACACTCCTGGAGGAGTCGGCAGAGCAGGGAGACCAAGGAGTTCATCTTCTCGGAGCTGCTGTCCAACCTGTACACGCGTGGGAACGAGAAGACACTCCTTGTGAATTCGGCAGAGCAGGCAGACCAAGGAGTTCATCTTCTCGGAGCTGCTGTCCAACCTGTACTCGCGTGGGAACGAGAAGACACTCCTGGAGGAGTCGGGAGAGCAGGCAGACCAAGGAGTTCATCTTCTCAGAGCTGCTGTCCAACCTGCACTCGCGTGGGAACCAGAAGACACTCGTGCAGGAGTCGGCAGAGCAGGCACAGTGGCCCGACGAGATGCTGCTTCTCAGAGATGCTGTCCAACCTATACTTGCGTGGGAACGGGAAGATACTCCTGGAGGAGTCGGCAGACCAGGCAGACCAAGGAGTTCATCTTCTCGGAGCCGCTGTCCAACCTGTACTCGCGTGGGAATGAGTAGACACTCTGGAGGAGTTGGCAGAGCGGGCAGACCAAGGAGTTCATCTTCTCGGAGCTGCTCTCCAACCTGTACTCGCGTGGGAACGAGAAGACACTCCTGGAGGAGTCGACAGAGCAGACAGACCAAGGAGTTCATCTTCTCGGAGCTGCTGTCCAACCTGTACTCGCGTGGGAACGAGCAGACACTCCTGGAGGAGTCGGCAGAGCAGGCAGACCAAGGAGTTCATCTTCTGAGAGCTGCTGTCCAACCTGCACTCGCGTGGGAACCAGAAGACACTCGTGCAGGAGTCGGCAGAGCAGGCACAGTGGCGCGACGAGATGCTGCTTCTCAGAGCTGCTGTCCAACCTGTACTTGCGTGGGAACGGGAAGACACTCCTGGAGGAATCGACAGAGCAGGCAGACCAAGGAGTTCATCTTCTCGGAGCTGCTGTCCAAACTGTACTCGCGTGGGAAGGAGCAGACACTCCTGGAGGAGTCGGCAGAGCTGGGAGACCAACGAGTTCATCTTCTCAGAGCTGCTGTCCAACCTGCACTCGCGTGGGATCCAGAAGACACTCGTGCAGGAGTCGGCAGAGCAGGCACAATGGCGCGACGAGTTGCTGCTTCTCAGACCTCCTGTCCAACCTGTACTTGCGTGGGAACGAGAAGACACTCCTGGAGGAGTCGGCAGAGCAGGCAGACCAAGGAGTTCATCTTCTCAGAGCTGCTGTCCAATCTGTAGTCGCGTGGGAATGAGAAGACACTCCTGGAGGAGTCGGCAGAGCAGGCAGACCAAGGAGTTCATCTTCTCGGAGCTACTGTCCAACCTGTACTCGCGTGGGAATGAGCAGACACTCCTGGAGGAGTCGGCAGAGCAGGCAGACCAAGGAATTCATCTCCTCGGAGCTGCTGTCCCACCTGCACTCGCGTGGGAACCAGAAGACACTCGTGGAGGAGTCGACAGAGCAGGCAGACCAAGGAGTTCATCTTCTCAGAGCTGCTGTCCAACCTGTACTCGCGTGGGACGGAGCAGACACTCCTGGAGGAGTCGGCAAAGCAGGCTGACCAAGGAATTCATCTTCTCGGAGCTGCTGTCCACCTGCACTCGCGTGGGAACCAGAAGACACTCGTGGAGGAGTCGGCAGAGCAGGCAGACCAAGGAGTTCATCTTCTCATCGCTGCTGGCCAACCTGTACTCCCGTGGGAACGAGCAGACCCTCCTGGAGGAGTCGGCAGAGCAGGCAGAACCAGGAATTCATCTTCTCGGAGCTGCTGTCCAACGTGTACTCGCGTGGGAACGAGAAGACACTCCTGGAGGAGGCGACAGGGTAGGCAGACCAAGGAGTTCATTTTCTGGGAGCTGCTGTACAACCTGTACTCGCGTGGGAACGAGAAGACACTCCAGGAGGAGTCGACAGAGCAGGCAGACCAAGGAGTTCATCTTCTCGGAGCTGCTGTCCAACCTCTACTCGCGTGGGAACGAGCAGACACTCCTGGAGGAGTCGGCAGAGCAGGCAGACCAGGGAGTTCATCTTCTCGGAGCTGCTGTCCAACCTGTACTCGCGTGGGAACGAGAAGACACTCCTGGAGGAGTCGGCAGAGCAGGCAGACCAAGGAATTCATCTTCTCGCAGCTGCTGTCCCACCTGCACTCGCGTGGGAACCAGAAGACACTCGTGGAGGAGTCGACAGAGCAGGCAGACCAAGGAGTTCATCTTCTCAGAGCTGCTGTCCAACCTGTACTCGCGTGGGATGGAGCAGACACTCCTGGAGGAGTCGGCAAAGCAGGCAGACCAAGGAATTCATCTTCTGAGAGCTGCTGTCCAACCTGCACTCGCGTGGGAACCAGAAGACACTCGTGCAGGAGTCGGCAGAGCAGGCACAGTGGCGCGACGAGATGCTGCTTCTCAGAGCTGCTGTCCAACCTGTACTTGCGTGGGAACGGGAAGACACTCCTGGAGGAGTCGGCAGAGCAGGCAGACCAAGGAATTCATCTTCTCGCAGCTGCTGTCCCACCTGCACTCGCGTGGGAACCAGAAGACACTCGTGGGGGAGTCGACAGAGCAGGCAGACCAAGGAGTTCATCTTCTCAGAGCTGCTGTCCAACCTGTACTCGCGTGGGACGGAGCAGACACTCCTGGAGGAGTCGGCAAAACAGGCAGACCAAGGAATTCATCTTCTCGGAGCTGCTGTCCCACCTGCACTCGCGTGGGAACCAGAAGACACTCGTGGAGGAGTCGGCAGAGCAGGCAGACCAAGGAGTTCATCTTCTCATCGCTGCTGTCCAACCTGTACTCCCGTGGGAACGAGCAGACCCTCCTGGAGGAGTCGGCAGAGCAGGCAGACCAAGGAATTCATCTTCTCGGAGCTGGTGTCCAACCTGTACTCGCGTGGGAATGAGTACACCCTCTGCAGGAGTCGGCAGAGCAGGCACACCAAGGAGTTCATCTTGTCGGAGCTGCTGTCGAACCTGTACTCGCGTGGGAACGAGAAGACACTCCAGGAGGAGTCGACAGAGTAGGCAGACCAAGGAGTTCATCTTCTCGGAGCTGCTGTCCAACCTGTACTCGCGTGGGAATGAGAAGACACTCCTGGAGGAGTCGACAGAGCAGGCCGACCAAGGAGTTCATCTTCTCGGAGCTGCTGTCCAACCTGTACTCGCGTGGGAACGAGTAGTCACTCCTTGAGGAGTCGACAGAGCAGGCCGACCAAGGAGTTCATCTTGTCAGAGCTGCTGTCCAACCTGTACTCGCGTGGAAATGAGAAGACACTCCTGGAGGAGTCGGCAGAGCAGGCACAGTGGCGCGACGAGATGCTGCTTCTCAGAGCCGCTGTCCAACCTGTACTAGCGTGGGAACGAGAAGACACTCATGGAGGAGTCGGCAGAGCAGGCAGACAAAGGAGTTCATCTTCTCAGAGCTGCTGTCCAACCTGTACTCACGTGGGACGGAGCAGACACTCCTGGAGGAGTCGGCAGAGCAGGGAGACCAAGGAGTTCATCTTCTCGGAGCTGCTGTCCAACCTGTACACGCGTGGGAACGAGAAGACACTCCTTGTGAATTCGGCAGAGCAGGCAGACCAAGGAGTTCATCTTCTCGGAGCTGCTGTCCAACCTGTACTCGCGTGGGAACGAGAAGACACTCCTGGAGGAGTCGGGAGAGCAGGCAGACCAAGGAGTTCATCTTCTCAGAGCTGCTGTCCAACCTGCACTCGCGTGGGAACCAGAAGACACTCGTGCAGGAGTCGGCAGAGCAGGCACAGTGGCCCGACGAGATGCTGCTTCTCAGAGATGCTGTCCAACCTATACTTGCGTGGGAACGGGAAGATACTCCTGGAGGAGTCGGCAGACCAGGCAGACCAAGGAGTTCATCTTCTCGGAGCCGCTGTCCAACCTGTACTCGCGTGGGAATGAGTAGACACTCTGGAGGAGTTGGCAGAGCGGGCAGACCAAGGAGTTCATCTTCTCGGAGCTGCTCTCCAACCTGTACTCGCGTGGGAACGAGAAGACACTCCTGGAGGAGTCGACAGAGCAGACAGACCAAGGAGTTCATCTTCTCGGAGCTGCTGTCCAACCTGTACTCGCGTGGGAACGAGCAGACACTCCTGGAGGAGTCGGCAGAGCAGGCAGACCAAGGAGTTCATCTTCTGAGAGCTGCTGTCCAACCTGCACTCGCGTGGGAACCAGAAGACACTCGTGCAGGAGTCGGCAGAGCAGGCACAGTGGCGCGACGAGATGCTGCTTCTCAGAGCTGCTGTCCAACCTGTACTTGCGTGGGAACGGGAAGACACTCCTGGAGGAATCGACAGAGCAGGCAGACCAAGGAGTTCATCTTCTCGGAGCTGCTGTCCAAACTGTACTCGCGTGGGAAGGAGCAGACACTCCTGGAGGAGTCGGCAGAGCTGGCAGACCAACGAGTTCATCTTCGCAGGCCTGCTGTCCAACCTGCACTCGCGTGGGATCCAGAAGACACTCGTGCAGGAGTCGGCAGAGCAGGCACAATGGCGCGACGAGTTGCTGCTTCTCAGACCTCCTGTCCAACCTGTACTTGCGTGGGAACGAGAAGACACTCCTGGAGGAGTCGGCAGAGCAGGCAGACCAAGGAGTTCATCTTCTCAGAGCTGCTGTCCAATCTGTAGTCGCGTGGGAATGAGAAGACACTCCTGGAGGAGTCGGCAGAGCAGGCAGACCAAGGAGTTCATCTTCTCGGAGCTACTGTCCAACCTGTACTCGCGTGGGAATCAGCAGACACTCCTGGAGGAGTCGGCAGAGCAGACAGACCAAGGAATTCATCTTCTCGGAGCTGCTGTCCCACCTGCACTCGCGTGGGAACCAGAAGACACTCGTGGAGGAGTCGACAGAGCAGGCCGACCAAGGAGTTCATCTTCTCAGAGCTGCTGTCCAACCTGTACTCGCGTGGGACGGAGCAGACACTCCTGGAGGAGTCGGCAAAGCAGGCAGACCAAGGAATTCATCTTCTCGGAGCTGCTGTCCCACCTGCACTCGCGTGGGAACCAGAAGACACTCGTGGAGGAGTCGGCAGAGCAGGCAGACCAAGGAGTTCATCTTCTCATCGCTGCTGTCCAACCTGTACTCCCGTGGGAACGAGCAGACCCTCCTGGAGGAGTCGGCAGAGCAGGCAGAACCAGGAATTCATCTTCTCGGAGCTGCTGTCCAACGTGTACTCGCGTGGGAACGAGAAGACACTCCTGGAGGAGTCGACAGAGTAGGCAGACCAAGGAGTTCATTTTCTGGGAGCTGCTGTACAACCTGTACTCGCGTGGGAACGAGAAGACACTCCAGGAGGAGTCGACAGAGCAGGCAGACCAAGGAGGTCATCTTCTCGGAGCTGCTGTCCAACCTCTACTCGCGTGGGAACGAGCAGACACTCCTGGAGGAGTCGGCAGAGCAGGCAGACCAGGGAGTTCATCTTCTCGGAGCTGATGTCCAACCTGTACTCGCGTGGGAACGAGAAGACACTCCTGGAGGAGTCGGCAGAGCAGGCAGACCAAGGAATTCATCTTCTCGCAACTGCTGTCCCACCTGCACTCGCGTGGGAACCAGAAGACACTCGTGGAGGAGTCGACAGAGCAGGCAGACCAAGGAGTTCATCTTCTCAGAGCTGCTGTCCAACCTGTACTCGCGTGGGACGGAGCAGACACTCCTGGAGGAGTCGGCAGAGCAGGCAGACCAAGGAATTCATCTTCTGAGAGCTGCTGTCCAACCTGCACTCGCGTGGGAACCAGAAGACACTCGTGCAGGAGTCGGCAGAGCAGGCACAGTGGCGCGACGAGATGCTGCTTCTCAGAGCTGCTGTCCAATCTGTACTCGCGTGGGAACGGGAAGACACTCCTGGAGGAGTCGACAGAGCAGGCAGACCAAGGAATTCATCTTCTCGGAGCTACTGTCCAACCTGTACTCGCGTGGGAATGAGCAGACACTCCTGGAGGAGTCGGCAGAGCAGGCAGACCAAGGAATTCATCTTCTCGGAGCTGCTGTCCCACCTGCACTCGCGTGGGAACCAGAAGACACTCGTGGAGGAGTCAACAGAGCAGGCAGACCAAGGAGTTCATCTTCTCAGAGCTGCTGTCCAACCTGTACTCGCGTGGGACGGAGCAGACACTCCTGGAGGAGTCGGCAAAGCAGGCAGACCAAGGAATTCATCTTCTCGGAGCTGCTGTCCCACATGCACTCGCGTGGGAACCAGAAGACACTCGTGGAGGAGTCGGCAGAGCAGGCAGACCAAGGAGTTCATCTTCTCATCGCTGCTGTCCAACCTGTACTCCCGTGGGAACGAGCAGACCCTCCTGGAGGAGTCGGCAGAGCAGGCAGAACCAGGAATTCATCTTCTCGGAGCTGCTGTCCAACGTGTACTCGCGTGGGAACGAGAAGACACTCCTGGAGGAGTCGACAGAGTAGGCAGACCAAGGAGTTCATTTTCTGAGAGCTGCTGTACAACCTGTACTCGCGTGGGAACGAGAAGACACTCCAGGAGGAGTCGACAGAGCAGGCAGACCAAGGAGTTCATCTTCTCGGAGCTGCTGTCCAACCTCTACTCGCGTGGGAACGAGAAGACACTCCTGGAGGAGTCGGCAGAGCAGGCAGACCAAGGAGTTCATCTTGTCAGAGCTGCTGTCCAACCTGCACTCGCGTGGGAACCAGAAGACGCTCCTGGATGAGTCGGCAGTGCAGGCAGACCAAGGAGTTCATCGTCTCGGAGCTGCTGTCCAACCTGTACTCGCGTGGGAATGAGTAGACACTCTGGAGGAGTCGGCAGAGCAGGCACACCAAGGAGTTCATCTTCTCGGAGCTGCTGTCCAACCTATACACGCGTGGGAACGGGAAGACACTCCTGGAGGAGTCGGCAGAGCCGGCAGCCCAAGGAGTTCATCTTCTCAGGGCTGCTGTCCAACCTGTACTCGCGTAGGAGCAAGAAGACACTCCTGGAGGAGTCGGCAGAGCAGGCACAGCGGCGCGACGAGATGCTGCACATGCACCACGTGCTGAAAGAGGCTCTCAGCATCATCGGCGACATCACCATGAACACCGTCAGCACAGCTACGGGGCCTGTGGAGGACGCCTAGCTGCAGGTACAAAGCATCCCGGCTGGACGCAGGTACCGGGGCTGGCCCCCACTAGCCCCAAATCCCCCCAGCTTCAATGGCTGAGCTTGTGGGCTCTTGGAACAGGCTCTGTGCCCAAGCTGGCAGACATGGGTTCTCTCTGGAGCTGTCAGAGGTCTGGTGGTTTATGGTGTAAGGGCTGAGAGCTTGGAGGGGGTTGTGTGCAGGGCTGTACTCTGAGGCGGCCAGAGGCCTAGGAATGTCATCCTGGCCATGCTGTACCTGTTGTGAAGTCTGAGTCATGCTGCCAGGGCGGGCATCTAGCTCCCAGCCTGGGAGTGCTGAGAGCCAAATCTACTGCAGAGCAGGGGTGATAGTCAGGGTCCCACCTCCTCTATCTGTTGACAATCCAATGGTGATCTAAGATACAACCTTGAGAGTCCCATACACACAGTCAACCCACAACACACCTCACTGGCCAGGCAGGGACACACAGTCCCCTTCCCTCCCTCCCAGGTACCATCATAGCTGATAGCGTGTGGCTGAAGGCAGTGTCCCTGGCCCCCGCTGAAGCACTACCGCCAGCCAGCAGACTCACGCACCTTGGCCTGTTGCTTCTAGATGTTGCCTCTGCTATTCAGCCGAGGGGACCATAGTGCATGCTGGCCCAGCTGAGCTCCACCCAGCAAGCCCACCCACCTCCCTTGCCATGGACTCTCCCTCTTCTGCTTTTCCCAGCAGGAAGGGCCCAGCCTCACCTTTGTGACCTGCAACCGCCAACAAGCTGAGGCTCCCCTCTTAGACTTATAGGTCTATAGCCAGTGGCATCCAGCTGCCTGTCCTCCCTACCTCCCCCAGGGTCCCTTCAGAGGGTCCTGGGCTTTCTCACTGCCCAAAAGGGGCTCTGGCAATCACTCCAGCCATCCATCCCTTTTAGCTTCATCGTCCTGGTTCAAGCAGTGTTCCTTCTGTATCTGGCCTGGTGGCTGTTGTTTTGGGTTCCCAAAAGCAAGAGGTGGCCCCGGGCCAGTGGGTTCAAAGACAGGGTGACCAGAGAAGAGGGACATTGGAGGGGGCTGAGCATTGCTCTAAATGGTGGGTGCACTGCCCTGGGTGCCCTGAAAGAGGCCAGCGTGTGTGTGGGGGGGAGGGCCGCTGCAGCCCCCAGGCACTAACTGTGAAGCATTGCTCTGAACAGTGGGTGCACCGCCCTGGGTGCCCTGAAAGAGGCCAGCGTGTGTGGGGTGGGGAGGGCCGCTGCAGCCCCCAGGCACTAACTGTGAAGCATTGCTCTGAATGGTGGGTGCACCGCCCTGGGTGCCCTGAAAGAGGCCAGCGTGTGTGGGGTGGGGAGGGCCGCCGCAGCCCCCAGGCACTAACTGTGAAGCTCTGCCTCCCTCCTTCTTCCTCCCCTTTCCTTTCCAGCCCCACTTTCCCAGGAGCCTTGCCATACCCGCACCTGCGCCCTCCCCACCCCAGCCCTCCCACAGCTGCTGTGGCACACCTGTGCTCTGCACTTGCCTCATCAGCTCTCTGCTCGCTTTTCTCTCTCCTGCTTCTCTCTGCTTTCTCTCCAACTGCCAGCTGATTGGGTCAGGCAAGACCATCCCATCCTCAGAGCCCCAGCCCCCACTTCGACTTCTAAACAGATCCCTCCTCTTCTCAGAGACCTCCCTTTCCAAGCCTGCCTGAGCGGCTGTTCTGTGACTTGACAGTGGCTCCCCCAGCCTCAAAGCCAGCCCCCTACATCTGTGACTTAGTCTGTTGTAGTGGTGAGCTGACACATCCAGGTGTGACCACTGCTGAAAACTTGTGCCCCCTTTGTGATATGCCCCGTCCTGCTCTCTAAATATCTATAAATACATATATATATATATATATATATATATATATATATATATATATATATACACATGCACCAACACCTGGCCGACCGCCTCGTCTCTAGCGCTGGGAATCAGTCACCCTGCTGTCCTTTTGGAGTCTTGTGGCCCAACAAGAGAAAGCTGTCCCCTGACATTGCCCCTCCAAAGTGCACCACCTCCAGTGAGGCTCCCTGTCATGCCCAGCCTGTGGACAGCCAGCCCCGCCATCCCTCCCACCCCCCACCAAGCATGGGGGTGCTATGCAGGCCTCTGTGTGGCCTGACAGTCTCTACCAGTCCTGCTGTCCCTCGGCTGAGAATCAAACCCATTTCTGGATGGCGGGGAAGTGTGTCCTCTGCTGGCTGTGTTCTGTGTGGAGCTCAGAGGACGGGAAAGGCCAAGCCATTTCTAGGGTGCTGTTGGGAGCTGTGAAAAGGTCACACCATTTCCAAGGGACACTTTTCCTGGAAAGCCCCTGGAGCTTAGCTGGCTCTTATCCTGTGAAGCCAGCTCTGGCCACCAGGGGGCAGGGCCGTGAACTCAGCCTGGAGGGAGCCTGGGGGGCAGCCGGCACTCTGGAGGGACAGACAGAACAGGCCACCAGGTGCAGACAGGAGAGGGAGGCAAGGGGATGGAACGGAAGACACCTGGGGTGGATGGAAGTCAGTGCCCTTAGGTGCTGGTACCTGTCTTCCCGGCCATGGCTAGATCACGCTTCTGAGCCTGTTGGCTGTCAGGACCGGGCTGCGCCCCATAGGTGCCATGGCAGTCCCCGTGGAATCCCCCAGGCGTCATCAGGCAGCATACAGGTAACAGACCTGGAAGGTCCCCAACAGCCCAGCTGGACACGCTCAGACACTCCAGGGCTTCTCGTTCAGTGGCACAAACACCAGGACCCAGTGAGGGAAATGGGAACACACCAGGCTGAGCAGTATGGCTAAATCCGTTTATTCCAAAATGAAAAGCAAAATAAACAGGAGTCGCATCACCAGGAGCCATGACCCCATCCCCGCCTCCTTTCTCTGTCCTATGCTAGCAATACATAAGTTTCCCAGCCACAAATAATGATTAGACCCTCCTCCCCATGTGCCAGCTCCAACCTCCTCTAGGTATGATACAGGGGTGGCCCTACCCTCTGGAATATACAAAACATTACATAGATACAATATGTACACCGGGGAAGGGGGGCCACCCCAGCAGCCTGTGCCCTCACCTGGTCCACAGTTAGCCCCACTGTCCCGCCTCAGCTGCGTCTCTGAATAAGAAGATGGGAGCCCCCCCGAAGGGAAAAGTTACTATGGTGAGAGTAAGGAGGCCATCAGACCTCCTCCAAACAAACCACCTCTGCCAGCCTCTGGCTCTTAAATAACAATCATCATCATCCAGAAATTTAAGGACTCAGCCCTGGTCAAGGCGGCAAAGGGTCTGTTTGTCTTTCCCCATTAGACAGAGGTCTTGTGTGGCTACCGTAATTGTAAAGGGGTGACTGGGAAGGGGTGGTAGGGTCATGGTGGCAGTGGAGACTCCAGCCCTACTTCTCCAGGTTTGCTGACAGAGGCCTGCTTTTAATTTTTGTTTTTATCCCATGACTTTTTTTAAAATCCCGTAACTTCTTTTTCATAACTTTTTTTGTAACTTTTCATAAAATTTTTTTCTACTTTTTTGCCACAACTTTTTTACTTTTTTTATCCCATAACTTTTTCACTCTGTAACATTTTTTAATCCTGTAACTTTATTTTGTGTTCTTTTAACAAACACTTGCATAGCTATATTACAATTTTGTAAAAATGAAACAGATTATCTCATGCCAAGCATGCCCAGCATTCGCACAGTATCAACACCTTTAATACTATAGTTTTTCAAGACATGCAAAACAAAATTTTAAGGCAAAAACAGCACTTTGCAACAATTTAATAATTTATTACATTACAGTAGCATCACACTAGCAGTCAATAATGCCACTTTAGGCAAAAGTTTTTCAGTATTTCCATTATACCTTCTGTTTACAAGAATTCATAAATTGGTAAAATTCATTCTAAGAAAACTTGGCAAATAAAGCTTTGGACTGGAATTGGCATTTCTTTCTCTACTTTTCCCTCCCACCGTTTCTTTCTTTTAAACTATAGTATTCATATTTTAAAATGTTTTATTTCAGAACTTTAAGATAGCAGTTACATTTTTTAATAGTTACATTATTTTTAAATGACTCTTTAAGAGAAAGTTTTAGAGAAACTATATTATGGATAGGGCTGATTTACATTTTCAAATTTTCTAAAAATCAGCTTTGGTTTTAGAACTGATTTCTTTTTTTCATTTCTGGAAAACCTATCAGGTTTAATCAAATACTTTAAAAATAATTATTATATATTGCAATCTTTAAATAGGTGTTTTGATTCTTCCTGCAGAAATTCAAATTGATTCAGTTGAACTAGCATTTTAAAATTCTATGTTTCTGATGAACTCTAACCTTCCTTCTAAGCAAATCAAAACTGCATTGTACTGAATGAGGAAGAGCACAAATACTTGGCTGAATGAGGTATTGCAAAAGACTGTATGCACTTTGAAGAAACACAAGTTAGTCATATGATTTCCATTCTTTTTAGCTTTCTCTTAAATATATGACAAATACCTACACAAAGAGTGGTATTTCAGTTAATGTAGTAAATTTATTTCCAGACTGACGTTCAGCTTAAATATGCCCGTATGTGATTTAATCCATAGGCACCTGAGGAAGACATTATTGTCAGACTGGTTACAGATGCTAAATGCTAGCTGAAGGTCATTCCTAGTCATTGATATTTATCAGGGTAAAAGTGAAGTGATTTCAACAATAAAAGTACCTTTGAAATAGTTTACCACTGTATTAGATAAACCCAGTTTCAGAATGATAAAGAAAAAACGTTAGACCAAATAGATGTGGCTAATTAACAGTGGTATGATTTCTAGCCTGAGGGTTTAAAATGGACTTAAAGTAACTGTCTTTAAACTGAACTCAAAGAATGCAAAAGCAGCAAGTTCAGAAAATAAAAGGCAAGAACAGGACTTTAGGTCCATTTTAAACCCATGGGCTAGAAATCGTACCACTGTTAATTAGCTGCATTATTTGGTCTAACATTTTTTCTTTATCATTCTGAAACTGGGTTTATCTAATACATTGATACATTCATACAATTTGGAAGAGTCAGTTGAAGTCACAAGGACCCAATATTTGCGCTCTTTCAGTGAATGCAGGCAAATCTGTTATTCCATCGGTAAAATCGTATTGTTGCTCTCCTGTTAATGTCATATTTAGAAAAGTATCATGAGGACGCCAAATGCTAAAAATGGAGATGGTCTAGTAACTAGAAATCCCCACCCCAGGGAGCACACGTACACATCTCCCTACATCCTAATAATGTGATGTGTTTTGGAACACAGACATTAGAACTTCATGAAGTTTGAACTGTTGAGTCTTTCCCAAGCATCATCAAGTTATGATTTAGGCAATGTATGACTGAAATCATTCATTCATCATGCATAGGCACAATCACATAAATATTGCACAAAATATGTCCCTAACTGAAACTGAGAGGTACAAAAACATATTTCACTCTTAGTAAACAAGTTTGTGAGGAAATATAACTCTGTGATTGTATAGACACGTTTCCTGATAATACATTGACATTCACAAACAGTAGATTGCACTGCAGTTTATAAACATTTTAAATTGCATAAACTTCTCCTTGATATTCAAATATAGTATAATACTGTCTACTAAAACTCCTTTTTGTTTCAACTAAGTACTCTCACATATATTAGTTTATAATAATGTTTGTTATTATTTTTTAAAGTGTTTTCCATTCAAGGAAAAGAAGTAAATTCCTATGTCAGAGTAACCAAGGTGGTTGAAGAATAGGTATTAGCCAGAGAGGTGTAGATGGTAAAAATCAATCTTCAAGCCTCAAAGAAGCTCCATGAACAGAGAGGAATGCCGGGTGTCACAAGCTTTCCTTCACTCTAATTCATTCTTGACTAGAGCCTGTATGCCTGTTCCAGGGACATTTAAACTCCTAAAGGATTTCTTATGATCTTTACTAAATAAGAAGAATGCCAGCCAGCACTCTTTTGTGTACTGGGACATGTGGTCATGTGATTAAAACAGGTAACATCAACTCTGACTTTAAAATGTATTATAGACACAAATGCTCTAAGCTAGGAAAGGTTTTCCACATCTACAGTCAACAATGGGAGCCTTTCGTTCCTCAGAAATGATTAGTTTTTAGGTCATCGAGAAAGAGTACAACTGCTGCAGCTCATGATGCAATATCTTCATGAGCCCAGAGCACATACAAATCCGAAGGGAACTACCATAGTACAGCGCTAATTGTTGGCACCGGAACAAATGAAACACACTCTATCCTGCACATACCTGCCACAGCAGGCCACTTTCCGCTTCTGTGAGATTTTAAAAGCTCCCCCAAAATGTTATTACTCCCATCACCAATACACAGAAAATAGGGGAAAGGCTGTTTCCAGTTCTCGGCCTTTAAACAACTCTAAACGTCAGTATTCATAGTGGCATATTACAAAGTAATAAACAGTGCACACTTGGGGGCAAACCACATATTGAGCTAATGAAGAGCTCACTGTGATTAAGATTAGATCAAACAATAGCAGAACATAAGCAAATTTTATCTGAATTCCGTAATGAACATACATGCTGCAATAACATTAAAAAAGCATGGCAGCCTGTTCCAAACCAGCAAGAATAATTTTGTGCAAATAGTGGGTCTTTGTGTATTTGAACTCCCACCACGTAAGGGCAAACTCGATATGCATGCTAGTGACCTACAATTATGAAACTAAAAAAGAAAAATGCTGAAGGATGCCAGAGTGAACATCAGTGAAAGCCACAGAGACCCACTCTCCTTTAACTTTTTACAAATAAACTATAAATTACAAACACAAATAATCATGAGTGGCTCTAACATTCAAATGAAGTAAATGAATTGGGTAGGAGATGAACCCCATAACTTTGTTTCCTTTTTTAAAATTTCTTGAGCAGCTCTTTGATGATGGTGATGTTTATCTCCTTCTTCTCAGCAGCCAAGCCCAGCAAAAGAATGGCATACGGGAGTTGCTGCACAAGCCTGGTTGCTCCACGCTGTCAGTGAGGCTCACCTCACAAAGATCTTTGGAGAGAAGGAGGTGGGGATCCGAGTGCAGTGAGAGCCTCCCCTGCCCCTGCCTGCCAACCCTGCCTGAGGACTCTACTCACCACCATGCTTGTCAGCACCCACAAGCTCCTGGGGGGCTGGGGCTCCTGGACCGGGCTCATCAGCAAGCTTCAGGGCAGTGGCCGGGAATTTGCTGTGTCCCTTGTTGTAGTCACCACAAGCCGCAACATCGTCTCCAGCAGCTCCAGCAGCTTCACCTGGAGGGAGGGGTGCTCAGCTGTTACGGACCTACCGGCGCCCACCCTCACGCCCACCCCCACCCCTGCAGAGATGTTGCACACCCTACCTTCATCTCTTCCTTGTCCTGGACCAGCCTGATGATGTCCTCCTCCCGTTGCCGCATCTTTGGCACTGCCCCCTGGCTGTGTTCTAGGGTGATGAACTTTCCTGCAGGAGGACAGGGCTCAGACGCTGAGGTCCCTCCGACGGCCCTGCAGCTCCCCCTGCCGTGCCCTGGCCTCCCGCTCACTGATGGCTTCTGTCTTTCCAGTACTGGATGAATCGAAGTTCTAGTTTCTCCGCTCGCTACCTCAGGTCCACCTTCTCCTCCAGGAGGTCCATAAGGCCGCTCTGGAGCCAAAATAATGGGGTCACATCTCGGCAGCAACACCCACCCCTGCCCTTCTTGGCCCATGCCAGGACTCAGTCACCTCCAGCTTCTCCATGACCTCCTGCATGGCCCGGTGGGTCTCCCCACTCACAGACTGGCCCCTAGTCACTGGGGCTGGGACCGCTGCCTCTGGCTTCTGCTGGGCCGAGGCCACCAGGTGAGCCATGCGCTGGCAGCACACCCTCTGCTCTTTCACCTGCTCTCGTAACCGTGCCTGCTCCTCCTGGGCACTGGCTCCAGCGGAGTTGAAAAATGCAACCTGAGGGCAAGAGGTGAGCATTCTTGTAGGGGCATACACAGAACAAACAGGGCAGAGAGGTGGAGTGCAGCCTCTTCCCTTGGGGCCTCAGAGAGTGCATCTGTTGGTCACAGGTGAAATGGTGTCTGACCACTGGCTCCCGGAAGGGGTGAGGGTCCAGAGAAATCAGAAGGCAGGGAAACCAAGAGCATAAAGGGGCCTTGGAGGGACCACAGAGGAAGGTGGCAAAATGGGTACAGGGGGAGTCAGGCTCACCGTGGCCTCCCAGCTCTCCAGGTCCTCCGGGTTGCTCGGCATGGGCCAAGGTGCCTCCTCCTCCTCACTGTCCAGATGTCCTCCTCCATCTCCTGTGGGGGGTGGCAAGAAGGGTCCTCAGACAGCCCAACAAGGGAGGTACTGTGGGCCCACCTCTGCCTCCACCCTCACTGTGTAACACTGAGCCAGCCACTACCCAGAGAGCAGCTGCTGTTCTTTATTTTTACTTTTAAGAACCAAGATCAGGCATAGTCCCACTACCAGTCGATGTGGGAGTTCTGACCCACTCCCTTTCTGACCTGGGCCAGTTCAGCCATCCTTAGGCAACTTGGTGGCCCCCCGCTCCCAGGAGGACATCATATTGATGCCAAACTTAGTGCGGGCACCCGGTCGGCATAGGGACCAGCTGTTCTAAAGGTCTCTTCCAACCTTTACCTTTTTCTTTGCTGCGGCCAATTTGCTCTGTTGAGTTTCTTCTGCCATTGCAGGGTGGGGAGGGAGGTGGGGTGGGGAGGGAGGCGGGGTTGGGGCCACATGAGCAAAATCCCAGTGAGCACTGATGAACACCTCCACTTGCCTACCAGGCAGCTGTGTGACTGAGCCCGAGGAGGCGTAACTAGGGCCCCCATAGAATGCAGAACAGGGGCGTGGCCTTAATGCTCCAAGCCCATTGGTCAATGACAAAGATGAAAGGGAAAGGGGGTGTGGCCAGGCAGCAGTAGGTCCAGAGGGACCTGTGGCTCACAAGGAAAGCTGTCCATGCAACCGCTGTCCCCACCTACTCTGAGGGGAGGGGCCGCCCCCTCTGGGAGAGGGGAGGGGCCGCCCCCTCTGGGAGAGGGGAGGGGCCGCCCCCTCTGGGAGAGGGGAGGGGCCGCCCCCTCTGGGAGAGGGGAGGGGCCGCCCCCTCTGGGAGAGGGGAGGGGCCGCCCCCTCTGGGAGAGGGGAGGGGCCGGCTTTTGCTTTAAAAGCTTTAAAACTTTAAAAAATATATGTGTGTATACTTTATATATATATGTGTGTGTGTGTGTATCTATGTGTTCCTCCAGAGCTGTCTTCATTATCCAGCTTCTATGCAAGGTCTACGATTTTGGCCTATATTTTTCATCTTCAAACACAGTACAAAAATTACCAGTATTACCATAACTGAGATAAAGATCCTATAAAAATGGAAAATCCATAGCATGCTTGATGATTAATGAAGCAGACTATATTATCCAAAATTCCAATAAGATAAAATAATCACAAGTTTCTTTTTTTTGGAAAAAGATTTCTCTTATTCTCCTATGTTATTGTTAAAAATTTTTTTCTTAAACAAGAAACATGTCTAATATCTGTAACAACACAAAGCTTTTGGGCCAGATGCGGTGGCTTGCGCCTGTAATCCCAGCACTTTGGGAGCCCAAGGTGGGTGGATCACCTGAAGTCAGGAGTTCGAGACCAGCCTGGCCAACATGGTGAAACCCCATCTCTACTAATAGTACAAAAACTAGCCAGGTGAGGTAGTGGGTGCCTGTAATCCCAGCTATTCAGGAGGCTGAGGCAGGAGAATCACTTGAACCCGGGAGACGGAGTTTGCAGTGAGCCAAGCTCACACCACTGCAGTCCAGCCTGGGTGACAGAGCGAAACTCCATCTCAAAAGAAATAAAATAAAATAAAATACAAAATAAATTTAAAGAGCTTTCAATTTAATAAGCACTCAAAGCTCTTTACTGGTTTAAAACAAATACAAGGCTCATTTTTCTAGAATCACCTGGCCTCTCTAAGCCTTGCAAATGAAACTGAATTTCTCACTTGATACTTGCCTGTGACTTGCAATCATGAAAACCAAGAATTGTGTTATGTCACTGTGTACTGCTTGTTACCTGAATTCCACACTAGGCTGGGATCAAGGGTTGAATCTTTCAGATTAGCTCCATAACCTGTGTGCTTCTTATCCCAGACCAAACCAAGTTTTTGTCTAGAGTTCTGCAATTTACAGTTAGTAGAGAAGAGTAATGTAGTCTCTGGACTAGCAGCACCAGCAGCACCTGAGAACTCTTTATAAGTGCAAATTCCCAGGCCCTACCCTGGACCTGGTGAATCAGAAACTCTGGAGTAGGGCTCAGCAATCTGTGCTGCAGTAATCCCTCCAGCTGTTTAAGAACCTCTGCCATACAGCAGGTAGAAAAATGTGTTTCCTTCTGTAGGTCCAAAGCCAGGGATACCATATGTTCTGTCTTGATACGAAGCAATGACATGCAATTAAAACACATAACACATAACTCTCCTACCTACTCCCACCCTCCATCCAATATGTTTTATTTTTATGAGTTCCATAAGAAAACAAGCAGCAATCAGAGGTTTACTCTAAAAAGTATGTTTACAAGTATCAGTTCTCATCCAGCCTGATCTCATACAAAACCATTTACATCCTCTTACTGCTAAAGTTTTAAAAAAGTATCTTCAAATGTTAAGACTCAGGCACACTAGGAGTTCTATAATAAAACACCAAGTAGATTGGAATGTCCAAACTTACTAGAGAAGAAAAGTGGAATCATTGGCTATATTTTCAAATTGCATTCAAAGGAAATTTAAGCTCCGAATTTATTCACCTTCATACTTCCAAGTTAATAGAATTCAACCAGAACACTCCATTCCTTCAAAGCCTCTAGCCAGGCAAAGTTTTACTGTATTACTTCTTGGTTTCAATGGATATAAGCAGAGTCCTGGTAGGCATTTTGTATACCTGCAGAGATGAAGAACTAAACAGTTCCATCTGTTCCATATTAAAACAAAAGTCCTGTAAACCTTGGGTGGTGAGTTTAATACTTCAGCACTAGCACCAAAGCCTCAAATAGGAAAAGATACCAAGAACACCACTAGCAAACAAAACTAAACTCTCGGCCAGGAGCAGTAGTTCGCACCTGTAATCCCAGCACTTTGACAAGTCAAGGCAGGAGGATTACTTGAAGTCAGGAGTTCAAGACAAGCCTAGGCAGCATAGCAAATTCACATATCCACAGAAAATTTTAAAAAATAGCTCGGCAGGGTGGCACACACCTGTAGTCCTAGCTACTCGGCAGGCTGAGGTGGGAAAACTGCTTCTGCCCAGGAATTTGAGGCTGCAGTAGCTATGATTATGGCACTGCACTCCCAGCCTGGGTGACAGAGAAAGACCTAGATAATTACATTATCTCCTCCTCCTGTTTACACTAAAATCACTAAGTTAAAATGCTTTGAAATTTGGCAGGATAAAAGTTAAGAGAAATGTGACTTTGGAGTTTGGAAGGAGAAAGAAAGAAGGAAGGAAGAAAGGGAGGGAGGGAGGGAAGAAAGGAAGGAAAGAAAGAGAAAAGGAAAAGAAAGGAAGAAGGAAGGAAGAAGAAACGGAGGGAGGGGAGGGAGGGAGGGAGGGAAGGAAGAAAGGAAAGAAGCAAAGAAGGAAGGAAGCAGGGAAGGAAAAGGACGGAAGGAAAAGGAAAGAAAGGAAGGAAACGAAGGAAAGAAAAAGGAAAGGAAAGGAAAGGAATTAATATACATCCAACCATTAAAAATGGTGACGTCAGAAAATATTTACTGCAACAGAAATATGCCCAAAATATAGTAAGTGACAAAAGGCTATCTATTATGATTCTACTTTTTAAAATGTTTATACGCATAAAAAAGTATAAAAAGCAACAAACCAGAATGTTTTGAATGGCAAGTTAAAGATTTTTCTTAATATTTGTCATCCAAATTATTATAATCAGGGAGAAGTGTTTTCATTTATTTATATTTAAATCTCTTTTCTCTTTCTTATTTTTTCTCCCATGTGTATCCCATGTAGGCTAGAATCCCCGCCTCTTGAGGGAAACCAGCCCATTTTTGGGAAGTGCACTACATAAAGCTGCCCATCTTCCTTTGAAGAGATCTGGAGACATTTTTGTTTCAAATTGTTTTATTGTTCTCAGAATATATACATATATATATGTTTTTAATATATGGAATTGAGGAAAAGACAAAGGAAAGGCTGACTCCCTACCACCCTTCTGGGGCTACTCTTCCAATTTTTGCTGCTATTGTTATATATTAATATTCACTGGGTACTAAGAAGATGGGCAGCCCCTTACATCCTTTTTTCTTAGCTCTTTCTCATAATCCTACTTCATTCCTTCATTCACTCATTTTTAAAAGTGTCATATGTACAAATATATAGTCCAGAAAATTTTTAAATATAACTGTCTATAAAAGTATGTGGCAAAATCCCATTCACAGTCTTATTCTCCTTCCACAGCCAAATTCATTTCTTATATATCATTTCAGAATTTATCTTTGCAAATACACATGTATATTCTTATTCTACCCTTCTCTCTCAACACAAAAAGTAGCATACCACACATACGATACCATTCCTTCTCCCTTTTAAAAAACACACAGAATATATCCGAGTTCTACATGAGTACAGAGTCTTTCTCATTCTTCTTTTCAGCTACACAGTATGCATCATTTGGATGTACCACAGTTTACTTAACCAGTTCCCATTTGGCAGACACTGAAATCATCCCTATCATACTATTACAGGCAATAATGCCAAGCATAACCACCTACACACACCAAGTTCATTGCTGAATCTGCCTTTGATGAAGCCTCTGTTTGAATCACCATAACGTCACAAGGCTGAAAAGTTGGCCCCTTTTTTAGTTTTCATTATGTACAGCAGTATGTAGCAAAAGACTCCCTCGGGCAAAGGAAATGTACTCTTTGGGGATTTACTTCATCACAATAAATGGATAAACAGGACACCAAGGAGAACTGTTTATATTTAACCATGAACATGTATGTATACAATACATGCATATGCATAGAAAGTATAAAATAAATAAATCCATCAAAGCATTAAGCATTTTCTCAGTATGGTGGATCTAGGGAGTGCTTTGTAGACTGCCTTCTTTGCCTATCCTTTCTAATTTCACAACGGTAAATACGTATACTTTTGCAATATAAAATTTCAAAAAATGTTAACTCAAATTAAGCTGCATGTATCCCTTTGGTCTGTCCTATATTTGTATGATGCTCCAGAGTGCTCAAATAACACTTCATTAAAAAAATTTATTTCTTCAAGAACTTACTTTTGTGAAGATTTCTGTGAATGTCTATGTGTTAGATATTCACTATGTGAACATCACAGTGAAGAAGCTCAGGCATTTGCATGCTTGACTCACAAGGAGACTCGAAATGTGGAGCTGGAGGGTGAAATAAGGGCTCACCTGTTCCCCGACTTGCCACAATAGGTGGTTCTGTTTTTACAGAAAGTGAGTGATGCAGAAATATTTTGACAGCTCATTTGTTCAATCATTGTGTTCCTTTGGACTTAGATTCCAGATAATTGGGACCCTCTTAGCTGGTGGCTAGCATGAATGAAGTATTGTTTTAAAAATGCAAACGAAGGCACATATATGAATGGAAGCATATTTTGCACAGAAACCATTGGTTTGGGATTCTGAAAGATCAGGAAGGAAATGCTAGGCCCATAACTTCCTCCTGTGTGATCCTGGACATATTACTCCTTCTGTATTTATTTTAGATTTTTCAACCTTAAAATGAGTACAATAATATCATCGTAATCTTTCCTTTCACTTCTATCCCCTTCTCTTTCTAGGAATATTTATTGGAAGTTTGTTCTCTTTCCACTTTGCTGGCTTCTTTAAGATACAAGTTGAGTAAAACCAGTGCTACTCCTGGTCTGCTGGAAATTTCAGGCTAGTAAGGTTGTTATGAAGATTAAATAAGATAACATAAGTAAGTTAGTTCACGTGCAGTGTTTCAATAAGTATTGAGACCCTTTCTTCTTATGAAAGGTTTATGAATCTCTTAGGGCATTCTATTCAGAAGATCCAAATACCTCTTGCCAGTTGCCCAAATAGAACAACTTGTTCAGAGCCTAGGAGAGCAGGGTCAATAGATGAATACTTTACAACACCTAAGAAGTTTAACAGACACTTAATTCTGGTCTTTAAATGACTTTATTTTGTTGCTTATTTGTAGATGAATATATAGAGTGACAAAAAAGTGGAATGCACTATCTGAGCTATAGTAAGATAAATCTTGTAAAGTGTAAGCATTTTAGACATCAGCTCAGTATTAATTTTGCCTTGAATGGAAATGTTATGTCTGAGGGTTCCCAGCTTTGCTAATGACACACTTAATTGACAATATAATTGGGACACTGAAGAGTGTGAAATTGAAGCCTTAAGAAGTAGCAAACTAATAGCATGATTCTCTGTGTGAACAAAGCGGTTTAACTGAATGGTACCTTATTTATGATGGGCTTTTCATACCTACATAATTCTGTCTGCTATCTAATGGAAAAACTGATCTAAAAATGATTAACCACCATTTGCCACTTTAATAAAAATTGTCAAAAACAGATATTGATGATATTTCTAAAAATTATTAAGGGGAATAGAGCAGCATTTCACAACTAGATTCCAAGGATTGTGGTCTGGACAGCACAAACCACATATTTTCATCCATTGTCTAGATCTTTATTAGGTCTAACGCATTTATAATATTTTTGCAAGCTTGTATTTTTAATTATTGCTAGTACCTCAATGCCCAATACAGATGATACAACTAACCAGTAACCAATAAGATACAGACTTCGAGTTTTGTGTTTCAGAAGTTATGGGTTGCAATGTTTTATTTATACTCGGTGACACTGTTTCTCTTCAGCTCCAGTGTAGTGATTGAAGCCTTCTACCAGGCAGAGTTCTAGGTGACTAAGAACGTATGGCATGGGCCACAGAATAGACAAGGGTTAGTCCTGTGCTTTTGGACTAATGGTCTGGTGTGCTGACCAAATAAGCATTTCAACACAAGTGATTCTCATCAGTATCATGATGTGTTCTCTTAACAGATTGAGGATTTTATTTTTCAAATAGGAAATGGCTAATTTATTTTAAACTATGTATCATATTATACTTTCAAATTCCAAACAGTATCTTAAAATGATATGAATAATTAAGTTTATAATTTAGCTTTAAAAACTTATGTAAATTGTATATTGACACTGACGGGATAGAAATCTACAATGGAACTTTTAATTCCTTTATGTTTTTATAGTGTCACCATAATACAATAAAATTACTGCTCTATTGCATTAGAACTATATGCTCATTAAGGAAATGGCCAGGAAAAAAATATTCACGTACTCAGGGAAATTTTAACATGAGATATTTTGCCTTAGTGTGTATATCACTTGAACTTCCTTTGAACTCTGTGCACTACTTGCTATTTATGACAAAGAAAGCCATTGCTCACAAAGTATTGGGTTTGCCTTTGAAGTGGTATCAGGAGATCATTGACAAAAGGCAGGGCTGAGATTAGATGTTGAGGGTCATTGCCTTGCTATAGTCCCAAAGCTATGTGAAATGTCAGCTAATTGAAAATGGTAATTATTCTAAATAACAGCATAAACTGTTTCTTTCTAGGATATGTGTTGCTTTCAAATTAATAGCCACTGATCTGTTTTTTTTGTTTTTTTGTTTTTTTTCCACAATCCTTCCCTGTCCTTTTGTCAAATTATCTAGCCATCGGTCCTTGGGACAAAACCCATTGCACCATTTATATTGACCATGGTTTAATGAGTGACCTGGTCTTCCTGTTTGCATAGATTGTAATAGGCCCACCCACCTGAGAGTCTGTCAGCCAAACTGAGATGTGTAACCTCTATGTATACTTAGTTTCTAAGTGGAAAGACTTTAAAATGGAAACCAAGTAATTGTGTTACGGTGGCCATTTGCATTTATTTCAGATACTGGTCGGGAGAAGTCCTATTAATCACAGTCATAACAGATCTTCAAATTATGACCTACTGAGCAAGGTCATCCCATATGAGATGAATAATATATATTCAAAATGTTCAGCTTGCTTCTAATGGGCAGTACTTCATACCAAATGGTTTTGAGGGAAATATGTACGGTATAATTTTTCAGACAAAGAATTAAAATTCCTAGTTGTGATGGTTAAAAAAAACCCTCTAAAGTGGAAATTAGAAATACTTATTCTCCATAGCTATAAAATGAACTACAAGTACACTTTGATTCTGTAAAATTGAGTTACTTTGGAAAATATTTCAGAGTAACCTAATCCCAAATCAAGACTCTCTTTTGGAATTGGTAGACAACCCAAAAATACTTGGGCTTGATCTGTTTCAACAAAGTGAAGAAGACAGGAAGAGTATGAGAAATTATTCAAATATATTCAGAAAAAATATCTGCTGAGGTTGGAAGACTATTATACAGTGATTACAGAAAAGTTATATTCCGTCCGTAGATCAAGCCTTGCCACAAAATCATCAAACCAATGTTCTTTTTGAGTGTGAAGGAAATGAGTACCTGTCTTTCTAATTGTAGTAAAAATAGTACCATTAGTGCTTCCTCTAACTTTTTTTTTTTTTGAGATGGAGTCTTGCTGTGTTGCCCAGGCTGGAGTGCAGTGGCAAAATCTCGGCTCACTGCAAGCTCTACCTCCTGGGTTCATGCCCTTCTCCTGCCTCAGCCTCCCGAGTAGCTGGGACTACAGGCAACTGCCACCATGCCCTGCTAGTTTTTTGCATTTTTAGTAGAGACGGGGTTTCACCGTGTTAGCCAGGATCGTCTCAATCTCCTGACCTCGTGATCTGCCCGCCTCGACCTCCCAAAGTGCTAGGATTACAGGTGTGAGCCACCATGCCAGGCCAACTTTATTTTTAACTAGTAAATTGTAACCAGGAAGTATACTCACAAACTGTGGAGCAAGGACACAGGAACAAATGTAGCATTGAACATAAACAGTAGAAGATAGTGAATCTGACACATTTAATAACGAGCAAATGCTGTTGTGTTCCACAATATTTAGGCACACCTATGCAAAAAATCATTTCAGGAAACCACGGCTTTACATCTTAGGAAGCAAAAGTGGAGGGAAAGGGTTGGCAGTGAAGAACAACTTGTTCACATGCCTTGTTAAAGCAATTCCACATAATCTTATTCCATTTCAAACCAAGACTGTTTAGAATCTTACGTCCTGTTGCCACAAGAACTGAGCTCAATACTTTAGAATCCTAAGCCCAATATCTGAGAGTGGGTGAAGGTATTTTTGGAAGAACCCAGGCATGTATCTGTAGGACCTTAGTAAACCTCCTGTTTTGCATAATTCTCTCCTGCCTCCCCAGTCTGTCTGAGGGCTATGCTTTCTTCTTCCCTCTCCTAAGTGAAGGTAATTGACTGATGCTTAATTGTTATTTCTTTCTAAAATTGATAACATAAAATGAGGGCATTAGGTTTCTTCCTTGAAAATCTTGTGTTTTTATAATAAAAGTAGCTGTAGCCAAAACCTGCCCCATGTAAAAAAGTATCTGTTAACAATTACAAAAATAGGCATATGCATCTGTTTTTTAAACTCAATGAAGTCCCAGAAATCTTTCTAGTGCTCTGATACCTTGTAATAAAGGACCTCTAGAGGTTACCGAAATGAAAGCATGCAGAGTTACTGTAGCGGTATGTTGTTACAGGGGAAAAGAAAACCAGCAGCCATTCACTGTACAGCCTACATTGCTGTAACCGGTGTTGCCCAGTAAACTATCTGGCATGCAAAATGCTAAGTATTCAAAGTACCTGGCATTCATGATCATTGTAATAGCAAACTGTTGACATTCGGTTTATTTCCCAAAGCCGGACCATTTGTACTTCTCTTAAATATTTTGGCTTTAGAGCTCTGTTGTTGATACAGATAATTTATCTCCTTGTTGCCCTGTTTCCCTTCTTGCTGCCCTGCATTTAGCTGCAATTTGCTTTAATGGAGTCATCCCCATGATCATGGAGAATTTGTTCAGTATTTTGATGTTTAGCTTTAATCTCATTTTGTATCATTTATCTTGATAATTAACATTATTGCATGAAGACCCAGTTGAGAAAAAATATTCTGTAGGAAATTCATTCTTTAATAGTTAATATAAGCCTTCACATGCTGAGTGTCAAAACCTGCAATTTCTCTTGATCCTTAAAAGGCTTGTAAATAAAGACAGTTGAGTTGAAGAAACTATACTGTTAAAGTCAAATATTTTTGGAAATCAGCTTTGAGTCTTGGGGATTTAGAAATTTACGTAAATGATCTGACTCTCAGCAAGCTCTAAATAACCAATAACTATTTGATGGGATAATTGAAAGAGAGCCTCCCATCACAGTGATCCCTATCTGCAAAAGTGATAATTCACTAAAAAATTATGCCTCACTTTGTAATAACTTAATATCACCCTGGTAATTTTTAATCAATAAACTGGAATATAATCAGATTGGGGAATATGTAAATCTATATCAGTCCAGTGAAACCTACCAGCAGGGAGAGAAAAGATAAAAATGCAAAAATCAGATTGAATTTTGGGGGAAAGCTTAAAAGAAATGCAGTTATGCCTCTGCTGCCATACTCAGCATGGGACATAAAGAGCCCCACCACAGGGCTTGAATTTACAGGAGTCTGTCCAGCACAGCTTTATCCGACACTGGAGCTTCCTAACAAACAGAAAGAAATCTTACACTCTTGCTTGTTAGTATTTAATACATGCATTATGTGCTTTTTAATTTTTTGGCCCTACTAAAGAGTAGCTGATAGCACTGTTTCGAAGGCATATCTACTGTGCTTCTGACTAGCAATAGGAAATCGGTTAAGTTATTCAACCTCTCTACATTTCAGTTTCAGGAAATGAAGTGGACAAAGAAGATCATCATTAGGCAATATGTACCTCCAATATTCTGTATTATGTGGAGATATCAAGTCCGTATGTGATTACACAAATCATAGTCCAAAAGAGTTCAGAATGAGACATATAGAATTGAAAGTCCTGTTTATACAGATACTGGTTAAAGCCCAGGGATTAGATGGGTTTAAAATGCTTTACCTCTATATAGAAAGGAGTACAGGACCAGGAAAGGGCCCAGGGGCATACCGTGATTGAGCCGAGGAGACAGTAAGAGAGTTTCAGTGACAAAGGAGATGCAAGGAGATGATGGGGTTTCTGAAACCAGGAGAAGAAAGCCTTCATCATAGAAGCAAGTGATAAACTTCACTGAACACTTCTAAGACATTTTGGACAAGAATAGAAGAGTTACCTTTGGATTTCACTGCACGTAGCTTAACAAACGTTCATAAAGGCAGTGAAAATGAAAGCTCAGTTAGGGTGGTCTTAGGAGAGAATTCAGGTGATGAAGTAGAGAATGCGACGATAGATGGCTCTTTCTAGAAGTTTTACTTTTAAGGGTGGCAGAGAACTAGAGTAGAGCTGCAGACATAGTTCCCCTCCTCCCTCTCCTCCATCTCCAGTTTCTTCTTCTTTCCATGAGTGTAACAGAATGAAATTTAGGGCATAATCCTGTAGAAGGTAAGAAATTAATGATGCAGGAAAGAGACTGGATAATTGTCCAAAATAAATAAGTCCTCAGACGATGCAAGGCAGTGGGCTCTAGCACACAAAGGGGCTGACATCTGATAGGAATGCAGTTGTTTTATCCACATAACAGTTATTTTTTCAGAGAAAAATCAAATTGTGAAAATATAGCTGAAAACCAAACATTAGCCCTATGTGTGTGGTAACTTGTGATGTAAAATGCATTTCTCAATAAAGGTCCTGGTCAAAAATTTTAAAAGTAAAATACCTTGAGGGAGCTACAGTTAGAGGACAGCAGGATGAAGGATAATCATCAGAAAGAATACAAAGGGGGCCAGGCATGGTGGTTCATGCCTGTAAACCCAGAGCTTCAGGAGGTGTTGTTGGGAGGATCACTTGAGGTCGGGAGGATCACTTGAGGTCAGGAGTTTGAGACCAGCCTGGGCAATCTAGAACCCCATCTCTACAAAAATAATAATAAAAAAAAGACTACAAAGTAAAAAAAGCAGAGTGAAACAGAATCTTCAATACAAACAGTAGGGGGATTTTAGCAAAGAGTAGCTGACTTAGATGGTGCTAAGATTTGTATGGAGTTCAGTGCTGAGAGGTCTTTTTAACAAGCAATTTAAATGGGAATATTGCCTTGTTTACATGGCTCAAATAAAATGCAGTATAATGTGCAGAAAACAAAAAAAAAACAGTAAAAAGCTTAAATAATCTTTATTCTTAGGACAATGTTTTTCAAATAAGGATTATGGCTCACTATTGGGTCATAACATAAAATACATTTCTTATTGTGGATGGCTCCAAGAAAAAGAAAACCCAAGTTTAAGAAGGCTCACCAATAGAGAGTTTACCTATGTCATATAAGAAGTCCCAGTTACACATCCACTAATAATAGCTCCATGGCCAGGTACATGCTAGTATTTGCATTTTGGAATGGTCTTTCTCTCCCGTTTGTTGTCTCATGGTCACAAGATGACAGATTATCCCAGGCCTCACGTTTACATTCGAAGACTAAAAACCACTGTGGTAAGTAGGAAATGCCCCTCCCCAGAGATGACTCCCAAGCCCTCATTGCCAGACCTGTGACTGTGTTGCCTTACATTGCAGATGTACTCCGCAGATGTGATTAAATTAAGGAGCTTGACATGAAGGGATTAACCTATCTTATCTGGGTGAGTTCAATGGAATCATAAGAGTCGAGTGAGCCAGGAGATTCAGATAGGGAGGGGTGACCATGGAAGCAGAATAATGTGGAGTGAGAAAGACTCACCTCGCGATTGCTGGTTTTAAAGATGGAAGAGTATCACGAGCCAAGACACGTGAGTGGCCTCTTGAAGTTGGAAAAGGCAAAGGAACATGTTCTCCGCTGGAACATCCAGATGATTTCACTCACTGGGTTCTACTTCAGGTTTCTGACCTCCAGAACTCTAAGGTCACTAATTTTTGTATTATTTTAAGACACCAAGCTTGTAGTAATTTGTAATAGCAGCAACGGGAAACTAACAAACATGTATGGGCAAAAAGGGGAAAAGAATCGTGCCAGTTGAGTTTGTCACTTTCTATCTGGAAAGCAAAAACCTTCAGAGAAACCCTACTGAGCTTTCACTTGCTTATATCCCCCCTTCCAGAATTAGGCTGCATGACCACTCTGAACCAACCACAAACCAAAAGAATTCAATTGTCATGGCACTGTTCAATTAGACAATCACAGTTCACCCCTTGGAGCTGAGACAGGGGATCATTTCCTTTCTAAGATCTACTGAACTCTCATTAGCTAGAAAAAAAAATCAAATCCTACTGGAATAGAAGAAGGGGGTTGAAGACAAGTGATTTTTAACACCTAGCTGATGTTGGGAGGCTAAGTATAAAAAGATATTCTGATGCTGGGTGTGTAGCAGATTGTGCCTGACACACTGCCCCATATTCTTTCCACTAACAAGTCTCATTGTTTTCTTTCAAAAATACATTTCAAATTTGTCTTATATCCACATGTCCACAACCACCATTCTCTTTTAATCTAACAACATCCCTCTTTTGAATTACTTAAATGACCAGTTAATTCACCTCCTAGAAACTGTTTTGCTTCCCACTCACCCTTATCTTATTTTTTTCCATTAGGCAGCCAGAAGAAACTCCTAAAAAATCAACTTATCCATTCTCTGCTTTTTATATTACTTAACCACTTCTTGTTGAAGTTAGGATTGAGCTCAAAATCCTTAAGTGACTTACCTCTTTTCCAACATTGCTGGAAGAGTAAAAGGTTCCTTAACAACATTCTTCTTTCCAGTTTTGGCCAGGTTTTTTTTTCCCCCTGAAATACCACTTTTTATATAATTAAAATTCAGTTTATGCACCAGTTTGAATGAATACTTGATAAATGTCTCTACTTCTAAATTATAACTTCCATTAGAGCGGAAGTCAGGTACACTTTTATCCACTATTGTATTGCACTCAAACTAGAACTGCTGCTGAGTGAGTGAATAATTAATCAATACAACAAGAGCAAACAGTTCTCATCCTCAAGAACATTCTAATTCAGTAGGAAGAAAGAAGGAGTAACTACACTTGTGCCTAGCTTCATGATGGGGATACTGTATTAGTCTGTTCTCACGCTGCTAATAAAGATATATCTGAGACTGGGTAATTTATAAAGGAAAGAGGTTTAACGGACTCATAGTTCCACATGTTTGGGGAGGCCTCACAATCATGGCAGAAGGCAAAGGCACATCTTACATGGCAGCAGGCAAGAGAAGCTTTTGCAGGGGAACTCCCATTTACAAAACCCTCAGATCTCCTGAGACTTATTTACTGTCACAAGAATAGTATGGGGGAAACCTCCCTCATGATTCCATTATCTCCACCTGGCCCCGCCTTTGGCATGTGGGGATTATTACAATTCAAGGTGAGATTTGGGTGAGGACACAGCCCAACCATACCAGATACATTGTGAGAAATGCATGTTTCTGTGATTTCACGATTGTGTGAACATCATGAGCAGACTTACACCAACCTAGATGATATACAGCCCGCTCCCCACCTATGGCTCCATGGTGGAGCCTTTTGTCCTCAGGCTACAAACCTGTATGGCAGGTTACTGTACTGAGTAGTGTAGGCAATTGTAACACAATGGTAAGTATTTGTGTCTCTAAATATAGAGAAGATACTGCAAAAATACAGTGTAAAAGATAAAAAATGGTACCTTATAGGGAAATTACCATGAATGGAGTTTTCAGGCCAAAAAGTTGCTGTGGGTGAGTCAGTGAGTGGTGAGTGAACGTGAAGGCCTAGAACACTACTGTATACTACTGCAGACTTTATAAATACTGTACACTTAGAATACCCTACAATTATTGAAAATATTTCTTTTTCTTTAATAATTTACCTTAGCTTACTGTAATTTTTTACTTTATAATTTTGCTTTTTAAACATTTTGACTCTTCTATAATAAATGTAGCTTAAAACACATTGTACTGTTATACACGATTTTTTTTTTTGTTATATTCTTATTCCATAAGCTTTTATCTACTTTTTTTTTTTTGAGATGGAGTCTCTCTCAGTTGCCGAGGCTGGATCGCAGTGGCACGATCTCGGCTCACCGCAAGCTCCGCCTCCTGAGTTCATGCAGTTTTCCTGCCTCAGCCTCCAGAGTAGCTGGGACCACGGGCGCCCACCACCACGCCCGGCAAATTTTTTGTTTTTGCGTTTTTAGTAGAGACGGGGTTTCACCATGTTAGCCAGGATGGTCTGGATCTCCTGACCTCGTGATCTGCCCACCTCGGCCTCTCAAAGTGCTGGGATTACAGGCGTGAGCCACCGCACCAGGCCATGTCTTTTTAAAAAAAAAAATTAGCCAGGCGTGGTGGGGGCGCCTGTAGTCCCCGCTACTCGGGAGGCCGAGGCAAGAGAACGGCGTGAACTTGGGAGGCGGAGCTTGCAGTGAGCCGAGATCGCGCCAACTGCACTCCAGCCTGGGCGACAGTGTGAGGCTCTGTCTCAAAACACACACACACACACACACACACACACACACACAATGAAATTTTAGGAGCTTCCATATTAAAAAGCACTATTTTTTTCGTCACGTATTAGTTCAATTTAGGGCATGTGGATTAGGGTCAAGGTGGAAGTGGGGGGCTCAGCTCTCTACATGTATTCAAGAACACATCTAGTGCCACTGCCATCCACCCACTAAGGCCTCAGAGTTCCCCACTGTATTTTGTGAGTGCAGCCAGTGGAGGCAGGAAAAAAGAGAAAACATGAAGAATGGCATTGAAATTGTTTTGTTTTGTTTTTATTTTTGTTTTTCCATGTCTGAAAGTAGAATACATACTTCCTGCCAATTATATTGGTTACACCTCCCTCCTGTGGCCTCAGACAAGTACACAGAAGCCTGGGACATGCAGTCTAGTTGTGTACCGAAGAGGAAGAGGGTTTGATAGGCCCAAGGCATTATCTCCAACATTCAAGGTTTCCAATTTAAGTAAAATATTTGGGTTGAGTTCTTCATTTTTCCTATGTCAACGCCATTTTCACACCCTCACGCGTACATAAATGCCTTCCACCATACTTTCTTAAAAACTCACACTTCTGCACATTTCTGTATGTCTCTCCTATTGCTACCTTATTTCAGGTTCTTACTCTTTCTAATTGAGATTGATGAATCGTTACATAAATGATGATCTTCCTCTGAATGCTTTCCAGGGACTTCTGAATGCTTTCCAGGAATCTCCACATAGATTTTCAGGTGATCTTTTGAAAAGCACACATGATCCTGTCACTTTCTGCTTAAATCCTTCAATAGTTACCTTCCTCTAGAGCAAAAGCCCAAATACTGAGCAGGTAATAAAGACCTAAATCCTTAGCACAATACGACAGAAATCGAAGCTTCTAATATCCAGGCTTTTTTTTTTTTTTTTTGAGACGGAGTCTCTCTCTGTCGCCCAGGCTGGAGTGCAGTGGCGTGATCTCAGCTCACTGCAAGCTCTGCCTCCCGGGTTCACGCCATTGTCCTGCCTCAGCCTCCTGAGTAGCTGGGACCACAGGCGCCGCCACCACGCCCGGCTAATTTTTTGTATTTTTAGTAGAGATGGGGTTTCACCGTGTTAGCCAGGATGGTCTCGATCTCCTGACCTCGTGACCCGCCCACCTTGGCCTCCCAAAGTGCTGGGATTACAGGTGTGAGCCACCGCACCCGGCCCAATATCAAGGCTTTCATTGATTGTAGAATCTTTCTGATTGTACCACGTCTTAGATGTTGAAACTTGGCAGATTTTCCTGAAGCCAAAGCCTACACTCTTTTTCTAGTCTGACAGGTGATAAGTTCATGTGAGCCTCCGTAATCTCATTGAACTCAAGGAGTCATACCCATGTGATAAAAGATTAATATTAGGTAAGAATAATGTTACAATAGAGATTTTGGCTACCTAAAACCAAATAATATATGCTTGGATGTTGAATAGATCACTAGTTTTAGGATATATTACTTTTACTGGATTGCTACAATGAATATATATATATTTAAAAATATATAGAGATATGAAAATATATATATTTCATTGTGTGCAATTCAGTAAAAATAATACACTAAATATATATATGTGTGTATATATTCATATATAGATATATATGTTTATAAAGATACATATGTATACATATGTACATACAGTATGTGTCTGTATAAACAGATGAGATCTTGTGATCACCTTCATCAGATCTTGCCAGAAATGAGTGCCCCACACCACATGCTCTGCCTTGCTGCAGATCAAGAACCATTCCTCAAACTCTTCTGCTCCTATTCCAGCTTATGCTAGGATTCCGTTGCCTCTGTTGACAGTGAAGACTGATATTCTATGAGTACTGCTCTCCACTCGCAGTGATCAGGGCAGGTGCCGCCTCTCTGATTTCCTGAGGGAAGGATACACTGCCACTTTTATATTATGTTTTGTAATGAATTATGTTGTCCTAAGGGTAGGAGTAATATGGTTATCATTTCACACAGTCCAACTGAGATCAGTTTGACATTTTTCATTTAAAAGTAATCAAATTTGGACATAGGATAGTACAGTGTCATTAAGTTACCTGTTAACTCTTGCACCTCCCCAGATGCACTTCAGAGAATTTTATGTGGTTGCTTCTTTTTCTCATGCTGGGGCTGCCTCTAATTAAAGGCAGGTGGCTCATCCCCTATATCCATATATCCAGCCTGCAAATAAAAATTTATTACTGACTTCCGAAGAAAAGAAGAAGTTTCTATTGCCCATTTTCTTAAGTCCTCATTTAATTCCTCAGAAGTGACACAAATGACAGTTTCTTCTAGGGAAAACCCCTATCCACATGGCTGTAGTTTAGCTCTTTGACCTCAGTAAGACAATCATACACATAACTCAAACATTCATTCATTAATTCAGTATATATATTATATACCAACTATAAACTAGACATTGATGATTATTAAAATCATGAAAACAAACTATCTGATCTCACTGAACTTATTTTCTAGGAGGAGTAGATGATCGTAAATAAAAATATTTCATGTAATAGATCTGGATGAAAGACAAAGGATGGTGCAAGTGGCTTATAATTTATGGAAAATCAAAATAGTCTAATATCCAAATGTAGGTTACTAAATCCCAAAGAAATACAAAACGCTATATGTGACACCAAATAGGATTGCTGCAAGCTGGCACCAATTCTTTTGATCACTTACCAGAGGATCCCCAAAAGGACTGAAGTCTAATCTCTTTCCTCTTCATTTTATAATCTCTAAATCTGGCATATTCAGGGATTTGTAAAATTATGGTAATACAGCATGAACTATATGAAGACTCAGGTATTTTCACTGGGGTTTCAGGTCCAAACTTCTCCATTGCTTATTTATATTTTCAGGAGTGGTTATTTAATATTCTTGTTTCACTTTTCTTTAGGACCCAATAAACTAATTCATTTGTAAACACAACATCTTTTGCAAAATGAAAGAATACATAACAAACAGAGTTATAAACAATCAAAACAATGTGGGTTTAGGTAGATCCTAAGTGGCAGTTTTATTAAGCTGACATTTTCCTTTTTTGAACTACGTTACTTTGGCAAGTACTAACATAATCCTTTCTACATAACAGTCTCATTTTATGACAAATTACAGAATAATTATTACTGCTTTATCAAAAAATATATTCTTCAGTATAAATGCAGTTTTAAAATGTTGGTTCATTTCTTCTTTATTATATCATACGAATTTATTTCAAATTTTATTATAGAATCCAATGGGAAAAAGAATTTAGTATGCAAACATTTACCTTAAAAGTACTTTTTAAATAAAAAATGTATGATGAAAATACATGTAAAAATTTAACTTCCACCTTTATTTTATCTTACTACATGTTCTCATACTATAGGTTTTTTAAGTTCATCTATTTTTTTAAGCTAGCAATCATATCTTGATAAATTGTGAAATCTCCCTTGAATTCTTTACTTTTTTTCCTAAATCTTCTAATTCTTTCTTCATTAACATTACCGTCAGAAAATTTCTTTACATTAATTATTTATAATGGGAATATTCATTTACTTGTATTATTATTGTGTCTAAACATTGTATTGAAGGGAAGAAGCTAACATATTATGCTGAAACCAGCATAATAGGGCTTTGAGTATTAAATACAAATTTTTTTTAGATAAGAGTGAGTTTTGGAACCTAAAACAGGTATCTCCTCAGCCCCACTTCTTGGTTTAACATAGTTCAGCAGAAACTCCAGTCCCATAGCATTAAATAGAGGGTAAATGTATGTTTGAAAAGACCTCATTGATAGGCTTCCCTCAGAAGAAATACATTCTGGTATGAAAGCCATTGTTTTATGACAGTAAAAGGATTAGACAGAGGAAAGCAGGATTAATGGGAATTCACGATGGGGGGTCCATTTTTTTATTTCCTTCCCTTTTATTATAGGAACCACATCCTTTTCAGGGTCCTTGGAGAATATTTAAGATAGGAACTGTTTATATTATCAGAAAACTTTTACACAAGTTAGATTTGCAATTCAAAAACCTAACTAAGGGTGTGAATTTTCTTCATAACAAAGCCTTTTTCCCCAATGCTACTTGGGCACCGATACTAAATGACAGAAACAGACTTGGTGAGGTGGCTCATGCTTGTAATCCCAGCACTTTGGGAGGCTGAAGTGAGAAGATCACTTGAGCCCATGAGTTCAAGACCAGCCTGGGCGATATAGTGAGATCTCGTCTCTATAAAAAGTTTTAGGCCGGGTGCGGTGGCTCATGCCTGTAATCCCAGCACTTTGGGAGGCCGACGCGGGCGGATCACGAGGTCAAGAAATCGAGACCATCCTGGCCAACATGATGAAGCCCTGTCTCTACTAAAAGTACAAAAATTAGCTGGGCATGGTGGCACGTGCCTTTAGTCCAAGCTACTCAGGAGGCTGAGGCAGGAGAATCACTTGAACCTGGGAGGCTGAGGTTGCAGTGAGCCGAAATCGCACCACTGCACTCCAGCCTGGGCAACAGAGCAAGACTCCCATCTCAAAAAAAATTTAATTTAAAAAGTTTAAAGATATAGCTGAGCAGGTGGCACCCTGTTTTCCCAGCCACTTGGGAGGCTGAGGTAGGATGATCGCTTGAGCCTGGGAGG
Organism: Pan troglodytes; assembly: GCF_028858775.2. Classification (NCBI taxonomy): domain Eukaryota; kingdom Metazoa; phylum Chordata; class Mammalia; order Primates; family Hominidae; genus Pan; species Pan troglodytes. The sequence continues at coordinate 91,613,456 of NC_072414.2, read as the reverse complement.
AAAAGATTGTAGCAAGCATGCCGCTGCACTCCCACATGGGCAACAGAGCGCAACTCTGTCTCCAATAAATAAATGACACAAGTCAGGCTTCCTTGAAATATAGTTTTGTCCTATGCAACTTTTTTCCTTTCTCAAGGCCTTTCACCTTGGAAGAATATACCTCTGCACCAAGCAGAGAATAGTGACAAAAAAGTTGTGCAAAGGAGGATGAGGGCATGTAATCATTTATTTTATGTGTTCTGCCTCATAACAACAACTTCCTAGACAGTATTTTTCACACATAACATTCTACATGTATTTCAAAGCATTTAATGGAAGGCAGAATCATTACCAGATTTTTTAGGTGGAAAACGGAAATTTTAGTAAGGTGGGAAAATTCCCTAGACCTTTACTGCAAAATATTAATTCAAGTAACTTTGAGTGAGTATTTCATGTATGGAAAAATATGATTGTGTAATGTATTCTCTGTGCTCAAAAAGCTTACAAGTAGTAGAGGAAAAAAATATGAATTAGACAGTAAAATGAAATGGTATAGAATTAAATTTTTAAAAGGATTATATATTAAGATATAAAACAATTCATGAACAATACAAGATTTAAAAAAGTCAAAACATAGTACAAGAAAAAACAGATAGAGGAGGATAGGAAAAGAGAAACAAACACAGCCAAAGGTTTAAGGAAGAAAGCCTTATTAGTTTTCAGTTGTACTTCCAAAGATACCTATGTAATCATATCCTTGATCTTAGATTGAATCTTTCTGTGCTAGATTCTGGCCCACAAAGTCAAATGAGATATTATTAGAGTTCTAGTCAAAATTCATTAAATTGCAAAGAACAGGAACCCATTTAAATTAGGTTAGTTTCAAAGGGTTGCTTTGAATAATTCTGGGAAATGTCACGGACTTCCATGGTCAGGAATGTGGCTGGGCTTCATGGAAAGCCGTAAAGACCTATAGTGCTGGGCTTCTCTCTTTGGTGTTTCTTCTCTGAGTCCATATGTTTTTCATGTCTGCTTCATTCTACTCTTCCGTAATGAATCTCTCTCTTCAGTTCATGCACGTGCTACCAAAACACCAAGGGTTCCGTGTAGGTCTTGCTGCTTGCTGCACAGCAAGGCAATCACTGAGACAGCCACCATTGCCAGGGAAGAGGCTTTCATCAGGCGCTGCAGCCCAGGAGACTGGGGCTCAGCCTCAAATCCATCTCCCTGACTGACTAAAACTAGGGGTTTACGTAGCGGGAAAGAAATGTAACAAAATGTAAGAAAACAGGAACTAGGGAGGGGTCCGGAAGCAATCATGATGAATGAGGGTTGTGGCACCTCATTGGAGGCAGTGATTTGGTGAGTTTCTGTTCTTTGATACTTTTTCAGAGGCCTGAGAGTAAGTTCTTGAGGAAGGAACTCAAATAAAACAAGTATAAATTTTAAGCTTTAAGACTAGAATACTCCATTTCTATGTTTATAAAAAAAAAACACAACCGTCTGTGAGACTATTGGGTTGGTTTCACATGATCTTCTTTGCCAATAACTTACTTTGCACACAGCTTTTATTTGCCACAGAAATTTCATACTTAAACACCACATTCCCTGGTACTTGTATATTAGAAACGGAAACAACAAGGCATGGAGGTTGGAATTAATATAGCAAGTTTGAGGACAATATAAAAACTCACCTCAGTGGAATAGTGTGAGCATTGATGATCATGATTATCTTAATCAAAATATGTATTAAATTAAGATGGAAGCATGAAAAACTTTGCAAAAATTAGACAAGGAACAGATATATTTAATAGTGAATTTCCAGGATATGTTTTTCATGTAACATTAGCTTACCAGAATATTAATAGTTATTAGATGAAAAATGGATGAGTATTAAAATGTATTTGGGTGTCTTTTACTAAATAACGTTTAAGTTTATTTAATGTGCATCATCTCTGAGCCTTTCATACACCAGTATCTGGTATTATTCTTCATGACGGACAGTAAAATGCAGCATTTTTAAAACCATTTCACTATAGTTCCCAACCATCTATGTCAGATACATTTCCAATAGTAGTGTTCAGTTAATAGTTTTAATAAATACTGAATATATACACAGATATATAAACATATGAATGAAAGATGTATATCAATAAAAAGTAGAAGAACCCAATGTTAATTCCACTACTAATAAAAGGGAAACAGATTTGAACAAGGTGCTATTTTAATTAAATTAGCATACTTTTTGTTACAAAGATCAGAATATTCAGAGATAGGCCCTCTCACCTCTGCTGGATTGGAAAGCAGTCTGGTAATTTATACAGATGGCACTGAGAAAATGCAAATCATTTGATTCCATCATCCCACTCTAGGTGTCCGGCCTGGGGGAAAAACAAAGCAAAAAGAAAGTTTATGAGCAAAGATTTTCTTTTTGGCATTGTTTATAATGACAAAAGTCTGAAGCAAGTGTTCTCAGGTAAGGAAATTATTAAATTACGGCATATCTACAAATAAAGCCTTCAGTAGCCATGAATATCATGGTTATTGGAAACTGATGATCTGGACAAAGTCTTTTGGTATACATTTAATTCAAATATGTATTAATATCATAATTTTGTATACATTAATCACAGAAAAAAAGAGTCAAATATGATATATCAAATTTTAATCATTTTATTTTTGTTATGCAGGCTTGTTAGTGTGTATGCCTGTCTAATTCTTTGTAAGTTTTGATCTCTTGGCATTTTTCAAATCTTCTGCTTTGTTCGTATTTATCAAAGAAAATATGTAACGAGGTATGTTGCAGTTGTTAGCTCTGAAAAGATTTACATCTCCTTGTTTTTGGCTTATAGTTAAAGGGTGTTCCAAGAACTGTTACCATATTTAAAAGTCCATATCTAAAGCAGTATGAAGAAAAGGTGTTCATTTACATTATGTTTTAGCAACTCGTGAACAGTCTTTTAAATGTAAGTAGCTGAATGCATATTTCGAAGTTAAACATTAAAGCATTTTTCAAGTGCAGATTTACGGTAGTGTAGTTGGTATAAGCATCTGTGAAAGAAAATTTATCATGTCAGAAAATAATTGAAATTGTGACTGAAAGGTTCCCAAGAACAACCTTTTTATCTGTGGCTTAAATAAATGCTTTCCATTTCAAAGGCAACTCTAACTGCACCATATAGCTCAAGTGATCAGTAAAAGTAGACAACTGACTTCTTCAAGGAGTTTTAATTTTTATGTGATTTGGTCACCTCACAGACTATAAATTCTTCTGTCAGAGCTAAACATATGCACAGGCTTATCTGAATTCTTGCATTCCAGGCATCGAGTAAAATATGTTCATGTCACTAGCTTTCAAGTCGTGTTCATCATCATTTCCCTGATTGCCTAATGTAAGTTTACAACCAGTCTCCTAGGTGTGCTAGTGCATTACCGCTCTCCCACAGATATCAGAAACAGCGACATCTTTGGTAATGAATGTTGGAATTCTGCCAGCCTAAGAGTATATTATCCATCTCCATGTCTCATTGCTGACATACCAAGTGAGACGCTCATTCCAAACTCCTTAGTCAAACAAACCTTAAGATACAAAGTTGATGCTAGTTGCATGAGGAAGGCATTTTATAAATCCAATCAAAAGACACTGAAAATGTCTCATCTAAATAGCATCATTGTCTTAGTCTTTTTAATTTTTTTCTTAATTTGTCTCCTACTATGGAAATTTTTGAAAGAATAGGATTTTAAGGCAAGAAGGAATCTTAAAGATGCTGGTCTAAACATTTAATTTTTCATGTTAAGAAGCTTAAAGAAGAATGAGGTTAATATATTTCTTTAAAATTACACTGGAAGCTGGTGACCTATTTAGAGCTACAACTAAAGTATTTTGACTCCCTGTCTGACGCTAATTTCATTAGACCAGGCTAACTCAGCAAATAACTTGAAATTTTCCAAACTAGTCTGTTTAGAGTAACCATATGTTACATGTGTAAAAATGGATTATCTGTTCATCCTCCACTTCCACTCCGTCCCCTCCTCTCCCCACCTGATCTTCCTTCTCCACTCCCCTTTTCCTCCTTTTTTCTTCATTCCATTGTATTTCCTTCCATTTATCTATCCCTTTCCACCTCCCTCCCTCCTTCCTGTCCTATTCTTTTCTTTCTGTCTCCTTTCTTTCCCTCTCTCTTGCTTCACTCCTTCCTTCCTTCCTCCCTACCTCTCTTCATCCTTTTTCCCATTTCTTTTTTCTTTTTTTAAATTATATTTTAAGTTATGGGATACATGTGCAGAACGTGCAGGTTTGTTACATGTGTATACATGTGCCATGGTTGTTTGCTGCACCTATCAACCCATCACCTAGGTATTTCTCCTGATGCTATCCCTCCCCTTGCAACCCACCCCCACCAGGCCCCGATGTGTGATGTTCCCTTCCCTGTGCCCATATGTTCTCACTGTTCAACTCCCACTTATGAATGAGAACATACAGTGTTTGGTTTTCTGTTCCTGTGTTAGTTTGCTGAGAATGATGGTTTCCAGCTTCATCCATGTCCCTGCAAAGGACATGAACTCATCCTTTTTTATGGCTGCATAGTATTCCATGGTGTATATGTGCCACATTTTCTTTATCCAGCCTATCATTGATGGGCATTTGGGTTGGTTCCAAGTCTTTGCTATTGTGAACAGTGCCGCAATAAACATGTGTACGTGTGTCTTTATAGTAGAATGACTTATAATCCTTTGGGTATATACTCAGTAATGGGATTGCTGGGTCAAATGGTATTTCTAGTTCTAGATCCTTGAAGAATCGCCACACTGTCTTCCACCATGGATGAACTAATTTACACTCCCACCAACAGTGTAAAAGTGTTCCTATTTCTCCACATCCTCTCCAGCATCTGTTTCTTGACTTTTTAATGATCACCATTCAAACTGGCATGAGATGGTATCTCATGGTGGTTTTGATTTGCATTTCTCTAATGACCAGTGATGATGAGCATTTTTTCATATGTTTGTTGGCCGCATAAATGTCTTCTTTTGAAAAGCGTCTGTTCATTTCCTTTGCCCACTCTTTGATGGGGTTGTTTAATTTTTTTCTTGTAAATTTGTTTAAGTTCTTTGTAGATTCTGGATATTAGCCCTTTGTCAGTTGGATATATTGCAAAAATTTTCTCCCATTCTGTAGCTTGCCTATTCACTCTGATGATAGTTTTTTCTTTCCTTCTCTCTTTCTTTCCATCCCTCCCTTCCCACCTTTTTCCTTCTGTTGCCTCTTTATAGCCTCCTTTACCCTAGTATCTTGGTAATATTGGTACTCACCTCTCTATATGCACTTACTTCACAGAACACATTTTGATAACGTCTTCTATATCATTTTATCCTGCTTAAACATTAATTTTGAGAAGGATGTACATTGGGGCTAGTAATTCTTTTCCACCCTCCAGTTTTCTTAATTCATTGGCTTAAATCCAATTAAAGAACCAAAAAGGTTAGAATTAATAATTCTATATAATTGGTAGTAATATTTTCTGAATTTTCCAGATTATTATAGAAACAAATATTTTCCTTAAGAATATACTTTTAAGGACATTATATGACTAGTTTTAGATTAACTGACTTTGGTCTTTATATTCATTATGTGACTGTTTATAGATGTTGGGGCCTTTCCACATTTGAATTGCAAAATAACAATATATTGATATAGATTAAAATAAACCAAAAAATCTCCAGCATGCTCATATCTGTTAATCAATATGAAAAGCTCTATCATGAATAATGTGGCAACCTACGTGAAGAAAACACTTTCAGACAAAGCTATTCGGTAGTTTTCTCTTCTTCTTTCAACACATAAATAAAAGCAATTGCTATGTAGCTTCCTTGCTGCATGAGATGTACCTTAAGGTGTTAGATGGCTATAAATATGAATATGATAATAGTGGACCTATAGAAAAGTATGATCGGGAATTGTGAATTGAAGAAAGAAAAAATAATGTGATGAAATATCAGTGTTTGGTGATAGGGGATACAAATTATTTTCTTACAATTGATATTTAATAGTGTTATTTAAAAATACATTTAAAGTTGATCTAATCTATATTTACAAAACCGGATCAATTTGCAAATGTCTAGGGTACTTTATTAATTGATCTGAGCAGCTTATTTTTGGAATGGTCAGACCATTTGCAAGTGGTCCAATTCAAAACTATTCGACTGATTAGGAAAAAGAGCAGGAAGGTTTTGTGGAAGAAACAGACTTCCATTCAGTAGAAAATAATTAATGGCTACATAGGCCCCTCTGCGCAACATTGTAATGAGAAGTGTTTCTGGGCCCAGGGAAAATATGGTCTAATGACAACACACGTATTACACTGTAGAGAACTTTCAGTTTTGCTGTATGACCATTGTCCTTGCAACATCTCAGAATAGTAATCATGTTAATAAAATCATGAGAACACCAATGTCCAAGAAGACCAGGGGAGTTACCTCACTGGGTGAAGTATGATAGGCGGACTAGCAGGGAATACCACCTGGTTCTAAAATGTTAATGTAGAAAGTTACATAAATACTCACAGAACTTGAGATTCCCATATTGGATATAACAGATGAAGATTCAAGTAAATAAGGACATATACATATGGTTCATCATAATGATGTTAATTTTAAAATAATGTTTATGGGCCGGGCGTGGTGGCTCACGCCTGTAATCCCAGCACTTTGGAAGGCCAAGGCGGGCGGATCACGAGGTCAGGAGATCAAGACCATCCTGGACGCCATGGTGAAACCCCGTCTCTACTAAAAACACAAAAAATTAGCCGGGCGTCATGGTGGGTGCCTGTAGTCCCCGCTGTTCGGAAGGCTGAGGCAGCATAATGGCGTGAACCCAAGAGGCAGGGGTTGCAGTGAGCTGAGATCGCGCCACTGCACTCCAGCCTGGGCAACAGAGCGAGACTCTGTCTCAAAAAATAATAATAATAAATAATAATAATAATAATGTTTATGAAGATTATGGAATAGTATAGAGAAACACTGAGGTTATAGTATTAAATAAGTAGAAAATATGAGAAAAATCTTTTAGTAACCACCAGCATATTTTAAAATGTTTTTAAAATGCTTGTAAGGTGGTACATAAAAATGTAGAAATTGAATCCCTTGTAAGTTGCTATGGTGTTTGGCAAGGTAGTACAAGATGGATGGTTTTGTATCTATGCATTACTTTCCAGTGTTTTAAAAATATTATATGAAAATGTATTTATTATGGGGAAACAATAACTTAAAAACATAAACTTGGATAAAATAAAAACATATGATTTGAGAAAAAATTAACTTACTGCATGAAAAGTGAATACACTGATAATTTCCATGTTCCTTTTTTTGTGTTGTGCCTGATAAATTCTTTTTACACAACTTCATTTGATTTTCTATTTTTTCTTATTTTAGATACTAGTTATATTGTTAACATCCCTCTGTAGAAATTGCCTTTTTTGCTTTGTTAATGACGTCTTTTAATGAACAGAAGTTCTTAATCTTAACGAAGCCTGCTTTATTGATCTTTTCTGTTACGAAAAGTGTTTTTGGAGAATGTTCACGACCATCCCAAGCTCGTGAGTATTTTCTCCCATGCTATTTTCTAACTCGGACTTTGCACATGTGTGTCTACTAGTCCATATGGAATTCATTTTTGTGTCATGTAAATTAGAAATCAAGTTTCATTTTTTTTCCACAAGGATATTCAGTTGCTCCTGTACCATTTACCAAAGACATTATTTTTTCATTTCATTCCAGTGGCATGTTTGTGTTAGATCAAATGACTAAATATTCATAGGTCTGTCTCTGAAGTCTATTCTCTTCCATTGATTTATTTCTCTGTTCTTGCACCAGAAAGGGTCTGTTTTAACTACTATTGTTGTAAAATAAATTTCCACTTTTAAAATTTTAATAGGCACATTTGTATATAATATGGAATGAAGCGTGATATATCAATACCTGTGTACCATGTGTAATGATCAAATCAGGGTAATTAGCATATCCATCACCTCAAACATTTATTATTTCTTAGTGTTGGGAATATTTAATATCCTCTCTTCTACCTAGATGAAAATATAATAAGTTGTTGTTAACTGTAGTCACCCTACACTGCTGTGGAACACTAGACTCCATTCCTCCTATCTAGCTGTAATTTCCTATCAATTAGCCAACCTCACCATATTTATTCCCTCCAACCCCCACATACCCTTCCCAATCTCTAGAAACTACTATTCCACTCTCTGCTTCTATGAGATCAACATTTTTAGCTTCTACATATGAGTGATTAACACGTAGTATTTATCTTTCTGTGCCTGGCTCATTTCACTTGACGTAATGTCATCTCTTATCGTTCATCTTTGCAATTTGGTGGTTTTCTGTAGTTATAAGTTTTGATTACTTTGTCTTTCTCATTTGTGTATTTGCTCTACCAGTGAGTTTTATACTTCTGCATTTTTTCACGATGTTAATTATTGTCTTTTTCCTTCCAGATGTAAGACTCCATTGCACATTTCTTGTATGGCAAGCCTACTTGTAATTAATTATCGCAATTTTTGCTTGTCTGGGAAAGACTTTCTTTTTTTTTTTTTTTTTTTGTTGAGACAGAGTCTCGCTCTGTCACCCAGGCTGGAGTGCAGTGGCACAATCTCGGCTCACTGCAAGCCCCGCCTCCCGGGTTCACGCCATTCTCCTGCCTCAGCCTCCCGAGTAGCTGGGACTACAGGTGCCCGCCACCACGCCCGGTTAATTTTTTGTATTTTTAGTAGAGACGGGGTTTCACCATGCTACCCAGGATGGTCTCAATCTCCTGACCTCGTGATCCGCCCACCTTGGCCTCCCAAAGTGCTAGAGACTATCTTTCACTCCTGAAGTGTATTTCCGTTAGGCACAGTATTCTTGACTGGCAGTTATTTTTTTCTTTCAGTACTTTAAATATATCATTCCATGTTTTCCTAGCAGGTAAGGTTTCTGTTAAGAAATCTGCTGTTAGTCTAATAAAGATTCCCTTACATGTGACTTGATGTTTTTCTCTTGCTGTTTTTAGAATTCTCTTTTTGTCTTAGAAATTTGACTATACCTCAGAGAAGACCTTTTTGGATTGAATCTATTAGCATATCTTTGAGCTTCCTAAATCTAGATGCCCATATCTCTCCCAATATTTGGAAAGTTTTCAGTATTAATTACATTAAATAAGTTTTGCACTCCTTTTCTCATCTCTTCATCTTCTGCAACTCCTGTAATACAAATATTTGCTTGTTTAATGCTGTCTCAAAACTCCTATAGGCTTCCTTCATTTTTTTTTTTTTTTTTTTTTTTGAGTCGGAGTCTTGCTCTGTAGCCCAGGCTGGAGTGCAGTGGCACGATGTCAGCTCGCCGCAAGCTCCGCCTCCCGGGTTCACGCCCTTCTCCTGCCTCAGCCTCCCGAGTAGCTGGGACTACAGGTGCCTGCCACCGCGCCCGGCTAATTTTTTTGTATTTTTAGTAGAGATGGGGTTTCACCGTGGTCTCGATCTCCTGACCTTGTGATCCATTTGCCTCGGCCTCCCAAAGTGCTGGGATTACACGTGTGAGCCACCACGCCCGGCCTCTTCATTTTTTAAAAATTCATTTTTTCTATTGGTTTGCCTGGGTCATATCAAAATACCTGTCTTCAAATTCAGAAATTCTTTATTCTGCTTAATGTAGTCTGTTGTTCAAGTTCTCAATTGTGTTTTTTATTTTATTCATGAAATTCTTCAACTCACGATTTATTTTTTTTAATCTACCTATCTCTGTTAAATTTCTCATTCAGATTATGAATTGTTTCTCTGATTTTGTTGAATTGTCTCTATATTCTCTTGTGTTTCAATGAGTTTCCTTAAAATATTGATTTTTTTTTTCAGGCGACTTAAGCATGCAGGGGAAGTGTGACTACTCTGGGTATCCAAGGTACTATTTTCCCAGAAAGTAGGGTACTGCTTCAGCTCAGGCATAGGGGATATGACTACTCTGAGTGACAACGGCACCATTTTCCTAGGATGCAGGGTGCCACTTCAGTTTCAGCATAAAGTCTAGGGCACAGCATTTACTGGGAAGCATAGAAGGAGAGGCTCTGCCAAGGCACTGATTTTACAGGATTGAGCGCACAGCTATAGCTGGGATCTCAAGGCGCCGTGTGCAGCAGTGACTGGGAGGTGTAAATAGAGTAGCAAACTGGCTCATGGATATGGATGGGATGGGGGTGGTTCAGCGGCAGCTAAGCTTCTGGCATGGAAGGATGCCATGGACAATGGCTGTGGAGCAGGACACACTCTAGTAGTAGTTCGAGTTCTAAGATGGGCATAAGTTGTGCCAGCAGCAGGGGTTGGGACACAGTGCCAGCTTCTCCAAGGAGAACACAGCTGTGTGGATTCCAGGAAGCTCCTCCAACTGGGCTTAGTGCCTCCAAGGACTGCAGGGGTCCCAACGGTAAAGACTGGAAGTGTCCAAGGTGGTGAAAAAGGCTGCTGGAATCCTTCTGCTTACTTTTCCTCTGAGGGAGAAGCCCCTCCTGGCTTGAGCTGGTTCCCACTGGGGGATGGGCTGGCGGAGACTGGATGTTCCCTTCTATTCTCTAGGTGGCTATCGTGGGTTGCTCTACAGGGTTTCTGCTACTCCTGTGATGACCTCTGGTGTGTTCCTTATTTTCAACAAAATGTAATTGTTTATTTCTTGTTTTGGCTGTTTTTATGGGGAGGATGAGCACTAAGGGCTTCTAGTCACCCATCTTGCAGATGTCATCCTCTATAACAAATTTTTAGATCAAATGTGAAAGCTCTTTAATTTTATTCCGTTTAAAGACTGTTGTCACAATTCTTAGTCCTTTGCATTTCATAAATATGTTATAATTAATTTGCCAATTTCACAACAAAAACTAACAAGCAAAAATATCTGCTCTGGTTATGATTGGGATTTCATTAAATCTGTAAATTAATGTGGCAAGGACAATACTGAATGTTTCAATTCATGAACATGGAGTATACTTTTATTTGTATAAGTCTTCTTTAACTAATCTCCATAGGGTTTTATATTTCTATACTTAATATTTTGTATGCTATATTTCAATAAAAATATTTAAAAATAAAACACTTCATACTTATTACATAATAGTAGCTAATAAGAGTAAATATTTATTGAGTATTTACAATGTGTCTGACCCTGTGCGTTCATTCAGTTTTCAGTATTTTATCTTATTTTCATCACGATCTTATGAGTAAATGTTTTGATTATTCTCATGAAATGTAAACTGAGATTACATCGGTTATATAACCGATCTAACGTCACATGGGTGCTTTGTGATAGTAACAGGATGCAAACCCAAGTCTGCCAGATGTCAAAGCCTGTATTCTTAAAGCCTATACTCTCCAGTTTTCAACAGATGCAACATTTATACTTTTATAATTTGAACTATAATAGGTGGATTTTACACATGTATTTCCCATGTTCACTACTATTTTTTATAAATATTGATAAGCCTTCTGATAAAGATGTATATCGACAGTAGTATGATTTGACCGGGAGTGCTACTTTAAGTGTAAGGTGTCCTAGTTTACCTTGCCTAGTAAACCAATGTCTGGGTAATTATCTGAACTTCATTTTTATCTTTAGGTTCTGCATCTGTAGATGGAAATAATAATTCCTAACTTACTTTCATCAACTACCGTTGAGACTATTCAATTATATGTTTAAGATGAAAGTGATAGATCTTTATAAGTTACATTACTGCTTTGAAAGCTTATTTCTTTAATATGTATGTTACAAGTGTATTTGGAGTTCTTGATATAATGATTATTTTGTTGCCCCAGATCCAGCATCCTTTTCGCCAGTTTATTCTTATTAATTTTATAGAATAAAAAATAAGATTTTGCTTTCTTTATGTTTTATATTAGGTAGGATGATCATATATCCTGGTTTTCCTGGGGCAGTCTGGGTTAATTTATATTTACCCTAATGATTAAAATAACCTCCTTCAATTCTCACAAGAGAAAGGATTTGAAAAATCGTATGGACGCCTTAATATTAGGTGAAGGTTTATTTTCTTATATTTTAATGCAAGGAAGACTAAAATTTTTCATCTAAATGTTACCTTTTCAATATATTTTACTTAGGCTCCAAAAATATGCCTAAGACTCTTTCTATATATTTAAAATTGACATACACTTTTAAGTGTTATTTTTCAACTATTGCAGTTTACCCTTTGCAACATAAAAATGCATCTCATATGTATAGTTTAGACACAAGATTCTCCAGTTTCTGTATACATATCAAAATACGTGCTAATGTTATGTCGTTGGGCTATACTGCTTTGTGGGGGTTTTGTTTTGTTTTGTTTTTAAATACTGCATTGCCAAACTTAAATTTCAAAATCCCAAATAGAAGTACCCTTGATGTAATGAATGTATACTAAATAAGAGAAGCTACTTGGTCATATTGACTAATAGAAACTGTTAATTATACCAAACCTGGTTTGAGATGGGGGTGTGATTCCATCCGTTTTCCATGATGTTGGGCTCACTTGTAGACGTCTTAATATTTCCATCACCACCCATTCTTGTTGTGATAATTAACAGAAAAGAAGTATTTGAAAGGCGCTAGCTAAAGCCAGGAGCCACCTTTCTGCAGCCTCATCCCACAACCATAGAAACTCTGGAAATACATTGGCATTTAACAGAAAGGTGTTTTCTTAACATTTTTGTAACTGCAAAAGCCCACTTGGGGAATTGTCTCATACAAATGTGACATTGCTCAAAGGAACATTTAAATTTGCCCTCTTGCCAGAATGGAACTGGAGGAATTTTCTATGTGACAAATTTTTTAAAAGACATGATTTGGATGTTATTGTTGTTGGGTTTTATCTTCTGCTTTTATTTTGTTTTGTTTTTCTCAGCTCTTACTGTCTTATAACCCAAGTGGTTTTTGTTTGTTTGTTTTTTCCCAACTCATGTATCAAATAATCCATGAGGCAGCTGGCCCTTCCCTTGTTTTGGGCCTACTAATCTAGGACCAATTTTTTTTGTTTTATTAATAGTGAAACATAATTTATTTTTATCTCTTTTTTGGTCATTTTAATTAATATTTGGAAAGAAGCTTACACTAAATATGTGAACTGAAATCACTAGCTTGATACTGAAATTTAGTTTCCACATTATTTAGATAATTTCTCCATTTGTTTTAGGATCATCTTTTCCTTTTTTATGTGAATGGAGGGGGTAAAGTAAAAAAAATTTTTTTTCATTGAGAGTTAAGAAATTTTCTCATTTCAAAAGATATCATGCATTATGATGCTAGGTGCATTCACATTTGGGGGGAAATAGATTGGTGTTGGTGTTTTTTAATGAGAAAATGAAAGAGCATTTAGATTAAAAGGGAAATATTAATGAAAATGAATTGTCCTTCCTTTTAAAAAAGAGAATCAAGAAATATGACCTAAAATAATAATAAACATAAAATTGAATCAGCGAAGGAATATATTTTTTCAAAGTGCTTTAGAAAAAAATGTAACGGCAAGGAAAGACTTTATCTGTGAATGACATTGCTCCAAATTTTCTGCTATTCACAAAGTCCTGAAGTTGATGCAGATGCTTGAGGTATTTTTACCTATTTTCAGCTGACTTAGTCACTGGAGGCAGATGTGGAAGGAAGGAAGTCTCCTTCAGTGACTCATCAGAGAAACTTGAAATGAGTTTCCAGGAATAAAACAGCATAATTTTAAAGGAATTCTCTTCTTACATATTGTGTACCTGTGAACCTCAAACTGGATAAATTAATTATGCTCTGATAGGATAGCCCCAGAGAGCCAGCCTTTCAAGATCTATTCTTCTCTATAATCAATATAGCAATTTAGCATTTGAACCTGCCTCCAAGCAAAAGGGCATACAACCAACTATAAAAAATCTTTGTATTCTACTCAGAGTTCTTTGTTGGTAATGGGAAATTATTTTTAGTTAAAAAATCAAAAATTAAAAAGAAAAATTATTATTACGGCTACTATTCTTTTCAAATTGAACATAAAAGTTGAGATCAGCCTGTAAACTTCTATGTTCAGGCAAAGAACACAAAAATTGACGAAGATAAAAAACATGGTTGGTTTATTGGGAAAAAATCGTCATTTTTAATTAAAGAAAATAAAATATTAAAAGTAAATATACCAAGCAACAATTATAGAATTAATGTTATCAAAATGACATGAATGGTCTCATATACTAGGCAGTACCTCTATATTAAAAATATATATATAAGTATATAATGTCACAAATTATATTTTTAAATATATAAAATACATCATATTTAAGTTAGGCTAAACAAATAACAATAATGTTTATTTTAATAATTGCCAGCAATAAAATCTCCAAGCCTTTCTTTCTGGCCTTTGTCAAATTTCACACACAAGAGCTTTAAAAATTAATGACAATTATAATATTTAGAAATACTAAGTATGAGTAAAATGTATCATGTACTAAGCCAAATATATACAGATTTTTATGTGGAAAAGTGAAGACATAAAAACTTTAAAACTATCCCCACTTTGCTTATATTTTTTTTCTTCATACGGTATAATCTCAACATCTTAACCTTTCCATTACTTTTCCAGGAATTCTTATTTCTTAGTTTTATTTTTTGGTCTACTATGTGAATATCAAATCTGCTCTACAAATTGGATAACCCATTATCTATGATGTGCATATTTCACATTGTATGCCTGTATCAAAACATCTCATGTAGCCCATAAATACGTACACCTAGTATGTACCCACAAAAATTAAAAATAAAAAACACTAAAAATTTTTTAAATGACTAAAGATACTGAAAGTGACAGACGGAACAATGTAAATGAAGTTTAGAGATAAGCATTTAAAATAGAGGACAAAATATCTCCAGTGGGTTATCTCCAGTGGGCAGCTTTTCTAATACCCAGTGTTTTTTCTGGCTAGATTTAAAATATGAATGTTCTCATTTTTGAAATGAAAAAAGTATAGAGAATGAATAAATCAGTTGGTTAACTATAGGAACCTCTTTTTCTTTTTTTCTTTCTTTTGACAGAGTCTCACTCTGTTGGACAGGCTGGAGTACAGTGGCACAATCTCAGCTCACTGCAACCTCCGCCTCCCGGGCTTCAGCAATTCTCCTGCTTCAGCCTCCTGAGTAGCTGGGATTACAGGTGTGTGCCAACACGCCCGGCTAATTTTTGTATTTTTCCTAGAGACGGGCTTTTGCCATGTTGGCCAAGGTGGTCTCGAACCCCTGACCTCAGGAAATCCGCCCATCTTGGCCTCCCAAAGTGTTGGGATTAGAGGCATGAGCCACTGCGCCTGGCCCTAGGGACCTCTTTATGTTGTGAGCTTTACTGAATAAGGTCCATTCTGCACAGGTAAGAGTTTTATACTTATTTCTGACTCAATACGTCAGGTCAAAGAAAAAAATAGGGAATGGAAATATACCTACTAAACTGCAGCTAATTTCTGTGTGGTTTAACTACTTATTTAGTCATGCTAACAGAGACAGAAAACCTTTTCTTATTTTTCTAATGCTGCAGGTTATGAAGGACCTTTATTTCCTCTTTTTAAAAATTATCTTTGACTGAAGTTAATAATTCACATTCAAGCAAAACAAATTGGGGTCTACCTCTTTGCGAGCTGTTCTCTCTCTGGGTTTGAAGGCAGAGTTCACCTCTGTTCAGAGACTTGAGCCAAAGCCAAGTCAATTTTACATTTATCTATATATTTCACTATGTCTCATGCCACTTCCTGGCACTGAAATGACTTAATATTTGTATGGATGGCTGTCATGCACTAGTATACATAGTGTTTGAATGTTCAGCAAATGAGAACAACGCCTCCTTCAAGAAAAATAACAACAAACTAGAACTTATTGCCCATTAACAGCAAAGGAGAAAATTAAGTCTGCTAAGAACAAAGTATGCTTCCATTTTACATCCTCAAACAGTTTGCCTTTTCCTTATTTTGACTTTCTCATTTCAAGTGATTTTTAAAAACCTCTATTTAAATAAGAGTTTGAGGCAGGAAGGTAGGGGTAAAAGGGGGAAAGTTTCTTTTACCAAACACACACACACACACACACACACACACAATTCTTTTTTGTAAACCTTGACTTTGGAAGCTTGATATAGCTATTCATCTGTAACATATAATATCACTGACAACTATAATTCAAGTATACTGAATGTTTCTCCCTGTTTCTTAAGCCAGAAATATCTATTCTTCAAAGAAATAAAAAATGTTTTTGTTTTCAGTTTTGATTTTAAGCATCTATAGGTTGTGAATTTTTATCTCTATATATGATGTGATTCCATTTATATTATTTAGATATATATCTATTTATGTATTATTTCATTCTGGTAATAGATTTATTATTTTAGAAATGAGCACAAAAGAATCTTAGCTAATGTTTTAATGCATTCTCAGTAAGTAGGAAGCATTATTATCCAGGTCAACAACCTACATTTTTTATTAAATTACTCCATGGGATTGAGCTCTTTAGCCCCAAAGAATTATGCTATCTCTATTCAGTATATATGTCTCTGATAATAGCTTTGTCATTTTGAAGAGTAGTTTGTAATATCTCTCAAATTTATGGCATGAACGAAGTGAGAATGAGACTATCAATTAATTTTATCAAATTACAGAAATAAGTAGGTATCAAAATGGGCCTCTTTTGTCTTGATTTTCAATCAGGATCCAGAGGCCAAAAGTAAGGAAATATGTGTCAAGTAACATATTCCAATGGCAGGTATTATCTATATAAGACCTGAAAAAGGAGTAGTAAAAAACTTGTTTGAAATCTATATTTTAACTCATGTTTAGGTATACATGTTTGTCAAAACTCAGTAAAGGTACACTGAAAATTTATGCATTTCTTTTACATTAAAAACTACTGGATTGATGGCACTTGTAAAGATATATCAATATGTGTACACATCATTATCAGCAGCAACAACGGCAGCATATACAACATAATTATTATCCTGATAATATTTGGATCAGTGAGGCAGAAAACAAACTCATGCTCATCTGTTTTTACAGTTTTTATTTTGCCTTGCTTTGTTTGTTTATTTTTAAGCTCATCATTTAGAAAAAGCCAAAGGATTAATATCCCTACCAATGTTTGAGTTATACTCCCATTACATCTACTCTTGGGACGTAATCAAATAGAGCTTTAACTAGAATGCTGAGCACAGTATGTGCAGAAAACAATGCTGACAATGCTGTTTAGCTTTTGTGATAATTGTGAGTATTAGTTATACTCATACTTATGTTCTCAGGACCAGAATTCTTTGCATTCTGAAACAGAGAGAATGTCTTTACCTTATGAAACCAAAAGACTGAAGAATTGAAGCACACAGTGCAGCACAATGTATGAGAGTTTAAAATTTTTTGTGTTCTTCCCTCACCCAAACTATGACAATTACCATAGACACTGCTAATCTAAAACTAGGCAGCCAAAAGGAAAAAAAAAAAAGAGATAGAAAATAATTAAATGGAAATTGAGGTCTCAAAAACCTTCTTAAATTCTTAAAAGTCAAAATTGGTCAGATCAACCAGATATTTGCAAGGGAAAAAAAATCTTGAATAACAGGAAATTTGAGATGCATAGTAACCAAGAAATTTCTCCAAAGTCATTTACTTTGCAAAAACAGAGAACTCCCATAATTTACTTGCACATGGGGATATAATTTCATCTGAAGGAGCTACTAAGAGTAAGATAAAGGTTTAGTGTAAAGACAAGAAGAAAGCAACCTGTTTTTATTTTGATTTAGGGTGGCAGAGCATGAAAATTGCTTCACTGGGGCGAAACATATGGGATCTTGAGATGAAGTCTAGATGTTAAACTCATTTGGTATTGAGAAACAGCAGGAGGTAGGAGGTGTAAGAAGAAATACTGCCTGTGCAAGAATAATGTGAGAAGAACAAACAAACAAAAAAAGGAATTATGAAACTCTCTATGGAAATAGAAAACTAATCAAAATGTAGACCATTTGGTGAAAGAGAGAAAAGAAGTCAAGCAAGTCTCTCAAGACTTTCCCTGAAGGGCAAACTGGAAATAACTTTTAGCTGTTTAAAGAGTTTTTTCATTTTCCAATTAGTACTACAAGATACTAATATGCGTTAATTTAAAATACGAAAATAGTCAGGACTTCTCTGTGATGTCACTGTGCCAATGTAAAATGAGAAATCTCCAAAAAGCCAAATACTGTAAATTGTTTCCCAAACTTGTTTAATGAAAATCCATTTTTAACTTTGAGAATTTGGTGTAATATTTCACAAAACCATCTTGAAAATACTAACTTAAAGTAAGTGTGAAGAGTGAAGGAAGAGAACAATGGCTATCAAAAATTTCCATTTCAACAAACCCATATTGAAATGGGGGCAGCTTTTCCAGTGCTATAAATACTGAGAGAAGTTACAGTCCTCGCCCTTAAGAGCACATACGGGGTCTCAGAGAGAGGCCACAAAATAAGGATTAACAGAAAAAGAATGACAGATAATATATTTATGGGATCTGCAGGAATCATATTTTCTCACTTTGTAAAATTTAAGAAGAGCCAATTTTATATTTAAAGAGCAAGAAAATTTTTAAAAAACGAAGTTACTTTGTAAGAGGAAGATAAATGGAAAAAAATAGCTAAAGGCTAAACCAGTGGTAAGGCTCAGATTTGCCAGTGACATCAGAATGTTAATTATTTCAGAAGAAGTCATGAATCTTAAAAGAATTTTGAGTTAGTTCAACACTTTGAAATAATTTTCTTTCATTTCCATGCTCTGCATTGATTTCTCCACTGAGTGATCTCTCCATCCTGGAGTCACGTACTCAGTAGGTTTCTTGGCTATTTCACTGTGTCTACTTGGAGTCTAAGTCCAAGAGATGCTTTTCCAGTTTTTAAATAATCTAACCTGTTTGAAATATTAAACATTGTTGATCACTCCCTTCATTGATATGTCCTTAGTTTCCAAGATCATCTCTCCATTCTTCCTACTTTGAAACATCTATGTCTTCTTCAAGGGGTTCTCTCTTACTTCTAAAGATTCTCACTTGTACTTTCTTTTTTTCTCACTTTATTCACTCTCCATGACTGAACTAATTATACTCTCAAGGCTTTATTTATGACTGTTCCGATTAGACCAAATGGATACTCCCAGTCCATTTTATTCTTCTGATTTCTAGAATAGGTATCTACATACCTACTAATATCTCAACCCATAAGCAACATAAAGTCAAAATTTACATAATTGATGTTACTATTTTTATTTCTGCCATTTGTTTCTGCATTTATTGTTCAGTATCAATAAATACAACTTTCAGAGAATCTTTCTTCCAGCACAGAAACCTGTTAGATAACACTGACTTTAACCTCTAGCCCACCATATCCAATATGATCTCTAGCCCTTTATCAAACCTGTTAGTTTTAACTTGTTCTCAAAACTAATTTCTGTTCCATCACCTATGCCATTATCGTATTACTTTAGTCCTCATAGTTTCTCACCTAGATGATTGTACCAACCAACTAAACTCTTATTTTGGTATTGCTATTCTAATGTCAGAAACTTTGGAATTTGAGTTGGATACCTGAAAGTAGCCTTTTTGACATGTAGACATTATGACACAAATCTATACAAAATTTAGTCTTTCAATAAAATTATATGGTAATGTCCCCAAACAGTTTCACCCTCAAGCCATACTCAACCCCTGAGTGTGGGACCATATAGGGCTGTAGAAGGCAGATATGCGGAATATATCCAAGCAAAGGGAACAAAGAGGAACCGTCTGACAGCTACATCACACAATCAAACCAGATGATTCAATCTTTCTGAGCATAACTGCTCTTTATTAGCTGACAACTTTGTAGAGCCTTGAATGGTTTGTTTTCAAAATCTCTGGTTTCTTCAACTTTATACAAACATGGGAAAATTTATGTCAGCCGCAGCATAAGTCCTGCTTTCCTCTCCAGAATCCACAGGAATTCCTCAGTTTTTTTTTTTTGTTTGTTTGTTTTGAGACGGAGTCTCGCTGTGTTGCCCAGGCTAGAGGGCAGTGGTGCGATCTCGGCTCACTGCAAGCTCCGCCTCCCGGGTTCACGCCCTTCTCCTGCCTCAACCTCCCGAGCAGCTGGGACTACAGGCGCCCGCCACCACGCCCGGCTCATTTTTTGTATTTTTAGTAGAGACGGGGTTTCACCGTGTTAGCCAGGATGGTCTCGATCTCCTGACCTCATGATCTGCCCGCTTTGGCCTCCCAAAGTGCTGGGATTACAGGCGTGAGCCCCCGCGTCCAGCCTCCTCAACTAACTTTTTAACAGTTCTCCCAATGTATCCCACAGTCTACATACCTCATATTTTATGACATCACACATTTATGATGATGTCATTTGACAACATGACTGATTCCTTCTCATAGGCAAATATGGTCCTAACCAAAATGGTAAAAATATTTTTGTAGCTCTTATCCTAATTATAAAAGACGTATAATTCATACGCTTGTGCATACATATTCAAACAATATACGAGAGAAGAAAAAATAAAATTTGCCCACAATTGTGGTTCAATAAGGGGCAGAGTAAGAGTAAGAGTTAGGACACATTATGCTCATATTATTTGATAACAAAGGTAGAGGTTGTACATTTCAAATAGTTTACAGATTCATCAAAACAGTCATATCACAAATGGCTTGGAAAGTTACATATGAATCAAACTATCCTGCTGTGTACTCTTCTATCTATAAACCACCCTCTGTCTTTTCATTCAAGTGAAATTTTTAAAAAATAATGGTTCTTTTCTTTTGAGTATAACAGTGATGCATACAGATTCTTGATAGCATCAAAAATGTAGAAAACCTAATGGTGAAAATTAAAAGCAACAATAAGCCAACTACATTATGCTTTTAATTTTGATTTATGTATTTTTATTATATTTTTCTACCTGTATAGATTTAGCCCAAGAAGCTAGAGAAAAAAAAAAAGTAGAATAATCAAATATAATTTAATGTTCAGGAATTATTTTAAAAACAGTGAAACGCCGGGCGCGGTGGCTCACGCCTGTAATCCCAACACTTTGGGAGGCTGAGGCGGACAGATCACGAGGTCAGGAGATCCAGACCATCCTGGCTAACACGGTGAAACCCCGTCTCTACTAAAAATACGAAAAATAAGCCGGGCGTGGTGGCGGCGCCTGTAATTCCAGCTACTCGGGAGGCTGAGGCAGGAGAAGGGCGTGAACCCGGGAGGCGGAGCTTGCAGTGAGCCGAGATCGCGCCACTGTGCTCCAGCCTGGGCGACAGAGCGAGACTCCGTCTCAAAAACAAACAAGCAAACAAAGAAGCAAACTTAGTGAAACAAAAATTCATCCCCAAAACTATTTACTTGAAAAAAACTAATAAATAAATAATAAATTATTTTTCAAATATAAACAAGACAGAAATAAAGGAGATGCTATTACTATGAGGAAAGAGGAAAATGATACAACTAAAGATAAAATAGATAAAACATTATATAAAATGTTAAATAAAATTTTATTCATATACATTTGAAAATTTGATAGATTATATATATATTTGATAAGTCAATAAAATTAATGTATATGTGTATATGAAGTTACAAGGCAAAGTAATTTGAATAGATGAGATCTGTTAAATCTACAATTAATGGATAATTTTTTGTTTTCTTTACAACTTCATAACCTCCTGTAAGTTTTTAGAAAGTCTATTTTTTCTCTATGTTCTGGCACTGTTTAAAATCCAGAAGTGGGAAATAGGGAGTTACTGCTAATTGGTACAAGGTTTATTTTTTGAGATTATAAAAATCTTCTAAAAATAGATTATGGTGGTATTTGCACAACTGTATTAACATACTAAAAACATGAAATTGTACACTAAACATGGGAACATCATGGAATGTAAATTATATCCCAATAAAACTGAAAGAAGATACATACACATTATCTGTCTCTACCAAATTCTCACTATGAACATATATGTAAATACTAGATAGTACTACCAACTCAACAGCAGCAATTTATTGATAGAATAAGACATCCTGACTAAATAGAGTTTATCTCAGGAAAGCAAGCAATGATGAACTTTAGAAATCCTCATGGAAATATACTTAAAACAATATTTAAATGATATTCTGAAAGATATCTAAAATTACTTAGCAAAAGCAAATGTAAATGTCCATTCTTTGATAATGAAACATTTAACTCAATTTAGAATAAAAGGAAATGACTTAATCTTATAAACATATGCAGCAAAAACCTACTTAATTAAAAAAAGGACAAATTTTAATAAAGTCAGAAATGAAGAAATGATTTACCATTACCATCAAAAATGTCCTCTGTTTATACAAATAAAATTATATAATGTAATTATATATCTTACATTACATATATAAGGTAAATATATATCTTACATTACATATATAATGTAAATATATAATTACATATATATGTAATCTTACATTATATATAATGTAATTATATATTTACCTTATATAATTATACATTATATAATTTTATTTGTATAAACAGAGAACATTTTCAATGGTAACAGTGAATCAATTCTTCATTTCCAACTTTATTAAAATTTGTCCTTTAAGTAGGTTTTTGTTGCATATGTTTATGATTATATATAATAATACATATATAAGATATATAATTAATAAAGATATACATATATATCTTACAGTATATAATTAATTGTATAATGTAAGATAAAGTAAATGCATATAATTTATTTTTAATTTTAATTTAAAATTAGACATATAAGAATATGGGCTTTTAGAATGAAAGCACATATTGGATAAAACATAAACATATGAATATATAAACTTATACATTAATACAATACATATATTTAATAAATGTTAAATATATATATTACATATATATTCCATATACTAGCAAAATACATCTGCTACATGGGTTGCATCCTTGACTTAGTGAAATCTATTAGAGTAATAAATTAGAGTGCAGCCAAGAAGAAGGAGAGTATTAAGTCTGTAACATTACAAGTAGGAAATGTATTTCATACACAAGTGTATACTATAGTGGAGAACGTGAAGAATAATATAAGTAATCTTCCTGGGCTGTGACTGAATCACTTTCAGTAACTTTATTTGATTTTGTGAATGCATAGATACTTTTATACTCCTCTTTATTTCCTGTAAATTGAGTATTTGGAATTTATGTGGGGCAATAAATAATATGATTGGGTTTCTGTTTTGTTTTTGTTTTCTAATGGTGGTAAAGTATCTCCTGCTTTTGCTTTTTACAAGTATTCGAGGAAGATTGTAATGAATCTACATTCACACCATCACCCTGTAAAGCAATGTATACATCTGCCAACTTATTAAACAAAATTTGTGTGATCTAGTTTTAACTTTGTTTTAAATGCAGGAGACTAAACATTTAGAAATAGTTTATTAATAATTCAGATATCTGAATAGTCCGGACTTTTAAAAATATTTTTCTACTAGAGTACTAGTCTTTTCTTTTTGACTTGCAAATATTATTTTTATATTTGTCAACATTTTCTTTATTTTTAAGTGTGATTTTAGAAAAAGTCTTTGATGAGAGATTTATTAATATCCATTATGTAACAGGCAGGATATAGAGACCTAAGGTACACAGTTGCAATCTTCAATAAACTTACAGAATGTCAGTTAATGCACACGTGAAAACACCCAGTCTTAATATTAATGTGGTAGGTGCTCTTTCAGAACAAGCAAAAGCTGCCAGAGAGCAAAGACAAGCGTTTAACCACATTTTTTAATGTAGTATTTTTTCTTTCTTTCTAAAATTACCTTCTTAGAAAGCCATTGCCCATCCAGAGAGTAATTAAATATGTACTAACCTTTTGTTATAGATCATCACGTATTCTTAAAACGGTGTTAATCATCTCTCATTGTACTGCACTGTGGTCTGAAATGTCATCTGTACAATGTCTGCTCTTTTGAATGTGCTGAGATAGTCTACGTATCATAGTCCGGTATATAAGCATTTTTTAAAGAGTATTCACCTATAAACAGGAGAGGAAAAGAGTTTCTCATTGCCAGCTCTAAAACAAGAGAGAAGGAAAGGAGAGACACAGGGAATGTTTTAATCTTTGCAGTAGTCATCAGAGATCAGATAACAGGATTGACTACTCTCGATGTTTGTTTTTTTGTTCTTAGCACAATTTTAAGATCTCTGAGAGGAAAAAAAAAGGACGGGGGCGATCTTGTGGAGGGATATGGTGCTTTCCTAGCCCCTTTTGATGAACCGAGTCTGTCTTTTTTGTCATGTAAGTCTAAATAGACGACCAATCGTTTCTCTCAGTCCAGCTCAATCAGTGATAGCGTCAAAATTTTTGCAGATTTTGAAAAATTTGTTTTTCTGTCTTACCATGTTGATGTGGTTAAAGTTTGATTTTTTGAAAAGCTATGTAGATTCTTTAGTAGGGGTTTGGGAAGGGCACTGGTAGGCCTTTTTACAAGACCAAACTTTCTATAAGAAGCCCAAATGCACATTATAGAAAGTAAATTTGATAATACTTTACCCTAATTGGAATTTCATTGTCTTAAAATAAAACGTAAACACCTTGTATAGCACAGAAATACATTTTAAAGCCCCTGGCATAGTTTCAAACACATTTTTAAACTTTTTCATGAATTGCAGTCAATCCTCAAACCCAGATAATTATTTTCAGTTGCTAACAACTCTGTTTTCCTCATCCTTCAGTCAAATCTAACATTTATTGAACATCTACTCTGTGTCAGAGACAAGTACCATATAAGGGGCTGGTGATGTACAGGTGGATAAGTCATAGTTCTGAATGCCTAACTTCCACTAATGATTGTAAACTGGCTCAGGAATCACATCCTGGGGCAAGCCTGCACAGAGTCACCCTCAGTCAGCACTTAGGCTCACCTGGATTATGGCAATCGTCACATGGTATTATAACTGCTTGTTTGCTCTCAGAGGACTGGGACTCCACATCTCCAGGGTCTGGAACAGTGCCTGGAATATCAGAAAATGTTCCTTGACATTTAATAGAGACTGTATTTGAGAAATAAAATTAAATACTATATCCAGATGAAAAAGCAAATGATAAATATAAAGAGTTTGGAGTTCATGAGAGCAACAAGATGGGATCCAAGGTACTAAAAGAAGATTTAAGGCCGGGCGCGGGGGCTCACGCCTGTAATCCCAGCACTTTGGGAGGCCAAGGTGGGCGGATCACGAGGTCAGGAGATCCAGACCATCCTGGCTAACACAGTGAAACCCCATCTCTACTAAAAATACAGAAAATGAGCCGGGCGTGGTGGCGGGCGCCTGTAGTCCCAGCTACTCGCAAGGCTGAGGCGGGAGAATGGCGTGAACCCGGAGGCAGAGCTTGCAGTGAGCTGAGATCGCATCACTGCCCTCCAGCCTGGGCAAGAGAGAGAGACTCTGTCTCAAAAAAATAAATAAATAAATAAATAAATAAAGAAGATTCATGTACATCATCAAGAAACAGGTAACTGGAAAATCAAGAGAAGATTAACACCAGCAATGGAAATATTAGAGAAAAGATAACAGCTATTTAGAGATCTGTGGCATAATTGGTAGTAAATCAAGCACACAGGACTTCAGGAAAGCTGATAAAGATAATCCTTTCAACTAAAGGAAGCTATACTTTTATATAGACTTGGTCTATAAATGCAATACATAAATTACAATATCTCAATGTTCTTCATTCTTTAAAGTTAATTTATGCATTTTCTAATGAAAGAAATTAACATATGCAAATGACATATCTCAGGGTTGGTTATTTTTTAATCTTTTTCAAAAAAAGTTACACAAAAGTGCACATAACTGCATAAAATATTAACCAATGCCATCCAAGTATTATATGTGTTTGTGCAGTTATTATCATAGTCAAAATGATACAAGGGTTTATTTATTCATGAATTCAGTAAGGTAGTTTTCTCAGTTGGGGTTATGTTTGTTATATATGCACCATTGTAAAAACATGGTTTCTTGAAAACCTCCGATGTCTCTGAAATCAGTATATCACTGGGGTAAGCAGGGAAGAGATATATATATATATATATATATATATATATATATATATATATTTATATATATATATTTAAGTGTTACAGGTGATTCTTCTGTACACTTCTTAAGATTGTAGATATAAGACTTAGAAAACAAAGAAAACTCTGTTGCCAACCCTTGGAACATAGAACAACATTATTATTTAGCACACATAGTAATAGAAAAAAACATAAAACAAATACCTGAATAAATACTGATATCTTCTCACCACATGCAGGCAGTGGTATACTAAACCCCCGGAAAGTCTTAGAGCTTCTTGTGATCCTGGTGCTGTGAAGTCCGCATGGCAGAGTTCCCTTCCGACACATCAGATTTCTAGAAAGTGTTTTTCAGGCATGATCAGCAGGGAGCAAGCATCAAAAAATACTCTTATAGTAACAGTATTCTGGTCCATTGGACATTCTGTCTAAAAGACTAGAACCTCCTCTTTCAACTCCTGCTCAGCCAGCAAGAGAACAAGGCTTACCCTTGGTGCTTGGCTTATTTCCCCTCAGAACTACGGGAGCATACATTACCCGGCAATAGAAGAAAGTGGAAGGGACAACTTCAACACGATGTCTTTAAGGAAGTGGAAACTCTTTAGATTTAATAGAAAAGCATACAATGCAATGATGAAAGAGGTGGGCTAAAAATACATGTATAAGTAACGGTACGTCAGCATCTGGACAGCTACCCTGACTTCTGTCAGATGCTCTTTGTAGTGTGTTTGTGTGTGTGTGTATGTCTGTGTGTCGGCAGGGTGGGGGGCGGGGGGGTTGGGGCAAGTGTACTATTTTCTGCATACTATGATGTTCTGACATCTTAAAAATCCTTTCTAGCTAAGGAGAGACTGTCCCTTCTGCAGCTACTCAATTCTTAGAGATAGAAGGGCCTAGCCAGGAGCACACCTTTCATTTGCAAGTGAACCAATCCAGAGCCAGCCCTCCCCTATCTGGCTCTTACACTCCAACAGGCAATATTCTTTTGCCTGCATCATCCAGGGCCAGGTACCAGGTGACTAAGGACCACCCTGTTGCTTAGAGCCCACTAAAATTATTCAAACTAGCTAATCCTAAGCTGATCACCCTGCCTTACCTTGCCAGGGAGAAACTCAAACAAAGGTTCGGCCTAAACTTTCCCCTTGCTCTTGTCTTTTGTCTTCTGACTAACCTGGTGTTTTTTTCCACATGGTCCCATGTGGTATCTCATGTCTACTGTCTACAGGGCCTGTGAGCACAGTCAAGTTTGTTTCTGGAGCCTCTCCACAGCCTCCTCATATGACCACATCTGACTATCACACGAAAGAACATGAAACACTCTCTGTCCCCTTTCTTCAGGCACCCAAGAGTTCAGCATTAATTTCAAAAATGCAAGCGGAAAAGGCTCTGCATTCATTTATTTTTCTACTGCCTTTTCCACAGTATATCACTTTATAGCAGGGATTCCTGACCTTTTTGTTTGTTACCCAGAATGTGACCTTATTGGCATAAATGAAGGACAATTATTAAGTAAACCAATTATCTTAAATATTGTTAGCAAAATATAAACAAATCGTGATATAACCTATATTTATTTTTTCAACATATGAAATGATAAAATCTATTAGTAAGTGTAAGAACTACTTTGATTACAAAATAGTGATGTGTATATGACATACTGAGATAACTGCAAATAACTATGATATGAGAATATTGGATTTCTACTGGTGACAACGTCACAGAACCTCATACAACAATTGTGGTTTTTGGCCTACAAGGTCTGCTGCATGATTTCTGCCAACACCAATACTGCAAATCAATATGGCCCCTACCTCACACATATTTCCAGGTCCCACTCTTTTTAATAAGCAGCTAAACCAGAGAGTCTCTGAATGGGCCGAAGCAGAAAGAGTTAAGATTTGTGATTGTCTGTCACATTAATGTTGGCAGTGGAAGTAGTGAGAGAAGGAGATGGGTAAATGGAACGAGTCTAGAACATAATGGTTCTCTGTATCACTGGCATATACGCTGGCAACATCACTCATAGATGAGTCTCCATACCAGGCAAAAGGTGGAAAGATCCCCGTTTAGAAACAGTCTCACCTTATTTTACACATGAAATCTTCCTTCTGCCTCAGATACAGAGAATTAAAATGATTTCCCTGGCTGCTGGGAAATGCCACTCTTAAACAAGGCAAAGGAAAGATGTGTCCGTTTTTTTGTTTTGTTTTTTTTTTTTTCTCTGAGACCGAGTCTCACTCTGTCGCCCAGGCTGGAGTGCAGTGGCGTGATCTTGGCTCACTGCAAGCTCCGTCTCCCGGGTTCACGCCATTCTCCTGCCTCAGCCTCCCGAGTAGCTGGGACTACAGGCGCCCGCCACCACGCCCGGCTAATTTTTTGTATTTTTAGTAGAGACGGGGTTTCACCAAGTTAGCCAGGATGGTCTCGATCTCCTGACCTCGTGATCCGCACGCCTCGGCCTCTCAAAGTGCTGGGATTACAGGCATGAGCCACCGCGCCCAGCTGATGTGTCCATTTTATAGTGAACCTTTAGACAGGAAAAGGCCAACTCTCCTCAATGAGTATAAATGTTAGAGAAGTAAAGACTACATATATATACACACATATATAGGTATATATAAAAAATATATATACTATATAGAGAGTATATGTATAGTATATATATAAAAATATATACTATAGAGAGAGTATATGTATAGCATATATGTAAAAATATATATACTATATATAGAGTATGTGTATAGTATATATATAGTATAGTGTATATAGAGTATATATAGTATAGTATATACAGTATATTTACTATATATACACTATATTAGTATATATAAGTACATATACTATATATACAGTATGTGTATATATAGTATATGTATATATTATATATATTACATATACAGTATATGTATATATTATATATATTACAGATACAGTATATGTATATATTATATATATTACAGATACAGTATATGTATATATTATATATACTACAGATACAGTATATGTAATAGCTATTATATATAATACATATATAGTGCATGTGTATATATATTATATATATACATCCCATCCTCACAGCCATGTCATAAAGGATACGAGAGTAGGCAATGTCTACGGCACCAAAGTACAATTCCAAATTTCTGAAGTACATTCAAAATAAAATACAATATAATTTATGCAGGTAAAACTTTGTGATTCAGACCACATTTGTGGAAAGAGCATTGCTTTCGAGACATGACCTTGGCTGGTTATCCATGGGACTAGCCATAGTAAAGTCCTTCATTAGTGAAGTAATAGTGTAACATAATATGCACGATCTACTGGATTTTTCAACATACTCAAAGCAATTTTCTCATTTCAGTAAGTTATGCAGCATTTATTTAGCTATGATCATTATATTACTTGCCAAGATAATGTAAATATGAAGAATACCTAACAGGTATTTTAATTAAACATTTTGTAATTTTAAGTCAATAAAAGCAATGTAGGCAGTGGTTGAGCAGGTGGTCTCTGGCTCAACATCCCCTCTCCGCCATTTGCCAAAGAAGTGAACTTGAACAAGTCACTTAAATGCTCGATGCCTTAGTTTCTTCTATGTAAAATGAAATGATCCCAACAGAACCTGTCTCCTGAACATACTGTAAATATCGAATGGTTAACTGTATGATACAGTTAAAAAAAATACCTGGCATATAGTAAGCACTATACAAATGTCATTTATTCATTTCCACACATGCTCATAAATAAACTCCTAGATTTCTGTAAAATGTGTAACTGTGCAGTGTTATCACTATTACCAGCCAAGCTTCTCTTCTGTCTCTACAACTGATTTAGTAAAGTTGTCTTCACATTAGAAAGGTTGCCTTACATTATTTTATTATGAAAGACAGTTTAAAAGAAAGAAGGTTTGGAGTTTTTGTGGCAGGAGAGCAGCTACTTTTATATAGTTCAGTAAATCAATCTCTGCCTGAGCGTGAGCCTCAGAGGAGATAAACTTGGGGATGATTAGAAAGGAAAGAAGAATGCACCGGTGAATAACATTATCCAAACTGACTGTTGTGACTGAAGAGATCAACTCATTAGATAAATATCTTCTCTTTCCTGATATCTGTTTCTTTATATGACTATAAACTATCATTTTAGAGACCCACTTTATACAGTAGCTGATGTGTTGCCCAGTTTAAGACGGCAGTTTTTAAGAAGCCTCCAATAGGAATTCAGAAATAACTGTAATTCTTCACTGTGCCTTCAAAGAACATTTAAAATAAGGTCCAGACGTATAACACAGCAAGAGTTATCAAGATTGGTTCTCACCTCCTCACCAGCTCTCCAGCTCTCAGCAATTCCACAAGCCTCGGAAAGTCTCTTATGAATGTCACCCTTACCCTGTGCATTTTTCGCCCAGGCACACCACTTGCTTCTTGTGTCATTCCCTCAATAAGTCGGCTCTTGCCAGGAAGTTTGTGTTCTCCTTCCACCATATTCTCTCCACTCTCAGTCCTTTTGGTGCCTGTTCACCTCACACAGGCCCTCCAGCTCCACCACCTACAAGGTTGAATGGTGAAGTGGAAGCCATTCGTGGGCACTGAGATGGCAAAGAATTATCTTTTGTATCATTTTCTGTAAAAGGGAGGAGGGAGATTCCTGGTTTCTTAATGTCTCTTCAAACTCTGAAATACTCTGTCTGTTAATAACCAGAGAATTTGACCTCCTAAAACACAATGAAGAGGACCCTATGTGGGCTCCTCTTCCTTTCACTTCGTTGTTTCTTCAGTGTGCTGAAATCATCCTTATTTCGTCACAGGTCTGGGGGCTAGATTCCAGTCCAAGGGAATGACATATTTTCAGATAACTATTCTTAGGTTTTATAAAAGTGAGTAAATTATCAAAAACAGTAACACACCTTGTTTGTCTTTTATGCCTACAAAATGGCACCGTACATTAAAACCATGGCATTTATACTATGAGTTTAAATATATCTGGGGACTGCTTTTTTTGAGTGAAAACAAAAGATTTTGCTGAACGGTAAACCATCATATTATGTACCCTAGCAGGGTAGCATAACACAAGGGAAGCTTCAAAGCCCAAGATGGTTCACTGATTACCAACTCAATAACAATGTATAATAGCAAGAAGAAAATAAAAGATTTCTAAATACTAAATTCCTCCACTCCAATCTGGTGACGGGCAGGTACCAAGCAATATCATTTATCTATAGCGGTCTTAAATTCTTAAAGACCCGGAATATAGCCAGTAACAGTCATGCAATTATTTGCTTTCTGTTTCTTGCTGTATTTCATCTATAAAGTCTATAAGATCACTTAGCTTTTTGGAATTAATATGTCCATGCAAATGTCTCACGTAAAATAAAATAGGATATCACGATACTAAACAGTGTTTAAAAAAGAGCCCCTCTCCCCAAAAAGCATTTTATGTTAATTGTTCTATCTAAGCTTTTTATCTAATAGTTTTTAAAAGAAACATAATAAATGACTAAATATAAAAAGAGTTCCAAAGGCCATTTTCTATTTGAATCTTTCACATTTATTTAAATGCACTTTTCTGTTTAATTTTAACTTGCATGAAATACAATTTATGTTGAAAAGGACTCGATCAATGTGTTCTTTCTTAGCTTGTACAAAGAAATTATGAATATATGCTAGACTACCTACACTGCTTAAGGCCAGTGTTTTAATAACATATACTGGTCTGTGTTAACAAATATAGAAAAACTAACATTTTATCAAACGACAAAGTAAGATAGAAGATGTATTCTGGGTTCCATTTTAGTGAGTGAAAAACTGATTATTCAATCTGAAGTGGCAAATAGGATTAAGTTCTTTTATTAGAATAATGTTACATTTATCACTGTGTTTAATTGATTGTGGTGATCTGACATAAGTTTTTCTCTGACATCACCGTTTAATTTCAGTTAATTAAAGTATTGTTATTACAGTCTTGCTACATCCTAAGCACTTTCATTCATTTATGCAACATATCGCTTGTGGATCTAGAAATTTAACTCCGAAGAGAACAGTCGAGGGTGGGCTTCGTCATCATCCATCAAGTACTCATCAACGTTTCATTATTTCCAACTGCTATGCACTTAATTATTTTTTTTTAAAAAAAGAGGAATTAAGATACATCCCAGTTATAGAAAAAAGTCTTGGATTTTTACTGTGCTATTTTGCCAAGTATATAGAGAGAAATAATTCAAGACATAAAACATTATTCTATATCTTTAAAATAAAAGCGGTTGTCAGATAAAATATGTTTTAAACATATGAGCCGACATATGCCTTCCAATGCTAGTAGTTCAAATGATCACTTAGCAAGTAATAATTTCCATTTCTGCAGGTAAATGGAACCCAAAGCAACCAATTTTTCCCTGTATCAATAGGATTTGCCTGGATCCATCTGTGAAACAAGAGATTCTAAGTCATCAGTGTCCTAGATGATGAAATTACACACTTGGAGTTTTTCTATTGCTTTATTCACTAGCCTAATGAAGATGGAGATATTAAAGACAGTTGTCCATGTGCTTTGTGTGGATGTTTTAATGCAATATGGCTAGCCCCACTGTTATTATTTTTGTGTCTATTTTTCCTGCTTCATTTTATTTTTTGCTGTTTCATTAATTAATTACTTTAAAATTTCAATTTCTATTTTAAATTCAGGGGATACATATACAGGTTTGTTACGTGGGTATATTGTAGGACACTGAAGTTGGGGATACAAATGATCCCATCACCCAGGCAGTGACCAGAGTCCCCAGTGGGTAGTTTTTCAGTCCTTGTTCCCCTTCTTCTCTCCTCCCTCTAGCAGAACCCACTGTCTATTGTTCCCATCTTTATGGTTATGTGTACTTAAGGCTTAGCTCACACTGGCAAGTGAGAACATGTGGTATTTGTTTCTCTGTTCCTGCATTAATTTGCTTAGGATAATGGCCTCCAGCTAGCACCATTATTTTGAGGCTAACTTACTTCAGATAGAATTGGTTTAAATCCAAATAAAAGATGTTATTCTTTTCTTATCCTAATCAGAAAATTTTAGGAAATAATCAGATAAATTTTACAATTGGCAAATCAAAGGGACAACTGCATTAAACACCCAGATGTAAAAGGTGTGACACCTCTTCTACTCCTCTTGTATTCACTTTTAGGCAAGAAAAGCAGGATTTTTCTGTGAGGTAAAAAATGCACTCATTTCCTTTTTAAGACTCATAAGCCATTCTGGAGAAAGTATTTGTAAACTAAGCATAATTTTGCCTGAAATAGCAAGCTTTAAAGGAATACGTAAATATTTTAATGGAAAATAAATTTTGAAGAAAATCAATACATTTCTACATAAGTTTTCCAAAACAGGTTATATATTATTCTACTGAAGGAAAAAGAAACGAACATTTATTGCGTGATTACACCACTCCAGGCACTTTCACCTTGGTTTCTTTATTTCTTCTCTTAAAGATTAGTTTTCTAAGTTCTATCTTGTTAAATAAAGGAACTGAATCTAAGTGGTTACGATCTCCGTCCAGGGTCATGCAAATAAAAACCTGCCAACCTAACCTCAAGGCCATAGCTCTTCCCCTTGGATGACACTGTCTCATATATAGCTTTTTTTCAGTGCTATAAAGTGTGGTGAGCAAGGCTTCTTAGGGCTTTGCCGTTACAGTCAAAATAAAGAGTTAAAAACTTTCAGTAAAGTTGCCCTATCTCTCAGACTAAGACCACAAGATTTTTCCATTAATTAAGAAACTTAGAGCACAGTTGTAAAAAAAAAAAATCATAACAGTATATATTTACATTTTACTTCAATTAAATATGTAGAAATTTACATTCATTTGCCACACTTATGACTAAAGCAAGTGATTTTTTTGTTTTTTTTAGAATGGGCCTATTGATTGAAGTTTCACTTCATTTTTCGTTTTATATAAAGGAAATACATTTCTCTTTCAAGTTCTTTTTTTTAAAGATTTTTTAAAGCAATGAGTCCACGTTTTTTTACCCTTCTATTTAGAATTGTGTCTCTGATTCCTAATTTGACACGAACTTTTTAGTGATCAACATTTAGTAGATATTACAATGTATTCTATACATTGTTTATGAAGTCAAATTTGTTTTTGTCAACAGTCATTTTAATAAGTTAAATTATATAATCACCATATAAAATACAAACTGGTGAGGAAATAACTATAATTCAACTAATGGGATCAGAGGTCTTCTTCAGTTTAGAACATATTATCATTTAATCTCAAGAGGCGTGTCTCACATCACTAAACGTCCTATACACTATTGAAATACTGATTTTCCAGGCAGAATTTATTGACAGTTCAGCGGGAAGATGATGCTATGCTCAGAAATTGTTGAGTAGCTATCAACTTAGAAATCGGCACCCATCATCTTCTCATGAGTAAACATCAAAATGTTTGGAGATATACACAACTTGATTTAAGAGAATATTGTTTCCAATATCTCAAATTACCTTGTAATATTTTTAAAGCTAAAGGAATCACATGAAGACAAGGAGATTGAATAGAGGAATATTGAAAAATAAGCTGATGCAGCCAATTCATTACATCACGGCCCACGGGTTTTCAGGGCCCCAAGGAAGTTGAAAGTTTCAAAAGTATTGATCCTGGCCCTTGAAGAGGCTAATGGATTTTAAGTCAGTCCAGCCATTAGCAAATAAATGGAACTGTCCTTAAACATATTTTAGCTTTTTCTTGATTTTCATGATAATCTGGCTCTAGTGTTATGGTTTGGTCTTCTGCAGTAACAGACTAAATAACAAATCCACCAATGCTCCAGTGTATTCTGTGTCCTCACCTAGAAGGTAAGGATTTGTTCTTCAGTTGTATTGCTGCATTTTGATCCCAACTTCCAATTCCCAATCAGAAAAGCCAAACTGCGAGAGTTAAATATCACAATGCCAAAAAATGTAAATATGTAAATAAGAATGTTGAAGAGATTACCAAATTTGTCAAACTTATTCTATTTCATTCTGAGTTTAGGTTTTTTGCTTTTTTGCTATTGTTGACCTAGAGGATGATAACATATAACAAATATTTGATGACACATTAAAATTCTTCATGACTGAACTTTAAGATCTAGTATATTAGCAACACTTTCAGGGAGTGTTTGATGCCATCCACAAATACAGCTGTCATAGAAGCTGATAAATCTTGACACTTGGCTGCTTCTTGTTTGAAAGGATGAGGAGGTCTTTACCCACATCAAGTATTCACACAAAATGGACGCTTATTTCCTTAAAGGCCATGTGAAAATCCACTCTTTCAGTTTTGTTCCCAGTGCTAAAAATTTCCCGAGGCCAGCCGGCGCGGTGGCTCACACCTGTCATCCCAGCACTTTGGGAGGCTGAGGCGGGCGGATCACGAGGTCAGGAGATCGAGACCATCCCGGCCAACACGGTGAAACCCCGTCTCTACTGAAAATACAAAAATTAGCCAGGCGTGGTGGTGAGCGCCTGTAGTCCCAGCTACTCGGGAGGTTGAGGCAGGAGAATGGCGTGAACCCGGGAGGCAGAACTTGCAGTGAGCCGAGATCAC
Organism: Pan troglodytes; assembly: GCF_028858775.2. Classification (NCBI taxonomy): domain Eukaryota; kingdom Metazoa; phylum Chordata; class Mammalia; order Primates; family Hominidae; genus Pan; species Pan troglodytes. The sequence continues at coordinate 91,577,814 of NC_072414.2, read as the reverse complement.
GCCACTGCACTCCAGCCTGGGGAAAGAGCGAGACTCCGTCTCAAAAAATAAAACAAAAATAAAATGAAATAAATTTCTCGAGGTCAAAATTTCCTAAAGATTTGATGATATATAAAATACTTTTGGCATTGTCTGCTTCAACTTGTGCATAGAAAACCCATGATCTTTACCCTGTTCTTCAGCATTTGTAGGAAAAGGGGAATTTATCACTTTTATCACATAATTGGTACTGAAATGACCCAGTTAGACACGAGATTTCACAGGCTGATAATACGATTGCTGGCTGTGGTGGACAGAATAATGCCTCCTCCCCAAAGATGTCCACATTCTAATCCTGGAAACTATGAATATGTTCAGTTACATGATCAAGTGGAATTCAGGTTGTAAATGGCATTAATGCTGTGAATCAACTGATGGTAGAATGGGGAAATTATCCTGGATTAATTGAATGGGCCTAATGTAACCGAAAGGAGCATTAAAAGTCAAAAAGTAAGAAGTCAGTATCATGGTGATGAGATGTGTGAAATACAGGACTCTCAGATACTAGAAGAAGGGGCCCAGCAGCCAAGGAAAGGGGGCAGCCTCTAGAAGCTGAAAAGACGAGAACATGAATTTTCCCGTAGAGCTTCCAGGGGAAACACAGCACTGTCGGTGTTTTGCTTTGAGTCCAGTGAGGCCTGTGTCGGCCTCGTGATCTACAGAGCTGTAAGGTATTAAAATTGTTATTGTTTAAGCCACTAAATTTGTGGCATGGCAGCCCTATAAAACTAATACACTGGTTTCTTGGCATTTCTTAATTCAGCCCAAATGATTTAAAAGAATGATAATGAAAGGAAGAAAAAGCCTAGAAATGGAAAAAGAAATATTCAAGTTATTGGCTGAGCGATGGAGACTAACAGAGTGTTTAGTTTAGTTTGTTATAATATTGGCTGAGCACAGTGGCTCACGCTCATATCCCAGCACTCTGAAAGGCTGAGGCAGGAGAATCGCACGAGGCCAGAAGTTTGAAACCAGCCTGAGCCATGTAGTGAGACTCCATCTCTAAAAAAGAAGAAATAAATGTTCAAGTTACGACTAATATTTATTACCAATGCAAATAATATTTTGCCTATTCAAATTGAAATTGGAAAAAACAATGTGTTAACCAATCTGTTCAAACTAATTTCAAAATACCATGAGAAAATTCTAAGTATGCCTGCTTGACAGTTCACCGTACTGAACTGAAAATGGAATATTCTTTGCACAAAACTAAAAGAAAAAAAAACAAATTTAAAACTATAAGTAAAAAAGACAATTAGATTTAGTATTGCTCAGCATGGCAGAATACTTCTTTTTTTTTTGTCCAGTGTTAATTTATGACAAGGATATTTCCAGCTTGGTTTGTTTAAAATATATTTGTACCAACAGAATATTTAGTTTGTTGTAACATTCTCATTTAGGTCTCTAAGTTTCACAATGTCTTAATACAACAATTTATATTTTACTGACAACACTTCATTTGTTTTGAATAAATATATGATGATACTGATGATAACATGCATTCGTGTGCTTATGACTGTGCGTTCATGATAATATCACTAAGGGCTGGCCCTGTACTAAGTGCTTTATAAACATTAGTTCATTTCGTCCTCGTAGGAAATCAGTGAACACAATGTTACTATTAATCCCACTTTAGAACTAGGAAAATCAAGGCACAGAGAGGTTATTTGCCCAACATCCAGCAGCAAGCAAGTGGTGGGACCAGGAAGGTATGTAGTGTCTCTGCTCTCACTCTAGGTCAGGCATATTCTATACGACACGTCTCATATGCATTGTTTCAATGAATGCTCACAGTGTCCTCCTGTAGGTGCTACTGTTAACTCCTTTGCAAAGGAGGAAATTGAGGCTTCAAGAGGCTAAGTGACTTGCTCTAATCACTGTGTTCCACCATATTTTATGCCACCAAATAAGCCCTTGTGTTCTATGTTACATTATTCTGACGGCATGCCAGGATCTAACTGTACTAGTTACATAGCTAGAACCTAATATGGTTATTCAAATAGGAGCTCATGAGCAACCCAACCTTTGCCTCATCTTAGAAGTCTTGATGGTGCTAAATAAAATTGCAGCCACTAAATGTGGGTCTTGGGAACAGCAGAGGATGTCAACAAACACACCCGAACACCTGGCTAGAATGAACAGGGACCAGGACAGAGACAATATTACCCTCTCCCCTAACAAAGCAAAACTAAACTCTGTTTTGCAAGTCCAGTGCACCAGGATTATAAATGTCAGGAAATAGAATTTTAATGCCACTGTACACCTGCAAGAAATTGGCCTTTTCCTTAAAAAAAAATCTAAGACACATTAGTGTTTTTAAAATGGATTTATATTGCTTACTTTGATTATGAACTGATACAGCACAAAACTATCAGAAGCCTGGCTCCTTCTAAAATATAGATAGTTACACTGTGTTCTTTCCTTCCTATAATCACTTTATGATCAAATGCAGAATATTTCAGTTTGCAATTTCCAATTTAATTCTTGTCCTCGTTTGAGCTATTAAACTGGACTCCATTTCAGCAGCAACTGAGCTGACACTCAATCCTCTATTACTAATGACTGTATACAGCCATCTGCTTGAATGATTTTCACCATATGTGTTTAAAGAAAGACAATGTTTTTACATGCTTGCTGTAGGTAATACTTGAAAATCATAAAAGAAGAGCAAAATCAGAGTCAGCTGTAAAATTGCAAGGAAAAATGAAAATCCTAAAAATATGCTTGAAATCCCAAGAGTTAATATCAGTGTATTTTCTATAATTTCTAAGTCAATTCAAGTACAATTTGAAGATATTAGTTCCCAAACTGAAAAGAAAAAATTCATCACGGTCATGATCTGTGATTAACATTTTAAAAAATTTAGATTAACATTTAAAAAATTATTCTGATCAAGTCAATTATGATTTGAGATAATTTTTTATTTTCAGTTTACTAAAAGGGTTTTTAAATAATTTCCTTGGCCATGCAGAATTTAGTTTGCTTCCTCCAAAACATTTTAGTAACATATAAGTAAAGATTATTTAATTTAAACCTTTTAGCAGATATTGTTCTGTGACTCAAATACAAATAAATTTTCTTATTTCTGGTTAAAGATTTATTTCACTTAGTTTATATAATTAACCTTCAATTAATTAATGTTATTAATATTGTGATACGTTTACATGTAAAAAATGGTGAGATTAAATCCAAAAAAGTGGATATGGAGGAAAACCCACATACAACCAACACAGCAGACCTACCAGACATTCAAAAGAAAGTATGTCTGAATTGAAATTTAACTACAATTATGCCTATTAATATTATTTTTATATCTATTTGATGGCACCTTTACCTGCATTGCTAGAGTGGATCCTCACGACAGCCACATGAAGTGCTGAGTTCAAATATCATCTTAATTTTACCAATATGGAAACCGACGCTCTGTGCAATAAGCAAATTGCCCAAAGCCACGTAGCTGGTGAGTGACTGCTCCGTGTTTCTCTCCTCCTTCTTTTGATTCTAAGTTCCAGGCCCTTCTCACCAAGACTTACTGCCATCTCTGTTGACTCTCATGTCTAACATAGTTTCGGAGACATCCCCAGCGCTAAATGTTCCCTTGGGGAAATAGGCAATCGGTTGTTGCACACATGATTTGAGAGGGGGCTAGTTTTGTCCATTTCTGAAAACTTGGGAGGGGCATACAAACAGCCGAGGCGAGGACTCTGAGAATGATTAGACTAATATCTCACAGTTCATAAACTGCTGCCACATACATGGTTCCGGTTCTACTCTCACGGTAATCCTGAAGTATAGAGAGACAGCGACTTCGTGCATTTCATAAGAGAGCAAATTGAGGCTTACCACTTGGGGTTAAATGACTTGAACAGGATGACACAAGCAGTAAGTGAAAGGAGGAGGCAGGCCATGCACCCTGGTGTTATTAAAGTGCCTTTCTGGTATCAGTGCGCTTTGTGATCCTTTTAATTGTATATTTAATTCCAGTAACCAGATGAATCCAAATTTAAAATATAAATATGAAACTGCATTCCAAATCCAAATAAGGCAAATTCATTTTGGAACATCCATTATTTCAAGGCATCTTTATCAGAATTACTTTTATTATTACAAAAATGTGAGCTTGCCAGCACTTTGGGAGGCCAAGGTGAGTGGATTGCTTGAGACCAGGAGTTCAAGACCAGCCTGGGCAACATGACGAGGTCCCATCTCTACAAAAACTAGAAAAATTAAATGAGTTTGGTGGTGCCTGTGGTCCCAGCTACTCAGGAGGCTGAGGTGGAAGGATCACCTGAGCCCAGGAGGTCAAGGCTGCAGTAAGCCATGATCCCAGCTCTGCGCTCCAGCCTGGACAACAGAGTGAACCCCTGTCTGGAAAAAAAAAAAAAAGAAAAAAGAAAAAAAAGTAAGCTCTTAATAAGCCATGTGAAATCTTCTCAGGCTATAAATCTACTTCATCTAGGTTAAATAAGATTATTGATAAACTTTTATTTTTTTGATTGAGATATTTGAAAATAAGCATGTGCATATTTGAAAATATATTTGTTTTTGTATAATATTGATTTTTCTTCAGAATTAAATATCTGGGCCAAGTTGACTAAATAATAGAGCTATCATCTCTTCATTTTCATAGCAAAAATACTATGCTAAAAAGAGACAATTTTCCCAAAGGACCTTCTTTGTCAGGAAGTTTTCTGAGTGTTCAAGCATTGTTGTCCATTTTTTAATGGTATCACCTTTGTTGGGACATTTTGGCCTTTCTCCATCAGCTGAATATCATCATTCTTTCTCGCGTTCTTTGTCCCGTTTTTGGCAAGGAAGATGGTACTGCTGTGGTGACCCTGGCCTCTGGACAAGGAAGGCCCACTGATGTCACAGAAGCATTTCTGTTAGATATGGTTGGGCTCATTAGGCAAAAAGAGGGGTTTCTTTTTGAAAATAAAATGACATTAGGGTTTCTTTATACCCTGATCAATGCTAAGAATGAAGCTCTAATAATCCTTTAGGAATAAAAGACAATGAAAAAAGAATTCTTTTTTATATTAACCTTTTTTCCCAAGATGTTCTTCCTCAATGTATTACCTCACCATATGACACAAAAAGTCTAGCTTCATGATTTATTATTCTGTATAGAACAGAAAGCAAGAAATATCTGTTAGCAAAATACCAGCAAAAACTCAACCATTCTACTATGGGGATTGCAGTTCTCTATTCCCGTAGCTCTTCCCAAAACGAACAAAAAACAAAATGGTACTTCCCTATTATAACTATTACAGAAAGATTAGATTTTTAGATATTGACTTCTTTGAGACGATAAAGTACAAATAATCTCTCAAGTTACTTTTCATTTTTCAAAATAAAAAATAAAAAGTAATTGGCTTTGATGTGATGAATTTAACTTTACCAATAACTGCTCCCTGGACCAATGCTTAAGTTTTGAGATTTTTTATAAGTGTACAGAGGTTGAATTTTATCAAAACTATCATGACATTAATCCGGGTAGACCACTATCTCTCCCTCAAACCTTCACTAGCAGGTGGTTTTAAAGATTGTTGCTATTGGTCTGATGGGAATTTACGGTAAATAAAATGTATGTGTCAGTTTCCTCAGGTGTGCATAATAACGGTATTTAACTCAAAAGCTTATAGTGAGCATGTGATAGGTTCATGCCTATAAACCATTTTTAAAGGTAACTGGCACTAAACTGTTAGCTATTAGCAGTCCAGTTATGACAGAATTAAAATTTAAACAGTAGTGCTGAACATTTACTGCCTCATTGTACTACTCCAGGGACAAGAAGGCAGATGACTTTCAATTATACAATCTTTTTCCAATATGATTTCCTAGATTCTGTTATAGTTATCAATTTCTTGCCTCTCAGCTTTAAATTCATTCTTCAATATTTGCTCTGTGCTAATGAATGGGATTCCTTTAAGCATTTCTCCGGAACAGTGACTACATTGTTAAAATTTCTCGGTAGAGGGCGATAGATTGACGTTGCAGGAGGAAGAGGGCTTCTGCTGGTTCCGGCGGCTGCACCCTTGGTCAGCAGAGCATGTGTGAAGACAACTGGTGATAGTTCCTACCATGTGGCTAAAATGTGTGCGCCCTCGGCAACCTTGCCATCCCAGTCCAGCCTAGCAACCCCCTTCCTAGAGCCCTCCCAATGTGGACATGCATATTCCAGTTGTCAGCAGCAGCACACCAATGCCTTCTGTACACCTGCCCAGTTGCAGTCCAACTGCCCCCTGAAGAGGGACTTCTTGCCGGCCTAGTGAATGTGCATCACATCTGGTCTGGGCAAACCAACGATCTTCTGTGTCATCCAGTGAACAGCAATCACACCTTCTCCAACCTCCAAGGCCTGAACCCAAGCCCTGGGGAGGTATCCAAGTTTGTCTTTCCTAAATTACTCTTCCTCAGGCCTAAGATACCTTTTAGCTTTCCATTGTACCTTGTAGTTATGTTCTTCTCATTGCTTAATAATTTTTTTTTTTTTTCGAGACAGAGTTTTGCTTTTGTTGCCCAGGCTGGAGTGCAATGGCATGATTTCGGCTCAATGCAACCTCCAGCTCCCAGGTTCAAGTGATTCTCCTGCCTCAGCCTCCCAAGCAGCTGGCATTACAGGCATGTGCCACCATGCCCGGCTAATTTTGTATTTTTAGTAGAGATGGGGTTTCACCATGTTGGCCGGGATGATTTCGAACCCCTGACCTCAGGTGATCCACCTGCCTCCGACTCCCAAAGTGCTGGGACTACAGTCAAGAGCCACTGCGCCCGGCCAATAATTCTTCATAATAAAGCTTCTCTTGTTTAAAATACTACATGTCTATAGCACCATCTCCTTGGTACTGGCCTCCTGATAGTGAATGAGTTCTCATGAGATCTGGTCAGTAAAAATTTGGCACCTCCCCCTGCCCCGACTCTTGGTCCTGTCCCTGCCATGCAAGACGCCTGCTCTCTCTTTGCCTTCTGCCATGTTTGGAAGCTTCCCAAGCCTCCCCCAAAGCAGAAGCCACTACGCTTCCTGTACAGCCTGCAGGACCATGAGCCAATTAAACCTCTTTTTATAAATTACCCAGTCTCAGGTATTTCGTTACAGCAATGCGAGAATGGGCTAATACAGCAGGCTATATCTGCATGGATGCTAACTATAGCAATGTTTATATTGGAAAAAATAGGAAACAAAGTGAATGCTGCTGATGGGGAAATGGTTGGATGAATTATGTTTCATTCATACCCCGAATAATAGCATCTCTGGTTCAATTCCACTGGAAACAGACTCTAAGATTGAGACTAGTGAGGTTATTGGGAACTGCTTTGGGCATCACTCCTCTGAGACAGGCTTTACCAACCCATGGAGAACTGGAGCTGAGCAGGCTTTCAGAGTGGTCCTGAGTGGAGCTCAAGAGCCAGGCATTGGGGTGTATACATTAGCCAGTCATTGGCTGTGGATGCCCCCAGGATGAGTCTTAACCTTGAGTGAAGTGGCCCCTGCAGCAGGCAGTGATTCCCAAAGAGAGACTCGGCTATGAGCCACAGTGACAAGCAATCCTAGAGCTGGGGGGATCTGAGTAGGGCACTGCAGCTTCCACTACTGTCCACCCATCGCGTTAATAGGGTCCACGTGATTCCTGTGGCCAGTTTGCCTGATCTGAGAACAGCTCCTTTAAGATTCTGGTTGGTCTCCGGTCCTGGAGAAACTCACAGGGGAAGTCCAGTGGGACAAACTCCAATCCCCACAGCTGCCACTGGTCACAAGGCCCCAGTGGATGCATATGGTTTTCCTCCTCTATAGCCCATTCTGGTTTCCCCCTTGGCCTCAATAACTCCTCCACTAGGCAGATGGCAAAGGGGTCTGAGCCCCTGGTCATCATGCCCTGCCCAGGCCTGCCTCTGGTAGGGAAGTGGCAAATGACACCTCTGTGGATCACCTGGGGACCAAAGGCATTGTTCCCTGCCCCACGGTTTACCAGCAGCATCCACCTCCTCCCCCTGAGGGTCAATTAATTGGCTTCACACTCCCTCAGCTGAGGTATGTTGAGTCTGGACCCTAGTTACTAGTCAGGTGGTCCAAGGAGAAGGAGGCAGATCCCCAAGAGTGAGGGAGGTGCATACAGAATCACAAGGCAGAAGCATCTGCAATTGTCTTCAAGCAAGGGGTCAGTGCTAGCCCATTGCAGGCCCAGAGGCTCAGAAGGTTCTGAGGTTTCAGAGTTTCCAGGTGTATCAACCCAGTTCTCCCCACCCCATGACTCAGGGTGGAAGCTTACTAGGGTTGAGCATGAGCATTCAACCTTCTCGGCAGCTCTGCTTCCCCTGTAACTAAGTCTAGGGCCTGATTCTCCATTTTTTCTTCCCATCAGCTGCGTGAGATTCTTTGCCTGTGCTGTCAAGGAGGCCCTCGGGCTTCCACACTGAGCCTTCTATAGCTGAGTAATCACCCTCACCTTTTGTCTTTTTTAATGCATCATTTGCCCTCTGAAATAGCCATTTGATTCTAAAATCCTTATAATGACGACTTTATCTGCAGCTCCCCAGATCCTGAAATACTGCACCAGCTGCTGAATTTCTTTCCACCAATACCCCACCTGCTATGGACAGAATGTCTGTGTCCTCTCTAAGTGCAAATGTTGAAGCCTAACGCCCAGTGGGATGGTGTTAGGCGGTGGGGCCTTTGGGAGGTGATTAGGTCACGAGGGTGGAGCCTCATGCTGGGATTAGCGTCCTTATCAGAAAAGACACAAAAGAGATGGTTTCTCTCCATAAGGTGAGGACACAGCAGGAAGGCAGCCATCTGCAAGCCTTCACTAGGAAGCTTGCTTTCACTAGACACCAGATCATCCAGCACCTTGATCTTGGACTGTCAGGCTTTGGAACTGTCAGAAATAAAGATCTGTTGTTTAAGCCACAGGTCTCTAGTGTTTTGTTATGACAGCCAGAGCCAAGACCCATGAGAGTTGCCCGTTGCATCCCAGGGGCACCGCAGAGGTGACAGGTGTTCCACCTCCTGCCAGGAAGTGGCTTTGCATTGCTGGGCAGCAGGGCATCCAGCTCCAAACTCTTACTTTGGACTCAGCTTCCTGAGACAACCCCTGGCACCCACTGCCCTAGGGCAGGTTCCTGGTGACAGGCTTCAGATAGAGACTTCTGGCAAGACATTTACAGGGGAATGCTCTTGGGATAAGGGAGGCAGGTTTAGACATTTGCATCAAAGGCTCAGCCCCAGGCAGGGTTGGAGCTGGAATGGCCTTCAAGTGTCCCTAACTGAGGCAAAAGGAGCCCCTTTGTGTCTATGTAGCCCTGTACTGAGCAGGCATTGAATCCAGGCTGTCCTCAGGCGGGACAGTCACCACGGGCAAGGCAGCTTCCTGGGCCAAGGGAAATCCCAAGGGAAGGACTGGGGTGTGTCGAGCTGCTCTTGGCACTGGGGGAACAAGTTCCTTCTCTGAAGGGGGTGATCTGTGTGGCACACCCCAGCATCCACTACAATTAGGTGGCTGTAACATGAATGAGACAGAGGAATTGACATGCAGAGCTGTTGGGTGAGAAAAGCAAGACAGAAAAACCCAAAAGGTCCTGGTGTGCCTGTGTCTGTCACATACATATGTACACACGCAACCTCCCACTGCTGGCCATCTGACCCCGCGACAGCACCTCCCTGGCCCTGCCATTCTGCAGGCTGGGCACTTGCTCACAGCCTCAGCCCCTTCTCCCTCTGCCGGGACTTCCTTCCACAAGAAATCTATGTGCCTCACTCCACTAATTCCCACCATCTTTGTTCAAATGCCACTCATTGGTAACGCCTGCAATCCTAACACTTTATTCAAATGCCACTTATCACTCACGCCTGTAATCCTAACACTTTGGGAGGCCAAGGCAAGAGGATGGCTTGAGCCCAAGAGTTCAAGACCAGCCTGGGCAATACAGTAAGATGCCATCTCTCCCCAGACTTCTAGAATACAGCAGTCTTCCTCCCTCCACCAGCTTTATCTTCCTGCATAGCATTCGTTGCCATTGACATCATATATTTACTTCCTTTTATTCCAATGTCGCCTGAACAAATCCTTTCCTCACTCTCCTATTTTATAATAAATAGTGATCACCCCACTCCTTAGAAATCTGCTTATCTCCCTATTGTATTATTCTGAATCACTTTACCATGTCAACTGTTTTGCTTACTTATTTAGTTTGGTGCAAAAGTAGTTGTGGTTTTTGCCATTACTTTTAATTACAAAAACCTCAACTACTTTTGCACCAACCTAACAGTTTTTAACCCTGTCTTCTCTATACCGGAATATGAGCTGCAGAAGTGTTTTGTGCCTGTCTTAATGGCTGCTGTATCCCAGAGCCTAGATAAGCTATTTAAAGTGATAAGCAACTTAGAAGACATTTTAAAAATAAGAAATGGGCTGGGTGCAGTGGCTCACGCCTGTAATCCCAGCACTTTGGGAGGCCTAGGCGGACAGATCATGAGGTCAGGTATTCAAGACCAACCTGGCTAACATGGTGAAACCTGACCTCTACTAAAAATACAAAAATTAGCCAGGCATAGTGGCACACGCCTGTAGTCGCAGCTACTCGGAAGACTGAGGCAGGAGAATTGCTTGAACCTGGGAAGCAGAGGTTGCAGTGAGCTGAGATTGCACCACTGCACTCCAGCCTGGGCGACAGAGCAAGACTCTGTATCAAAAGAAAAAAAAGAAAGAAAAGAAATGGGCTGGGTGCAGTGGCTCACACCTATAATCCTAGCACTTTGGGAGGCCAAGGCAGGAAGATCACTTGAGCCCAGGAATTCAAGACCAGCCTGGGCAATATCGTAAGACTCCATCTCTATTATTTTTAGAAATTATAAAATAGTTTTTCAAATTAAAATGTAAAAAGAAATGGAGCACGGTGTAGGGGAAGAAAGATGTGATACCATCACAATGGTCATGGCTGGCACTCCTAACAAAAGAGAGGTTAACAAGAGAAATGCCTATCAAATGTATTTACTCATAGTGTTATGTAATACAGGAGGCCTCAGAAATGAGTCTATAAACCAAAAGGTCTCTGAAACAGGCCTCAAGCAATTTAGAGGTTTATTTAGCAAAGGTTAAGGACGCACCAGGGAAAAAGAAACACAAAACTGCAGGAAAAAATCTGCGATCCCTACTTTTTCCCAAGAGAATTTTGAGGGCTTCCGTATTTAAATGGGAAAAGCAGGCAGGAGGGGAAGCAGGGAGGGTTCGGTCACATCACTGAATCCACATGTTGGAGGGGAAGGAGGGAGGGTGCGGTCACGTCACTGAATCCACATGTTGGAGGGGAAGGAGGGAGGGTGCGGTCACGTCACTGCATCCACATGTTGGAGGGGAAGGAGGGAGGGTGCGGTCACGTCACTGGATCCACATGTTGGAGGGGAAGGAGGGAGGGTGCGGTCACGTCACTGGATCCACATGTTGGAGGGGAAGGAGGGAGGGTGCGGTCACGTCACTGGATCCACATGTTGGAGGGGAAGGAGGGAGGGTGCGGTCACGTCACTGGATCCACATGTTGGAGGGGAAGGAGGGAGGGTGCGGTCACGTCACTGGATCCACATGTTGGAGGGGAAGGAGGGAGGGTGCGGTCATGTCACTGGATCCACATGTTGGAGGGGAAGGAGGGAGGGTGCGGTCACGTCACTGGATCCACATGTTGGAGGGGAAGGAGTGGGGGTGCGGTCACGTCACTGGATCCACATGTTGGAGGGGAAGGAGGGAGGGTGCGGTCACGTCACTGGATCCACATGTTGGAGGGGAAGGAGGGAGGGTGCGGTCACGTCACTGGATCCACATGTTGGAGGGGAAGGAGGGGGGGTGCGGTCACGTCACTGGATCCACATGTTGGAGGGGAAGGAGGGAGGGTGCGGTCACGTCACTGGATCCACATGTTGGAGGGGAAGGAATGAGGGTGCGGTCACGTCACTGAATCCACATGTTACATGTGAAGAGGAGGGGATATAGGCATAGTTGATTATATATTCATCTAGCGCTCGGCAAGTGGGCGCTTTACATGAGATAAACACAGCAGCCACCTGTGGAGATGGCTGGCCTCTGCCTGGCCTTTTCATCTTTCGCTGTCTGCTGGGCAACAAAAGGAAAGGCAGCTTCTTGCCTGACCCAGCTTCCAGCTTCATTTTTCCCTTTGACATAGTGAACTGGGGTCCTGAGATTTTATTTTCCTTTCACAACCCCAAAACCCAGGGAGAACTGTCTGTATGCTTGGATTCGATGAAGAATGGACAGAGTGTGATCGAATGGTGACAGGCTGAAGGGGGACCCTGCAAGGCCTGTCTGTCCAGATTCGTCTTGGCCTCTCTGGTAGCATTGCGTCCTCCCAGATATATATTCCAGGACCCCTCTGGAATGAGGGTCTTCACGGGAGAAGGGAGAGAGTGACCTTTCTAGGTTCTGTGGCTTGCTTTGGGGGAGAAGGATTCCAGTTTCTATGACCCACCGTGGGGAAGAGGAATTCTGGTTTCTATGACCTGCTTTGGGAGAGATGGGAGGGTAGAAGGAGGTCAGGGAGGTCTCACTTCTGAGGCTCTTCCAATGTCCTTCAGTTCAAAGTACCTAGCTTGTCAAGATGCCATACTTCACCTAGGGGTTTCATGCTCTGAGTCAGGACAACAGATACATTATTTTGCATATAAAATAAGCATCTTATTGCTAGAAGAGGAGTGAGAACACCCACTGGTGCTTATGACGTACTGGGTTTCAGGCTTTACATACTTTGTCTTAGGTAATCCCGGCCACCAGTCTATGAAGTGGGAATAACTTGACATAGAAGAGGAACAGAGAACACTGAGGCTCAGAGAGGCTAAGCAACTTGCCAAGGCCACACAGGAAGTAGGCAGCAGCCAAGAACCCCAACCTGTGTCATCCCAAAGTTTATTCTATGACATCATTGTCTCCTGCTTCCCTTGTCTGAAAATGAGAAGAAAACTCATCTAGCCGGCCTCTCTAGGTTATCATGAGATCAAATACAAACACTTCCTGGAAGAGAACCACCCAAATGAAAGCACTGTCCTCTGTCCACACAGTCACGGCCGTGTGCCCGTGGGTGGGACCAAGTTCATCAACTTAGAGTGTGCCAGGGTGCGGGCTACCGGGGAGGGGATGTTAAAGAGTTCCCTCTGTCTTAGCACCAGAAACCTCCATCAAGCCCCCTTTGCTGGGTCAGATTGCCCTAATAGAAACCTACCTCTTTGGCTTCATTCCTTCATGACAATAGCAGTTCTGGGGTTGAACATTTGAAACCTTTAAGACCTGCGAGAATGAAGTGTCCTCCTGGGCCGGGGCCTGACGCTTTCCCAGGCTTCTCCCTCCTGGGTTCTGTTAAGGAGCTCAGCATTCAGAAGGGTACACTTCAGCCCAAGCATTTCCCCCTAGTCACTAGTCAGGAAGCACCAGCTGTAAAAAGCACATCTCCCTTCCTCCCACCTCCCTACTATCCCTCCCTTAATTTTTTTAAATTTCCATTTTTATCAAAGGCATACAAGCATCTGTTTTGGAGTTAAAACATTCTATAAGGCTTTTTAAAAACAATAGCAATCATCTGTCGTCCCATTTCCCTCCCCCTAGGGGAAAATCCATTCAACTCTTTCATCCGAATTATTCCATATTTTCCTTTCCGTCTCTCAGTCACTGCCTCTGCTGCTCCTCTTGATTTTCTAGTGTCAGATACCACCTGCGGATTTCTCAGTTTAGCAGGTGAGCAGTTTAGCAGGGATGGGCATGGTCCTGTGCAATGCGGGATGCTCAGCAGCATCCACAGATACCAGCAGCGCATGCGTGCACACACACACCTACACACACACATACACACAAACACACACAAACATACACACAAAACTGCTCGGTTTTGCCCCCTCAACTCCTGCATTAATTTTCTGGGGCTGCCATAACAAAGTACCATAAACTGGACAGGTTAAACAGAAATGTATTGTCCCACCGTTCTGGATACTGGACGTTCAAGATGCAGGTGGTGGCAGGATTGGTTCCTTCTAAGGCTGTGAGAGAAAGATCCGTTCCAGCCCCTCTCCTTGGCTTGTAGATGGCCGTCTTCTCTGTCATCTTCCCTGTGTATATCTGTCTTTGTGTCCAAATTTTATAAGGACACCAGCCACACTGAGTTAAGGCCTGCTCTAGTGATCTCAACGTGGTTACCTCTACAAAGACCTTATCTCCAAATTAGGTCACATCTGAGGTACTGGGGGTTAGGACTCCAACGTATCTTTTCCGAGGAGGACACAATTTAATTCATAAAATATCATGCCCACTGGCTGCCACATAAGGCAGCTGGGGTACCAGGTGTGCAATGCAGGGTCTTGCATACTCCACCACACCATAGACACCCCTCCTTCCCACTCCCCAAGTAGTGTTCAGACTGGGTTAGGTCAGCACACTCTTTACAACCAAGTCATGTAGTATAACACTCTTAAGTTTAGATTCTACACTACGTTTTACTTTTCCTGGAGTCATAATTCTTGGATTTCTAAAAACCTGTAGTTTTCAGTTTTTGTCAATAATTGAGCTACTTGGCCGGGCGCGGTGGCTCACACCTGTAATCCCAGCACTTTGGGAGGCCGAGGTGGGCAGATCACGAGGTCAGGAGATCAAGACCATCCTGGCTAACATGGTGAAACCCCGTCTCCACTAAAAATACAAATAATTAGCCAGGCCTGGTGGCGGGCACCTGTAGTCCCAGCTACTCGGGAGGCCGAGGCAGGAGAATGGCGTGAACCCGGAAGGTGGAGCTTGCAGTGAGCCGAGATCACGCCACCACACTCCAGCCTGGGCAACAGAGCAAGACTCTGTCTCAAAAATAAAATAAAATAAATAAAATAAAATAAAATAAAATAAAATAAAATAAAATAAAAATAAAATAAAATAAAATAAAATAAAATAAAATAAAATAAAATAATTGAATTCTAAACTCTCCGTTAATCTATCTGAATATATTCAGACACACTTTACCTGACTTGCCTCAGTCTGGACAGGGTGCCCCAACACCTCGTGCACGCCCTTCACCACCACTGTTTTTCCTGTGTGGGACTCTGTGTCCTGGATGCCTTTTGCTGTATTCCTTTGTTTTGAAGAAGCACGTCCTTCAGTAGCATCCTAAGAAAAGGCATATGGAAGGCAAATTCTAGGGGATTCTGCATATCTAAAAATGCCTTTATTCCATCTTCTCATTTCATTGACAGTGTGTCTGGATCTAAAATTCCAGACTGAAAACCAATTTTCTGAAGTTCGAAGGCAATGTCCCAATTGTCTTCTGGGACAATTGTCTTCTGGCTTCTGGTGTGATCATGAGAAATCTGAAGTCACTCTTATTTCCAATTATTTGAATGTGGCCTGGTTTTTTAATTGCTCTCCTGAAGCTTATGAAATAGTCTCTTTGTCACCAGTACTTGAAAATTTCTCCATGATATGCCTGCATGTGGGTTTACTTCACCCCTTCAGAATGAATACTCATGTTCTTGTTGTGGGGATTTTCTTGACTTTTTTTTTTTTTTTTTTTTTTTTGAGATGGAGTCTTGCTTTGTCGCCCAGGCTGCAGTGCAGTGGCGCGATCTCGGCTCACTGCAACCTCCACCTCCTGGATTCGCGATTCTCCTGCCTCAGCCTCCTGAGTAGCTGGGATTACAGGCATGCGCCACCACGCCTGGCTAATTTTTTTTGTATTTTTAGTAGAGCCAGGATTTCACCATGTTGGTCAGCCTGGTCTCGAACTCCTGACCTCGTGATCCACCCACCTCCCAAAGTGCTGAGATTACAGGAATGAGCCACTGCACCCGGCCTCTTGAAATACTTATCAATGATTTCTCCTCCTGCATTTTCCCTGTCCTCTCTTTGTAAAACTCCTACTATTTTCTTAGGCTGGTCCCCTAATTTTCTCATACCTTCTCTTCTGTCTTCACTCTGATTTTTTGCCTTACTTTTTGGAAGATTTTTCTCAACTTTATATTCTAAGCTGTTTAGTGTTTGTTATTTCTACTATCATATTTTTCATTTTTAAAAGTTCTTATTTGTCTGCTTATTTTTTTGCTACTTTTTTTCTTGAGATGGCATCTTGAAAAGACCAGGCTGGTTGACCATGCTGATCTCAAACTCCTCGCTTCAAGCAATCCTCCCATCTCGGCCTCCCAAAGTGCTGGGATTACAGGTGTGAGCCACCACACTCAGCCCCCAGCCACTTTTTGCTACTTTTTAAATAGCATCTTGTTCTTATTTCACGTATTTAGGTTTGTTTTTTCTGTCTCTATCTATCTCTCACGTTTTATTCTCCCTGTATAATCTATTTCACTCAAGTTACCTTTTTTCTGTGTGTTATGATCACTATCATTCGTATTAGGGGCTTTCTTCAATTGTCTGCTAATTGATCACTGTCTGCTTATGTTCAAGGGTAAATGATTAAAAGCCTGCTCGGATAGTCAAGTGCATGGCAGGCTTATAGACGCTGAAGTTCACTGAAGGGCAGGTTTCTCAGCCTTAGCTCTGTTGACATTGTGGCGTGGACAATTCTTTTCTGGGGTGGGAATGGGGATGTTCCTGTGCAATGTAGGAGGCTTAGCAGTATCCACAGATAGCAGCACATGCACACACACACACACACACACACTACACACACACACGCAAACACACATACACTACACACACTACACACACACACATGCAAACACACATACACTACACACACTACACACACACACTACACACACACACGCGCACACACACACTACACACACTGCACACACACTACACACACATGCAAACACACTACACACACTACACACACACTACACACACGCAAACACATACACTACACATACTACACACACAAACGCTACACACACGCAAACACACACTACATACACATGCAAACACACACACTACACACACTACACACAAACACACTACACACACACGCAAACACACATACACTACACTACACACACACACTACACACACATGCAAACACACATACACTACATACACTACACACACTACACACACACTACACACACACGCACACACTACACACACTACACACACACTACACACACACGCAAACACACATACACTACACACACTACACACACAAACACACACTACACATGCAAACACATACACTACACACACACGCAAACACATACACTACACACACTACACACACACAAACACACACTACACACACACACGCGAACACACACACTACACACACACGCAAACACACACTACACACACACTACACACACACGCAAACACACATACACTACACACACACGCAAACACACTACACACACACGCAAACACATACACTACACACACACAAACACACACTACACACACACGCAAACACACACACTACACACACGCAAACACACATACACACTGCACACACACTACACACACACACACGCAAACATACACTACACACACTACACACACACACTACACACACACGCAAACACATACACTACACACACTACACACACACACGCAAACACACATACACTACACACAAACACTACACACACACGCAAACACACATACACTACACACACACAAGCAAACACACATACACTACACACACGCAAACACTACACACACTACACACAAACACACTACACACGCAAACACACACTACACACACGCAAACACACATACACACACTGCACACACACTACACACACGCAAACACACTACACACACACTACACACACGCAAACACATACACTACACATACTACACACACACTACACACACATGCAAACACACACACTACACACACCACACACACACAAACACACACTACACACACACGCAAACACACATACACTACACACACTACACACACACTACACACACATGCAAACACACATACACTACACACACTACACACACACACACACACTACACACACGCAAACACATACACTACACACACACGCAAACACACACTACACACACACTACACACACACGCAAACACACACACACTACACACACACACGCAAACACACATACACACACTGCACACACACACTCTCCAGTCTGTGTCTTCAGACATCCCCAAATGTCCCTTTGTGAGCAAAATCATCCCCGTTAGGAACCACTGCTCTAAAGTGACCTGGCTGGGCCAATCATTAGGGGATCCCAGATGTCAGTATCTTCATGTCTTTTCCTTAGAATGGCCCTTACCCGCGCCCTCCCTTCCTTCTCTTTTCAGTATAGATACTCTCTTTTAAAAACTAGCCAAGGCTAGTTCTCCACTCTTTCTGCTTTCATGTGAGTCAGTAATCTGAGATGTTGGACCTCCCTCCGACAGTATATGGGCCGCTCCCCAGCATGCATTAGGATCTAATCTGTTCTGGCTCAGGTTCTGATCCTACAGTGATGATGCCTTGCAACAAGGAAAGATGGAGACGAAACCTCTAAGTATCTTGGCTGGGAGCAGCTGAATCATACTGCAAACCCCAACACGGGCACTTGTCCTTAAGATGGCTCAAGAAATCTCGAAGTGTGTCCCTTATTTCTCATTTTAAAATATGAAAGCGTTGACTATGTTGAGGACATCCCCCTCAGTCGTAAGCATTGCCAAGGGAGAGGGGAAGGGGTGTTGCTTTCCCTGCCCTGAATTCCAGTGGAAACCCTGGCTTTCCGACCCCACAGCTAGCTGCTCAGTGCCACTGAGGCATTCACACATGGAGGAGACAAAAGCTGCGTCGACTGGACACATCAAACCTAAACGAAGCCTAGAAAATATCCGTGTTCCAAGTGTTTCCCTTAACACGACTACAGCCGAAAACTCATTCATCGATGTCCTGCCACTTCCCTCCTGTGGGACAAGATTTGGATGCACAGGGCCCGGTGGCTTCCCTCCGTTCCGGTCTCCAACTCACCTGGCCCAGAGACCAGGATGGTGTCCCCTCACCCCCATTATTAATCACAACGTGTAGTTCGCTCAAAAGTGAATCTGAAGAAAATTTTCCTAAGGGAATGTGAACAGTGAATTTTATGGTATGTGAAATGTATCTCAATAAAGCCATTAAAAAAAAAGTGAATGTCGATGGAGTGATTTAGGAATTACACTATTTGTATTCACACAAACCGGGGAGATGATTTCCAATTTCAAAGATGGGAGCCCTTAAGTACAAACTCTAAAAATAAACCCAGGACCCCTGAGCCATGTGCAGGTGATATGGAAGGTCCCTGGGCCGGTTCCCAAGAGGCCACTCTTCAGGAAGACCCAGGCACAGAGACCTTCTCACTAGCACTGGTAGGACAGTCTGAACTGACCACTGCCCCATGATTTCGGTGTTTGTCACCACGTCTGAAAAGTCCTGACAAAGCCAGCCAGACTGTCCTGGAAGTAGATGGCACAGCAACTGTGGCAAGGCTGGTAAAGTCTGAAGGAGATAGGTCAGGGACCTCCGTGCCCATCTCACACAAGTAGTGTGTGTGTGTGTGTGTGTGTGGGTGTTACAGAGAGAGATCATGAAGGACATTGGCACACAGCCTTCTCTCTGTCACATCTGCCATCCTGGCCAGCAGGGGCGCATCTGGGAGAGATGGAGGGGACGCCTTTCGGCATCTGGGTGGCATTTTTGTGCTGCCATCAGTGGGTTGGATTTTTGCCGAATTCTGACTCCACCAGCAACAGAGTCTTGGGCAGTGTTATTAGCCTGCTTGGGCTGCCATAACAAATACCATGGATTGAGCATCTTAAACAGAAATTTCGTTTCTCACAGTTCTGGCAGCTGGAAGTCTAAGATCATGTCAGCAGGGTTGGTTTCTGGTGAGGCCTCTCTCTCTGGCTTGCAGGTGGCTGCCTTCTTCCTGTGTCCTCACAGAGCCTTCCCTCTATGTGCTCAATGCCTGCTGTCTCACTGCATGGCAAAATGTTCTCTTTTACTTAAAATTTTTTTAGGGATGGGGTCTCAGTCTTTCACCCAGGCTGGAGGGCAGTGGTGTGATCATAGGTCCCTGCAGCCTCGAACTCCTGGGCTCAAGTGATCCTCCCATCTCAGCCTCCCAAGTACCTGGGACTACAGATGCGCACCATCATGCCTGGATAAATTTTTTAAAATATTTTTGTAGTTAGGGGTCTTGCTAAGCTGCCCAGGTTGGTCTCGAACCCCTGGCCTCAAGTGATCCCCAACCTTGGCCTTCCAAAGCAGTGGGATTATGGGCAGAAGCCACCATGCCTGATCCAAATTTCCTCTTCCTATAAGGACAACAGTCAGATTGGATTATGTCCCCACCTTACAGGCCTCATTTTAATTTAATCACCGCTTTAAAGACCTTACTTCCACTTTTGAGGCACTGGGGGTTGGTACTTCCACATATGAATTTGGGAGAGACATATATCAGCCCTTAACAGTCAGGCTGTACATTTCCTCCAAGAGTGGCAGCTTTTCTTTTTCTTTTCTTTTTTTTTTTTTTTTTTTTTTGAGATAGAGAGATAGAATCTCTCTCTGTTGCCAGGCTGGAGTGCAGTGGTGCAATCTCAGCTCACTGCAACCTCTGCCTCCTGGATTCAAGTGATTCTCCTGCCTCAGCCTCCCGAGTAGCTGGGACTACAGGTGCATGCCACCATGCCCGGCTAATTTTTGTATTTTTAGTAGAGACGGGGGTTTCACCATGTTTGTCAGGATGGTCTTGATCTCTTGACCTCGTGATCCGCCCACCGCGGCCTCCCAAAGTGCTGGGATTACAGGTGTGAGCCACCACGATCAGCCAGTGGCAGCTTTTCAAAGGGTATAGTTATCCCTCAGAAGATCGATTCTAGGGCCTCTCACGAATACCAAAATGAATACCTGATATAAAATGGTGTAGTATTTGCATATAACCTACGCCCATCCTTCCATATACTTTAAATCATCTCTAGATTATTTTTGAATACCTACTACAATGTAAATGCTATGTAAATAGTTGTTAGACTGTATTGTTTAGGGAACACTGACCCCCCAGAAAGGTCTGGATGTGTTCAGTACAGATTCAACCATCGCAGCCTAATTACATTTTCGATCCATAGTTGGTTGACCCCACAGATGTGGGACCCCTGGATTCAGAGGGCTCACTGTAATTAGAAGCATGTCCCCTGTCCCTATCCTGAGGGACTGGGAAGAGACGGAGACCATGGAAGTGTTGAGTTAGGCCCTCCAGAGCTGGGCATAATTCCCAGGTATGCCCAGGAAGGCCAGAGCCGAATTTAAAAGTTGGCAATAGAAAGAGCCAAGTGGGGCCTGTTGTGGTGGCTCACACCTGTAATCCCAGCACTTTGGGAAGCCAAGGCAGGAGGATCACTTGAGGTCAGGAGCTCGAGACCAGCCTGGTCATCATGGTGAAACCCTGTCTCTACTAAAAATACAAAGATTAGCCGGGCATGGTGGCAGGTGCCTGTAATCCCAGATACTAGGGAGGCTGAGGCACGAGAATCACTTGAACCCGGGAGGCAGAGGTTGCAGTGAGCCAAAATTGCACCACCACACTCCATCCTGGGTGACAGAGTGAGACCCCATCACAAAAAAAAAGAATAAAAAAAGAGCCAAGGGGATTGGAAAATGGAGGTAGAAGAGTGGGGAGGATTAGGAATTGAGTTTTTGCTCCTGAGAGGAAAAGAGAGGCGGTACTAAGATGTGAGTGTGAAAACTCTAAACACCCTGCTGTAGACACAAAGGTCTGGTGGCTGTGTCTTTCTGGTGAAACCAATAAAGGAGACTCAGTTCCCCAACAAGGTGGAGGTGGCAGAGCAACCCAGGCTCCGAGGAAGGGAAGGGGTCAGGAGGAAGTCAGCCCAGGAAGGTGAGCCCCGTGGGGAGTCCAGGATGCTTGGGTGGGGCTCTGGACTTCCCAAGTGGAGTCTCACACAGGTTTGAAGGGTGGCCCCAGCTGACATCTGCCTAGGACAGCTTGCCCAGTTCATCAACCTCCTGTTTGCAGGCACCTCCCCACACCCTGGCCCTGGGGACCACTGAGTCTGACACAGACACAAATAAAGCTGTAGACAGACTTAAAACCCACTCCACAAATCTGTTTTCAGATCAGAGCAGATATGGGCCCCAGAAGAGCCTCGCAAACTACCTCCAGCCAGGTAAGTTAGGGCAGTGCCTTAGTCCAGGCTGCTCTAACAAAGTACCATAGACCGGGTGGCTTAGAAGCAACAGACATTGGTTTCTCAGTTCTGGAGGCTGGCAGTCTGAGACCAGGGTACCAGCACGGCTAGGCCCTCTTCCAGGGTGCAAACAGCTAGCCACCTTCTCACTGTATCCTCACAAGGCAGAGAGAGGGTTCGAGGGCTTTTTCGAGTCCCTTTCACAATGGTACTAATCCCATTCTTGAGGGGTCTGCCCCTATAACCTCATCACCTCACAAAGGCCCCACTTTTTTTTTGTTTTGAGACAGGATCTTACTCTGTCACCCAGGCTGGAGCGCAGTGGTGCCGTCATAGCTCACTGCAGCCTCCAACTCCTGGGCTCCAGGGATCCTCCTGACTCAGCCTTCTGAGTAGCATAGACCACAAGCACAGAGGCCCCACTTAATATCATCACTGTGGGAGCTGGGATTTCAACATACGAATTTGAGGAGGAGACGAACATGCAGCTCATTGCAGGCAGGAATGCATTTGTTTAATGAAAAATTAACTTTTATGCTTTTATTGTTTCCCCTTGATAATAATGATAGCTAACATTCCCGGAGTTCTTACTGTATGCTAGGGGCCTGTCAAACACTCAACAGGCATCACCCCTTTTAATTGTCACAAAGCAGCAACCATCTCAGATCCCATTTCATAGATGAGAAAATTCGGGCTTGCAGGGACCACAGAATTTTCTCATAGGTACTAAAGGATGGCTCTGGATTCAAAGTTGAATGTTGAATGCCTGATTTCAGAAACTGTGGTTTTAACCACGGTATGGTATGCCACCTCTTTATAATAAGAGCAAACGTGTGCCATAGAGACAATTCAAACAATGCAAATGAACAGACATAAGGCAATGAAAGTCACCTGGGACTAGACATTATGAGCTTGACAACCCTCTGGATGTCTGTGAGGTGATGCTGTGGGATTTATCTTCCTCACTTTTTTTCTAGAGATTTTTATTTTCATTTAAAATTTTTTTTATTTCTTTTTTTCTTTTTAAGACAGGGCCTCACAGGCTAGAGTGCAGTGGCTTGATCACAGCTCACTGCAGCCTCAACCCCCTGGGCTCAAGCAATCCTCTCACCTCAACCTCCCAAGCAGCTGGGACTACAGGTGCACACCACTATGCCTGACTAGTTTTTGTAATTTTTTTTTTTTTTGGTAGAGATAAGGTCTCATTATATTGCCCAGGCTGGTCTCGAACTCCTGCCTAGGCCTCTCAAAGTGCTGGGATTATAGGTTCAATCCACTTAGAGATTTTTTTTTTTTTTTTTTAAGATGGAGTCTCGTTCTGTCGCTCTGCTGGAGTGCAGTGGTGTGATCTCGGCTCACTGCAACCTCTGCCTCCCAGGTTCAAGCAATTTTCCTGCCTCAGCCTCCCGAGTAGCTGGGATTACAGGTGCGGGCCACCACACCCAGCTAATTTTTATATTTGTAGTAGAGATGGAGTTTCACTACGTTGGCCAGGATGGTCTCAATCTCCTGACCTTGTCATCTGCCCACCTTGGCCTCTCAAAGTGCTGGGATTATAGGCATGAACCATCACCTAGAGATTTTTAAAACAGTATTTCTTGTTCCTAAAAATCTTTCCATGTCAATACCTATATTTTTACAAGATTATTTTAAATAAGCATACTTGATTCCATTTAATAAATGAGTTTAATGAACTCAACCTAATCTCCCACTCTTGGACATTTTTAGTTTTTCCACCATTTCTCACCATTAAGAACAGTCCTGTAGCTAAACCTTTTTACATGTCCAAATTGCTTCCTTGGTAAACTCCTAAATATAGGAGATCAGAATCAAACAATATGAACATTTAAAAAATTACTACTATATAATGCTACAAACATCCCAAACTTACATTCCCATGAGACTGCCCAGGAGTAAGTACACTCCTTTCCCCACGTGCACAGACAAGTTCGCTATCATCCTTTTAGGTTTGACTTTTTCCAAGTCTGTAGGTGACAATGAATATCTTGTAGTTTTTTGAATTTCCATTTACTTGACTATCTGTAAAGTTAACAGTTTTTTCCTATATGTATTTCTTTAGTGAATTTTTGCATCATTTGGTTATTTTTCTATAAAGTGCTTTTTTTATTGAGATCTGTATGCCTTTTATATATTAAGGATATCAACGTATCAAAGATGGCAAACATTTTTACCCAATTTGTCATAAGCCTGTTAAACTTTCAATAATTGTTTTTGCCGTACCAAATGCAATACATTTCCTGTTTTCTTCTTTCTACTACTTTCTCATGAATTCCTGAAGTTGGCAATATCTCTGGAGCTATGAGCTCTCACACTCATAGCCATGTTTCTTCCAAGGGCTTCACTTCTCACAGTCACTTGACAACAAGCAGAAGTCAGGAAGTTTTCTTCTTTCTATTTCATGGAAATGCAAATTCCACACTGGCAATAACCAGTGGATTTTCCTGAGTCATTAGAGAACCCAAATCCAGACTACTAGATACTGCAGAGCAGGGATGGCAAATCAGTTTCCCCTCCCCTGACAATATTGCTTGATTGGTCATGGCTGTCTTGGATACTGACGGCCATCTGGGCCTCTGCAATGAACTGGCAAAGTCTGCTGGGGGGTCCGTGGGGAGCAGGTGCCAGGTACACAGTCCATGGGCAAATTGTCTATTAGTCCGTTCTTACACTGCTATAAAGAGCTACCTTCGACTGGGTAATTTATGAAGAAAAGAGGTATAATTGACTCACAGTTCTAAAGGCTTAACAGGAAGCATGACTGGGAGGCCTCAGGAAACTTACAAACATGGCAGAAGGTGAAGCAAGCACCTTCTTCATATGGCAGCAGAAGAGAGAGAGTGAGGGGAATATTTGAAACATCACACACACATTTAAACCATCAGATCTCATGACAACTCACTCACTATCATGAAAAGAGCATGGGGGAAATCCGCCCCCATGATCCAATCACCTCCTAACAGATCCCTTCCCCAACACTGGGAATGACAATTCAACAAGATATTTTGGTGGGGACACAGAGCCAAACCATATCACTGTCACACAGAGAGGTGTAGGGTGTGTCCAGACACTATGAGGAGGGAAGGAGTGTTTCTAATAATTGTGCTGTGACGATAGGCATGCTCTGGGATTGTTTTGGACAGAAAGAATGTATGGTCACCCCAAGCATAGGGAAAAACACAGTGGCAGTGGAAAAACAAAGTCCAGAAGGCTTACAGGACTCAGTCAAGGTCACACAGCCACTGAATGCAGAGCTGGCTTTGGACTCAGCTCATCTCCCAACGTGCTAACCTGCTGTGCAGCCTCAGGCAGGTCCCCTCATGTCTCTGGGTCTTAAATTCCTCTCTATAAAATGAGCAGTTGTAGCTTAAGAAATTCTAATGACTTTGATAACACAGTTCTCTGCTCTCCACCCACTGGATTTTTGACACATTTTGTGAAAGCCAGCCACTCAGTGAGCACCTGCTACTTTTCTTCTCTCCCTACCCTTGCTAGGGCTCCAAGGAAGGTCGGGCACAGGCATGAGGTGACACAGCTTTGGCACCTGGGTGGCATGTCTGCTTGTGCAGGTTTAGTCCCAGCTTTCTTGGGGCCACAGTAGTGGAGTCCTTGGTGGACATGACCTTGGCACACTTCAGGAGACAAGTCATGTCACTCTTAACACTTCTCATCTGGCCTCAGGAAACTCAGGCCAGAGATACTGTAACTCAGCCAGTCAAGCCAAGGCCTGGGGAGAAAACTTGGGGATGTTTCTGGGGAAAATGTTGACCAGGTGAACAGGCTTCCTGGGTGGGGCTGAGTCAGCAGTGAAAGCAAAAATGGGCTCTGCTCAGAAGTTTTCACAAGATTGGGGCTATGGAGCCACAGTCTGGGGTTTTATCCTGTCTCTTGTACTTACTAGCTATGACACCTTGAGCAAGTAACTTCATCTTTGTGCATAAGCATATAAATTAGGAATTTATTCAGCTGCTACTGATAGAGATCATAACAGCATCTTAAACATGAGGACATTTATTTCTCTTTTACACCCCATCCACCATTCTGCTCTGCCATCCTTACTTAGCACATGGATTCCACCTCATGGTCCAAGATGACTGCATGTGCTCTGGCCATCACATCTTTATTCCAGGCAGCAGAGAGGCAGGGAGAATAAAAAAAGGCACTCACATTTCAGAGCTTTTCCAGATCTCCCCCTTTTAAGGACTTCTTCAGTAGTCCCGCTCACATTTTCTTCTTTGACCTCATTGTCTAGAACTTATTCACATGCGTACAACCCACTGCAAGGAAGGCTGATATGTGGTTTTGGCTTGGCATGCTGATGCCCCCAATAATGTTGGGGTTCTCTTTCTAAAGGAAAAGATGAGAATTGATATTAGGTGGCAAACTTGCAATTTCTCCCCTAGTGAGTTTTTCCAACTGTAAGTTGAGGATTATAATAGTTCCCACCTCACATGGGTGTTGTACTCAGTAAGGACTCAATAAACATGAGCTAACTAAACTATTGTACATCAGGAGAAAGTGAAATGCAAAAGGCAAATAATGTTGGCATTACTATGAACGTCGTTTGGACATCACAGACTCCGGGATCCCTAGAACACACTTGGAGAACTGCTGCCTTGACAATCACTTAATTCCTGGGCAGTTCAGCCGGCCAAGTCCTCATATGACCTTGAAAGGACACAGCCATTCTTTTGCCTTTACAAAGTTTATATAATTTTTGCTCACATGCATGACCTTGTTTCTTTGGAAGATCTTGCACCATCTGTAATGACCTTTTCTGTGTATGTCTTTGATTTTCCATCTTCCTTCTGGCAATTGTAAGGCTATGAGGCCTTATCAGCCTTATACAGCCAATCAAAGTTGACCTTATAGCTTTGTCCGCCACTGTGCCCCAGCACATGGAAGGAGTGCCACAGACATAAGTTTGACAGTGCTGAACTCTACCCAAACCTTGTGCTCCTGGAAAACAGTGGGGTTTAAGAAATTCCTCCACCCTTTGTCTTCTGGGAAACACCTACTACAAAGAACTCCCTTCTCCATATGACTTAGGTAAGACCCACAAATGCCGCCCTGGTTTACCTATGACAAGGCCAGCCCCAGACCCTCCAAATTCCTTTTATCTCATAAATAATTAGTGAAACTGCTTGACCCCAGTAATCAATTGGAACAAAATGCTTGCTAACCAAACTTTGATTAGGCTTCTCTCTTCCCCTAGCCCACTGAATAAACCTTGACTCCACCACAACCTGAGCCAGCATAAGCTCTTCCTGAGACTCGGCTGACCCCAGGGTAGAACATTCTCTGATCTACTACCAGATCCCACCACCCTTTCATCCCGCTTCCCCACACCGTGCTCTTTCTAGCTTTGTTACTTCACTGTGAAAGGAGAACTTTCTGTCTAACTCTTGAGATGTTACAGAGCTTATGGTCAGAAGTTCTCCCCATTGCAATAGTCCCTCCCACCACCTTGCAATAATCTTTTGGAATAAACTTTATCCTAAGTCTGGATTTATTTTGTATTGGACACACTGAATGAATGAAACAACCATAACTGATCAGAAAGCAGCAATACTAATCCAGCTTTGCAAATTCTGTTGTGACTTTTCTTGCCATTAGTCACACTTTGAAATTCTGACTCCTGGATTTGCCAAACCCACCGGGCCATGGCCAGGTGCCTTGGGCCCGAAGTACAGCTGGTGGCTGAGAGCCAGGCCTCTGGAATAGACACACTAGGATTTGGATTTTGGTGCTCTCAACTCAGGATTTTAATCCTTTGTCGGGATGCATTTATTTTCCCCAGATAATATGCTTTTTAATTTTAGTTTGCCTTCCCGTATCCTGGGTCAGGTCATCAGAACAGCTCTCCTAATGAGCCCACATCGAATGAGCACCTCTAGACGCCGTCACTCAGCTGGGCCTTGGAAGTTGTATGGGGACAGTAGTATTCTGGCAATAAATGACAAGTAAATGAACTAGGAAGTACTATGAAGAAACCGTGTTCTCACAGAGCACTAAGGGAGCACCTACATATACCCGCTGGACAGGGGAGAACTCACTGAGAAGATGACTTACTTTGAGGCCTGAGGCTCAGACAGTCCAGTAATGCAAGCAGCTTGAGAGAAGGAGCCTTGAAGCCTGTATTAGGTTCCCCAGAGAGACAGAACCGATAGGAGATACCTATCTATCTACAGATACAGAGTCAGGTCCTCCAGAGAGACAGAACCGATAGGAGATATCTGCCTATCTACAGACACAGAGTCAAGTCCTCCAGAGAGACAGAACTGATAGGAGCTATCTAATCTATCTATCTATCTATCTATCTATCTATCTATCTATCTATCCATCTACCTACCTACCTACCTACCAATAGGAGATATCTATCTATCTATCTATCTATCTATCTATCTATCTATCTATATCTACCTATAGAGAGAGACACAGAGTGAGTGAGTGAGAGAGAGATTAGAATCAGCTCACACGATTAAGGAGACTGAAAGTCCCGGGACAGGTGAGTCTGCAAGCTGGAGACCCTGGGATGCAGATAATATGGTTCAGTGCAGGTCCAAAAACATCAGAACCAGGGAAGCTGATGATGTCACTCTCATTCCAAGGCCAGAGTCTTGAGAACCCTGGGGGTTAGGGGAGGGTAAGTCCTGGAGTCCAGACCATTTTGGGCTTTGTCCACCAAGATTAACAATTTGACTTTTAGTTTAAGTGGGTGTATTAGTCCGTTTTCATCCTGCTGATAAACACATACCCGAGACTGGGCAAAAGAAAGAGGTTTAATGAACTCACAGTTCCACGTGGCTGGGGAGGCCTCACAATAATGGCTGAAGGTGAAAGGTGCATCTCACATGGCAGCAGATAGAAGAAAAGAACTTGTGCACGGCAACGTCCCTTTATAAAACCATCAGATCTAGTGAGACTCATTCGCTATCTGGAGAACAGCACAGAAAACACCTGCTCCCATGATTCAATCACCTCCCACCAGGTCCCTCCCACAACAGGTGGAAACTGTGGAAGCTACAATTCAAGATGAGTTTTGGGTGTGGACACAGTCAAATCCTATTAGTGGGAAAAGGTTTGTGAGCTCTTGTTTTAATGTTTGCTTTGTTGTTTAATCTGATTGCAAGTGAGGGTTAAAAACATTTTCAACCTGTTGACCATTTGCCTTGTTTGCTGAATTATTTGCTCCTGTCTCTCTGAGGTCTCCCTCAGACCTGCTGAGGTCTTAGCATCTTTCCTATTCATATGAAGTCTCTCTCAGCGAAGGATTTTAATCCTTTGTTGTGTTCAGTTTATTTTCCCTAGGTTATCTGCTTTTTAATTTTGGTTTTCCTTTTTAAGTAGAAGCTCTGAACTTTGTGCCTTAGTGTGTGAGGTTTTTGTTTTTTTTGAGATGGAGTCTCCCTCTGTTGCCCAGGCTGGAGTGCAGTGGCACGATCTCGGCTCACTGCAACCTCCGCCTCCGGGTTCAAGCAATTCTCTGTCTCAGCCTCCTGAGTAGCTGGGATTACAGGCGCCCGCCACCATGCCCGGCTAATTTTTTTTTTTTTTTTTTTTTTAGTAGAGACGGGGTTTCACCGTCTTGGCCAGGCTGGTCTCGAACTCCTGACCTCGTGATCCACCAGCCTCGGCCTCCCAAAGTGCTGGGATTACGGGCGTGAGCCACCGCGCCCGGCCAGTGTGTGAGAATTCTTCACCACTTTTCATCTTAAGAAATCCTCGGCCACCTGACATTTGATAAACACGACTTAAGTTTTCTTGGTCCCTGTTGTCCGCATCCACGTTTTACACTCGTGGATTTCTGTTTTCTTCTCGGGGTGGGGCAATGCCTCCCCTGGTGCGGCCCTCAAAGGCCCAGGAGCGCAGATCCCGCCGCAGAAAGACCCCTGGCCCATCTGCGCCCAGCCCTTCCCCGCAGGAGGGCTCAGGGGACCCCACGCTACTGGAATCCACCCCGAGTCACAGCTACAAATCATTACCCACAAGTGGGGTCAAAGGCCTCTTTACGGGCGAGAAAGCTGCGGCTCAGCAGAAAGCCAAGCACTTTGGGAGGGAGGAGCTGAGGTGCTTTATTACCCCGAACAGACGCGAAAACAAGCCAGGGCCCGCGCGGGTAGACCTGGTAGGCGGGTGGGCGGGGCGAGGGCCACTTCCGGGGTGTGGAACCCTGCCCCCGCCCCGAGCCCCGCCCCAAGCCCCGCCCCAAGCCCCGCCCCAAGCCCCGCCCCGGGCCCTGTGGTCCCGGGATGAGCTCTCCGCGCAGCCAGGCTCGCTCCAGTGCCCGCCCACCGCTGACTTCATTGGCTGCCTCCCCAGTCCCGCCCCCAGGAGGGCCCTGCTGATGTTCGTAGCCAATCCGCAGGCGCGGCGGCGGCTGCGGGTCGTGGGTCGCAGGTCGCGGGTCGCGGGTCGCCGGTCGCGGCGGAGCCTGGGCGCTGAGGTACCGGGGCCTGGACGAGGGGGCCGCGGTCTGGCTAGGGAGCCGCGCGGGCTCATGGCGGTACGGCGACCTGGCCTCGCTCGTGGGTTCGCGGGCGGGCCGCCCCTCCCCGGGCTCCTAGGGGGACCGTCCAGCTGGAGGGGCGGTGACCGCGACTGTCGTGGGCTGGCCCCAGGTGGCTAGGGTTGGGGGTCAGAGGTCAGAGGTTCTGCCTTCTGGAATGTTAGGGCCCCGCCCGTGGAGCCGTGGAGCCCTAGGGCCGGGCCGCTCCCCATTTTCCTGTCGGCTCTTGTTGAGGTGCCCCATCTTTTCGCAGAGGGGACTCGGAGGGAAGCGGGCCTGAGAGCCGCTGCTGCCGCCCCTGAGCTCGGACGCGAAGGCTGGCCCCGTCCCCGGGCTGCCGCCGTGGTCCTGCAGGTGACCCTCAACCCCGCGAGGACCGCCGGCCGCCCCCCTCCTCTGGGCAGGCTCAGGAGTGCGAGAAGCGGGGTGTGGGCCTGTGACCCTCGAAGGCGTGGGCGGGGAGTAGGGGGTGGAGCTGGGGCCGCGGCTGTCCCCGTATGGGCTGCTCCCCTGTGGCTCCGAAGCCACCTTTTTCTGAAGTTGTCAGTCAGCGTGTTTGAGATTTCGTTTCTGGAATCTCACCCGAACAATCTGGAGAGAGGAACAGGGGTCTTGCGGCTTTGGCTGTTGACTCGAGGTGAAAATAAAAACCAGACGTGGGGATGTAATGAATGCGGAGTGACCCGTGAGCAAACTGGACGGTTCTCCCCGGCGGACAGGCATGAATTCGCCCCCTAGCTTGCCCCACATGCTGTGAGTTAAACTGTGTCACAGTAAGAGCAGTTTAGTCCCACGGTTCTGAGCAAGAGTCCTTGGCGCTGACCTTCCTAGTGAAGACACTTTGCAATGTGTAAAATACTGAATACAAAATTATTGTGCAAAGGTTCTGAGTTGAAGATTCTGAGTGCGCGGAGGCCGGCAGCAGCCCTTACTTTCCATTGCAAGGATCTCAACTTACTACTCTGAGAGCAAAAGTAGTTGTTTCTTTACAGATGTGGGTTTAGGGGAGACGGCTGTGGATGAGGAATAGGGGCGGGGTTTGTTTTCTGCACAAAACGTATGCGATTAGGAAAAACAAAGGGTTTTTATTCTGCCTATCTTCTTCCATCTCAGCCAGCATAAGCACATTCTTTTTTTTCTGTTGATGATACATGTTGAGTATTTGCAGCGATTAGGAAAAGGAATACTCTCTAACAAGACACTTCTCTTTAAACTAGGCGGTGGAGGGATGATGATGTATGTCTTCTGGGGAATTAACCCTCGGGCTTGATTTTCAGTGAAGAAAATGAGGCACAAGGAATTGTTAACCAAGACCTTCCAAGGCCCAGCTGTCGTGTGTGGGACTCCGACCAGCCACGTATACATGTTTAAGAATGGCAGTGGGGACTCGGGGGACTCTTCTGAAGAAGAGTCTCACCGTGTGGTTTTGCGGCCCCGGGGCAAGGAGCGCCAGAAGAGCGGTGTCCACCGGCCTCACCAGGCGGGAGCAGGTGACGTGGTGCTGCTGCAGCGGGAGCTGGCCCAGGAGGACAGTCTCAACAAGCTGGCGCTGCAGTATGGCTGCAAAGTAAGACACCCCTCAGGGGCCCTGCCCCGCTCCGTTTCGAGGAACACGGGGAACTCACTGCAGGGTGGGTGCCCTTGCCGCCCTTCTTAACCCTGCCAGGCCGTCAGGAGAGGCCTGCTGTAGCAGCCAAGGACTCCCCTATTTAGCCAGAATTGGAATGCAGGTGGGAGTACCTTTAGTTCCGAACCCTGGCCCCCAAAGAGGGAGGGTTAGCGCATTTGTTTCTCTGCAGGGAACTTCTCCTTTTCCTGTTTTCTCCACACTGAAATTCTGAAACCTTTTTTCTTCTTTCGAGCACATTTTATTTTAGACCTAATGGGGCTGGAGATACCAGGCAGAATTTAATTCCAGATTTCTATGGTATGCTTGCTTTTCTCGCTGCTCTTATTTTTCTGAACCTTTCTTGGTGGTAGCTTACTTGACTGGTAAAGTTTTACCTTCTCTCGTTTAGAACTGCATGGTCTTTTGTATGCTGTGTATCTATATAACCCTGTTTTTCTCTAATTATGTTTTCAGCATTCAGAGTGATTAACAATGGCAAAGTAAGTAGGAAAGTATTTCTAGAATTGCTGCATTTTCTCCTAGATTGTAACTGTTTCACTTTGCTAACACTGTGCTACAGATTTGTATGGCCTTCTCTAGGGGTATATAAGCTACTTAATTTAAAAAATCTCTTTCTCCTACAAGTGTCTTATCTAACAAGGTCCAAATGTCTCAAACATGTTGTGTGGGGTGTTGCGGTCTTTCAGGGAAATAAACACGTTGGTCTCCGGGGACACATAGTGGTCTTTAAATTGTACTGACAATTATATTTGGCTCCGATAAGCAGCTTCTGCAGGCATACTGTGTGGCTTACAGAACATGGGCTGAAAAATGAAGCCTGTCCTACAAAGACCGGAATAGATGGAGTAGGCTTCTTGGTATGGTGATGTCGAAATCCGTAAAGAATATATAAAGCCTTTGATAAGTGATCAGTTTTCCCATTTGAAGTAAATAAATTTGCTCTTAATTTATTGAAGGCAGAGACAGAAAGATCTCAAGGGTCTCATGCATTAGATTCAGGACATAGTGAATTAAAAACGTCCCCTACCCCAAATCAGTTACAATAACAGCAGTTGCTGAATAATAATGGAAATGATTGATTTGAATGAGATCTGTTGGCTGTATTCACTTTCTAGTTTAAGTGGACTTAAGTGTTAAAAGTTCGGAGTTCATCTCTGATGCTTTTGGAAAGTTTTCAAACATTAGTTTGAGGGAGGGGTTACCCTTTGACTTACATTTCCCCCTGCTTCTTAAATCTTCGTGTTTGATTATGAGAGGAGTTTGTCATGAACTTTGTTACTTGATGAAACTCACAGCATTGTTCCTTTTTCCTGACAGTTAAGTACAGTAACTGTCAGTCACTTTTATTTAACAAGTTGACATGCCCCACAGTGTTTCTGGGAAAGAAAATGCCGAGGGCATATCTGTCAACCTTATTACAGGTAAACTGGATTTTGAGTGTGTCTGCAGAGCTGGCTGAGGCTGTGTGTTTGGTGAATGCTAACATCTGGCAGCCACTGAGTTCTGGCATGAGGGGGAAGGCAGGCAGATGGGGGCACTATTGCCTCAAAAGTGAAAGGTGGAGAAGGCTGCAACATTCCTTTCAGTGCCATGGTGGTTTCGCCCAAAGCGATTTGTTGCAGTCACACTTTAAACAGTTTGAGAAAGATCTGTTTTTCAAAACTGATCTTAAATTGTTCAAACCTGTAAATCTTTAGGAATATCTGATTACTAAACTATATATTGAGGTTGAGTGAAAGCCAAAAAAACAAAATTTCAGCCTAAACTAACTTTGTGTACAGCTGCAGTTTTCCAGTCTTCATCAGATTCGTCAGTGAAGTGGGCTTGAATCATCACCCAGAAAGATTAAGAGCCACTTTTTGGAAAGTTATTTTTAAGGAGCTCCGCATATTTTATGATGTTTATCTTCGTGCCTTCCTAGGTTGCAGATATCAAGAAAGTCAACAACTTCATCAGAGAACAAGACTTATATGCTTTGAAATCTGTTAAGATTCCAGTGAGAAACCATGGGATCCTGACGGAGACCCACAAAGAACTGAAACCCCTTCTGAGCCCGTCTTCCGAGACCACAGTGACCGTGGAACTGCCAGAGGCAGACAGAACAGGCGCGGGCACCGGTGCCCAGGCCGGCCAACTGATGGGCTTCTTTAAGGGGATTGACCAGGATATTGAGCGTGCAGTGCAGTCAGAAATCTTTCTACATGAAGGTTACTGCATGGACACCTCCCATCAGCCACTGCTCCCGGCACCTCCGAAGACGCCAATGGATGGTGCAGATTGTGGCATTCAGTGGTGGAATGCTGTTTTCATCATGTTGCTGATTGGTATTGTCTTGCCTATCTTTTATTTGGTCTATTTTAAAATACAAGCTAGTGGTGAGACCCGTAATAGCTTGAACACAACTGTCATCCCCAATGGCTCGATGGCAATGGGTACAGTTCCAGGGCAAGCCCCCAGACTAGCAGTTGCAGTGCCAGCCGTCACTTCTGCAGACAGCCAGTTCAGTCAGACCACCCAGGCAGGGAGCTAAGCTTTGTTTTTAAAGACTCGGCCCAGCTTTAGCAATTGGCTGTTGATGTGCCTCAGCTGTCACTGGAGATGTCCTAGGGGTGCTGCATTTTGCTTCCGGGGAAGGATGGACACTTTTCAGAAGTCACTGCAGTATTCCCAATTGCACTGGCCCTGGGCATGGCCTTACCCAGTCTAAGCTGGCAGGATCTAAAACAGCAGCGACCTCGGCCCCTATCCACAGAGGCGCAGCAAGAGAGCCATTTCCCTGTGACATTTAGTGGACTGGCCAGTTCATAGCAGCACTGTGTGGACCCCCAAGTTGGACGTGCTCAGAGGGAAAGATTTATGGCCTCTGTCGAGGGACCTGCAGTGTGAGAGCCAGTGGCATCTGCGCGGCTTGCCTGGCTCTCGCTGTATCCTCACTTCCTGTGGAGCGGGGATTGGCTCTGAGGAGTGTTCTCTGTCTGCCTGGCAAAGGTGCTGTGGAATAGGCTTGGCATGCCACCCTGTTTTTAGAGAGTGACAGTTACAGTTGTAACAAGCCTACTTCATATTGGCCCCCTCAGTTAGCCTTTTTGAGGCAATGCCATTTCTAGAGTTGAAAAAGCCCTGGACCCAAACTGCTGCACTGTTGAATAAAGGGCAGTCCTACTCCTGTCCTTTTAGAGCGGCTTAGTGTGACACACAGGCATCTCCCAGGCCAAGCACACACAGGCTGCGCCCAGTTCCGCAGGAGCCGTCCCACAGCGTGGCTCTCTGGATTCTCCCACTTGTCCTCCTTGGAAGGAGCTCTTGCTGGCCAGTGTTTGGAGGGGAGGGTGAGTGCCTGTCACTGAGGCTCCACCATGGTTGGCGTCTGAAGCTGGGCAGTCGTCAGGCCTGTGCTGAGAGCCGCAGCCCCTGTGCACACCTAACAAACACAGGGCGCTCCCCCTGCTGCTTCCCTGGCTCAGTTCTTCAGAGCTCCAGAGTGAGAAGGCCGCTTCGTCCTTTTTCTCTGGGTGATGCCCTTAGAATAACACTATGTGCAATGTAACTCACAATGTTCCAGGACCAAAGGCTTGATGGAGGGGCTAGAGGCGACCCTTGTTGTAAAAGGCGATCAGAACACCTGAGGGAGGAAGGGGCTTGCAGTTTTCCCAGCCCTTCTCGCTGCCAAGGCAGCAGTGGTGCTGTGGATGGGCTGGGGACTGCGGGGCAGAGCCTGCTACTACTTGGGAGTTGGTGCTGCCCTGTGGCATGGAGGGGTGGGAGGGGCTGAGATGGCTGCTGGCCCAGCCTCCAAGAGTTCTGGACAGGAGGCAGACACTGCCCAGATGCTCGGTGGAGGGACAGTGATGGCCTTTGACTCATGAGGCCTGGAGAAAAGTATCAAAGGTCTCACCATGTAAGAGTGATTTCCGATTTCTCTCCTTTCAGTTGTGTGAAAAAACAACTGGCCTGGGTTCCATTAGCAAATTAAATCATCTTCAATCTTAAATTAGAGACCAGAATGATCTCCAGGATAAAAAGAACTTCTGAATCTCTGCAATAGGAAATGTTTCGATCATGCAAGTGCTTTCCCAGCCAAATGTCTGTGCTCTCTGTGTCACTGAGGGCCACAGGTTCCTCTAACATCTGTCACTGTCACTTCACCAGGCAGGCCTTGGAGTTCCATGACAAAATCACTTTTGTCAGACAAAGAATGTATCCTTTACTTTTCTCAAATGGAATAAAATCATTTCTTCTGTGAAGGAAAATTGATTCCCCCTTTTTATTTAATTTTTTTTTGGAGACAGTCTCACTCCTTCCCCCAGGCTGGAGTGCAGTGGCGCGATCTGGGCTCACTGCAACCTCCACCTCCCGGGTTCAAGCGATTCTCCTGCCTCAGCCTCCTGAGCAGCTGGGATTGCAATCACACATCACCATGCCTGGCTGATTTTTGCATTTTTAGTAGAGATGGGGTTTAGCCATGTTGGCCAGGCTGATCTCGAACTCCTGACCTCAGAGAATCTGCCTACCTCAGCCTCCCTAAGTGCTAGGATTACAGATGTGAGCCACTGCACCTGCCCCAACCTTTTAAAATTTGGGGATTGATAATTTAGCATTAAAAGATGTGGGATGCTGCTGGAGAAGATGGACGTATCTGTCAGGAGTGAGGACTGTGCCTGTCCCCTGCACCTGGCCACCAACTTGGGGCTTGTATGGTGCCCGAGGTTACTCAGACAGGTGCAGGACAAAGTGGTAACCAGTGCTCTAGGGATGATTGATCGCTGATTGATCTGTATACAGGCTTTAATATTGCTTTATTAGGTGTATATAAGAAATAACCACGTTACTTCCTATTCCACATTTTGCTATGTTTTCAGTGTCTTTGGGGAGGGAATATTTCAGAGAAATAGGTTTGCTATCTAGTCTCCAGTCTTCTTGGTTGAACTATAGTGCTGAATGTTGAAGCCCAAGGAATCTCCATTGTCAAGCAAATGATGCTTTAATTTTACTCTGGAGAGACAAAGCTGCAGGGACTAGGCAGACACCTCAGGGTCACCCAGAACCGCCACTGCCCAGCAGAGGTGAGGAAGGTGTGGCCCAGCCTAGGAGCATGTTGGGAGGACAGTCAAGGCCCCGCCATGCAAGGCCTTCTGCGCTGCAGTGGGGGGAGTGTGGAGGGGAGGGGTGGGAGGAGATGTGCCTGAAGTCATGGAATCAAAAGCCACTTGGGGCCAGGCGCAGTGGCTCACGCCTGTAGTCCCAGCACTTTGGAAGGCCGAGGCGGATGGATCACTTGAGGTTAGGAGTTCGAGACCAGCCTGGCCAATATGGTGAAACCCCCTCTCTACTAAAAATACAAAAATTAGCTGGGCCTGGTCATGTGGGCCTGTAGTCCTGGTTACTTGGGAGGCTGTGGCACGGGAATGGCTTGAGCCCAGGAGGCAGAGGTTGCAGTGAGCCGAGATCGGGCCGAGATCTGGGAGATAAAGCGAGACTCAGACGGAAAAAAAAAAAAAAACAAACCACTTGAGACAGCGGAAGCCTGGGCTCAGCTGTGGGAAAGGCCCAACGAGCCATGACCATTTCCTCTTTGGGGAAGATTGGGCTGCAGCCCCAGGAGCAACAACAATCATATAAGCCATGGTGCTTCCTGGATGCCACAGTGCTCTAAGAGCTTTATACGTTCACCCACTTTACCCTCACTACCTCCCTACGACACAGGCACTTCTATCCCCAGTTTACAGATGGAAAAAGCAAGCTGCTTACGACCACACAGCTGGTAAATGGGGGTGTTTGGGAGCCTGTGCTCTTAATCCGTTTCTGCTCTGCCACGTGCTTGACAGTCCACTGTGGGCTTGGGGTAGGGCACCTGTGGCATGATCCAGGCTCACAGAACATGGGGGATGCTTAAGGTCTCCCAAGGCAGGGCTTCAGGAGGGGACAGCAGAGAAAATTTCTACTGGCCCACTTGGGGTACTGGCCTCACAATAAGAAAAGTTAGATCCATTGCCTGAATCGCAGTAACTGTAGAATCAGCATTTACCTGCCCATTTTCTTGGTGGAGAATCAACTGGATTTAGCCTCTGAGCCAGTGAACCAGGCCCCTTGTGTTGGGGTGATCAGACCCAACACCAGGTTGTGGGGGCCACGAAGTCCAGCAGAGTCAAAGGATTGAGAAAAAGACAGTTTGAGAAGTAAAGTGGGACTAGGGGGCCATCGCGATCGTGGAGGCCGCAAAGGCTCCGAGCTTTGGGAACTCATGCTATTTATTGGTAATCCAACAAAGAAACAGGTGGTGAGAATGTGGAGGTCAAAAGGGCAGACACATGATCTATAGCTGTTATGGTTTAGCATTTATAAGGAACATGTTCTGCTACTTGAGATAATGGGAATACAATTGATCTAGGAGCCTAGGAGGGCTAGAAGTAAGGAGCCAGGAAGTCTAGACACATTCTAGAGGACATTATGTCACACATGCAAGCACTGCCTCAGCTTTCTTCCCAACACCTTGCCTTTGAGTAACAGAGACCGTCAGGAAAGGAGCCTCCCTTACCTGCTTCCTTCCCAGCACTTAAGGCCTTGGGACAGGTCTTCCAAGCTTATTTCCAGAGACAGGGTATGGCTGGTCTCAGGCCAGGCAGGGGAACAGGGCTCGGAGAGTGTGGATAGCATCCAACTTGCCTGTTCTCCAAGTTTGGTGCAGTGGAGCTGCTGTGAGGAAGGGCAGCCTCCTTGCTCCTGCACCGCCAGTCACACCCCACTGCCCCTGGAAGGACCAGTGTGGTGATGAAGTGCCGCTCCAATCTGTGACCTGTACCCCTTCCCATGCCTGCTCAAAACTTGCAGAGAGACTGCCACCACAGTGCCAGTGAGGAGGCAGGGAGTCCTTACCACACCTGGGGGAGACTTTCTCACACCTTTGGAAAACACTGGGTTATTGTACATCACCATTTCACTATCCTGAATAAGGAACATGAGCTACTTTCCATCTATTCATCCATAACCTGCCAGAACACCAATTATATACCAAGAGGTGATGGGATAACATGACATGGCCCCTGTCCTCAAGGTGCTTATAACCTAATGGGATACGACCTATGCCAGGGCTGGGCGCAGTGGCTCACGCCTGTAATCCCAGCACTTTGGAAGGCTGAGGTGGGCAGATTGCTTGAGCCCAGGAGTTCGAGACCAGCCTAGGCTGAACATGGTGAAACCCCATCTGTAATGAAAAATTACAAAGATTAGCCAGGCACAGTAGCGTGCACCTGTAGTCCCGGCTACTTGGGAGGCTGAGGTGGGAGAATGGCTTGAGCCTGGGAGGTGGAGGTTACAGTGAGCTGAGACTGTGTTGCTGCACTCCAGCCTGGGCATCGGAGCCAAACCCTGTCTCAGGAGAAATAATGATAATTTTTAAAAAAGACCTATGCCAGAGTAGAGATACGGTAGAACACACGATGGCCCACAGAGGGAAATATATGACAAGTGGCTAATAAAACATCTGGAGGAGATGACATTTCCTTAGTCGACATCTGAAAGAAGGCTGGGATTTAGTAATATGGCAGTGGATGCTTCTTTTCAAAGAGGACTGTCCAGTGTGAGCGAAGGCCTAGAGGCTGGAAACGGGGGACTATGTAGACAGAGAACTATGAATAGTCTGGTGGCCTGGCGTGAAGGAAATGTAAACGGAGCTGTGGGAAAATGCTGCAGTACTAGTTTGAGGCTAGGTTCTAGGCAACGCTGAATTCCACATTGAAGTGATCTGGACATGATTTGATGGACAGTAGGAAGCTACTGAAGTCTTGGAGCAATAGCGAGTTGATGAGCACTGAAGTGAAGAATGCTGGTCGCAGTTTTGGAGAGGCTTGGTTGGAGGAGTGGAGACCTTAAGAGGTGTCTCGATTTTTACTCATGGGATTTTAATTGATAGAGGCGATGCATGACAACATGGAGACATTGCTTCTTCCTGGTGTCATCGCAAGAAGCTTTACTACTTGTAATTCCCAAGAGAAGGGAACACACCAGGCCCCACAGGGCCACATAGGGATGCACCAGTGTTGGTCAGGAGGCAGAAGGGAGCCAGGGGCACGCTCAGGCCAGAGGCTTCATCGTGTTTCTGTGGGAAAGGGAAGGCAGGGCAGGGCAAACAGGCTAGTCCTGGGAACAGCAGTCTCTCCTCAGTCAGCAAGGCCCACAAAGCCAGAGCATCAAGAATACAGAAGATAAGAACCAGTTACCACAATAAGAAAGAGTTAATACAATTGGCCCTGTGATGAAGGGATGCTCAACAGACAAATGCAGAATCTAAGAAAGCCCAGAACAGGAGGTGGCGCAGAACTGGCTGTGTGATTCTGAGGGGCCTCGGTGTGGCTTTCTTCGTATTTCTGTTTGGGGCTCATTGTTTCTTGGATCTGTGGGTTTGTATAGTTTCATCTAATTTGGACAAATTTTAGCCATTGTTTCTTTGAAAACTTTTTCCTCATTATTTCCCTCCAATTATATAGCTCATTTATATTTTATTCATTTTTTATTGTCTCCTGTTTTATTTTGGATAGTTTCTACTGCTATTTTCCTCTGTAGTATCTGTCTAATCTATAGTAATTCCATTCAGTGCGTCCTTTTTAAAAAAAAAAAAAAAAAAACAGAGTCTTGCTCTGTCACCCAGGCTGGAGTGTACTGGCGTGATCTTGGCTCATTGCAACCTCCGCCTCCCAGGTTCAAGCGAATCTCCTGCCTCAGTTTTCCAAGTAGCTGGGATTACAGGCATGTACCAGCATGCCTGGCTGATTTTTGTGTTTTTAATAGAGATGGGTTTTTGTCATGTTGCCCAGGCTGGTCTCAAACTGACCTCAAGTGATCTGCCCACTCCAGCCTCCTAAAGTGCTGGGATTAGAGGCATGAGCCGTTGGGCCTGGCCCAACGCATCTTTTACTACAGGTCTTTTTAATCTCTAAAGGTTCTGTTGGAGTCTTTTAAATATCTTCTGTTTCATCATTGTGTT
The DNA here is from genome assembly GCF_028858775.2 of Pan troglodytes. Lineage (NCBI taxonomy): Eukaryota > Metazoa > Chordata > Mammalia > Primates > Hominidae > Pan > Pan troglodytes. The sequence goes on along the minus strand of NC_072414.2, from coordinate 91,536,497 downwards.
TGTATATTCTGACACATGGAGTATATTTGTAACAGCTGTTTCACATCCTTATCTGCTAATTCCGTCATTTATGTCATTCTGGGTCCATTTGTTGATCTCTCCCTCCATCTGCCTCTCATTATAGATTGTATGTTCTTGTTTTTCTACATGTGTGGTAATTTTTTGTTGGATGCTAGACATGGTGAATTTTATGTTGTTGGATGCTGGATTTTGTTGTCTTCCTTTAAATAGTTTGTGCTTTGTCCTGGGGCATGGTTACTTGGAATGAGTTCAGTCCTTCTGAGGCTCACTCTTCTGCTATGTTAGGGTAGGTGTAGAGCAGCATGTAGTGAGGACTCATTCGGCCCTGCTCCCGGGGCAAGGCCTTCTGAGGATTTTTTCAGTCCTGCTCCTGTGGTGATGCCTTTTTAAGATTCTCCGAATGCTGTGTGCGTTAGGAGGTCTCACCACCGAACACACGCAGCATTAATAACCTAGTTAATAATCACCTCATAATCTATCTGGTGGGAACACAGATGATTCCTGGCCCTGGGTAAGCTCTGGGAATTGTCCCGCCTACTTTTTTCTGTTGGCTCTTTTCCTTGACTCTGCAGTTTCCTCACATGCATGTACAGGCCAGTACTCAGCCAAAGACTTGGGGGAATCTCTGTCCAGCTTCCCCCTCCCCAGTACTGTGCCCCCACAAATTCTAGATGCCGCAGACTCCCTGAACTCCAAACTCCATCTCCTCTACTTGGCAAGACCACCTGGCTCTGTCCTATGGTCTGCAAACCCTGCAGGTGGTGAGCTGGGGCACTCATCAGTTTCACCTGGTTTATTTCTGGTCTCTGAGAGATCACTGTCCTGCACTGCCCGTTGTCCAAGGCCTCATATTTTCTTGGATTCTTTAAAGTGAAAGAATACACCTGGTTGCTGTTATTCTAATATGGCCAGAAACAGAATATCATAGGCCAGGGTCAGGGGAGGGGCAGCCAAAATGGTGGCATGACGGGGCAAGACTGGTTCTGAGGCAGGGCCAGGGGAGCAGGCCTGTCAGTGGACTCTAATTTGTGAGCCTGGACTGGATCATGGGACAGGAAGCCAAAAGGGGCAGATTTTTCTTAGAAAGGCTTAGGAAGGAGTCCACTAAATTCCATGCACTGTGAAACAGCTGCTCTGGAGGTGTGTCGTTGACTTAGTTCAATCAACATGACTGCATTCCCCCTGTCAAGTGCCAGACTCCCTGTTTCTGAGAGTCTTAGCTCAGCTGAGTAGTTAGAAAGGAAGGATAGCCCATGTACCAGTCATCCAGGCAGTGGCAGTGTCACCCTGGCTCCTTATGGGCACTTTGAGATCACTGCTCCTCCCTCCTCCCTAAATCCTCCTGCTTCTTTGAAGCACGTATTGTCAGAACACAGTTCCTGCCCCATTTCCTTGTTGCATCATCTACAGATCTGGTCGCTTCCTTTCCTCCAGTGATGACTTTAGCACCTGTCCTCATCCTTGATACCCCTGCAGGTCAATGCTTCCCCATCTTTTTCAGGTTGTATCACATATAGAAAAGAATCAAATATGTCTAGCACCCCGAGGTAAACCAGAGGGGATCTCATGATCTTCACATGAACCTTAGTGTCTTAGACAAAGGGGGCAGTGGTAGTTTTGTTCTATTTTGGTTTGTTTTTGAAACGGGTGATAGAAGAGCATGCTTTTATGCTGACAGGAAAGATCTAGGAGAGAGGGAGAAATTGATGCTGCCAGAAAGAGGGGACAGTTACAGAAGCGAAGACCTTGGGAAGGAGATGATGAGACCCAGGATGCAACACAGAAGGCTTGGACTTAGATAAGGGCACCAAGGTCCCTCGACAGTGCCTGGAGGGAAGATTGCTGGATATCCCGTGAGAAGGTGAGGTCGGTCTCATCAGATTCCATCTATTTTCTCAATGGAAAATGCGAGAGGAAGTAACCAGCTGAGGAGAGAAGGAAGTGGTCTTGGAGGGGTGAGAGGAGAGGAGATGCAGTAAAGTAGTTACGTCTCAAAGCGAGGAAGCCGGCGTGCCAGGAAGCCGCAGCTGCATCTCTGGGCGGGGTTGAGAGCCATTTACAATTTACGGTCATGAGGAATGAAAACAGTCCAGAATTAGCCCCTTTACTCAGTGAAGTAAAGATGATCTTTCTAATAAATGGTACTGGGACAAGTTGAGAGCCTTGAAACTTGTGTATTTTTCTTTTTGTAGAGAGGAGGCCTTGCTGTGCTGCCCGGCTGGTCTCGGATTCCTGGGCTCAAGTGATCCTCCCACCTCAGCCTCCCAAAGTGCTGGGATTATGGACGTGAGCCACCACACCTGGCCACAGAGAGCCTTTGGTAAACACATAAAATTAGATCCACATACAAGAACAAACTCCAAATGCATCAGCAATCTAAAAGTAAAAGATGAAACCATACTAGAACAAGAGTACGTGGGTGACTTCCTCTCTAACCTTGGTGTGCGGAAAATATTTCCAAATGTAACTCAAAATCTATAAGCAATGAGATGGATAAATTTGACTCCATAAAAATAGAATTTTGCGTGACTAAAGTACCACAAGAAAGTTATTCATAGCACACACACCAAAGGGTCAATATCCCTAATATAAAAGTAACCCTTACAAGTTGGAGGATGAAAATCAAAAATCTAATAGAAAAATGAGAAAAAGAACAGAAATTCACACACTTGAAAGATATTAAAATGTTCTCAAACATATGAAAAAATGCTCAATTTCACTCATAATAGAGAAAGGCAAATTACAACATTGAGATACACTTCTCAGACTGGTAAAAATAAAAAATAGGACCGCACTCTGTTGGCAAGGATGCCCTACACCGCTGGAGGAGATGCAAATTGGTACATCTCTGGAGGCAACTTTGGCGATACCTTGCAAAACTACAGGTGAACTCCCTCAGCAATCCCACTTCTAGGAATCTACCCCGAAGATACATCTTTAAAAATACAAATATACGCATGTGCAGGGCTATTCATTGACGACTGCAGAATATTGGGAACAGCCTAAATGCCTAGCACCATGGTACATCCACACCATGGATGAAAACGTCTATGAACTAATCACTCTATGGAGTGATTTCCAGCTAGACTATTAAGTGGAAAAAGCAAAGCTGCCTATTTGTACAAGTACAGGAAGGCTTAAACCAGAAACTAAAGAGACTAGTTGTCTCTAGGGGCGGGTGAGAGAGGCGGGGATAGGAATAGGCTAGCAGGGGTGAAGAGAGAATGCTTTTCTGAGCATCTTTTTGTATAGCTTAGAAACACAGTAATGTTTCAGATACTATTCATACACCCCTCAAAATAAATCATTAAAACCAACTAGGATGGGGAGGGTGCCGAAAGTGAAATAAAACATGGACAGATGAAGCTAACCATGTTACAGATAGTAAGATAACCACACTGAAGGGACTGGGAACTACAAGTAACTGGAAACCACTGTCTTGACTGGATAGTGTAAGGCCAAAGGCAAAAACCACAAAACCACATAAATGCTGTCATCTAGTCAGTTAATGTGTGTTCCCTACACGGGTATGGGCAGTTCTGAAAATAAGTGTACACTGGAACTGAACAATAAGTAAAAGGACTGTAGATAATAAGAGCTGGGTTCCCCACCACAGGAGAAAGAAGTTACAAATGAATCCAAAGCATTCGCATAAACCATGGCTTTTGACATGTTTAGGTAATTAGGAATATGGATGGATGTGTGTGTGTGTGTGTGTGTGTGCGTGTGCATAACTACATGTATTTCCTTGTTGTGTCTGCAGAAAGAGTCCGAAAGAGGTGATACCCTGGTAACAATAAGCACATCTATTGCCCAGATCTGGTTTCCAAATACCATTCTCCAATAAAGGGAACCAGGAATCGTGGAAAAAGTGGTTGACCCAACAACACAAGATGAGTGTGGAGCATCTGTGGTGCCAGAAAGGACATGCTAAGGGTGTGGACAGACTCAGACTTCACATGGAAGGCCACCTGATCAAGCTCCTCATGGCCAAAGCTGGAACAAGTGGAGGAGCAAAATAATGACAGGATTATAGCCCACAGGAGAAATAAAATCCGAGTCCACAATGACATAATGAGTAACGAAATGAGAAGAGACAGCTGTTCCTCGCAGCAGAATTCCAATGAATAAATGTGGAAGAAAACAGGCAGCTACCACAGCTATAGACGCTGCACAATTAGTGGGTGAAAATATAACCCTGCAGAGTCTCAAGGTATCTCCCCCAATATATGTATCAATTACAAAGGGAGAGAAACTTTTTACATTGAAGAAACCCTGTAAAAACCACTGAACCAAGTGATCAAAGTCAGTATCGCCTGGAATAAGACACCAACATGGACCCCATGATGCATTAGGGACATACCATTTCTGTGGTTTTCCCGCCAAAATGCACAACTTCCTTCCAATCATCACATTAGACACATCCACACCGAGCGGTATTAGACAAAATAACTGATCAGTATTCAAAAGTGTCAAAGGTTATATAAGAAAAGCTGTAACAAGTGGCAAAGGGAATGTGGGATCCTGGATTGGATCCTAGAACAGGTATGAGTGGAAAAAATGGGGAGATTCAAGTGAGGTATTTAGTTAAAAATGCTGTGTCAATATTAATTTCTGGGTTCTCGTACTTGTACTATGGTTATGTAAATGTTAGCATTAGGGAAAGCCCGCTGAGGGATATGTGGAAACCACATTATTTTCCCAACTTTTCTGTAAGTCAAAAGTGAGTTCAAAATGAAGTGTATACACTAAGAGTAAAAAAAGGGGGGACTGTGTAGTGAAACCAGTCAGTACAACTGATTTCTTTCTTCCACAGCTGCGTTTGCTTAGGTTAGCTAGAAAGCAGGCCCATCATGCATCTGTGAGATAGTGACTGGAGTGTAGGCCCTGGCGTCTAAGCTGAGTAAGATGCCCTGTCAATTTGGGTCCTCTGGGAAGCAAGACTGATGAAATGAGGAGCACCAAAGCTTTACACCCCAGCTATGTGCATCTGGGGCTGGGGCTGCCTGGGAAGAGCTCGTCCTCAGCCCAAAGCCCGCAACAGCTGGGATCAGGGCTTACCTCTCACAGACGGGGCTCAGCAACTTTCTGCGGGATGAGGACACAAGCCCACTTGACCTGGAACGTCTGGTGTTTGAAGCCCCAATCTGAAACCTCCTGGCCCCGTGGAAGATGGGAAGAAACACTCCTCTTCCTCTCAGTTTTACAACCGAGTGGTCCTCGGGCTGCTTGTGAGCACCGGACGACCGACGGAGCAGGCTGCAGCCAATCAGCTGGCACAGGGCTCCGACTGAAAATCATCTTGGCTGGTGCCACAGAATCGGCCTGAAAACAGGATACTGCCTAGAGCAAGGCACCCAGGGGAGCCAAGCAGGAAAATGTAATGAATTGACTTTAAGTAGCTGCAGCTGTGATTAGAGTATTTTTAGCCACAGGAATCAACCAGCTTTCAAAACCTGCTAATAAGAGCCCCACCGTAGCCAGCGCAAAAATTTAGTTTTCAGTTTAACACCAGGAAACTGCTTAGCTAGGAGCTGGCTTAGAAGGCACATCAGGAGAGACCATCTTCTACTGAAAGTTGAAGATTTTTCATTTTCTAGCTGAATTGTGAGAAAGGGAGATGACCATGAAGCGCCTGCCAACATACTGGGACGTACACCTAACACTTTGAAAACTCAATTCATGCCAGCACATCTGTCTTCTGCTGCATCTAGCTCAGCATCATGTATGTATTTTGGGCAAAACTAATCATTTCACACCCTAGACTTTAAAGAGACCCAGAATCTAATGATGGTTCTAACATACCCACCCCCTCTAACAGGCTTTGGCGTATTTCCTGTGAGCAGCAGTCACTGGAGGCCGAATGGATTCCATTCATCCACAGCACTGTGCATGCAACAGCCAGATTAGGCCCCGGTGGGACTGCGTGGCCCGCTGCTTCCTATGGGCGCCAGGGCTGCCCAGCAGGGATGACCCGGGAGCCGACAAGGGGGAGGCCAGTGGGGGCGTTGGGACGGTTTCCTTGACCCTGTCTCAACCCGGAGAAAGAGGCCCGCAGGTGAAAAGGGTCTTCGTGAAAGGAATGAAAAAGGAGAGGGCTTTAGGGGAAGGGGCTGCCTGGTGGCAAAGCCAGCGCCTTGTGTCCCCGGGCAAACATGACAGAGTCTGGACGCACAGGAAGAGCCAGTCCGTCTTTACCTGAGTGAGTGCGGGAGACAAACACTTTACAACAACCGTTAGCATTGTCTTCACCATTTGATAAAAAGTTCACTATTATATTTATTGTATAATGAAGAAAAACAACACATTCAGGGAAAAATTGAGATTAACTTATTTTTCTTAAAAGGTTCATCTCAAGGATGGCAACAAAGTCCAGCTTGTGCCGCCAAACGGTTTTACATGATCAAACCGTGTACAGCTTCTTGTGTGAACTGTTGACTACAAACATTTACCAAATACATAAATCTCTTTTAAAAAAGCCATTTTAAATATAGCAAAGCAGTGTCTTCTTGCACAGCAAAGTGAAGAAAGTTTCTACAGAGAAATAGAAGTTTTACATTTGTAAAATCTTTTTCACATTCTAATCATCTAGCTTAAGATCCAATGCCAGGAGTTTTCAGCTTCCTTATTTACTATGTATTTCTTGTGCGCATGATGGTTAATACAGAAATTATGTTGATGCATTACTAGTTATCCTTCTAGTTAAAGGAAAGGGTAAAACATGTATTGTTCTTGTAGAACAAACCCCTGATTTAGTCTATAACACAATGGACATAATTGGGCTCAAAAGATGGAGTTTTGATTGGGACCACCTGTGTACACACAACGGTGACTTCCACTCGCAGTGGAGTAGCGATTAGAGTACTGAGGAAGGACAGCTGTTGGAAACTGTACTTTAACCAGTGCAATTTCAGCTTTTTTTGCTTTTGTTCTTTAGTAATAAAATACTTCTGGAGGGATAAAATTTTCTTGCAATGGTGTCTCATACAAAACACGAGTCTAAAAGGGTAAGAAAAGACGGTTCTAAAGCAACACCATTAGCGTCGTCCGCACTCTAGGCTGGTTTCCACCCAGAGATGTGGATGTGCGTGTGTTCACACATGGGCGTCTGGGTGAGAGATGTCTGTCAAGTCCATATGCTCCATGCCACACTGACATATGGGAAAAAGGTTAACAGTCAAATATTCAGTTCCTGAAATGGAATACATTGTTACTTGGTCAGTGTAATTTAAATACAAACTCCGAGCCTTGAGTAGTATTATTTTAGAAAACAGTAGTTGTACTGATTATAAACCTGCATAGAAAGAAAGACTATTGAGATACAGTCAGAAAAGCCATCTCATAAGGCACACAAGAAAATAGACAGTAAATGTGAATGTGTTAACTCCTATTCCAATGTACAGCAGAAGTTCATGAACATGCATAAATAATAACGAAGGAATCACTTAACACTTTCAAAGCTATAAATGGTTTACAAAGTGGTAAGGATTATTTTGGAACTTCAGTGTTGGGAGACTGTCTTGTTTGGATTAGGTGTGGCCTTATGAAGAAATGTGCCTGTAAGTAGTTCAGTAAAGTAAGTACATTTTTAAAGAAAAATCCTTTCTGAATAAGAGCCAAATGTCTATACTGAAGAGAGGAGACAGCATGTCATCCTCTTTTGGCCTCTCCCAAAAGTTACTGCCCAAACTGCCGTGAGAACAGAACCTCCAGTTTGCAGCCTGTGATGCGCAGGTCTCTCCTGCACTGATCATACCTGTGTGTCAGTCAGGAAATCTGGCTGATGACTTGTCACAAACAGCAGATGAGGAAAATGTCAAAAGGAACGTAATTTGGCCGGGGGGGGGGGGGGGGGGGAACAAAATGTACATAGAAATTGTAGGTAGCTGCTCAATATCATTTAAAATATAAAATAGCAATTTTTAAACCCTTGAGTTTTTTAGGAAAAGGAGTATTTAAAAATCTACAATGAAAGATATACAGGACTTTGAATTTTGCTCATGGCACAAGCCCAGTAAGTGGATGAACTTGCTATCATCCATTAGTTGTCTTCCTGAAAGAATAAGGCCTTGTTCAAAATCCAAGCTGAGGGTGGCACTAATTCCAATTAGAATGGCAAGAGTCATGCCAAGGACCGGCACCCTAAGAGCGTTTCTCCCCGCATACCAAAGCATCACTGCAATGTGCAGAAGAGCTGATAACGGTAGGATTTTGTAACCAGCTGCATCGTTCTGTTTTCAGAGGGTCAAGGAAAAAAGATCCCTTTCCCCACGAGTATTTTCCCCTAATCATTTACCACTTATAAAACCTTTGTGCTCATCTACTATTTTGCCATTTTCTCTAATATTAATTAAATTAGGTCAGCTTTTTCTACTACATTTTTTCCTCACAAAAGGCAAGTTTTAAATAATGCCTTATAAAATCTGTTACAACACATTTTATACTTATGCAGGATGAACTTAACACCAATTTTTTTTGCCACTTTGCTATTTATGTACACATACAAAATATATAATGATGCTCAACCCATACGGCACAAAGATTACAATGTAACATCACACATTCACCACCAGTGAGGGGAGAAACCCCTTTATACAATCCTCTGAAAAAACTGGGCTAATAATTAAAATCCAAAGTACAGTATATTTAACAAAATAGTAAATATTAAACAGTGAATACTTAATAAAGGACCTCGCCTTTTCCCCCCAAATTGGCGGCAATCCACAAAAATATACTTTTTAATCTGGTGACCATACAATACATAGGTACTTACATCAAAGGTGATAATATATTTAAGATGCTATATACACAAAGAGTTTGGCTCAACTTTTAATTTACATTTAGAATAAGTGTTCATGGCTTTTTTTTTCCAAGGTTCTGCTTGCAAGATATTTTTGTTTTCCCCTCTTAAAATAAAACTAAAGAGTTAAACCAAGATAAAGCTATTCTCTAAAAAAAAGTTACAACATATAGCTTTGGCTTATATAAATAATTCATAGCAGAATGTGTTCAAAAGTAGTGAATATAATTTTATATATAGTCATCAATTCATAAGGGTGTTTTCTTTCATATAAAATATACATGAGCTAAAATCAGTTTCTTTAATTTTTAAGATATGAATGTAAAAAGAAACTTCTGACATATTCCAATTATAACTTAATATATTAATTTTACTTTGTTAATGCTCTATATTTCTAGGCTAGTATTTTCTGAATATCTCATGCGTGTTTTCTATTCTCTTTCTTTATTAGCTAAAGATCACTTCTTGACCCAATACATTTTTGCACGTGCAAAACAGTTATGTGTGGGGCTTTTTTGTTTTGTTTGTTTTTAATATCAACAGCCCTTTCCCATGCAACCCTTTGCAACAGACACCCATGCCAGGTTGGAAAATATAAATGACATTTTATGTACAGTATTGCTTTCTTGGTTCCTGCTTTTCCACTGCTCTGTTCTACAAAGCATTTTCTCTTAAGTAACTACAGTCACCGCACAGTTAAATAAAACAAGTAGGGGGCCCTCTAGGTTTCTGCAAGCTAGTGTGGGAGAATTATATATGGGTACACGTTTCTCTGCAAAAACTGGTTATCTTTATGAAACAAGTAGTCCAAGGAAGTGCCAGACTTGTCTGTGCCTACAGGGTGCTTTGTCTGCCATGGGACACACATCTGCAGACCTACAAGGAGTTTGCAGGTAAGTGCCTGATTCTGTGTATGTAACACACACCCACACATACACACACACTCACACCCACATACATATATATGTAAAGGGATATATATATATGTATGTACATATAAATATATTTAACTCATGTCCTTATTTACCGATTTAGATATGTAGGGCAGGTCACTGCAGTAACACAAAAGTACAAACATCAGCTTGGAAGCCTTAGGTCACCCACGCGTCCATTCTCATTCGCTTTACAGAAGGGCTTTCTCTGTCCTCAGTGTTTGGGGGTCGGCCAAGCACAATTGGAGAATGGAAGTCGCCCCGTGGATCCTCCCGATCACTGCCATCATAGGAGCTACTAGAGCTGCTCAGACTGTCCACAGGGGAGCGCCCCATTTCCTGTCGGGGCTGGGGCTGCGGGGGTTGTGGCTGGGGCTGCGGTGGCGGCGGCGGCTGCTGCTGCTGCTGCTGCTGGAAGCCCGATGGGGTCATACGATCCCGAGGAGGTGAAATCGGTTCGGACTTGATGTTGATGTTTTGGTTGGTATTAATGGATAAATTGGAACCCTGAGATAACTGCCCTCCAGCACTGAAGGAAAAAAAAGAGAGAGGTCAGATGGCTTGCAAGTACCTCTGCAAAACTGGGATGATACAGTAGAGACACTGCCTGATGGAAAAGGGCCCAGAGTCTGAAATCTTATCAGAGTTCCCCAAGACTGGTTTGGGTCGTTTCCTTCAGTGCTTGGCACAAAAGGAAATCCCATCTTCCTAGGAGGAAAGAAAACAGTACCGTTGAGCCCTTACGTTACTTGGTTCTGTTACCCACAACGTTGGTACTTTTGCAGCTAAAGTATACGAAACAATGTCAGTGTCTTAATGCTGTGCAGGGACCAGAAAGACAGAGGAACAGCAGCCTCATCTGCTCACTGCCTCTTCTTCCTCAGCATCTGCTCCCCAACTGCTCTGGCCCTGTGACAGGGCACAACATCGCTCATCCTCGCAACACCTCGAAGGTGCAAGTCATACCACCCCATTTTCCAGAGGAGGAAATGAGGAGCTGGCTGAGAGCAGTAGAGGAGGATGCAAGCAGGCTGTTCCCCAGGCCTGGGCTCTGAGCCCTTTCCACTTGCTTTTCCAGGACCATTTCTAGTGCATTCATTTAGGATGCTCAGGATAGGCCTGAGGGCCAAATCCTGTGTAGGCAAATTTCCCTGAGATACTCTGCTGCTTTTTCCATGACATAATTCCTAAGAAGACCACTGACAACCATCCTCACTGTGCAGTTACTTCAGAATGGATGAGGGAAAGGGACTGCTGAGCTCAGGCTCTCTGGGGACTTCCTGGGCAGAGGCTAGGGGCCTGGGGTATTCCTACTGCCCAGAGCACAGGCAAGGCAGCCAGTCTTCATGGAGGCCAGCTGGGTCTGCTATGTTGTCCCCTCTCTTGGGACACTCTCCTCCAACTGCTCCATGGGTCTGCTGTCATCCTGGTTCCACAAAAGCCCTGTTCTTTCTCCCTGCTGTCAGGGATGTCTGGCCTCATCTGGGCGCCACTGTAAATTCTCTTTGCTTATATCCTTACAGCCTGCCCATAGGGAACGTTCTCTTTGTGAATGAGGTTTGGTGTGTGCATTGGGCTGGGATCAGTCACACAAATCCTATGGAGCCTGACTGATATATAAGACACCCTGTCCCCAGTTTTCCTTCCCTGTGGCCCAGGGAGAAAGCAACAGGTCCAGCTTGTCTTCCTATTCTTGTCTACAGATACTCACCGAAGCAGTCAATGGCAAGGGTGGCAGGGGGTCCTGAATGCCTACAGGCTGCCTTTCAAGCAGTGCAGCCAGAGGCAGGTGCTTGGGGGCAGGGGTGCAGCAGGCAGCTTCATCACTGGTCAGAGGGCAGAAGGATGGTGCATGTGGGTGGTATCTGTGCCTTCAGACCCCTTCAGATCCTGGTTGAGTCTCTCTACCTCAGGATGTCCCTATGGGAGAAGCCTTGCTCCCCAAATCCCTTCAAGGAATGCCTAGTTTGTCAGTATCCAAGCTACTGTCTAGAGCCATGTAAGAAAATATTTTCTCCCGACACTTGTATCTACCTGAAAAGGAATCATTACAGGATTCCTCACACGAAACTCAACAGAGCAAAAGGCTGTCACTGATAGGAAAAGAGAGTGTGTAGGCCAGGAGTAAAGATGCAGGGAAAACTTCTAATTACTCACACAAGAGAGCTGAGGGCTGCTTGTCCTAGGTGGTGCTGCTGCCAGGCCGACACCTGTCCCAGCGACAGCATTCCTGGCGAGTTGAAGCCTTGAAGGGCTGACAGGTCAGCGCTGGTCAGTGAATAATCTACAAAGGAAGACAAGAGGGCTCTGCATGTGATGGAAGGTCCATACGGAATCTATTTTTTAGGTAGCTACTGCAAAAGTTCCTACATTGAGGCCAGCCATGCTGGCTCATGCCAGTAATCCCAGCACTTTGGGAGGCCAAGATGGGCGGATCACTTGAGGTCAGGAGTTTGAGACCAGCCTGGACAACATGGTGAAACCCCGTATCTGCTAAAAATACAAAAATTATCCAGGCGTGGTGGCGCATGCCTGTAGTCCCAGCTACTTGGGAGGCTGAGGCAGGAGAACTGCTTGAACCCAGGAGGCAGAGGCTGCAGTGAGCCGAGATCACACCACTGCACTCCATCGAGCCTGGGCAACAGATTTCCTCTCAAAAAAATAAAAATAGAAAGTTCCTACATTGAGAGAAGCCAGATACTTCACAACAAAACAACATACATGTGGGTCTAAAATCCGCACAATCTTTTCTTGGAAGATTTACAGGATCTAGCAATATTTCGTTGTCTGGGATGATTCAAATAAGAGGCCATCATTAAAGAGTGTTCTGTACAACTGTTACTTTAAATATGCCTGCCACTACCCTTTGGAACAAAGAGAAACACTCAACCTCAACCAGAGTGAGTTTGAATCAGCAAGTCTTAATGAAGCAAGGGGTTGGGGGACAGGGAATAGGGGACAGGAAAGACAGAATCCCTGCATGGGGTGCCAAGCTCAGTGACATCATTACACAATTAGTAAGCGCATTTGTTTCAAGTACCTAGACTGTCGCAGACTCCCTGATAGCATGCAAGAGTTTCAACTTCATGAAAAAACTCGGTGTCCTAGAGTATACCCAGCTCATATCATATGAATGCTTCAGTCGTAATCACTGGGACCAAGATTTAGGACGTTAGTTATCACTCACACGGGGAGTTATTTCAGCTCATCATTAACACTTGTCTTTCTCACTTGGTTCCAAAGAGAGGTGGCAAAACTCTTCTACTTTTATCTTCTTTCTCATGTCTCAAGAGAGGTGTTTAAAGAAATTGGTCTTCCTAGTGAATTAACATTTTAAAAAAGGAACGGAGTTGAAGCGACACAGCTGGTGCTCAGGGCTGTCCTGACTCTGCCCTTGTCATTCTATACACTCCCATGGGCTGGGGCAAGGGCCCGTCACACTGACGCCTTCCCCAGTGCTCCCTCCAGCCCACAGTCTCCTTCGACCTCTAGATCTTTTAAACGACCTAGTGCCATGTCCATTTGGACGCCACTCCAAACGCCACACATCTGACATGGCCCATCCTTTCCTGCAAACCTGTTCCTCCTCAAGTACTCTTAGTACACGGCACCAACATGCACCCAGCAGCTCGTGCAGAAGCCTATGGGTGTTATCCTTGCTACTTCCCTTCCCTCTCACTCCCAACATCAACTTCCAGGTCTGAGCAATTCTATCTGCTCTCTCTCAAGCCTGCCCAGGTCTCACCATCTCTACTGCCACCTCTCTAGTCTATGCTATCAGCACCCATTGCTTGGACCACTACAGTAGCCTCTGATGTGGCTTCCTGGCATTGCCTTTTAACCCTATATACAGCAAAGACATCTTTTTAAAATAACAAATATGGTCGTGGCACTCCTCTACTTCAAAAGTTTTTTATGGCTCCCCAATGCTCTCCGGACAGTTTCCAAAATCCTTGACATAGTCTACAAATCATTACTTACCTCTCTAGTCTCAATTCTAACCACCCACGCTCTGTCCCCATTCCTTCAGCCCCGTCCCGCCCGCAAACTCCTAGCCTTTGTACAGGCACACCCTCTCCCAAGAGCACTCTGCCTCCTCTGCCTGGCTGAGTTACGCATGTTCCTTCATGTCCGAGCTGAGACACAGCCCTTGACACAACTGCAGCAGCTTATCCCTAGAGCTGTGTGTCTTGTGCCTTCCCCCCAGGCTTCACTGCTGACTCTGCACTCCTGCATTTCCAGTGCCTGCCACACAGTAGCTGCCTGATAAATATTTGCTGAATAGATGTGGAAATAAGTTAAAAACAACATGGTAAACTTCAAACAGAGTAAGTGTTACGAGAAAGAGAAGAAAGATAAAGTCGGTCAAAAGGTGGCATGAGACTGACGCTAAGCGACTGATGATTTTGAGAGCCTGCCTCCATTTTCATATGCTTTGGTAATTTCTTTTATACTTTTAAAAAATAAATTCCCAATTCAATGGCATTTCTAAAAATAAGTATAGTGGAATTTCTAAGTATATTGAAAAACCTGTAATGAAACGGTCAGTAAACCATAATCTGACACCCAGTTCAAGCTCCCTCTTCTCAGCCAATACACCTTTGAACAGTATAGCTTTGCCCTCCCTTCTCAATTCTCAGAGTATAAATTCACAATCACAACAATTCAGGACTTCCCCTCCACGGTTACCCACTTAGGTATGTCCTGCCTCCTCACTTGGAATAAACTTGGAGAAAGCTATGTCCCTAGTACAGTCTCTCACAGAGCAGGTGATCAATGCGTCGAAACAGAATTTCTATGAATGCTTCATCCCTGGCTTTACTCTGGAACCTTGTTCTGTGCAAGGCACAAATAACAGGCTATGATTCACAATCCCTAAGACAGTACGCAATTGACAAATTTGGGCATTATTTTTCATACTAACTGTTGGAAAAGTAATGGATATTTCCTAAGAGGCTTTTTTTTTTTTTCCAATAAAACCTTTTATTGTTGATTCTGTTTTAAAAGAACTTCTTAGAATTCAAGTGGCAATCAAATGTTATCAATGCTCTGTCCCCTCAGGTAGCTGCAGACAGCAGTTTCAAAGTTCTGTGCCAAAGCATTTACCCTGAAGGCTAAAATCAGACCATCTTTACCACAGTCTACTTATGACACTCAGGAGAATCATAATAACTTCTCTGCATTGCAGTCTCTGAGTAATGGGCAAGGGAGAATTGAACTACTGCCGTCTTCCTCTGAAGCATCAGGTGTTTGGCTCAGCTGATGAGAAAGCGAAACCACATGTGTTTTCCACTCCTTCTTAGATTGGTAAATTTAAATGAAACCAGCTGCCCTCGATTCTCCATACAGTCTGCTTGGCTAAAAGCACTCCTACAATCACTGTAATATTCTTAAACTTTCCTAATACAACCCCAATTAGGGCATTTTAAGACGAAATGCCTAAATAAACATAAATGAAGTAAAAGCTCCCCTCAAAGGCAGAGTGACTGGCTCTGAGGAGAAATCAGAACAGCCCTTGTCTTGCCCCTCAGGTGCACATGACATGGACCAAGCTAGTGGTTACAGGGAGGAAAACAGCCTGTTAGACACAGCCAAACATCGGCCACCTCCCAAAGTCTCAGGTCCAAAGGGATTCATGTCTTTCCCAAAGCAGGTTAACACAGCATAAAGACAAACATCTTATTTTAAAAGCCTGGAAAAGCGTGATACTGTATAAAGAGAAACTACATCAGCAATACTCAAGCAACAGGCTGCTCCCCTCTTGGCTTGATGCATGTCACCATTTTGCTATCATCCACGTGGCTTTGTGTCAGGGGTTAAGTGAAAGTTCACACTGGAGAAGCAGGAATAACTTACTCATCGCACTATCCACACTATCCATTTTGTTTGTAATTTTTTCAAGGCTAGCACATTGAAAAATACATCCTAATTTAAATCTAAAAAACTGGAAATAGTTTATTTCAATAAATATACTTAAAAAAAAATCACAGAAGCACACGTTGATCACAAAACAGAGAGCAGTAAAACCTACGGAAGGCACCAGAGCAGGCTCACCAGTGTTGTAGGCAGTCGGCATTGCTGAGTACACAAGTCCTTGCGGAGGCAAGCTTGGGGTTGTCACAGACACGACTGGGGTAGCAAGAGGTTGAGTGGCTTGAGAACTACTGATCCTTTGGGTATTCTGTGAGATCAAAAAAGAGAAAATGTGTTCTGATGTGGTATTTATGTTGACTTAAAAATCACTTTCAATTTAAGTGACATTTTTCAGTTACATATGAATGTCATTTTCTGAAGCACTGATGATGTGAAAACTTCAAAAATACTAGTGAGAATAACTAAATATTTAATTTGAAGGGTCCTATTTTTACATTAATTCTTTTAAAATAGTTGATTAATGTCAGACACCCCACGTTAAAATAGGAACTTCTGTTACAGGCATTAGCACTTCTATTTGTTAGCACAAAATGAGGACTTGATGCCACTACAAATACTGTCAGACTCCCCTAAATGAAGTATGTGTAGGTTTTAAACACCTGATGATGGCAAAGGTCATCTGTATATATAGGGATTGTACGTCTATGAGTATAGGAATCAAAACTACTTTTCTTTGCGGTATTATTTACGTGTTAACACGGTTTGAAGTCATGGCTTATTGGGTGCAGCTTGTATTCTTATTTCTTTCTCTCCAATCATGCAGTTGACCTATTTTTTAACAACAGATTCGGACATGTATCCCTTCATAGTCCCCTGGCCTTCTGTAGCAGAGGCTTTGAGTAGAGAATTTTGAATCAAGTGCTGCCGACAGGGCAGTGGAAGAGCAATATTAAATGCTTTTTGCCAACTGGATGCATCTGTGTAGCATCCTATCCATGCTGGGAATGGATAAAAAAATTCAACTATTAAATAATCCAGTTAGTCTAAGATAGTCATTGTCCTTAACGTGTAGGAGTACGACAGAAGCAGTTTCTCGCCAAACTGGCTTAAGGTAACAGTTTTCGAAAATCAAAGATCAGAGGAACACAACAGACTCTGTGTCACTAGCACATAAGAAAGCCACAGCACAACTCTTATTTGTTTTTTATAAATTATGTTACAGCCTGATAACTGACATTCGGGGGTCTGAGCCAAATCAGTAAAGTATAATTCAGTGCCTTTGAGATTATGAAGAGTTAGAATGTGATTCCATTTTCTCTATCACAATTTTCAAAAGGGTACATCAGACAAAAAGGCCTTTGGCCAGATGTAGACACTTACAAACATTCGATGAGGATCCTGATCTCAGTTTATTTCTTTTTAATTTCTACTTTCTAACCTAGGTTAGAAGATGTGAGAAAGATCATGTGGATGTGGATGTATTGCCTGAGTTTCTGTCCCAGATTCACCATTTCCTAGGCATTGGGAAAATAATTTGACCTCTCTGAACTTCTTCATTGTCAAATAAAGAAGATATAGCAATCTTTGTCCTGGCTGCCTTGCACAGCTACTGTGAGAATCAAATGAGGTTATTATGTCAGAAGTGCTTTCATAACTGAAGTACTACACAAATGTAAGATAATATCCTTATTGTCCTAAGAAACCCTCTGTCCCAAATTTCTATATAACTGGTGGGAAAAAAGATACATATTTTTATTCCTTCTAATCCATAGCCTAGTCTACTGCAGCTTTCATGAAATCAAGTTGTTCTAGTATTGCTCGGCTTCTAAAGGAATCTGTCGCTGGTCTTAACAGTACAGTCTTTAGTGCAGGCCCCAGGGCACCTGTCCTTCTGCACTTCGGATCAGAGTCATCCACAATTATACTTTAGAGCTCAAGGCAAGTTGAACAACTTTCTAAGTTGTAACGGACTGTGCTTCTGATTATATTTTGGTTCTGGCACATAAAGTTCTGCATTTTTAATTGATTAAGTTTTAAATAATATAAATGGCTGTTTATAAGTTTTTAGATATGTATTTTAAAGTCTTCAAGGACCTAATATATTTATCTCTGAGGTTCTGTAATTACAGATGTACTCTGAGGAATGTGGAAAATCAATGTATGCCAGTTCGGAATATATTTTAGTCTCAGCATCGAGTTTATAAATTTAATGACTTTTCGAGATAGAGATCTACTTTGGACTTAATTTCTTCTTTAATATTTAGTCTGGTACTTCAAAAGTCCAATCACTAGGTGAAAGAATACAGTATGACATAGTTTGGCCTGGACCCTAACTACTCCATGGCATCATCTTCATGCAATCTCCTGGCATGTCTTCAAAAGCAGTGAAGACTTCAAACACTACTAGTTCCACTCACCTAAGCTCCTCATCTCAACGGCACTGAGTTCTACAAGAGTGAGTGATTTTCAGAACCACAAGAGGGCAGTATAGTGCTAGATAATTCATGGACGCATTCACACCTCCTTGAACAGTGAGGTCTAACCTAAGGTGAATTATTTTAGCTTGAATTATAAACTCTCATTTACTGATCATTATGGTATCATTAAGGAAAGTGTTTCTCCAAAAGATATTCATAATATAATTCAAAACATTTACAGCTGACTAGAATATTTCAGTTGGCCAATACAAAACTACACCCAAAACTGTGAGTGATCACAAAGCTAAATAAAGAACAATCTCGTATTTTAAGGGGAACAGATAACCTTCTTTGAAAAGAAAACAAACTGTGCAAAACACACCAGCATGCATAAACATGGAATATTAAAACCAACGGATGCCTTCCTCCCCCATGCTTTCATGCACTCTTAACCTTTGTCCATGCTAAGAAACATTTTCAAGTTTTTATTCCCCTTTAAGTCCTTTAATTAGCAGCTGACTTTGAAATTATATGATGACTCCTGTGAGGTTTTGGTTTTAGTTCCTAAAGAAGAAATAGATCAACTGCAAGTTGCTTTTAGTCAAGTTTATTTTCTAGAGGAAAAGCCAACAGAAAACGTTTGTTTTGGAAAAAGGGCAATAGTTGCTTTTAAGAAAAGAGTGCCTTCTGATAGAAAAGTAAACTTATATACATTCAATTACAGACATTCCTTTTAGTAAACAGGGAACCCCCTTGTGGTTCAGGCTGTATCATGCAGGATGAAATAATTCCAACGCTGAAAAAGGTGACCTCACCAAAAATGATGTAATCTTTTTGAAAGAGAAACAACACAACATCGTGTGTTACAATCTGAGGAACTTCGAGGGTGAAGTCATTTTCTAAAAATATTTCAATAATTTGGAGAGCTATATAAGGTATTTTGTATCTTTCCTTAAAAAAAAAATTAACAAGTATCCTATGCTCATGGACAGCTACTGTTTTTAAAGGCTCTATTCCAATGTTCCCTCCAACAAATAAAATGGGTCAACACATACAATTATAAATAGAAAAACTAGAGTCTGTAGTACCAGTAGATTGCTTTATTCAAAGTGTTCGAATAGTGTTTAAAAAAATTTGTGTTACAAAGGGAACATTGGTTAGATAACAACACGTAAGAGAATTAGTACTTTCTACATCTGTTTCAACTTCCTTCAAGCAGAAACCCACACTCACCAACTCCAATTCCTCTTCCTCCGACTGTACTCAGCACATAAGAGGGATAAGAGAGTTACTAAGACTGTTGGTACTCACAAACAAAATATTTCTTTAGAAAAACATATTTGGACACTAGCAGCTGTCTGGAACTCTAAAGAGACGATTATATACACAACAGATAGAAATATAAATTACTTGTCTCTACTTGTTGATTTTTCAAAAGACTAGAAAAATTATTTTAAATTCTCTAGGGCCAGTATTCAAAGACACCCTCCTACCCCAACTTGGTCTGCTTTCATGCTGGCCTCTCTTATACATAGTCATGCTACTGCAACAGTATTTAAAAGGGGTTCCTCATCATGCTATTGATCTGTATTTGGAACTGTAAGAATATCAACTCTGTACCTGTAACTCTGTATCTTAATCACCCTACTATTACCCCACCTGGTGATACATGTTATCTATCTCCTACTGAATTCTGCTTCTTGGCAGAAAGAAACTGCTGTATGTTTTATTTCCCGCAGGAGCTAGCACAGTTATAAAACAACAGGAACACAAACATTTGTTAATAAATACATGAGTTTTAAATACCAGTTTTATATATGTTTATCATTTGCAAATATATTTTCATGTGAATAAAATGACTTCAATGGAGAAAAACCACATATTTGAAGAAAATGAGACTGAAGGAGAAATGAATTCATAAGTCATGTAAAGAAAAGAAATAAGGCTGGGCACGGTGGCTCACGTCAGGAGTTCAAGACCAGCCTGGCCAAGATGGTGAAACCCTGTCTCTACTAAAACTACAAAAATTAGCCAGGTGTGGTGGCAGGTGCCTATAATCCCAGCTACTCAGGAGA
The DNA here is from genome assembly GCF_028858775.2 of Pan troglodytes. Lineage (NCBI taxonomy): Eukaryota > Metazoa > Chordata > Mammalia > Primates > Hominidae > Pan > Pan troglodytes. The sequence continues at coordinate 91,516,378 of NC_072414.2, read as the reverse complement.
CTGAGGCAGGAGAATTGCTTGAACCTGGGCCGCAGAGGTTACAGTGAGCTGAGATCATGCCACTGCACTCCAGCCTGGGTGACAGAGTGAGACTCTGTCTTAAAAAAAAAAAAAAAAAAGAAAGAAACATTTTTGCTCCTTTTCTCCATAACATTTAGAAAATATTAATATGCTAGAAACAGTCTAATCAGTTTTTACTTGTTTTACTTGAGTAAGTTAAGCTTCTCTGTCAGTCTGTGAAAAGTGTCATTGTAAGTGCCACTGATACATGAAGCCCTAATCTGGAAGAAGGTTTCTCTGTAAATGGTGTAAAGTAGGTGGGACCGATTACTTACTCTGAAGAACAATCACTTGATCTACAACTGCTATCTCCAATGTGGGCAAGATGCTATTCAACTGTTTTGTTATAGATATCTTTACATATCTCCAAACACAAGGTACACACCAAAATATACTAACATTATAGCTGTGTATGTGTAAAACATATGGTTTTCACTTTAATATACAGGAATAAGCGTGTAAATAGTTCATATGACACATTTTGAGTTTTCCATGGAGATCCTTCATGCTCTCCTAACAATCAGACATAACTTTATTAAGCAATTGCTAAAATGCTTAAATGTAGTTTGTCTCTAAATTGGCAGTTTACTAACAATTCTTGTAAACATTTCTGTACCCTACATGACATTTTGTAGAGTTTATTTCTGAAAGACAGTAGCAAGTATTGCATAGCCAGTACCTGAAAGGTGAGCTATGGGACCATCCTAAATGCCATTTTTTCTTGGCTCCCTTTTGGGGTGTATTTCTTTGTTATGTATGTATGTATATATTTTAAACTTTTTATTCTGAAATAATTTTAGACAGCATTTGCAAAGAGAGCTCCCTCACATCTCACTCAGCTTTCCACAATGTTAACATCACAAGGAAATACAATGCAGTTGTCGAAACTAATAAAAATAATACAGCACCAATTAAAGCTTTGGACTTTACTTGGATTTCACCAGTCTTTCAACTGATGTCCTTTTTCCTGACCCAGGATCAGATCCTGGATCCCACAAGCCTGTAGTTCTCACATCTCCTTCGTCTCCTCTGCTCTGTGACAGTTCCTCAGTCTTTCCTTTTCATGACCTTGACAACTTGTTTTGCATGACCTTGACAACTTGTTTTGAAAGAGTGCTGATCAGGTATCTTATAGAATGTCTCTCAATTTGGGTCTGATTTTCATTCATAATCAGATAGAAGGGCATGGATTTTTGCAAGAATACCACAAAGAGACATGGCTTTCTTAGCATGTCATATTGGAAGGCACATGTTGTCTTTATGTCCCATTACTGGTGATGTTAACCTTGATCCTCCGGTTAAGGCAGTGTTTTCCAGGATTCTCCTATTTCTAATTCTCTAATTTTTCCCTTTGTAAGAAATGAATATTGGGGAAGAGACATTTTGAGACGAAGCAAAATGGCTTTTTACTTAAACTTTTTGCCCACTTATGTTAGCATTTATCCACTGACTTTGCCTGCAACAATTACCATTGTACTGTGGTGTTCTAATGCTGATTTACTCTCTCTCACTCTTCCTACATTTATTAATTAGTTATTTTCTAAGGAAGAGTTGTCCCTTTCCCCTTATTTATTCTATCATTTATTTATATCAGTAATGGACTCAATGTTTTTTATTCCCTGGGCTATAATCCAATACTATTGTTATTCTGTTACTCAAATTGTTCTAGTTTTGGCCACTGGAAACTCTTTTGAAAGGCCAGCTCCCGTGACTTTTGATACGCACTTTCTTAACCTCTGACAACCCCAGCTCATCCCGTTTCCCTGCCCCAGCTCTACAACAAACCATTTTTTTCCAAGCAGCCCTCAGTCCTTGTATTAGAAAATGGTGTTCTGAAACTAAAATCTGAGCACCAGGTATGTTCAGTTACTGGATGCTATTGCCTCACAGACCTCTCAGCAAACAGACCTAGGAAATATATGATGTATACTAATTCATACGTACACACAACTGTACCTTTTTTGTGTGTGTGTGACAGGGTCTCGCTATGTCACCCAGGCTGGAGTGCAGTGGTACAATCATAGGCCACTGCAGCCTCGACTTCCTGGGCTCAAGCGATCCTCTCACCTCAGCCTCCCAAGTAGCTGGGACTACGGGGGCATCCTACCACGCTCGACTAATTTTTGTATTTTTAGTAGAGACGGGGTTTCGCCATGTTGGCCAGGCTGGTCTCAAACTCCTGAGCTCAACATCTGCCCGCCTCAGCCTCCCGAAGTGCTGGGATTACAGACACGAGCCACTGTGCCCAGCCAGACACATACATATATGTGTGTGTGTATATATATACATATATGTGTGTGTGTGTGTGTGTATACACACATATATACGTATGTGTCTGGCTGGGCACAGTGGCTCATGCCTGTAATCCCAGCACTTCGGGAGGCTGAGGCGGGCAGATGTTGACCTCAGGAGTTTGAGACCAGCCTGGCCAACATGGCGAAACCCCGTCTCTACTAAAAATACAAAAATTAGTCTCTACTAAAAATACAAAAATTATATGTATACACACACACACACAAACACACACACACACATATAAACTCTTACTGAATCCTTCAACTATAACCCTGAAACACAGGCTCATTCTAGACCCCACCCCCAACCCCCTGGGTTATCTGCAACTTTCTCCTCCAACCATGAGAAACCTGGCTGCCTTTACAATGTCCATTTGTTTATTTATATTTTATATTTATTTATGTTTATATGTTCAACCCTTTGTGTTTGTGTATGTGAGGGATGAATTTACCATCTAGAGTACAGTGATTTGCTACAATTTTGTTGGTCTCTAACCTTACAGTATCCAGTCAAAAGTTTCCAAAGTTACTTAGACCAGGTTCTTTCTTGACCCCTTCAATATCATGTTACTCATCTGTAATAAAGTTATATTCATGTGTGACAATATGCATTCCATCTTGGGCTCCCCCGGAATCTTTTTTTACTAAACTGCATTTAGTAAAAGTCACTCTTTGTAGGTACAGTTTAATGAGTTTCAACAAACACAGACCCATGCATCTAACAAAACAGCATCACACAGATTAGTTCCATCACCTCAAAAATTCCCTATTAAGCCTTTATAGTCAACTCCTCTCTCCACTCCCAACCCATGGCAGCCAGTGAGTTTTGCATTTTCCAGAATGAAATATAGATGGAATCATACACTACTGCTTCTTTTACTTAGCAAAATTCACTTAGGATTCATCTGTATTGCTGGGTGAATAAACAGTTTATTGCTGAGTAGCATTTCTTTATATGGGTGTACAGTGTGTTTATCCATTCATCTGTTGAAGGACATCTAGGCTAGTTTCAGTGTTTCACAATTATGAAAGATACGGGTTTCTTATTAGTTTTCAATTCATGTGCGTAAATACTCAAAGAGTGGCATTACTGGATAGTACAGCAAGTTTTTTTTTTGTTTTTTTTTTTAATTTTTAAGACAGGGTCTTGCTGTGTTGCCCAGGCTGGTCTTGAACTCCTGGGCTCAAGCAGTCTTCCTGCCTTGGCCTCCCAAAGTGTGGGGATTATAGGCATGAGCCACCCTGCCTGGCCAGCAAGTGTATATTTAAATTCATAAGAATTGACCAACTCTTCAAAGTGGCTGTACCATTTTGCACTCCAAAGATATGGGAGAGATTTTCTGCTTTGCATCCTCACCAGCATTTCTAGTTTTTGCGTTTTTGTTTTTTTTTTTTTTTTGGAGACAGAGTTTCACTCTTGTTGCCCAGGCTGGAGTGCAATGGTATGATCTTGGCTCACTGCAACCTTTGCCTCCTGGGTTCAAGCGATTCTCCTGCCTCAGCCTCCTGAGTAGCTGGGATTACAGGCATGCGCCACCACCCCTGGCTAATTTTGTACTTTTAGTAGAGATGGGGTTTCTCCATGTTGATCAGGCTGGTCTCGAACTCCCAACCTCAGGTTATCTGCCTGCCTCAGCCTCCCAAAGTGCTGGGATTACAGGTGTGAGCCACCGCGCCCAGCCGTTGCGTTTTCTTAAATTTTAGCCATTTTACTAGATGTGCAGTTATATCTCATTAGGTTTTAATTTTCAATTCCCTAGGGCCTGAAAATATGGAGCATATTTTCATACACTTATTTGCCATCCATGTATCTTCTTTTTGAAGTATCTGTTCAGATCTTGTGCCCTTTTAAAAATGTTTTCTTACTGTTGGGTTTTAAGAATTCTTAAAATATTCTGGATACAAACTCTTTATTGGATATGTAACTTGAAAATACCTTCTTCTAATCTGTAGGTTGTCCTATACTCTCTGAACAGTGCCTTTCACAGAGCAAAACTTAAGTTCAACCTCCAATACATCAGTTTTTTCTTTATGGATCCTGCTTTTTGTGTTGGATTTTCTCCTCTAAACTTCAGTTTCCTGTTTTAAATTTGGGTCTATAATCCAATTTTAGTTAATTTTTTAATAAAGTTTGAGTTATTTTCAAACTTTGGGTTGTTTTTGTTTTGTGTATGGATGTAGAATTGTTTCAACACCATTCGTTGTAACCACCATCCTTTCTCTGTTGAATTGCCTTACTACCTCTGCCAAAAACCCAGCTGAATATATATGTATAGGTGTAAATTTTCTGAGCCGTTTTGTCCACTGATCTATGTGCCCATCCTTTTGACAATATCACACTTTCTGGATTACTATAGCTTTGTAGTAGGTCTTGAAATCAGGTAGTAGTAGTATTTTTTTAAAATTTTGTTCCTTCTTAAAATCATTCTAGCTATTGTAGTTCCTTTGTCTTTACCTATATATTTTAGAATCAGCTTGTTAGTAACTACAAAAGAGCTTGCTGGGATTTTGAAATTGTGTTTAATCTACAGATCAATCTGGGAAGAAATGACATCTTGACAATACTGAGTCTTGAAATCCATTAACATGATGTATCTATCTATTCACCTAGGTCTTCTTTCATTTCTTTCATCAGTGTTTTGCAGTCTTCAACATACAGACTGTATATATTTTGTCAGAATTTTACCTAGATGTTTCTTTTCCTTCCTTTATTTGGGGTGCTATCATTTTGTTTTTAATTTCAAACTCCAATTGTTCACTGCTGGCATATAATCGATTTTTATATATTAACTTTGTACCCTGCAACCTTGCTAAACTCACTGATTGGTCCGAGGAGTTTTTTTGTAATTTCTTTACACTTTTCTACACGAAAGAATCTATCTCCTGTGAATAGAGGAAGTTTAATTTCTCTCTTCCCGATATATATGCATTTTATTCATTTATTTTTGCCTAACTGTACTGGCTAGGACTTTTACTACCATGGTAAATATGACTGGTGAGAAAAAAATATATCATTACCTAGCTCCAAATGCTAGAAGACTGAATGCTTTCCCCTTATGAAGTATTTTAGCTGTATATTTTTTGTAGATGCTCTTTATTAGGTTAAGTTCCTTTCTATTACTAGTTCATTGAGATTTTTTTTTTAAATGATGAATAGATGTTGAATTGTTAATATACTGATTATACTAATGAATTTTCAAATGTAGACTCAGCCTTGCATTCCTGGGACAAAACCAACTTGGTCTTGATATATTATCCTTTTTATATATTGCTCAATTTACTTACTTTTTACTGAGGATTTTTGTGTCTAGAGTTCATGAGGAATATGGATTTGTAGACTTTTTTTCTTGTGTTGGCTTACTTTGGTTTTGCACCGGGGTAATGCTGACCTAAAAAAATAAGTTGGAAAGTGTTCTCTCCTAATTTTTTCTGAGAGAGACTGTGTAGAATTGGTATCACTTTACATTTTCCTTTCTTCTGCTTGATTGGGGTTAAGTTTGCTCTTCTTTTTTGAGTTTCTTAAGGTAAGAGCTTAGATTACTGATTTGGGATCCCTCTTTTCAAATACAGGCATTTGTTGCTATAAATCTCACCTCATCACTACTCTAGTTGGGCCTCAAAATTTTGATGCTGTATTTCCATTTTCATTTGGCTATATGTATTTTTAAATTTCCTTTGAGATTTCTTCTCTGGTCCTTGGGTTAAAGTATGTTGTTTAATGTCTAAATATATGGCCATTTTCCTACTACCTTTCTGTTACTGATTTCTAGTTTGATTTCCTTATGGCCAGAGAATATAATATGCCTGATTTCAATTCACTGAAATTTGCCAGTTTGTTTCCTGGCACAGGATGTGATCTTGGTGAATGTTCCATGTGCACTTGTGAAAAGTGTGTGTTCTGCTGTTGTCGAGTGATGTGTTCTATAAATGTCTCTCAGGTCATGTTGGTCGAGTGTTGCTCAGATCATCTAGATCCTTACTGATTTTTCTGCCTACTTGTTCTATCAGTTACTGAGGGGGATATAGAAGTCTCCAACTACAATTGTGGATTTTTCTACTCACCTTTTAGTTCTATCAGTCTTCACTTTATGTATTTTGAAGGTTGCTGTTAGGTGCATACACATTAAAGACAGTTATTTCTTGGAAAGTGGACTATGTCACGTCCCTCCTTATCGCTGATACTCTTCCTTGTTGTGAAGCTTATATTGTCTGAAATTAATAGGTCTGCTTTAGCTTTCTTTTTGGTGTTTGCAATGGTAAATTTTCTCCCTTCTTTTATCTATGTCTTTATATTTAAAGTGCATTTCTTGTAAGCAGCATTTTTCTTTTTTTTTTTTTGAGACAGAGTTTCACTCTTGTTGCCCAGGCTGGAGCGCAATGGCATGATCTTGGCTCACTGCAACCTCCGCCTCCCGGGTTCAAGTGATTCTCCTGCCTCAGCCTACCAAGTAGCTGGGATTACAGACGTGTGCTACCATGCCCAGCTAATTCTGTATTTTTAGTAGAGACAGGGTTTCTCCATGTTGCTCAGGCTGGTCTCAAACTCTCGACCTCAGGTGATCTGCCTGTCTCAGCCTCCCAAAGTGCTGGGATTACAGGCATGAGCCACCACATTGCTTTTTAAGAAACACACACACACACACACACACACACACAAATCTGACAATCTTTTAACTGACGCTTTCTCACCACATTCAATGTGATTACTTATATGACTGGATTAAAAGCTACCATTATCTTGCTTTTTGTCTTCTTTTCTCCCATTTCTTGGGCTACTTAGTAGAGCATTTTTTATATTTCTATTTTATCTCTTCTACTGACTTATTTATACTTCTTTAAAATTTTCTTCTGTAGTTGCACTAGGGTTTATAATATACACCTTTAGTTACCTTGAGTTCATCTTCAAATAATATTTACATCATGTGTAGAGTCAATTCCTCCCTCCCATCTTTTGTTGTCATATATTTTATTTTTACATGTGCTACAGAAACAAAATACAGTTACTATTTTTGCCTTACATAGTCAGATACCTTTTGGAGCAATTAAAAAGAGGGAAAGCACTCGGATCTTGGTTTCTTTCATTCTCCATAAAAATAATGTTCCTTGGAGAAATGCCTGATTCTAGGACTGGGGCAGAAAATACACAAGATGAGCCTAGAACATATTATAGTGCCGGAAAATAAAAAAGCGCCTGCTCCCCCTGAAAAAAAAAAACCCCACAAAAATAAGGATATATCAAAGGGACATAGGAATCAAGTAGATAGCCCTCAAAAGCTGAAGCTAGAACAAAGCAACAGAAAAACGTGGTATTGTATTATAAACCAAAGTATTAAAATAAATGCCCACGAGTCCATATTGATAGAAATAAATGGTTGAATAAATGAGAGAGAAGAGATAAATCTCCTGTGCAGAAGAATTCCAAATAATTTATGTAGATATCCTTCTCTTAAGAAAGTGAAGCCTTAACTCCCCACTCCTTAAAAGTGTGGGCTGAACATGGTAATTTCCTACCCAAAGGCTACAGTATGAAAAGCGGGAGAAAGAGTAACTTTACAGAAAAGAAACCTGGTAAATACCTGTTAAACATCAGCCAGGTGACCAAATTAACATCAGCAATAGTTATGGCGATACAGGTTGGTCATCCCAAATCTGAAAATCTGAAATCTGAAATGCTCCAAGATCCAAAACCTGTTGAGCACCAACATGACACTTGCATGTAGTACTCATTGGATCATTTTGGATTTCAGATTTTTGGATTTGGGATGTTCTACTTATTAGTATAAGGGAAATATTCCAAAACTTGAAAAAATCTGAAATCTGGAATACGTCTGGTCCTGAGTATCAAATAAGGGATAATAAACGTAGTAGGCACTCTTGATATGATGTGATGAAAACGGCATCTTAATTCTATGGCCTACCTCCGTCAAACCAACAACCACAGTATAAGCATGAGAAAAATATCAGACAAATCTTAACTAGAGACCCTCTATAAAAATACCTGACTAGTACTCCTCAAAACTGTCAAGGTCATTAAAGCAAGGAAAGTCTTAGAAACTCTCACAGTCAAGAGGAGGCTAAAGAGACATGATTGCTAAATATAATGTGGTATCCTGGATTGGATCCTAGAATAGAAAAAGACACAAGGTTAAAAATAAGTAAATCTGAATAAATTGCGAATTTCAGTTAATAATAACGTATCAGTAGTGGTTCAATAGTTGTGACAAATATACCATACTAATGTTAATAGAAAAAATGATGTGTGGGGTGTATGAAAACTTCCTGTACTATGTTTGCAATCTTTCTATAAATCTAAAATTGTTCTAAAAATAAAACGTTTATAAAATGCAGGGAAAACCAGAGTTTACTTATTTTATCTTCATTTATTGCATTTCCACTGTTCATTTCTTTGTGTAGACTCGAGTTTTTGCTGGGATCACAGTCCTGCTGAAGGGCTTCCTTTAACATTTCTTGTAGAGCAGGTCTGCTGGCAATAAATTCCCATGACTTTTGTTTGAGGAAATCTTCATTTCTCAAAGATATTTTTGGTGGGTAGAGAATTTTGGGGTGAGGAATTTTTTAAAAATTTCAGCACATTAAATAATGTTACTCCCTTTTTCTTGCTCGAATAGTTTAGTTTGTGAAGAAAAAAGTATGTTACTAATCCTTATCTTTGTTTTTCTGTAATGTATCTCTTCTCTAAGATTTTTCTCTTGATCTTTTGCTTTTAGCAGTCTAGGAGTGAGAGTGTGTGTGCGTGCATACATCTGTGTGTGTGTGTGCATGCGTGCATGTGTGTGTTGGCAGTAGTAATTATCCTACTTGGTACTGGTTATTATTTAAAATATTACTCCTAATCTGTTCTCTCTTCTCTTTTTGGAAGTCCAATTATAAATATGTTATACCATTTGATAATGGCGCATAGCTCTTGGATACTTAATTCTGTTTATTTTGTCGTGTTTTCACTCTTCTTTCTCTTTGTATTTCAGCATGGGTAATTCCTACTAATACACCTACAGGTTTTTCCCTCCTGCTAAGCTATTAGTGCAAGAATCGAGTTAATTTCATTAGCAGCTGGACGGGGTTTGAGCCTTACTGTTGCTCTGGTTACCATCAGGGCACCTACCACAAGCTTCATATCCCTCTGGGGGTGGGGATCTGCATGCCAGGTTTTCCCCTAGTGCCTGCTCCACTCTCAGCTTTAAGTCATCCCCTCTCTTGTTGTGCCTCAGGCTGTGGCCTTCTCAGTCATCCTGCCACTCTCCTGGCATCGCTCCATACCGAGCATGTCTTCCTGTTCCTTCACCACTGGTTGAGATATTTTGCCTTTTCCATTAAACAGGATTTCAACAGTGCCCTAAGAGTGATAATGTTTGTTGTTCGTCTTCTCAGAGATTAAAGCTTTTGTTTCATATTAGAGAAAGAAGACAAAAAGATCCAGGCAAAACTTTTTGCCCCTAGTGTAGTGGCTACTCTTCCCCTCTCCCAGTTGTGTACCACAGCGAGACCTTTTCAGGAGCTTCTGAGCACCCCACGGGATTCACGGAGGAAAAAAGTATACAAGAGAACACAGACTCACCGTGTGTTATACTGCGGCCCCCAGGAGTTTCACACAGTTCTGTCAATGTACACCTGGCCTCCAGCAATTCACCAATCACCCTAGCTTAACTCTTACCATCTGTGTCTTGTCTAATGCTCAAATGTCAACTCTCCTTACAGTGTCTTTGACTCTGGAGTATCTGGGCCAGTTGGTTGCCGTGAAATCTCAGCACTATAATGAGTTCAAGGAAAACTATGAACTTTCTGTATATCCAAGTTTTTTTAATTGTGAGGCTGGGAGTGACTGTTTCCAGATTTCTGTATAACCAAATAAAAAAGTACTTGTTTTTTGACCTGGACTGTAAGACTTAGAGATTTGGTCCTAGCTCTATTTTGAACTATCTTGGACAAGTAATAACCTTTAACTCAGTTTCCTCATCTCTACCTTGCAATGACACAGGCTAATTGAGAATTAAATGAGACAATATACACATGAAGGTGCTATGGAATCTATAAAGCATTATACCAAAGTGGAATTATTATCTAAGCCTGACAGCATCGCTTTCACTTAGCAAAAACTCTAATGGTGAGTTTAGCAACTGCTCAGCAGAGAGAACACCTGGCATATCATTTAGTATGGTAGTAGTCAAACAGTTGCTAAACTAAGAAGTTTTAAAACTTGATTATATATTCTAGTTTTTTTTCTACAGGAAGCTAAGGGCGATAAATAGATTCTCCTGTTCTTTACAAACAGACTTAAGACTCAAAAACAAATGAGACTAGAACCCTAAAGCCGTCATCAAGGAGTGGAATAGAGGCTACCTGCATTCTTTATACAGTTAAATAGGTTATTTGAGAAGGAATAAGCAAATAAAATTAATTGGAGAATAACTCACTCAAGTTTGTGTGCTTTCTTCCCTATCCTACAATAGTTCTGTGGTATGCAGAATTTTTTCTTTTTCTTTCTTGAGACAGAGTCTTGCTCTGTCACCCAGGCTGGAGTGCAGTGGTGCGATCTCGGCTCACTGCAACCTCCACCTCTTGGGTTCAAACGATTCTCCTGCCTCAGCCTCCTGAGTAGCTGGGATTACAGGCGTGCGCCACCACGCCCGGCTAATTTTCATATTTTTAGTAGAGATGGGGTTTCACCATGTTGGCCAGGCTGGTCTTGAACTCCTGACCTCAGGTGATCCGCCCGCCCTGGCATCCCAAAGTGCTGGGATTACAGGTGTGAGCCACTGTACCCTGCCTGGTATGTAGAATTTTCTAACAAATAGTTTAGTGCTTCTCTCACAGAAAAGCATGTTTAATTGATTAATGAAAGTATACAAAGTACAGAGAATAAATAAGTCATGGTTAATGCTTCTAGCCTGGTAAAATTAAAATTAAACATAATAATCTCTCTGTATTTTACTTTTTAAAAACTCATTCAAGGGGTTTTCTCTTTCTTTGAATCCCCCCTCCCTCTGTCTCTGTTGAAGGGAGCTGTTTTCTCCTTCCTTCCTTCCTTCTTTCTTGGCTACTAAATTTCACTCCTTAAAACGACTCAAAAAAAAAAAAAACTGATTCGAAATGTGTTACATATTAATGGGGTACATGTGAATATTTGTTACATTCATAGAATGCGTAATGATCAAGGTCAGGGTGTTTGGGGCATCTATTACCTTGAGTATTTATCCTTTCTATTTGTTGGGAACATTTCAAGTCCTCTTTTCTAGCTACTCTGAAATATACTCCATCTGCAATGTTGCTAACTATAGTCACCCTTCTCTCCTATCAAATACAGGGGTATATTTATTGTATCTAAGTGTATGTTTTTACCCACGAATCAACCGCTCTTCGTCCCGTCTCCCACCCACACACCCTTCCCAGCCTCTGCTATCATTCTATTCTCTATCTCCACAAGACCAATTTTTTTAGGTCCCACATGAGCGAGACCTTGCAGTATCTATCTTTCTGTGCCTGGCTTATTTCACTTAACACAATAACCTCCAGTTCCAACCACGTTCGTATTTAGCTTTAATTTTAAGTAACTGTTAAGCAAATTTCCATAATCTGATTTTTGTGTATTTGAAATAGACTTGTCTCTTCAAATACTAATTTTGAATGGAAATATTTATTAGGAATAGGTGTAGATTCTACGGTGGCACAGAAAATTCCAAAGGAAGCTACAGATTGACTATGTATAAAATATGTGTTTTCAAGAATGAAGTTGAAGAAAGGTTCAACTTACTAGTGGAGGCATCATGCCCTTGCTTGAAGGGGGGATGACAACTCGAAGATCTGGTTTCCTACTGTTCATTCCAAGATTACCACCACCTGGTGGAGGGGGAGACTTTGTAGGCATGACTTTGCCTAAACTATTTGCACCAGTAGCTCCAATCAAATTTGGAGAAGCTCTTGAGTTTACAAATCCATTCCCTGGGGGGAAAAATATCATTCAATAATGTGAGAAGAGTTATTAAAATACTTTGGCACAAACAAATCAAGTTTTCCCCAGTCTGAGTTGCAAATAAATTTTATAACAAAACTCACTACAGGTTTGAGTATCCCTTGTCCGAAATGCTTGGGACCAGAAGTGTTTCTGATTTTGGAATACTTGTATTACATACTTATTGGCTGAGCATCCCTAAACCTGAAAATCCAAAATCCTCCAATTAACACTTCTGAGAATCACGTCAGTGCTCAAAATGTTTCAGATTTTAGAGCATTTTGTATTTGGGATACTCAACCTGTGGTAACTAATGAAGTACCTTGGGATATCTTAAAAATAAGCAAAGGAAGACAAGCAAAGTCTGAAATACATATAAAGCTTAAGACTAAGATACTTGTACAGCATTACTCCTTGGACTTGCTGAAAGAGATTTAACACACAACACATTTCTGGCCAGGTGCAGTGGCTCACGCCTGTAATCCCAGCACTTCGGTATGCCGAGGAGGGTGAATCACTTGAGGTCAGGTGTTTGAGACCAGCTTGGCCAACACGTTGAAACCCCGTCTCTACTAATAATACAAAAATTAGCTGGATGTGGTGGCGCACGCCTGTGATCCCAGCTACTCAGGAGGCTGAGGCAGGAGAATCACTTGAACCCGGGAGACGGAGGTTGCCGTGAGCTGAGATCATGCCCCTGCACTACAGCGTGGGTGACAGAGTGAAACTGTGTCTCAAAGAAACAAACAAGCAAAAGACCGCATTTCTAAGAGGGCATCTCATACTGGGGACTAAAATAATGGAGGTATTATAGAAAAATGTCTGAGACCAGCCTATTCATTCACTCTCGTGAGAGCAAAGGCACTGCTACCACTAAGTTCTGAGTAGTGAACTACGTATCAGAGCAGCTTCTTAACTGCAGCTTATTCAGCACTCATTTCTAATGCCCTGTTTTCACCACGTACTTCTTCCTTATGGCTCTACTTCTACTGGGTCTGTTTCTTCAGCTTCACTGAGGTCCTTATTAAATATTTCTGATTTATCTCACTTTAATCATCTTATTCCTAAACTTTCCCTAACAGAACCTTCCATCTCCCTTAATGAAATGAGGAAAAATGCACATTGTGATATATGCTCTATGTATATAATACTTTTGGGTACTAGTTGAGATATAAAATAAATATGAAACCATCTTGTTTTCATGAATACTGTAGTCAGTCATTCTACTTCTTCCCATGTATAGCAACCATGTGGACTGGGTGGGGCTGACTCTCTGCAACCCTCCCTCCAACCCCCAGATGAACTTAGTGATAGGCATTTGACTCAGGTCATTCTCGCTCACCACAGTGACTGGATGTGGTAATGACCAATCAGAACCCGGGTAAAACAACTCTTCCATGATTATCAGGAGGCTCCCACATTCCCTAAACTGTGCCTGAGGAAGCATTTTATTTTTATTTATTTATTTATTTATTTTTCAGACGGAGACTTGCCCTGTTGCCCAGGCTGGAGTGCAGCAGCGCGATCTCGGCTCACTGCAAGCTCCACCTCCTGGGTTCACGCCATTCTCCTGCCTCAGCCTCCTGAGTAGCTGGGACTACAGGCGCCCACCACCACGCCCGGCTAATTTTTTGTGGTATTACCAGAGACAGGGTTTCACCATGTTAGCCAGGATGGTCTTGATCTCCTGACCTCGTGATCTGCCCACCTCGGCCTCCCAAAGTGCTGGGATTACAGGCATGAGCCAACGTGTCCGGCCAGCATTTTATTAAGTCATTTTGAGACTCAGAAGAAGGCCAGAATGAGGAAAAAGCTGATACAAAAAGGAGAACAGCAAACAAATGATGTAAAATCCCTGATTAAACCATGCTTGTAGTCTGTACCACTTCTGGATCTTTCGGTTACATATAAGTTAATACATCCCCTATACAATTTAAGCCTGAGGTAGTTTTCTGTTAGTTGCAACTGATACTATCCTAATAGAAACAGCTATTATTCACCAGCTTGCAGTCCAACAGCAGAGATAATGACAAGTAAAAAGTAGATAAGTAACCAGTGTACAGAAACATATCATGTGCATTTATAAAACAGAGATTACAGTGTGGTATTTCAATTTCAAAGTAAATCACAATTAAAGCAGAGAAGAATAAAAGATAAGTGTTTATTACAAAGCTGGCAAAGAACAAAATATTCAGAATAGTGAACCAGAGGTTCCTGATGAGTCAAACAGGCCTCTTAAGTTCTCCGGGGAGGACTCAGCATTCACATGTCATTAAGACTAGCAACTGCCTAAAATTGGAAGTCATAGAAGTACCTTTACTATTTGGAAATTTAAAAAATTCAAGTATCTATTATGTTACAGTACTGTGCCCCTGGGAGGGTATATGTAGAGAAACCATAAAAAGCCTACAGGTCTTCAAGTAGCTTTTCATCTAGTTAGCAAGAGCAGGCATATCACATAGGCATGAATATACCAAAATTATACTCACAATATGGGCAAACTAGAGGTAACCACACAAAATTTACAATGAAATAGAAAGCACTGATAACAAATCTATCAGCTTAATTAGGAAAGCCTTTGTGGGATTAACTACTGAGCAGTCTGAAATGAGAGAAGAACAGAAGAAAAGAGAAGGCAGGCATTATGGATAAATGTGAGAAAAACACGTTAAAGCACGAATGAACAAGGTGTGAGTGAGGAATGGCAGAGCAGATAAGCCTGGATACTCCACAGCTTCAGGGACCATCAGAAGGAAAAAGTAGCTGTATTTGTTCTGCTCCTTTCATTCTAGTATAAAGCCAAAAAGAAAACTTCAGAGTTCACGAAAAATAAGCAGACACTAGGTGTTACAAATACACACACACACCCACACACCCCTGTATTAATACACATGCAAGGACTAACAAAAACTGAGTGTCTGCTGTGTGCTTAACACTGGTCTAAAATTCGTCCTAAAAATCTCATCCTGACAAGACTGCATTCTGAGACGTAAAATGGTTTGCCTCTGGGTCAGACGTGGTAGCTGATGCCTGTAATCCCAGAACTTTGGGAGGCTGAGGTGGGCAGATCGCTTGAGCCCACTTCAAAACCAGCCTGGGCAACATGGTGAAACCCCGTCTCTACAAAAAAAAAAAAAAAAAAAGAAAAATTAATAGGACATGGTGGTGTGCACCTGTAGTCCCAGCAACTAAGGAGGCTGAGGTGAGCCCAGGAGGCAGAGGTTGCAGTGAGCCAAGACCACGCCACCACATTCCAGCCTAGGTGACAGAATTAATCCAATCGAACAAAGACAAATTAAAAAAAAATCAAAAAACAAAAATGAACAAAGCCTCCAAAAAATTTGAGATTACGCTAAACAGCCAAACCTAAGAATAAGTGGTGTTCTTGAGGAAGAAGAGAAATCTAAAAGTCCGGAAAACATATTTGAGAAAATAATTGAGGAAAACTTCCCTGGCCTCGCTAGAGATCTAGAAATCCAAATACAAAAAGCTCAAAGACCTGGGAAATTCATTGCAAAAAGATTGTCACCCAGGCACACAGTAATCAGATTATCTAAAGTGAAGACAAAGGGAAGAATCTTAAGAGCTGAGAGGCAAAAGCATCAGGTAACCAACAAAGGAAAACTTACCAGATTAACAGCAGATTTCTCTCCAGAAACCCTACAAGCCAGAAGAGATTGGGGTCCTATCTTTAGCTTCCTCAAACAAAATAATTGCCGGTCAAGAGTTCTGTACCCAGCAAAACTAACCTTCATGGATGAAGAAGAGAGAGTCTTTTTCAGACAAACAAATGCTGAGAGAATTCACCACTACTAAGCCAGCACAACCAAGAAATGCTAAAAGGAGTTCTAAATCTTGAAACAAAACCTGAAAATACACCCTCCTTAAATCATAAATCTCACAGGGCCCATAAAACAACAGCACAATGAAAAAAAAAAGTATTCAGGCAACAACTAACACAATGATTAATAAAATAGTACCTCACATCTCAATATTAACGTTGAATATAAATGGCCTAAATGTTCCACTTAAAATATACAGAATGGCAGAATGGTTAAAAATCCACCAAGTATCTGCTGTCTTCAACACACTCACCTAACACGTAAGGACTCACATAAAGTAAAGGGGTGGAAAAATATACTAGAAAATCTAGAGGAGATGGATAAATTCCTGGAAATATACAACCCGCCTAGGTTAAATGAGGAAGAAATAAAAACTCTGCATGGACCAATAACAAGCAGCGAGACTGAAACAGTAATTTTAAAAACTGCTAATAAAAAAAAAGTCCAAGACCAGATGAATTCAGAGCCGAATTCTATCAAGCATTCAAAGAAGAACTAGTACCAATCTTATTTTACCATTCCAAACGACAGAGTAAGAAAGAATCCTTCCTAAATCATTCTATGAAGCCAGTATCACCCTAATACCAAAACCAGGAAAGGATATAACAAAAGTAAACTACAGACCAATACCCATGATGAGCACAGGTGCAGAAACCCTCAACAAAATAACAGGTGACCGAATCCAACAGCATATCAAAAGATAATACACCATGATCAAGTGGGTTTCATACTAGGGATGCAGGGATGGTTTAACATACACAAGTCAATAAGCAAAACTGGCACAGAAGGGGCATATCTTAAAGTAATAAAAGCCATCTATGACATCTTTACTGGATTCAGTAAAGTTTCAGGACACAAAATCAACAGCACTGCTATACACCAACAATGACCAAGCTGAGAATCAAATCAAGAACTCAACGCTTTTTGCAACAGGTGCAAAAAAAAAAAAAAATACTTAGGAACATAACTAACCAAGGAGGTGAAAAATTTCTACAAGGAAAACTATGAACCACTGCTGAAAGAAATCACAGATGACACAAACCAATGGAAACACATCTCATGCTCACGGATGGGTAGAATCAATATTGTGAAAATGGCCATACTGCCAAAAGCAATCTACAAATTCAATGCAATTCCCATCAAAATACCACCATCACTCTTCACAGAACTCGGGGGAAAAAAAATCCTAAAATTCCTATGGAACCAAAAGAGCCTGCATAGCCGAAGCAAGACTAAGCAAAAAGAACAAATCTGGAGGCATCACATTATTTCCATTTCAAACTATACTACAAGACTATAGTTACCAGAAAAGCAAGGTACTGGCATAAATACAGGCACACAGACCAATGGAACACAATAGAAAACCCAGAAGTAAAGCCAAATACTTACAGCCAACTGATCTTCAACAAAGCAAACAAAAACATAAAGTGGGGAAAAGACACCCTATTCAGCAAATGGTGCTGGCATAATAGGCAAGCCACATGTAGAAGAAAGAAACTGGATCCTCATTTCTCATCTTACACAAAAATCAATTCAAGATGAATCAAAGACTTAAATATAAGACCTGAAATCACAAAAATTCTAGAACACTGGAAAAACTCTTCTAGACATTGGCTTAGACAAAGGGTTCATGATCAAGAACCCAAAAGCAAATATGACAAAGACAAAAATAAATAGATGGGACCTAATTAAACTAAAAACCTTCTGCACAGCAAAAGAAATAATCAGCAGACAACCCAGAGAGTGGGAGAAAATCTTCGCAAACTATGCATCTGACAAAGGACTAATATCCAGAATCTACAAGGAACTCAAATCAGCAAGAAAAAAACAATCCCATCAAAAAGTGGGCAAAGGCCATGAATAGACAATTCTCAAAAGCAGATATACAAATTGCCAAAAGACATACGAAAAATGCTCAACATCACTAATTATCAGTGAAATGCAAATCAAAATCACAATGAGATACCACCTTACTCCTGCAAGAATAGCTATATTTAAAAAATCAAAAAATAATAGATGTTGGCATGGATATGGTGAAAAGCAAACACTCATACACTGCTGGTGGGAATGTAAACTAGTATAACCACTAAAGAAAACAGTACAGAGATTGCTTAAAGAACTAAAAGTAGAACTACGGTTTGATCTAGCAATCCCACTACTGGGTCAGAGAAAAAGAAGTCAGTATATGAAAAAGACACTTGCGCACACATGTTTATAGCAGCACATTTTGCAATTGCGAAAATATGGAACCAGCCCAAATGCCCATCAACCAACAAGTGGATACAGAAAACGTAATATATATATATATATACATATATGTACACCATGGAATACTACTAAGCCATAAAAGGGAACAAAATAATGGCATTTGCAGCAATCTGGATGGAACTGGAGACCATTATTCTAAGAGAAGTAACTCAGGAATGGAAAACCAAACATCACATGTTTTCACTTATAAGTGCGAGCTAAGCTATGAGGATGCAACGGCCTAAGAATGATACAATGGACTTTGGGGACTCAAGGAGGAAGGCTGGGAGGGGGTGAGGCATAAAAGACTACATATTGGGTACAGGGTACACTGCTCTGGTGAACTCCAAAATCACCACTAAAGAATTTTTCCATGCAACAAAACACCACTTGTTCCCCCAAAACTATTGAAATAATTTTTTTTTTTTTTTTTTTTTTTTAAATAAAAGGCCCAGGCATGGTGGCTTGCAAGTGTAATCCCAGCACTTTGGGAGGCCGAGATGGGTGGATCACCTGAGGTCAGGAGTTGGAGACCAGCCTGGCCAACATGGCGAAACCCCACTAAAAAAAAAATGCTAAATTAGCAGGACATGGTGGTGCATGTCTGTAATCCTGGCTACTAGGGAGGCTGACGCAGGAGAATTGCCTGAGCCACAGAGGCGGAGGCTGCAGTGAGCCGAGATCGTGCCACTGTAGTCCAGCCTGGGCAACAGAGTGAGATCCTGTCTCAAACGAACAAAAGAATTTCTGAGTTCCAGATGATTAGTGTGGTTTTTTCTTCCTTACCCTCACCCAATTCCTCTTGTTTCCTCCAAAACGTTTACCAAGTGACCCACTCAGTTTTAATTCATATGTATGATCTAATTTTGCTGTGGGGACTGGTATTTCAGTTAACCTCATGAGGTTATTTCCTGCATTCTGCTTTCATTATCTTGAAGGGGTATGAATTAAATCCTTTCCACACCCCATAGAGTAATTTCCTGCATCCTGTTAAGCTTCAGAAAGCAGTGCAGTTTAAAAAACAACCACTTCACCAGGCCATCCTGTCGAGTAGAGATCATATATGACTTGGACAGAGGTAACTGCTAAGCCAGACAGTTAAAGAATTAAAAATGTTTATTAAATAATTTTATTCAAAAATAGGAAGGTTAAATAGAAACTTCATTTTGCGTTAACAGTATGAGAATGTCAGATTAATAATTTTTAAAATATACAATGGCATGAATATGTGTTCTGATTCTGATATTATTTAGAAGATTCTTCTTTACTTGATTTATACTCAAATCTGAAGGAGAAAGTAGAATTTCCTCTCAAAGACAAAAAATGATGTAAATATATAATTCAGAGCCACACATCATCAAGAAGCACAAATACTATTTTCCCATGTGCAGTCTATGGTGCTTTAGATAGATATGACATGATGGTAACTCATGAGAACCAAATTTCAAGAGTAAGAGGGGACTTAAAAGCACAGTATTTCTTGATGTAAAGTCAGGAGTCAGTAGCAGATGATGATTAAAGGATGATGTAAGTGTTTGGTAACTTGCCAGGCTGAAGCTAAGAGAATCTCCTATGCACGACTTGTTATTTTGTAGAGTGCAGTGATATATACCCTAATATATACCTTCTTACCTCCAGCTCAATTTTTATTACAAAAATGAAGATATTTTTCAGATAGACTTTTGAGGTAAATACTTTCAGTATATAACCCATCTTGCCACAGTTTACAAACCTAGGAACTACAGTATCTACACTAAATGAATAAATCCAATTTAATGTTGTTAAAATGTGTTTCCAGTTTTCAAGGTAATTTACTATCCTAACACAAATGTGAAAAAATGCTCTTGAGCAAACCGCATACCCATGCCTTCAGAAACTTAACAGAACTTGATCTCAATTACAGTCCTATAGCTATAAGATAGGTTAGTCAATTCCATCAGTCTGGCTCATATTTCAAAATATAAATCACATCAGCTGAAATAATGCATTCGAGTAGCTGGCAAGTACTCTGTGTCCTTAGATACTACTCTTCTAGGGTTAAACTGCAGACAATGATGTCACTAATATTTCACTATGAATTCATTTCAGAAGTCCAACTGATGTGCAAACTTCAAAGGATTCTGAAAAACTCATCCAAAGCAAAGTTCAATCATATTTGGCAAAATTTTCATAAAATTTGACATTCAGCTAATTATTCAATAAACAAAAATACATTCTAACAGTTATAAAATTATGTCATTTGTACAAAGAACTGTTTGAGGTTTCTGAAAGTAGAAAAGATTACAGGGCTGGTTCGAAGGCAGTGAGTTATCTCAACTTATCCAACTCCTTGTTCTACTCTTTACCCCCTTTCTCACTACTGCACCTGACTAGTCTAAAATAAAATAAAATAATAAAGATCACAGGTTTTGAAATAATTGAATGCATGTGTACTTGATTCAATGAAATGTCTTGTAAGATGGACAACATGGATCCTGTCCAATAAAAATTTATAACAAAAATAGGCAATGCTCATGGGGTCCGCTTCTTTTCTTTCTGAATACTGTATTCCCCATCTCTATCCCATGTGGGCAGCCCCCAAAAGGCAACATATCTTCTTCTCTTTCAGAAACTTCAGCAACTTCATGAAGCATGAATGCTGAAGCTCATACAACTTCAACTATCACCTCCATGTGAATGACTGAAAACTGGGTTTCTGCTTTATCTTTCCTAATTTCCAGTCCATATTCAATAATCTGGTGGCCACTTTCACCCAGACATGCTGCTGTCATCTCAACTCAGCTTGTTCTAAAGACTTCAACTACTGCTGTCCTCCGCCATCCCATCCCCACCTTCAGAGCAATCAAGCTTTCTTCATGATATCTTTCACCTCTTCCATCTCTTCTTTTTAACTGCCAGTGTGCCTGCTACAATGCAAACCCTTATTTTACCTTCATTTAACCCCAAATAATTCCAAGAGCATCTTGAGCCTTTCTATGTCTAGTACCATATATGTTTTTTCTCTTTCTCAATGTGTTTTTAAAAAGTGAAGTTGTTGGATATCTGACTTTATTTTATGCTTGATATTTTAAAGTGTGCCCAAAGTAAAAAGTCCCCAAAGTCATTTGAACTATAGTATAAACCCAGTATTAAATATAAACTCCCCAGAGAAATATACCTAGTAAATCATAAACAAATAAGCAAATTACCTCTATGAAAGATCTATACAAATTACAATATGTACAAAGCTGCCAAGTTTTATTTGCACAGATGACAATGGAAAACAAGTTATAAGTAATAAATAAAGAAATATTCTAATTTACTACAATAAAGATGTTATGACTGTAGAGGTAACTGTACTAATACAGCATCACTGAAACTAGAAAAAAAGTGAAAAACACTTACAGTCCCACCATCTTAATGTAAGTATTATAATCTCTTTGGATTTTTCCCTTTTTGTTTTCCATGCTCATATTTTTTGCTCATTTTAAATCACAACCAAAAAGAAATTCAGTTGAAATTTCATTTACTTCATTTTCATATTGTTGAATATGTTGATTTCTTCCTATTATTCATTACTACAAATAAAGTTGCAATGAAGCTTTGCTTATTCTAACTTACCTCTTCAGGAGAGATTCCCAAAAATGGGATTAGTGGGCTTGGAGGTATAAACATTTTTATGACAACTAAAACCTCTTGCCAAAACCTTTCCAGAAAGATTGTTACTAATTTACAATGCCACAAAAGCATGCATGAGATCATCAGTTTCACCATGCCTTCATTAGCACTGAATATCACAATAAAAAGTGCTAATAGTTGGGAATTAGTAAGTAAGAGTAGTATTTTTTTTTTTTGTTATTTTAATTTGAATTTCATGAATACTACCAATGATGAACAACCTTTTCAGTTTTTAAAATACTAGTTAGGTTTCTTTTTTGAATTGTGTATTTTGGCACAATTAAATGCCCATTACTAAACATTCCCCTATCTGTTGCTTGGATTTTATCTTACTTTTTTCCTCTGGAGAATGAGGAACACGTATTATCTCACATAAAAAGACTAGGGGAAGAGTGGTCCCAGACTCAGCTGCTTCAGCAGCTCAACACTGAGGGCCACCAGCTTTTCACTTCATCAACCTTGGCATTTTGACCTGTCATCTTAAACTGACTTGTCTCATGATCTTAAGATGGGTGCTGAGTTCCAGCTGCCACATGCAGACAACAATGTCCAAAGACTCAAAGGCTACCTCTAGTTTGTGCATGAATGTGAGTGTTGAGTGTCTATAAATTTTCTCTCTGAATTTTGGAATAGTATAAATACCACAAAATGTACATTATTTTCTCTTATAATTTAAAAAGTGCCTTTATATTTGTTGTTATAGTTCCTTTATTATTATATCTAGTGTATTCTTTTATTTTCAAAACTGTTTTCTTGCTAATGTAACACACAAACAGAAAATGTACAAAACAAAAACGTATAGGTTAAGGATTTATCATAAAGTGAAGATCCACGTAACCACCATTCAGATTAAGAATACTGCCAGAACCCCAGAAGTTTCCATAACTGGGCCCCTTAAAATATTCCCAGAGTCCCACCTACCCAAAGTAACCACTATTGTGAATTTTACAGTAATTTCTTGGTTTTTCTTTATGGCTCTGCCATCTATCTACACAAGCGTCCCAAACACTATAGTTTTTTTGGCCTGCTTTTCAAACTTTATATAGTTAGAATCTTGAGTATGTATCTATCTTCTTTAATTCATAATGTTTGGTGACATTCATCCATGTTGAGAACTGCTGTGATTTCATTTTCACTGCAGTATAATATTCTTTCATATGAATGTACTCTTATATTTATCCATTCTACTGTTGACAGAGATCTGTACTATTTCTAGATAATGACTTTAACATAATGTTGTACACATTCTTTTACATATCTCTTGGTACTCGTGATGCACAAATGCATTTCTCTACAGTACATAAGGATGAGTGAAAATGCTGGGTCACACAATACACGTATCTGCAGCTTAGGCAGATAATGCCAAATGGTTGCAACAACTTGTACTCCCACTACCAGTGTATGAGTTTGTGCTTTTTCATAGCTTTGTCAATATTTGGTATACCATCTATTTCATCTTAGCAATTCTGGTGGGTGTGCAGTGTTCTCTCTTTGTGGTTTAATTTTGCATTTCCATGACTACTGAGACTGAGCATTTCTTCACATTTATCAGACATTTCTTTTGTGAAGTGATGTGTTCTCATGCACATTTTCAAAAGTCGAGTTTTCTTTTTCTTACTGATTTATAGGTATTCTTAAAAAAAAAAAACCTCTCTATTGATTGTATACATACTATATATATTCTCCCATTCTGTCTTGCCTTTTTACTCTCTTTACAGTGCTTTTGATTCACAAAGTTTCCAATTTTCACACAAGCAAATCAATCAGTCTTTCCATTAGACTTTCTTTGGTTTCTTATTTAAGAAGTCTTTGCCTTTCCTGAGTTTGTTCAGTGCTTTAAAAGTCTCAAGGATGCCTCTTCTTTCAACAGTACATGGGCCTGAAGTATTCCAATTTTAGGGAAGCAGGCAGAAGATGCAACAAAAATTAAAATACGAACAAGGCAAATGGAAGACTCGTCTATAAACAAATTACGTATTTGAAAATGACAATATTGGTAAAAATGATATGGTTTAAAGGTAACGCAAAACTATCTGGAACTGACCTATCACGAGTTTCTAAACTGGAGCTGATACAGTAAGTTATGACACATATACAGATAAAACGTATTTAAAACAAGTAGAATTTGCAATCCATGCTTATAATACAGAATAAACATTCCTTTCCAGTACACAACACAGACAAAAATTGAGCACATGCTGGCCTATAAAAAAGTATCAGCAAATTTCAGAGAACTTAATCATATAGAGGTAAGTTCTCTGGTAACAAAACAATCTGGCTAGAAAATAGTATCTCAAAGATAACTGGAAAATCTCCATGTATTTGAAATTAAGAAATATAATTCTAAATAACTTACAAGTTAGGTTAAAGAAAAAGATATAATGGAAACTAGAAAATATTTCGAATTGAATATTAGTGAAAACATTCCATTTTATTAGTCTTTTAAATAATCAGTATGTTTTGTTAATTCAATTTGTTTTTCTATTTCAGTATCAATACTTGTATTTTTATGACCACTGAAACATCTTGCCAAAACCTTTCCAGAAAGATTGTTACTGATTTACAATACCACAAAAGCACGTATGAGATCATCTGTTTCACCATGCCTGAAATAGAAAATTTTCTGTTTTCTATTTCAATGCTTGTATCTTTGTTATTTGGTTCTACCTACTTTATGTTTAATTTGCTGTCCTTTTCTGACTTCCTGAGGAGGTTTAGCTCACCATCTCCCAGTCTTTTGTTCATAAAGGTTTAAATTTCTCATAAAGCACAGCATTATCTGTATTCCACGTTGAGTTTTATAGGCCTTCCCAATTTGTGGCTTTTTTGTTGTTGTTAGTTTTGGAAAATTCTCAGTGATTATCTCTTCAAATACTGCTTCTGCCCAATTTTCTCTGACTTTGCTTCCTGGGACTTCAATTTAATGTATGCTAGTCCTTTTTATTGCATGCTCTGGGTCTTCTTTTTAATTTTCCATCCCTCTGTGTCTCCAAAATTCTGGATAATTTTCTTCTATCTTATCTTTTAGTTTCTTAATTCTTGTATTTGCTTTGTCCAATCTGTTTTTAAGCCCATCTGTTAAGTTCTTAACATTACGGGGTTTTTTTGTTCTAAAATTTCCATTTTTTAAATAAATTTCAGTTCTCTGCTAAAATTCTCAATCTTTTTGTTTTTTTAAATACCCTTGAACACAGTAAACACTGTTATATTAAAGTCAAAGTCTGTGCCTAGTAACTCCAAATTCTGGAGTTCCCAGGAGGCTGATTCCATTGTTTGTTTATTTCTGCAAGTTTTCATTTGCTTTATTTGTGTGTGTGCCTAGTTCAGCTTATGTGCCAAGTTAGAAATAATAAGGTCTGAGATGGTGTTTTATTTTATTTATTTATTTATTTATTTATTTATTTATTTATTTATTTATTTTTGAGACAGAGTTTTGCTCTTGTCGCACAGGCTGGAGTGCAGTGGCATGATCTCGGCTCACTGCAACCTCCGCCTCCTGGGATCAAGTGATGTTCCTGCCTCAGCCTCCTGAGTAGCTGGGATTACAGGCACTTGCCACCACGTCCGGCTAATTTTTGTATTTTTAGTAGAGATGGGGTTTTGCCATGTGGGCCAGGCTTATTTTATTCTTCCAGAGACTATTTGCTTTTCCGGGCATTCTGGAAACCCTAAATCTAATTTCTAATCACTACGATCTAATTTTAACAAACTTTTGGGAGGCCAAGGTGGGCAGATCACCAGGTCGGGAGATTGAGACCATCCTGGCTAACATGGTGAAACTCCATCTCTACTAAAAATACAAAAAAATTAGCCCGGCGTGGTGGCAGGCACCTGTAGTCCCAGCTACTCGGGAGGCTGAGGCAGGAGAATCGCGTGAACCCGGGAGGCGAAGTTTGCAGTGAGCGGAGATGGCGCCACTGCACTCCAGCCTGGGCGACAAGAGCGAGACTCCGTATCAAAAAAAAAAAAAAAAAAACACAAAACTGTATGATGCATCTGTAAGATGTCACTACTGAGAAGAACTGTTTATCTCTGGTTTACTTTACTTCTAGAGTCCAGCCTTTTGGGGTGTCAACCCAATGTGAGAGAAGCATATTAGGCTCTCACAATTCTTGGTGGGCCCTGAACTTATTATTTTGTTGGGGGAATCAAAAAAAAAAAGGGACACAAAAACAGTATGTAGGCATACAAACAACTAAAACAAGAGCTGAAAAAAAACCATAAATATTTGGAAATACACATACAAGAGTAGCAGCCCTAGTGTTTAACTGGTACAACCTTTATGTATTTTCCCACATTTAATTGTTTTCTGTTAAGTAAGACTCCACAATAGGTCTTATCTGTTTAATTCCATTAAAATATTTAATACTGTGGCAGATATAATTAGGCATTTATTCCTACTTTGTCATTAAATATTTTGTAACTTGTCTTAATAATATCTTTATTGATGTTTATTTCTTCCTCATCATTTTTATTAAGTCATTCAATCATCTCCATAATTTTTTTTTTTTTGAGAAGGAGTCTCACTCTATCGCCCAGGCTGGAGTGCAGTGATGCGATCTCAGCTCACTGCAACCACCGCCTCCTGGATTCAAGCAATTCTCCTCCCTCGGCCTCCCGAATAGCTGGGACTACAGGTGCACACTGCCACGCCCAGCTAAATTTTTTTGTATTTTAGTAGAGACAGGGTTTCACGGTGTTGCCCAGGCTGGTCACAAACTCTTCAGCTCAGGCAATCTGCCCACCTCGTCCTCCCAAAGTGCTGGGATTACAGGTGTGAGCCACCACACCCGGCCAAGACAAATATCTTAATTATCTTTCTATCTGTAGAAGTAGATAGACCCCCCATTTCTTTTCATTCTAATCTCTCTGAAAACATTTCATGCTATTGTAAGATAGAGTAGTTTGGTAACAGTCTAACTTTGGTAAGCAGGGAAGTTAGAGAAAGTCTCCCCTTAAGAAATTATCTTGATGTATTAGTGAAAGCACCCTTCAGAAGGAAATTTCCCAGAAAGCTTTATTTCAGGAACAACATTCCTTTAATCTCATATACGATAGATACCTACAAAACAGAAGAGTAGGAATTCACTCACCCACTGGACTGCTTCCAGCTCCATTTGGCACTGTGAGGTCTGTAGTGCTCAACATCCCACCTAACAACGTTACGGAGAGAAGACAGAGGGCAGAGAACGAATATGAATTAGCTCTCTTTACCTAACTGAATGTGAACTGAATAGAGGTAACTCTCACTCTAATCCTAAAAAGACACAAAAATAAAAACTAGCTCAGTCTGAAGTTGGCATTAACATGTAATCTGATGTAGTTATTATATCTCATATATATGAGTTTACCTTTCAAGCTTGATGTCGCCTTCAATACCAAATAGTGGTATTGCATCAATACCAAAATAGTACATACTGATAAAAACGGGGGCAGTGTGTAAGGAGTATGATTAAATCACTAAATTAAATCTAGGACTTAAGGGAGAGGAGACACTGCATTTCGTAGACTAATACAATAAATGTAACATAAATTTTGCTGAATTAATGAAGTAATTCAGGCAGGAGGAGATGTAAAAGATACTCTAACTCCAATCAGGTAGTCTATCACCCATATTTCTAACATGAATGGCTCACACTCTACTTTAAATCTTTGCTTCTGATATCTAACTAAATTTTCTGCCTGTCAAAGTATGGCTTTCCCATGAGAAGGAAAGCATATAAATGGCAGGTTCTCAGTACTGTTCTACTTTGCATGACACAATGCTACACCCACAATTGATTTTCAAAAAAATACTTTAAAATGAGGCCAATTATGTATCAGTGATTCTTGCTCATCAAAGCAATAAAAGTAAGAACAGCAAAATAAGAAACTGCTTATGTTAGCAATGAATTTTTTCACCCTCTTTATTAAAGAACCAGCATAATAGGTATCACTACATACCTGCATTGCCAGTACTTGGTGGTCTCTGAGGAGCTCCAGGAGACACATTTCTATGTAATGTGGTTTGAGGTGGAGAGAGCATGCTTGAATCTGTTAACGTTGAGCTGGCTGCCAAAGATGGGGACACCAGTGAACTCCCTGGGTTAGTGTAGGACAAAGCATTGGGGCTGGTCACTGGAACTGTGACAGACATTGAAAAGTTCTGAGGTGGCAGACCAGGCTGTAAATAAAGAAAAAGAAGGAAAAAACTGTTGGTTTCGTATTCATCTACAAAGTAACTTCTGAACTTTAATTTGGCAAGGTAACTCAAGTTACTAAAAGTAGAGGATAGGGATAGGTTCTTAACCAATTTACAGATTAAAGCTATTTTCTTTAGAATTATGTTTGAACATGAATATGACTGACATGAGCCTTTTCAATTTCAACTTTATATATTAATATATACTAATGTCTATATTCTATATTTCAAATATTCATAAAGACAAACTTAAGAGGATAAACCTGATAATCAAGTAGTGTTGTCATATTTAGACATTACAAAATATATCACTGTCACCAAGTAAGCATAAATTGGCACTTCAATGTAAACCTTAATAACATTACATTTCTACTGAGAGAGCCCAAATATAACGGAAGGAGAAAAGTGTGTACACATATTATTAACTTAATATGTCAAATCTGATAAATCATAAATATTCCCCATTCTGATTTAATTGACTAACTTTCTAAAGGGCAAAACTAAGAAAAAAAAAAGTAATTATATACATAACAATGCAATTTGAGTTTAATGAAAATGCAAAGAAATCTAATCTAAACAACAAAATTAACTACTAACCAAGCCAGTAATAAAAGTAATAAAGTTTTTGGTATCTTCTTTAAATTGTATAAAGATTAAATTACAAATATTATAAATGCTAACCTTCCCTCCCTCCAAATTATTCCATATCCCCTTTTTTCTATTTTCTATTTTCATCTTGCATTTCCTCCACACACCATTTACAATATGCTTGTTAACCATGATAAATATATGTTGCTCTTTACAATTTAAAGTGGGAAAAAATAAAACAACTTTACTCTGCCCTCATTTTAAAAGACTAACATACAAAAATAAGGTAACACTGCTAATTCAAAGTTGGAAGAATATATTTTATTGTACTTTATTCAATAGTAGTTTATTTCATGTAGAAAAATTATACATCAACAAATATAAAAACAGTGGGTATATGACAATTTTTTTCAAAAGTAAAACACTTTTATTTGTGCGATATCTTTGCAGCTTTAACATTAACTGCAAGGTCAGCAACATCCCTTTATTTGCTACTGTATTGTTTTTAAGAATAATAATGGTACTTGCCCAAAAGTAACTCCTTAAGGCTATTTTTTTGTGAGCTGGCTTCTTATACAGGTTGAGCATCCCTAATCTGAAAATCCAAAATCCAAAACTTTCTGAGCACCAACATGATGCCATAGAGAATTCCAAACCTGACATGTGGAAATGCAGGCATACAATACACAGTTTATTCAGTGTCTCCAAGGGGAAAAGGACCGTTCCAGTCTGCCATCAGCTTCAATGTATCTTTTCTGTGCACACCCAGATTCCCTCACACAAGCACATCCACAAAGGGTAATAAAATGGCACATGTGTAGGCTACACATGCTAACAGCAGGTTCCCAATGATGCTCCACATGGAGCCAAGACCTATGACATGGGTAGCTGAGACAGGGACATCTTTGCTTTCTGATGGTTCCATGTACACAAACCTTGTTTCATGTACAAAATTATGAAAAATATTGTATAAAACTTCCTTCAGTCCATGAGTATGTAAGGTATGTATGAAACATTAATAAATTTAATGTTTAGACTTGGGTCCCATCCCCAAGATACTATACATATGCAAATATTCCAAATTTTGAAAAAAATCCCAAATCTGAAACACTTCCTAGTCCCAAGCATTTCCAATAAGGGATACCCAACCTGTAATACAGGACTACTCTGAAGAAATGATCCATCATGCATACTTTAGGGCACAGTTTTGAAAGAATTAACTCTGATGATAAAATAAATATCAGCATTGAAACTAATTTGTTCAAGGGCGGCTGACCTACATATACAGAATTAGGAAATCAAATCCAGAATAACTGTTTTAAGTAGCTCTTGCCAATGGAGCTTCCAGTGAGAATTCTTTGAAAAACTATCAAGTCTAGGAGCATGAGCTCAAAGAAAAATACTCTTTCACTATGGTTAGATGAATGAGTATACAGAAACTGTAAAGTCACTATTTGTTTTGCAATCAGTTTAAGAAAATTGTTGCCCTAAATTAAAATTAAGCCAAGCTGCTCTTCCTTAGTATCTACAGCATAAGAAAAGAACAAAAGTCTGGTGGTATTGTTGCTAAGTGATTTGGGGACATTTACAAACTGCAAAGCAGTAAGCTTAGCTCTGCTATTATAGCAACTATATAAAATAATTGAAGATAATTTAGGAAAAAAACAAGTTTCGCAACAAACCTAACTACCTTACATTTTGCTTTCTCAAGATCTATTTAAGAACACATATGTTTTTAAGTCATGGGAGTAGAGGGAAAGTTTTATACATACTCTATACTATAAATCATAGAATTTTAGAGCTGGAAGATACCTTAAAAATCATGAGAGCCAACTCACTATAGATGGAGAAAGAATTCAAGATGTTTAGGTGCCCTATCCAAAGGTATTGGGGTAAGAAGTAGCAAAGTCTGGATCGGCATGTTTTCTCTTCACTTCTACATTTAAGATACTGAACATGTATAAGATTTCAGCAATTTTATTTTGAAGTTTTATAAAAAATACTAATAAAATGCATTTCTTCCCTTCTACTTATTGTTGTCATCACCCACTATAAAAATAAGCAACAAGATGTTTGGTCAATCTCTTCATGCACAAGATAAAAGCACAAACCATACTTTAGTACTCACTGCGATTTTATGATTCCGCATCATATTATCAAATTCCTCATTAATTTTTTTATATTTTTCTTCTGTATGTGGAGTTAGCACATATGAAGTATCAGGGTCTGGGCTGTCGCACCCTCTGTGTTCCTTCTTGTTCAGAGCCTAAATAATGAAGTTAACAAAAAGGATCAACAAATAAAAAGTAGAGGTAAAGTAAAAGTACTTACAGGGCCTCGTTTGAAAATAAAATCACTATCTTCATTTAGTTTGCTGAATCTGTCCTCCGAGAGTGGACTGTGCTCAAAGTAATCGTCAGCATCAGGGCTCTCACAACCATTAAGGCCTTTCTTTCTTAAAGTCTGAAATACAATTGGAAAATTCACACACAAATAATGCTAACTTGCCATGAGTTTTTCTGTAAAATTTATTAAGAGAGCACAGACGGAATGAACTGAATTATACAAGAGCCACTGAAACGGTTTCTAAATGATCACAAATGTACTTACTTCTTCAAATAAGATAAACATTAAATATAAGTAAAATTAATTCTCCCATTGTATGTTAAGAGAAAAGGAATATTTGTTTGGATTCTTCCTTTCTAAACTTCTCAAAATACTAAATGACTCACTGCTCTCACAGTTAAAACTCAAATCTGATTAAAGCCTGATCAATTTATCTGATATAACCAATGCATGAAAGAACTAAAATAGAAATCTATAAAAATGATGCTTTGAGAAGTTATCATACCTTTATAAATTGAACATTTCAGCAACTTCACGTATTCTTCCTTTCTGCCTATCAGAGTTTTTATCCTACTCAACAGAAAGAATCAGCACGATATCCCAATAATTTCATTCCTATTATTCACTTTCCTGTATAACTTTGAAATACAACAAACTTGATAATTATTTATGTCTGCAATGACTCCTATGTAGAATGTACAAATTATCAGTGACTTTACATATTCTTAAAATTTGCACTCAAAAGTTATTCAGAGTGTATTTCATGGTTTGATTTAATCCACTGATTTGACTTTCTGGAGAACTGTCTTTTCTTTTTTTTTTTCTTTTTTGAGACGGAGTCTCGTTCTGTCGCCCAGGATGGAGTGCAGTGGCACGATGTTGGCTCACTGCAAGCTCTGCCTCCTGGGTTCATGCCATTCTCCTGCCTCAGCCTCCTGAGTAGCTGGGACTACAGGCGCCCACCACCACGCCCGGCTAATTTTTTTTGTATTTTTAGTAGAGATGGGGTTTCACCATGTTAGCCAGGATGGTCTGGATCTCCTGACCTCGTGATCCACCCACCTCGGCCTCCCAAAGTGCTGGGATTACAGGCGTGAGCCACTGTGCCCAGCCCTTTCTGGAGAATATTCTTGAGTGCCATTAAAATATCTCCTGGATTATACTGACTTTTTTTTTCTTAGTATAATGCAAAAAACAGTTGGTTTTCTGATTTCTATTTTTAACTTAAATTCATCACGAAATAACTTGTCCAGTACTTAAAAGGATAAATTAAAAACCAAGAGCTTGAAAATATATGGAATACTCCTTTACTTTCAGAATGTCTTATTTCTTTCTTTCTTCTTTTTTAAAAAATCCTGGTGGGTCGTATCTTAAAGTGGAGTTACAGGGTTCAACACTGAAATGGCTGAGACTTCTTGATTTTCTGACCAACTGCAGAGAAGGATTAGGAAGTTAAAATTTCTAAGTAAGCCTAACTAACAGAGCTTAGTTAGGAAACAAAGCTTGATCACTGAACTAGTCCCAGAGAAGTTCATCAATAAACGATTAAATTAGATCTAAAGATATTTTTGATTATTTCATAGCACATCTTAGTATCCTTTAAAATATGATTAGCAATAATTATGGATGTTTATTTTACTCCTTTTTTCTTGAATGAAGTAGAACATAAGCACAGTACATTAAGATTCAAGAATTTTTTTGTTTCTCCAAAGTCAAATTATTTTTAAAATTCACTTTATTCAATGTGATTTTTAAAAATTTTTCATGAAGAATCATAAACAATCATTAGTACAGATACGTTAGCTTATTAAATTACTTGGCATGTGCATATAGCAAACACAACATCTATTTCTCCAACATTTTCTCCATGGCACTAGGCTCTATGAGCCTAAGTAATCACATGGACTTTTATGTGTGCTTGGCCATAAAAGGTCCTGTTGTTGGGAGCACTAAAGGATAAAGGCATTTATCCTCCCCCAACCATGGTAGCAAGTTTACTTGCCAAATCTTTCCAAGTAGCTATGAGCAGTGAAAATGTAGACACTCAGAACACTGGAACACATTGAACTCTTAAAACCTACACAGCACTAGAAACAGAACAAATATAGTAGGTGCCTACACACAGATCTTATCATAAAGTTGTTGACTTATTCTAGTCCTAAATCTCTGATATTTCCCCTCAATTTTCATCTATTTTAAGACTAGTTAATTAGTCTTGCTCTTCTTAGTAAGCTGTAATGCTTATCACTGAAATTTTCACAAATGGCAATCACCAAGTATATATCTCTTTGACCACATTTTAATTGCCAGAGAAAAAAGAAGGCAGCTTTTGTTCAACAATTACATGCAATTTTTATTCTACAAGAGTAGGGTTAACTCTACTTGTATTTATGAGGAAGGAAAGTGCTCTGGTATCTTCGGCTCTGCAAGCCTTCACTTCAGATGGGGTTTCTGTCACCATGAGAGAATTTAAGAGGCTCTATCAGCTTTGTAGATAATAAGCTAATGTACCTCTGTTTGATAGGCAACTTGTGTCTCCTTATCACTAAACCATGAAGAGTTGTTTTGAGGACCCAACTACCATAAAAAGACTTTTTCTGTCTTCACATTACCAAATAGCACAACAGTAGAAGTTTCTCCTGTGCCACTGGTATTGTCAAGCGGAATGCCGTAATCTATTAAGAAGGCCAGGCAAGGTACATACGATCCTGGCCAGCTTCAGTTTTCTCACACACAAGTTAGCCACAATAAAGACACTTGCTCAATGAGGAAAATACAGTGTGAAAGGTCACCACTATGAGAGATCTGCTTATTCCTCATAAAGAAAAAGTAGAAAAATGCATCAAGAGTGCTAGCACTGAGTACTCTCTATAGCTATTACTAGTCATTATAATCCATTCTAAAGTAAATAAAACTTCAAAGATATTTTACTCCTTGTAAATAACGTGATTGAGTTTTTCAATGCCATTCCAACAAACTTAAGGAGAAAACTCAATTGTGCCAAAATAATTTCAAATTTCAATGGTGTGTACCCATTTAAGTTGACTTATCCTAGTTGCTTTTCTTAAAGAAATGTCTTCTAAAACATACATTACAGGCTGCTATAAAGATCAATATTAATAAGTAATTATTAATCAATTTAAGCCGATGATACACCCTGTTCTATACATGTTCCAAACTAATTTAAAGGTCCCAATTGGCAATATTACTCAAATAAAATCCTAAAATTAACACACCTATATTTTTCATCAGTACACGTCTATAGAAGACAGTAATTTTATTTTTGGAGGGTCAGTTAAGCACTTGTTAGAAACAATCATTTTTCTATTTATGTCACAACAAAGTTAAATTCCATTATTATTTTAACAGGTTTTTTTGACTTGGGCCAATTCAGGTACTTTCTGCACATTCTCATTTATGGTACAAAATGCAGGATTTAAGTAATAAACTTAGCTAATATTTACCTTTCAACGCTAGTTATGTAAGGATAGTGAAATATTTTTAAATGAAACCCAAAAAACTAAATATCTCTTAAAACTCCGTATTGTTTAGAGCACATTCCAAGTTATCTGATTCTAGGGGGTTTGTACCTTGGTTTCTGAGCTATTTTCCAACTCTGTAAACAGAAGATAATGTGTAGAAAAGTGAGAGTAATGCAAATAATGTGTGTTTGTAGATGTGCAAACAAATCCCGCCTGGTGGAAGTTCAACTGACTTCCTCTCTCAACTGTGGAAGAGCCAGTTTTTGTATTTATGAAGCAAATTCATTTGGCCTTCTTGGTGGGCTTATATATTTGTCTGATCTTTGAATTTACAAAGGCAACATTTTTTTCAGGCTCCCTCACTAATTAATTACTTAAAATTTTTGACTCATGTTCACTTGATATAATCACCTTTATAAAAAACTATGTTACGGCCGGGCGCGGTGGCTCACGCCTGTAATCCCAGCACTTTGGGAGGCCGAGGCGGGCGGATCACGAGGTCAGGAGATTGAGACCATCCTGGCTAACACGGTGAAACCCCGTCTCTACTAAAAATACAAAAACAAAGTTAGCTGGGCGTGGTGGCGGGCACCTGTAGTCCCAGCTACTCGGGAGGCTGAGGCAGGAGAATGGCGTAAACCCGGGAGGCGGAGCTTGCAGTGAGCTGAGATCGTGCCAC
Source organism: Pan troglodytes (assembly GCF_028858775.2). Lineage (NCBI taxonomy): Eukaryota > Metazoa > Chordata > Mammalia > Primates > Hominidae > Pan > Pan troglodytes. The sequence continues at coordinate 91,481,035 of NC_072414.2, read as the reverse complement.
TGCACTCCAGCCTGGGCGACAGAGCAAGACTCTGTCTCAAATAAATAAATAAATAAAAACCAAAAACCAAAAAACAAAAACTATTTTACCACTTACGAGTGTGAAACCACCCAACTCATTGATTTCAGATCTAAACTCAGGAAGAGATTCCTAGTAACCCTCGATAGAACTTATTATTGGAGCAAGTATTGGTTTTTAAAAGGAAGAAGTAGTATGCTGTTCTTTAAAATTTTCTAAAAATATTTGATTAATCTGTATTTGTTATAATATCAGGTATCGATGAAATATGACAAGACAGGGCCTGTGGCCTTTCAATACTCATCTTCAAAATCTTCTTGTGGTAATTCATAAATTGTTATTTATATTGCAGCATTAAGAATGTTAACTGTCTAAACAGCAAATCCCACAACCTTCCTTTCATCGGAAGCTATTAAGATCTAAAATGAAATTCAAGCTGGTGGAGGAAGAGAGAAGGGCATACTGCCTAAAAATATTTCTAGGGAAAAGGAATCCCTACATCATATCCACACTATTTCTGTGTTGTAAATGCCCAAATCAAACTTAAAAGAGAAGGTTTTGCTTTGTTGTCTAGCATTAATTAAACCAGTTTTACCTAAAAGAAGAGGAACTTTAAAAGCCTTCCTTTTTTTCTTTGCTGATCTTTTTATTATTATTATTATTATACTTTAAGTTCTGGGATACATGTGCAGAACGTGCAGGTTTGTTACATAGGTATACATGTGCCATGGTGGCTTGCTGCACCTATCAACCCATCATCTACATTACGTACTTCTACCACTATCCCTAGACTAGCCCCCCACTCCCTGACAAGCCCCAGTGTGTGATGTTCCACTCCGTGTCCATGTGTTGTCATTGTTCAACTCCCACTTATGAGTGAGAACATGCGGTGTTTAGTTTTCTGTTTTTGTGTTAGTTTGCTGAGAATGATGGTTTCCAGTGTCAACCATGTCCTTGCAAAGGACATGAACTCATTCTTTTTTTATGGCTGCATAGTATTCCATGGTGTATATGTGCCACATTTTCTTTATCCAGTCTATCACTGATGGACATTTGGGTTGATTCCAAGTCTTTGCTATTGTGAACAGCGCCGCAGTAAACATATGTGTGCATGTGTCTTTACAGTAGAATGATTTATAATCCTTTGGGTATACATTCAGTAATGGCATTACTGGGTCAAATGGTATTTCTAGTTCTAGATCCCTGAGGAATCACCACACTGTCTTCCACCATGGTTGAACTAATTTACACTCCCAACAGCAGTATAAAAGTGTTCCCATTTCTCCACATCCTCTCTAGCACCTGTTGTTTCCTGACTTTTTAATGATCACCATTCTAACTGGCTTGAGATGGTATCTCATGATGGTTTTGATTTGCATTTCTCTAATGACCAGTGATGATGAGCTTTTTTTCTTATGTTTGTTGGCTGCATAAATGTCTTCTTTTGAGCAGTGTCTGTTCATATCCTTCACCCACTTTTTGATGGCTTTTTTTTTTTTTTTGTAAATTTAAGTTCTTTGTAGATTCCGGATATTAACCCTTTGTCAGATGGATAGATCACAAAAATTTTCTCCCATTCTGTAGGCTGCCTGTTCATTCTGATGATAAAGTTTCTTTTGATGTGCAGAAGCTCTTTAGTTTAATCAGATCCTATTTATCTATTTTGGCTTTTGTTGCCATTGTTTTTGATGTTTTAGTCATGAAATCTTTGCCCATGCCTATGTCCTGAAAGGTATTGCTTAGATTTTCTTCTAGAGTTTTTATGGCTTTAGGTCTTACGTTTAAATCTTTAACCCATCTTAATTTTTGTATAAGGTGTAAGGAAGGGATCCAGTTTCAGCTTTCTGCATATGGCTGGCTCGTTTTTCCAACACCATTTATTAAATAGGGAATCCTTTCCCCATTGCTTGTTTTTCTTTCTATCTACTGCTGACCAAACACTCCAGTAGTAGGAAGGCTCTTGAGTTTAAAATTTCCATACCAATTTAAGGAAAAACAATGAAAGCCTGAAACTTAGTGAGTGCCCTGGCTAGAACCTCCATTTAGGTTAGTTATATCCACTTCCGTTTCTTTGATGAGGCTATTTTACAACACTGCAGAGATGGACATTAGTTAACTTATAGAAAACTTGTAGTAGCTGCAAATAATTCTTGTTTCCAGAAATTGTTTCCTGTGGAATACCATTGATTGTCACCCTGTGGATACTGGCCACTTTTGTTTCTATTTATAAATTTACTTCTGCATTCTTTAACTATAAATGTGTTATATTTTTGAGTTCTCCTCTGTTTATGATCTTATTGTTCCCTCATTCATTAATGACTCAAATAAAATCTCTAATATGTTCATTTTATAATTTTATGATAGTAATGTTTATGCCTTCATCCAAATCTAATCTGCAACTTGGAAGATTTATAATCCCAACTGCCTGCTGCACACTTTCATTTGGATATTTTACTAACATTTCTATTTCAACTTAACTGGCATAGAATTCATTATCTTTTATTAAACCAGTCTCTCCTTTGGACTTACCAACCTAGTCGACCTTATTCCCTTTGTTCTCTCTCTACATTCACATGGAATACCAAATTTTGTATATTATTTCCATTTCTACTGTCCCCATACTCACTCAAGCCTGCACTATCTTATGTCTAGACTCTTATATCTTTTTTCCACTTTTCTCTCTCTCCATTCTATCTGTTCCATAAACTGTTACCAATTCAGTTCCCCTCAATATCATTTTGAATTTCTCACCTGTTTTAAATCAATTCATTTCTACATGAAGATTATCAGTTGTGCTTGCAAGGAGAGTTATTTTGCAAACCAGCCTTGGTGGCAGAGATGAGAGACCATGGAGCCCTTAATATGGAGTTCCTGGTGTCCGGCCTTCAGGAAGCCAGCTACTCCTGCCTCTTGCCTTTGAGTGCTATCTGTCTGCATTCTTTCAACAAATTCTTTCTTTAGTTGGAGCTACTTTAAATGGGTTTCTATCCCTTATAATCAAAGAAGCATGAGGAAGAAAACTGTTAGTGATCCTTTAGGTAACACATTATTAGTCTCTTTATCCAAGTCACATATTTCTCAAAATAAGTCTGGCTAGTACCTCTACAACATAGAATCCAGAAAGAGTCTCAAACCTAGAAGTGATGATTAATTACTGTTGTTGGTCAAAGATAACTGATTGAAACAATGGTATCTACCCCAACAAAAATCTTTAAAGTCATACGTCCTATCATTCTACTTATAGAGTACTGACAACCTTACCTTTCAAATTCAAGGAAACATTTACAGAATTCTGGGTATATGTTACCACTTGGCTGACCCTGTACATCTGCCTCTCATTTTCTGGTTTATATACTAAACCTCTTGGTGAAACTAGAGATGGAAAGGATTAAGGGAAGAGGTGAAAAGACAAAGAAAAAAGATACTTGAGAGGACAAAAACAATACTGTATAAACTTTTTTTTAAGTATGTTGAGGTTTTCTTTTACATAATAAACTTACAAAAATTTATTTCAAAATGAATTACTAATTAGGCAGGGCAACTCATTTAAAATGCGTTTCTTTTAGCTTATGCTCTTTCATGTTAAATACTCAGCAAGAAATTCTATATTTAAAATTTTAGCCACATTTTCCATGGAAATGTTATACATATATAAAAAATAGTTAAATATAAACTTTTATACATAAAATATAAAAAGTTTTATATACATAAAAACTTCCATGGAAAATAAGCTTGTCTAAAATTTTAAATATATATATGTGATTCTATTTGTTTGGAATGGAATTTGACAATTATAAAGTTGAGCATATGTTAAAAGTGTTTTCAGTTCTTGGTAGTCAGGAGTTAAAAGTGCAGTCCATTTCTGTATATAATGTGTGCATATATATACGTGCACAAATGCATATTACTATAATCTTTGGCATCTGTTTACAGAGTAAATAAATCAGGATTATCTTTCTAAATATGTTTAAATAAATATTTAAAGCATATGGGCTCTTAAATAAGAACTTATAAATATCCCAAGGGACTTGCATTTTCTGGAATCTTGACATATGACACTACATTTTGGATCGAAGAGCCTATACTGCTGGAGTATCTGCTAGAGCCCATGCCTGCACTTTTAACTCCTGCCTACCAAGAACTGAAAAAAAAAATTAACATACGCTCAACTTTATTATTGCCAAATTCCATTCCAAGCTAATAGAATCATAGCACTTACAAGTGAAACTATGGAATTAAAACTACTCAAAAGGTATAAATCCATGGTTTTTAAATGCATGAGGAGTTAACTGATTTAAATCAATTAAATAAACCCACAAAAAATTTGACCACCCACCTTAAATCTCATTGCTATGACACAGCTGAGCAGTACATGCTCCATAAACACCAGCTGAGTAGTCAGTAAATCTAGCATAAGTATAAGCAAGTGCTTGTAAAATAAAGAAATCATGGCTTGGGCCGGGCGCGGTGGCTCATGCCTGTAATCCTAGCACTTTGGGAGGCAGAGACGGGCAGATCACTTTAGGTCAGGAGTTTGAAACCAGCCTGGCCAACATGGTGAAACCCTGTCTCTACTCCAAATACAAAAAAATTAGCTGGGCGTAGTGGCAGACACCTGTAATTCCAGGTACTCAGGAGGATGAGGCAGGAGAATCGCTTTAACCCCAGGAGGTGGAGGTTGCAGTGAGCTGAGATCGTGCCATTGCACTCCAGCCTGGGTGACAGAACAAGACTCTGTTCAAAAAAAAAAAAAAAAAAAAAAAGAGGAAAAAAGAAATCATTTCTTAAGTTTCAGGAAATTGAAACTAGATTATTGCGATATTTTAAAAATGAGAAAAGTTGTCTTTCCTCATTGTAAATAATTATTTCCAATTTTGAAACATATACTATTCTTTCTAGCTACTCTGACAACACATAAAAACAATTTTTAAAAATTGTGAAATATGTAAGGTATGTACAAGTTTATATAAAATTCAACAAATAATTATAAAGTGAACATCAGTCATTTCAATCAAGTCAAAAAAATAGACCAAGGCCAGAACCCTCCCTATCTCCCTTCATCCCATAACCCTCTCCTCCCACCTTTACAGGTAATACCATCCTAACTCTGTGATGACAATTATCTGGATTTTCTTTATATGTTTACCACATATATACATATCCCTAAAAATATAATTTAGCTATGCCTATTTGTGAATGATATGTAAATGGAACCACACACAGTACACTATTCAGTATTAACACTGTTTATGAGATTCCGCCATAGAGTTACACAGAGTTATAGCTGGCTCATTTTCACTAAATACTGTATTACATGGCTTGAAAAAAAAAAAGCTTTATCCATTCTACAACAGACAGACATTGGAGTGGCTTCAATCTTTTGAATCTATAAAAATGCTGCTGTGGACATTTCTGTAGATAGTCTACTGCATAATGTGCACACATTTCTCTTGGGTATGTATTCTTAGGAATAGAAGTATTAGTTCATAAAACATGTGGATCTTCAGTTATACTAGATAATGCCAAACTGTCTTTTAAAGTAATTGTATCAATGTGCATTCCTACCTGTGGGATTTAACTTGCAATACCAACTACTAATGAAATGAAGCACATTTCATATCTATTGGCCACATGGATGTTCTCTTTTGTGAGGCACCTATTCAAGTACTTTGCTAAGTTTTCTACTGCCTTCTGATAATTGTTTTATAGTAGTTCTTTTAATTATTTATTTTTATAGTAATTATTTTATAAGTAGTCAATGTAAGCCCTTGGCTAATTTTATACATTGTAAAAATATCTTCCCATTATGTAGCATTAAAAAAAAAAACGCTTATCTTTGGATGCAGAGTTCTTAAACGGAGTCAAATTTATCAGTTTTTTCCTTTCCAGTTATCCATATGATAGCGATTTTTATGCCTTATATAAGAAATCCTTTCCAAAATTATGAAGATATTCTCCTATATTATCCTGTAAATAGCTTTATAATTTTGCCTTTTACATTTAGGTCTATAAGCATCCTGGAGGTAATTTTGTATATAATCTGAGGTAAGTGCAATTTCATGAGTTTTCTATATGGATACCAATTGTCCCTATACCACTGCTTAAGGAGTTTGTTCTGCCACTCTACCATATATTAAGTATCTAAATATGCATGGTTCTGTTTCTGAGCTATTCCATTGGTATGTTTGGCATTTGGTATTTGTGCCACTGCCACTGTATGTTAATTATTATAGCTTTAAAATTAGTCTCAATATATTGCAGTGCAAACCCTCTCACCTTGTTCTTCTTCAGTGTCTTCTGTTCTATTTTCTCTGTGAACTTTAGAATCAGTTGTTGAAGTTCTTTCAAAAAGTATTTCTTGGGAATCTGATTGATATTTCATCAACTCTACAGAGATTATCTTATGTGGCACAGATATATATAATTTGAGACTTCTGATCTATGAATATGGTATAACTCTACTAGGATATATTCAACTTAGTCATAATATATTATCTCATCTACATATCACTAGATTTAATCTCTGTATAAGTAATGCTAGATGCTTTAATAAATCCATAAATCTCAGTGGCTTAACACAATGAAAGTTTATTTCTTTCTTATTCATACAAAGCCCAAGAAGGATGTTTCTTATTCTCAGTGAGCCCTGTGTGAGATTCAGAGCCCAAAGACATTTACCTTATGGTTCCACATATAGGACCTCAGGGTTCCCATTCTTAGCACATGGGATGCCAAACAGGGAAGAAAGAGTATGAAGATTATGTGGGAAGTATCTTACTGGTCACACCTGGAAGCAGCCTGCATCATTTTCACTCACATCTCCTTGGTCAGAGGTCAGTCACATGGCCACTCCTGACCACAGGGGAGGCTAATACAGAGTCTAGTTTTGTGCCCAAACAGTAGAGAAAATGGGTCATTCTGAAAATAAAAATGTCTCCCAGGCGGAGGTCGGGGTGAGCCAAGATCACGCCATTGCACTCCAGCCTGGGCAACAAGAGCGAAACTCCATCTCAAAAACAAACAAACAAAAAAGTCTCCCATAAGAAAGATGTGAACACGAAGTAGCCTAATATTTTGCTGAAGACTTTCACATTTATGTTCAGTGAGACTGGCTTCTGATTATTATCTTTGCAACTCTCCTAGCTGGTTTTGCTATCAAAGTTAGGCTAATTTTAGATAACGAGGAAAGGAAAGCTCTTTGTTTTTACTATTCTTTGGAAGGGTTTGTGAAATACTGGAATTACTTCCTTCTTAAAAATTTGCTAGTATTTTCTTATGCAGCCATCTGGACTTGTAGTTTTGTGGAAAACTTGACAAGATTATTCAATTTTTCTATTTTTTCTTTATTACATTTGTTAAATTATATTTTTCTTGAAATCTGTCCAGTGAATCAAAGTTTTGAGGCATAGGATTCTGAGATTATATATGCTCAAAAAAGTATGTCAAAACTGCCACTGAACAGAAAACTAAATGGTACTGTTGTGATCTTCTAGTTCATCTTCTACCCTTATAGAGGAGAATATTAAAGTTAAAAGAGATCCAGAGATCCAAGTACTCTTCCCTCACCTCACCTCAACACATAGCTGTTAAGTGACAGAACTGGGACTAGAATCTAAGTCTAGTGCTCTTTCCAATATGCTATGCTCATTTCTTAAATGGACTGCATCCATCAGTCAGCAAATCAAAGGGAGAACAGATAAGAGAGCTGTAATCAGGAACAACTTCAACCACTGAGAAGAGAGAATGTTTACTGTGTATGTGGTGGTTGTAGGCACTGTCTTCATATTCCTCTCCAGTTCCTCCATGATCTTATCACCCCTATCTTCCTCAGTGAGAAGTGTGTGGTGTTCAGGCTATGGCTTCTCTAAATTCTAAGATCTTACCCAGTTCTAAGCTACTCCTAGGTTTGATAGTAAAAATCCTAACAAATGGTAGTAAGATTCCCTACCTGCCCCACCCCCCAATCCCAACAGTTTTGAGGCCCTTGTCTCCCAGGAGCTGGATACTGAGCAGCCAGGTAGTCTCAGCTTGTCACCAGAAAGAATGTAACTCTGTTCTAGATCTCCACACATAAATGAATACTAAGATAGAGCTGATTCTCAGTGCACCACAGACAAGAAAGTCTATCTTCAAAAGTCCTGGAGCTTGGTTCTTCACTATCCCTTTTTGTTTACTGAATAAATACCTTAATTTGCCTTTTTTTTCATTCAACAAAATTTATCGAAAGCACCCTACTAGATGCTGATATTTACTGATAAATTAGACATAGATCATCGTCCACATGAAGACTGTAGAGATCATCTGGTCATTCGATGAAGACTGCTTTCTTACCATGGCAGCCTGACTTGGTCTTGGCCCTTTCTTCCAAAGCAGTAGATGGTTTGATTGTAACACTGATATACAGGTGTTATGCTTTCCCTCTCGAAATTTTCTCTGGGTATAGAACTCTAGGTTGCATTCTACTCCCTTCCTAAACAGCACACTTAGGATATCATTTCATTGACTCCAGATTTCATTTGTTATTTGGAAATAGCACTCTTTTGAGGATAGTCTCTTTACGTCTTTCTTGTCTTTGTTTTCTGCACAGTTTCACTATGTCTATATAGAGTTTTTGGTTTTTTTTTACACATTTACTCTGCATGGGATTTGAATTTCTTAAATCTAAGGATGGTGGGCTTTCATCAATCCTAGAAAATTGTGTCATTATCTCATCAAATATTGCCTCTACCCGATTCTCTGTTTCCGTCTTCTACAATGCCAATTAAGCATAGGCTAGAACTTCTAAACATGATCCTCCTTTTCTTTAAACCTTTCTTGATATTTTCTGCCTTTTAATATTTGCATTGAATTCTAGATAATTTCTTCTATCTTTGGTTCACAAATTCTCTCTGCGGTTATGGAAAATCTACTTCCACCATGTTTACTGCATTAATTAGTTTTGGTCATCGTATTTTTTCACATCTTGAAGTATTTCATTCAACTCTGCTATGTCAATTCCTATATAACTTCCTGTTTCCTACTGATATTTTCAAGCTTATTTCTTAAAACATAGAAAGTGAAACTGTTCTATAATCTACATATAATAACAATGTCATCTGAAATATATAAGAGCTATTTTCTGCTGTATCCTGCTGTGTTTTCCTCACTGTGCCTTGTTTTCTTGTATGCTTGGTCATCTTTGTATGATGCTCTATAGTTCTGAAAGGTTATTTGAAAGAGATTTCTGATACACAGAATAAGGTGGCTTTCTTCAAAAAGGATATAAATTTGCTTCCCCCAGTTAACAGGGCACTAGTTTTCTTGAATGTCTGGTATTATATGACTTGGAACTATGATTCCACACAATGCTGGTAACTTGGTTTACAATCTGTCAGATATGTTCTTTTTTTCTTTTCGTGTTCTCTTCTTTCCCCTATCTGCTCAGTACTAAATAACTCTCCTTGGAATCCTTTGGGAGCAGAAGGCAGTGGATTTTCCTCTTTTCTTAAGGCCCCAGCTTAAAGGGGTTTGGGGGTATCTATTAGGCTCATAAACCTAGAAGTGATCATTTTCCCCTTGATTCTGAATCTATCAGAACCCAAATCTCAGTTTTACAAACTGCTTTATCCAGATGGGCAAATGATTCAGGGTGGTTAGAACTTTAAATACTTTTTTACCTTTATGTTCTTACCTTCTCTTAAATTTTGGCCTGGCATATTCCTTGAGCTCTTTGATAACGTAAAAACGTTTTTTTGTTTTGTTTTTACAGTTTATCTAGTTTTTAGATGTCTTCAACAGAAGAGTTGATCCAGATAACCTAGCCCAACAATATCAAAATTTTTAAAAAATCAACCATTTTCTAATAATATCCATAAAGTTATTGGTTTTTGTTGATGTTTTTGCTATTTTTTTTTTAAGTTAGATGTAGGACAGGGTTTGGCAGTTCCTCAAAAAGTTAAACACAGAACTTACCACACAATCCAGGAAATTCTACTACTAACTAGATACCCAAGAGAAGTGAAAACTTATACTCATACCAAAACTTGTATACAAACTTCACAGTAGCAAATGGAATACTATTTGGTCACAGAATGAAGTACTGATACAGCTACCATACGGATGGACCTTGAAAACATTATGCTAAGTGAAAAAGCTGGACAAAAGAACATACTGCATGACTCCATCTATATCAAATTCCCAGAATAGGTAAATCCATAGACACAGAAAGTACATTAGTGGTTGCCAGGATGTAGGGGAAGGAGGAGTTGGTAAGTGATTGCTAATGGGTACTGGGTTTCTTTTCGGATTGACGAAAATGTTCTGGAATTAGATGGTGTTCATGGTTGTACCAACTTGTGAATGGACTAAGAACCACTGAACTGCATAATCTACACTGGTGAATTTTATGGTATACGAATTATATCTCATTTAAAAGAAGAGCAAAAAAGTTAATCTCAGGTATGCCTACCACATTTCAATAAGCAATTAAAATATGCATTCAATTTCACATGATAGTTAAGGATGTCTGGAGCAATTATTTATAAAGATACAAGGTAATGTAACAGTACTACTACAGTATTAACCTGATTAATTAGGTTACTGAAAGCTCTGGGAATGTATACTCCAATCATGAAGTTATCACACTGGAAATCATATCATATTGTCCTGAGAGGCACTAGCCCATCCTAATTCAAGTGCTGCCAGCATTTCTATTCAAGTAATTTTGTGTATTTACAGGACCCACCACAGTGGCCACTAGCTACTAAGATGCCTCACTGAGCATTTCAAGCTATCCCTCCAATTATCATTTATGTTCATGTGCAGATACAAAGCTGCATAGGTTTTGCGGTTTATGAGATTATTCAAGAATGCATACACTGCAATACAGCAGAGGCCTCTACACTTATCTTTTTAAGTACGTTTACTTCTCTAAAGGTTGGAAGTAATATATATTAGTAGATGTGGAGGATGGGAGGATAAGGAAATAAAGTTATCATTTCCAGTGTTAACAGAGTAAAAAGAATCACCTCCTACACACTGAGTGTTCCTTCAACTTAAACATATTTTATATTTTTGTCCGTACTAGATTTTGTAATATTTGATGAAGTTTTAACTGAGTATCATAAATACTCTTAATTTATGATTAAGTGAATGCTGAAGTACACAACACTACCTTTAGTTCCATTTTATAGGTCATTATTAAGCTGTGTGCTGAATCTTTACTGAGCACTGTGAAAAATACTAATGTTCCTTAGCGAAGTCTTTGCCTCAAAGGATCTACAGTCTTTCTTGCTCTCTTTGGACGCGGCTTCCTCGTCAGTTAAATGAAAGAGAGAGCCAGATCAGAGTTTCCTAACTGTTTTATAACACACAAACCACTTTTCACAGCATTATTAGGTCAATTCTCTCTATATATAATAATATATATGTTTTACAAATTATGCAAATTTTCTATAAATCAATTTTTAAACAGCATGATGTGTCAATATATTCTATTCCTTAGAACATGGCCTAACCCCCCACTTTAATCTCCCCTCTCCATTCAAACCAAATGGAATTGCATTCCTCTTTCTATAATTCTCAACATTACTAAAGCCTATCATAAGTAATAAGTGAGATAATTTAGTCTATTTTTAAAAGCTACACACTTCTTTTAAAATACTGCTAATCTGCTGCCAGATTAATTCCTGTAACAATGACTTGACTACTTAAAACTTTTAAACACCCCTCTAAAGGCTGCCCAATGCCTATAGGACAAATATTAAATACCACAGCTGGGTATTCAAGACCATCTATCAACTATATTCAATTTGTCTCTTCCTTACCTTTGATTACTCCCCTATGCAAAGCCTCTATTCCATAAACATTTTGTATATGATATAAGGTAAATACTGAGGCTTATTTTTTTTCTATATGGATATCCAGGTTTCCCAGCACCATTTATTGAAAAGACTGTCCTTTTCTCATTGATTTACCTTGGCTCTTTTGTCAAAAGTCAATTAACCATGTATACGTGGGTACATTTCTGAGCTCTCTATTCTGTTCTATTGAACTACATGCCTATCCCTATGCAAATACCACACTGAATTACTTTAGTTTTGTAGTAAATCCCAGGGCTGTAACATCTAGCTAGAATAAGCCAATCAGGACATTCTATCCTTTCTCTACCACTGTGTTTAGTGTTTTCAGAGTGGGAGATGGAGAGGCAAGCGATTTAAACAGTACAATTAGAATTAATTTTATAACATCTGCTGTGGATTCTGGGACACAACTGATCTCTGATACTTTAGATAGATGCTCAACAACATAGTAACCAATCGCCACATGTGGTTAAATTAAAATTTAAGAAGATTAAAAACTCAGGTTTTTCAGTTGCACTACACACTCAATAACTACACATAGTTAATGGCTACTATATTGGACAGCACAAATATGGAACAAATTCTATTAGATAGTGCTGCTTTATATGATGCTGTGTTCACATATAAGGCCTAGAGCTACCACTGCCATTTTATCAACATGAAAAAGCCAGTGTGAAGACAATGATGCATGGGCAAAGGCAGAGACCTGGAGCCCGCTTGAACACAGCCAAATCTCTACCATGCTGCTGGAATTTTTGTTACATGAAATAACCAATACCCCCCCCTTTTTTTTAAATTTATTTTTATTTATTTATTTATTTCTTTTTTGAGATGGAGTCTCGCTCTGTCCCCCAATACCCCTATTTTTAAGACCAATTTCAGTGAGGTCTTCTGTTGCCTGCATCCAGAAGCAACCTATAGTTCTCAAAATGCTTTCACATACATTATTTTAACTGATCATCAAAACTCAATAAGATTTAAAATTTTAATACTGTTCTCTCTGCCCTATTAAACATTGAGCTTAGTAACCCAGTACACTAACCATTCAATAAATAAATGGATAATATAGCAAATATATGCTAGTTAGAATATTAAATACAGATATCTACTTTACTAGTAAGTGACATATTAAGTAGGATTTGAGAGTCGAATATCAAATAACTTTCACAAAATATCTAAAACATTATTTTATACTGCCCTACAGCACAAAACTGATAGGTTTATAAGAGACCAAAGTAACGAAACCATTTTTAAAAACTTAATTCAACTACATAAATGTGGAAAACCACAATAAAAATATTTTAATTATATAATATTATGGGATAATCCTATATGAACATGGGTGGCGCAAAAAAAAGCAAGCTAATGTCTTGAATTCCTCTACAAATACTAGTTGCTACTTCTACGTTCTTTTTTCAGAGCATAAACATTTTTAAAGTTTTCGAGATACATTCTGGAAATAACACTTAAGCCCAGAAATTACCACAAAATAAACCAGATATTTGAAAAGAAAATTTATATAAAAACAAAGCATGACAGAAAAATATTCTCCACTGAGTTACAGGAGATAAAGTCCAACGTGCATAATAAAGCTTTGGGTTATTCTAGAAGGCTTAAGCATGTAGTGCCTATTTACCAAGTTTTAAAAATCACTAACATTTTAAAAACAATATGGAAGGTTTACCTTCTCATGTTTTACTGCTAATGAATTAAAATGAAAACTACAAGAAACATTATTTGAGGAAAAAACCATAATCCCATATCAAATTTTCTTTATAAAATACCCTTAGCATACACAATCAGTGAAACACGTTAGAAATTTGAAAATCAACCAACCAAACAAAAACCTAGAAAATTATAAGGTATGTCTCATTTTCTAAAATATAATTCATACTATCATTTGGAATTTCTTTTACCAGTACAGCACTGATTGCATAATTGTAAATTAAAAAGTTGAGTTATGACTAATCTATGCAAGAAGGTGTCTTTCTGTAGAATCTAGATCCCTAGTCTCTGAGAACAGAGCCACAAAAATAACTTCAAAATAAATATGAAAACTATACAGCTGTCTCTTTAATTTTAAATTGTGTGTCTGAAGTGCCAGGTTTCACAAAACTGCATGTCTGCATTAGCCATCTATATATAAGAGAACTGAAAGATCATTTAGACTATATACATCTCACCTTACAGGCTGACACAGAACATTGAGAAACACGGGAAGCACCTAGTATCTTCTGCCCTAAATGAGCTTCTGGCTTGAATAGCAGTATAATATCTTATCTTATAATAGTTATATGCTTAATGATTAATATCTGATGAGTAACATAAAAATCTTGGCATTCTAAGGGTCTTAAGTCGATATTGAAGTGTATCTAACAAAAGCACTTCTGCCATAAGATAATAAAACAGCCAGCATATCATCTTATTAGGAAAAAGGCAGCAATAGGGCCAGTTACCACTATATTCCCAGTGTTTAGCAAAATGCCTGGTACATAGTATGACAAACATCAGTACAATAAATTTAAAATGTAGAACTATTACATTCAATATTTTTACCTCTTTTCCTTTTTCTTCAACTCCCCTCAAAAAATTACCATGCAGTCCTAACACAAATTACTGCTTGGGAAATGCAAGGAGAAACCTAAGCAGCTATTTTATTCAGCTCTTTCAGTGGCTATCCAAACCTGCAGGATAAAGTGAAGGGCCTTATATAGCTCATGTGGACCTGGTTTACTTCTCAGGTCTTAGCTATTCCACTCTTCACAGTATACTACAGTGACACTTGGCTGATTTCAACTTCATACACTAACTGCAGTGTCTCATTTCCTAATTTCCATATAAGCTGCCCCTCTGACCTAGAGCATCTTTGTTTTCCACCTACCATACCCTTTAAAGCAAGGGTCCCTAACCCCCGGGGCCACAGACCCTGTTAGGAAGCAGGCTGCACAGCAGGAAGTAAGTGGCGGGCAAGTGAGCATTACTGCCTGAGCTCTGCCTCCCGTCACATCAGCAGTAGCACTGGATTCTCGTAAGAGCACGAAACCTACTGCGAACTGCACGAGCAAGGGATCTAGGTTGCCCATTCCTTATGAGAATCTAATGCCTGATGATCTGAGGTGGAACAATTTCATCTCAAAACCATCTCCCTGTCCACATTCCTCCCACCCCCAACCCCCATCCCTGGTGCCAACAAGGATGGGGACTGCTGCTTTAAAGAACTCTGGTGATAGCATCACCTCTAGAGCAACTTTATCTCCATCCTCTTTATCTCCTCTTCTTATTGGTCAAAAATTTGACCAAAGCATCAGATATCTTCTGCAGAAAAAGGAACACTTTATCTGGTGGTAAGTACTATTAATAAAATATTCAATCCCTGACACATATGACATAAAAAGAACACATAGGTAGGTATCCATCAATAATCACAAGAAATGTATTACAGAAAAAAGTTCAGTTATATATACAAGTGATATCTATCATCTTTTCCTCCCCACATGAACTCTCATTTGTGTATCAATGACATGAACCTCTAATGGAGAAAAATATGACCTCAAGAAAAACCACACTTAGAGACGCGTAGTCCCTTACACAAAGCACATAAATGAAAACCAATAATTGTATGATAAATAATATTCACATGCACAGCAAAATAAAAGTAGTAAAACTGAAATTACAAGAGCTATGGTGACTGCTGTGTGAGGCGATGGTGCAGTGACATGTGGGAAGCGGAGGAGAGCCATGAGGACTGTGTGCCTCACCCTGTGAATCATCATCCTGCTGCTTCAGGCTCTGTTAGGAATAAAAGAGCAGGGCAGGGGACTGGAGGTGGAGGAAAGCTTTGTCTTGTCTTCAGATGTCTCATTATTTTTTCCCTTTCCCTGATGCTCCACTGCAGCCCTGTAAAACATTAGGCAAGCCTCTTAAATACTCCCTGTCTGTTCCATTCCTCGTCTATAACATGGGGAGAAAAGAGGACTGGCTCAAAAAGCCTCTTTGAGAATATCATGATACTGTCAGAAAATCCAAGCATAATCATGCTTCTACTTTTGTAAGGTCAAGCACTAGATGATCTTAGGAGATAAGTCATTTAACTTTCTTTTTTGTTCATCTGAAGAGCCAGATTCCACCTCCGACTCATCCCCACCACACCACTCAAAGAAGCACCCCTCAAAGAAACCACACTCACACAAGCTCTTATAACCATGTGGAATCGAACTGAAATGTAACCCATTAGAAATGTATTCCTTAGGTGCAATTCACACCAATACTGCATACTAGTTTGAATTACTTTTTAGAGGGTTTAAAAAATTACAGTTTGTGCTTGCTCTTTGTTTGAAATTATTTCAGGGATATTCTTGGGGATAAAAATGTTTAAAAAGCTGGATAATCACTCCCAAGAAACTGTTAACTGGAAACTTTTAGTCTATAACTGCACTCAAGGCAAGTTAATTCAAATTAATTCATGACTGCTTTGGCTTCATCTCAAAAGCTGCAGATTCAGTAGGTCTAAGGTGGGACCAAGAACTTGCATTTCTAGGAAGCCTCTGGGGCTGCTGCTGCTGCTGATCAGGGCACTACACATTGTGAGGACCAGTGATTTTAAATAAGGTACTCTCAAGTATAATCACTTTCACTACCATCTGCTTTTATTTTCTAATTGATAGACGGATCTTATACTGATTCCCTATCTTCCTTTCTTTTAGATGTTACTTCCAAATTCTTTTGTAATTTGAAAATAGGAAGGGATTTTTAAGACTCAAATAAACAGATTTTCTCTTTCTTCAGAATCCAAATTATCAACATCTGACTTAATTTATCACTGTGTCTCCATTGCCTCAATGTGAAATAAGGGCAACAGTAAGGATTCAATAAGATAATTCAAATAAAGTCTTTACTAGACCATGTTAAGTGCTTAATAATACCTATCATTCTTACTGCTATTATCCTCACTAGTTTTGTGTTCATTACTGAGGAAAACTTATTCGTGACTGCTATAGATCGTACATGATTGGTGTATGTATAAAATCTTATCTACTTATGGTAAAATGCTCCAGAGCTCCCCTGGATGCAGTGAACTAGGGAGCAAGGGGAAAGGTTAATGTCACAGACCTGGGTCCTAATCCTGGTTCTGCCACTACATTGCTACATGACTCTGGGCAAGTCATTTTAATGTGCATCCCAATTTTTGCTTCTGAAAAAGCTTACCTTGGATATGAAGCTTAAATGAGATACTGCGAGAAGAATTTTTGTTTTAAGTACCGTAGTATGCCTGTGGTGAAAATCTCCTCTCTTTGGGAATAGTGCACCAGATATTAACGAGAGACAAACGGCCATGACCCTTTTATTTACATCCTTAAATGACAGCACAATAATCTGAATTGCCATACAAATGATTTCAGAATGTTACCAAGTCACGGCTATTTTTAAAAAATTATAAGCAGAAATATTTAGTATTTTCAATATTTCTGCCAAATGACAGGAAAAAACACGGATACAAAAGTATTCTCAGGTGTTTCTTAGGTATCATTTGTTGCCTTTTAGCATAATTGTTCTTTTGATGCAGAATCCCAAAGCCTCTATTGGCCCTAGGCTTTTATTTAGTATAAATTCAAATTACACACATATACATGTGTATGAACAATGGCAACTGCTTGTATTGGTAATTTCCATCTGTAGTTCCCTACACTCTAGGACATACCTAGTATTCCTGTAAAATTATATAATATAGTTCATAATTTTTAATCTTAATTTTACTGAAAAGAAAACTAAGGAGTTATAACATTTTCTTTATACATTTAAATTAAATTACTACATTTTATAGGACCAAACAAAAGTCTGCCACCTATTTTTGTATCAATGCTTAATAACTTGAAAAGATAAAATGTGTGTCTTTGACAACATTCTTTGTGGAATGTCACCTAATGAAATATGGGAAATAAAGTTATAAAACTCATGTTTTGTAAGAAATATACTACTGAAAAGCAGTGTGGAAACATTTTAAACACAGCAATGATATTCTTCATTTCAGAGAAATTGAGTTATGAAGTCTCTTATGAATCTTACCCTAATGGCAATCTCTTAATTTACTAATGTGTAAGTCTGCTTTATCATATATTCAGCTTTCTTAATGTAGGGGATATATACATCCTCAAGACACTGCAGACCTTAATTTAAAATACCTAAATGCAATTTAAAATATGTAAGTACAAATTAAAAAAATAAACCTGTATAGAATTTTTTAAATTTTATCAACTCTAACCAAAGTTTAAAAAATTGATTAAAATTTTAAATTTAAGAACTAGTTTAAAAACATAATATAAAATGAGGCAGAACAAAGATAGATGGATTTAAGTTTATAAATAAAATTGAAACACAGAAAAATAAGAGCACCATTTCTACCTATTTATAATCAACAATATTCAAATACCAACTACTTTTAATACATTATATTAATCTTACAGTACTCCCACAAAACACACTATATCTAACTCCGCAGACCTAATACATGTGCGTCCTGTACTACAGACTACACAGGTGAGGCTGACAGCATATCCTCACAGCACATCCTCAAAGGGCTTGTGTATTGGATGCAACAGAAAAGGAACACATCTAATGAAGACGCCATGTTAATATACTCAAGACTTTGTCAAAGCATATTTCAGTAATATAGGGAAAGTAAAATCCTGCCGATTTTTTAAAGACTAACATATATGCAAACGGAAATATGTGGAGTCAGGTTATAGGCCTTATGGAAGTTGTTGTTTTCAGAGTTTGTGTCATTATTGGTCACATAATGACACAAACTCTTAAGTATATTGGTCATATACTTTAGAAATCACTCTAAAGTAGATCACTTATAACTGTTCATGCCTCTATTTTATCCTGATGTTTTCAACCACATGAGATGGCTAAGGAGGTCCAGAAGCTTATCACCAACTTGTTCAAAGTTCTTATAAATATACATAAAATCTTCAGTTGGTAAAAGTATACCTCAATGGTTTATAAAAATATGGGTAGGAAGAATATTCTTCTGGCCTGAATTAGGAATCTCTAAATAAGATCAACTTGCAAAGCACATAGAAGCCCCTCAAATCTTTGTCAAATGAGTAAATGGGCATCAAAAAGCCTGCTTCCCATCAATACAACTGCCTGAAAGGAAACTGTGAAAAGGAAAAAATGGTATTCCAAAAATATCCTTCAATGAGACACCTGTAAAGTACTTTGTAAAAACTAAGACCCATAGGAAGCTCTATGTAAGTAACTTCATTACTGTTATCCTGTAAATTTAATTTGAACCATAGCAAACTGTATAGATGCATTAGCGTAAGCCATTACACCACTGGCAAAAAGAACTCGTATGTGAATTGCACTACTAGTGAAGATGTAGGCTGCATCATCTTCATATGTGAAAAAAGGCCTATCTCACAAGCTTAACAACCACTCTCTTAATAAAAGTTGACTCAGTAAGACATTAATATACAAGAAGTGTGAATTAAGCCTTGTAATTTATCCTACCACAATAAATTAATCCCTAATAATCTAATGCGTCTTCTATCTACTGTATTTATATAATTTAGAACTTCACAAGGAACTATTAACACGATTCATTTTAACTTATTTTGAGGAAATGCAATTAAAAAGAAAACATCAAAATCCCAATATGTAATTGAGCCGCAAAAGTTTTCCTTCATATTGAAACAGACTGTAATATAGGAGACTGCTTAAAAAAATGTTTGGGATCTGCTCTCTTACACTTTGCTGACCACAACAGAGATGAAGATTGAGGTAGTCTGAAAATTCTATGAGGATTAAATTAGACTACATTCTCCGTATTCTCTAGGGAAGTAAGCTTTAGGCAGTGTGAAGTACCCTCAACTTCCACGGACCAAGAATAACAACTGCTGCAATGAAAGAGCAGAGTAGTTAGGGTTAAGGAGGTGGTTGCCTCTATAATGAAATTAGCTAGAATACTTATTTGCTGACATTATCGAAGTCAGCTCCACTGGTTTGAGTTGAGGCAGTGTAACTTTTGATGAGACATATAGATTTATAAGATAAGAAGCTATTTTAAACACAACAGGGTTACTCTCCATTTCAAGGAAATCCAGTTATGAAGTCTCTTAACAAAGCTTACCTGAATGATACCCTCATTTACAATATTACAATACAAAATGTATTCATGACATGTAATAGGGGAAAGGTCTACTATACAGTATTATAAATAAATGATAACATATAACATAACTGCTAAATAATATAATTTATAAATGACATAAATATAACTGCATTAAGGGGTTTAGCTAAAGATATAACCATGTAGTTTAATCAAAGTTATCAACAAAAGCAAAATAAAAAATTTCATATACAATTCAGGGGAGGTTAACAGCAGTGAGCCCCATAAATAAAACTATGGATAAGTCAAGCAACAGAGATGAGTCCTAGCTGGAATTATGCTATACCTTTACTTCTCATTTGAAAAAATGACTAAAAAGTAACAAAAGCTGTTTTTAAAATACAAGTAATAGTTTTTATGTGTGTAGTAATGGTATCAATCACTGCCTAAAGAGGGACAGTTAAGGCAAAGAAGTATAGGGGAAATTTAAAATGCATTTTCGGAACAATAACAACTTGAGGAGGCAAATAAATTAGATTCCTATACAACAAAACAGCTAAATTATCTTTAATTTTAAATATTAGAAATACCATCTAGATTAGCACTCCATTTGTTCTTTTTCAGTTGTTCTACATAATCCTCACATGGTTTCCGTACTTTCACCAACGAAATGCCTAATACTTTTCTATTACAAACTAAGCCAAAATATGCATCTTTCAAGTAATAAAAAATTCCTCCACTGAATAAATATAAAACCTCCAAATATAAACAAAAGAGACAAAAGTAACTATGAAGCTAATTTAAAATGTGATTAGAAATACACATGGAAAAGTTATCTTATGGAAGATCTTGAAAGAGAGAAGATAAAAAGGGGGAAGCATACTGGTTTCCATTTTGAAGGTTTTATTGTAAAACACTATTTCTGAGAAGATCATTCTAATAATAAATCCTTTTCTTTTTCACTTAATTAGGTTGGGAGAACTATGAGAGCTATCAAATAGGCAGCAGATAAACAAAGAAAATGAGGACTTTCTCCTGTTGCCCAACTAAAGCACTATTAACAAAGCAAATATTATTTACATAATTGTCATTGTTTTCTTAAGTGTTTAAAGTTGTGAGCTGTCAATGACATAATGAAATGATTAAGACATACCAAAACTGTAACTTCATACTGTGCAAAAATGATAGTCTCTTACAATATTAATTTTAAAACTCATACAAAATAAGTAATCATAGATGAAATGTTAAGATTATGCTGGTATACATGGTAAAACAACATAGTTTACTTTGTCTGAATGAATAGAGTATGTTTATAACACAAGTGAGTCGCCATACAGCAATCACTCTTCTAAGAAATGATTTAGAGAAAAGATACATATACACCTAATTTATGTTTTAGATGTACAAGTCATTCTGACAGTTAATGCTATTAAACAAAATATTTCAGTATTACTTGCAATTCATGTATTACTAGATATGTGTTACCTCAACAATATCCGAGTTGGTTCTGCTTTCATGAGGTTCATTATATTCTGTATACTTGAGAAGAACTTTGTCCATATCAGTGCTAGCATATTGAAACAGTTTGTTAGAGCTGTTGAAAATGATGAGTGCTATTTCACAGTCACAGAGCACACTAAGTTCATAGGCTTTCTTCATTAATCCAAACTTTCTCTTTGTAAAAGTGACCTAAACAATAAAAAAGGTATATTTTTATTAAAAGCATTAGTAGTACTTGAATATGGGCTATCTGAAGATGAATCTTCTTCTTAATACTGAGCCAGATTTCAAAGATGGAAAAGGTTCCCAGCTTTGTCCTCCATATGAGCCTTCCCTCTCCTGTTGTGCTACAGTCCTACATTTGTTTTGTATATGCCAAGTTCTCCAACAGAGCTGTCTCCTGGGGAAGTATTTCCTTATCCTTGGCTGCCACTCCACTACAGAGGGTGAAGAACCGCAGAAGGAACAGTTGATCAGCGTTCCCTTATCATTCAGTTAAAATTGTTACCATCAGAAACCCCAAATCCCAGCCAGGTAATGTAGCATCAGCCAGACTTTGATCCCTAAACAACTAAATACATCCACTAATCTAAAGTATTTCTCCTCCCTCTCAAGCCCTTCTCTATTGTACCCACTGAAATTCACAGTCTGGGATCAGCAAATTCCCCAAAGTCCTCAAATTCTTCTTTAACTGTTTCTTTCTTTAACTGAAACCTGTTACCTGAAATCCTCTCTAACAGAGACCCCCCCCAAAAATTTTTTTATTTACATCCTTTATATTGACTGAAGGCCCTAAAAGCGATGTCTTTTTATGCTCTGTATTCTCTCTTCGACACTACTTTTCTTTCCCTCCCCTTCAAAAACTTCAAATACTCTGAAGCTCATGCCATACAAAAATTCTACCACCCAACAACCCTCCTTGGGGTGAGCAAGAGTTACCCTTGATCCCTCTTCTTCTAATACGGGATGGGAAAGGAGTGCAAGGGAACTCTTTACTTTCTGCTCAATGCTGTTGTGAACCTAAAACTTCTCTAAAACATAAAGTCTATTTAAAAAACAGTTTTTGAAAGGTCAGTAAGAATACACTTTTGAATAATCTTTGGAATTGTGCAACAACATAAAGTTCAGCAATTTTCCCCATGGATACCTATCATACGATTTTCTTCTATAAACTTTAACTATTGGCCTAGACTTAAAATCAGTTATTGCAGTAGCTATTAAAGAAGTAGAGGATCTCCAGTATCATGAAAAGCAATTACTGCCACTAGAAATTTTTTTCACGGGCATGACTTTAATATCCTCTTTCATTACAGATATAATACGTACATGTAAAAGCAAAACAACAACAAAATTCATTTCACATGTACAATTCAATGATGTTTCTGTATTTTTTCAGTCTATTTCCTATGTAGCATGATAAAATTAAACAGTGGTATAGTAGTTCAATGGTTTTCACTAAATTTAAGCAGAATATCTGTTTTCTCCCTATAGTAACACCAAATGCATTTAACATCTACTCATCTTAGCATTTAGTCACCTTAATCACTCTTAATTTTATGTAGATCTAATCTCTTTAACAGTCTCAAAACCTTATGTTCTCTCCGTATTTCTCAAGTGCACAAAGCACAATACTCCACGTATTATATGACCGCTCAAATATTCTGTTAGCTAGTAAACTGAATGAAAATAGAGTTGAGAAGGTTCTTTAAATATTCATTTAACAAGAAAATTTAACTAGCCAATACCATCTAGTCTGTTCATGATACATATTTACATGTAAATTGTGCCATATACCCAAATCACCTTTTATGAATCATCTTTGAATACTGGTCTATATTTGATACTTTAAAATTCTCGGCAGGGCACGGTGGCTCACGCCCGTAATCCCAGCACTTTGGGAGGCTGAGGCAGGCGAATCACGAGCTCAGGAGATGGAGACCATCCTGGCTAACACTACGAAACCCCGTCTCTACTAAAAACACAAAAAATTAGCCGGGCGTGGTGGTGGGCGCCTGTAGTCCCACCTACTCGGCAGGCTGAGGCAGGAGAATGGCATGAACACTGGAGGCAGAGCTTGCAGTGAGCCGAGATCGCACCACTGCACTCCAGCCTGGGCGACAGAGCGAGACTCCATCTCAAAAAAAAAAAAAAAATTATCAATATAAAACAGAAATTACAAGTAGAAAAACCTCCACATCTGTTGATGTACTTGTTTTTACAAATAGATTTGGGAACAAACAAAAACAAAATAGAATACAATGGAGGAAAGCAATAAGGAAAGGAATGAAAAATACTATCACTTATGACATGAGTATATGCCTAGAAGATTAGATTATAACAAAATATAACAAGTCACAAAGCAAGAAAACAAGCTGTTAAGAGTCTACATTTTGCCTTGATTTTAGTGTTTTCAGTTCAAAGTAAGTTTTTGGTTGTCATACAGAGATTTTCCTTCTACATACTAGCTTTCTAAGACATCTAAAAGTGAAAAATCAGTAAAAGCCAACTAATTAGTAGAGTGTTAATTAGTATTTTACAATACAGCCACGTTTCAGTTCATAAATTTGATATGAAAGAGGTAACGTAATCTAAAATTAGGCTACAGAATACTAACTACATAATTAAAACTCAAGACTCAACTTTATTATTCTAAGACAATATTTTTAAACTGATGATTTTAATTACATTAAAATGATGTAAATTCTTTATATTAACTTCAAAAGAAATCACAAAAGTTAGTTTTAAATTCAAAATGGAATAAAGTCATGTTTACTCCTCTCTACTCCTCTAAAAACATGGACACATACATACATAATAAAAGAGAGACTGGGTTTTCTTCAAGGAAAGTAAGAATCCCTAACTACAAATTTTCATCTGCCAGATGTGGTGAAATTTAGAAGAAAACGAAAGTGGATTCAGAGAATTCACACTGAGTTCTTCACAAGTGGCAGTGTCCTCTGAGAGGATCCTCTGATTAGTGCTACAAGATTCACAAGTATCAGAAGCCCATGAAATAAGTGAAGAATCTTGTTCTAAATGTAGAATGCCAGGGAAGGTGAAACCAAAATAAATAAAGAAAATAATTTTATAGGAAAGCTATTTCTGTTAACTCATATTTCATATAATTGCCAAAACTGTCAGAGATAACAGATCTAAAATGTGAGCTGGTATGGCTCGGAAATGAATGAGAAGAGAAAAAAAATCAAATCATAACAGAGATTTTTAGCACAATAATGAAAATCAAAGAATCAAAACAGAAAACTAAAATGAATAGAAAAAAGTTGTTTGTATTGTTGACAGATAATGAAGATACCAAAAAAGCCCAGAGCATTTAGCAAAGGAAAAATATTTATTAAAAAATGAAACACAGAAAGGCATACAATCTCTCAAAAAAGTGATAAGGAATAATCAAATTCATGGCATATTCAGATTAAGTTACTGAATGTCAAGGTCAAAGAAAGAATACCATGTACACCAAGGAAGGAAGTGAGTGACTTTTAAGAAGGGAAAAAACTCAGTCTGGTGTTAGAATTCTGGCAACATTCAAAGTCAGAAGACCAAATCTCTACGATGTTCTGGGGAAAATAAATAGGGCCTATACCTAGAACGTCAGACCTAGCCAAGTTAGACTTCAAGTATAAAGACAATAAACATTTTCAAACATAAAAAAACTCAGGAAGTATAACACCTACAAGCCCTTGTTAGGGGCAAAAAAACTAACAAGCATTACTTGCTGAAAAAACAAAAAAACAAACAAAAAAAACCAGTCATCTGAGTAGAACATAAGTTGAAAAAAGTTCAATGCTGCACGCTCAGCTTCTAAAACAAAGCTACTGTGTGGCAGTGAGGCGGTGCTAAACAAATTTGTTGAATAAATCTGTAAAGGAATAATGAAGAAAAAGTGAGAAACCCCAGAGGGTATGCTGGAAAATGTACGGGGTCAGGGATGTGGAGGCTTGTAGCCTGGAGAAGAAATCAGCCAGTGGGATTATGAGAAGACAAATTTTTTAAGACAGAGTCTCACTCTGTCGCCCAGGCTGGAGTGCAAGTGGCACGATCTCGGCTCACTGCAAGCTCTGCCTCCCGAGTTCATGCCGTTCTCCTGCCTCAGCCTCCCGAGTAGCTGGGACTACAGGCACCTGCCACCACGCCTGGCTAATTTTTTGTATTTTTTAGTAGAGACAGGTTTCACCGTGTTAGCCAGGATGGTCTCGATCTCCTGACCTTGTGATCCGCCCGCCTCGGCCTCCCAAAGTGCTGGGATTACAGGTGTGAGCCAACGCGCCCGGCCGAGAAGACAAATTTTTAAAACAGCAGTTTGGGTTCAGCTTGTGCTTCTCACCTCCGCTGCCTGGAACACTCAATGCCTGCTACATCACAAGAGAACTGGCAGCCATGCTGATGCAGACAGACGCCCTCCAGAATGAAACCTGGGCAGTACAAAAGCTCTGCTGGAGATAGGAGTTGAAGACATCAGGTAGAAACTGACTAACCTCTGGCAGTGTGACTTCTCAACCATTCTTACTCAGAACCTCCAAGTTTGGTGGATTACCAGGTAGATAAAATATCTTCTTCCAATGTTCTTTTCCCTGGGGGGCTCTGTGTGGAGCTGCAATCAGAGTTCTTTGCGGATACTATGACTTTTTTGATGGCTGGGGCCCGCTAACAAATTTATATGATCAACTAGGACCATGTAAACTGGTACAAATACATACAAGATCACAGGGAATAAAAATCAACTAGACTGGTGAGTTAAGAGATGTATCAAACTAGATAAAAAAACCAATATGCAGCCTTTTATACTATCTATAAAAGACATACCTAAAACATAAGGAAACAGTAAGGTTGAAAGATAACACAGAGTTTCAGACCTCCAAGAAAACACTGGCTGGGCACCGTGGCTCACACTATAATCCCAGCACTTTGGGAGGGCCAGGTGGGAGGATCACTTGAGCTCAGGAGTTCAAGACCAGTCTGGGCAACATGGTGAGACCTCACCTCTGCAAAAAGTACAAAAATTAGCCAGGCATGGTGCGCATACCTGTAGTCCCAGTTACTCTGGAGGCTGAAGCAGGAGGATTGCTTGAGCACAGGAGGTCAAGGCTGCAGTGAGCCATGATCATGCCAATGCACTCTGGCCTGGGTGACAGAGCAAGACCCTGCCTCAAAAAAAAAAAAAAAGAAAAGAAAGAAAAGAGGGGAGGGGAGAAAGGGAGTGAAGGAGGGAGAGAGGGAGGAAGGAAGGAAAAGAAAAAAAGAAAAGGAAAGGAAGAAATATGTAGCTATATCAAGGTGAGGTAAGGTAGATTTAAGACAAACATGCCTTACTGAGGATAAAGATGGTCAATATGTATTGCAAAATTTGCCAAGAAGGTACATCACCTCTAAATATGTGCAAGCCTAACGAAATAGTCCCAAAATGTATAAAACAGTATTATTAAATCAATAAAATATACAGAGAAATGGACAAATCCACCATTGTGGTACATACAATTATTGATAAGTCTCAATGAACGAAAAACAAAAAGTCACAAAGAATACGGAAGGTTAGAACACAACAATGAGAGTTATCTGAAAGATATATGGAGATGCATGCATCCAACAATCAAAGAATACATATTTACCCAACTCCATTCGGAACATTTAAAAAACCAATCTTGATTTAGGAAATAAAGCAAGTCTTAACACACTTAAAAAGGCTCACAATCTACTGAAATAAGGGCAATATACAACACTATGATAAGCCCCGTCATAAAAGTGTTTACAAAGTGTTTTGGTAAAGACTGAAAGATACTATCTGAAACAGAGACAACACATACAGAATTAATATCCAGAATATGTAAAGAACTTCTAAGAGAAAAAAATCAAAACCAACAACCCAGCACAAAATAAGCAAACCACAAAAACAGGTTGCATTTCACTTTCCTAAGATCAGAAAAAAGAATAAAATAAAATTTAAAAAGGGACAAAGACAGAAAAAATAGAAAAGAAAGGCAGACAAGACAGAAAGAAGGAAAGGCAAAGTACATGGGCAAATAGGAATTATCATACAAACTTACTGCAGTGTAGCTAGTACAATCACTTTGGAAAGCAACTTGAAAACATGGTAAAGCTGATGATGGACATACTCAGCCTAGCAATTCCTTCTGAAAGTATCACAGAGCAACTTTTACCCATGTATAATGAGACAGGTCAACAGATGTATATACTGCAACACCATTTATAACAGTAAAAAATTAGAAACAACATAGTTGTTCTTTGATAGAAGTATTGATGAATTAAGAATATTTATTCCTAAAACTAGCTGTATTGAATAAGAGCAGATGGATCTCAAAACACTACACTGAGTGAAAAAGCAAGTGCAAATGAAAACGTCACTATGTAAAACTTTAAACCCATGTTGAAACAATATTAAATAATACCTGTTAAAAAAATATAAAGAAAACACAATGTAAATTCATGATAGTGGTTATGAGAAGGAAAGTAGGAAGAGACCAGGAAAAATTATAAAGAGGACAGTAAATCTCTAATTGTTTTCACTTTATGAATAAAAATAAAAATACATATAACAAATGTGTCAGCACTGACATATGTTACTTCTGGATAATGAATATAGCAATCCTTGAAGTATCGTTCTCTGTACTCTACCTTTGGAACCTTTGGAAAAAACTTTTATTTTTAAACTGCTTTCTTTCTTTTTTTTAAGTATATGAGGATGTCTGCTTTTAGGTTAGAGGGAGTAGTTGTTGGAAGACCAAAGAACCCACTGAAATCAACTAGTAAAACAGGATGAAATACAACAAATACCTCTTTAAAGACATCAGAAAGCTGCTAAAGCAGGAAGACTGGAGATGCTAAGATTCTATAATCTCTTTCACATACAAGGTCTGAAGGCTCATTAAAAACCACTAGACATGTCAAAAGACTGCATCGTATAATTGAGAACAAAGAGAAAAAGGGATCAGATATGGACTTACAGGTAATCCAGATATAGCTATTCACAGACATGAACTTAAAGATAACTATGGCTAATATTTTTTAAAAAGTTTAAAAATGGAGAAAATGCATGAAAAGATGGGCCATTTCCATAAAAATGAAAAATCAAAAAGAAATTCTAGAATTGAAACTATATTATCAGAAATTAAGAACGTACTAGGCTGTTTTATCAGTTAATTTTAAAAAGCAGGAGAAAGGCTTACTAGAAAATAGATTGCTAGAAAATAACTAGAAAACATTCAAACTGAAGTACAGAGAAAAAAAGAGTAAAAAATACAGGAGGACAAAATACATAAGAAATGTATGGGATACAAAACCGTTATATGTAACTAGAATCCCAGAGAAGGAAAAAAATGGGACACAAGCAATATCTGAAGACACATGCCCCTTGTGGGTCCATCACAGTAAAAATGTATATTAACAAAGGAAAAGCAAAGGCTTTAAAGCAACAAAAGAAAAGAAAGACACATTATCTTTAAAAAAAATTTTTTTTAAGATCAAAAGCTGGCCTCTTAACAGAAATGAATGGAAGTTGGAAGACAACTGCTTCAAAGTACTAAGAGAATAAAACTGCCAATCTAGAATTCTACAACCAATAAAAACAGCTTTCAAAATGATGATACAACTAAAAAACAATGAAAAATTATGCAAAGGATTTGGATAGACATTTTTCCAAGGAAGATATACAAATGTCCAATAAGCACATGAAAAGATGTTCAACATCATTAGCCATCAGAGAAATGCAAACTAAAACCACAAGATACCAGTTTATACCCATCAGGATGGCTACAATAAAAAAGACAGGGCCGGGGGCGGTGGCTCACGCCTGTGATTCCAACACTTTGGGAGGCCGAGGCGGGCAGATCACGAGGTCAGGAGATCAAGACCATCCTGGTTGACACCATGAAACCCCGTCTCTACTAAAAATACAAAAAAATTAGCCGGGCGTGGTGGCAGGCGCCTGTAATCCCAGCTACTCAGGAGGCTGAGGCAGAAGAATGGCATGAACCCGGGAGGCGGAGCTTGCAGTGAGCTGACAGCGTGCCACTGCACTCCATCCTGGGCGACAGAGTGAGACTCCGTCTTACACAGAAAAAAAAAAAAAGACAGACAATAACAAGTGTTAGCTGGGATGTGGAAAACCTAGAATGCTGACACATGGCAGGCAGAAAGCAAAATGGTGCAGCCACTTTGGCAGTCTGGCATTTCCCAAAATGTTAAACTTAAGAGTTACCATGTCATCTAGCAATTCTTAAGTATACTTTTATATACTTAGCAGCAAATATGCAGAAAATAAAATTTGAGAAGAAATGTTAATAATGCTTTAGAAAATCAAATATCTACTAATAAATATAACAAAAATGTAGAAGACTTATTTTGAAAACTATCAGCCATTATGGAGAGAATTAATGAAAATCAAATGAAATACAAACATGTTCATAGATTACAAGACTTGACACTGTAAAGATTTCAATTCTCCCTAAATAGATCCCTACATCCAGTGGAAAAAAAATATCTAAATTCCAGTAGGTTTTTTGTTTTCTTAAGTGAACAATGACACTTGGTTTCATTTGGATATTCTGAAAAAGGGCAAGAATAGTCAGCTGGTTCTGAGAAAAAAAAAAAAAAAGGTGCAGAACTACACCACCAGATATCAAATTATAGTAATTAAAACAGTGCAGAATTAAGCAAGGATATACAAATAATCAAATGGAACAAAACAGAGAATTTAGAAACAGTTTCACACACATATGGTTACTCGACTCATGATAAAGGCAACCCTGTCATATAGTGAGGAAAGGATGGTTTTATGCAATAAATTGTACTGGGACAACTAAATATCCATCTGGAAAATAACAAATCCTGACCCCTACACCTCAAACCAAACACAAAAATAAACACCAAATGGATAACAGGTCTAAAACATGAAAGGTTAAAAAAAAAAAAAAAAAAAGAGTCCTTACAGAAGAAAGCATAGAAGAATATCTTTATGGCCTTATGGTAAGTAAAGATTTCTTAAACGTGACATAAAAGGCATTACCCACAAAGGAATGGGAAAAAAAGGTAAATGGGAAACCATTAAAATATTATTGATTTTTTAAAACATTAAGAAAGTGTAGGCCTGGTGTGGTGGCTCATGCCTGTAATCCTAGTGCTTTGGGAAGCCAAGGCAGGAGGATCACTTAAGGCCAAGAGTTCCTGACCAGTCTAGGCGAGACACCATCTCTACAAAAAAATAAAAGAATGGGTCGGCCCTAGTGGTACATGCCTGTAGTCCAACCTACTCAAGAGGTGAAGACGAGAGGATCACTTGAGCCCAAAAGTTTGAGTTACAGTGACGTATGATCGCACCACTGCACTCCAGCCTGGGCGTCACAGCAAGACCCTGTCTCTAAAATAAAATTTTTAAAAAAGAAAGTGAAAAGGCAAGCCATAGTTTTAGAGCTAATATTTATAATGCATATCATGGACAAAACACTCACCTGATTATATAGAATGCATATTAATAAGAAAAAAGCAGGCAGCCCATTAGAAGAAAACAAAATGAAGTGAACAGACTAGTCACAGAAGAAGATATATATCTAAATGGCCAATAAAAATATGAAAAAGTGAGCACCTTCATTAGACATCATGGAAACTTAACATTAAATTACTATTGTTCACCTACAAGAATGACTAAAATGAAAAGGACAGTACCCAGTATTGCTCAAGACCGGAGCAGCTAGAACTCTTACACTCTGCCAGCAGAGTGTAAACCAGTAGAACTACTTTAGAAAACTTCCGTCAACTACTAACCAAATGCATACCCTTATGACTCAGTAACTGCACTCCTATTTACCCAAGTGTTCACGTATACTATCGAGAATATTCAAAATTACAGTCTTCATAATAGTACCAAAGTAGAAAACAATCCAAATGTCCATTTACAATAGAAAAAAGTAAATACATAAATTGTATTCTATTGACACAACAGATTATACATCAATGAAAATGTACAAGATATACTTACATATATCTACACGCAACAATACCACTGATAAATTTCACAAATGTAATATTGTGCGAAAGAAGACACACTGTTCATATAAACTCAACAACAGGTGTAATTAATCTATAGTGTTAGAAGTCAGGATAATGACCTTCCTTGGGGCAGGGGGAAACAACTGGGAGACAGGATACAGTGCCTCTCGGGTGGTGCTCTGGGATATGGTGGCTACACGGTCTTCCTCTTTGTGCAAAAATTCACTGAACCACACTCTTAGGATTTCTGAATTTTTCTTAATCTTATACTTTAATACGGTTTACTTTTTTAAAAGTGTTCTAGATAAGGAAGAACAAACATAAGGTTTCACCAGAGGCTTCTAAGTGGAAGTAAAGTGAAGCAGCTCTTTAAGTGTATGATACTGTCACCCCTCCACCACCTGCAAGATTATTTGTGTACTGTTCCAATGATGAAGTGTGATTTTTATCTTGCTAGTTCACACCTGTAATTCAAAACTCTTATTTGCTACTACCTCCTCCAACCAATAGTCCCTAAACCACTCCATCAGAAGTTAGCGGTTTCTTCTATAAACTCTCCCAGTATCTGATATTATTTCTATTTGCCACATATTTAGATCTCCTATGTAGGCTATATATTTTTAGTGAGTTTCCAGGACCTAACACAGTCTCTTGGGATATAGTATATATCTGAATCTGGACAAATAAATGACATCTCTTTTCTTCTGCAAAGATATAGTTTTTCTCCCTTTCATGAAGAAACATGAAACTTTTAAATCAGAATCAAATTCTAAAATCAATAAAGATACTCTTTTAGTTTGTGACAAATTGTTTCTGTGTCTAATTTAACCTGAAAAATAAACTGTCCAATTATTTCTTTTATGTCTTTTCTCCAATCTTTGCCAAAATTATCTGAGACAGAAATTCAGATAGTCCTTGCCCCATTTGGCAGCTAGGCAAGAAGCTGACACAGCAGCTAAGTCCAACGTAAGAACAGCCTCATTCTAGTTGCTTAGTGGCAGTATCTATCTTTTCAACAAGGTCATTTCCTCAACTCAAAAAGTTCCATTACCATCACCTACACATTCCTAGCTGCTCTTTCTCTCTACAAATGTGAATCCCTTCCATAGGTAGGTCCAGTTTAGCTATGTCCAATTTAAACACGACTATCTATGGAATAATAAGGGCTCGAAAATTTTATGTGTCCTCCAGTTCTTTGCTTGTATGTTATTCCCCAATAAACCCTATTTTATATTTATACTGCATATATCCATGAAGCAGGTCCCTATGCCTCCTCTACACTTCATAATCCTCAGATTGTGAAGGGAAGATAATTTGCAGCCTTGCTTGGAATCATTCCTTTGGAATAACAGCATGGATAGTTTACCAATCTTCCCTATTGTACCAACCTTCATAATGAATCATACTGTGTGGGCCTTATATCTTTGTTGAACAATCTTCATGAGTTGAAACCAGGGCCTCCTCTTTAATTCAGTCTATGGGCAACCCTCATCTCTCCCACCAACTTCCTTACAGGCTGCTCAGTTGAGTTTTATCTCCAATTATATCTATATTCCAGTGAATTACTACTCAGATTTGCAGAATCTTCAGTTTCGTTCTGTTCCTGGTAAACTTTCTGAAACCACTTGTTCTTGAAACTTCTCCTGATAAGCAACTTTCCCAGAGATAGCATCTCTCCAGTAGTTCCCTTATAATATGCTATGAAATTATTTTTCCTTCTTTCTTCTGAACTAAGGAGTTGGTAAACTTTTTCTAAAAGTGTCAGAGAGTAAACATTTTACGCTTATGGACCATATAGTTTCTGGGGCAACTACTCAATTCTGTTGTTATAATGCGAAAGCAGCCATAGACAATATGTAAATGAATGAGCATGACAGTGCTCTAATAAAACTTTATTTACAATAACAGATGGCCAGCCCATGGACCATAGTTTGTTAAGCCAACATTAGACACTTAAAACTTCTGGCCTCTTCATATACCAGCATCATTATAATTACCTTGAATCTGTAAGGATTTACCCACACTGGTACCATAAAATAACTTCAATATATTTTATCAATTAAAACTGAGGTACATATATAAATTTATAAATATTTGCAATAAGTATAAAAAATTCTCATTACATATTGGTTAACGAGAAAATTTGACTAGAACACATTCACTGATAATTATAGTTAACTTAGCTAATTATAAAAACAGATGTGATAACTTAAAAATAATCAATATAAAAAAGACTAACAGTCAAATATATAATCAAATACATAGAAGACTAAATATCTTATGAGGAATCTATATAATGGATGGTAATGGTGGGGATTGTGGTGATTTTACTTTTGAGTATCTATGTTTTTGGTGACATATCTCTATAATAAGGAAGTCTCTTTAAAGCAGATGATGAAAAGACACAATTTTATGATTGTTAGAATTTTTCATTTAGTCTGTAACTAAAAATATTTAGACTTAAAATTAAGTTTAAGAAAAACCCAACCATTCTGTCCCATGTTCTTTTTTAAAAGAATATTTATATCAATTAAATAAATTAAAATTTTCATTTACCTGTCGGTTCCTTTCATCCATTATGCGTGTGATTTGTATTTTCTTCCGCCCCATTTTCAGTCACCTTTCCTTATTTCCTTATATTCCAAATATTTAATTCAAAAGTTAATTTTCTTCAATACCCTAATGCATCGTACACAGCTTCTGTTATTTCAGCTTCTAGTCCAAGGGCTACAGCTGAAATTTTCTACAAGATCTAAAACAAAACACAAATTAGAAGATTTAAAATCTGTAAGTTTACAAATCATGTAAGTATTATACAAATTTCAAATTTGCTTTTACACTGCACACAGCATTATTAGTTGAAATTTCTGGTTATACAAAATTAGTAAATAAGTTGAAGTCTTGTTAACTTTACCCCTAAAATACCTCTTGAATCTCTTTGTGTCTCTAGTTCTGGTTAAACTAATGCAACAATAATGTTTGAGGTTTTCTCAATGTATACAATAATAGCAACAAGAGCCAAGCCTTATTGGGATTCTTCTATGTACTAGACATTTTCCTAAGCATGGACATGTCTTAACTCATTCAATCCTAATAGCAATCTAAAATTATTACCTCCATTTTATAAATAGAGACACTGAGACACAGAAAAATTAAGCAATACGCCCAAGGTCACGTAGTAAGGGGCAGAGCTTGGGGTTATAAACTCAGGGAATCTGGTTCCAGCACTTCTGTTCTTAACAACACAGAATATCCTTAAAAACTTCTGATGACCTCCATACCAAACAATGAACTAATCTGGATAGCCCCAATCTGTCTTTTCAAATTCTTGCAAATTGCCCTAGCCTCTAGCCAAATCACTATTTGTCAATTCACAAAGCCACTATATACTTTCGTAAAAATATGCATTTAAATGAAACATTCCTTTGGCCATTTAATGAACACCTCCTTATCAGTCAAGATTCAGTTTGCACTGCCAGATGAAGTGAAAATCAATTTCCCTTGGTAGAATAAACAACAGCACCTTCGTGTGTGTGTATAAATTTTAAGTCTGCTTTCCTTCAAGACTTAAAAAGTCTTTCAAGCGTTTTTTATTCCATTTATTCTGTGTAGTAGGATGACTGGAAATGATATAGTTTGTCATGTTCTGAATGATGGCTGTGTCATTTTAAAAACCTAGTGCTTTCAGACTTACATAATAAAAATACGAGGAGATGGGGGCATGAATGCTATAATAGAACAGTCATAATAATACATTCCCATGGGAATTTTATGCAAGTATTTTTAATACTGTACATGTGTATCAATAAAACTTCAATTGTACTGTGCAAATCCAGTGTGTGATTAAATCTGGCTTTTGCTCAAAAGCTATAAGCCTTTCGTTT
The DNA here is from genome assembly GCF_028858775.2 of Pan troglodytes. Classification (NCBI taxonomy): domain Eukaryota; kingdom Metazoa; phylum Chordata; class Mammalia; order Primates; family Hominidae; genus Pan; species Pan troglodytes. The sequence continues at coordinate 91,445,663 of NC_072414.2, read as the reverse complement.
CTTATCATTTCCAGCACTAACATCAGCACAGCATTTCTTATTTATCTTCCCTCATTATTTTATTTCTTCATTGATACAAACAGTAGTTGATCATCTATTAACTGATAACCTATTAATTGTTCACCTACTTCTAATAAATGTACTTCCAAACACTGAACTATGCACAGAGGATAACATGGTCAGAAAAAAAAAAAAAAGGATATGATTCCTAATCTAGCAGAGTTCAGAGTCTAGTAGAAGAAAAAGACATTAATCAAACCATAATGCAAATGAGTTTGCATAATTCCAAACTAGAAAGTTCATTTATCTGAATTAAATTTATGGTTCAGGAAAGGCTCCCCTGAGGATGTGTCTCATACTCAAACTCGAGTATGAGATATACATATTAGGCAGGGAGAACAACATGTACAAAAGCCCCATGACAAAAGGGAACAGGAAACATTAGAGGAACTGAAAGATGGCTAGTCACTCGTGGGGCCCAATCAAACAGGCTGTGTTGTAGAATATTTCTTTTAACAGATCACATTGTATCCAATTCCCAATATAAACACTTGTACTGTAGTAGGCAAGAGAAATATTAATACATTTTACTACAGAGACAGTATTGCTAAGGCATGCAAGATATTTTAATGGCTGTAAGATGGATACACTGTACTACCTTATATCACCTAAAAAATTCTGAATTCCAGAACATATTTGGGCATTTTTTGCTTTTGACAATGGTGGAGTAGTTTGCTTCAAACCAACCTTCTTTTGAGAACAACTAGAAAAGAAAAACACAAGATAATCTGTTTTATACACTAGAGAACTTTCAAAACTAGAGAATCTGCAGGGTGGAGATGTGGAAGAAATAGGTGAGACCAGTCTCTGGACTCATCTGCCTGTAGATTCCAAAACTACTGCCTGAGAGACTGAGAACGTTAACAGAGCTTTCAAGAGACCTGTGGGTGGACATACAAAACTTAGATTTAGGGCCTGCCAAGGAGGAACAGCCCTAGTAAACACATCAGGCATATGGACAGACTCCAAAGAACTACACTCTAGGTATAAAGGTAAACTAGAAACAGACTACCCCACACAGGAAGAGAAGCACAGCTTTAAATCATCTCAATCCCTAATTAGATTAAGGCAATCTGGGCCAACTACTCTTATTGGCCTAGCTGCATACCAGTAGCAAAAGTAATTCTCAGCAGAAAGATAACATCATCTAGAAATTCACATTTTTTCACGTTTCATATAAATGTCTGGAAATCAAAATATAACCAGTCAAAACCCAACTGAAACCAAGATTTTTAAAATGGCAATAGAAACAGATTCACAGTAGATCCAGATAATGGTGTTATCAGAAAAAAGTTTAAAACAAGTTAAATGTTCAAGGAATTAAAAAGTAAAATGAAGAATTTTCATAAACAAAAAGTGGAAAACATGAAATCAAAAAATACAATTTTGAAAAAGAAGTGATGGATGGTTTTAATAATACTTTAGACACAGCTGAAGAATCAACCCAGAAGACAGGAAACAATAAAACACCTAGACTGAAGCACAAAAAGAGAATGAGAAATATAGAAAAGAATGAGAAATTATAGCACATGGAAAACGGATACAAAGTACATGTAACTGGAGTCTCAGAGGGGAGGAGAAAACATATAGGCAAGAAAAAAATATCTGAAGACATAATAGCTAAGAACTTTCAAAACTAACCAGTGAGACATCGAGCCACAGATTCAAGAAGCTCTATCAATCCTCAAGCAAAATAAATACAAAGAAAACCACACTTAGGCACATCAAAGGGGAGAGAGGGGGAGAAGGAAAGAAAGAGGGGAGGGAGAAGAGAGGGACGGAGGCAAGACTGGGGGAGGGAGAAGGAGGTCCCCCACCCCCAAAGAGAGATTTTTTTTTTTTGAGACAGAGACTTGCTCTGTCACCCAGGCTGGAGTGCAGTGGCGTGATCTCGGCTCACCGCAACTTCCGCTTCCAGGGTTCAAGCGATTCTCCTGCCTCAGCCTCCCAAGTAGCTGGAGCTACAGGCACATGCCACCACGCCCGGCTAATTTTTTGTATTTTTAGTAGAGACAGGGTTTCACTGTGTTAGCCAGTATGGGATACGATGAAGTTTCTCTTCAAATAACATGATCAATCTTTTATTCTTTAATTCATAGTACCCCCCCGGCCTTTTTCCCTTTTTCTCCTTTTGCCTTTGTTAGATGCCCAGGCACGCCACAGTACCAGGCGTTATCAGTACCAGCTCACATTCCTTTCCTTATTTGGAAAGAGGACTAACTTTCTAGCTCATTACAGACACCCCTTCCCCTTTCCTCTCCGCTTTCTTTTACATGCCCACCTTATCTAAAAAAAAAATCAAATGTTTAGCCAACCGGGATTAGTTTAGATTGTACGACCCGACCCCAGACAATGGGAAAAGGGTACAGGGGCAGGACTTGCATCAGGAATAAAGGCTCTCGTGCCCCTTTGTTCAGGTGTGCTCTCATGGCGACTGGCCAACGAGGCACCCCTCTGTGCAGAAGTAAATTGCTTTGCTAAGAATCCTTTGTTCGAGTGTTCAATTTCCTTAGGATTTTGAGTGTTATTCCTAACACCAGGATGGTCTCGATCTCCTGACCTCATGATCCACCCGCCTCGGCCTCCCAAAGTGTTGGGATTACAGGCATGAGCCACCGCGTTCAGCCAGACAGAGAGATCTTAAAAGCAGCCAGAAAAATTTAAAAACATTAACTTCAAGAAGCAACAATAAGAGTTATAGCTAGCTGACTTTTCCCAAATAATAAAAGCCAGAAGACAGTGAAATGGTATCTTCAAAATGCTGGTGGGGAAATGCCAAACCAAAATTTTGTATCTGACAAAAAAAAAAAAAATCCTTCTGAAATGAAGGCAAAATAGAGAGGCAACTTTAAGGCAAACAAACAGAGTCTGTTATCAGGAAACATTGAAGGGACTTTTCAAGTATAAAGAAAAAAGAACCCTATATACAGCTTGGATATGCACAAAAGATGAAGTGCAATGAACAGGGTCGAGAGGGTTCAGTGAGTAACTCCAAAGGAATAAAGGAATACTGACTAAACAATAATACTTTGTGGGATTTCAAATGTTATAATACATAACAGTAATAGTACATAATAGGGGAGGATAGCAAAATGAAATAAAAGTGTCCTAAAATCCTTTCATTGATTAGGAAGTAGAAAAAATGCTCATTTACTTTAGACCTTAAGTCAGGGATGCATGTGGTAATCTCTTGGGTAACTATGGCAAGAACAGTAAAAGCACAAATAGCTAAGAGGGGGAAAAATGGATTAATAAATAACCCAAAAGGCAAGAAAGGAAAGACAAATAGAAAGCAAACAGAGATGACAGATTTAATTCAAATATGTAAGTAATTACATTAAATAGGATTAAACTAAACCTCAATTTTTAAAAGAAGATAATAGAAGTGGATTTTTAAAAATCCCAATTATATGATGATTACAGAGGACACATCTTAAATATGGGGATACAGAAAAAAAGTAAAAGCATAGTGAAAGACACACCATGTAAAACACAAACCAAAAGAAAGTTGTGTGGCTATCATAGTAAACTTGAATGCAGGAGGCAGACACTAGATACATATACATGGAGTGCATGGATAGATATAGAAGGATACTTCAAAACAATAAAAGTTCAATTCACCAGGAAGACAAATCAGTTCTAAATCTGAGTGTACCTAACAACACTTACAGTTAGGAATCTGCTCCTGAAAATCAGATATTCTGTGCAAAAACCATAACCAGAAATTTATTTCCCATTATTTCAAGTAGGGAAAAATTATAATATGTTACACATCAACCATAATCCCCAATCATTTCTCTTTTAAAATTCAACACACAAAAAAATCCCCTTTTATAGTAAATTACCATGGCTAAGGGATGTAAAATGCTTACTACATGACTTCATATGCAGTTACTTTCTCACTGGCTTTTTTTCCTTCTCCACAATTTAACACTTCCTCAACTTTTTTGTGCATTCTACAAATCTAAGCAAAAATAAGGGCTAAATATGAAAGGCAATTAGAAAAATGTTTAGCACAAACACACATGGAAGACAATGGCTCAAAGGCTTCTAATATTGTAATGTCTTGCTTATTGCCAGCAACATCAGAGATGCACATTCCCTTTACATGCTTCAAAATGCCTAAATGTAATTCTAATATTCTACAAACTGTACTTGGAATATAATTTGTGACTTTTCACATATACCAGTTTGTTAGACTACTGAGTTTTGCGATGTAAAAATACACTTTTCCTAAATAAACTTCAGCTAAGAAACAGGGTATGCCTATATATAAAGCCAACACCAAAAAAACTAAGTCAAGTCTACAATTATAGCAAGTAATTTTTTTTTTTTTTTTTTTTGAGATTAAAGTCTCACTCTGTCACTCAGGCTGGAGTGCAGTGGCGTGATCTCGGCTCACTGCAACCTCTACCTCCTGGGTTCAAGTGATTCTCCTGCCTCAGCCTCCCGAGTACCTGGGACTATAGGCATCCACCATCATGTTCAGCTAATTTTTGTATTTTTAGTAGAGGCGGGGTTCACCATGTTGGCCAGGCTGATCTCAAACTCCCACTTTTTCACTGGCCCTAACCCACTTCGTGTTCCTTACTATCCTCCTTATCCAGTTACATTTTCACACCCTCACCTCCTTTTGGCTCCAACCCCTTGCCTCCATTTTGTTGCAAAATCTGACCCCTGAAGACCAGCTTCCATGTAGCTAAATATGGCTAGATGAAAAAAATTAGCATGCCAATCAAGCCAATTAATCTCACTTTAAGTTCATGAAGGTCATGAACCTTAAACCTCAAATATTCCCTTCATATTACAATCTTCCATTTCCAGAAACCTTCCATTTCCCAATTCCTTGTTGATTATTTTATGCCATATTCTCTCTGCTTACATCTCCAACATGCATCAGTCATCTTCGCTTTCGGTTAGATGACTTTGCTTGTCTTGATCCTGAGAGAAATTTAAAATGTAGAAAATAATAAGCAAATCTATATTTGCAGAATTTCAGAAATTTCAACTTTATAAAGATGTTAATTCTCCCCAAATTCATGTACAGACTGAATGCAAACCCTATCAACATATCAGCGGGTTCTCTCTTATTGTATGTGGAAATTGATAAGCTGATTCTAAAATTCATTTGGAAATACAAAGGTTAAACAATAGCCAAGAAAACCTTGAATGATAAAGCTAAAAGACACACATACTATATAAAGCCATAAAAATTAAGATGCTGTGATTTTCTCCCAAATGAAAACTCAAAGCTAGCAGAAAGCAGGAAATAACAAATTTGAGAGCAGAGATAAATGAAATAGATAACAGAAAAACAACAGAAAAAAAAAAATCAATGAAGCCAAAAGTTGATTCTTCAAAACGATTAACAAAATTGACAAACCTTTAGCTAGACTGACTAGGAAGAAAAAGAGAAGACTCAAAATTACTAAAATCAGAAATGAAAGTGGGGGCATTACAACTTACTCTATAGAAATAAATGAGACTGTAAGAGGGTACTATAAACAGCTATATACCAACAACTGGGATAACCTAGATAAAATGAACAAATTCCTAGAAACACAAAAGGCTTCTAGAACTACCAAGACTGAATTGCAAAGAAATAAAAAAGAGCTGAATAGAGCAATAACTAGTAAGGAGATTGAATTGGTAATTAAAAACCTCCTGACAAAGAAAAGCTTTAGACTCAATGGCTTCATTGATGAATTCTACCAAACAATTAAAGAACTAACACCAATCCTCCTCAAACTCTTCCAAAAAACTGAAGAGGAACATCTTCTAACTCATTCTATGAGGTCCTATTGCCCTAATACCAAAATCAAAGATACAACAAGAAAACTATAGACCAATATACCCTATGAATAGACACGAAAACCCTCAATAAAATACTAGCAAACTGAATTCTACCGAATATTAAAAGGATTATAATGGTGATCAAGTGGGATTTATTCCTGCAACGCAAGGATGTTTCAACATACTAAAATCAATGTGACACACCACATAAGAGAATAAAGGGGGAAAAAAAACATGATCATCTAAATTAGTACTGAAAAAGGATTTGACAAAATACAACACCCTTTTATGATAAAAACACTCAACCAAACTAGGAAAAGAAGGAAACTACTTCATCATAATAAATACTATATATAAAAATTCCACAGCTAACATCATATTCAATGATCAAAGACTGAAAGCCTTTCCTCTAAGATCAGGGATGAGATACGGATGACCACTTTCACCACTTCTATTCAACACTGTAATGGAAGTTCTAGCTAGAGCAATTAGACAAGAAAAAGAAATAAAGGCATCCAAATTAGAAAAAAAGGAGTATAAATATCTGTTTTAAGATGACATGATGTCTTTTGTCCCCTAGAATCCTTTCATAAGCAAGCATGATCTTACACGTAGAAAACTCTTAAAGATTCTACAAAAGAAATGGTAGAACTAATAAATTTAGTAAAGTAGCAAAATACAAAATCAACACACAAACCAGCTGCAATTCTATATATTAACAATGAACAATATGAAACAAGAAAATTCAATTTACAATGGAATCAAAGAGAATACAGATGCTACTTGACTTACGATGGGGTTAAATCCCTATAAACCCACCATAAATTGAAAATATCCTAAGTCAAAAATGCACTTAATACACCTAACGTACCAAACATCATAGCTTAGCCTATCCTATCTTAAACGTGCTCAGAACACTTACATTAGTCTAGTTCAGCAAAACCATCTAATACAAAGCTATTTTAAAATAAAGTGTTGACTACCTCATGTAATTAATTCAACACTTTCACAACACTGTAAAGTCGAAAAATTGTAAGTCAAACCACTGTAAGTTGGGTATCGTCTGAACTTAGAAAATGAAACAAGGAGGTGAAGGTGAAAAGCTTGCACACTAAAAACTAAAAAACACTGATGAAAGAATAAAGACATAAACAAATGGAAAGATGTCTTATATTAATAGATTCAAGATCATGTTATTAAGATATCAATACTGCACAAAGGGATCTACAAACTCAATGCAATCTCTATTAAATCCCAATGATATTTTTGCAGAAATAGAAAAGGTCACCCTAAAACTCATATGAAATCTCAAGGGACTCCAAATAGCCAAAATAATCTTGAAAAAGAACAAAGTTGAAGGACTCACACCTGATTTCAAAATTTACTATAATGCTACAGTAATCAAAACAGTGTGGTACTGGCATAAAGACAGACATAAAGACCAGTGGAATAGAATAGAGAACCCGCAAATAAACCCTCACATATGGTCAAATGATTTTCAAAAAGGATGCTAAGACCATTCAATGCGGGACAGTCTTTTCAACAAATGATGCTGGTAAAATGGTATATCTACCTGGAAAAGAATAAAGTTGGATGTTTATCTAACACCATATACAAAAATTAAATCACAATGGATCAAAGATTTAAACCCAACTGCTAAAACTATAAACTCTTAGAAAACATACAGCAAAAGCTTCAAGATGTTGGATTTGGCAATAATTTCTTAGTCACAACACCAAAAGCACCATCAACAACAACAACAACAAAAACTACATTTTATCAAAATTAAAAACTTCTGTGCATCAAACGGCACTATCAACAGAGTAAAACAGCAACCCCAAATGAAAGATAATAACTGCAGATCATGGCCAGGCGCCATGCTCATGCCTGTAATCCCAACGCTTTGGGAGGTCGAGGTGGGTGGATTACCTGAGGTCAGGAGTTCAAGATCAGACTGACCAACATAGTGAAACCCAATCTCTATTATATACAAAAAATTAGCCGGGTTGGTGGCGCATGCCTGTAATCCCAGCTACTTGGGAGGCTGAGGCAGTAGAATCACTTGAACCCGGGAAGCGGAGATTGCAGTGAGCCATGATCGCACTATTGCACTCCAGCCTGGGCAACAAGGGCGAAACCCCGTCTCAATTAAAAAAAAAAAAAACGGCAGATCATATATTTGATACAAGATTAATATCCAGAATATATTTAAAAACTCAACAAAAACATAACCCAATTTAAAAATGGGCAAAGGACTTGAATAGACATTGCACCAAAGAAGATAAACCAATGTTCAATAAGCCTATGAAAAGATGCTCAACATCACTAATCATTAGGAAATGCAAGTCAAAACCACAATGAGATGCCATTTCACATCCATTCAAATGGCTATTAAGAAACAGAACAGCAAGCACTAGCATGGGTGTGGAAAACTGGAACACTTGTGCACTGTTCTTGGGAATGTAAAATAGTACAGCTGCTATGGAAAACAGTATGGCGTTTGCTCAGAAAATTAAATATAGAATTGCCATCTGATCCAAGAATTCCACTTTTAGACATATAATCAAAAAAACTTAAAGCAGGAACTCAGATATCCGTACACCAATGTTCATAGAAGCATTATTCACAATAGTCAAAAGGTGGAAGCAACCTGAATGTCCACCTGTGGGAGAATAAACTAAAAGGTGGTACATACATACAATGGAATATTATTCAGCATTAAAAAAGAAGGAAATCCTGTCACATGCTACAACAGAGATGAACCTTGAAGACATTAGGTAAGGGAAATAAACCAATCACAAAAGGACCAATCTACTAATGAGTCCATTGGTATGAAGTACGTAAAGTAGTCAAATTCAGAGACATAGAGTAGAATGGTAGTTAGTTGCTAGGGGTTGCAGGGAGGGTCAAGAGGAGGGTGTCACTGTGTAATGAGTACAGAGTTTCAGTTTGAGAAGATGAAAACATCCGGGCCGGGCGTGGTGGCTCACGCCTGTAATCCCAACACTTTGGGAGGCCGAGGCGGGTGGATCATGAGGTCAGGAGATCGAGACCATCCTAACATGGTGAAACCCCGTCTCTACTAAAAATACAAAAAAAAATTAGCCGGGCATGGTGGCGGGGCCTGTAGTCCCAGCTACTAGGGAGGCTGAGGCAGGAGAATGGCATGAACCCGGGAGGCGGAGCTTGCAGTGAGCCAAGATCACGCCACTGCACTCCAGCCTGGGTGACAGAGCAAGACTCCATCTCAAAAAAGAAAAAAAAAAAAAAAGAAAACATCCTAAAGAAGGATGGTGGTGATGGTTGTACAGCAATGTCTATTTATTTAATGCCACTAACCTATATACTTTAAAAGGGTTAAAGTGGTAAATTCTATGTTAAGTATGTTTTACAAATTTCAAACAATTTCAAAAAATTTATGTACAATTTCAAAATATTCAAATACTGAAAAAAATGCATATATCTTTCAAATAATTCCAGGAGTCAGATTTTATTAATTCAAGCTAACCACTAACTTTTTAAATCATGCAAGTACTGATTTTTCAATATGGTAAAGCTAAAGGAGTTTTACTCAAAATGGCAACATTTAAAATCTACCTTTAGAAAACAGATGGGCATTTCTCCCATAAACTAATATTATCTTTTCCTAGGAGGGAAAAAAGAATCTCTCCAATTAAATCCCAAGTCCTATATCTGTTATTCAGGCAACAGGAATGCAGGAAAAAATTACTTTAAACTGAATACTCAGGTAACTGAAAAAAATGTGTCATGTTTTTAAAAAATCAGGAACCAGATTTTTAAAAACATTCCCAATATGGGCTCTACTGTCTTAATTTAAAAGATATCATACAATCTAGCACTCATATTCAGACCAATTTAATACTAATACTGATCACAAATGTTCACAGTCTTTTAAACTCAATTTTGTTTACTGTTTTAAAGAAACTTGTTGCTTAAGTAAATAAATATTTTAAGAGCATGGACTTTAAACAGGGGGTAAACTTTACTTTTTCAACTGAGTCCTTATTAACACCAATCACTGAGTTCATCAGAACACCCCATTTTGATGACTCTGGCCAATCAACTACACATTAAATTTTTTTTTAAACTAGCAAATGATTTTTGGAATAAAAATGATTATGTACAATCAACAACTGAACTCCTTTAAGAAATAAACAGGCATCTCTATCAAAAGAAAATCTTTAAGGATCTATTACTTTTTTAAAAGAATGGAACTTAAGGATTTAATTTTGGACATACGAAACTTGAGATGGTCATGGGCAAGTGAAAATGTCAAATAGGAAACTAGACATAAGACTCATACATCAGGGCTAAAAATAAGCATTGGGAGTCTTGGGCATATAGACAATAGTAAAGGGACAAAATGTAAAATGAAAACAGCAAACTCAGCCCCAAGAAACAGAAACACTTACTACTGTTGCAAATGAATGGCCCCCAAATCATCCTGTAGATAGAAAGTTTTTAAACAATTTGGGCAACATTTAAAAATTTAGTATTTCAAAAAGAAATGAATTTCAGCTTCCCCTGAAAAATCCATTCTACTTTCAAGAATTTAGTCTAAGAAAAAAAATAATGAGAAAAATATACAAATAAGGATGTTCATCCCAACACAATCAAAAGAGTGAATATATGGCAGGGGAATAATATAGAAGCCTACAGAGGTGGCCTGTCCATACAATACTGTAGCCATTAAAAAGGTGGAACACTGTACAATAAATGTTCACAATGTATTGTTGTGGGTAGGAAAAATGTAGTTCTAGTTTTGTTATTAAATATTCTGTAGATAGACATTGGTGAGGTTGGCCAGGCGCAGTGGCTCACGCCTGTAATCCCAGCGCTTTGGGAGGCCGAGGAGGGTAGATTACCTGAGGTCCAGAGTTCAAGACCAGCCTGGCCAACATGGTGAAACTCCATCTCTACTAAAAATATAAATATCAGCCAGGCATGGTGGCAGGCGCCTGTAATCCCAGCTACTCGGGAGGCTGAGGTATGAGAATCACTTGAACCTGGAGGCGGAGGTTGCAGTGAACCGAGATCACACCACTGCACTTCAGCCTGGGGGGGTAGAGTGAGACTCAATGTCCAAAAAAAAAAAAAAAGATGTTTGTGAGGTTACAGAGCAAGGGGAATATTTACACATTGTTGCTGAGAATGTAAATTAGTTTAGCCACTGTGCAGAGCAGTTTGGAGATTTCTCAAAGAACTTAAAACAGAACTACCATTTGACCCAGCAATTCCATTATTGGGTATATACCCAAAGGAAAATAAACTAATCTACCAAAAAAGACACATGTACGTTTTATCATAACACTAGTCATGATAGCAAAGACATAGAATCAACCTAGATATCCAACAACAGTGGAATGGATAAAGAAAACGTGATGCATATACACCGTGGAACACTACACAGTCATAAAAAGAACAAAATCATGTCCTTTGCAGCAACACGGAGGCAGCTGGAGGCCATCATTCTAAGCGAATTAACACAGGAACAGAAACCAAATCCCACTGTTCTCGTTTATCAGTGAGAGCTAAACATTGAGTGTATATAGACACAAAGTTGAGAACAACAAACACTGGAGACTACTAGAGGGAGGAGCGTAAGAGGTGGGTAAAGATTGAAAAACTATCACCTACTGTGCTTATTATTTGGGTGACATGAATATTCACACACAAAACCCCAGTGACACGCAATTTACTCATGTAACAAACATACACACATACCCCTGAACCAAAAATAAAAGTCAAAGAAAAAAATTCTGTAGATATTGTGTTCACAGATAAAAGACTAGCAGCATATACTCAAGTTATTTAAAATAATAACTTAAAGGCAATTTAAAAAATTATTTTCCTTTTTTCTAAAATACACACCACTGTCGTGGTAAGAAAAAAAGTTACTACAAAACAAGAACTAATGGATGCTTTTAAGATTAAGAAGAAAAACATCCTGAATGCCAGAAAACTTTAAACTTACTGAAATGTTGCTTCTACTTTACTATCTTGTGCAATTTCCAGTTACTCTTTCTTCACAACCTGACTGAGAAGGTTTACTGCAAGCCAAGTGAGAAAACCTGCATCCCAGCCCCAAACCTGTCACTAAACTAGTTGTATAACCTTTGGCACCTGACAATTTCTAAGTAAAAGTGACTTTTTACAACAGGAAAATCCAATTATATGCATTATATGTACCACATGAGGCCAGAATAAAATACCACACATTTGCAAATATTTTGAAGAAAGGGGTCCAAAAGACAGTATTACTACAATACTAACACACACATTTTCAATCATGGTATAGAACACATTAACATTTATGATGTGAATATTTATGATCTGAAAACAAAATGAGTAATCAGTTGGCTGAATGGAGAAAGAAAGGTTTTCTAGGGCCCTGCTGCATAGTAACAACAGCAATACACTTCACACATAACTTTTTAAATTCTTACAACCTCTTTATAAGACAGGCATTATTATTATCCCCATTTTAAATCTGAAAAATAACTGAAGCCTAGGCAGTAAATATCACCCCGCCAAGGTCACAGATGCTAAATACTGGAGCCAAGACAACTCAGGTCTGTGGTATTCCAGAAGAGCACTCCAACCGCTGTATTCTGCTGCCTTCATGAGGGGGTGAGAAGCTAAAGCCCTGCCTTGGTTTTCGGAGCAGCTAGTCTGAGGCGCAATGCAGCACCCTTGCCCAGGGACCGTAGATCCAGGGCTCTCCCCAAGGTAAGGAGTCTGGCTGCTACTTGCCCAGCCCTACCACAGAAATCCTCATCTCACTGCTGCCAAAGGAGCGTTGACTATAAACCCTAGCGACATAAAGAAATCCACCACCGCTCTCACAGCCTGGTTCTTTCCCTCCTTCCCCCTTCCATCCTTAATAGCCATGCCAGAGGTGTTATAATCTTTCAAGCTTCAAGTGCTGCCACCTCCTATTTGCTCATACTTTGGAATGTAGATCTTCCTAGATTCAGTATACCTATCCTTTCACAATTTAAATTTCACACATGCCTTAAAATATAAAGCTTGTCTTTAGCAAGTATACTCATATTTGCAACCATTTAGAAAAACTGTTTTTATTTTACTTTTTAACTTACAACTTTAACTTTGCTTTTTAAAAATAATTTCAAACTTAGTGAAAAGTTACAAGAACAGTATAGAGAATGCCTGCCTATTACCTAGATTCATCAATTTTTAACATTTTTCATTAACTTTCATTCTCTCTCTTCTCACTCTCATGGATATGTTTATGTGTATATGTACTACACATCTATATAAACATAGATAAATAAATGTATTATTCTGAACCGCTTGTGGGTAAGTTGCATATATCACGCCCTTTACACCTCAATATTTAAAGTCGAAATTTCCTAAGAAGAATATTCTCTAATATAAAGATAACCATAGCACAGTTATCAAATTCAATAAATATAACATTGCCGCAGTACTTTAAAGCGCAGGCCATAATTGCAATTTTGTAACTTATCCCAATAACGTTCTTTAGGGCATTTTTTACCCTCTTCAGTAACAGGATCAATTCAGGATTATACATCACATTTAGTTGTCAGTCTCTTTAGTCTCCTGTAATCTAGAGCAGTTTCTTGGCCTTTCTCTTTTGTGACACTGACATTTTCAAGAATATAAGCCAGTCATTATACAGAATATTCCTCAGTTTAGGATTGTTCCAGCCAAAATACTACACAAGTGATTCTCGATCCTTCTTAGGGTAACATAGCTCTAACATTCCATGGTTCTAATATCTATAAAGCACTTCTAAAAATGTAATATGTAATATTAATTGAAGATTATAATTTCTGCTAAGCAAAGATTAGTATGTTTTACAACTCAAGGGACATCACAGTAAGTGCAATGGATTTACTGACAGGATGCTTTATTTTCTGTGGGGCTTCTGACTACAGAGAGAAACACTGATTTTCCGTGCTTTTTTAAAGTTTGTTTCATTAAATGTTTACATGTAATTTACAAATAAACACTGTTAGGTATCTAGGCAACAATTCATATTCCTTTGGGTTCAACTACGAGAATAAAAGATGAAACAGAAAATACACTAGAATCATTAGAAACAATTCAGAGCAAAGAAGCCTATGACTACTGCTTCTTCTCCCCACAGGCATAAACACAGTTTATGTCAACCACACACTGCTTAGAGACTATGCTAATAGTTATGGGCAATTTAACAAAAAAAAATTTAGAATGAAAGAGTAGAAGAAAATGAAAATAACAAAGAAAAGATGAAAGAGGGACTGGAGTTAACCAACCCTGGAACCACCCTACTGTACTTCTCATTATATGAGATGGTAAAATCTTTCCTGTTTTGATTAGCCTCTGTTACTTGCAGCAGAAAGTATCCTGATACATACATGCTGATAATTTAAGAGCTGATTATAATCTGTTCCCAAAAGGACAAGGAGATTATACATCATTCAAAAATGTTTTAGGTAGGTCATTTTCATGTCAAATCATAAATATTCTTTCTCTGCTCTGTCATTTCATCTTATATTTTCTATTCTAGCCATAAAAACTGTACTAATAACATATCTAAAGTGTCAAGAAGACCAAAATCATCTAAGTCAAAATGCCAGAAAGCTAGAAATAGAAAGCAAAGATACCTTACAAATAAATACAGACCATACCAAAAAAAAAAAAAAAAACCAAACACATATATGGCCTTAAAAATGAAACTTCTCATACAGTTCTGAAGTTGACTGTTTCTGATATCCTATAGGTAACTCAGTATGGCAGTCTTTATAAGAAATGATGATGTGTGAGTTAAGTCCTCAAAAACTGCTGAACAGCAGTGCTGGGTGACAGAAGACAGCATTCAAAGAAGAGCAAGCAATTCTCGTAAGATATACAGATCATAATCACATGAAAAAAGACAAATAAATGACTGTAACAAAGACAAGGCAGGAGACAGTGGAAGAGTAACTTGTTGATTTGGCTTCCTAAAATCAAAAGCACCTTATAAGACTGCTTCAAAAAGGCTCTCACTTCCAGCCAACCAATCAAAATCCAATTATCTGTTCCAGACAGGTTGTGCTAGCCTCAGGAGATAGGCTTTTTCTTACTGTAATAACAAGCCCCATGGCCACAGCTTTCAATGGTGTACCCATCGACCGAAAGAAAACCAAATATAACATTACTTTACAGATATCCGGTACCCAAAAGATGTCCCTCATCATCAACTGTCAGTAAAAAAGTGGAAGGCACATGATGGGTGTATATATACATATTTATTTTAGTATATACCTAAGGCTAAATCTCTCTGCAAAGGGCTTACTGAAAACAGAGTATTCCAAAAACCAGATCCCAAAGGAGCTACACTGTTAATACTACGCTTAATTGCCTCTTATTAATTTTTAGTAGGCAGTAGAAAGTACTGGTAAGATGAGTCTTAACTCTGATGCTAAAAGAAGCCAATATTTAAGATGCATTATAATATGTTACCTCATTGACTTAATTTCCATTTGTCTTCTCAAAACTAAGGAAGAAACAGAAGAAATTTTAAAGGACAGAGTGATTACAGCAAGATCAAGATGCAGTCCTATACAAATGCTAACAATTAACTATTGACAAAAAAAACCTAGTCATCAATATTGTAATTTTGTCTAATCTATTCGCAGATATTATAAAATGGATACACATTTCCTAGAAAATATTTTCTCATTTTCTTTTCTAAAATAATTTTAATAAAGTCTTTACTTTGTATACATGTAAAATACCTATTATTTATTTTTAAGTATCTCAATTTTCTCAGCTGTTTGTTCTCTAAATTCAATCTATAATTTTAAACATTGAGATCTAATTTTTTTTTAAGAACTAGTCTGACTGTGGCTTGATATATGGGAACCACTAAATCTAATTGTGTTCCCCAGCGAAATTTTCTTATTTTTAAGTCAACACAGTTTTTATTTTTAAGTAGTATAACACAGAAGAGTCCATTTTGAATCCAAGTTCCACTAAATAGCTATTAGTGATCTTGACCAAGTCACTTACTTGCTCAGCCACAGTTTCTTCATTTTTAAAATGAGGCAAAAACCATACTACACAGGCCATGTGAATGTTGATATAAATAAGAGACTGTATCAAATCACCTATAGTACAACGTGTAGTATACACAGGTCTTCCATAAAAGTTCACTAATAAATGGTCTCTCAGTCATTCTGTTTGGTTTGTCTGGTTGGTTCAAATTTCACAAAGAAGTGGCATACGGTAGTGGTTAACATGGTTAACAGGACAGGGTCTGCAGCATGCCCGCCTGCATTCAAACCTCAGCTCCACCTCTTACTACATGGGTTGCCTTGAGGAAGTTACTCAATTTCTCTAAGCTTCAGATGCCAAATCTTTAAAATACTGGACTAATAATAATGCTCATAAACTTGTAAAGATTAAGAGATAACACATATGAAGTATTTGGCCTAGTAATCTGCACATGTGCTCAATGTTGGCCATTATTATTACCGTTACTTAATATTAAAAACTGTAAAATAATGCAATATCCATTACTTAATAAAGTGATAATCATTACTTAATATTAAAAACTGTAAAATAATGAGTATAAAAATACTCACAACACATGCACTCAAGTTGCTGTTAAGTCTGCATAAAAGACAAATACCAGAAACTCAGCTTATCAGCCTACTGCAAAGGCCTCAGCCAGAGCTACCTCACTAGCCTAACTGGCTATATCCAACCACATTCTCAACTACTCAACTTAAGATACCCTACAGGTATCTCAAAACCCAACATTTTCTTAAACCAAACACACCAAGCCTGTTCCTTTTCTGTACCAGCCACTGTTCACCTTTACCCTAAGCATTGCAACAGCCCCCTAACTGGTCTCAGCAGGCACTTTTATTTCCCTCCAGTGCAATTTCCTCATTTTCATTACAGCAACCTTTTAACGTGCCAATATAATCATGTCACTTATCACTGTTCTTAAAAGCCCAAGCCTTTAACATGGCCTGTAAGGCTCTGCCTTATCCTGTCACTCCTCTACTCATGGAACTCCTCATTCCATGCCACACTTCCTCTTGCCCAGCAAGCTTCTTGACACAAGCTGTTATGTACTTAGAAAGCTCCTAACTCCTTTCTGTTTCAGGGCTTTCATACATACTACCACCTTGCTCTCTCTCAGTAGCTCTTATCCCAAGCCCTTCTCCTTACTGACAGTCCTACCCATCCTTTGTGTCTCAGTATTACCATTATTTCCTCAAGGAAATGTTCCCTAACATCCAAACTATGTTAGGATTTCTAATGCACTTTCCTAACAGACTGTACTTCTCTCTTATGGCATTTATCTCAACTGTAATTACTTCCTTATACAATTAAATGTTTGATTTCTTTTCCCCCAACCAAACTGTAACCAAAGGAGAAGATCAAGTCTGTTGTATTTACTCCTATAACCTCAGCTGCTACCATAGTTGCTTAACAAATGAAAGCAAAAGTCAAAGTATGAGATTTCACAATCCCAGGCTATTGGACATTCTCTAAGAACCAATTTTTTGGAGTTATAAGTTATTGTTGGGCTTGGCGCGGTGACTCACGCCTGTGATCCCAGCACTTTGGGAGGGTGAGGTGAGGGATCACTTGAGCTCAGAAGTTCAAGACCAGCCTGAGCAACATAGTGAGACCTCATCTCCAAAAAAAAAGAAGTTATTCTTCACTGAACTGCAGAAGGGAAGGTAACAATATTTATTAAATATCTTCTACATTTATCAGTAGCTGTGTTAGACCTTAATATATATTATCTCATGTAACAGTAACAATAACCCTGTGAGGTAGATGGCATCTGTTCCACTTTCTAAATGAAGCAACTGCGAGTAAAAACAATCAGTACTTACCCAAAGTCACACTAGGAGGCAGAGTTGAAATTTTGGCCCTAATATCATGTCTTTTTCCATAACAGTACATTATCACCACTGGAACTATTTAAATAGTGGTTAAAAATGTCACTGATGTGATAAAACCTTCAAGGAGCCATCAAACCCCAATTTCATGAGTTTATGGTACTTTTCAGTAGTAGAATATTAAAACAATTTCTACTAAGTTGTGTATGTCTGCACAAGGGAAACTAGAGCATGTGGAAGGACCACTACATGGCAATACATTCCCCCTTAAAAGGCAATTTATCTGATGCTACTATGGGCTGTCAAAATACAAATGCCTTGAGCAGTTATCAGCTAACTTAAGAGTTCTGACCTCCTCAAAGGTCTCCATTTCCCAATCCCTCCTGCTCTGCTATCAACGCTGATAACCTTTCCCTGCCTTCCATGGATATACTGTAGTTGCAAGCATTTGCAAAGGAACTTCAGCTTCTTACTTCCCACTACTACTCCTGCTTCAAGGTACCTTTAAAAAAAAGAGAAATAAATGACTCCTCTCAATCTCAATTATTAAAGACTTAGAGGAATCACAATTGCTAGATTACCCACAGGGATGGCCCTAGGAGGGGTGGGTGCGGGGACTGTTAAAGTGTGTATTGTTTAGATTGAGGTTCTCTCAGTTCCTACTGCCATTTACTATTGTTGCATAAAACAATAATAACTAGATAGTTCAATAAATGGATCAATAAAACTCACTGATCTAATGCAGTGGTTCTCAATTTAAAAGGACACCGGATTCAACTGAGGAACTAAAACATATACTCTGCATGCACAAACTTGCCCTAGCCCCACAATAAAACTATAAAATCATAACTGAGACTAATAGCCAAGCAAGACTACTTTTTAAAAGCTCCACAGATTATGATGATGTACGTCTTTAGTTCACAGCCTCTGTTTTATTATATTACAATATTACACTCTTTATTCAAACACTGATTGGCTATGTACAAGAGTGAAGTAGCAAAATCATACAAATGAATCAAGTCCTGATTGCATTATATCTACGCACTGCAATTTATACACACATTTATGGCCTTCATTTCCATAGAGAAATCTCTCTCTCCCGTTTCCTTGAATTACATGGCTTTCTTGGTCTTTTCCTTTTTTTTTTTTTCACTTGCTAAAGAAGAATATGAGAAGAATTTTATATTCTTCACATTTCTGAAGGAAAAATAGTTTCAACACACCAAAGTAGGGAGAACATACATTCTGGTTTACCTGAGACAGGTATAACTATTAAGTAAGACCCCTCACTGTCAAAAGTATCCAGGTTGGATAGCAGTTTATTAGAAGTACACCACTGTTTTCCTTTATTTATTTTTTAAAGACAGGGTTTCCACTCAGCCAGATTGGAACGCAGTAGCACAATCATAGTTCAACCTCCTAGGCTCAAGGAACCCTCTCATCTCAGCTCCTCTCCTTTGCCCTGACTCTGCTAATTTTTAAAAAAAAGTTTTTTGAAGAAATGGGGTTTCACTGTGTTGTTCAGGGTGGTGTCTTCAATTCTATATGATTTTTAAATTGAGTTTAAATATGGTATGTGAATGGTATTCATATACCGTAAAACTCACCTTTTAAAAGTGAATAATTCAGTGTTTTGTTTGTTTGTTTTTTTGAGACAGAGTCTCACTCTGTCATCCAGGCTGGAGTGAGTGGTGTGATCTCGGCTTACTGCAAGCTCCGCCTCCCGGGTTCATGCCATTCTCCTGCCTCAGACTCTCAAGTAGCTGGGACTACAGACGCCCACCACCGTGCCCAGCTAATTTTTTTGTAGTTTTTAGTAGAAACAGGGTTTCACCCTGTTAGCCAGGATAGTCTCGATCTCCTGACCTCATGATCCACCCATCTTGGCCTCCCAAAGTGCTAGGATTACAGGCGTGAGCCACTGCCCCTGGCCCAGTGTTTTTTTAAAAATCGTATTCACAAAGCAGTGCAACTATTACCACTATCTAATTATAGAACATTTTTATCATCCCAAAAAGAAATTTGATACTCATTAGCAGGCATTCCCCACTCCTTCCTCTCCCTAGTCCCCAGCAAATACTCATCTACTTTCTGTCTCTATGGAATTTGCCTATTCTGGAAATATACAATTATACAATCTGTAGCTTTCTGTGTCTGGCTTCTCTCACTTAACATGATGTTTTCAAGGTTCATCTGGGTTATAGCATTAATCAGTACTTCATCCTTTTTTGGCTGAATAATATTGTACTGTATGGATACACCACATTTCATTTACCCATTCATCAGGTGATAGACATCTGAGTTGATTCCACTTTGACTATTATAAATAATGCTGCTATGAATAACGGTGCACAAGTTTTTGTGCAGACATATACTTTCAATTCTACCAGATATATCGCTAGGAGCAGAACTGCTGGGTCATATGGTAACAACATTTAACTTTTGGAGGAACTGCCAGACTACTCTCTAAGGAGTCTGAAGCATTTCACATTACCACCAGCAAAGTATGAGGATACTAATTTCTCCACATTCTCTCCAACACTTATTTTCTGTCTTTTTTTATTATGCCATCATGGTGGGTGTGAAGTGGTATCTTGCTGTGGTTTTAATTCTGCATTTCCCTAACAACTATAACATTAAGCATCTTTTCATGTGCCTATTGGTCATTTATTTATCTTCTTCGGAGAAAATCCTTTTTGAAGTTGGGTTACTGTCTTTTCATTGTTGCGATGTAAGAGTTCATATATTCTGGATACTAACACTTACAAATATATGATCTGTAAATACCTTCTCCCACTCATCGAGTTTTGTTTTGTTTTTGAGACAGAGTCTTCTTCTGTCATCCAGGCTGGAGTCCAGTGGCACATTCTCAGCTCACTGCAACCTCCACCTCCCAGGTTCAAGTGATGCTCCTGTCTCAGCCTCCTGAGTAGCTGGGATTACAAGTCCCTGCCAACACGCCTGGCTAATTTCTGTATTTTTAGTAGGGATGGGGTTTCACCATGTTGGCCAAGTTGGTCTCGAACTCCTGACCTCAAGTGATCCACCCACCTCGGCCTCCCAAAGTGCTGGGATTATAGGCATGAGCCAACGCACCCGGCCTCATTTCCTTGATAGTGTCCCTAGAAGCAAAATGTTTTTAATTTTGCTGAAGTCCAATTTACCTATTTCCTCTTTGGTTATTTCTACTTCTGATGTTATTTCTAAGAAACCATTGCCAAATTCAGGATCATGAAGACTTAGCCTATATAGTTTTAGCTCTTACAATGTAATAAGTACTTGATCCACTTTGAGCCAATTCTTGTATATAGTGTTAGAGGTCTGAACACCATTTGTTAAAAAGGCTATTTCCCTCCATTGAACTGTCTTGGCATCATTGTGAAAAAAAAAATTAATTAAAAAAAATCAACTGGCCATAAATGCATGGGTTTATTTCTAGACTCTTAATTCTGTCCCATTGATCTGTTTATCCTTATGCCAGTAACATACTGTCTAGGTTACAGTAGCTTTGTAGTAAATTCTCAAATTCAAAAGTGGGAGGCCTCCAACTTTATCCTTTTTAAAGACTGTTTTGGCTATTCTAGGTATCTTCAATTTCCGTATGAGTTTTAGGATCAGTTTGTCAATTTCTGGGGGGGGGGGGGGGGGGGCGGGGGAGACCAGCTGGACTTTGATAGGAATTGTGTTAAATATGTTGATTAATTTGGGATGACTATAATCTTAACAAGATTAAATCTGCCAATCAATAAAGATGATACTGTCTTTGCATTTATTTAGGTCTTCTTTAATTTCTGTCAATGATACTTTGTAGTTTTCAGTGTACAGGTGCTCTGTGTCTTTTGTGAAATTTATTCCTAAGAACTGTATTATTTTGATAATACTATAAATATAATTTTCATAATTTCATTTTTGGATTGTTCACTGCCAGTGCTCTATACGATTCTTGATTTCAAACGCTTCCAGTAATATAAAAGATGGTTAATTTAAAATTTTTACTGTATTTAAATATGATACCCTGGGTCCTCTGAATAGTATCTACTAGAATGAAAAAAAATTGATCTAACTAAGAAACCCAAGTGGCTGTCTACTTTGCTAAAAGATGGTGAAAAACCAGAATCAAGAAATGCCAATTAGTTTTAATCCCAATTTTAATATGAGACAAGGCAACTACATTCCACACACAAAAATGATGCCATATATTTTCTTATAAAATATATAAATAAAAACCCACTCATACTGTATACTCTCTTTGTCAAGCTTGAGGAGAATTATTCTATAATTTGTAACACAATGGCAGATTCTTTACCCTTACAGAATTATCTTCTAATTACTTTTAATATAAGATAATTTTTCTTTGTTCCCACTAAACTAAGATGTTTTAATTAATGTTTACAATTAAATCCAGGCAAAATTCAAATTCTAAATTAGCCTGAGACTATCATAAGCTATTATTTTATGGAAAATGACTAAGGTATTCCATTTGAGCCTGAATTGTACATGCTATATTATCATATGTTTTTAAAATACAACATTATGTCGTATGAACACAATCACAGCCATAAAGAAATGATTCGATAACAAAAACATCAACTGTACTTTGAATATAAATCTCATAGACTTATGGTCATTACCTGAAAGTGCAGTTTGGCTTTATGTAACTTTCATAAAGGCAGAACATACCCTACAAATACTCACACTAATTTTATGAAGTTCTGAATTAAATTAGGTTATTATACATTTTTAGGTAAAATTCAAAAATACTAACATCTGATTCAAGAAATAAGATCAATAAACATACAAAAATACACACGGCATTGAGAAAAATAATCCCTTACTAACTAGAAGACAGCAAGAAATCACTATGACCCAAAGCCATTATGAACAATGTCGTGCCATGCACATGGGCCTGGGGCCAAGAGTGAGCAGGTGGGGTCTGAAAGCCAACTTGTCTTCCACTGTCTAACACCTTAACCGTAGCAGAAGCCACTATTTACTTAAAATCAGAGGGGCCTTTTCCAACTTTGCAAAGACTAGCTGTGGTCTAGCTATGATACCTCTAAACTATCTACTTGTTAGAAAAGTTAAGACAACTGAAATACTGATTATTGGTACCTTTGCCTAAAATCAAAACAACAAAATAGCACCTTCTTTTTTTTTTTGAGACGGAGTTTCACTCTTATTACCCAGGCTGGAGTCCAATGGCACGATCTCAACTCACTGCAACCTCCACATCTCGGGTTCAAGTGATTCCCCTGCCTCAGCCTCCCAAGTAGCTGGGATTACAGGCATGTGCCATCACGCCCAGCTAACTTTTTGTATTTTTAGTAGAGATGGGGTTTCACCATGTTGGCCAGGCTGGGTCTCAAACTCCTGACCTCAGGTGATCCACCCACCTCAGCCTCCCAAAATGCTGACATTACAGGCATGAGCCACCACGCTCGCCCAAAGTATTACTTTTTATCATGTGTTTACTTCTTATGTTTTAGGTAAAATAGTCAATACACCAAAACAAAAACAGGATGGGAGGAGGGGAGAAATCATCTAAAAATCTAAAACATGGTTTGAAAGATGGCATCTTTCTATTTTAATTTGGATTTCTCTAATTAATAACAAGTTATATATTTTTGTATGCTTCCACACAGTGTTTTTAGATTAGAGACATTCAAAGCTGAATGTTGAAAAATAAAAGAAGCTTAAGGGTAAACTGTTTACAGCCTATTCCTATTAGTGAAATATGCAACATATTTTATACAATGAATAGCAAATATAGTGCAAGTACCTTACATTCACAGTGAAATTAACTAAATTTCATTAAAGCTGTAAGTAATTTTTTTTTGTAATGTCAATAATCACTCCCTTCACTTAACTGCTGAAGAAGTTCAAAGTTTTTTTAAGTTGGGCTTCCTTAAACAGGACATATGATTATTTTAAAACTACATAAACCATTAGTTGATCATGGTAAATCATCCAAACTACTAACTTCAAAATTTTTATGTGGATGACCAGTCTATAAAATATCAAATATATCAATGAATTATAATTTGATTTTCGGTGATTCATGTCTTCTACTACCTCAATTCATTTCTACAAAGCACAGCAAGACTATGGCTCAAAACTCCTATAGGAAATTATAAGAACTGATGATATAATCACAAGGCACCTTGAACTCCTTAGAGATAAGCACAGTATTACGAAAATCATTAGAAAGGAGACTTTGTAAACTGCCCTGTTAAGAGGACAGCCCCTCCATCCATGCTCTTTCATCCTCAGATTAATTACACCAACATAAAGAACAACGTCCTGTCTTCACATGGGACACAAAAGAGAAATAAAGGATACAGCAAGGCAAGGCATAGAAATGAAAATGAGATTCTAATCCTTTACCACCAACAACTCACTCTCATAATTAATGCTCCCTCATTTGTAAAATGCAGATACTTATGCCTATCTCAAATACTTCTCAGGATGTCATAACTACTGGGGAAAAAATGTTTTACAAATAATTAAATCATACAAAAAGATGAATTATCATTAGTAGAAATAATCTCGGTTCTCTACATCATGATTCAAATATCAAATATATTAAAACCTTTTAACCTCATATCATCTGAATCAAACCTGATAAATGTGCTCTAAGTCTAACCTTATCAATATTTATTCAGTCAAATATGATTGTGAGTATATATCAGAGATGTAAAAATACATAAAACAAAAATTCACAATTCAAGGACTGATTACAAACTCAAGTTACAATTCAGATCTAAGAGAATATGAGCACTCCTAAAATCACCCACTATTCAACAATCATTAAATCCCTCCTCCACCACACCTAGAAGTCAACAATTTTCCTGATTATTGTGGTAGCAACTCTCTTTTGTTGTTGTTGTTGTTGTTATTCATTTTCCATTTCATGGCATAAGCACAGATCCCTAATCATCATAGCTTATTTTACCTGTTTTATTTTTGCATGTTTTGTTTTTACTTTATATCCGTGGAATCACACATAATGTGTGATTTCTGGCTTCATTTGAGAAACATCTTGTGATATTTATCCATAGCTATAGTTATTCCATTTTTACAGCTGTAAAGTACTCCACTGTATGAATGTATCATGAGTTTATTTATGTAGCCAACTATGATGAACATCATATTGAATGTGAGGCTATTACAAACAGCTACCAACGTTCTTTAACACATCCCTCCACACACATGTACATGTATTACTCAAGTGTATACCCATGAAAAGAAATTAATGCGTCACAGGGTATGTAAATGTCAAGATGTTTCTTAAACTGGCTGAGTTCCCATAACCTAACATCCTCTCAAAAACTTGTACTATAAATCCCTTTTTAAAATTTCAGCCATTCTAGTGGGCATATGGTGGAGCCTAGTTTTTTTTAATTCGCATTTCCCAGATTATTAATAAGGTTAAGCACTTTTTTTTCCACGTTTCTTAAATATCTGAATTTCTTTTGTGAAGTATTTTTCATGTCTCTTGCCCATTTTTCTATTGGATTGTCTCTGTCACACTGATTTGTAGAAGCGCTTTGAATATTCTGATACGTCTTTTGTCTGTTAAAGGTACTGCAGATATCTTCTCTACTCTGACTTGCCTCTCTTTTCTTAATGGTGACTTTGCAAGAACAAAATTTCTTAATTTTAAGGTAGTCAAAATTATCAATTTTTTAATACTTGCCGTTTTGATTTTTTTTTAAGAAATATTTTCCTGGCCAAAGAGCATGAACCTGTTCATCTATATTAGCTTCCAAAAGTTTCAGTTTTGTCTTTCATGTTGAAATATATGAATCATTCTTAAACTGATGTTTGCATATGGTATGGAACATAAGTCATTTCTTTCCATAGAGATTATCACTTGTTCCAGGACGATTTATTGAATAATTCTTTCCCTACTAAAGTGTGCGTTTTGTCATAAAGCAAGTGTCCGTGTACATGTGAACCCTTTTCCAGGCATTTAATTTCTTTTGTTTATCCTTGTGGCTTTATTTCATGAAATCAGTGACTGTAGATTTATATAAGTTTTTAATAGAGAAAGTTCTTCCACTCTGATCTTCTTTCAAGACTACTTTAGCTATTCTTGGGCCACAAAATTTCCTTTAAAATCCAACACAGGGCATGAACTCGGCTCACTGCAACCTCTGCCTCCCGGTCTCAAGTGATCCTCCTGCCTAAGCCTGCTGAGTGGCTGCGACTACAGGCATGCGTCACCATGCCTGGCTAATTTTGTATTTTTTGTAGAGACAGGGTTTTGCTGTGTTGCCCAAGCTGGTCTTGAACTCCTAGGCTCAGGTGATCCACCCACCTTTGGCCTCCCAAGGTGCTGGCATTACAGACACGAGCCACTGCACCCAGCCCCTTTTTTTTTTTTTAAACCTAAAATCTAAAAAGTACTGTAAAGCTCCTTGGGCCCTGAGCCAAGAATCCTATAAAAAAGCATACCAATTTACTTGTTCATGCTTTATGTATAAGGTTTACCTTTCAGGCATAAAGAAGAATGTAACGTCTGTAAATGTGTTGAACAAATCTAAGCTTTCAACATTGTTGGTAGCTTGGATGTCCACCTTGCACAATATAGTTCAACTTTGGAAGTTGTGATAGGCAGAATAATTACGCAGGAAAGACAACCACATCCTAAATTGCCAGAACCTGTGAATATGTTACATTACATGGAAAAGGAGAATTAAGGTTGCAGATGGAATTAAAGTTGGTAATCATTTGTCCTTAAAATAGGTAAATTAATTTGGATTATCTGGGTTGGCTCAAAGTGAACACATCTTTAAAAGTGGAAGAGAGGCAGGACGCAGCAGCTCACACCTATAATTCCGGCACTTTGGGAGACTGAAGCAGCCAGATCACTTGAGGCCAGGAGTTCGAGACCAGCCTGGCCAGCATGGCAAAACCCCGTCGCTACTAAAAATACAAAAAAAAATAGCTGGGTGTGGTGATGCGTGACTGTAGTCCCAGCTGCTTGGGAGGATGAGGCAAGAGAACGGCTTGAACCTGGGATGTGGAGGTTGCAGTGAGCAGAGCTCACACTGCTGTACTCCAGGATGAGCGACAGAGCAAGACTCTGTCTCCAACAAAAACAGATAAACTAACAAAATTTTTGGAATATTGATTGGGATTACTTTGAATTGAGAATAATCCTCAGAAAAGCATGGAGTATAGCCCTCAAAAGGATATAACCTTAATGGGCAGTAAATTAACCCCACGGAAAAGGCTTCTCTGGACCAACACTGACAAGCTTAAACAAAAAGATTCAGCTGATACTAACTTATATATGTACAAAAACAAAGTCCAACACTATATAGAAGACACACACACACACAAAAAACCCCTAAGCCCAACAATGTCAAACCACAACATCCAGCATCCAAACATTATAGGGAATGAGAAGAGGCAAAAAAATGTGGCCCATATAATAAAAGTCAATCAATATGAAGAGATCCAAAAATGATAAAGTTAACGGAACTGACAAGGGCATTAAAAAAAGATTATAAATAAACTTAGTATGTTACAGAAGACAAAGAAAAATAAGAACATGAAGAGAATAATGGAAGAAATAAAACTTCCAGAAATGAAAAATGATTTTCAGAAATTAAAAACACCCTGGATGGGATTATTCAATGCAGAAGAAAAGATCAGTGAACTTGAAGGCATGGTACTGTTAACCAACCAATAAAGCAAAGACAGAAAGAAAAGAATGAAAAACAAAAGCAGTATCAGTGCCAAGAGAGACAATATTTCAAATATATAACTAAAATTACAGGGGAAACAAAAACAAAAACCTGGAGTAAGTGGGATATTTGAAGAAATAGTGGTGAAACATTTCCAAATTTGGTTTTAAACAATAAACTAAAAAATCTAGGCAGCATTATTGCAAAGAAAACCATACAAGGCCCATCAAAATCAAATGACTAAAACCTAGTAATAAAGTCTTAAGAGTAGCCAAAGAAAACAGAAAACTTACATACTGGGAACAAAAGGTAAGAACAGCAGACTTTTTGTCAGAAACTATGCAAACTATTTCACAAACTATTTCACAAAATTTAATAGTGACAAAGACCTAATTCATCAAGAAAACATAAAAACCCTTATTACGCATGCACCTAGTAACAGAGCCTCCAAACACATGAACCAGTAAAAGGAAAAATAAATTCACAATTAAAGTTGAATATTGAACACTTCTCTTTCAGAAATTATTGAAACAAACAGAAAATCAAAAGGGACACAGAAGTCTTAAAAGAACACTATCAACCAATGTGACCTAGTTAACATTTTTAGAAAACTCCACTCAACACATTCTTCTTAAGTACACACAAAACATTTACTAACACTGGCTGGGCATGGTGGCTCACACCTGTAATCCCAGCACTTTGGGAGGCTAAGGCAGACAGATCACTTGAGGTCAGCAGTTCGAGACCAGCCTGGCCAACATGGCAAAACCCCATCTCTACCAAACACACACACACACACACACACACACACACACACAAAATCAGCCAGGTGTGATGACTGCATGCCTACAGTCCCAGCTAATCAGGAGGCTGAGGTCACAGGATTGCTTGTACCCAGGAGGTGGAGGTTGTAGTGAGGCAAGATCACGCCACTGCACTCCAGCCTTGGTAACAGAGTGAGACTGTCTTTGGAAAAAAAAAAAAAATTTACTAACACAGACCACCACAACTGTGTCTTATAATAAATCTCCACAAGTTGACAAGAACTTACATCACACAAAGTATGTTCTTGGACAACAGTAGAATTAAATTAGAAACCTGTAAGAGAAAGAAATCTGGAAAATTAACCAAATATTTGAAAATGACGTGGGTCAAGGAAAAAAAATCACAATGGAAATTTTAAAATACTCTGAACTCCATGTAAATGAACACACAACATTACTAACATTGTAGGATGCAAACAAAGGAAAATTAAAAGATTAAATACTCTTTTAGAAAAAGAAGTAAGTTTCCAAATATCAGCAATGAAAGAGGGAATATCACTACAGATTCTTCAAATGTAAAAGAATAGGGATTCTAAAATACAACTTCGTGCCAATAAATTAGACAACTTACATAAAATAGACAAATTCCTTGAAAAACAAACAACTAAAGCTTATTTAACAAGAATTAACATAAATCCAAACAGCCCTGTATCAGTTAAGGAAACTAAATTCATAGTTTTGTTACAAAGCTCCCCACCCCTACACACACACACACACACACACACACACACACACACACACACACCAGGAATGTCAGGCAACCACCAGGTGACGGTCAGGCAGTTGTTAAACTGTCTCTCTAAAATGATAATTGGTCGCGGCCCAAGCCAGTGAAAGGCAGTCTCCCAACAGATAGAAAAAACCTGAAGCTGGTGATCAGCCGCTTCCCTATAACATCTCAGGAGTTGGACGTATGGGCTCCAGCATGCGCATTAAGAGGCAAAATGGTAGCGTTTAACTGGTATATGACTTCCTAGGGACATTGGACTGTTAAGGGAAGAATACCTCAAGGAAGCATACATACGACTTCAGTAAACACACTGCAGAGGCTCCCCTCCCAAGTGCTAGGCCACTGTGAATGCAGACAGCCCACCCCAAGGGAAGAATCAGGGCAGAAGGGACACAAGACCCCAGAAGTATGCCAACATATAAAACCCTGAGTCAAAGGTCAAACCACGCACTGATCTCTCAAGCTGCCCACTTGGCCCTCTTCCAAGTGTTCTTTACTTCCTTTCATTCCTGCTCTAAAGCTTTTTAATAAGCTTTCACTCCTGCTCTAAAACTTGCCTCGGTCTCTCCTTCTGCCTTATACCCCTCAGTCGAATTCTTTCTTCTGAGAAGGCAAGAACTGAGGTTGCCGTAGACCTATGCAGATTCACCGCTGGTAACAGTTTAAAACCTTCCCACAAAGAACCTCCAGGTCCAGAGGTCTTCATTGGTGAATTCTACCAAACACCTAAAGAAGAAATAACATCAATTCTATGCAAATTCTTCAAGAACAAGAAATTTTAACTCATTCTGAGACCAGCATTACCCTGACACACACACACACACACACACACACAAAAAACAGACAAAAACTACAATCCAATGCCTTCTATGAATGTAGACTTTTTAAAAGAGTCAACGCAATTTTAGCAAGTGAATCCAGCAATACACAAAAAGTATAACACATCATGACCAAGTGATAATTATCCTAAGAATACATGAATGGTTGGTTCAATATTTAAAATCAATCAGTGTAACTGACCATATGCACAGACAAACAGGAGGGGAGGTAGGTGACCATATCAACAGATGCAGAAAAAACATTTGGCCAAAATTCAACACCTACTCGTGAAAACGAAAAAAAAAAAAACTCTTACCAAGACCTGGTGAAAAACTCAAAGTTTTCCACCTAAGATCAGAAGCAAGGCAAGGATGTTAGTTCTCACCACTTCTATTCAACATTGCACTGGGACTACTAACCAGTCTAATAGAGCAAGCAAAAGTAATAAAAGGTGCATAAATTTAAATGGAGGAAATAAGATAGTCTTTACTCACAGAGAAGATAATGATCTACACAGACGATTTGAAGAAATCTACAAAAAAGCCACTAGCACTAATAATTAATTTAGCAATATTACAAATTATAAAGTTTTATATAAAAATCAATTCTATCTCTGTAAACTAGCATCAATCAATTGGAAACTGATATTCTTTTAAATTCCCATTTATAATAACAAAATTAAAATAATTAAAGATGAATTTAACAAACTATGTGTCAGACCATTGCACTGAAAACTACAAGACACTGCTGAGAAAAAGTAAAGATGACTTAAATGAATAGAGGTACCAAGCTCACGCATTAATAAGATTCAATATCCTTAAGAGGTCAATTCTCCCAAATTGATCTCTAGGGTAAAAACATTCATAATCAAGATCCTGTTAGGCTTTTTTTGTAGAAATTAAGAAGCTGATTCTAAACTACATAGAAAGAAATAAAAAGGATCCAGAATAGAAGAAACAACTTTGAAACAGAAGAACAAACTTAGAGGATTTACATTACCAGATTTTAAGATTTACTATGAAAGCTTCAGTAATCAAGACAGTGAAGCACTGTCATAAGGATATACAGATCAACAGAACAGAGTCCTGAAACAGACCCACACATAATGGCCAATTAATGTTCAACAATGGTGCCATGATAATTCAACAGGGGAAAATATAATGTTTTCAAAAAAACTGCTGGAACAATATGATATCTATACTCAAAGAAGTAAACTTCAACCCTTACCTCACACCATATACAAAAATTAATTCAAAATGGATCACTGACCTCAATGTAGTAGTCCAAAGAAGTTCCAAGACATGAAGGAAAGCCAGGAGAAATTCTGTCTAATCCCTATGACAAACCTTCAATCTCTACTGCAGCAGAATTGTAAAGAAAATCTCTAATCTGAGCTTCGCCAGTTAACATACGAATCTATTCAAAAAGAAAGGGCATTTCCAATCTAAACACTCAAGAGTAACTCCTAAACAAGTAGTTATTAACTCAGGCACAACCCATAGAACCATAGAGAAGGCCCGTCATGAAGGATAAGACACTGTCTACATCCTTAGAGACTAGTAGAGGAAGCAGCATAGAGAATTCCCTAAAATTTAAACATGACTCAAAATATAACATCTGAAGTTATAACCACAGCCATCACTGAGGTTCAGAGAAAGTACAGAGTTCTCAGCTAAGGGCATGAGTGCTTTAGCTCATATCACTCAGTTTCCAGCAGTTAATGAACAAAACAAACAGGTGAGAAATTTAAGTAAAATCCTTGCTTAGTATCTGTGGAGTGGGAAATTGGTTCCAGGATCCTCCATGGATACCAAAATCCTAGGACACTCAAGTCTCTTATATAAAAATGGTGCGGTATTTGCATACAACCTACATAAATCCTCCTATATTTTGAATCATCTCTAGAATATTTATAATATCTAATGCAATGTAAAATTTTTTATTGGTGTATTATTTTTTATTGTTTTGAAGTCTAGGGTATTTTTTAATCCACAGTTGGTTGATCCACAGATGAGGAACCTATGGGTAGTAAGGGCCAACTGTAATGATGAGAAAAGAAAAAGATTTACAGAAGACTAATCAAGGTTTATATTTTAAAATGAGAATTAAACTCCACTGTTCCCATCCCACCTACACATACACCAAGTTTTAAACTGACGGTACTTTGCATCAGTTGGATAAACAGGCCTTTTTCTCCTAGTCTCCTAAACTAAAGATTATCAATCATTAAATGGGCTGTTCTTCAGTCAAGTTATAACAAGAAAAATATATAACCATATGAAACTGATGTCAGAATATCATACTTCAACAAAGAACTCATTTTTCTAAGTTTGTAAAATGTGATTTCTTTCTACTATTTAATTATTCAAGAAAAAAAATTTAGACCTATGTTAAGTAGCAAAAGTATTCCTGAAATGGGCAAAATAAAAATTTTTAAGATACCTTTTCCAAGATTTTTACTGACATAATCATCAGCCTGGATCAATGATATCTAATATTTAAAATGCTAATGTTAACTTATTATAACACACTGAAGAATATCCCCTAACATTTTTCAAAATTACTTATTTTAAAATATTCTAGCATTAATATAATTCACTTCTTTTCCATTTTAAGTAGAAGGTGGAATTCAGGTAAGGTTTCACTCATGAAAACTTTTGAGGACTACACATCTTACTGAGATACTGTGAATGTTAACCTAGGCCAATGTAATTTTTTTAATCAAAATAATCTCCTCCTGAGCTTTGCAAATATGAACCCATTAATTTAAGGCAGTAAATTCCAAGTCATTAAAAATGTCCACATTTTTAAAAGATCCCCTAAAATTTGCTTTTTCTATTTGACCTTTCCCATGCTTCATGAGATATGGCTAGACATGCATGTCATCTTTCACTTGAAAATCTTTCCTCAGCTCATGTAACTCATGTCCCCCAACTCTCCCTTCATCCTATTAACTGTCTCAGTAACTACCAACTACCTACTTAATTTTTTTTCTTCTTTCTTCAATTAGAGGTTAACTGATAGAGAATATGGAAGAAGTGTGAAAGATGAAAAAATATGAGATGATTTCAGCAGCGTCAGACAAAATATAAGAGAAACTGCCACTACACAATATTATGCATTTCAACCGAATTTTACAAATTTCCTCAACTGGGTCTAAATTAAGCCCCCCTCGCCCCCAAGAAAACCTCTAAAATAACTGCCATTCAATCTCACAAGAACAGCCTGATTTTTAAAATACATTTCCATTGTATTTACTTAACATAGAAAAGAAAAAATGTCTTACTAGAAATGAAGTATCAGCAAAAAGTGCACTTAGATATGATCCTTGCAGAAAATTCTTGTTCTTTTTTCACAAAATGCAATTCCTTAAAAAAGAAAAAAATTTGAGATGCGTTATTGTTCTTGACTCCAAAGCTGAATTAAATATACATTATACAAAATTCTAGCACTCAACACCATTCCTAGCAGAAAGCTCCACAAATACTGTTAAATGAAAATTATATTTTAAAAAGTCATTTATTTGGAATAAAACAAAACGTCAGCCAACTGAGTATTTCTACTATTACAAATCCTTTTTCTTCAGGAAGTATTACTCAAATGTTCAGTAATATTCTTTGCATCGCGAGATTCAAAAATTGGTTTCCTAGGTCCCATTTTCCTATCCTCTGTATCATGTTATGCTTTATATTTATCTGTACTGTGCGTATAGCCTATTGAACTTACTAGTTTCAATAAACTAAACTTGTTTTAAATAGTTTAAAATGTTCACCATATTGTTTTCATCAAGAAAATTGTGAAATAATTGTTATCACCATAAAATATACCTGTATTTCAATACAATGTGTATATTTGTAATTTTCACTAGCTAGCTATATTTTAAAGGGAACAATGAAATTAACACAAAATGACAAAAATGAATAGAAGACTGATGGCTGTCTATGATTCACATTAATAAAGGAACACTAGTTATCGGGGAATCTGCCCCAATATTCATGTAGGTTCTTTTCTATTTTCCTTAAGCGTCGGCCAGCTTGAGAAATAAAGGGACAGAGTACAAAAGAGAGAAATTTTAAAGCTGGGCGTCCAGGGGAGACATCACATGTCGGTAGGTTCCGTGATGCCCCCCAAGCCACAAAAACCAGCAAGTTTTTATTAGGGAGTTTCAAAAGGGGAGGGAGTGTGCGAATAGGTGTGGGTCACAGACATCAAGTACTTTACAAGGTAACAGAGTATCACAAGGCAAGTGGAGGCAGGGCGAGATCACGAGATCACAGGACCACAGGACCACAGGACCACAGGACCGAGGTGAAATTAAAATTGCTAATGAAGTTTCGGGCACCATTGTCACTGATAACATCTTATCAGGAGACAGGGTTTTGAGATCAACCGGTCTCTGACCAAAATTTATTAGGCGGGAATTTCCTCTTCCTAATGAGCCTGGGAGCGCTATGGGAGACTGGAGTCTATTTCACCTCTGCAGTCTCAACCATAAGAGACGACCACGCCCGGGGGGCCAGTTCAGAGACCCACCCCCAGGTGCGCATTCTCTTTCTCAGGGATGTTCCATGCTGAGAAAAAGAATTCAGCGATATTTCTCCCATTTGCTTTTGAAAGAAGAGAAATATGGCTCTGTTCCACCCGGCTCACCGGCAGTCAGAGTTTAAGGTTATCTCTCTTGTTGCCTAAACATTACTGTTATCCTGTTCTTTTTTTCAGGGTGCCCACATTTCATACTGCTCAAACACACATGCTGTATAATTTGTGCAGTTAATGCAATTATTACAGGGTCCTGAGATGATACACATCCTCCTCAGCTGACAGGATTAAGAGACTGAAGTAAAGACAGGCATAAGAAATTACAAAAGTATTAATTTGGGGAACTAATAAATGTCCATGAAATCTTCACAATCCACGTTCTTCTGCCATGGCTTCAGCCAGTCCCTCCGTTTGGGGTCCCTGACTTCTCGCAACAACTAGTGAACACTGCTCAATGGATTAGGTGCACAAACAATAATCCAGCCCTGCTACATTCTTGCTTGAAGATAGAGCAGGACATTCAGGTAGAAAAAGGAAAGCTGTCTCTCTCCTCGCTCCTATTGGCCAGGATCAATTATAATGCTAACACAATAATTTAGAATTGCATGATCCGGTGATTCAACCAATCCCCAAGTAAATCCATTTCATCAAATGAAAATGATAATTTATCCACAGAAACACCAATCTTTTGAATCTGATTCAGCAGTATTAATTATTATGACCCTGATTTTGTTTCTATTTGGAAACGGACACCTCCTCTGGGGGCGGGAAAAACACAAACTGCCAAGTATTCTTTTTATACTAACAAATTAAGTATTAAAAACCCAAACTGTAAAAGACATAAAAACACATAAACAAGTTTTTTTTTTTTGCAAAGGTAAAAGGAGCTTACTTTAAAACACCAATTTCAGCTTTTAATCTAATGGTACTAAAATGCAGGAAAAAATTCCTCAAATTTAGTTGCATTACCAACTTCTAAAATACAATCATTCAAAGTAAAGCCAAAATTTAGCTATTTGGCCCATGGCAAACAAGTGATTAAACACAAATTTGATAGTTACACATCACAGTACATATTCTCATCTCAAAATGCATTCCTCAATTATATAAATGTACTGTTATTGATGATGTACGTTGTACCTAGTTTTCAAGTAGTTTCTAAAAGACAATACTGTAAAAAATCAAGTTTTTATAGTTATTTTACAATAATCTGTAATGAGACACGCTCTTTAAAAAAAAAAAACTAAACTAGAATGTTAGTGCTGAGTCAGTTATCATCAAATTTCATACACTGAACCTTCAAATCCCGTTGCTTCCATCCACCTAAAAGGGAGACAGCCTGGTCCTCTAATTGCTATCCCTATCTCCCTCGACTACCCGTTGACGTACACTGTTAACCTAGACAACAAGCCACTGCTGAAACTGTTAAGCTCTTTAACTTTGTTTTTACCTCCACCTGGAAATAACTTTCCCCTGTGTCTCTTATATAGATCAAACGTACACTTCAATGACGCGTTCTGTGACGCCATCTTCAGTACACCTTAACTATCACCATCACTCCCAGGGGGGTAAAATTATTGTAGTTAGTTGTACAAGTATGAGTCTCCTCTATTATACCATATGCTTTTTTAAAAGAAGGAACTTTGTACTTTGTTCTTTTTATATCCCCAATACCTACTCAATATCTGGCCCAGGATTCAATATAATTCATTTGGAAAATTTTTACTAAGCATCCAACATATTCCAGGCACTTTTCTAGGTGCTAGGAATCAATCCCTATCCCTATTCCTGACTTCATAGAGCTTACATTCTAGTGGGGAGACCTATAGTACAAGGTGAATAAGGAATATATAATATAGGTGGTAGGTTGGTGGAAAAGTCCTTAATGAGAAAAAAAAATTAAGCAGGGAAGGAAGTACTGCCAGAGGAAGGAGATTAAAACTATAGACAATGCATCCAGGGAAAGCCTAACATAATAACAACAACTACAAGAGCAGCAGTAATACTTGAGTATTTATCATATGCTAATCAGCATACTAATTGCTTTACATGTCATTACCTGATGTAATGCCAACAACCACCTCATTATTACCCCATTACTATTCTCAAGAGGGAATGCAAATACTAAAGAAGCAACTTCCCAAGGTATTCAGCTAGTAAAGTGGTGAAGCCAGGATTAGAATCCAGGAATGCTTTTAACTGCTATACAAAACCACAATTCAGTAAATGCTTTTGGTGAATAAAGAGGTGGGGAAAAAATGAATGCCTACTATAGCAATAGATTCAAGACAGCAAAGCAAATTCAGTCTCAGAGGACCAGTACATTTGAGCAGGTTCAGATATACGTTGTACATCAATACCTATGTATGATAGAGACCATGAACATGTAGACACCTGCTGTGAAGTATTTACAGTTACTGATAATTTCATAACACCCTTTAAAATATATTTAGAGTTTCTATATGACAATTACCAGAACTAAAAATTATACAATATCACACAAATCACACAGATAGAAATAATGTGATGTAATAAGAAATACATATTTGGTTTCTGCTGGAGTGGCAAGTGTCTCTTGCATGTCAGTGAAATGACTAGTGACTAGGGGGCCCTAGGTAGCTTCAATACGTGTGCTGGTCATCAGAAAGACCTAGGCATGAACAGAGGGTTGATGTTTTCAGCCCCAACTCCCAACCTCTGGGGAGGGGAGAGAGACGGAAGGTTGCGTTGATTACCAACGGTCAATGATGTATGTAATCAATCATGCCTAGGTAACAAACCCTTCAAAAAAAAAAAAAAAAGAAAGGACAGGGTTTGGAGTGCTTCCAGATTGCTGAACACGCGGAGGTTCCTGGATGGTAGCACAACCAGATAGAGGATGGAAGCTCTGTGCCCCTTTCTATACGCCTTGCCCTATGCATCTCTTCCATCTGGTCATTCATCTATATCCTTCATGATAAATGGGTAAACATAAGTAAAGTGTTTCCCTGAGTTCTGTGAGCTGCTCTAGCAAATTAATCAAACCAGAAGAAGGGGTAGTGAGAACCCCTGATTTACAGCCAATTGATCAGAAGTACTGATCACAACCAGGGACTTGTAATTGGCATCTGAAGTGGGTCAGTCTTGTCAGGCTGAGCCCTCAACCTGTAGGATATGATGCCATCTCCAGGTAGATAGTATCAGAATTGAACTGAATTATAGGAAATCCAGCTGGTGTCCACTGGAGAACTACTTGGTAAGTGGGAAACCCTCACACACGTTTTGGTGACCGAAGGCAAAGTATCCTGTGGTGAGTGGTGTGTGAAAGAGTACAAAAAAAAAAAATTTGTTTTTTACCTATCTCAAATAGGTGATTAAAAACAAAACAAAACAAAACATCTTTTTTAATAGAAGGTACTCCTGAAAGAAACAAGACCTTTGAAGCATTATCAAGGACATTTAAATGTTGAATATCATGTTTTATACCATGGTACAACTTAACTCAGCTTCCAATTTTCCATACTAGTAGGAATGGTTAAATGAAATGACTTCAATCAGTGTTCAAACTATTTGAACTACCTTACATTCAAAAACTATCAAAATTTCACTGGATGCTGCTGTACTGAGCATAATGCAGTGTCAAAGAAAACAAAAGTTTCTATATGAAAACAGTTCCAAAGTCAATCCAAAATGAAACTCACAAAATTATGGATTTCACTTGTAATCAAAATTTAGGATTAGTTGCAACGGGTATTTTTAATTCCAAATAAGGGTGAACTCATATGGGCACCCAACTCCTCATGCCTTAAGATATTTGCTACCAGGCATGATGTAGTAACTGGTATCGGACATGCTCTCCCATTGAACTAAACTAGAAAACTGATAAAATATATAAAACTACAATTTTAAAACATCAGACAATGAACAGCCCCGCACTGTGAGGCCTGGAAAAAGGGAAAGTGTCTCTACAAATGCTTGGATGCACAGTCAGGACGACAGTGCAGAAAAGGGAAGCCAAGAAGAATACGGAGGACTCACAGAGTACAAGAGACAGATAAAAATTCAGGAAGTCTGAGGTAGTGGGAATTTGTGCGACAGATTAGCAAAAAGGATGGTACTCAGGAGAGAAAGTGCTCCTGAAATCTGCAGAGGGATTCTAGAGCAGCACTGCCCAAAAGAAACATATTATGAACCTAAAATGTAATTTTTAATTTTCTAGTAACTACACTGTAAAGTAAAAAGAAGGTGAAATTAATTTTAATACAATGTATACCACCCAATACACTCATAATATTATCACTTCAGGATGTAACTGATATTTAAAAAGTGAGATTTTCATATATGTTTTTCCAACCTACACCCCTAACATTCAGTGTGTGTGATATGATTTGGATATCTGTCCCCACCCATATCTCATGTTGAAATGTAACTCCTAATGTTGGAGGTGGGACTTGGTGAGAGGTGTTTGGGTCATGGGAGCAGATGTCTCATGAACGACTTGGTGCCCTCCTCTTGGTAGTGAGTTCTCACTCTGAGTTCACGCAAGATCTGGTTGTTCAAGAGTGTAGTACCTCCCCCCACCCACTCTCTCTTGCTTCTCCTCTTACCATGTGACAAGCTTGCTCCCCTTTTCCCTTTCACCATGACTGTAACATTCCTGACACACTCATCTGGAAGCAGATGCCAGCAGTATGCTTCTTGCACGTCTGCAGAACTATGAGTCAAAATAAGCCTCTTTTCTTTATAAATTATCCAGTCTAAGTTATTCCCTTACAGCAATGCAAACAGACTAACACAGTGTGTTTTGCACATACAGCACATTTAAATTCAGAATAACCATAATTCAAACACTCAAGAGCCACATATGGCTAATGGCTACCACATGTAACAACACAGCTCTATAGTTTTTCATTGAATGTGTGCATGAATAAAGTGAAATTCACAAGGCCAGGCAAAGAACAATGATCAGGAAGCAGTATAATAAAAAAAAAGTTCCCAAAGATTACATAAGACTGCAGAATGCTCAAGTTCCACCCAGAGAAACCTGGGCAATCAGTAGAAAATGCAGCAGCAGCACCGCCGCGTGCTAACCTAGTCCTACAGTAAAGGCTACACTAGATCTGCCAGAACAAAGTGTAAAAGGAAGCTCAAAAGGTTCATACACATCTGCAAGAAATTTATCAGTCTGCCAAAACAAAATTAAAATCTCTTCAGAGGAAATCAACAAAATCCAGACAACAGTGTGATGAATGTCCAGGAGTCAATCAAAACTTACTAAATGTAAGAAAATGAAGAAATGTGTGACCCACACCACCAGGGGGGAAATCCGATAAAAGAAAGAAGCCCAGAAGCAAGACAGGGTGTCTTTAAAGGCACAAACTTCAAAATATTATAAATATATTAAAGGATTTTTTTAAAGGAACAAAAAAGAAAATGATTTTTAAAAGAATAAAATGCATTTTCTAAACATAAAAAATGCAGTATCTCAAAAAAGTAACTGGATGGAATTAACAGTAGATCAAACTGCAGAAAAAAAGATGACAAAATTGAAGATGTAAAAACATCAAAAAGAGCAAAACAAAACAAAAACAGATTATGAAGAACCTGTGAGAAGATCAAGGGCAACCTAAACATAATGTAATTGGAACTGCAGAAGGAAGGAGAAACAAAAAATATATGACGAAATAGGGCCAGAAAAAGGTCCAAATTTGAGGAAAACTGAACACACATATTCAAGAAACTCCAACATACATAAAGCAGATTAAGCACAAAGAAACCACACCAAGGCACATAATAGAAATCCAGTCATATAGAGAAAATCTTACAAGAAGCCAAAGAAGTGGAAAGACACATTACACACAGAGGAACAAAGATAATAATTACCAGACTCCTTGTCAAGAGTAATGCAACAAGTTTACAACAAAGGAATTACATCTGTAAAGTGCTAGAAAGGACAAAAAAAAACTCTGTAAGCTAAAATCTATATAAAGCAGAAATATTCTTCACCGATAAAGGGGAAATAAAGACATTTCAAACAAACAAAAGCTGAGACAATCTGTTACCAGGAGGCCTGCAATCCAAGAAACACTGAAGGAAGAGTTTTAAGAAGCAGAAAAATGGTAGAACCGTACATCACAGAGTGAGCCCTAATGTGAACTATGGACTCAGCTAAGAATAATGTATCAGCCCTCAGTTGCAACAAATGTACCACACCAATACAAGAGGGAACCTGCAAAGGGTGGGATTGGGGTAGTATATATGAACTCTGTACTTTCTGTTCAATTTTTCTGTAAAGCTAAAACTGCTCTAAGATATAGTCTACGAAATTTTTTAAAAGAGCAGATAGAAACCTAGCTCTACACAAGGAAAGAGTAACAAATGGTAAACGTGACAAATTATAAGACATTTAAGTTTTAAGAAGACATTTGATTATCTAAAGCAAAAGTAGTAATAATGTATGGTAATAACATGTAGAATAAAATCAATGACAAAAGCAAAAAGAATGAAGGGAAGGAAACTGGAAGTGCACTACAGTAAGGATCTTACATTATTTCTAAAGTGATGAAGGTGGATTGCGATAAGTTCAAGATTCATGTTGTAAAACCCTACGGCAACTACCAAATACATAAAATAAAACTAATCAACCAAGAAAGTAGATTAAATGGAATGCATATTTTTTAAATATGTAATCCAAAAAAGGTATAAAAAGAGGAAAAGAAAACACAAAATAGGTAGGACAAGTAGAAAACAAAGATGGCAAGATGGTACACTTAAATCTAACTATATCAATAATTACAGTAAATATATATTATCTACAAACCTCAATTAAACAGTAGAGACTGTCATACTAGATTAAAAGTAGAGATTGTCAGATTAAGTAAAAAAACAAGACCCAACTATATATATGTTGTCTATAAGATATCACTTTAAATTAACACAGATAGGAAACATAAAATAGAAAAGGATATATCATATAAACATTAATCCTAAAAGCAGCAGTGCCTATATTAATATCAGACAAAGAAGATTTTAGGAGAAGGAATATGTTTCATAATGCTTACAGTCTCAAATTATCAAAACTACAAAATAATTCTAAACATTTATGCAGCCAATGATAAAGTTCCACAACACATAAAGCAAACACTGACAGAACTAAAAGGAGAAATAGATATCTACAATTACAGCTGGAGATTTAAATACTTCCTTCACACTAACTGGTAAAATGAGTAGATGGAAAATCAGTGAAGATGTATAAGACCTGAACAACACTATAAACCACCTTGGTTTAACTGAATACTACAACCAACCACATAAGAACAAACATGAAAATGTACATGTGTCTTGGTACAATCAACAACAAAGAACATATGCTGGACCATAAAACAAGACACATGAATTTATAAGAACTGAAATGACATAGAAACTGTTTTCTGACCACAAAAGAATTAAAGATCAGTTACAAAAAGGACATTTTTTTGGGGGGGGACATTTCTATTTTGGGACATTTTCCAAACATTTGGAAATTAAGATTTCTAAATAACTCATGGATCAAATAAATCATTTAAAAATTTAAAAATACATTGAACTAAATGGCAAAAACATGATTAGATTATATAGGGTAAAGCTAAAGATACATACTTGGAAATTTACAGCTTTTAAGTGCATATTTTAGAAGAAAAAATAATGGTTTAACAGCATTCCAAACTTCCACCCTAAGACACTAGAAAAAAGGAGGATATTAAACTAAAAGTAGAGGTAAGGGAATAACAAAAGTAGAAAATGGTAACAGAGATGTGGGACAAACTAGATAAAATCAATTAAAGTTGGTTATTTGAAAAGAACTTCTAGTTAGGCTGGTCAAGAAAAAAGACACAAATTACCAACATCAGAAATAAAAGAAAGGACATCACTACAAATGCTGCAAACATTAAAAGTATACTAAGGGTGATTTTATGCCAATAAAACTGACAACTTAAGTAGATAAAATTTCTTAGAACATGCAGACTATCAAAACTGACACAGAAAGAAAAGTCTAAATAATTCTGTATCGAATAAACTAAATTCCTAATTTAAAAGCTTTCCACAAAGAAAACTCCAAACCAAGATGGTTTCACTAGTGAATTCTTCAATCATCTAAAGATTTAATATCAGCTGTACACAATCTCTTCAGGAAACAGAAGGAGAGGACACACTTTCTAACATATTTAAGGAGGCCAGTATAAATAACCCTGATACCAAAATGAGGCAAGAGGACCACAAGTAAAAGAAACTTCATACCAGTGTCACTTGGGTATAGAGGCAAACATTCTTAACAAAATATTAGCAGGTCAAATCCAGCAAAATATGTAAAGAAAATATCAGTACAGATGGGGTTTGTCTCAGGAATACAAGGTTGGTTCAGTATTCAAAAATCAATGTAATTCACTACATTAACATGCCAAAAAAACCCATGTGATTAATTCCAATAGACATAGAGAAATAACAAAACACCCATTCAGGAAAAAATTAAAAAAAAAAAAACAAAAACTCAGCAAACTGGCCAGGTGCAGTGGCTCACGGCTATAACTCCAGCACTTTGGGAGGCTGAGGCAAGAAGACTGCCTGAGGCCAGGGTTTGAGAACAGCCTGGGCAACATAGTGAAACCCCATCTCTACAAAAAAATACAAAAATTAAGGCCAGGTGCAGTGGCTCACACCTGTAATCCTAGCACTTTGGGAGGGTGAGATGGCCAGATTGCCTGAGCTCAGGAGTTCGAGACCAGCCTGGGCAACAGGGTGAAACCTTGAGTCTACTAAAATATGAAACAAAAATTAGCTGGGCATGGTGGCGGGCGCCTGTAGTCCCAGCTACTCGGGAGGCTGAGGCAGGAGAATTGCTTGAACCCAGGAAGCAGAGGTTGCAGTGAGCCAAGATCGTGCCGCTGCACTCCAGCCTGGGTAACAGTGAGACTCCTTCTCAAAAAAAGAAAAGAAAAGAAAAAACAACAAAAAAAAAAATTAGCTGAGTGTGGTGGCACACGCCTGTGGTTCCAAATACTTAGGAGGCTGAGGCAGGAGGACTGCTTGAGCCCAGGCAGTCGAGGCTGCAGTGAGCCATGACGGTGCCACTGTACAACAGCCTGGGCAACAGAGGAGACCCTGTCTCAAAACAAAACAAAACACCTCAGCAAACTAAAAAAGAAGGCAACTTCCTCAACCTATAAAGAGCATCCACAGAAAACCTACAGCTAAGATCATACTTAATGGTAAAAGACTAATTTCCCCCTCTAAGACTGGAACAAAACAAGAATGTCCACTCTAACCATTTTTAATTGCTATTTTACTGAAGGTCCTAAGCAATGGAATAATATAAGAAAAAGAAAAGGCATCCAGATTGGAAAGGAAGAATTAAAACAGGTTCTATTCACAAACATCACACACAGTAAAAAACAAAAAAAACTACAATAAAGTAACTGGAACTAAGAAGTGGAGTTTGCAAGGGTATAGGATACAAGATCACTATTAAACATCAACTGTATTTCTACATATTTGTAATGAAAATATAAAATTAAGTTTTGTAAAAATATGTTATATTAGTTTCAAAAGCAGAAAATATTTAAAGACAAATTTAACAACATGTGCAAGACTAACATTCTGAATACTAGAAAACACTGCTGAAAGAAATTAAGGAAGGCCTACAAAAATAATTATATACCATGTTCACGGAGCTGAACACTCAGTTAATACTGCTGTGATACTGATTCTCCCTAAAATGATCCATAGATTCAACACAATCTAAGTCAAAATCTCAGAAAGCATTTTTGTAAAGATTGACAAAAAAATTAAAAATTTATAATACAGCCAGAACAATTTTTGAAAGAAACAAAGGCAGCCATAAAAAAAGGATGAGTTCATGTCCTTTGCAGGGACATGGATGAAGCTGGAAACCATCATTCTCAGCAAACTAACACAAGAGCAGAAAACCAAACACCACATGTTCTCACTCATAAGTGGGAGCTGAACAGTAAGAACACATGGACACAGGGAGGGGAACATCACACACCGGGGCCTGTCGTGGGGTGGGGGACAA
Source organism: Pan troglodytes (assembly GCF_028858775.2). Lineage (NCBI taxonomy): Eukaryota > Metazoa > Chordata > Mammalia > Primates > Hominidae > Pan > Pan troglodytes. The sequence continues at coordinate 91,401,261 of NC_072414.2, read as the reverse complement.
GGGGAGGGATAGCATTATGAGAAATACCTAATGCAGATGATGGGTTGATGGGTGCAGCAAACCACCATGGCATATGTATACCTATGTAACAAACCACCACGTTCTGCACATGTACCCCAGAACTTAAAGTATAATTAAAAAAAAAAAAAAGTTGAAGGATTTACACTACCTGATTTTAAGACTATTTAATACAGTGTGCTCTTGTAATAACAAAATACATACATCAATGGAACATAACAGAGAATCCAGAAATAAATCTACACAAATACGGTCATTTGATCTTCAACAAAGATGTCAAGGTAATTCAAGGGGAAAAGAAAAACCTTATCAACAAATGATACTTGAACCTTGACATTACCTCATAACATTCACAGAAGTTAACTCAAAATGAACTGTAGACTTATAAATAAAAGCTAAACTATAAAACTTCTCAAAGTTTTACAGTTTGAACAAAAATCCCACTGCCCCAAGTAAGGCAAACATTTATCAGATAGGACACCAAAAAAGCAGGTATCCATAAGGGAGAAAACTGACAAACAGCACTTCATCAAAATTGAAACCTTCTGCTCTTTGAAAGATACCATTAAGGGATAAAAATATTCACAACATAATGGAGAAAATGAAAAAAAGACTTCTATGTAGAATATATAAAGATGTCTTACAGCTGAGTAATAAGAAGGCAAATAACCCTATTAAAAATGGGCAAAAGATGTGAACATTAAACTTAAAAAGATGTATGAAGAGCCACTCAGTAAATGAAAAGCGTTTAGAATCATTAGTCATCAAAGAAGTGGAGATTAAAACGATATGGATATACAAGTAAATATCCACTAAAATGTCTCAACTTAAAAAGGCTCACAATGCAAAGTGTTGGTGAAGATATGGAGAAACTGGAACTCTCATTTACTACTGATGGGACTGTAAAATCATACAACTACTTTGGAAAACAGTTGCACAGTTTCTTATGAAATAAAAGATACATATACCATGTGATCCAGAAATCCCACTCTTTGGTATAATATTCACCCAAGAAAAATGAAAGCATATGTCCATACAAAGGCATGTACTCAAATCTTCATAGCAACTTTATTCATAATACTACCAAAAGTCCATGAAAGGCAAACAGCGAAATTGTAGTTTAAATATAAAAGGAACACTAGTCAACAGAAAAATGGAACAAACTACTGATAGATACAAACACAGATGAATCACGAAAACATTTTGCTGAGGGACAAAAGCCAGACACTAGAGAATACCTATTGCATGATTCCATTTAGGAAAAAAACCTACAAATTTTTAAGATACCACCGAAGAACACAAAAAGATCCACAATTCATACATTATGAAAGCCACTCCTCAACACTGGAAAGCTATAATTTAAAAGATTTTTGTGATTTCACAAAGTTAACACCAAGAACAATCAGCATTACTGTTTGAGTCTGTTTCCTCATCTATAAATAGTATAATATCTATACCTCATAAGTTCAGTTGTGAGAATTAAATAAGCATGTAATGTGCTTAGCACAGTGACTGGCATACACTAAAAACTCCTTAAGTACCAAGTATTTACTGTGGTACACATGACTAATTTCTTAATGACATTCTTATTGAAAAGTCGTCACTGCGTCCAAGACATCAGAAAGGCAAATATTACAGTAAAAGCCAAATTAGAAGTTTTGGAATATATTTAGAATCATTAAATAGCTGAATACTATAATTTTTTTAAAAAACTAATAAGGTCTTAAAATAACAGATTTATTTCAAAACATATAAATAGATACTAATTCACAGGAAACAATATCTTTAAGTCAGTAAAATTTCACACAAGCAAGCATTTAAGGAAGAAAGTGATTATACACACTCACGAAACGAGATTGTTCCAATTACAGGAGGTAAAAAAGAAAAATGACACAAACTTGAATAGGGATGAACAAACAGCAAAGGAGGGTGTAGGATAGACAGATGGGCAGAACACAATTTTGTATAACCTTAACCCTGAAAATAGGAAAGCATCTGAATTTAATATTAAAAAATACAGATAAGAGAATGGTAAGATTAATCCTGTCAACTAGAATAAAGCACAATTCCAGCCCAAGTGCTAGGTAGGTTAAAAAGATAGGTTTTTATACAATCTCCACTAAAACACAACTTATTACATTCTTAGCTAGTGGATGGAGGAGAAGGTAGCATTTGTGTGACAATGTGATAACACAGTAATGCCAAGAAATACGCATTATCCCCCCCATGCCCTTCCACCTCCATCTACATCCACTCAACTACCCAAAGGCCCAAAACATCTGTTCAAACAGCTTCCGTTCTTTTCTGAAAAAATAAAAAAGAAAGTAGCTTTATTGAGATATAATTTACATACAATTCACCCATTTAAAGCATACACTTGAATGTTTTGATATCCTCAGGTATGTGCAACCCTCACCACTATCTAATTCCATAACATTTTCATCACCCTTTAAAAGAACCCCAGTACTAATTAGGACTCACTCCCCATTCCCTATGCCTACCACAGCCCCCTATGGCTCAGTCTCAGGCAGTGGGACACCTACTTTCTGTCTCTATAGATTTGCCTATTCCAGAAATTTCATACAAATGGAATTACACAATATGTGGTCTTTTGTGGCTGGCTTCTTTCACTTGACATGTTTTCAAGATTCATCCCTGTTGCAGCACGTATCTACACTTCATTCCTTTTTATTGCTGAGTAATATTCCCTTGTGTGGAAATACAACCTATTATGCATTCTTTCATCAACAGATGGTCATTTGGGTGATTTCAACTTTTTACCTATTATGACTAATGCTGCCATGAGCATTTGTACACAAGTTTTCACATGAATCTATGTGTTCATTTCTAGCTTCTGTTCTTACAATAAAAAACCTAAGAGTGTCTTCAGATTTTCTGTATCACTGCCTTGGGGTATCTAACATCTTCTCCACAGTGATCCACATATTGGCTGACATTCCCCAGTCATTGCATAGCAACATTTCAGTCAGTAATGAACCACATAAATGACGGTGGTCACATAAGATTATAATGGAGCTGTGCTATATAAGTCTACCATTTTTTATCTTTTATACCATATTTTTACTGTACCCTTTCCATGTTTAGATATGTTTAGATACACGAATACGCACTACTATGTTACAAATGCCTACAGTATTCAGCAGAGTAACATGCTGTAAAGGTTTGTAGACTAGGAGCAATAGGCTATACCAAATATAGCCTAGGTGTGTAGTAGACTGTGCCATCTAAGTTTGTGTAAATACTGTGCACTCTATGACGTCCACAAAGTAACAAAATTGGCTAATGATGCATTTCTCAGAACATATCCCTGTCATTAAGTGACTCATGACTGTACCTATTGTATTTTCCCAAATAAATTATCACTACTACCACCTCAAATCTATAATCAGTAACCATACTGAAAGTTTCCACATTAAACTTAATATTAGCCTGTAATAAATATTAAGGCTAATATTTATTAATACATATTATCAATTACAAATTCATTAGAATTTTAATTCTTCAGATTGAGGATGTGACTTCCCAAATGCTAAGTTTCTATTTGCCCTACTCTTCAGTATCATGGTACAAGCTAATACTCCCAGTATTCCTTCTCAGGCATATGGTGACTGGAATCCATCACTTTTACAGTCCTCAACCACCCAAACACCTGTAACAAGAAGCACACACAAACACAAACTTTAAAAACAGGAACACTTTAAAATGTAATCTTTTGTACTTCACATAATGGCCAAATATGCATGACTTTGGTTAAACAATCTAGTAAAGTGTCGAAGTCTATCAAACAGGTTTCCATATTAATAAGGCTTTTAACCAGAATGTAGAAAAAGTTTGGATGCTCTATTCACGATATTCACCAACTTCCTAAAGTTCTGAACTGGAAGAAGCCTCAGAGGACATTTGAGGAATGCAAACTCTAAAGCTCAGAGAAATGAAATAGAATCCAGGAGTATAATCCCAACTACCAATCTAATCTATATTGAAATAGGGTTCTATCTATTTAAAACGAACAAAAAGCACCTGAACTAATGGAAAATAAAAATTCCAAAAGGTCTTAAAGCTAACTTGACAGATGAACATAACAACTTGGGAGTTCTCTTACAAGTAATGTGACACTCCTAAAGTATTAGTTTGAATCTTAAAAGAAAAATGAGTTTATTTCAGACTATCCTCATAACATCCCCTTTGCTTACACTATGATATCCCTTCTTCCGTGGAAGAGAACTGGGGTGATTTATAGCTACTGCCCTAAGAATTGCACATTACCTACTAACTGTTCTATCTACAACATATCCCAGGATAGTTGCGGCAATTATAAATTACTGTAATACTAGACCTCTCTGCTATAAAAGTCAAGGGAGTGCATCATGCATGTCAAAATTTTACCTACTGTATCTCACAGAAGAAAAAGGCTGACAACTACTTATCTAGACCAGCAGAGCTACAGAGATGACTTTAAAGCCACTATGTCGAAAGCTCAGCTCAGTCCAAATGCTAGATGAATAGCGACTTTGCAAAGCATAAAATCCTGAGTCATTTGTAAGACAGCAATGTAAAGGATTCATTTACATACCACATTTTCACTGAGATGCTACATGAAGAGAATACAAGAAGAAATAAGACAAGCAGAAAAGCCTTCAATGCAGTGTGTATACATCTATTACCTTAGTATAAGGTCAAATATGAAAAATACAGTAAGGCAGAAAAAATACTATCGGATTTTAAAAGAGAAAAACTACTAATGAGAAGGAATCCAGTTTTCAAGGACAGCACAGTCTGGCCTGGGAAAGGAAATCAAGAAGAAAGCGGGATACAAGGAAGAATGACGAAAGGACAATCTTTACCCCCATCTTCCACTCGAAAGCTGTGTATTCCTACCAATTCCCTTCCAACAATCAAAGAATGAGCCTATCACTATGCTTTCTAAAAAAGTATCTTCAGCATTATTCTTTAAGGCCCCAAGCTTTATTAATCATTATTAATGTTAATAATAAGAAAGGACATATACATTATCTTCATTATCTTATATGGGCATATTAAAGAAGGCTTTGGTCACTTCCGCGATTACAAACTGTCAATGGCTCTTTTTTTTCTTTTACCTGAAGAACAAAATTTAAACTGTTGAACATTCCAGCGGCACTAAAAACTGGTCTCGAGCTCTCTTTCCCACTTTACCATCTCTTTTTCTGAAAAACCCTCCAATCTAGCCAAACTGTGTCCAACAAGCAGCTCTTCTTTTTCTGTTTTGGCTCTTTTGCTCAAACTGTTCTATGTGGTGTATTTTTTCCACAACTCTGACAATAAAACTTGATATCCAGTTCAAATGTCAATCCTTCCGTGAAGCATTCCCTGAACACCTCCAAACTCTTCCTCTCCTGAACTCCCTAATCCATTATCATGTGTAAGATTTACACATCACTTAGTAATTAATGGGATTTTACCCTGCCTAAACCATTACCTCCTAGAAGCAAAGAGCTATATCTTATATATGTTTCCATTTCAGAATCAACAATATAGAAATAATCACTAAAACAGTGAGAAACAGATAAGGGACAGAGTCCAAAAGAGGAAGGGTTTGGGGGAACCAGAGCCTAGGCCATTGTATGGGGATGATCCATATTTACCAGTTGAAAGAAAAAAACGGGAGGTCAATAAAAAGAAAGAGTTTTGGCAAATGATCACTCAAATGAGGAAATGAAGGTATAATGAGTCTGAGAAGTCATTAAGCCTTGTGGAAACTATGGAAAAAAAAAAGAAAGCTCATAAATGAAGTCCCAATGACAGACACATGGGCATGGAGACCGACTGCCTTTGAACAACATTTGAAAGCCATGTGGATAACTCCAAAGCTGTGTCATTAATAGCAAAAGATTTTAATTTATATTATGATAGAATTCTGATGTTAAAAGCCAATATGCCCTTTAATTCTGGTTGATATTTTTACAAAAATAAATGTATAATGACTAATGAAGTTAAGTCTATTTCTTACTCCAACAGAAAATACTGACAGACTACTTACTATCTCTAAGGAAAAAAATGTTCACAAGTAATAAATATTTTAAGCAACTAATTTATAGAGGAAAACCAAGCATAAAGAACTTCTACACAACTCCAACTTTATGTTAAATCTCTCATGTTAAAAAAACAGATAAAAGGCATAAAAGAGAACTAATTAAGCTACCTAACAGATTTAGTGCCATCTTACTAAACACAATAACAAGTGTAGAGTCAAGGAATAACATCATACCTACCATTTATTGGAAGAAAGGAACAACTGTCAAAACCATAAAATAAAACCAAGAAAACCAAAAGTAGAATAAATATATAAAGAGGTAATGAAGTTTAATTTTCAAAAAGCTAACATCTACCAAACCAATTCACAAGTTTAGAAGTTACCTTTTCAGAAAACATCTTATGTTAGATTGACATTGAAATAAAAAGTACCAAAGGAAGCCCTTGGTCAAATACAGGCCTATAACTCCTTCATATAATAAAACCAAGCCATTTCCTATTTATATTATAGACACAAACCTTTGAATAACCTTGCTTTTCAGAAAAAGCAGTAAGACTTGCAATAACCCAGAACCAGTATTTGCACGTTATCAGAATGAAGTAAGGGCATTTAAATGTAGTTTATTTCTCCTCCTCCACAATACTTTCCAGAGACTCTAGCTCACCAGTGGAAGTTGACTGCCTATGTCTTTTCATAACTAAAAGCTTTATTAGCATGGGCAGGATAAGTCAATGGGTTTTCCTCACCCCTCTCAAAGTAAAGACTTGCCACATTGGTGCAAGTGTATCTATGCACTAAAATACTATCCCTAAACCATGTGAAAAAACAAGAAAGGAAAAGGAAATTCTATTCCAAACCACACAGCACAGCCTGAAGACAAAGAATGTTGACAATGCAAAACTGTGAGGGGGGCGGGGGAAGTCACCAAATCCCAGCCATTGATCCCTCAAACTGTCATTCACCCCAGCTCTTTGACTGATCCCCCAAACTCTCATCCATCCGAAACCCCAAAGCTTTGTGGCAAGAGGCTAGCAATGGGACCTAAGGATCATCTGGAAAGATCATCAGAAATATTAAACCCACCCTAAAATCTGAAAATAGTGGAGAAGTTTCTGGAGAGATCAGAACACAGACTACAGGGAAGGAATTTCAAAATTCTCTTGATTTAAAGGGCCACATAAAGAGGCGCACCGAAACACACAGCTTCTGGCAGCAGGCAAAAATGGGCAAAAGGGAGAGGAAACTGTTCTTCAGTAACTGTAAGGTAAAAGGAAAAAGAAAAGGGAATAGTTAAGGTCCTACAAGACCTTAAAAGACTCATAAAATTGCAAGTCCCACAACTCTTCTCCAACCATTGAAACAAATGAAAATCACTGAAGTAATAGGACTACTCTATACTGACAAAAGAGGGAATCAATAAACTAGGAATACTATAAAACACTCAATACTATAAAAATAAACAAGGCTGGGCACAGTGACTCACGCCTGTAATCCCAGCACTTTGGGAGGTTGAGGCAAGTGGATCACTTGAGGCCGGGAGTCCGAGACCAGGCTGGCCAACATGGCGAAACCCCGTCTCTACTAAAAATACAAAAACTTAGCCAGGCATGGTGGCACGTGCCTGTAATCCCAGCTACTTGGGAGGCTGCAGCACAAGAATCGCTTGACTATGGGAGGCAGAGGTTGCACTGAGCTGAGATCATGCCACTGCATTCCAGCCTGGGTGACAGAGTGAGACTCTGTCTCAAAAAAAAGGACAAAAGAAAAATAAAGTCCAGAAAATTAAGAAAGAGAATGTGGTACATATCCAGCAAGGAACCCTGCCCCACCCTCCACTGACCGAAAAAAAAAAACCCTAAAGCAGAAAAAAAAAACTATAAGCCAATACTCTAAACAGAATTAAATACATTCAAACAAGCATTTGATGATATGAAAACTACCGTGAATCAGAAATCTAAAAACTAAATGGACAAAATACAAAGAGCAATTTAAAAGGTGGCTAAATTCAGACAAGAAATGGGAAAAAATACAACATTAGTACAGAAATGAAGACTGAATTGCAAGGCACCCAAGAAAGAAGTGATTCAAATGAAAATGAGCTACCACAGGTCATGTGTTATGAGCCCCATCTATCCACATCTGGTGTTAGGTTTCATCTGACAACTCTCCTTCCACCATTTCACAGTAACTCAAAAGCCACACACCTTAGGACACTCACATAAGCAAACTTCATGCCTTTTTCATGGTAAAGTAACACATTTATCATGTACTTATATATTCCTTAATGATTTAACATGTCTAAAACCATGCCACTGTTTTAATCAGGTTTAAGTTCCAATCCTTTCTTTTACTGTGTCAGTGACAAAGTTTTTGAATGCTATGTCTCTAACTTCATTGATCACACGAACCCTGTGGCTTTCATTGCATGATTATGCACACATAGTGATTTTGGGGAATAAATATGCTGCGTTATAGCAGAATTGACTGTGGATGTGAGTAAATGTGTGGGTTCGTATACACACATATTTCTTAGCTCTGTCTGCTGAGAAGGAAAAAGACTCCCCAGTAGCAATAAGCGGCAGTCCTAGTACCCAGATCTCGGTTTCTAAATGCTATCCCCCAAAACAAGGAGCCAGGGCTTTGTGGAAAAGAAGATGATTACAGGGTTGGAGCTGGTAAAATGCAAGATGAGCCTGAAGTTTCTCAGGAACTTTTCAGTACCAGAAAGTGAAGAAGAGCTTTCAAGCTGAAGGGAGCATGTAAAAACGACAAGGAACCAACCGGACAGAGCTCTCAATGCCAAAGCAGAACGATCTGAGCAGTAACATAAGCGACAGCATCAGATTGCAACCTAGAAAATAAAAACCTCTGAGTCCATACTGATATAAATGAATGAATAAATAAACGAGGGAGAAGGGACACTTCTTCACTGAAGAATTTTAATAAATGAGAAAGGAACAAGGAAATCACAAAATCACCATGAGGTTAATACTACAGTAGTAGGTATCACAGATAAGTTCCAGCAATGAATGCTGAAGTGAATGGATGAAAGTTGGAAGAAAAAACAGAAATTAGCATAATCTCAAAGTATCTCCCCAAAAATATTTATCAACTACACTATGACTTTACAGAGGAGAGATCAGCAGATATTACCTTAAGTGAACAAGATTAACGTCATTAGTAATAAGACAGTGACATCCTGTAGCCCCTGATATAAACATATCTCCTGATATGATACCATTACTTCGGTGTATTGCCAAAAATGTATAATCCCACATTAATCATAAGAAAGCATCAGAGAAACCCAAATTGAAAGACATTCTACAAAATAACGACCAGTACTCTTCAAAAAAGCATCAAGATCATAAAGACAACAGAAAAAATGAGTTAATATCAAGATTTCAGGAGACTAAAGAAACACAACGAATAAATGCAATGTGGGATTATGGATTGAAACTTAGAACTTAGAACAGATAAACACCATTAGAAGAAAAACTGATTAAATTCAAAAGAAGGTTTTCATAGTGAAAAGGTAAACAGTATCATACCAGTATTACTTTCCTGGTTTTGGCATTTACATTATGGTTATATAGCTGTCCAACATTAAAGCTGATTTTCCTGGCATTCCTGAAACTAGGTTAATTACCCTTGCAGATGTGTACTCTGCGTCGCACACATCTATTACACATCAAAATCAAGCACAAATCATCTATGTCCACACGCCCCCCGACCGTGAAAGCCAAGCCTTGCTCACTGGTATTCCGCAGCACCTAGCCCAGTGGACTGAATAAAGTAATGAAGTTACCAGTTGTTACCAGTTATTTCAAACTGTGAAATAAATCTTTATGTTTCTTCTAGAATAAGTTATTAAAAACAAAATATATAAGCCAAAGTAACACAATAGTTACAAAGAATTTGAACTCAATAACTCCTGGATCAGAAGCATAATATTCCTTCCACTATGCTTTATAGCACTTAATTTCACTTTCATAAACAATTTAACATTAATTACATATACAGTGTGTAACACAGAGTTAAAAAGGATCTAGCTATCATATCATTGTATAATTAAAGTGATGCCCAGAAAGGTTATTTTACTTGCTAATGAACAAAACAGTATAACACCAATGCCAACATTAGGCATTTTGATGTTCATTAATTATATACTTTAATTTCAGGAATTAGGCTTTTAAATTTTTTAAGTTAAAAACTAAAGTTTATGGCCAGGCGTGGTGGCTCACGCCTGTAATCCCAGCACTTTGGGAGGCCGAGGTGGGTGGATCACGAGGTCAGGAGATCAAGACCATCCTAGCTAACAGGGTGAAACCCCGTCTCTACTAAAAAATACAAAGAAACAAAATTAGCCGGGCGTGGTGGCAGGCGCCTGTAGTCCCAGCTACTCAGGAGGCTGAGGCAGGAGAATGGCGTGAACCTGGGAGGCGGAGCTTGCAGTGAGCCAAGATTGCGCCACTGTACTCCAGCCTGGGTGACAGAGTAAGATTCCGTCTCAAAAAAAAAAAACAACAAAAAAACTAAAGTTTATGTTTATTCTAGAATAACAGTTATTAAAAACAAAATATATAAAATCAACACTTCGCTTAAAAGAAAGGTTTCCACAAAATTAACTAAAATATTATAACAAATACAGGAATAGTTCATTATCATATAAAAGTAATAAAAATAATGTTGGGTCATTATTATAATTATAAACAACAACCTTGTTCAAGACAAATCAACCACGCTCAAGACACTATGAACATATTCACTGAGTAAGTAAAAGATATAAAACAGGATTCATACTCCTGTTTTAAAATGTTTTGGAAAACAAGACCCAACCACTGTAGAATTAAATAGAAGAATTCGGTGAAAGTAGTTATTTAAATTGTTAACACTTTCAAAGAAAACAGTTTCTCCTAGGAGTTTTGGGACTATAAAGATAAATTACAAACTACTGCCCGAGGAATCAGCATAAATTCAAAATTTCTCAGCTTAATAAGCCAAAAGGCTCTAAAACAATGAAACTCCAATATCAATAGCATACCTGCTGCCTGGTTTCTGGTTTCTAAATACTCTTACCCAATAAAGGAAAATTTGAAATAATGTAATGACTGATTCCAGGACAAGAGCAGGAGATGACCATAAGATGAGCCTGGAATATCTTACTGGTCCCGAATGCAAGAAAGTGCTCAACAAATGATGGGGGCATGTTAAAACAACCAATGAGTTAATGTGAAGAAGTTTCCACTAACCAAATGTGGGTTAATTTGGAACATCAAAATGAATACTGGCAGGTAACAGAAAACAACCTACTTAATAAAAAAGAATCCATTATATCATATTGATATCAAAATGAATAGGACAAGGTCTTCTTTAAAACAGACTAGAATGCCCACTAATAAATGGAGAGGGAACGATGGTTAGAAAAACACTATTTTGCAATTCTGTGTAGTAAGTGATTCAGGCAAGAGTAATCAATGAATGCTAAAACCATTCTGTAAGCGTTTGGAGGAGGAAATTTTCAGTCTCCAAGTGTCTCCAACAGATTATTCAGTAATAACAAAGGGGACTATGATACCTTTTGTAATAGAGAAAACTAGCAGGTAAAACCTTAACTAAGTGGTCCAAATAAACATCAACAACATGGTCAAAATGACACCGTACTGCCTCATGATGTGATGCACTGAGGATATACCATCACTTACATGGGATTTTTGCCAAAAATGCAAAACCTGAATCTAATTACAAAGAAGCACCTGGACAAATCCAAACTGATGGACATCCTACAAAACAAAGGGTCTGTACTCTACAAAACCCAAAAATTAAAAAGGCTGAAGAACTGTTCAGATTAAACAATACAAGGGATATAATTAAAATGCATTGTATAATATTGGAATGGGAAAAATATTAAAGGATATTATTGACACTATGGGAGAAATTTCAACATGAACTGTACATTAAACAATAAGATCAATATTAAATTTCTTGAATCCCCCATACTAATGTAAGAATATGCCCTTATTAGGAGATATCAGTTGAAGTATTTAGGGGTAAGGGAACTTGATGTGCGCAACCTCCTCTCAAATGGTTCAACAATAAAAATAATTTTAATAGGAAGAGAACAAAAAAGAGAAAAAGAGATGAGGAAACAGATCTACACAGTGGATTCTTGATATTATATAACAATGCCTGATGTGTTAATGATAATAACATGTCAGGTTTCCTTGTTAGAAATGTACACAGTGCATTAACATAGCATTTCCATCTATCCCTGTATATAACCTGAATTTAATCATACCTGTGATGTTTTGCCACTGACTTTAACTAAATAAACTTGCATCTTTGACATATTCTAGACCAGAGGTCCCCACCCCGGGGCCATAGATCAGTACCAGTCCATGGCCTGTTAGGAATGGGGCCACACAGCAAGAGATGAGCGGCATGCCAGTGAGTGAACCTTCATCTGTATTTACAGCCGCTCCCCATCGCTTGCGTTACCACCTGAGCTCCACCTCCTGTCAGATCAACGGCAACACTTAATTATCGCAGAAGCACAAACCCCACTGTGAACCACACACGCCAAGGATCTAGGTTGTGCACTCCTTATGAGAATCTAATGCCTGATGAGATCATCAGTCACTGTCTCCCATCACCCCAAGATGGGACCCTCTAGTAGCAGGAAAACAAGCTCTGGGCTCCCACTGATTCTACATTATGGTGAGTTGTATAAGTATTTCATCACATAATACAATGTAATAATAATGGAAAATAAAGTGTACAATAAATGTAATGTGCTTGAATCATTTTGAAACCATCCCCTCCCCCCACCATTCATGGAAAAATTGTCTTCTACAAAACTGGTCCCTGGTGCCAAAAAGGCTGGTAATAGCTGCTCTAGGCAGAAGATGTAATCAAGGAGTTTCAAACTGTAAATAAAATAATAATCTCTGTTTCCAGACTTTGTACCCACTCTGCAAATATAAAAAGAGAGCAAGAACGACAAAGCAAATATGGTCCATGGTAACAACTGGTGAATCTGCGGCAGATATAAATGGGAGTTCATTGTACTATTCTTGTAACTTTTCTCTAGGTTTGATTTTTTTCCGAAATAAATTAAAAAAAAAAAAATCTGTCAACCCTAAAACTTTACTTTGTGGAAATTAAGCCATTTCTGAAAGAAAACAAAAACAAAACCTTAACTCCTAGACTCTTCTCTCCCTTTCTCTTCGTAATCCATATCATCAATTAGGTTTATCACCATTAACAAAAAGGTTTTCAGTATCAAAATAAACATTTTGCCAAAGGAATCCCCAATTTACAAATGGGATATGTTCCAAAAGCCTATTTGTAAGTCAGCTATTTAGAATGGGGAATGACTTTCACTATTACAAATGGTGACTGGGTTCCTAATGTTGGCTACAAAAGTTCTTTGATGTATTTTCATTAGCAATACAGCTGAATTAGTAATGTATTTCATGTATACTGTGTTAATTTCCATAAGGTTCCCCCTCAACTTGGAGCTTTTCTATAAACATATGAAATTAGTTGGATAAGCTAGAGGGAAGGAATAGGGCCAGAAGGGATGTTGGTTAGTAAGGAACAACAGAGATATGCATTTCAAACTGGAAATACTTCCCTCAGACAAGATGGCTACTCAGTGCCCAGCAAGAAAGCAAAATAGAATCTGAGGAAACGTCCCTTGTGCTCCATAGCTCTCAAATTCCTGCCCTTAGAATAATGACCGTACGTTAATAGAAAACACATAAAGTAAGATTATAATCTGGAAAGTACCTTTATGATTTTTAAAGTGTGATTTGGGAAAACTGGTCTGTGGTTGGTTATTTCCGTTGATTAGGACAACTTCTTTTTTTTTTTTTTTTTTTTTTTTTGAGACGGAGTCTCGCTGTTGCCCAGGCTGGAGTGCAGTGGCGCGATCTTGGCTCACTGCAGGCTCCGCCTCCCAGGGTTCACGCCATTCTCCTGCCTCAGCCTCCCGCATAGCTGGGACTACTGGTGCCCACCACCACGCCCGGCTAATTTTTTGTATTTTTAGTAGAGACGGGGTTTCACTGTGTTAGCCAGGATGGTCTCGATCTCCTGACCTCGTGATACGCCCGCCTCGGCCTCCCAAAGTGCTGGGATTACAGGTGTGAGCCACCGCGCCCGGCCAATTAGGACAACTTCTACTCAATTCAACATTTACTGAGAATTCACTATATCTACTATAATAGGTTGGTTGGTAGATACTGAGCACACAAAAGAGCCAGCTGGTCCTTGACATAGCAATTCAGCCTAATAGAAGACAGTGACATCAATTATATTCAAATAATCAAATAATATTCTAAATACCTAACATGGGATTTACTCTACAAATAGTGCATGTATCATGGGCTTTAGAAGCACACAAGAGCAAGAGCAAAAAACTTTTGTCTAGGAGATTAAAACTGGTATCACAGATGACATCTGAGCTAAGACTTAAAGGATAAGTAGTTCAATAACTATAACTGTGTGCAAGACAGCATTCCAATCATTGGCAAAAAACAGGAACAAAGATACAGAAGCATCAAATATTTACTATCTTCCAAATGCCAGGCGGCATGCTAATGCCTGGGGATACAGCTAAGAGTAAGATGAACAAGGCCTCTGCCTTTATGGAGTTTACATTCAGGTAATGGACAAATACCATAAATAAGCATTAACTAAACAAACCAGGTATACACAAATTACAATTGTCTTGAAGGAAATAATCTGTGTAAGAGAGTAAAATGACAGACTGCAATATTAAATAGGATGGTCAGATTAGGCCTCTGAGTGAGAAGTGAGATTTGGGCCAAACTCCAAAGTGTTTAGCCAAGCCAGACATTTGAAGAATATCCCAAGGAGGGAGTACAGAAAGTGCAAAAGGCCCTAAAAGAAAAAAGGGTGCAGAGGGTTTAAGAAACACTGAGAGGCCTTCGTGGCTGACATGTGATGAATGAGGGGAAGAATGATGAGAAGGAGAAAGCTCATTCAGGGCCATTTAGGCCACAGAATGGAGGACTTGATTTTGAGAGGGATGGGAAGTCACCAGAAGATTTTAAGCAGAGAAATGATATGATCCAATGTAGGCTCTTAAAATAATTCTCAGGCTGCTGTGTGAAGAAAAAAAAAAAAAAAACTTCTGTGGAGCAAGAAGAAAAAGAAGAAGCCCACTTAGAAAATTACTGCAGTACTTCATGCAAGAGAATGATGGCTTCAAATAAAGAGGTGGCAACGAAGACTAAGAGCAGTGGACTGCTCAAGGCAAATTGTGAAGATGCAACACGACGCGGGGATGGATCGGACTTAAGAGAAATGGAAAGAATCAAGAATAATATCTTAAGTTTTTGGCTTGGGTACTGCCATTTATGGATATGGGGAATGCCAGCAGAGACACCAGGGTTTAGGGGTAGGAAGAAGGCTGGGGGAGAGGGAAAAAATAGCTATATTTTACCCATATCATTTATATTATATTTGAGATTCCAACTAGACTTCCAAGTGAATATCAAACTCAAGAGAAGTCTGGGCTGGAAAAATAAAAGTAGTAGTCATCGGTATGAAAACATATGGCCTTTTCAGATTAGTGCTAATAGTTGGCTTTGACTAGGGCATAGAAACTGAAAGGTGATGGCTGAAAATGAGCCTCAAAAGACACGATGGAATCATATTATAAAGTGAGCCATGACTAATAGCAATAGCAGTAGTAGTAACGATAGTAATGGTAGGAGGAAAATTAATGCAGGTTATATACCAGGCACTGCACTTTATAATACACACCTCATTTAATCCTCTCAAAAACTGTATGAAATAATGTTATAATTACTATTTTATACACTAAGCCTCAAAAATCATAAGAACTTGCCGAAGAACACAAAGTGTAAGTAACTAAGTAAGAACACAGTAAGAACAGTAGGTATTTTAACTTAGGATGGGAAGTCTGTTGTTGTTGTGATTTTTTTTTTTTTTGGAGATGGAGTCTCATTCTATCACCCAGGCTGGAGTGCAGTGGCACGATCTCGGCTCACTGCAACCTCCGCCTCCTGGGTTCAAGCGATTCTCGTGCCTAAGCCTCCAGAGTGGCTGGGATAACAGGTGTGAGCCACTATGCCCGGCTAATTTTTGTATTTTTAGTGGAGACGGGGCTTCACCACGTTGGCCAGGTTGGTCTCAAACTCCCAACCTCAGGTGATCTGCCCGCCTCCACCTCCCAAAGTTCTGGGATTACAGGCATGAGCCACCGCGCCCAGCCAGGAAGTCTGATTTTACAGGCCAATCTTCTATCCCTTACATTACTGCCACTCTATTGATCTCATACGCCTTCAAAAGTTGTTTTTTTTCTCTAAGAAGAAATGACACATAGATCTGAATTTTAGAAATATAATTCCAATTTCTATGTAGAAGATGGACAGCTAAGGATGAGGACGAGAGGTGAAACAGGCAAATATAGTATTAGTCAATGCAAGAGCCGCTTGTTTTATTAAGCCCAAAAGTTACAATTTCTCTTACCAGGTCGAATGGGAAGCAGCCCTTTGTTCCAAGTGTCACAAATCATGCCTCAAATGAATCCAAGTCAACCTGCACATGCATGCTGCTGGTCACGCAAAAGTAACAAAGTAAAAATGTCCAGCTCATGCAGTATAAACTTACTGACCACTACTGAAAACCTTTCTCGAGCATATAATTTTAATAATGGTGAGAATTTTTTTAAGTCCATATATTAAAGGTTTTTGTTTTGTTTTTGCTTTGTTTCGTTTTTATGTTTTCATGTTTTCTTGTTTATTTTGTTTTTGAAGTTTGTATTTTTGTGTAAGGAAGTAAAATTAGTATTAATTCAAGACAACCATAAAAAGACATGCCCGAGTTGGTATTTACTAGAAGTTTGATTAATTAATATGTTTTTCACCCATGTTTGTTCCTCCGGCTTTTATCAACATCACTTGTTAAAATAATGATGAAGTAAATTACCTGCCTTCATACACCAATGTTTAAATATGGTATTCCACCTCACAAAGGATCTAATATTTTTAACTCATATGCTTATGATTTCATCTCGACTAAGATAATTAATTAAAATATTAAATTCAGTAAATATCAATTCTGTAAATATAATTATTAAAATATAAAGCATCTATATAAAAATTTAGTACTTATTAAATAAGTACCAACCTATATCGTGTGCTATGTGTAAGATTTACTAATTAACAAATGGATTTACACTCTTAATTATAATAAACTGGACACAAGGTCCATTTATTATAAGGCACACAGATAAACTATACTCGAGAAAATCATTAATTTCACACCAAATAAAAGTATTTTAAAAATTACAGATTAACTAAAGTTACTTTAAAATATTAAAATAACCTTCAATATTAAAATATTTAAAAACTTTTCTTCAGAAATTAAGCTATTTTAAAATACCTATTCAAGGTAGATTACAGAAGTATTCTTCTAACTTTAAATTTTAAATACCGTATCTTAGAGACCATTCCAACAGACAATCCCTAAAAGACAGAACTCACTGAAGATTGGGAAACTATATTTAACTTGAATCTTTAGAAAAATATTTGGGGAGATTATGGAGATTAGAAACAAACTATGGTTGAAGATCAAAATTCTAATGTTTTAAAACAGCCAATTAAGCGTTTTACGTATAATCTGACAATGAATTTAAGATGCTGGGATATTTTATCCAAAACAAACACATTAAGCATTCTCTATTGATACATTATACGAAATCCTTTTGGTCACAAACACTAAACGTATGGGTACTGGGCAGGGTACCTACATAATCTTCAGAGGAAAGAAGAAACAAAAGCCAGAAGGGAGGCAGGGAGATCAGGCAATACGCATTTTTGCACATGAAGCTTCAGGCAGTGTGCTAGAACTTTTACACTCGCTATCTCATTTAATTCCAACACGGGGCAGGTAGTGTAATTCTATCTCATTTTACAGGAGGTATCTCAACTCTGTCAGCAGTGGAGCTGGATCTGAATCAAGATCTGACTACAGAGTCAAGCAGCCTTCCTTTACTGGGGCTTGCAAATCAGCATATGTTAAAAGCATTCTCTTGCATGAGGTTATCCAGCTTAAAGGGTGATCTGATTTCCATATTTACACTTATTATTTAAACATTAGGAGAGAAGGCACTCACTTCTCCATTTACTAAGAATCCACAGATTTTCTTTCTTATCTAGAAAAAAGAAATAGTGATCATTTTTGGTCCACAAATGGTTTTCTCATAGTGTCATCGCATAAAAAGAAAACTTCAGCTAGACTTTGAAACATTCATATGTACCATGAGTAACCGGGGCACGGTCTGATGACAACACAGAATATGTGAAATTAGAAATGCCCCCAAATCCAGGCCCATCATCACCGTATATTACACTACATTCTTCTTGCCAGACTAAAAGCAGCAAAGGGAGGAAAAAAGATGGTTTTCCAACCTGACAAGCATAATGCTGTTTTTCAGTAACAAATTTCTTCATGGCTTCTTCCTCCTAAATCAGAACACAAATCTACTGAAAAGATTTAGCTAGACTATTTCAAACTCCAAAATCATATTCTAATGAACATTTCCACAATTTCTTAACCACCCTCAGAATATAATGCAATATTCCTCTTTTTGGTAGCCAATTAATGGATGACACTGCTATTGCTGGAATATTAATAAAATTAATATTAACCCACAATGCATGATGGAAAAGGCAAATTGTAATGAAATTGCTTTGAAAAACATAACATCACCATTTGAAACAACTCAACCTTTTTAAGAGATTATTTCCAACTGCATTTACAAAAAAAAATCCTTGTCACACATACCCATATGAAAACAAACTCTAAGAATACAGAAGGAAATTATTCTCAAACCATTAATTCAACATGGTGACATTACAATTATTTCTGGGTGTCAATAAGCTATTTTCCTTCCACTGAACACCCCCCAGAATTTAATTTTTTAAACAACTTTTGAAGGCAAGTAAAGTGTAATTTTAACACTTTTGTTCTAATATGAAATCAAACCACAATTTTATATATAACCATAGTGTGAATTAAAGGAAATAGGTAAGCAAATAATTGCGTTTAGAGAGGTCACCATTACTTCACAGTCACTGTTTTCACTAAGTAGCTACTGGAACCACACTCTTCAACAAAACTGTTCATCTAGAGTCTACAAACATTCAAATCACCAGTTTTAGCTCTTCAGAGTACTTCTGATTATTGTAACACCATTATCACAACTTTTTGCAACAATGCTCACTGAGAATTAAAATAAAGGTGATTCTATTGTCAATTAATGTGTCACCATATATAACAAATACTGATCTTAATGTTTTATGATATACAGGTGTGTGTTTATGACATTTAATATAAACTAATCTAAATCAGCATCTGCTTTAGTGAAAACTCTTGATTCCCTAAAACAAAAGTTGTAATTTACAGAAAAAGAAATGGAGACTGAGCTCTCCAAAAATACACACACACACACACACACACACACACACACAGTACATACAAAAGCCATAAAGGCACAATGCAGTCATTTTTATCCTCACTTCCTAAATTCATATTAAAAGAAATGTCAGTTTTGTATGTTTAAAAAAGAACTATTTTGTTTACCTTTTCCACAGACTGTTCAAGAACTGCCAAGGTAACACAGATTCTAAAACTGACAACTAGAGTACTTAGCAGTTGCCAAAACAACACAGCTGGATTCTTAAAGGGAAAGTACTCTTGGGTAATGTACACCTAATTACAGCTTTAGAGAATCTCCTCTTCATATAGTAATAGATGATACAAGACACAAGGGAAACACACTGCGCTAAAAACCCGAAAAAATGTTAAGACAATGTTTGTTTAAAAATACATATGCTATTGTTAACACATCACAGCAGGCCTTTCTAATAGGGCATTTATTGGAATCCCAATCTCACTGTAAACTAAAACGCAGGTTAACACTATGTTATATTCAAGCTACACACGGTTCCCTGCTGGACCATAACAGGAGGCTCGCTTCACAGCTCAGGAATCTATTTCGGATGTGAGCAACAATTCTACAGCTACACTTTTAAAGAAAAACTGTTTTCTTATTCAGGATTGCTCACCTTTTCCAAACTTGTTTGCACTATCTCACTTACTTTAACCCTCACTGCTCAAAGGCATGAAATCGAGCCAAAAAGCAAAGTTTCTAACACAAAAAATATTTTCTGCGTGCTGGGATCTAACCGGATGGCAGGGGTTCAGCCAGCGGTTCCCTGTGCAGCCCCTCTGTCCCCGCGACGTCTCCCCGCACGATCGGGCGTCCGCAACCGCAGGTGTCCGCCCCAAACACCGACCCCGCCACTGACATCTACACACTCACAGAACTCGTACCTAAGCGTTCCGCCCCGTTGGACCAATCTTCTCCCAAAGCAGAAGTGGGGGAACTTCTTCAAGTCCAACAGGGCAGAAGGCCCCCCGCACTTGGGGCTAATCCCTTCGGGGAGACCCCCGGGCTTGGAGGGAAAAGGGGAAGGAAAGGGCCCTCGGAGCGCACCTTCTCCGGGGTCTCCAGAGAACTCCTTCAACTTTCAAGGAGGCGACGTCCACCACCGCCCCCCGGCCCCAAGCGGTGCGCGCCCGGGAAGGCTGCTCGCCACCAGCCCGCGCGACTGAGCTCCCCTCGGCCCGCCCAGCCGAGCCCCATCCAGCCCCCCCGGCCCGCCCTCAGGGCACCCCGCCCCCACCTCCCCGGGCGCCTAGCTCCTCAGCGCCGACCCCGACCCGACCACCCCTCGCCGCCTCCCAGCACCCTACCCGCCTCCCAGCACCCTACCCGCCCCGCCAATGCGCGAACGCGACCCTGGCCCCCTCCAAGCCGGACACGGCCTCGTCCAGGGGTCCCCGGAGCCCCCCGGGCGACCCTCTCGGCCGCGCCGTCCCCCGCCCCAGCACCTCCACCCCAACCCCTACTCGGTCCCCTAAGCGAGACGCCGCCCCCCTCCAGCACTGCCGGCGCCGCGGACTGAGCCCCGCTGCCCGCGGCCCTCACCGTATCTCCGGAGCAGCTGGCGGGCGCGCACACGCCGCAGCCCGGGCCCGCCACCAGCGCTCCGCGCCGCCCGGAGCCGCCTCTTTCAGCCCGGGACTCGCCGGGACATCCGCGCACGGATCCCCACACCGGGGCTATTTTTAGGAGACAAGCCTCGGCCAGACCGGAACTCGTTCTATGCTGCGCGTGCGCACTACGTCCGCCGCCTCGGTGTCCCTCCGCAGCCCTGCCTCCCCTCCCTCCTGGGTTCCCTTCCTCGCCTCTCCCCATCGGTTTCTTTTCAGGACTGAATTATCCTCTCGGTGGGTTCTAGAGTAATTGGAATGGGAAAGACAAGGGTAGGGCAAAGAGAGTCACGGTGCTTGGAAGCGGGCGCTATTCCACAAGGACGTGGGGGCGGACTATGTTTTTCCGGGTGGGTGAGGAGACGATCACCCGGCACAGGAAGGAGATGACGGCGGCTTGGCGCCGGGGCCGCGGGTTGGAGCTCGCTTTCCTCTGAAGGACCGTGTTCTCCTGGAAGGGATACTGGTCACTTGATGAGGGCCCGGGCGCCTCCCAGGGCGGGGCGGCCCGGCGGCGTCGCGCCCTGCCGCCCCCGCTCCGCCGCTCAGCCGCCGCCACCTCCGTGACCAGCCCCCGGGAGCCCAGGCCGGGAGCGGCCCGGTGACGCGGCGCGTGGCAAATCGCCGCGCGTGGCCTCCAGGGCGGCCAACCCGGGCGGTGGGGCGGCGAGGCTGCTGAGCGGAGCGGGGCGGGGCGGCGCGACGGGACTGGGCGGGGCTCCCGGGGGCGGGGGCGGGGCGCGGGGCCGGGCGGGTCCTTCGGGACGCCCGGGTCAGCCTCCTCCCTCCCTCCCTCGAGGCGCCCTTGGCCTCCCCGGGTGTCGGCTCGCCACGCCCGCATTGTGGCCAGGGCCGCACCTGTGCTCGCCCCGGGGCACGGGCAGGTCACCCTCAGGAGCAAGCACAAGGGGACTCTGGGACCCGGGCCCGGAGAGAAAGGGGGACTTGAAGGGGTCTCGAGGGCGAGAAGGCCCTTTCGGACTGGCCAGCCGAGCTCCCCGGGTCCCAGGACAGTAGCAACCTCCTTATCGTGACTTAATCGTTTCTAGGATGCCTGGGGCGGTAAACTATGTGATGGACATTTTGCATATGACAGCTTATGTAATACTTACAAGGCCCCATGAAGCAGATTCAGTTTCTATTCCCATTTTACAGATGAGGAAAGGGAAGCTGAGCGCTAAAGTGACCTGTCAGGGTCACAGCTTCAGAGTAGGGCCCTGAGGACTTGAACTGACCACTCTGCATGTTGCCTTTTCTGAGATAGGTGCAAAGGGGATAGGCTTGGGACAGCTGTTGTGTTTTCTGGGGGCTACTGATTATGTTTATCGAGGTCTTTAGGAGATGAGCCATTGTTGGCCCTCTCATCCTGAAAGCCGCTCACCTCTGAAGAGTTTTTCGGGGCCACAGTGCCTGCATGTGCCCCCAGAGGTGCCTGTGTAATGGACACGAAGCCAAATGGTTGTTTGCATTTGAAGATGAGAAATTCAGTCCCGCAGCACTTAAAACGAAGTGGTTGGGGTGGGTGAGCAGATGAGCAGAGGCTGTGAGCGGAGGAACTGGGAAGTTACAAAGGGAGCCAGAGACTGGCTGGCTTCCTCCCTCAAGGACAACGGGG
The DNA here is from genome assembly GCF_028858775.2 of Pan troglodytes. Classification (NCBI taxonomy): domain Eukaryota; kingdom Metazoa; phylum Chordata; class Mammalia; order Primates; family Hominidae; genus Pan; species Pan troglodytes. The sequence goes on along the minus strand of NC_072414.2, from coordinate 91,378,480 downwards.
CAATGTGCTGGGGAGAGCCCAAAACAAAGGCGGCACATAGACAGCAGACGCCAGAAAATAAACCTGGAGCTCTGCTCAGAGCTCCACAACAGCAGTGTTCAGGGGAGCCAGCAAAAGGAACTGCAGGGACGTTTTTAAAACATGTCAAAATGTGGTGTAAATCAGCAAGTCATGTGGAAATGCATGCTTTTTAACCTGCCAGAAGCTGCAGAGCCGGCTGGATTTGGCTCTTCTGCTCCAAGAGGACAAGAAGAGTTTAATACTTATCCTTTAAAGCTTAGGGTCTGGAGTGGGGGCACAGTGATCAGTGGCCCTCTCCTTGCCACCTGCTGTCACCCTGGAAGAAGAGGCAATGAAAACAGACTGTTCCAAAAGATGTTTTCACCCTTATTGCTCCACTCCGGCTCCCACCCTTCCAGAAATTGAGCCTCCTGAGGCACAGAAGACTCAGCTCAGACTGGCCAGCCCTCACCCATTCCAATGCTATTGTTACCCTCAAAATGTCAAGCAGAGAACTCAACTATGAGTCCAGCCACAGCAGAAATGAAAAGAGTGTTTGCATCACCTTAAAGAGCACCTCTCTCCCCACCACTCTGCATGTCAAAGCCCTTGTCTGAGAATTGCAGGCAGTGGTAAGAAGGAAGGAAGGAAAGGAAGGAGAGAAGGAAAGGAGGAAGGCTAAGTTTAAGAATTGTGGAGCACAGCTATTAGCAGAGCACAATCACTGTTATTTGTAGTAGAAGCAACCAATTTTAGGAAATTGCCACAGCCTCTGTTTCAGCTGTTGAAAACCTATACCTGAAGTCTAGTGTCTCTAGCAACTTCGAGCGCTCAGAAAGACCCTGTGCCGAGCACTTACGTGTGCCACTGGCTTGGAGGGAACTGAGGAGCAGCATCTGTCAGTCTTTCCCCTCTGGCCTCCTTAAAGGCACTCAGGGGTCCAGATGTTTCTGAGCTGCAGGGACTGTGCACTGGGCCAGGCACTGAGATGCAGAGGTGAGAAGGAGCAGCCCTTTCTTCAAAGGGGCTGGCAGGCCGTGGGGAGAATACACCTTAAAACACAACCCATCATGAGGGGTTTCCTAGGGTGCGGGAAGAGCACAGATGATGAGTGCCTAAGGAGGGACAAGAATTAGGGTAGGCTTCTTAGAGGACATAATGCCCACAGTGAATCTGGAAAACCTCCTGGTAGGATGAAAAAAGGGCCCTCACTGTGTCTTGATGAGAAGAATAATGCTCAAGCTGCCTAGAAGCCAAAGGAACCCCTGACGACTTGGCCAGCTTCTCCCTCACCTCTTCTTCCTGACACCCCACTTTCTCCATCCAGAAATTTGAGAAGCTTCTCTGTACACACCAGCCTGTGTCCTCCTGTCTGCAGGGTAAACTCTGCATCAAGTCAATCCATCAAGTCTCCACTTAGGCATCATTTTCTCTAATATGGGGTTTTACTCAACGTATAGTGTATCTCTTTTTGTATGTCTGTTTCCTCCCTTTAGAGAGTGAGCTCCTTGAAGACTAAAACTGTAACTTATTCTTTATTGTATTCACTGTGTCTAGCACAATGCCTGGAATGTCCTAGAAAATCAAATAAATGTTTCTTAAATATTTATGAGCAGACTTTAGGCAGAGGGACCGCTGTGTGCGGGGACCTCGAGTGTGGCTCTGAGACCCGACAGCTAGCACAGTGTGCCTGGAGTCTGCATTGAGTACTGGGAAGCAGCTAAAAGAGTAGCTGGGAATGAGATGGTGCAGATCATTAACATGTCAAGATCAAGCCATTTGGATTTTATTCTGAACCCCTGACAGATTTTAAGCAGGTGAGGAGCTTGAGCTATTTGGCATTTTAGAAAGATTACTTAGGGAGTAGTGGTTGGTGGGGAGAGCAAGCCTGGAGGCAAGACAACCAGTTAGGAGGTACTGATGTTGTCAGACCCCCTCCGGCCCTCATCTCCAAAGATCTCCGCAAAGTTCCCACACATGCTGATGACTTCCTGTGTGTCTGTGTTTGAGAGCATGCTCTAGCTTAGAGGGCTGGTCTTCGTAGATAAATATCCCAGCTTCCTCAAAACTCAGGAAGACATTTCTGAGGCATGCTCCCCCAAGTCTCTTGTGGAGGGATGGGATGTCCCAGTAGATTGGGCATTCATTGACAGCAGTGGTGACCTACCCATTTGCACACTTCTGTTACCTCTTCTCCTTTCCCCTCTCTCACTCCCTGGGATCACCTTCCAAACACTCTACCTTCACCAGAATCTTTGGGAGTCTACTTCTCAGGGGACCTATTTGATGCCGATGCTACCTGAGATAAGAAAGAGGACCTGAATGAAGGCAGTTTCCTGATACAAATGAGAAAGCAGGGGCAAAATAGAAAGCTGTTTAGAAGTCACAACTCACTGGCTTGCTGACCTTTGAACCAGGGCTTAGGGGGGGTCAAGAAATCCCAGTTGTCCCCACCAGGTTTGTTGTTCAGGCTCCTGGGTGGACAGTAGCAGCATTATTTAAGTGGGGAACCCTGGAGGAAGACAAGATGGAAGGAGCTGGGGCTGGACAGAAAGAAATAGGATGAGTTCCGTTATGCTTGTGTTGAATTTGAGATGCCTGTGGGACAATATCTCCTTAGCCTCAGGAGCTGGAGAAAGATACAACTAGATGAGACTGGACATGTTAGCAGGGGACTTCTTGGAGGAGGAAAAAAAAATTTTTTTTTTTTGAGATGGAGTCTCACTCTGTCCCCAGGCTGGAGTGCATCACGTGATCTTGGCTCACTGCAACCCCTGCCTCCGGGGTTCAAGCAATTCTCCTGCCTCAGCCTCCAGAGTAGCTGGGATTACAGGCACCTGCCACCATGCCCAGCTAATTTTTATATTTTTAGTAGAGACAGTGTTTCGCCATGTTGGCCAGGCTGGTCTCGAACTCCTGACATCAGATGATACGACTGCCTCAGCCTCCCAGAGTGCTGGGATTACAGGCGTGAGCCACCGTGCCCGGCCAGCAGGAAAAATCTAAGCAGATTTTTGAAGTTGAGGTATATGGGCTGAAGAAAAACGGAAATGACTTAGGGAGTAGAAGAATGACCAGAGGGAGGTGGTCAGGGAAAAGAATGGATTCATAGAGGAAAAAAGTCAGTTTACCCGAACCAGGGAAAACTAGAGCAAATAAGTGATTGGGGTAAAATGAGCCTCGAAGGAGTTTTGTGAGCCACTTAAAGACAGGGACTATGCCATGTTCAATCTTCTGTCTCCAATACTTGTACACAAAGTTGATACTTTTTAAGTATGGTGTGACCCAAGCAAAGTATCTAAAAAAAAATCTAATACGTATTTCTATATATCAATCTTGTATGAGTATAAATAATTAAAAATTGAAGGTTTTTAATCTGTTACCCCAAATTAGTAGTAAATTCTCCCTCCAAATTTAACTTTGTATAAAGACTTGTATCTTGCTGAGAAATGCCACATATAAGAGAACTATGTCTTACTTGTTACATCGAGGATCTAGTGACTTGTAACCATTTCAGAAAATCAAAATTCTACACTATTAATTAAACCTAGAGATAAAAACAGAATCTGCTTTGTTCTGTTCATGGAAAGTTCTTCAGCTTTAAGATCCCTAATGTCTGTGTGCCAGAGAGAGAAAATTGTACACTCATTTTCTATTGCAAGTTCTACGATAAACACCCAGATCTGTAATAAGTGCCGTTTTACAATAAACTATGGCTAAGGAACTATGGCTCCTTAGAGAAATGGTTGATTTCAGGACTGGGGCAAGAAGAAAGCAAGATGAACTTATGGTACCAGAAAACAAGGAAGTGCTCAAAAAATGATGGGGGCATGTCAAAGGAATAAAATAAATATCCATGAGCCCGTACTGATACAAATAAATAATTAAGTGAATAAATAAATGGGAGAGATGGTACAGATCTTCCTGACCAAAGAATTCCAACTAAAAAATGTACAAGGAATAAGGACAATACAAAGCCATCATTAGGCAGACACCACTGTTAATAATTGTCACAGTGGGTGAAAGGATGATGAGAAACAGGACCTTTACATAGTCTCAAAGTAGTCTCCTACAAGATATTTATCAATTACAAAGAGAAAAATAGTAACTTTATAGTAGAGAAACCCAGCAGACACCACCTTAAGCAAGTGAACAAGGCTAGCATCATCAGTAACAAAGTATATCAACGTCATGTACCCCACCATATGATGCAACGAGACGGGCATCTCACTTCTTTGGTATTCCTGCTAAAAATGTATAACCTGAATTTAACCATAAGAAAACATCAGACAAACTGCAATTGCGGGGATATTTTACAAAATAACTGACCAATGCTTGTTAAAAGTGTCCAGACCATGAAAGACAAGAAAAGACTGAGGACCCGTTGCAAACTGGAGGAAATCAAGGAGACCTGATTACTGAAGGCAAAATGGGATTCTGGATTGGATCCTGGTGCAGGAAAGAGACAGAAATGGGAAAACTGGTGAAATTTGAGTAAGGTCTGTATTCTATGAGTATATATAATAGTGTTATATCAATGTTAGTTTCCTGATTTTGATAATCATACTATCCTTATGGAAGAATTCAATGAATTTTCTGCAGCATTTTTAAAACTTTTGGTAAGTCTAACATTATTTCAGGATAAAAAATTAAGTGATAAAATATTTTAGTTATTCTACGCTTTACTCAATTCCCCGATTTTAACCCTCATATGGAGTTAATATATCCAGTATAAAGTATTTTTACGATGCTTTACAGTGGTAAATTCAACTTCAGTTTGGGCAATATTAAGACCATTGGAAAATGTTTATAAGTATGGATGTGTTAAGGTGATCAGTGTTCTGAATTGAGGGGGAAAATCACAGAAAATAATAAAATGTTTGCAATTATTACACAAAGCCGTAGGGTTCCATGTCCACCATGTGGCTATTCTGAAACACCAGAAACTGACACATACACATGTATAATGTGGTCCATTACACCCTTTTCAGGTATTGAAAGGGGCGTTTTCACTTTTCTTATTTTAATATCACATGGGCTTTTATTCTTGAATGGCTGATGATGAAAAGGATGAATTCAGGTTCTCAAAGAAGCAGATAAAAGAGCTTTTCTTTGCTCAGTTTATATTCTTGCATGTAGAAGTCTACCTAAAGATTAAATAAACTTTTAAAATATAAGAAATTGAATCTTTGACAGCTGGATGTTTTACACAATTGAACTTCAAATAAGTCTTTCAATTTCTATTATATGTTGTCATTTTGTTATATTGTATTTTTTCTCCTGTACAGAGTTTATTCAGACTTTGTGATTCTCTCTACAACCAACAATATATTCACACGTCAATTACAGGAATTTCAAACTTTGAGTTTATTTTCTTTTCATGTTTTATATTCTATCCAAAGACAGACTGCATTTCACACATCTCCCGATATCCCACCCACTTCGACCCTTGCATATGTAACCATCATGATCTCTCTCTACTGTCCTCTTTGCCTGTGTATTTTTGTCTCAACATTTCTTTTAAAGGCTTGACCTCTCCTACCAAGAACCCTTTAGTCACCCCTCAGTAATCTCTTTTGAAATGCATTCCAGGCATTATCAGACTCTACCATGCCTATTAAGATGTCCATTTAGACCAATTCTGGGTCTGGATGTCCCCAAAGATCTTGTACAGAGAGAACGGTCAGTTCTCTGTGATGGCTACAGAGAGAACACAAATCAGTTCCAGATTGCAACTCATGATCTAGCAAGGATTTATATCTGTAAGAATTTTCGAATGTTGAGATTGGAGACAAATCTGGGAGTGACTGAAATGGCAAGACCACATATTTTCGAGTCAAAAGATCCTTTGTTTAAATCACATCTCCACCATTTCCTACATGTGTTATGTTGGGCACATTGCTCAACCTCTCCAAACCTCAATTTTCCTCCATATAAAAGATGATGATAAAAGGTTATCATAAAAGATGATAACCTTGAGTAAGATTATCTTACTCAAGGTTATTTAAAGTGCCTCCATAAGCTACATGTACCAACATAAATAATAGTTACATATGTGGTTCATTGATTTCTTCCACAAACTTCTGAGCCCCTGCTGTGAGCCAGGCACTATTCAGGCCCTGGTATTTCCAGGAAGTAATTCCATCGATCTTCCCTGGAAGATCGATGTTCTCATGAAGCTTGTAGTCTTGGAGGTAGACAGACAATAAAAAATGCACCAACAAGAAAATGTCAGATGGTAATAAGAGCTATGATGAAAATAATCATGAGATAGAGTAATTGGGCCAATACCTTAGCTATGAGTTCAGGAAAGGCTTCTCTGAGGCAGTGACATTTAAGCCGAGTGGCCAGATTAAGACCTGGAGAAGAGTATCTCAGGCAGAGGAAATAGCAAAGTTCCCCAGGTGGGACAGAGGTTATTTTGTTGAAAGAACAGAAAGAGCACACGTGCGGCTGGAGCAAGATTAGGGGGCAGGGGGTGGTTTTTAAACCACTGGACGGTTGTTGCATTGTTGCTACCTAAGGAGGGTAATCAGGAATAAGTAGTAGATTAAATCGTTAGCAGGGTTAGTACAAACTGCTCCCTTCCTGTTCAACAGGGACAAGTGACTCTACTTCTGGCTGTCTAGTAGGTCTTTGTTTGTTTTGTTTTGTTTTGTTTTGTTTTTTGAGACAAAGTCTCGCTCTGTCCCCTAGGCTGGAGTGCAGTGGCTCCATCTTGGCTCACTGCATCCTCCGCCCCCTGGGTTCAAGCAATTCTCCTGCCTCAGCCTCCTGAGTAGCTGGGATTAGGCGTGCGCCACCACACCCAAATTTTTGTATTTTTAATAGAGACAGTGTTTCACCATGATGGCCAGGCTGGTCTCGAACTCCTGACCTCAAGTGATCCCCCCACCTCGGCCTCCCAAAGTACTGGGATTATGGGCATGAGCCACTGCACCTGGCCCTGGCTGTCTATTAGCTTTTCAGCTGCAAGTAACAGGAACCCAAGTCAAACCAACTTAAGCCAAAAAGTAAAAGAGAAAGAATGTATTCATTTGTTTGACTGAAAGGTTCAGGGATATTTACAATCCCAGCATGGCTGGATTAGAAGCTGAAATGACATCATCCATTCAGATCCTGTCCCCAACACCACCACCACATTCGGTGCCCCTCTGTGTCACCTTCACTCCCACGCAGGCCCTCTTTACAGCTGGTCCTGCAACAACTCTGGGTTTGTTGTTGTTGTTGTTGTTTTTTGTCGGAGTCTCGCTCTGTCACCAGGCTGGAGTGCAGTGGTGCGATCTCAGCTTACTGCAACCTCCAACTCCCAGGTTCAAGTGATTCTCCTGCCTCAGCCTCCCGAGTAGCTGGGACTAGAGGCATGTGCCACCACACCCAGCTAATTTTTGTAGTTTTAGTAGAGCCGGGGTTTCACCATGTTGGCCAGGATCGTCTCGATCTCTTGATCCTCATGATCTGCCCACCCCGGCCTCCCAAAGAGCTGGGATTACAGGTGTGAGCCACCACTCCCGGCCTCAACTCTGGTCTTATAGTTTCCAGCTTAACGATCTCCATCAAAAAAGAGCTTTATTTTACATTCTTATTAGCAAAGTCCCAGAGTTGAGCCTGGCCCAGGTCACATGTCTCTCTTAACCAATCACCATGGCCAGGGTGATAGAGTACTCTGATTGGGCATGTCTGAGTGGCTCTCCCACCCCTGGAGTCCTGGGAGGGGACTCAAACTCATCAAAACCTCAGGGGCACGTGGACTGAGAGTGAGGGGAGCTATTTTCCCCAAATTGGGATGCTATTACCAGAAGAAGGGAGCCTGTACATCAGACAGACAAAAAGAAAATCAATATCACAACAGTTGTTCAGCAAGTGTTGATTGTATGCTTGTATTCAGGCTGTAGTTGGCAGAAATTTGGTCCATATCCTCAAAGATAATCCTGGGCTACTATTGAAGAGATAGAGATAGAGAAGGAAAATTGTCAGTAAGAAATGTAACAGACTATCTTGTAAGGCCTGAAATATCATGTGCTGCTGCCTTGACCATCTTTGACCCTCATAAGATCCAAAAGGTCTCACCCTGAGTCCCCCTGCTTTCTCTCACCAGATATGGCCCCCACCCAGCAGGAAAGATTCTTCACCCAGCTAGTTCCCCTATCAGCCAGACCAGCTGCACACCATCTGGACCTAAACCTAATAGGTTCCATGTCACTGCCAGCCTGTAAAATTATCAAAACAAGCCAATGACATCCTCCTGCAGGAACCTGGGGACACCTCACCCTCTTGTTACTACAAGGCCTGATTCCCACAGCCCCTCCTGGTTCCCTCTGCCCCGAGTGTAACCCCAATGTGGCTCCACATGGTGCGCGGTATCCTCCTCCCCAAGGCTGTGAGGATATGTGACTAATAGACTGGTGCCAACCTCACTTACCCAGTGTCAAGTGTCTTGTATTTGGCCATCTCATATTAATTAGAGCAAGGGATCCCTCCTTCACCAAGAGAGTAAACAGGAGGTGATCAGAACTCACGCTCTAATTACTTTCCTGACAGTAGCCAAGAGCCCTTTGCACTGGTCACTTGATTTCAGACTGGACTGGACTATGATAAACCCCAAGAGCTCCTACTGGTAGGTGTGGGGGCCACTGCACACACCAGCAAACTCCTCTATTCTGCTGGTCCCCAGCCTCTCTTCTCAGATCTTCTCTGTTGTGAGATCAGGCCAGCAGCCATGGTGTCTTCCTCATTAGTACCTTCCCCAGAGTCTAGCTAAGGACCTGACACATAGTAGGCTTCCAATATATGAGTCCTGAGTGAAAGAATAGATCTTTGTCTTCAATCAGGCAACTGCAAAGTGTGGAACACTCTGGTCTGATGCAAAAACTTGTTTTAAGTTAGAGCCAAAGTGACCAACCCAGAAAATTGGGGAATGGAAAATCTATTTCACCGTGGGCTTCACAGATGAAGTACATACTGGAGGTCAGAAATTATGATTTTCAGTGTTCACATTAGCAAAGTATTAAAGCAGCTTTTTTTCTCTTTTAATGAGGATTCATTTTATGCTTACATTTTCAATAAGGTCCCTGTTTTTGTCAGAAATTTCAACCTCTTCTGGGTAATTGCACAACTTCTGGCTTCACTTGGCCTGCATAGCCTTGGCATGACTGATTTTTTTGGGTACATGCTGTAGGCAAGATTTTTATGAGGTTTGATTCTTGTCTTGACTTTATTTGATCATGTATATCTGTAATTCAGCACGTAGATGAAAGCAGACAGCACCTCTCAGCACCATGATGGTGAACGCCACAGAAAATGATAAAAGTATTTATCACATATGGATCTACAGGAATGCAAAAAGCCTTTCCAGAAATCATGATCTGGCATGTCGTGTGAATTAAGCACACAGTTTCAAGGGGCTGGGTCTCTCGTTGAGAATCATTTGCAATTTCCAGCAGCTTAGATAAGTTGGATTTGGCCTAACCTAGAAAAAGAAAAAAGAAACTGAAGTGCTTTATCAGAATTCTTCTCCAGAATTCTCTGTCCTGGTCTTTGGATCTATATGAGGGTACATTTTTGAGCAACTTCCCTTTAGACTACCTGTTCTAGAACTGAACACAGCAGCAGAGCTGTGACAGAAAAACCCCATTTTTCACCTTTCAGATTAAAAAACATGAAAAGGTTTGTTAACATGCTGAGTTGGCAAGGGCCTATAGAAACAGGCATTCTCATACATTGTTAGCGAGAGTGAATATTGGTGCATTCTCCTTGGAAAGCAATTTAGTTAATATCTATCACAATGTCAAATGTGCTTAGCCTTGACCCAGCAATTCCACATCTAAGAATTGTCCTTTGCAGAATATATTCCTTGCGGAATTGTTTATAGTACAAAATAATTCAAAAAAGGAATAAATATCTATCAAAGTGAGATTGGGTAAATAATTTATAGTACAACCATATAAGAGAATACTATTTACCTACTATAAATATATGACACAAATATATGTGCATATGTGTGCGTGTGCTCCTAAACCAGTGGTTTTTAACAAGAGAGACATCTGATAACGTTTGGAGACAACTGTGGGTGAGGTGGGGAGTGGGTGCTACAGGCATCTAGTCAGTAGAGGCCAGAGACACTGCTAAGCATCCTCCAATGCACAGAACAGCACTTCCCCATGGACAACAAAGAACCATCCAGCACAACATGTCAACAGTGCCAAGGATGAAAAATCCTTCTTCTAGACAAATGTCTTCCTCCAAGAAGGGAAACTGGAAGACCCTTTTGGCTTGGTGGGCACGTGTTTGTATTCCACATTTTCTGTTAAAGAGGAAATGCTAACCAGTTTTCCAATGTGCATTCTCAGGCTGTCTCAGGCTGGGTATGAGACAGCAGCAGGTTTCACACCAGCCATTCCTTCATCTTCTTTTGCCTTGATCCCCTCCTTGCTTAGACAAAATGGCAGATGCAGTGAGTGAGCTTGAGGTTGAGAAAAACTGCTTGGAATTCACAAGTTCCTGGGCCATTTCTGGTCACCCAGGGACAGAAACATCACTGATATGTTGGGTGTTGACTTTAAAAGTAAAGAAAAGTGGGTAGCTTTCTTTGACTGCTTGCCTCTGCTCATGTTGACTCTAGAACTTGGAGATGTAGAAAAAGGCAAATCACTCTCTTCCCCTCAGGATAGTTAACCTCAGGGCTACAGCTCTCTGATGGCCAGAATGTGCAGTTTTTACTATTCAAATCATATATATTAGTTCTTGAGATATTTTAAACACCAACTCAAATTTAGCATATAAAAATTTACCCACAAAAATTTGCCGAGATAGGGCTGCAAGGATATTGGTTGCAGCATTGTTCATAATGGCAAGAATCTGAAAACTTTTAAAAGTCCAGGAGAAAACTGTCATATAAACTACATCATAGTCACACTATAGAATATTCTGCTGCTGTTAAAAAATGAGGTGAGTCCATATGTGTTGATATGGAATAATCTCTAAGATACATTCCTTGAAAAAAGCAAGTTAGAGAACACTAAGAATGATAGGCTTCTTTCTACGTAAATTGCAATTATCTGTCTGTATATGTCTTTGTCTGTATCTGTCAGTCTATGTACATATATATATGTTAAATTGCATCTTCACATAGACATTTCACTTTCTGAAAGGAATAATAGTCACTTACATCATTGCTATGGGGAAAGGAGCTGAGGGCAGGGTAAATGTGAGTGTCCCAGGCAGCTTTCTCCTAGCATTTCATACTCTCACGTGCTGTTCAAACATTCTAACCACGTACATATGCATGCACTTTAAAAAATTTTTGACAGATGTCATCAGGGTGGTAAGAGTACGGATTATTTGAAATATTTTTCTTTATATTCCCTTTTTACTTATATAAATGCAAACATATGAATGTTATAAAAGAAAATTTAGAAAACATCAGAATGTAAAAAAGGCTATGTAAAACACGAAGGAATTAAAGAGACAATTAAACACTTTTCTTTAAAGTTCTAGCGAAATTTATTTACAGTAAAAATGGCACATAGAGGAGCCCTCAGGTATGAGCAATGCCATTGAATAAGTATAACCGGGGCCGGTCATGGTGGCTCACACCTGTAATCCCAGCTCTTTGTGAGGCTGAGGTGGGTGGATCACGAGGTCAGGAATTCGAGATCAGCCTGACCAACATGGTGAAACCCTGTCCCCACTAAAAATACAAAAATTAGTCGGGCATGGTCGTGCACACCTGTAATCCCAGCTACCCAGGAGGCTGAGGCAGGAGAATCACTTGAACCCGGGAAGCAGAGGTTGCATTGAGCCAAGATTGTACCACTGCACTCCAGCCTGGACAACAGAGCGAGACTGCATCTCAAAAAAAAAAAAAAAAAAAAGTATGAGTGGAACATGTCTTGTTATTATCATCATCATTATTATTATTATTATGGTTACTATTATCCTTTAATCTGTTAGTATTTTTGAATGTCTACAATAAGCAAAAAACATTTGCGGTTAATTTGATGAAGGAAATAAAGATGATTCAGACATGGACACAGGCATAGACTCCTTGAGGTACCTGCCAGCTGAGGGGATGAGTTTGCACTGAATTCTGCCTGCAAGCTAGCTAACCAGGGCCAAAAACTTGGGTAACATCCAAGAAAGGATCAGGGCACGAACTGGACCAGTGGTTTGAGTACCAATTGCCACAAAAAATCTCTTTCATGTGGATGGACCAGGGCCTGAAATCTCCACCATTACAGTGAGTCCTAGAGATGACAACAGAGGCTGTTTTAAAACAAAATGCACTCTTGTCCACTGGAACCCTGGAGGTATCAAAGAGAAGAAGGTTCCTGCTGTGCCCAAAACCCTTAAGAAAAAGCGAAGGAATTTTGCAGAGCTGAAGATGGAGCACCTGAGAAAGAATTTTGCCTAAAAGATGCTTTGAAAGGCAAGGAGGAAGCTTATCTACGAAAAAGCGAAGCATTATCACAGGAAATATAGACATATATACAGAACTGAAATTCAAATGGCTTGGATGGCAAGAAAAGCTGACAACTTCTAAGTATCTGCAGAACCCAAATTGGCGTTTGTCATCAGGAACAGAGGTATCAATGGTGTGAGCCCAAAGGTCTGAAAGGTGTTGTAGCTTCTTTGCCTTTGTCAAATCTTCAGTGGAATCTTTGTTAAGCACAACAAGACTTCAATTAACATGTTGAGGATCGTAGAACCACATATTGCACGGGGGTAACCAAGCCTGAAGTCAGTCAAAATCTACAAGCCTGGTTATGGCAAAATCAGTAAGAAGCGAATTGCCTTGGCAGATAACACGTTGATTGCTCGATCTCTTGGTAAATATGGCATCGCCTGCATGGAGGATCTGATTCATGAGATCTATACTGTTGGAAAACACTTAGAAGAAGCTAATAACCTCCTGCGGCTCTTCAAATTATCCTCTCCATGAGGTAAAATGAAGAAAAAGGCCACCCATTTTGTAGAAGGTGGAGATGCTGGCCACAGGGAAGACCGGATCAATAGGCTTCTTAGGAGAATGAACTAAGGTGTCTACCAGGATTTTTTCTAATCTGGTCAATTAATAAACAGTGCCTGCTTTTAAATTGAAAAAAATAAAATAAAACAAAATGCTCGTGATTAAAATGCAGGTGAGCAGGTACTTATTTCTCAAGCCATACAACCCAACGTCTCAATGTGACACTTTTATTCCTCCTGATAGAAGCAGATAATGTAAATCTCAGCCAACTGGGGGCAAAGTGGGTTATTTCAAATTGAATCTCATCTAATTCAAGAATGTGGCTGGACGTGGTGGCTCATACCTGTAATCCCTGCACTTTGGGAGGCCAAGGCGGGCAGATCACTTGAGGTCAGGAGTTCAAGACCAGCCTGGCCAACATGGTGAAACGCCGTCTCCACTAAAAATACAAAAATTAGCTGGGCGTGGTGGCGGGTGCCTGTAATCCCAGCTACTCAGGAGGTTGAGGCACGTGAATCGCTCGAATCCTGGGAGGCGGAGGTTGCTGTGAGCCAAGATCATGCCACTGCACTTTAGCCTGGGTGACAGAGTGAGACTCTTTCTCCAAAAAAAACAAAACAAAAGAAAACAAAAAGACTCTCTGCCTTTTTAGTCTGCTCCTGAGCTGTACTGGAGTGGAGGGAGGGAGGTGCTGGTTCACGGTCATTCTCTGTAACCAATTGGCATCCCCTGAGATCTCCAGTCCGCTCTGGATCTTAAGCACAGTCACCCCCTTGTTGGTGTCTGCTATGGCTTGGATGCAGTGTTCCCTTACTCAGCTATAAGGCTCCTATAAGTGCCCTATTCATCATAAAATGGCTGTGAAACCCCACTGGACAAAGATCCGTGAATCTGGTTCCGTTGGTATTCATCCTAGTTTTGTAGTTCTCCACTTTGCGCATTGGAATCAACTGGGGAGCTTTAAAAAATGTCTGGGCCTCACTCTTTCCCATGATCTTCGGATTTGATTGGTCTTCTGGGCAGCCTGGGCCTCAGGGTTTTCTAAGGGTCCTCAGGTGATTTTAACGTGCAGCCATGGTTGCGAACCACTGCCCTAGTTTCTCTAGGTGAGCCACTCAGCTCTCTGAGGTTTCAATGGAAGATATGGGCCCCCATGTGGCCCTCTGACTCATCAGTTTCCACTCCTTCTTCACCCTCTGACATGACCTGTCACTGTACTAGTTGGGGCAGGCATGGCTTTGGTAACAAATGTACCAAAATGTGTAATGGCGCAAGATAAGAGGAATTAATTTCTAGCTCACATAATCTAGCTCACAGGTGTCAGGGTAAGTTGAACATGAGTGTGGTGGTGGAGTGGTCTCACACAGGCCCCAGCAACACAAACTAACTGACTGCAACTGTGCCGTCTTCAACAGCAGCTTCTGTGGTTCCCCCAGAGGTCACCAAAACAGCTCAACGGGGACAAGAACATGGAAAGACACATCTGGAAGGTTTTAATGGGCCAGGCTTAGGAGCGGCCCTCAAGACTTCTGTTCCCATTCCACTGGTTAGAACCAGTCCCAGGGCCACACCTGCCTGCAAGAAAATCAGGGAAATGTAGGAAGGAAGGAGAGGAAAATGGATTTGGATGAATGCATTGCCGTCTCCACCACAATCACTGTAGTTGCACCTGGCGAATAGCCTCAATTCTCTTGGCCCTCTCTGCCTTCAAAATAATGAGCTGGCAACACTGTAACATTGTGATGAACTCTTCATCTGCCCTCTTGAGGACTGCACCTAAGTAACTGAACATGGCTGGACACAGTTCGGCGTTTAATTCATGATTTTAAACCTTAAGTGGGGCCAGATACAGTGGCTCATGCCTGTAATCTGTAATCCCAGCACTTTGGGAGGCCAAAGCGGGCAGATCACTTGAGGTCAGGAGTTCGAGACCACCTTGGCCAACATGGTGAAACCCCATCTCTACTAAAAATACAAGAATTAGCCAGTGTGGTGGTGAACACCTGTAATTTCAGCTACTCAGGAGGCTGAGGTGAGAGAATTGCTTGAACCCAGGAGGCGGAGGTTGCAGTGAGCTGAGATTGCACTACTGCACTCCAGCCTGTCTCAAAAAAAAAAAAAAAAAAGAAAGGAAAAAAAATCTTAAATGGGCACCCAATGCCTGAGGCAATCTGACTACATTTCCTTGATAAGCTTGCTCCCCTCTTGCTCAGTGTGACCATTTTATACCTCAGCCTCTTTTCAGTCTTAATATGTTCAAATCTGAACTTGACTTTACCTCTTAAACCAACCGTGACTCTCCTCCCCCGGCTTCCACATCTCAAGAAGCAGCACACTATTCAGCCAGTTGTTCAATCTCCAAACGCAGCCATTATCCTGATTCTTCCCTTTCTCTTCCCTACGTCTAACCCGTGAGCAAGTCTCATCAGTTTCACCTCTGAAATACATCCAGATTCTACCTTCTTTTTCCTGTCTTCTCTTCCGCTGCTCTAGGCCAGGTCACCACTGTCTCTCGCCTGGACTGCTTACTCCTGGCCCATGCCCCTTATTCCTATTCCCCATCGATAGCCATGGGATATTGCTGAAACACGAGCACCATCACCTCACTCCCCTGCCCAATCCCCTAACATGGCTTTCACTGCATTTTGTAAAAACCCCAGGCTGCTGATGGTGGCTTCCTACATGGTACCCGCTGCATGGTCCCGCCCCTCCCGTCCCATCCAGCCCCACTCTCCCTCCCTTTGCCCTTGGGCCCCTCTACCTCTCCAATCCTCGAGTTTCATTCCTTTCTCAAGGCCTGTGCGTTTGCTGTTCTCTTTGACTAGAATGCTTTTCTCCTGGCTTTTCGGGGCCACTCCTAAACATCTTTCAGGTCTCAGTGTGGACAGGACTTCCCCTGTTCACACTTCCAAACAGGTCCTCCCCATCCCTTATCCTTTCACTCTGCTTCCTTTGCAGCACTCATTACTACCTGCAATTCATTAGTCGTGTGTGCTTATTTGTTTGTCGTTTCACCCCACCAGATTCTTAGCTACACGAGGGTAGAGCTGTGTCTGCTTTGTTAGTGGCTGGCTCCAGTGTCTGATATTGGTTGAATGCAATATAGGTTCGTGAATGCAATGCAGTGAATGAATACGATAGGTCAATGGTTCCTAGCATCCATCTATCTATCTGTCTATCTATCATCTATCTCAAGGAACTCCTAAGAACCTGATGAAAGGCCTTCGGACCTTTTCCACTGAAATGCACAGAAAACACTGCATTTAGTTTCACATTATCTCTGGGCCTCCAGAATCCCATTCGCTCTGAAATTAGATTAATAATTCTGGAACTAAATAGTACTTTTAGCTCTAAAATTCATTCATTTATTTATTTATTTATTTATTTATTTATTTATTTATTTATTTATTTATTTCGAGACAGAATCTTGCTCTGTCACCCAGGCCGGAGTGCAGTAGTGTGATCTTAGCTCATTGCAACCTCCCTCTCCTGGGTTCAAGCAATTCTCCTGCCTCAGCCTCCTGAGTAGCTGGGATTACAGGCATACACCACTACACATGGCTAATTTTTGTATTTTTAGTAGAAACAGGGTTTCACCATGTTGGTCAGGCTGGTCTCAAACTCCTGACCTCAAGTGATCTGCTCGCCTCAGCCTCCCAAAATGCTGAGAGTTCAGGCACGAGCCACCACGCCCTGCCCTAAAATTCTTATGGTATCACATATCAACTATTCTGCTACCAATAAAAGTACCAATAAAGAAAACAATAAAGCCTTAATAAGATGGCATCCAGGAAAGGTAATTTTTTATGGGATAATGAAAAGAAGCAGGAAATACCAGGAGAATAGGCTATTGCCTTCAAAAAACAGCTGGAGAAAGACACACCCAAATGAGACCCCAGAGAATCCAAAAACCACTTTGGAAGGTGTGATGTCCTAAAACAATCTAGGAATGCCTGAGTGGACCCCTTGGAGCCAGGTTCCAGGCCAGGAGACAGCCCCTCACCCCCAAATTACCTAATGCACGGCACGGCTGAGACACAAAAATCATCTGCAAGGCAATTGATGTGAGTCCCCTGAAGAGCACCCCAGAGATGTTGGAGCAGAACTCATATTTTGTTATCTTGGCAGCTGTGGCTGATGGGAGATGGGGGACAATAGGATCAGCTCATCAAGAGCCACTTCCAAGGTGGCAGTTGTGAAAGTGCTAGCATAAATCTCCCCTTGTTTGAATTTCCTTAGTACTCCCAGATACCTATGTGCTGGAGATACATGTTTCTGTCGTTTCAGGCAGCAGGGTTCATGCAATTCTCATGAAACTACTGCAGGCCTTGCACAGGGAGCTCCCCAAGAAATGCTTATCAAGGCAATGATCAGATCTTGTGTGGCTGCCAGGGCATTCACAAGCCCTAGAGGTGTCTCTATAGGGGCTGGAGGTAATGGCTGAATCAGAAGAGCCACTCCAGGGAGACAGAAATCCTTGTTGCAGAAGAAGCTTTAGGACCTGGGCAACTCATCACGTCTAATGTCAGGTGACATGCAACAGCCCAGTCTTTGGTCCAACAGGTGCTAGAGCACCTGTCAGCATAGCCGCTACAAACTCCTGGGTAAGTCACAAAAAAGAACCCAGGGCCAGCTATCCAAAGGGCAAGAAAGGATTTGGATAACCACAGGGGCCTCACCTATAGGTCACAGCTGTCCCTGGCCTCAGGCAAGCAGGCCAGCAGCCACTAGCAGGTGCCACCCATAAATGCTGTAGACCAGAAGTGGATACCTTGATCATTCAGCTGTTGGACATTCCGTGCAGCATATGTTGTGGGTTGTGTGGTAGATGATGCCAGTGCTTAAAATTTTGAGATGAGTTGGTAGATGGGCTATGGTCCAGTAGTTATTTCTACAGAAAGTGGGTTTATATACAAGGCAGAAACTTTACTGCGTGTGAATAGGACTCCTTTACCCCACCAAATCCCCCTTGAATGGACATTTCTTTGTTTCAAGAAGTTTTTTTCTTTGCTTGCTAAAGACATTTTTTAAAAATTGATCATCAGGATTGTATATTATTTCAACTTTTAATAGTTTAAATAATTAAATTGGGACTCTATATCGCTTAATAGATGCAGTTAGAGTAAAAGTCAGATGGCAAATATTAACTTTAAGAGAGAGAAATTCCCTGAGAGGAAAGAGGAACAGAGGGGAGGACTCAGCTATTTCTGCTTACTTGAAAACACACACACAAAGATCTGAAAGAAACAGCAGAAGATCAACATCTGTCACATCTGGGAAGTAGAGGCTCTGTAGTTATATGTCATATTATTTTCTGTACTTTTTTGTACCTTTGAAACTTCGTAATCAAAATAAACTTTTTTAAAAATGATGAGATGGAGAAAGTAAATGTTATGGAACCTAGGTGTGTATAGGGATTTCTAAAATTTCTGCATATGATTTTTTGCCTTGGAGATGAGAAAAGGGAGATACATGTTAAGCTTGGATATGTAAAAGGCATAATACAAATTAAAGCAAACATATATGTGCTTAAAATGTGCCAGGCACAGTTCTGAACCCTTTAATCATTAACGCATTGATTCAAGTACCAGCTAAAGTCTCCATTCAAGGACCTGCTTACCAGACAACAAATGGTTTCAGTTGCTAGGGTTTCCAATTCAGCCTCACTTACTAAAATTAAGCAAGGAAGCCTCCAGCCAGAAAAGATTAAGCTCCTATTTCTCAATGCATGGGTCTCAGGAGTAAGGGAAGCAGGGAGAAATAAATCTTGACTGCTGATGTAGCATCCTGTGTGAGATGGACCAGTGAAAAACAGGCCCCACTTCCATGAAGGAACCAGGGACCAGACACTAAGAGGACTAACCCCTGCCAGGATGCCCATCACTCACAGTCACTCTCCCTTCCCTTCAAGTTTACCATTATCCTGACTACTAACACCATACATTACCTTTGCTTGTTTATAACATGTATGTAATTGCAATAATTTGAAATGTATTCTTTTGTCTTGCTTTTGTACTCAACATTACATTTGTGAAATTTATATATATGATTGCATGTAGCAACAGTTCACTCTGTCATTATTGTAGAGCTTTCTGGTGCATGAACAGATTATAATTTATAAACCCATAACACTACTGATGGACAATTGGGGCATTTCCAGTTGAGGCCATTCTGAATGTTGCTATGGTGCTGCTGTCAATGTTCTTGTGTATGACTTTTTTGTTGTTTTGAGACAGGGTCTTGCTCTGTTGCCCAGGCTGGAGTGCAGTGGTGTGATCATGGCTCACTGTAGCCTCAACCCTCAACCTCCCAGGGCCCAACCAATCCTCCCAGCTCAGCCTCCCAAGTAGCTGGGACTATAGACCTGTGCCACCTGGCTAGTTTTCTGTATTTTTTTGTAGAAACGGGGTTTTGTCATGTTGCCCAGGCTGGTCTTGAACTCCTGGGCTCAAGTGATCCACCTGCCTCAGCCTCCCAAAGCATTGGGATTACAGGTGTGAACCACTGCGCCTGGCCTTGTGTGTCTTTTGGTGCAAATAGCTATGCATTTCTTTTTAATATACCCTTAGCATGCACATATGTTCGGTTTTCGTAGATACTGCCAAATAGTTTTCCAAGGTAATTGTACCAATAAACATTCTCTCCAGTGGTGTGTGAGTGTTCTGGTTGCCCTATAATATCATCACATCATCAAAACCTGAACTTACCTGTTTTTTAAAAAATTAACATCTAATCTATGCCCCTCTGTGCTTGTATTTAATATTTCTCTAGGGAAGAGATTTCTGGTGAGGCAAAAGCCTGCTTCTCACATTACTTTTCTTTTTGAAAAAGTTTCTTGTTTTCTCTCATTTTTTTCCATTCTAGGTGAATTTTATAATGAATTTATTGAGATCCATAAAAATGGTAATTGCTAGATTAAGGCTACACACATTTAAAGTTTTAATAGATACTGCAAAACTGCCCATCAAAAAGGTCATGTCAATATATAGTTCTACCAAGAGTGAAAGAGAGTAACTGTTTCCTCTCTCCTTAACCAACCCTGCATATTAACAAACTCAATTTTTTTGAGAGAGGGTCTTACTCTGTTGCCTAGGCTGAAGTGCAGTGGCATGATCCTAGCTCACTGAGGCCTCAACCTCCTGTACTCAAGTGATCCTCCTGCCTCAGCCTCCCAAGTAGCTGGGACCACAGGCATGTGCCACCACTCCCAGCTAGTTCTGGTAATTTTTTGTAGAGATGGGGATCTTGCTGTGTTGTCCAGGCTGGTCTCGAACCCCTGGCCTCAAGCAATCTTCCTGCCTTGGCCTCTCAAAATGCTGTAATTACAGGTGTGAGCCATGGTGCCAGGCCAAAGTCACAAATTTTTACCAAAAAAAGGTATCTTATTGTGTTAAAATTTGCCTCATTAAAAAGGAGGGGGTTCAATATTTGTTACTCTTTTATTGGCCATTTGCATGTTTTCTGTGATTTGCATGTTCACATTCATGGCTAGTTTGTCTGCTATTTATCTTTTTACTATTTTTATCTGTAAGAAGAGTTCTTTATAAACTCTAGAGCTGCACTGTCAAGATGGTTCGCCACTTGCCCTATTTGTCTATCAAAAAAAAAGTGGGGTTTTTTTTTTGTTTTTTTGTTTTTAGACAGTCATGCCTTATCACCCAGGCTGGAGTACAGTGGCATGACCTCAGCTCACCGCAACCTCTGCCTCCTGGGTTCAAGTGATTCTCCTGCCTCAGCCCCCCAAGTAACTGAGATTACAGGCACGTACCACCATGCCTGGCTAATTTTTCTATCTTTAGTAGAGACGAGGTTTACCGTGTTGGCCAGGCTAGTCCCGAACTCCTGACCTCAGGTGATCCACTGGCCCTGGCCTCCCAAAGTGCTGGGAGTATAGGGGTGAGCCGCTGTGCCCAGCCTGTCTATCTAAATTTGAATTAATGAAGTAAAATTTAAAATTCAGCTCCTCAGTCACACTGGCCATATTTCAAGTACTCACTAGCCGCATTGCTAGTGGCTGTCCTGTTCAGGATCGCAGAGAGGACATTTCCATTATCAAAGAAAGTCCTGTCAGATAGGGTTGGTCTAGACGGCAATCCTTTTTCTACCAACAGTGAAAAAGAGTAACTATTTCCCCTCACCTTCACCAATCCTGCATATTAACAAACTATCAATTTTCCTTTTTTTTTTTGAGACAGGGTCAAAAACATTTCTGTTGAAATATTTTCACTCAGGCTATTCCTATTTTTAATATTATTTTTAATTGATGGATCATATATATATGTATGGGGTATAATGTAATGTTTTGATATAGGTATACAATGTGGAATGATTAAATCAAGCAAATAAACATATCACCTCACTTACCATTTTTTGTGATGAGACATTTGAAATTGAGCAATTTGGGAACATGCAAGACATTCTTATTAACTACAGTCACCCTGGTCTGTGATAGAACTCTGAAAAGTATTTATCCTGTGCAACTGAAGCCTTGTAATCTTTGACTAACAATCTCCCCACTCCCCCCATTCTCTTCCCACTCCCCCCATTCTCTCCCCACTCCTCCCCTCTCCACAGTCTTATCCTTATGTTTTAACTTTTGAATACATTCTCTTATGGTACAGAGGAATACATTTTTATGCAGGCAACTATGTTCATCCTTTTTGGCATGGATTGTTGAGTGTGAATCTTGCTTGTAATACCATCAGAAGTTATAAGCATATTTTCCTGCACCTTCTCCCGATTATTGACTAGTTCTGTTCTTTATCTAGAACTAGTTTTTAATTGTAGCACAAAACAGGGGCCTAATTCAATTTTTTTTTTTTTCCGCAATGGATGGTCAATCTTTCTAATACCACACATTGTGCTTGGGAAGAGGAAAACTAGAAACACTGGAGAAAAGCACTACTAAATATCACATACCTTTAACCAGGTTAATACGACTTTCCATCTGATTTTAGAAGGAAAAATTTCCTTCTGATTTGAGCTGGAATGAACATGAATTTTGTCAACTGAGTTCTCTGTGTCTCTCAGGAGAATCATTTTTTTTTCTCCTTTAATTGGAACAAATCCTATCCTTAGTTAGGGTAATATATTGCTTTTAATTAACTGATGGATTTGAGGTGCTAACATTTTATTAGGATTGTTGTATATATCGGCACTTTTTGATACCTACTATTCCATTGTATCGATGTGTTACATGTTTAGTCAGCTTCGTATTAACAGACATTCACATTCTTCCAAAAATTTTCTCATACAAATACAAATTACAATGCTGCTGTAACTTTGTATATATGTCATCTTGCACCTGTGCATGTATATCTGTAAGATAAATTCCCAGACATGAGATTACTAACTCAAAAATCAGTTTGCCAGGTATTGGCAAATTGGCCACCATAAAGATTTGTACCAATTTACACTCCTACTGGAAATGTATGAGTGGCTGATTTCCCAGATTTCTCCTAAGAATGTCCTTAACTGAAAACTCCATCTCCTTAGCTCAGCGACGCCGCTGGGCTCAGTCTGTGTCCTCCGTTTGCCCCAGTGGTCTAGAAACTGTCTCCAGACAGACTGGGACAATCGTCGGGCTCACCTCGTTTATTTTCCTTCTCCAAGAGATCACAGTCCTGTGCTGTCCAGTGTCTGATGTTAGAAAACCATTGTTTGAAATATTTGGTCCAGTTTTCTAATTGTTGATGGTGGGACATTATTTCTGTGCCTGCTACTCCATCAGAGGCCAGCAGGAAAACTTCTCTTTTTAACTTTTGCTCTCACTCTTTCTGTACACAAAATAGAGTTGGGCTGGGCTCGGTGGCTCACACCTGTAATCCCAGCACTTTGGGAGGCTGAAGCGGGTGGACTGCCTGAGCTCAGGAGTTCAAAACCAGCCTGGGCAATATGGCAAAACCCCGTCTCTACTAAAAATACAAAAAATTATCCGGCTGTGGTGGTGCGTGCCCGTAATCCCAGCTACTCAAGAGGCTGAGGCATGAGAATCGCTTGAACCCAGGAGGCGGAGGTTGCAGTGAGCCTAGATCGTGCCACTGCACTCCAGCCTGGGCAACAGAGTGAGACTCTGTCTCAAAAAAAAAAAAAAAAAAAAATAGAACTGGGTTTAGTTTTGTAATTCAACCTGAAACTCTTTTTTTATAGGTAAGTTAAGCTGCTTTACAGTGATTGATATGACAGATATGTGTGATCTCACTACTGTCATATTATTTTATATTATGCTTACTTTATCTATTAAAATCATTCACTACTTACCTTATTCTCTCATTTTATTTTTGTGCAAGTTTCTTCTGCAAATTAGGCAGGTTTGCATGTTTGATGTTTACCTTTGTAATGATAACTTCCTATCATGCTCTTAGTTCTCTACTTTGGACTGTATCTGTCAGGTCCCTATTATGAGCAATAATGAAATTGGCATATTTCCTCCTCCTTCCCTACCTTTTCCTTTCCTTCATCATCTAATTTTAGTCAGTGTTATCTTTCTTATGTTTATCTTTGTACAATTTAATATGCCCATAAATCTTTTACTTGATGTTCAACCTTAAGTGATATCCTTTGATTTCTGCAACTACAAAGGGGTCAATTAGTGAGCATATTCTACCTTCCACCTTTACCTCTCTTCTCTTTTCTATTCTGGAATTGTATCATTTCTAACATCTCAGCAGATTATGGGACACATTTTCTGATCTGTCATGCTAATCCCCACATTTGTTTAAGCCTTGGAACTATAGTTAGGTATATGCTATGTTCAACCATCTCTTGGTTTTCTGAAGTTTGTCTGTATGTGTTAGATATCCTTTGCCTGTCTTCTACATCTAACATTTTTTCTTTCATCTTTTGAAAAACTTTCTTTACTTCCATTTCATCTGTTCATTGTTTTCACTTTTACTCTTTTTTGTCAATACTGTGTCTTCTCTTTTATGTTCTTGTCAATTTTGTCTTAATTCTATGGTCCTTTTGCTATGTTATTCTATTTCTTTCCCAAGTTCTTCAAGCACATGATTTGTTTCTTCCTATTATTCTATCATCTCTTCCCTGATATATGTGTATAGATAGATAGATAGATGATAGACAGATAGATAGATAGATGATAGATAGATAGATGATAGATAGATAGATGATAGATAGATGATAGATAGATAGATAGATGATAGATAGATAGATGATAGATAGATGATAGATAGATAGATGATAAATAGATGATAGATGATAGATGATAGATAGATAGATGATAGATGATAGATAGATGATAGATAGATAGATAGATGATAGCTAGATAGATAGATGATAGATAGATGATAGATAGATGATAGATAGATAGATGATAGATAGATGATAGATAGATAGATAGATAGATAGATAGATTTTTTTTTTTTAGATGGAGTTTCACTTCCAGGCTGGAGTGCAATGGCGTGATCTCTGCTCACTGCAACCTCCGCCTCCCAGGTTCAATCGATTCCCCTGCCTCAGCCTCCCAGGTAGCTGGGATTACAGGTGCCCATCACTATGCCCGGCTAATTTTTTTTTTTCGTATTTTTAGTAGATGGGGTTTCATCATGTTGGTCAGGCTGGTCTCAAACTCCTGACCTCAGGTGATCCACCTGCCTTGGCCTCCCAAATTGCTAGGATTACAGTGTGAGCCACCGTGCCCGGCCGATATTTTTGCTTTTTAATATTAATTTTTGCCTTGTAGTTTTACTTTTAGAGGAAATTTCTTCAATAATCTTTAAATTTCATGGCAACATATTAAGCAACATTTTACTGGTTTCATAATGACAACATTTTTCTGATAAGTATTCTTTATTTCTTGGCAAATCTTGCTGATTTTTTCAGCAAGATATAAAAGCAGGTATCTTTAAATTTGTGTTTGGGTAGTTCATTTTAAAAATTATTCATCTTGAATGACTTGGGTTTCCCTGGATCAAAAGGTTTCTGGCAGGGGAGTGGTATGGAGAGGTGGACTGGAGACAATAAAACCTTCTAAATTTTACAACTCATAGAATTTCTTCTTCTCTGCTCTGCCACAGAGACAGACTGTTTCTTGCAAATAAGGCGCATCTTTGTGATTCTTTGAGCAGCTCCACCTTTTTTGCTTTTTTGTATCATGTGACCCATCCAAGAGTGTTTCTGCTGCCCAGCTTTGCTTACCATACTTCTTGCTTTTTTTTAACTGAAAACAGGAGATACATATGTACACGTCAAGTAGAGCCTCTTACCTATTTTTATTGGCACTTTCAACTCTGCTACCCCCACCCCCACCCTGGGCCATCTAGCTGCTCTCTGAACCTTTTTCTTTACATTCTTCTTATAGCTTTTGCTTAATATCAGCCGCCTTGACATTCCTTGCACATATTTTAGAGTCTGCATATGATATCTAGCTATCTTGATTTCACTGAAAGTGGAGTATGTTGGGTGTTTTTCATTCTCCTTGCTGCTTTTGTAGGATTCTCTGGAGGACAAGGTGAAAGATGTTGATTTACTCAACCATGTTCTACTTGAAGTCTGACCCTATTATTTGTCCTTGAAGTTAACACATCCTGTTGTTCATGTCCTTGTGTATTCTGAAAAATTGATTATTATCTGTTACCCAATATTTCAATTTAATTGAAATATTTGCTTTTGTAATTTTTATAGATTTGATTTTTATTTTATTAAAAATTATAGAAGGAGACGATCGTTAAGAGTGAAATATTCACCAGTTGGGGTGGCAGTGTGACTCTCAGCAGTTCCTTCTTTTGGAATTGGCACCCATACTTAGGGGGAGGCCTTATCCCTGTTCCTCTCATCACAGCTGTTTGGCACAGTAATACAGATGAGCAGTAGGCAATTGTCATAATCAACAATTCAGAAATATTATAATCACCAGTTCATAAATTCATTTCTTACCTTTTCTCTACTTTCTTCTAAAAAGGAAATGGGAATGCATTGTTTTATTTATTGTATCTATATCTTGGGATAACTGCTATTACTATTTTCATTTTACAGATAATGAAATAAAGCTCAAAGAGGCTCAGTTTCCAAGATTACACAACCAGGTAGGTGCTGAGATAGGATTTAAATCCAAGACCACCTAAATCTGAATTACGGTCATTTTACTATATTATACTATGCTATACTATCAATATAACAACACTACACTATACACCAGACTATACTATACACTATACCATACCATACCATTACCATCCCATACCATCCCATGCCATACCACACCATACCATTATCATACCATAGCATGCCATTACCTTAACTTGCCATGCCATACCATGCCAGGCCATACCATACCGTTACTAGGCCATCCCATACCATACCATACCATCCCATACTAATGCCATCCCATCCCATCCCATCCCATACCATACCATCCCATCCCATACTAATACTAACCCATCCCATCCCATCCCATCCCATCCCATCCCATCCCATCCCATCCCATACTAATACCATCCCATCCCATCCCATCCCATCCCATCCCATCCCATCCCATCCCATACTATACAGGCAGCCTCCTTACTTTCTGGGGTGAATTCACATTTCCTGGAAATATACATATTATAAAATATACATACTATTGTGTACGTACTTTAGTAGAGTTTATAAACTTTATTAAATAACTATTCTTAAGTTTAAAGGCAGGTATATTAGTGAAGTCATTAAGTTGTTAGTAATGCCTATTTTTCTTTTCCAAATGATAACCAAAAATAATTTTTGCATGGGAAAGAGCCTTTTGTTTTTCCTCAAATTTTAAGCTTTCCCCTAGGGAATGAAAATTTCAAAGATGTTAAATAGTTCCCTAACTCAAGGTCTAAAGCAGGGGCAAATGTCCTATTCAGTAAGCCTGGGAACTCATCTACATTTCCTCCGGGTCAAGAGGCAGAGAGGCCGGAGTGCTTTCAGCTCTTGTCTGAAGATGTACACTGACAGGACATGGGCAGGTCACGAGGCAGCAGGATGCTGAGACGAAGATCCATACTCCCATTCCTGACTCTGTGGCTCATACGCTGGGGAGCCCTGAGCAAGTTACTTACCCTCTTGGGATCACAGTTGCCTCATTTTTACAAAGAGTGTGTTAGACTAGATGGTCTTATATAAGGCCTCCTCCAGAGAAAAAAATGATAGAATTTATGCTTTTTATAAGGCAGACTGTGTGAGCTATACTGTTAGAGTTTTAAAAAGCACACAGCTTACAAAAGTATTTTATAAACTATAATCTAAATAGCATCTGAAAGCAAATGCAACATTTTAAAAAATCCTTATCTCTGGGTGGTAGAATTTCCTTCTGTATGTTTTTCTGCCTTTTTCAATTTCTGTACAATGAATATGTATTATTTTTGTAATCTGAAAAAAATTGTATTTTGTTTTTTAACACATTGGAAACTGCAAGGGAACCAAAAATAGAATAAAACAACCCAAATTTTAATGTAGCCAGGATACCAGACAGAAGGCCCAACATCCCACATATTATGGAACGTTTTAAGGTGTCAGGGGGTCAGGATCTCATCTGACAGATGGACTCACCAGCAACCCAGTCCTCTCAGCAGCATCCGGGGACAGTGTTTCCATAATGACTCACGGGGACGGTGCCAGCCAACCCCAGATCACAGCCTTTTCCATTTCCAGCCCCAGAGTTGTCACAGCCTGACACTGTGGTTCTCATGGAATTCTGAAACAAGCCTGGCTTCATCATAATGACTGCCTATTCAAGGCAGAAATGGGAAGGAGGATATGACTAATGACATTTGGAGGGAGATTGGGAACAAAACCAAAAATTACAGTGACTTTCTGGTTGGGACACACTGGTTAGGAACAGAACTGCATATTCAGAAATCCAAGAGTGTGTGGCCTGGCCAAAGGACCAGAGGCAAAAATAAACATCAGACCTGCCCAATTTGTCAGTTTTGAGTGATGAATCTTGAGCTTCAGGCTGGGAGTTGGGCAAGAAGCCATTTGACAGGTGGACTCCTCAGCAGTGGGGGCAAACTTGCTTGGTGGGGAACCACAGTAGGGAGACACATCTTGGCACGAAGGACACTCCCAGTTGTCTTGTAAATGCTATCCCGCCAACCCACGCCAAAATTATCCTCATGGCATCTCACATTCTCAAGGTAGATTCAGACAAAATCATTGTCAGTTCACAAGCTTAGCCAATTGTGTAAGACTCACAACTCCCAGGCACTCCAGTTTCCATTCATTAATAGGGGTTCTTATCCTGGACCCACGGACTTCTCAGGGGTCTGTGGACAGAATTCAGGGGTCTTTGATCTTGGGTGAAAGAGCAATTGGATGTTTATTTTTATTAACCTATGACTGAAATTTAGCATTGCCTTCTGTAACGTATGTTGGCAACAAACCACAGTAACATCAATAGTACCCTGACGTTGTCAGCAATGGGAAGTAGTGATATATTTAAATTACATTACCTTGTTGTAAATATCTCAAAATAATGCTTATGCTTATTACTGCTTGAAAATTACAGAACTCATTAGACCCAGTATTAGGTCTTGTTATTCAATGCATTAATTAAGAAACACATCTATTACTATGGCACAAATTCACTTAGAAAAATATTCCAATAACTACATCCACTGTAATGATTTCCACTGTAGTCCTCTGTATTTTACCTTGTGCATTTCCAAACATTCTCAAAAGTAATCCATAGGTTTCACAAGATGGCCAGAGGATCTGCAGCATAAAAACATTTAAGAATGACTGCATTAAAATAAAAATATGGTACTTCCTTTTTCATCCACATTCAACATTAGACTAAATCTTTGGTACTTGATTACCTCTGAAGACTTCGGCTGCCAGGTGAGATGGGATAATGGGTCAGAGACTCTCCATCAATATAACTTAAAATCTGCACCAAATATGCAAAACAACTATTTTCAAAACATTGGAAATCAGCTAACAAAGTATAGTGATCCATGAGAGCTGGGAAATGAATAAAGGGAAGCCTACCATTGCCAAAGTGTACAGCCAGAAGACAGTTTCCAGGCATGAGTGCAGGCAGGGGAACCCAGCTGGAGCCTGCTGGTCTCCCCTGGTTAAGAAGACTTCAGTTGGAAGTCTGAGAGACAGAGGTGGCTAGAGTTTGCAAGACATAGTATCAGAGAAGAAAGAGCTGCAAAGAGAAAGAGTTCTGGAGATCTTCAAGGAAGTCCCTGTAAGTCTTCTGCTATGGACAGATCAGCACATGCGTAAGAGAAAACTACCCACGGCTGAAGAAAGAAGCCCCTGAAAGGATTACAGGGAGCAAAGCTGGAGATCAGCCTGAGCAGGGAAGGGTTCACAGTTCAGTGGTCACAGATTCTACCTCAGTAATGGGGAAAAAGTTAACCCTAGACTAAATGCTATTCTGGGCCCTCCTGTCAAAACTTGAAAGTAAAATCTGAAAGAAGCAAACTGGACCCAAGTACCTTAACTGAACTTCAGGATAAAACTCAAGAATATGAATAGAAGTAGGAATACAAAAGTGTCCAACACTTAAAAATGTAAAATTGATAATGCTGGTATCTCAGAATTACCAGGCATGCAAAACAGCAGAAAACTATGACCCATGATGAGAAAAAAATTAATCAATAGAAACTGGCCCCAAAATAACACAGATGATGTAGTTACTAGCCAAGGACATAAATATAGTAATTATAATTGTATTTCGTGTGTACCAGAAGATAAAGATTAAACATGTTAAGTAGATATATGGTAGATATTACACACACACACACACATGAATTAAGAGATGAAAACTACCATGTCTGAGATGAAAAGTAGTTGGGACAGGATTAATGCTGCAGAAGAAAAGTTTAGTGAACTTGAAGACATGGCAACAGAAACTATCCAAAATGAAACACAGAAGAAAAAATAGAATAAAAAAATGATTAACAGAGATTCAGTGAACTGTGGAACAATTTCATGTGGTCTACTATATGTGTAATTGAAGTCTCCAAAGGAGGAGAGAGCAGAAAAAATAATTGAAGAAATAATACCCTCAATTTTTTCAAAGCTGATGAAAAATATAAACTCACACTATAAATTCAAAACACTCAATTAACCCCCAAGTACAAGAAATGTGAAGAAGGCTGGGCATGGTGGCTCATGCCTGTAATCCCAGCAGTTCGGGAGGCTGAGGTGGAAGGATCACTTGAGGCCAGGAATTCAAGATTAGCCTGGGCAATACAGCGAGAACTCATTTCTACAAAAAAATAAAAAAAATTAGCCAGACATGGTGGCGTCCACCTGTAGTCCTAGCTACTTGGGAGACTGAGGCAGGAAGATCACTTGTGCCTGGGAGTTCGAGGCTGCAGTGAGCTTTGCACCAGCCTAGGTGACAGAACAAGACCCTGTCTCCAAAATTTAAAACATAAAAAATAAACAGGTGAAGAAAACCAAGGCATATTACAATCAAATTGCTTCAAACCAATGGTAAAGAGAAATTCTTGGGCCAGGCGCCGTGGCTCACGCCTGTAATTCCAGCACTTTGGGAGGCCAAGGTGAGTGGATCATTTGAGGTCAGGAGCTTGAGAGCAGCCTGGCCAACATGGCGAAACCCCATCTCTACTGCAAATTAAAAAATAGCCAGGCATGATGGCGCACACCCGTAATCCCAGCTACTTGGGAGGCTGAGGCACAAGAATCGCTTGAGCCTGGGAGGCAGAGGTTGCAGTGAGCCGAGATCACACCACTGCACTCAAGCCTGGGCAACAGAGGGAGAGAGGGAGACTATGTCTCAAAATAAATAAATAAATAAAAAATAAAAAAGAGAAACTCTTAAAGCAGCCAAAGGAAGAAAGACACCTTATTGTACAGAGGAACAAAGTGAGGATTCTAGCACATTTCTCATCTGGAACTGCAAGTGAGAAGATGGTACAGCAACATCCTCAAAGTATTACAATAACAAAAGAAAACAAAGCAAAAAACCCATCAACATACAATTTTTCTCCTTATGTTAAATCCTTTAAGAAGTTTTTAAAAAATTAGTATTTATATATTTAATAAGTAATTAAATGTTTACATAATACTGTACAGATCTTCCCCTTCCTTGGTTAAATTTATTCCTAAATGTTTTTTGATGCTATTGTAAATGGGATTGTTTTCACTGCAACCTCCATCTCCTGGATTCAAGTGATTCTCCTGCCTCAGCCTCCCGAGTAGCTGGGATTACAGGCAGGCACCACCATGTCCAGCTAATTTTTGTATTTTTAGTAGAGACAGGGTTTCACCATGTTGCCCAGGCTGGTCTCGAACTCCTGGCCTCAAGTGATCCACCCACCTCGGTCCCCAAAGTGCTGGGATTACAAGCATGAGCCACTATGACCAGACCCAAAATTTCATTTTTCAGCTAGTTCATTGCTAGTGTATAGACATGCAACAAATTTTTGTATACTGATTTTGTACCTTGCAATTTTACTGAATTTGTTTATACAAAAATTCCTAAATCTATGACATAAATCAATAGTTTTGTCAATGTAGTTGAACAATATTAAACTATGTATGCCTTTTTGTAGTTTTCTATTTTTAACTTTTTTCCTGCTTTATTAAGGTAAAATTGACAAATAAAAACTATACATATTGAAGGTATATGATGGGATTTTTTTGATGTAGTTATACATTGTGGCATGGTTATCACAATGAAGTTAATGAACATAGCTATCATCTCACAATTGTCTTTTTGTGTGTGTGGTGAGAACATTTAAGCCCTTCTCTGTTAGCAAATTTCAAGTATACAATACAATATTATTAATTATAGTCACCATGCTGTTCATTAGATCTCCAGAATTTACTCATCCTGTGTAAAAAACTGTACCCTCTGTCCAATACCTCCTCATTTCCCCCACCCCACAGCTCCAAGCTACCACCATTTTACTCTGTGTCTATGAGTTTGACATTTTCAGATTTCACACATAAATGAGATCATGCACTATCTTCCTTTCTGTGCCGGGCTTATTTCACATAGCATAATATCCTTCAGGTTTATTCATGTTATTCCAAATGACAGGAATTCTTTCATTTTTATGGCCAAGTAATATTCCATTGTGTGTGTCTGTGTGTGTGTGTGTATAATATTTCCATTCATCTGCCAGTGGACACTTAGGTTGCTTTGATGTCTTAGCTATTGTCAGTAATGCTGCAATGCACATGGGAGTACAGATATCCCTTCCACAGACTTATATCATTTCCTTTGTATACATGCCCTAAAGTGAGATTGCTGGATCATAGAGTAAGTGCAATGTACAAGGGTTCCCTTTTTATCACATCCTCACCAACACTTGTTATTGTTTGTCTTTTTGGTAATTGCCATTCTAACAGATGTGAGGTAATATCTCATTGTGGTTCTAATTTGCATTTCCATGATGATTAGTATGTCGAGCTTTTTTTTCACATACCTGTTGGACTTTTGTATTCCTTCCTTTAAGAGCTTCTGCACAGCAAAAGAAACTACCATCAGAGTGAACAGGCAACCTACAGAATGGGAGAAAATTTTTGCAACCTATTCATCTGACAAAGGGCTAATATCCAGAATCTACAATGAACTCAAACAAGTTTACAAGAAAAAAACAAACAACCCCATCAAAAAGTGGGCAAAGGATATGAACAGACACTTCTCAAAAGAAGACATTTATGCAGCCAAAAGACACATGAAAAAATGCTCATCATCACTGGCCATCAGAGAAATGCAAATCAAAACCACCATGAGATACTATCTCACAGCAGTTAGAATGGCAATCATTAAAAAGTCAGGAAACAACATCAGTCCAGCATGTGCTGGAGAGGATGTGCAGAAATAGGAACACTTTTTACACTGTTGGAGGGACCGTAAACTAGTTCAACCATTGTGGAAGTCAGTGTGGTGATTCTTCAGGATCTAGAACTAGAAATACCATTTGACCCAGCCATCCCATTACTGGGTATATGCCCAAAGGATTACAAAACATGCTGTTATAAAGATACATGGACACGTATGTTTATTGTGGCATTATTCACAATAGCAAAGACTTGGAACCAACCCAAATGTCCAACAATGATAGGCTGGATTAAGAAAATGTGGCACATATACACCATGGAATACTATGCATCCATAAAAAAGGATGAGTTCATGCCCTTTGCAGGGACATGGATGAAGCTGGAAACCATCATTCTTAGCAAACTATCACAAGGACAAAAAACCAAACACCGCATGTTCTAACTCATAGGTGGGAATTGAACAATGAGAACACATGTACACAGGAAAGGGAACATCACACACTAGGGCTTGTTGTGGGGTGGGGGGAGGGGGGAGGGGGGAGGGATAGCATTAGGAAATATACCTAATGTTAAATGACAAGTTAATGGGTGCAGCACACCAACATGGCACATGTAAACATAGGTAACAAACCTGCACGTTGTGCACATGTACCCTAAAACCTAAAGTATAATAATAATAATAAAAAAGAAATGTCTATTCAGGTCCCTTGTCAATTTTTTAATTGGGTTGTTCTATTGCTACTGACATACAGTTTCAGGTCTTATATTTAAGTCTTTAATCCATTTTAGTTGATTTTTTGCATGTGGTATGAGATAAGAGTCCAATTCTTTTCTGCATGTGCCAGGTGTGATGACTCATGCCTGTAATCCCAGTGCTTCAGGAGGCCAAGGCAGGAAGATTCCTTGAGACCAGAAGTTTGAGACCAGCCAGTGTAGAGAGAATCAACAAGGGAGAACCTCATCTCTACAATTTTTTTTGTATTAGCTGGGCACAGTAGCATGCACCTATAGTCCTAGCTGCTTGGGAGGCTGAGGTAGGAGGATTGCTTGAGCCCAGGAGCTTAAGGCTGCAGTGAGCCATGATTGCATCACTGCACTCCAGCCTGGGTGACAGAGCAAGATCCTATGAAAAAAAAAGAAAGAGAGAAAAAAGAAGACTATTCTTTCTCCAGTGCATGTTATTGGTACTTTTGTCAAAGATCAAAGGTTAATCACTTTTGACCATAAATGTGTGGATTTATTTCTGGGCTCTCTATTCTTTTCCATTGGTCTATATGTCTGTTTTCATGCCAGTACCATACTGATTTGATTGCTGTAACTTTGGAGTATATTTTGAAATTTGGTAGTGTGATGTCTCTAGCTTTGTTCTTATTGCACAAGATTGCTTTTACTATTCCGGGTCTTTTGCAATTTCAAATGAATTTTAGGATGGCCTTTTCTAATTCTGTGAAAA
The DNA here is from genome assembly GCF_028858775.2 of Pan troglodytes. Taxonomy (NCBI): domain Eukaryota; kingdom Metazoa; phylum Chordata; class Mammalia; order Primates; family Hominidae; genus Pan; species Pan troglodytes. The sequence continues at coordinate 91,344,314 of NC_072414.2, read as the reverse complement.
ATGCCACTGGAATCTATAGGTCACTTTGGGTAGTATGAATATTTTAATAATTTTAATTATTCCAATCATTAACATGGGATGTCCTTTCATTTATTTGTGTCTTCTTCAATTTCTTTCATCACTGTTTTATAGTTTTCAATGTACAGATCTTTCTTTTACTTGGTTTGATGTATTCCCAAATATTTTTGGTGCCTTTGTAAATAATATTGTTTTCATAATTTCTTTTTTCAAATTGTTTATTGTTTGTATATAAAAATGTAACAGATTTTTAATATCATATCTTGCAACTTTACTGAATTTGTGTATTAGTTCTAAGAGTTTTTTGGTGACACTTTTGCTTTAGGGTTTTTGTATATAAGATCATAGCATCTGTAAGCAGAGACAATTTTACTTCTTCCTTTTTGATTTGGTTGCCTTTTGTTTCAGTCCGTTCTCACACTGCTATGAAGGAATATCCAAGACTGGGTAATTTATAAAGGAAAGAGGTTTAACTGACTCACAGTTCTACATTGCTGGGCAGGCCTCAGGAAACCTACGATCATGGCAGAAGGCAAAAGAGAATCAGGCAACTTCTTCACAGGGTGGCAGGATGGAGTGGGTGCTAGCAGGGGAGATGCCAGACACTTACAAAACCATCACATCTCATGAAACTCACCCATTATCATGAAAACAGCATGGGGGAAACTGTCCCCATGATCCAGTTACCTCCACCTCGTCCCGCCCTTGACACATGGGGATTATAACGATTACAATTCAAGGTGAGATTTGGATGGGGAAACAGAGCCAAACCATATCACCTTTTATTTCTCTTTCTTGCCTAATTTCTGCTAGGACTACCAGTACTATATTGAATAGAATCAATGAAAGTGAGCTTGTCTTGCTTATGCCAGACAACTGAATCCTTGTCTTGCTACTGATCTTAGAGAAAAAGCTTTCAGCTTTTCATTATTGATTACGTTAGCTGTGGACTTGTCATATATAGCCTTTAATGTGTTGAGGTATGTTCTTTCTATACCTAATTTATTGAGAGAGTTAATCATGAAAGAATGTTGTCATCAAATGCTTTTTCTGCATCCACTGAAATTATCATGTGGTTTTTATCCTTTATTCTGTTAATATGGTATGTCACGTTTATTGACTTTTGTATATCAAACTATCCTTGCATCCCAGGGATAAATTCCCCTTGATCATGGTATATAATTCTTTTAATGTGCTATTGAATTCAGTTTGCTAGTATTTTGTTGATAATTTTTGCATACAAGTTCACCAAAAACATTGGCCTATAATTTTATTTTCTTATAGTGTCCTTGTCTGGCTTGGGCATCAGGGTAATGCTAGCCTCATAAAATGAACTCGGAAGTATTCTTTCCTCATCAAGTTTTTAGAAGATTCTGAGAAAGATAGGCTTTAATTCTTCTTTAAATATTTGGTAGAATTCATTAGTGAAGCTATTAAATCCTGGACTTTTATTTTTGGGGAGGTTTTATTACTGACTCAATCTCCTTACTCAATATTTGTCTGTTCAAAATTTCTATTTCTTCATGATTCAGTTTTGGTGGGCTGGACATTTCTAGGAATTTATCAATTTCTTCTAGGCTATCCAACTTGTTGGCACATAATTGTTCATAGTCTGTTATGATCCTTTGCGTTTCCATGGTATCCGTTGTAATGCCTTCTCTTTCCAAAACAGAGTAGTGGTAGCTATACTTACTATCAGGCAAAATAGATTTTAAGTCAAAAACTGTCACAGGAGACAAAGAAGGTCATTATATAATAATAATGGGGTAAATTCATCAAGAGGATGTAAGAATTGAAAATATATATGCATCAAACATCATAGCACCTAAACATATAAAGGAAATATTAAGAGAACTGAAGGAAGAAATAGGCAGTAATACAGTAACAGTTGGGAACTTTAATACTTCACTTTCAACAATGGATAGGTTATCTAGACAGAAAATCCATAAAGAAATAGCAGACTGTAGGCCAAAAGGACGTAACAGACATATACAGAACATTCCATCCAACAGCAGCAGAATATACATCCTTTTTAAATACAAACAGAGTAGTCTCCAGGTAGATCACATTAGGCCACAAAACAAGTCTTAACAAATTTAAGAAGACCGAAATCAATCAACTATCTCTTCTGACCACAATGACATAAAATTAGAAATCAATAGCAGGAGGAAAACAAGAATTATAAATACATGGAAATTAAACAACATACTCCTGGACAACCAATGGTTATATCAAGAAATCAAAAGAAAATCAAAAAATATCTTGAGACAAACAAAATGGAAATACAACATATCAAAACCTATGGGATGCAGCAAAAGCAGTTCTAAGAGGGAAGTTTGTAGTGATAAACACCTACATTGAGAAAAAAGAAAGATCTTAAATAACCTAACTTCACACCTCAAGGATCTAGAAAAAGAACAACAAACTAAACCCAATATAGCATAAGGAAGGAAATAGTAAAGATCAGAGCAGAAATAAATAAAACAGACCCTAGACAACAACATATATTGGTAAACTTAAGGGTGGGTTTTTTTTAAAAGATAAGCAAAATTGACAACGCTTTCACCAAACTAAGAGCAAAAGAGAGAAAACTCAAATAAATAAAATGGTAAACACAGAATTCTTTATCCAGAAAAAAGTCTTTTCAAAATGAAGGCAAACTAAAGACTTTTGCAAACATACAAATGCTGAAAGAACTCATTACTAGCAGATCTGCAGTACAAAAAAAAATTTAGAGAAAGTCCTTTAGATAGAAAATCGTGCTATTTGGAAATCAATATCTACACAAAAGAATTAAAAGCACTAGAAATATGTATAAATATAAAACTTTAAAACATGATTTAAGTCTCTTTTTTAGAAAAGATGTCACTGTTTAAAGCAAAATCCAAAACAGTGTATTGTGAGGCTTGTATGTAGAAATAAAATGTATGACAACAATAGCACAAAGTTTGGGAATGAAGAAATAGAAGAGTACTTTTCTAAGGTTCTTATATGATACATGAAGTGATATAATATCACTTGTGGTAGGCTGTGATCAGATTTAAAAAGTTACTATAAACTCTACAGCGACCTTTAAAATAACCCAGCAAAGTGTTTGAGCTTATAAGGCAACAAAGGAGAAAAAGTGAAATAAAAAGAAATACTCAAGCAATCCACAGGAATAGGACAAGGGAAAACAGGAACATAAAAGGGATGAGACACATAGAAAACAGATAACAATATGTAGATTTAAACCTAACCCTATTCATTCACATTAAATATAAGTGGCCTCAATGACCTAAATACAAGGTAGAGATCATCAGATTGGATAAAAGAGAGAGACCCAGGTATATGCTGCCTGTAAGAAACATACTTTAAAAATGAAAACTCAATAGCATAAAAATAAAAAGATGGAAAAAGATATATTATGCTGACACTAACTAAAAGAAAACTGGAATGCTTATATTAATTTCACACTGAGTAAACTTCGGAGCTAAGGATATTACCATGGGAAAAGAGGATTGTTTCAGCTGGATAAAGACGTCAAGTCATCAAGGGGACATAGCAATGTTAAACATGTAAGCATCTAGTAACAGAACTTCAAAATACATTAAACAAAGACTGGATAGAGATAGAGAAAAAGAAAAATTATAGTCAGAGATTTCAATAGTCCTTTTTCAATTACTGATGTCTCAATAATTGAGGAAACATAGTGACCTGTGGGACAAAACAAGTAGTCTGATTGGCATGTAGTTGGTATCCCAGAAAAAAGGAAGAAGCAGCAAAAAAATGAAAGAAATAATGGCCAAACACTTTTCAAATGTGACCAAAACTATAAACCCATGATAGAGGAAGCTCAACAAAACTCACGCAGAATAGACATAAAGAAAACCACACCAAAGTACATTATAATCCAATTGCTCAAAACCCATGATGAAGAGAAAAATCTTAAAAGCAGGTGTGGGTAGTTGGGGGAGATACACTACATACAGAGGAACAATGATAAGAAGGATGGCAAATTTTAGTCACAAACTGTGCAAGCTATTGGAAAATGAGGCAACAGTACTGAATGAAAAACCCTGTCAATGTAGGATATTATATCCAGCAAAAAGATTTTTTTAACGTAAAGGTAAAAAAGACAAACAAAAGGTAATAGAACTTATTCCCAGTAAACCTGCACCACAAGAAAAGGTAAGGAATTTATTCATGAAAAAGGAAAATGATACCAGATGGAAATAAATCTACACAAAGTAAGGAAGGGTACTGGAAATGGTAAATATGTGGGCAAAGAGAAAATATATTTATTAATAAGAAATCTTTGCCCTGCAGCCTGGCCATGAGTCTGTTTGCCTCCACGTGGCAGATGGGATGGATTCACTGCTAAATATGTGGGAAGACTGGGTGCTGGGCACCATCAGGAGGAGACTTGCCAGCAGCCCTCCTTGGGTTCTGAGGGTTTGTCTTGGATTGAAAAGGAACAGTGGCCTTGGTTGTAGATGCAACTAGAAAGCTACAAACTATTCATGCTGGATGATCTGCTGTGTGCTCCCAACTTCTCCAAGAACATTTTAATCTAAAACCACTACCTGAAGTAATGGGAGTATCAGTAGCCATGATACTGCCATTTGGAGGAACAGGAGTAGGCTCTAGGCAGCATGTGGAGGTAGGTCCCACTGTGCCTGGTCCTTGTTGTGTGCCCCCTTCTATTTAATTTTCGCACACAGTGTTCTCCTTGTGTCACAGATGACAAACTCAAAGATTAAAGAACTACTAAAAAAAGCAAGACGCAGAAGAGTGTATGTAATATATTACCTCTCATGTAAGAAAGAAAGGGAAATGAGAAAAAACATGATATTCACACACATACATATTTGCTTATTTTTGCAAATAGAAACATGGAAGCTAACGAAAATGGTTACCTAGGAGGGGTAGACAGGAGTATGTTAAAGAGAATATGAATAGCAAGATTCCCACCCCCTTTTTAATAGCTTTGAGTTTTGATCTGTATAAATGTCTTACATATTTAAAAATAACATTTAAAATAAAAAGAAATAGAAAAAAAAAGGAAAAATTGAAACTGAACATAAACTAGGCCAGGTGTGGTGGCTCATGCTTGTAATCCCAGTACTGCGGGAGGCCAAGGTGGGAGGATCTCTTGAGGCTAGAATTCAAGACCAGCCTGGGCAACATAGTGAGACCCTGTCTCTATTAAAAAAAAAATGAACATAAACTAAAAAACACTATATCAAATTGATAACCTATTCATACAGAGCAAATAATTATTTCAAGTATCTTAAACTCGTAGTAGTCTGCTTCCTTCGAGGACAGTCAATAGTTTATATCAGTAATATTGATGTTGTAGATAAAGGAAAGCAACAAAATTATACCATGATAATAAGCTTGATGGAAAGGTTCCCAAACACAAGTCCTATATCTGTTCTATTTGTTCCTTCATGACAAAGAGCTTCCTCTACAATTCTTTATTTCCTGTGTAAACCCAAAACCTGAAACTTAACACTAAAAAAAAAAAGATGAGATGTCGTTTACCTAGAGAAATATAATAACATGGTGCTAATGAAAATATTGAAAATATAATCTAATTAATTTGAAGAACTGATTGGCACAGTTTAGAGGAAGCTATTGCAATAGACCTGCTGCTGTGGTTAGTAAATAAGAATTTTAGCTGTTTAGATTCTTTAATTTCTCACATTGAAGCTAGAGAATTTTCAGAGAAACCAATAAAAGATGAGGATCCAATTTCAGAGTTGGGTATTTGGAGTAAGTGGATCATAATACGGTGTAGAAAAGTCTGAGGGTGCTAGATTGCTGGATAAAAGTATTAAGAACAGTTAAGGAAAAAAACCTCTTTATATGGGAAAGAAATGTTTACATGCTAGGTACTTGCTGCAATCTCTATAAATCTTTGGTGAAACAAAACAAAGACAATTGTGGTGAGTACTAAGTAATACCAGTCAAGCACTCACTGTTCGCCCATGGACACTGCTCAATTAAAATAATGGAGGGTTTGCTGACAGTTAAATCAAAATGACTAGGAGTTTTTTTTTTTTAACTTTGCCATTTGCCAGACATGAATATCTTATTTTCCAGAATTTTGAATAAAGTTATAGTAAAAATGAATATTTTTTATTTTTAATCTTTTATTTGTTTTTTTGTTTGTTTTTGAAACAGAATTTTGCTCTTGTTGCCCAGGCTGGAGTGCAGTGGTGTAATCTCGGCTCACCGTAACCTCCACCTCCCAGGTTCAAGTGAGTCTCCCACCTCAGCCTCCTGAGTATCTGGGATTACAGGCGCCTGCCACCACGCCTGGCTAATTTTTTGTATTTTTAGTAGAGACAGGGTTTCATCATGTTGGCCATGATGATCTCAGGTGACGACCTGACCTCAGGTGATCCACCCACCTAGGCCTCCCAAAGTGCAAGGATTACAGGCGTGAGCCACTGTGCCCAACCTATTTTTAATTGTTTTTAAAAAGTATTTGGCTATTTAGAGCAAAAATAAAAAACAATGTATTGTGGGTTTTATAACATATGTAGAAGTAAAATATATGACAACCATAGCACTAAGGTCAGTAGAACTGGAACTATGCTATTGTAAGTTTCTTATACTACAGAAGGTGTAATATTTCAAATAGGTTATTTGAAATAAGATGAAGATAATGTGTGTGTGTATATATATATATACACACACGTACATACATATACATATATTATAAAATACACACACATATAACTGTAAACCCTAGAGCAACCACTGAAAAAGCAAAATCAAGAGGTATAGCCAATAAACAGAGTGGAAATTTAATGGGATTATTAAAAAATAATTGAAAGAAAGAAAAAAAGGAGCAAAGACCAGGTAAAATAAAAATATAAGAAGATAAACTCCACCATACTTATAAGTACATTTAAAAAAATATTTTTGATGCATAATATTTGTCTATACTTATGGAGTACTTGCGATATTTTGTTACATGCATGGAATGTGTAATGATCAAGTCAGGGTGTTTAGGGCATCCATTACCTCAAGTATTTACCATTCCTATGTGTTGGAAACATTTCACGTTCTCTCTTCTAGCTATTTTGAAATATGTAACACCTATTGTTAACTATAGTCACTCTACTTTGCTATGGAACATTATAACTTATTCCTTCTATCTAACTGTATTCTTGTACGCATTAACCCACCTCTTTCCATCCCTGCTTCCCAACCACACACTCTTCCCAGTCTCTGTTCTCTCTCATTCTACTCTCTATCTTCATATGATCCACTTTTTTAGCTCCCACATGTGAGTGACAATATGCAACATTTGTCTTTCTGAGCCTGGCTTATTTCACTTAACATAATGACCTCCAGTTCCATCCATATTGCTGCAAATGACATGATTTCATTCTTTTCTGTGGCTGAATGTATTCCATTGTGTGTATATATACACAGTTTGTTTATCCATTCAGCCACAAAAAAGAATGAAATCATTTGTTGATGGTCGCTTAGGTTGATTTCATATCTTTGCTATTGTACATAGTGTTGCAATAAACATGGGGCTACAGGTATCCCTTTGATATACTGATCTCCTTGCCTTTGTCTAAATACCCAGTAGTGGGATTGCTGGATCATATGGTAGTTCTATTTTTAGTTTTTTGAGAAATCTCCATACTATTTTCCATAGTGGCTTTACTAATTTACATTCTCACCAATGGTACAGAAGAGTTCCCTTTTTTCACACCCTGGCCAGCATCTGTTTGTTTGTCTTTTTAATAATATCCATTCTCACCGGGGTAAGATGATATCGCGTTGTGGTTTTAATTTGCATTTCTCTGATGATGAGTGATATTGAGTATTTTTTCACATACCTTTTGGCCATTTGTATGCCTTCTTTTGAGAAATGTCTATTCATATCCTTTGCCCACTTTTTAATGTGATTATTTGTTTTTTGTTGTCGTTGGGTTGTTTGAATTCCTTGTATATTCTGGATATTAATCCCTTGCTGGATGAATAGTTTGCAAATATTTTCTCCCATTCAACAGGTTGTCTTTTTACTCTGTTGATTGTTTCCTCTACTGTGCAGACACTTTTTAATTTAATATAGTCCCATTTGTCTGTTTTTGGTTTTGTTGCCTGTGTTTTTGAGGTCTTAGCCATAAAATCTTTGCCTGGACCAATATCCTGAAGTGTTTCTCCTGCATTTCTTCTACTGCTTTTTAAAATAGTTTTGGGTCTTACATGTAAGTCTTTAGACCATCTTGAGTTGATTTCTGTACATTGTGGGAGATAAAGGTCCAGTTTCATTCTTCTGCATATGAATATCCAGTTTTCCCAACACCATTTATTGAAGAGGAATGTCCTTAATATGAATGATTTAAGCACTCCTATTAAAAGGCAAAAATAGTCAAATTAGATTTTAAAAAGCAAGATCCAAATAAATATATGCTGCCTATGAGAAAATATTTTAAGTATAAAGATGTTAAAAAGAAAAGAATAGAAAACAATGTATCCTGTGTGCAGAAAAGAGTTAACATAAAAGTCTAAAACTGCTATCCCTAGACAGGCCTTCTTGCAAAGCTGGCCTTCAATGGTGTGTGGGAGCTTGAATTTTGGGAGTGTTACTACCATTTTCAGGACGGATGACAATGGCTTACTGTGCCTAAACTGTTTGTACAAATAATGTGGTTTATGGTGAACAACCACTTACCTTGTGGGAGTCTGGAATTTTGATATGTGCTAGTCAGAGAGTGTCTATATGACCAATGCTCTTAAAAAAACAGAAGAAAACCTTGGCCATGAGTCTTTAACGAGCTTCCCTGGCAGAAAACATTTCACATGTGTTGTTACAGTTCGCTGCTGGAAGAATTAAGTGCATCCGTGTATACTGAATTTGCTTTGTATCTCTTCACTATAATACATTATGGCTATGAATATAACTCTATGTGTCCTCCTAGTAAATCATTAAAACTGGGAGTTGTCTTGGGAGACACAACATGAAAATACTAATCAAAAGAAAGTTGGAGTGGCTACATTAACATCATGGTAGATTTAATGACTGCTAATATCACCAGGAATAGAGAAAAGCATTTCATAATGATAACAGGGTCAACTGATCAGGAGGATGTGATAATACCTAAATGTGTATGCAACTAGTTACAGAGCTTCAAAATACCTGAAGCAAAAATTGAAATAGTTGAAAGGAAAAATAAACAAATCCGTAACTATAGTTGAAAATTTCCACTTTCCTTTATCTGTGATTGATAGATCAACTATAAAGAACATTTGTGAGGATATAGAAGAGCTTTTTTTTTGAGACAGAGTCTTGCTCTGTCACCCAGGCTGGAGTGTGATGGCATGATCTTGGCTCACTGCAACCTCCACCTCCCGGGTTCAAGCGATTCTCCTGCCTCAGCTTCCGAAGTAGCTGGGATTACAGGTACTCACCACCACGCCCGGCTACTTTTTGTACTTTTAGTGGAGACGGGGTTTTGCCATGTTGGTCAGGCTGGTCTGGAACTCTTGACCTCAGGTGATCTGCCTGCCTTCGTCTCCCAAATTACAGGTGTGAGCCACCACCCCTGGCCAGAAGAACTATTTAAACACAAAATTAAAGTAAAATTGATAATAAAGAGATATTTGAGATCTCTCCAAATATTTGGAAATTAAACAATACATTTAAAAATTCATGAAGAAATCACAAGGGAAATTAAAAAATATTCAGAACGGAATGAAAGTAAAATAACACATATTAAAATATGTGAAATGAAGCTAAGCCAGTATTTACAAGAAAATTAATAGCATTAAATACTTACATTAGGAAATAAAGAAAATTATCTAATTTTAAGGTACCAGGTAATTCAATGAAGAAAGGATTGACTTTTCAATAAATACTGTAGGAACAATTGTCTATCCATATTTGTATTCCATAATAGAATTAAATAGATACAGGATAATGAGTGCATTTCTGGCCATTCTTTTTCACAATTTCCAATTTTTCAAAAATAAGAGTGCATTACTTTTATCATTTTTTTTTTAAAAGGAGCAAAGTTCTTAGCTAACAAAAAGTTCTTAGCCAGATGGCATAATACAGCAAAAATCTGGCTATTTGAGAATAAAAGAGAATAGAAAAAATTTCTTTCTAAGATCATTTCTGATCTAAAATTCCATGATTCTCTCTTCCCACTAGTTAGTTACAACTCACGGCAAATGAAGTGCAGCTTCTGTCACTGCATACAGCCTTTGTCGCTGAATCCCAATGGCCTTTCAGTCCTCAACACCAACCACTCTGTCTCTCTCCAAGCCATGTCTCTATCTTGGATAAAGATCCAGTCTATCATTTGGCTGTTTTAGTAGGCGTCCCCTGTCCCTACAGGTTTTATGGACTCCAGGCCATTGTCTTCTTTGGGGTTCTAGGATGATATTTTAAAATATTTAGGGGCCATTTTCTTAATTGACTGAGACCACAAAAAATATAAAATATTTTGTTTAATTATGGCCTGAATAATATCATATGCAGAATTAACTGGATCAGACATTTTGAATTATCTTTACAGATTTCTTTAAAAATATTGTAGGCCAGACACAGTGACTCATGCCTATAAGCCCAGCACTTTGGGAGGCTGAGGTGGGAGGATTACTTGAGCCCAGGAATTTGAGACCAGCCTGGGCAACATAGCAAGATCCCCGTCTCTACCAAAACAAACAAACAAACAAAAAAGTAGCCAGCTGCTGTGGCTCGTGCCTGTAGTCACGGCTACCCAGGAGGCTGAGGTGGGAGGATAGTTTGAGCCCAGGAGGTTGAAGTTGCAGTGAGCTATGATCATGTCACTGCACTTCAGCCTGGGAAACAGAGCAAGACCCTGTCTCAAAAAATAAAAAGATAGATAGAGAGAGAGACAGACTACAAGGCAGGCTGGGTGGGATGGCTCATGCCTGTAATGACAGCACTTTGGGAGGCCAAAGCAGGAGGATTGCTTGAGCCCAGAAGTTCGAGACCAGCTTGGGCAACATAGTGGAACCCCATCTCTACAAAAAAAATTAAAAAGAAAAAAAAATTAGCCTGATGTGGTAGTGCACACCTGTAATCCCAGATACTTGGGAGGGTGAGGAAGGAGGATCACTTGAGCCCGGGAGGTTGAGGCTACAGTGAGCCATGATCATCGCAGCACTGCACTCCAGCCTGGGTGACGGAGCGAGACTCTATCTCAAAAGAAAAAAAAAAAGAAAGAAAAAGAAATAACCACCTTAGACAGAGTCAATTTATTAGTTTTGATGCAATTATCAGATGGTGAAGTTGTTTTGTACTTTACAAACGTGTAAGAAGTGTGTTAGATAAGTTAGTGGTGTTCAACCACCAATATCCGTCCGCTGTCTATTATGCTAAATACTCCATGGGGATTTGAATGATTCTCTGGTTTCAAGGAGCTGTTGGCTGAGTCTAGGAGACAAGAAACTTCAGACAACTTCTGAACAATTAGAGCAACTGTCACTAGCTACAGTTCAGGATGCACGTGTCAAAACTGAGGACATTCAACAAAGAGGAGAATTCACATAGAAAACGTAAAGTCGGAGGAGGTGGAATCCTGGTGACACACTCTCGGGGTTGTCAATGCATATGGGTCTAGGACTAGCACAATATTTGGAGGAAAATATTACAAAGACCTCTCAACTGAGGTCAAATAAATATGCTATTGTATCATAGTCAATTCAATCTTACTAGTAGAAAAGTTGATTTGAAATCAATTCATTGGTTTTGATGGAAAATTCATGCACTCGTTCAAGAAATATGTACTGAATTTTTGGTATGTGTCAGGCACTGAATAAGAAGATAGGGATGCCCAGGTGAGCAGTAGGACACAATCCCTGCCCCCATGGAATATATACGTCCCAGGAGGGTTGTAGCAGGGTGAAGGGGAAAAGAACATTCCTGACAGAAGAAACTGCATATGTAAAGGTTAAATTACTTTTACCTTAAAATATTTTTGTGATACAGGTCTTGCTCTGTCGCCCAGGCTGGAATGCAGTGGCAGGATCTCGGCTCACTGCATCCTCTGCCTCCCGGGTTCCAGCGATTCTCCTGCCTCAGACTCCCAAGTAGCTGGGATTACAGGCCTGCGCTACCACGCCCCACTAATTTTTATTTTATTTTATTTTTTTAAGTAGAGACAGGGTTTCACCATGTTGGCCAGGCTGGTCTTAAACTCCTAACCTCAGGTGATCCACCCACCTTGGCCTCCCAAAGAATTGGGATTACAGGTGTGAGCCTCCACGCCCAGCCAGGTGGTTATTTCTAACCTTTGGAGATTGCAGTCTCCTTTTAGAATGGCAAAAGTTGGGGACTTCCTGGAAAACTCCACATGCACAGACTGTAGGTTCAATAATCACAGACTAAGACTTACATTGAGCAGAGTGCATGGAATGTAGTATAAAAATACACTTGTGTAATCCAGGCCAGTGGTGTCTGTGATGTATTATTTTATGATTTTGCATTTATGAAGTTCTATGTAGGATCTGTCTTTGATGGCAATTATTAGAATAATTTGGGAGATGAAGAAAATAATTTTAGAGAAGAAAATTAACACTAGGTACCTACCATGTGACTGCATTGTGCTGGGCCTGGTATATACCTGATTACATTTCATGACACAGCACCCTAGAGACAGCTGTCGTTGACCCCATTCTATAGTTGAGAAAACTGAGGACCAGTGAGTTAAACAACTAGTCTGAAATAATGCAGTTACTAAGGAGTGGAGCCGGGATTCAAGTCCAGCAAACACATCCTTCTCAAACACCAGCCAGACCTTGTAGGTCATTACAGCTGCATAAACCTCACTTTGGGCTGCTCTGTAGAAGTTTTGCTCTGAAGTTCTGTAATGTACTTTTTACGTTGAACCAACAATATTTTGGGGTGCACAAAGTATTAAAAGTGTCCCCATGTATGTGAAAAGGAGCATTTTGGCAATAAGAAGAAGAAAATAAGATCTTAGGATAAAAATAAGACTTTATTTCCTTTGCCATTTATCTCAGAAAAGCCTATAAATTTCCACTGTAATTATTATTATTAAAAGAAAGACAGTATCTAATACACATCTAATACATCTAATCCCTATTTGACTCAATGTTTTTCTTTAAAACAAAAAGGCTTTTTTCTAAAATCCTGTAATAAACTTCATAATCTACCTATATACATAATTTCAAAATAATTAAATATAATACTTTAAATACAATACAAAGAAGAAGGCAAAAAAATTACAATAAAACATGTATTGCAACATGTACATATTCAGGCATGCCTAGACTGGAAGCCATAATACACTAATCAGGTTTTTTTTGCACCAATACGTGGAATCACACTTACAAATACAGGCTGACCAGGGAGTGCTATATTGAGGATTCACCATGAGCAGTATTGCTCACGGAGATGTGATTTTTCTGAAAAAGCAAACAACTCTCAGTGGAGTTTCAAACAAAATGTACAACAACTTTCGAAATTTATGTGTGTTGCATTCTTGGAAAATTCAGTGCATATTAAAACTGTGCAAATGTTACTCTCTGTTTATATGAAAAAAAACAGCATTATAAGTGCAGATAATTACAAACAGATTTTCCCCCTATATCGATGTCTGGTGGTATATTCTAAAGTTGTGTGGGACGTGAGACAATTCTTTGTACGGTAGGATGCCTCCACAGGTATTGTCTAGTGCTCCTGACTCTGCTCTCTAAACACCAGTATTGTCTTTTCAATTATTGTGATAACCACAAACATTACCATCACCACCAACACATTTCCAAAATCCCCCATTGTGAACCATTAATTTAATATGCACCAGGCACTGTGCTAAGTTCCCTACAAATATTATTTAATAATTTACTAATTTTTCCCATTCAACAAACATCACACACACTCCAGATGCAGACATGGTGCTATGCTCTGGATATACAGTTGTGAACAAGATAGTCAATGGCTGGTGACCACAAAGAATGAATGATCTAGTAGAGGAGATAGATGACAAAAACTTACAAATGAATATGTAATTACAAACTGTGTTGAGTCCTAGGAAAGAAAAAATTGGCTACTATGAAACAGGGCAATACAGGAATCTATCAGGAAAGAAGAAGAGTATCAGGAAAGTTTCTCTGAGCCAGTCCACTTAAACCCTGACCTGAAGGATGTCAAGCAGGCAGCTGTGGGAAGTTATTCTATGCTTTTCTTAGAGGAAGAAAGTGAAGCCTGGAGAAATAATGTGCTCACGTCATACCACTTCTAAATAGTTGAACATATCTGAACTCAAGTCTCACTAGTTCTAAAGACTATCAACTTTCCAGGTTAAAAATGGACGAACAGTTCTCCCAAAGAAGATAAATAAATGGGCCAGGCATGGTGGCTCACGCCTGTAATCGCAGCACTCTGGGAGGCCAAGGCCAGCAGATCATTTGAGGTCAGGAGTTCAAGACTAGCCTGGACAACATGACGAAACCCCATCTCTACTAAAAATACAAAAATTAGCCGGGCGTGGTGGCACCTGCCTGTAGTCCCAGCTACTCGAGAGGCTGAGACACGCAAATTGCTTGAGCCCAGGAGGCAGAGGTTGCAGTGAGCCCAGATGACACCATTGCACTCCAGGCTGGGCAACAGAGCAAGGCTCTGTCTCAAAAATAAATAAATAAATGGCCAAGAAGCACGTGAAATGATGTTTGGCATCCTTGGTCATTAGGGAAATGCAAACCAAAACCACAGGATACCAGTTCACACAAGAATGGCTATAATAAAATATGGAAAATAACAAGTGTGAGTGAGGATGTGGAGAAATAGGAGCCCTCATTCATTGCTGGTGGGACTGAAAGTGGTTCAGCCATGGTGGAAAACAGTAAGGCAGTTCCTCAAAAAGTTAAACACAGGATTACCGCAGGACCCAGCAATTCCACTCCTAGGTGTAAACCCCCTAAAATGTCAACAGGTACCCAAACGAATCCTTATACATGAATATTCATAGCATCACTACTCACAAAAGCTGAAAGGTGGAAAAACCCAAATACCCATCCATGGATGAATGGATGAACAAACTGTGATTTATTCATGCGTTGAAATATTATTCAGCCATAAAAACGAATGAAGCTTTGATACATGCTATAATGTGGATGAACCTCAAAAACATTATACTGAGTGAAAGAAGCCAGGCACATAAGATCACATGTTGTATGACTCCATTTATATGAAATATCCAGAATAGGTAAATTCACAGAAATGAAAGTAGATTGGTGGTTGCCAGGGGCTGAAGGGTGAGGGGAGAATGGAGGGTAACTAATTTATAGGTATGGAGTTTTTACTTTGGAATGATGGAAACATTTCAGAACCAGATAGAAGTGACGGTTGGTACAACATTGTGAAGATACTAAATGCCGGCAAATTGTTCATTTAAAAATGATTAATTTTATGTTTTGTGAATTTCACCTAAATTTTAAAAAATGGATGGAAATATCTTCTTGCCTTCTTAGATTTATATCTATCTGCTTTGAAAAAGATCTGACTTGTTTATATGTTTGCTTCCAGTATAAAGGTGTATGGCCAGGAAAATGTGACTCACCAGAAGTTTTCTCATGAGAAAAGCAGTCAGACTGATAGGGGAACTCTGCTTCTCAGGCTTAGGGCCTTCCTGAGCTTCTCTGACTGGGAGGCCATGAAGGAGCAGAGGGTACGGTGCTGTGGGGTTCCCAGCCACCTGCAGGCCTGGTGGGCAGATAAAGCAAACGTCTCTGTGGGGACTTTTTACAGAGAGAGCACTGTGGAGGGGAGGATGGAAGAGAAGGGGGGTGCATGGAGGGAAGGAAGCCCAAGGTCAATGAGGGAGAGCAGGGAGATGCTGCCCAGAGGTGGCCGGGGGAGAAAGGTCTACACGCGGTTTGAAGGAAGCTATCCATGGTGTGTGCTGGGTAATACCCCCAAAGATCCACCCTGAAGAAATACCAAAAGTAAAGCCCTATATTCTTTATCAAGATTCCTGGCGACGGATTTGTTTTCTCTTAATATGTAAAGGAACATAAAGGGCATAAGACTCATTTGGTTATAGGTAAAAATGAAAAGTTGAAGGAGTTAGTGCCTCCACTTTTCTCTGTGAAGGTAGAGGCTATGGTATTAGCAGAATGGGAGGAGGACAGAGCCGAGGAAGGGATTTTGCAGAGGGTAACCCAACCCAACATGTGAGGACACAGCTGAGGCTAAGATCCCACTTTCCATAGCCCCACATCCCTACTTTCTATGTTAGGGTTCATTTGTAGACATCAGGAACCACACTAGCTATTTTGAACAGAAAAAAATTAATACAAGGAACAGTATGCTTTAAAAAAAATCATCAGAGGGTTCCACGCACAGACCTCAGGATGGGGAAGAAGGAACATGACTGGTGTGCTGAGAGCTGCCATAACCAGGAGCAAGAGAATCCAGAAGCTGCCCTGGATACATTGCCTGTAGGACACCTTCCCTTCATTGCAATCCGGGGATCAGAAAACTATTGTGGAAATATTGGCTGTCAAGCCAAGCAGTGACTTTGACCCATACCAGCAAAAACATGAGTGTGCCGTGCCTTGCCTCTGGGGGAAAAGAAGGACACAGCACTGGCTAATACTGCAGCAGGATCCAACACGGCCTCGGTGGGATTTGTCACAGAAACAACAAAAGCATAGTCTGTGCCTTACTTCTGCCTCCCAAACTTTGTGCAAAAGCCCAAACAGAATCATATCAAAAGCTGAGCTGCAAGGGATCCTGGAAAAAGCTGATGCTAGCTAACCAGCCTTGCGGTACACAAAGGCCCACTAGGAAGGTCAAACAGACTGTGTGTCCATCCACAGTATCCTTCTCCCCTTAGCCTCCCCTTAGACGTTTTTAAACCTTAAAACTATTAATCTTTAAAGTGGATCAGAGTTTGCATTGAAATATAGAAGCTCTAACTCTTGTCCTTGAGAGTTCTGTAGATTGCAAATCCTAAGAGATTTTAAAATGAATCATTTAAAAATGAAAAATTTGCTGGCATTTAGTATTTTCACTTAGATACTAAAAGGTATTGATTTTTCACTGAATTTCATCTAGACCTGAGAGAATCTGAAAATTTTGGAGTAGGAAGAGAAATCATTTTATTCTCATAATAAAGCTGGAGAAAGAAAAGTACAGAGAAGTCCAAGCCCTTGATGCTTAAATTCTAAATTGAGCACTCAGTCACAAAATAATCCCCCATAGAAAATAGCTGCTCTTCTAGAAGGAAGCCCCTAAAATCCTATTTTCATAAGTTTTTGAAAGAGTTCACCAGCTACACAGTCAGATGTGTAACTGAACAATCTTTTCATGCCTGGAGCAAGTTCCAAGGGCCTCTCCAATTTGCCCCCCTAATTTGCCAAACCATGGGACAACAAACCTGCAATTAGAGCTGTATTTTTAAATTGTGTAAGTTTTATGTGGCACTTTTTCCCCACTACACACAGTCTTGCCAAAATGCTGTTATTTTCGCAGAGGAAATACAAAGAGTGGGCTTAAAATTACAAGTCACATTCTAACTCAGGAAAAGGAAGTGGGTTCTCTGGGGCCACCTCCAGGCTGGACTCTAGGCAGTTGTCCCAACCTCTTGACTCCACGGTGTCAAACACCTGGAACAACCATGGCCTGCCCTGAAAATGCAAAGACTCCTGCTCCCAATTTTTCCACAAAGATTCGTGATCCTTACTGGCCACTGGACGTCTGTGCTTTCGGTTGGGTTTGAGGACAAACTTTGGCCCCTAGCTCTGTGTCACTTTAATGTCGGATATGTTCTCACTGGCTCCGTTGGCCAAATGTTCTTGCGCCATCCCCCACTGAGTCTCATGACATTTTATCTGTTCTAGAAATGACAGAAGATGGGTCCCTCTGGGATTCACGCTCCTCTGCTGGGAGTTTCACACCATTCGCCATGTTAACATGAAGCAACAGCTGGGTTGAAGAGAGCCGATAAAAATAGCAGCATCACACTGCAAGCAAGCTGCATAGAAAAGAAGGGGAGTCACGTACTTAATGCAGGGTGGCATTGATTTCTTGTCTTCCCAGTCCAGTGGTGTATTTCTCGGACCATCTACTTTTTCAGAAAGAGCAAAGTGAGCTGCTTGTCCATGTAAGTGTTGGCTAGGACAATGAGGAGAGGGCAGATAGCTCCTGCTCTCCTGCTCTCCCACTGCTCCCTTGTTGGCCCCTGGTACGCCTGATTGCTAACTGGCAGATCAGGCAACTAGACAGCGTAGCCCCTGAACCAGTGAGCCCAGCCAACTCTGGGAACTTGGTTTTCGAGATTGCTGTGAGTTGCTGCAGAAACTTCCTGCTGTTACCCTATCTTTCCATTCATTAAAGTGTAGCTTGCAATTGAACATTCTGACATAACATAGCTGAGATTTTTGGCAGCAATGTTAACCATATTCAAGAGTTTCCTTCAGACGACGTTAAGTTTTTATATCCTCATGAATGCTTGCCACCTTCCTTTAATAACTTGAAAAAACAAGCTTCTCTCAGGAACGTCATTGTTCCAATATTTCCCCAGCACACATTTACTCCTTTTAGACGTGTGTTAGGTGTGTGTATATTTATAGAGTCTGGGTGTACCTAGGTGGGTTAGAATTGGACATCTTATAAAAAGTCAGCAATCTGAATGGACCTTAGAGAAGAGGTATTAGAAGTCTAGTATTTTCTTCGTAAGATCGTATTTTTCTCCTTCTAAACTATTCGTTCATTTCACCACAAAACTGTATTTTATCAAAAAGAGTATATTCACTAACCCTCAGCCTTGGGGTGTGAAATAGCCTTTTACATTTCTAAAGCAAAAATTTACAGAAAAGTTAAAAAAGGGTAAAATGAGGGTTTCCTTCCCTTCCTCCATAGTGAAAAATGTAGCCTGACTGTGTACAGACATCACAGTAGAATTTTAAAGTAGAAAATTGATTGTTTTAAATTTCCAGCTACTGAGATAACTGAAAATCTTTAAAAACCCATTCTCATTAAAATGCAAAGTAATAGCGCAAAATGCAATGAAAAGCCAAACTGAATTTGTAATTTTTAAGTGCCCCCACAAATGGGAAGTTTGTAGTCTTCTTGGATGGCCAGTGGTTTTAGTAAGTTCTCCAAATCCACTGTGGTGCTTGTTTGCAGGCAGAATTATCGCAGCAGAGTTACTGTTCCCTAAAACTTTAAACAGTGTTATGTAATGTCACACAATGTGGTTAACTGAGATTTTAACACAAATTATGACATTATTGAACCCAACAGGCTCCACTTAGATTTGTCTTTTTTTTTTTTGGTGGTGGTTTTTTTTTTTTTTTTTTTTTTTTTGAGATGGAGTCTCGCGCTGTCACCCAGGCTAAATTACACTGTGCAATCTCAGCTCACTGCCTCCGCCTCCTGGGTTCAAGTGATTCTCCTGCCTCGCCTCCACAGTAGATGGGACTACAGGTGCGCACCACCACAGCCGGCTAATTTTTGTATTTTTAGTAGGGATGGAATTTCGGGGTTTCACCATGTTGGCCAGGCTGGTCTTGGACTCCTGACCTCAAGTGATCTGTCCACCTCAGCCTCCTGGAGTGCTAGGATTACAGGTGTGAGCCACTGTGCCTGGCCTCCACTTAGATTTGGAAATTGACATACAGCTGTGGTACTGCATCCCTAATCTACTCCTTATGCAAATATACAAGGTGTAGGCTACTCTAGGGCCAGAGCAGCAGTGGTATTAGTGACTTACTTCATCTTGAATTCACAGAGAAAGTCTTAGTATCCTCTATTTTACAGATGAGGAAAGAGACGCTAAGAGAAATTGAGGAACTTTGCTGACCTGATGTAACTAGATGGGACTAGAAACCTTGGCTCGCGGACCACAGAGTTGACATTACAGCCATTCACATGAGTTTGCATTTGTCATCTGAACCTTCTGGATTTCTATCATGTCACTTGCTGCGGTCTCTTGTATTTGTGGGAATTAAAATTAAATTGTGATGGTTTTTATTGACTTCTTTTCCCAAACATGTGCAACACCAAACAGAAAGTAAAAGATCACAGATGGGACTCTGGAATATGATTTCTTTAACAAACAATTTTATAAATGTATCAGGCCCAACTTGCTTGGTTGGCCAGATGCTAAAATTGTATCGCAGAAGTTTGGGCAGCTTCTGAGGAAATGGGCTGCTTCCTGTGTGTATGTCTCAAGTCTGCTGTGGCTTTCGTCCCGCCACCCTCCCACCCCCAGGCGCATCTGGCTAGAGTGTGTGGATGGGGCAGACCAGCCAGGTCCAGCCAGGCCAGCATCTCAAGAGCATAGAGCCAGGGAGCATGCACAGAACCCCAAGAGCAGGGGCATGTGGGCACCTTGATTTCCCAGGGGAAAAAATATTACAGGAAGTGTGAACCAACAGCCAAAAGAAGGTAAGAGTCAGAGGCCTAGGTGGACAAAAGGACGCGGTGAAGAAGAAGATAATCTGGGGAGGTGTAGAAAAACTGAGCGGAACCGGCAGATGCAGACAGAGGAAGAAAGCCACGTCTGTGCAGCGAAAGGTCTGTGCAAACTAAGTGGCAATGAGAGACCGTGCCTCCGTGTCCAGGGATATTGTGGAATCCTCTCTCCCACGCCCCTCGTTTTAGTTAGGCCACTCTTGATTGGAGATGTGGGAGAGAACCTTAACTGGACAATATTTAGCTAAAATAAGAGAATGATACCTCCTGAAGCCAAACTGTGGGGTGGGGAGGTGGATACCTGCCATGGGGTAAGTGGGGCGTCTTTGGCTGCTCTCTACCTCTCATCTCGGCCTTTCTTTCTGAGTGGGCTTCACTGTCTCAAACCACTCCTCCATGAGGCAGGAGACAGCATGCCTGGGCTTTAGGATCTCCTGCTCCCCGTTCCAGTTTCCAGACCAGAGATGAGAGACCCCATTCCTCCACCCCTACCATAGGAAAAGTCCTTGTAGGGTTAGGCCACGTGCCCACCCCTAGGCCAATGACTGCACAAGGGGCAGGTGTGGTACTAGGATTGGCCCAGATCAGGTCATGTGCCCACCCTCTGAGCCAATTACTACATGAGGGGCAGGTGTGGTACTAGAATTGGCCCAGATTTGGTCCTGTGCCCATCCCCTGAGCTAATCACTGCATCAGAGGCAGGTGTGGTACTATGATTGGCCCAGATTTGGTCATGTGCCCACCTCCTGGGCCAATCACTGCATCCAGGGGCAGGTGAGGGACTATGATTGGCCCAGATTTGGCCATGTACCCACCTCCTGGGCCAATCACTGCATCCAGTGGCAGGTGAGGTACTATGATTGGCCCAGCTTTGTCTATGCCCCTATCTATGGGGTAGGAGAGGCAAAATCTTTACCAGGGACAGGGCGATCAGAGTGCTGTTCAAATGCTGTAGCGTTCCGTTTTGCTGTCCACGTGTTTTCGTCATGTTCCGGCAGTGGCTTGATCTATAAGGACTCAACTGAGAGCAGCCAGGCTGTCCTTGTTGGATTGTCATATCAGGATCTTGCAGGGTGGGGACAGTGGCATAAAGTGTATTAAATTATATGATTCATTTCCTTTGCTTTGAATCACAATATTTATTTTTATTTGAAATTTCAAATAATATTGAAGGAGGGCACACAATGTTTACATTGATCAAAATGGGACATAGGTTTAAAATGTTGGAGAATCGGCATTATAAAGGAGAGTGTTCCAACTGCCTTGCCAGCGGCAGAATTCATTCCTGTTTGAACAAAGGCTGACTTCATCTCTTTAGTTCTTTGTAGGCTGAGTGGAGGAAATGGTCCACCGTGGTCAGCCACATTCAGAGGGAGTAGGGGACGGGGAAGGAACTGCCCACGTACTGAGCACCTACCGTGCATCAGGCACATCGTGTGCAGTTTCTCAAAGTGACCCCATTTCATCCGTTTGGCACCTCGGCGAGGTGCAGCTGCTCAGGCTATTTGTCATAGAGGCACCCGGCCTTAAGACGGGCGTCTTGGCAACTTACTTAGACTCTCTTTCAAGGTGCTTCCAAGTTTGCCACGTGGATAACAGTCCATCGTGTCTGCGTCAAAGTACAGAGAAGATTGATGGGATGGGGCTGGCAAAGACAAGAGTGATGAAGACACTCCTTTCTGTTCTGAAACCTTATTAGGATACCGAGAGTTCTTTCCATGCAGCATCCACTAGGGCTTTGGTTATGCCGCAGCCTTGAAAAAGACCAGCCTGTTTCCATTTCCTGCCCAAAGCCAGCTCTCAGCAGAAAGTGGTGGGGCTTAGAGGAGGGCTGGGTGACCACAAGCAGAACACCACTGGAGCCACATGGCCCTCACTGTGAGATGGGGTGACAACGCTAACCTTTGGGGATTTCAGTGCGAGACAGAGAACAACCATGCCTTTTCTGGAGCTGCTACAAGGCACATAGGATGTACCAGATACATGCTAGCTAGTGTTAGGAAGGGAGCATAAACATCTGCCTACTTATTTTTATTTATTTATTTTTACCCTGAGCTTGGAGGCCTAGCTTTGCTCAGCTTTCTGGATGCCAGCCAAGCTAAATTAACACTCTTATCTTCTGGCCCCTGCAGCTGGCAGCCTCCACGTAGTCTTTGCGGCATTCTTTTTAGGCTCAGCCGTGTGCACTGGGAAGTCGTCCCGGGCCATCCCAGACTGTCCTATGCTTTGGGCTTTTTTGCCTACTCTACGGCCAGCTGAGCCCATGTTTCTGTGCAAGCAAAGCAAGGTCACTGAGGCGGCCCGGAGTCGCACACAGTGGGAAAAAAACATCTTGCTGTGAGAGTGAAGGAGGGGCCACAGATATTCAAAATAATTGTGTCTGCTGGCCAAAACTTCACCCAATTGTGCCAGAGGGGATTCAGCTAGATGTATTTGATGTACCTAGCAATGTCAGCAGTACCACGGGACGCTGCTCCCCAGGTTTTCTTAGGCTACTCTTCTCAAACTCTAAAATGCATGCTTAATCCCCTAGGGACCTGCCTAAAATCCAGATTCTGACTGAGAAAGTCTGGAGCGGGGCTGGAAATTCCAAAATCATAACAAGCTCTCAGGTAATGTCCCTGATCTCTCTGATGACCACTTTCCAAGAAGCTAGGCTTATGGTGTTATTTAGCAAACTTCAGTCATGATTTTTGCCACATGTCACCTTTTTTTAATTATTAAGCTTTTATTTTTCAAAAAAATTATTTGTAAAATGTATGGGGTATACATGTAATTTTGTTATAGGTTGGTGCAAGAGTAATTGAGGTTTTCTCATTACTTTTAACCACAATTACTTTTGCACCAACCTAATACCTGGATAATTACAGAGTGGTAAACTCAGGGCTTTTGGAGTATCCATTGCCTGAATAACGTAGACTGTATCCATTAGGCAATTTCTCATTATCCACCCCCTTCCCACCACCCCCCTCTTCCAAATATTCATTGTCTATCATTCCATACCATACGTCTGTGTGTACACATGATTTAGCTCCCACTCATAAGTGAGAACATGTGGTGTTTGTCTTTCTTTATCTGAGTGTTTCATTTAAGACAGCCCTCCAGTTCCATTCATGTTATTTCAAAAGACATGATTTCATTCTTTTTCATGGCTGAATAGTATTCCATTGTATATATATGCCACATTTTCGTTATCCAATCATCTGTTGATGGACACTTAGGTTGATTCTATATAGTGCTGCAATGAACATACAAATACAGGTAATTCTTTTTTTTTTTTTTTTGAGATGAAGTTCCTCTCTGTTGCCCAGACTGGAGTGCAGTGGTGCAGTCTCAGCTCACTGCAACCTCCACCTCCCAGGCGCAAGCAATTCTCCTGCCTCGGCCTCCCAAGTAGCTGGGATTACTGGCACCTACCACCATAGCCGGCTCATTTTTGTATTTTTAGTACAGATGAGGTTTCACCATGTTGGCCAGGCTGGCCTTGAACTCCTGACCTCAAGCAATCTGCCCGCCTAAGCCTCCCAAAGTGCTGGGATTACAGGCATGAGCTACCATGCCTGGCCACTTTTTGAAATAATGATTTATTTTCCTTTGGATAGTGTTTGTATTAATTTACATTTCCACCAATGGTACATACACATTCCCTTTTTTCTGCGTCCTCACCAACATCTGTGTTTTTTTGTCTTTTTACAGCCATTCTGACTGGTGTAAGATGATGTCTCCTGGTTTTAAGTTGCATATAATTTACTTTTTAATTTTTTTTTTTATTTTAAATTACTCTTCTTCATATTGACCTACCTTTTTTTTTTTTTTTTTCCTTTTTGAGACAGGGTGTCCTCTGTCACCCAGGCTGGAGTGCAGTGACACAATCACAGTTCACTGCAGTTTCCACTTCCCAGACTCAGGTGATTCTCCTGCCTCAGCTTCCTAAGTAGCTGGGAGGCATGCACTACCATGCACAGCTAATTTTTGTATTTTTTGTAAAGACAGGGTTTCGCCATGTTGACCAGGCTGATCTCAAATTCCTGGGCTCAAGCAATTGCCTACTTCAGTCTCCCGAAGTGCTGGGATTACAGGCATGAGCCACTGTCCCTGGCTGACCTGCCTTTTAATGTAAACTTATGTGTATTGCCATGAAATCACAGTTTTGAGGAATGATTTTTGTTTTAATACATCTTAAAATGAACATGTAACCATTAACATGAGAACTATATGTTGATAATAACTGTATGTTCCAACGGTGGTGTGGCATCATGTTCTAAGAAACACTGGCTTCAGGGCTTCTGAAGGAAACCATAGCCTGGACTGCCCAGACCCTGTTTTTTGGACTCTTTAATTTGAGCAGCACTGATGCTTCTGCAGGAGCACTGGGGATTCTGGAATGGAGTCAGGGTGATTTTTGGACAACGTATTGACTGCAGCAAAGAGCACCTTCCTGTGCCCAGCAGGCTGCGTGAAAGCAGACTGCTCCTACCCAATGCCAGGGCACCTAAGAGGGTGACAAACGGCAGTGGGCTGTCCCTCCAAAGCCGTGTCCAAAATGCTTTTTATGCTTGGCCACAAATTTTGTAAAAACCTATGCAGCGACTAGAGAGTAGGAAAAAAAATATCCAAATTCCCTGCTGACTCTGAGGTGCTTGTTTACAAAGTGAAACGTCCCTGGTGAATTGTTTCATTTACAATTAAATCTAACAATAAGCCATTGTGGCTAAATTAATTTCGAGCTAATTTCACAGGAACCCCATGTCCTGTATCAATTCTAAACAAAAGAGTGTGGCGTCGGGCAATATGACTCATTCTGAAGCCGGGCCTGCAGGAGGAGCTCCAGGAGGTTGATGAATAAATGCTGGGTTAAGAGAGCAATGCTCAGGTACCCTGCAGGCCAGGCACACCGCTGTGACGGGTTCTGGAAGCCCCTGTAGGTTGTGCCAGTCACGCACCAGAGACTGGCTTTCTACTGAGAGCACCAACCCCTGACCAGCCCTTGACTGAGGCAGAGTTTTCCACTAGAACCTGGCCCGCTCTGACCACAGCCTGGAGGAGCCCGGTCCTGGCCACGAGTGTTTCTGCATAGGCTCTTTAGTCCTATGGACACCTTGATGGGCCAAACACCTTCACAAATAGCATCCCACTTCCTCCTCGCCCTGAGAAGTGCGCATGGGTCCCTCCTTTTTATGATGCAATAAGTAAGCTCAGAACCACCCCGAGTAATCATCTCAAAGCCATGTAAGAAGGAACTTTCAGAGCTAGGGTTTCCACCCAGACCTAGTGAGCCTGGTCCTTCTGTCCCTTCAGAGAAACAGTGGCCATAAAGATCCCCTACTCCATCTAGTTGGTCCCCCCCATCTCCCCACAGTGAAGATCTCTGAAGTTTATCCGGAAGCTTTTTCCTTTGAGTTTCAGATTTGACTCTGGTTCCCAATTTGGCTGATGTCAGTTACTCACATTTGAATGTGAGTGATTTTGAGAACAGACTTTGGGCCTCTCTGCTCTACGGTGGTGGGGGTGAGGAGGCCAAGGAAACCTCATCTCAGCCTCAGAAAGGGGAAGCTGAGGATGCCAATGAGAAGCTTGGCAGGATACCTTTATTTTTAGGGGCAATGGCCACAGAGTCTTTTTCCTCATGCTGCTTTGTCAAAAGAACAGGTCCGTGCACATCCCACCTTCTCTGGAACTAAGGCTCCAATGATGCATGTGTCTTCATTTTCCCAAGCAATAAGCACCTGCCTGTGGGTGTTTTCAACCATGTTAGAGAATAATTCTTTCCTGGTTGGGCAACTGGTTTGGATTATTAAGATGACCTTCGAAAGAATTCACAGAGCGGGTCCTTCATAGGGTTTCTGAAGTGATGCATTTTAATTGAGATTGTTTCTGCAAAGGAAAAGATTAGGTCAGTGATACCACTCTCATGTTTCCTGTTTGCTCCCTGCCACCGTGGTCTCCTGTCTTGGCCTTCCCAACCGGGACAGGTTGTGTCTGAAGGCAAGAAGAGAACCATCGGTTGGAAAATCTGGAGTCCTGGGGAAGGAACGCTGTGAGACGGTTTGCCTGTGTCAGGGCTTGGGGAGCATGACATTTGTGTACCTGAGCAGGATGTCATTTCCCGCTGAATAACCCGGGCACCTACCCAGCCTTTATTTTGGCCCTGACTGTGTGTTAAATGCAACCAATATCTCTTCTGAAAGCTCCTAAGAACAATCTGAATTGATGGGGCTGTTTTGTTTCCAGCCAAAGGATGCTGGTGGCATCAGCGAGGAAGGCAAACCCCGTGACCGTAAGAGCTGAACAAAGAGGCGAGAGCCATCTCCACTGGCCAGGGTGATCGGTGCATTCAGGGGTGAGGAATGACAAGAGCAGTGCCCTGAAATATTTGTTTCTCTTCTTGTCATGTTTTTTCTTTGTTATCTGATGGCTTACACCTGACCTTCCCAACAGGCTGCAAAACAGTAATGATTGCTGCCTGGGGGAGGTGACCTTTAAGTGGAAATACTGTCCTTGTGGGCAAAAGGCCACAAACAAAAGGTCAACATGTGGACCAATGGGGAGCTGCCTTGTTTGCCCACCTGGGGCCTTTACCCTGATTCGGCCTTGCACTTCCCACCCCTCCTCCCCACAAGCAGATGGATGGGAGGGGGGCTCCGACATCGACATCCAAGCGTTGAGTTCTTCCCTCTCCTCCTGGCCCTGACCGAATTTCCACAGAATCTGGTTTCATCCCAGTGTTGCACTCCTAGCAATGGGAGGGAGGGCTGGTGCCGCCCACAGTGAGTAGCTTTACTGTTGACGGCTCAAGTACTTCTAGCCACAGTGGCCTTTCCTTCAGCTCAGTCCCATCTTCAAGCTGGATAAACGCAGTCCTCAGGGGAGGGGCTCCCCTCCTTGGTGCCTCACCCCAGGCTCCTCCACAGTGGAGGGGCTTTCCTTGTGGTTCTCGGCCCTCTCATGAGTTCTCTCCCGGCTCCTTGGTCTTTGTCAGGCCTCTGCTCCTCTTCCTGGAGGCAGAATCTCTGTGTCCCTCAGCCTCTCCATGCTGCTTGGTTTGTGTCCTTGGGTGGAGCACCTTGGAGTCTCTCAGAGAACCTTCTCAGGCCAGCCCCAGTGTGTTTCTTGTGTGAAAGGAGGCCCTTGTTATGAGCTTTGGTTTCCCAGCACCTGAAGCATGATCTTGATATTTATGTGGAGAATTGCGTCTCTCACTCTTTTTTTTAAAAATTTTTTGAGTCTCTGGGAAGAGCAAAACCACCTCTCTGAAAGGTAAGTGATGGTCAGATACTTCCTTTTTCCAGCCTGCCTTGCAGCTGGGGCTCAAAGAGTGGGGCTTCCCAGCCAGGTGAAGATGCCAATACCAGACTCAGAGCTGGTGACTCAGGAGGGAAGGGACAGTGGTGGCCGCAGGAGCAGTGGCAGCCAGGCACAGCTCCTGGGGTGGGCGAGATGTGGGTGCTCAGAGGTGGTGGCAGGGTTTCCCCATCAGCCCTGTTCTGTGGTGTGATTTGACTCATGGTTCCTCAAAGATCAGCTCTGTGCCTGTGTGTCCTCTAAAATGATTCGGAGCTGCCCCATAGCCTTTCACGAGACTCCCTTTCACTGAAATTAGCCAAAATAGGTGTCTGTTGCTTGCTACTAAGAACTTGTTGCAAACGGCATTTCCCTCTACTTAAAGCCCATTCTCAAGGTTTCTGTATCTTATTTTCCTTGTTGGCCGGCAGCCTCTAACGAAAGAAAGGGAGGGAAAGCCATCCGAATTTCCGAATGGATTTCTTTAAACACATGGCAGTGACAATACTCTTTACAAGGCCCAGGCTTTGGTTTCTTCAAGTAAATTGAAGGTGAAGGGGAGGGACAAAGGGGCAGCAAGTCTCTTGAGAAGCCCACGTGTGCCGTGGCACCAGAAGCATGGAGGGGCCCCAGCGGATGGGCCACACATGGTTTCCCAGAGCCCCCAGTTTCTCAGGGTGGCGCAGCCAACGTTTCCATGCCATGTAGAGAGGACAGGTGTGCCTGAGAGCAGGCTGCAGAGCCTTGGTGGTGGGCTAAAGAGAACACGGGGCACCTGCTTGGGTCTGGCAACTGGAGAGTGGAGAGGCCACAGATACAGGGGGTAGCTGGGTAGGTGTCAATGTCCTGGGGCCAATGAACATTGACTGTCTGGGTCGCAGACACACGGTGCCTCCCAACCCGGAATACAACTCACTCAAGTTTAACACCTGGTGAGAAAGAGAGGAAAGAGGAATAAAAAAAATCCATAACTGTTTCCATTTTTACTTAAAGGACACTGAGAAAATTTTGATAGTGACTGAATGTAAATAAGGGGTTAGGAGCTGCATTAAATTCAATCAAAAAAATTAAGTAAGTTATTTGCCTGTATAAGCCTGAAAAATTTCAACCTTCCTCACCTCTTGGGGTTACCATAGGTTTTGGAAGAAGGTGGAGATTGGGGCTAGAAAACCCACCGTCTTCCAACTCGGCTTTATCCTTCTCTTTAAGAACCAGGCTTTCTGCACTTGATGTGGTTACATCTTTGAACTTACTGGCAAGAAACATATGTCTGTAAATTGGCCTTGAAAAGTGATACCCATATGCAGGTTATAGAGAAGGGCTAGGATCCTTATTCCAGGAAATTCTCTGCTTTCCTGGGAAGAAAATTACTGCAGTGAATGAAAACAAGGTGAAACAAAACCAAAGGAATCAATACATTCCATCTGCCTTTGCTGCTTCAGCCTGTTTTGGGAAGCTCAGGCACAGAGGTTGTTGAGAGCCTGCTGAGAAAGTTTGCCGAAAAGGTCAGCATTCTTGGTCATCAGGGCTAGTCCTGGAGCCCCAGATCTGCTATTGCGGGGACTCTCTTCTGCACCCTCCAGCTTTATATTATTCTGGAAACATCTCCCCTGATCAAGCATGAATGGGACTGACCAAACCCTGCCTGGTTTGACGGCATGTTACCTTGCACAATACTCAGGCTAATAACACACAACCTCCCATGGGTGTTTGTTGTTTGGGGCCCTCCACCTTCGAGGACAGACACTGTCCTGTTTTGAACTCGAGGCAGGAACTTTGACACCTGCCCTTGGCTGTCTCAGGAGCTCCAGGAAGTGTCACTTTATGTCATAGTGAAGGTGCTCTTCTGTATGGCCCCTGCCTTCCTTTGCAGTAGACAACTCACCCCTCTCCAAAAATGCCACCCATGTTCACACTGCTGTGTCTTTAGACACATTATCTCAGCCCAGGATGCCCATCAGCCTGCCCTACCCCACTCCAGCTCCCTGCCTACTGCAGTAGGATGTCCTAGACTCTGCTAATGACCAGGCGCCACAGGATGGAGAAGCCAGCGCACGGGAAACACAAATGGTGAAATCCAAGAAGCCACCCTCCCCCTTTTTTTTTTTGATCTGTCTCAACAGATCCTCACTCCGTTGCCCAGGCTGGAGTGCAGTGGTGCGATCTTGGCTCACTGCAACCTCTGCTTCTCAGGTTCAAGCAATTCTTGTGCCTCTGCCTCCTGAGTAGCTGGGACCACAAGCATGCGCCACCACACCCAGTTAATTTTTCTATTTTTAGTAGATATGGGGTTTCACCATGTTGGCCAGGCTGGTCTCAATAACTCCTGACCTCAAGTGATCCGCCTGCCTAGGCCTCCCAATATGCCGGGATTACAGGCGTGAGCCACCGCACCCATCGCAAGAAGCTACTCTGAGCTGAAGATCAATCAGTTTATCTAAAATGGGACTGGAAGCCAAGGTGTGGCTTGGACATTGACCAGATGTGTGGTGGTGATGGATCATTCGACCTCTCTAGGCCTCTACTTCCTCAGCTCTGAGCTGATGGGGCTAGATAGATGAGTCCTGTCTGCCACATTAGCCTGCCACTGTAAGTCTGGGTTTGCTCCAAGATGGTTCACCCACATGGCTTGTGGCAGGAGGCCTCAGCTCCTTGCTGCATAGACCTCTCCATGGGGCTGCCTGAGTGTCCTCACAACATGGCAGCCAGCTTCTCCAATGCTAGTGATTTGAGAGCAACAAGGGCAGAAGCCACAATTTCTTTTATAGCCGTACCATCACTCGACCTTACTCCATCGGTCACGTGGGCCAACCCTGATCCGATGTAGAAGGGGACCACACAAAGCATTGATACTAGGAGGTGGGACTACAGATGGCCATATTGGAGGTGGCTGTCACCAAGCTCACAATCCAAACTTAGTTAGGCTCATCTGAATTATCAAGAAATCGATCTGGGGGATTTCCTAGGAGTTCCTGCCTGCAGGGTTTGTATCCTGCCCCTTCGGTGCCCAGGAGTGATAGGTCCTGTGGAGCTGGATACCAGAGAAAATCTTTTCATGACACCAGGCAATGCCAGACACAGAGTTGACAGTCAAGCAGTTGCCACAAAAGGGATCTGAGAGCCTAAGGCTTGGAAAGTCCAGAGGCTCAGCAAATGTAGGAGGGCCAAGTGGGAGCCAAGTTGGAGCTGAGTGCAGGAATACGCGATTTCTTTCTTCTTCTTTTTATTTTTGGAGGAGGGAATAAGTCATTCTTAGTTAACATCAAAGTAAATGTGTTCAGATTAATACCTTGAATTATATTAATGTGCTTTCTTTTTTCACTCCTCCTTATTTGTGATTTCCACCTACTTAGCCACAGTTTCCATTATCTTCATGAGCAGTAGCTGGAATGAAGGAGAAATGGGAAGTGGGAATGAAGACAGGATGCTGAGCTTCAGATACTTAAATAAACTCAAGAACAGGAGGACTGAAAGCCAAGACTTCAACTGCAAGAGCCGGGCCATTTAGAGAGGAAAGGGTTTCCTAAATTCGCATACATTTCTTTTAAATATAATAATCTTAGAGGACAAGCATGGGGTTTTCACCGCACACCATAGTGCAGAGAAGGATTCACAAATGACCCAAGAGCAGTTCCCTGTCCCCCAGCAAGGGGAACAGCCCTTCTTGGGCTGGGATGTGGGGGGCAGAGATGAGAGACATTTTCAGTTAATGAGATTATTAGGTTAAGACACTATACCTAGAGTGCAGGAGAGATTATGGACATTTCAGATGGTCCAAAGAAGAATCTGAAAGCTTGTGCTCCACTTTCTGTTTAGAATTCCAGGCAGAGACTGCCTTGCAAGGTGATCTACACCCATGCTGGGGGGCTTCAGTAGAGGAGAAATGATGGTGTGAAACGTTTAGATATGGAGGGAATCTGAGATGCCATAGAGGAGGTTCCCTGGGTCTCTGTGTGGCTTGGGTGAGATCTAGAACTTTCTGTGTGGGATGGGAGTGGGGAGCAGTAGTACTAAAAGGGTCGCGGGAGAGGAAGAGGTTGGTGCCTGGTAGGAGACAAACCCCTGCAGCTGGAGGCCAAGAGAGGATCACGGTGGGCAGAGCACATGGCCCAGGGGTGGAGCCGACCTCCAGACACCAGAAGAACAACCTAAGTTCCTCCCACACAGTCAGACTTGAAACTAGAGGACAGACAGAGAACCAGGAATGTCTACTTTGCCCCCATGAGGAATAGAAACAACTTCCTGACTATCCCTTGGCGGGACAGGAGGACTTTCAAGAGGATGAAACTCTGAAAAAGAGTTTACCCTGTGATTAATTAAATGAAATCCTCAATGGCCAGAGTAATTATACAAAGATTAAGTGTCAAATGGGAGAGAGTTTACCTGGAAGCAGTAAGATTCGTTGCTTTTATTGGTTCATTTGTTTTGTTTTCTGCTTTCGGTAGAAATGGATCTTCACGAGTCGGTTGAATTTGATTAAACAGAATTTAGCATTTCAGCCATTTGGGTGACAGTGGGTGCATTCTAAAGTCAGCACACCACCCAAAGTGATATATGAGGTGGAATGGGAGGGGTGGCAGGTATTCAGCTTAAAGGACCAGGATATCATGATCAGTGGCTACTGTTTTACTTTTAAAAACCTTCCTTTTCTGGGTCTAGAATATATAAAGAATGTCTACAAATCAACAACAAAAAAAAACATGAACAGCCTAATTTTTTAAATGGGCAAATGAATTCAGTAGGTATCTCACAAGACAAATGAATGATCAGTAAGCACTGAAAAGGTGTTCAATGTCCCCAGTCATCAGGACAACACAAATTAAAATTGCAATAAGATAACATTTCACATCCACTAAAATGGCTAAGGTGAAATATGATGAACACTGACAAGTGTGTGGAGACACTGGAACTCTTTATCATTGTGGATGAAGATGTGTCTAGCAGTTTCTTATGGCAGTAAATAAACATGCTTCTACCCCATGACCCAGCAGTCAGTTCCACTCTTAGTTATTAACCCAAAAGAAATGAAAACAAATGTCTACATACAGACTTATACAAGAATGTTTA
Source organism: Pan troglodytes (assembly GCF_028858775.2). Taxonomy (NCBI): domain Eukaryota; kingdom Metazoa; phylum Chordata; class Mammalia; order Primates; family Hominidae; genus Pan; species Pan troglodytes. Next base: position 91,311,523 of record NC_072414.2, on the reverse strand, counting down.
CAGTAGACATACTCATAAGAGTCAAACACTGCAAACAACCCCAAGGCATGTCAACAGAAAGGATCAACAAAATGCAGCATCTCCATTTAATGGAACATCACTCAGCAATACAATGAACCATCTTGTTTTTTATCTTTTGAGATGGAGTCTCACTCTGTCACCCAGGCTGGAGTGCAATGGCACGATATTGGCTCACTGCAACCTCCCTCTCCTGGGTTCAAGCGATTCGCCTGCCTCAGCCTCTCGAGTAGTTGGGACTATAGATGCATGCCACCACACCTGGCTAATTTTTGTATTTTCATTACAGACTGGGTTTCACCGTGTTGGCCAGGCTAGTCTCGAACTCCTGACCTCAAGTGATCCTCTCCTCTCAGCCTCCCAAAGTGCTGGGATTGCAGGCATGAACCACCAGGCCTGGCCAACAATCCATCTTCTGTTAGACCCACAACAAGGATGAACCTCAAAAAAAATTGTGCTGAGTGAAATAAGCCAGACACAAAAAAAGTATATACAGTATGATTTCATTTATATGAATCTCTAGAACAAACACAATTGATCTATGTTGGTACAAGTCAAAAGGTGGCCAGGAACATGGGGGAACTTTCTGGGCTGATGGTTATGTTCTATATCTTGTGTTTGATGGTGATTACATAAGCATATGCAATTGTCAAACCTGAACACTGAAGAGATGTGCATTTTATTCTACATAAATTATACCTTAAATTTAAAAAAAAAAAATTGAAGAAACCCCTCTTCTTAAAGTTTTGGCTCAAGTTCTTATGAAGATTAGGCTGGCAAGCACACAAGCCCCAGAAGGCTCTTTATCTTTAGTGGGGGCACCCTCCCTCTGTCCCTTCGTCTGTTCCAAGTGCCTACATGCCCTCTTACACACACACTGCACACTTGGGGAATGTGAGCGTGCGAGCGTGCACATGTACAGACACTGCTTCATCCCCAGGGGCAGCCCCCTCCCCACATGCCCCTCTCTCACTGGGGCCTGCAGGAACACCCCGCCCCTGCCCCTCTGTCCTTCTGCCCTCCCTGCCCACACCCTCGTCCTCCCCCCGTGGTCTTAACTGCACTAGAGTCACCTCCGGTTCTAAACCTCAGCACGCTCTAAATCATAGTTCGTGTGTGTTTTTTTTCAGTGAAATACGGATGCTTCTGAAACCACTTTCCCCTCTAAAGGCCTCCTCCTTCCTTGTTAACTCTGGGCTCAGCCGTTTCATAAATAATGCAGCTCCTTCTCTCATCTCAGTTACAAACGTGGACTCTTTCTCTGTGTTTTGCATCAGACCGGCCTCTTCCGGGTTGCTTCCTTGTTTCTCAAGTCTGGCCAGCAGCGACCCCTACCCTGCCACTGGGATGGAGGGGCGGCACCGATTCTCTTGAAGTCACCCTTATCTTGGGGCTCAGTCACTTTGCTACAAGCGCATTACTTCCCCTCCCTCTTGCTTTTGCCCAAAGCAGCCCAGCAATCTCCTTGCGCCTGTGGGTCTGCGTGGGAGGCCCTTCTGTGCATGCAGTTCCAGAGGAGCAGCCCTTTCCACAGGATCTCTGCACACGCCATGTTGTCAGCCCCAAGGGACAAACGCATTCACCGTCAGTATCCACATCTCCATGGTTCTGAGCCCCTGCCTACTTTAGGAGAAATTCCGAAGCTCACACTGTCCAAATATTTACCAATCCAACAGCAGTCAGAACTGAGGGCTGCTCTCCAGCTAGCAAAGCTCCAAGTCCATAAGGCTAGGTCCTGCCCCCTCTCCATCTCTGTCCCTGTCCCCCAGCTAGTGGTCTTGGTGAGGCTGGGCCTGCCTGGGCCAGAGCCTGGGTGCTTCCCACCCTTCCTGTGGATGCTCCCCCGGGCCTCACTTGGGCAGTGAAAAGCATTCTTGGTTCATCAACCGAGCATGGGGCTCAGGCTCTGTCCCCTGCTGGTAAGGGAGGCCGTCCGGGAGTCCAGCCTGAGTCCTTGGAATTACTAACCCTGTGCTGTTCCTGGGTCCTTGGTGAGGGAGCATCCCACCTGGGCTGGTTTCATCTGCTGATATCCCAGCCTCTCCCCTGGGAAGACGTTGGCCTGAGGGAGGCCAGAGGCTGAAGCCCCCACTGAGTTCACAGCTCCTGAGACCAGACCAGAGGACCGGCGCTCGAGAAATCAGCCTTGAGAGATGAGGACCTTTCAGTGCCCTGACTTGCAGTGCTCCTGGCCGCAAAGGGTGACAGGCATGAGATGGTGAGAGGTGACAGGGTGCTGGCAGCCCTCGCGGTCCTCGCTCGTGGCGCCTCCTGGGCCTCGGCGCCCACTCTGGCCACACTTGAGGAGCCCTTCAGCCCGCCACTGCACTGTGGGAGCCCCTTCCTGGGCTGGCCGAGGCCGGAGCCGGCTCCCTCAGCTTGCCGGGAGGTGTGGAGGGAGAGGCGCGGGCGGGAACTGGGGCTGCGCGAGGCGCTTGCGGGCCAGGTAGAGTGCCGGGTGGGTGTGGGCTTGGCGGCACCCCCGGCCCCGGCCAGTGAGGGGCTTAGCACCTGGGCCAGCAGCTGCTGTGCTCGATTTCTCGCCGGGCCTTAGCTGCCTACCTGCGGGGCAGGGCTCGAGACCCGCAGCCCACCATGCCTGAGCCTCCTCCACCCGCCATGGGCTCCTGGGCAGCCCAAGCCTCCCTGACGAGTGCCGCCCCCTGCTCCACGGCACCCGGTCCCATTGGCCGCCCAAGGGCTGGGGAGTGCAGGCGCACGCGCAGGGCTGGCAGGCAGCTCCACCTGCGCCACACTGGAGGACCCACTGGGTGAAGCCAGCGGTGCTCCTGAGTCTAGTGGGGACTTGGAGAACCTTTATGTCTAGCTAAGGGATTGTAAATACACCAATCTAGCTCAAGGTTTGTAAACACACCAATCAGCACTCTGTGTCTAGCTCAGGGTTTGTGAATGCACCAATCGGCACTCTATCTAGTTAATCTGGTGGGGAGTTGGAGAATCTTTATGTCTAGCTAAGGGATTGTGAATGCACCAATAGGCACTCTGTATCTAGCTCGAGGTTTGTAAATGCACCAATCAGCACTCTGTGTCTAGCTCAGGGTTTGTAAATACACCAATTGACACTCTGTATCTAGCTAATCTACTGCGGAGGTGGAGAACTTTTGTGTCTAGCTCAGGGATTGTAAACGCACTAATCAGCACCCTGTCAAAACAGACCAATCAGCTCTCTGTAAAACAGACCAATCGGCTCTCCGTAAAATGGACCAATCAGCAGGATGTGGGTGGGGCCAGATAAAAGAATAAACGCAGGCTGCCCAAGCTAGCAGGGGCAACCCACTCAGGTCCTCTTGCACACTGTGGAAGCTTTGTTCTTTTACTCTTTGCAATAAATCTTGCTGCTGCTCACTCTTTGGGTCCACGTTGCCTTTATGAGCTGTAACACTCACTGCGAAGGTCTGCAGCTTCACTTCTGAAGCCAGCGAGACCACAAACTCACCAGGAGGAACGAACAACTCCAGACGTGCCACCTTAAGAGCTCTAACACTCACCTCCAAGGTCTGCAGCTTCACTCCTGAAGCCAGCGAGACCATAAACCCACCAGAAGGAAGAAACTCCGAACACATCAGAACATCAGAAGGAGCAAACTCCGGACATGCCCCCTTTAAAAATTGTAACACTCACCGCGAGGGTTCGTGGCTTTATTCTTGAAGTCAGTGAGACCAAGAACCCACCAATTCCGGACCCAATGGGACGGCCAGGGTGTGCAGAGGAGGGATGCTCTTGGGCACCGTGGTGTCCCTGATGGGCTGACGGCAGCTGAGGGGCCAGCACAGCAGCTTCCCGGCTCCTGAGGAGGAGGTGGGGGTATCTTTCCACCGAGGCACGTGGGCCTGAGCTAGCAGTGCTGTCTCCCCAGGTGCAGCCAAGAACCCAGGTGATTGCAATTGCTCTGGGGAAGCTAATAATCTGATGTTGCAAACATCATTAAAATCTACCCTGCCCTAGGGCCGGGCGCGGTGGCTCACGCCTGTAATCCCAGCACTTTGGGAGGCTGAGGTGGGCAGATCACGAGGTCAGGAGATCAAGACCATCCTGGCTAACACGGCAAAACCCTATCTCTACTAAAAATACAAAAAATTACCCAGGCGTGGTGGGGGGTGCCTGCAGTCCCAGCTACTCGGCAGGCTGAGACGGGAGAATGGTATGAACCCGGGAGGTGGAGCTTGCAGTGAGCTGAGATCGCGCCACTGCACTCCAGCCTGGGCGACACAGCTAGACTCTGTCTCACCAAATAAAAAAAAATCAACCCTGCCTTTAGATATATTTTATTGTTGAATTCAAAAAAATATTTATTTCCCAGTTCTCTTGCACCTTGGGTGCAGGCTGCGGGACGCTGGATCCACCCCATGCTCCCAGAGATGGGGAGCACACAGCCTCAGCTACAGGCCCTGGGAGGTGCCTGCCGAGTGCTGCGGCGATACCAGGTCCCAGCAGGCCTCTGAGGATGAGGGCCCACTGAGCGCAGGAAGGGCACTGCACCGGGCCACACAAGCACAGTGAAGGCAAAATGACATCAGGGGCATGGAGGCCTGCGGTGGTCATAGCTGGGGTCCAGCATAGGGTGGTCAGCCTTGTCGAAAAGGGATGCTGTGGCAGGGTAATTCCTGGGCTCATGGCCTCCCAACCCAGCCCTCCCATGCTCTGTCTGTTCCCCTCCAACTTTGTCTTTGAGCTCAGAGCTTGTGTCCTCCCTTCTAAATACTGCTTAGAATATGGACTGGCCTGGCCTCAGGACCGCCCCCTCAATGGGCTTCCCTGGCAGGCCTGACCTTCCAGGAGCTGCCCACCTTGGCCTTCCCATCCCTCCTCAGTCCTGGAGGATCCGCGGCTCAGAGGAGAGTCTTGTAGTGAAGCCAAAGTCAGGAGGGGGACAAGGCAGAGCGATGGGAGACGAGGTTGGGAAGACAAGTAGGGTTACAGAGGGGGCTCGGGAAGTCATGCCAAGGGCATCATCCTTTTCCTTGGAGTTGCTGAAGACATGCCCAAGGTCATTGACTGGGGACTGGGTCAGCTCTGAGTTTCCAAAAGATAGCTGGGGGCCAAGGCCATTGGGCATGAGGACTGAAAACTCAGGACCCACTTTCCCAGCACGGAGGCTGCCTTCCAGCTCCCCTCCTGCCCCAACCAAAGGCTGACAGCCACCACAGCCCCGTGCTGAGCCCTGAGAGCTCCTCCAGGCTCCACCATCTCTTTCCCTTCCCCGTGGCTTGTCCTCCTCTACCTCCCTTTCTGTCTGTCCTGCTGGAGACCTCACACCTGCAGCATCCCATCCCCAAATCCCTCCATATTCCCCTCAATGGAACCCTCCTCCTGGCTTTATATTTGTCTGTTCGTCTTCTTGCTGGCTTCTCCTGGGGACTCTCTGTCTCCCTTGTGCCCCTGGGATCTCTTTTGATCAGCTGGTTTGGAAGTGGAAATGACCCACACCACTCACGCCCTTCCTTGTGTCTCTGGAGGAGGCTCCCTGATGAATGCACATTGTCTCGATTGCTGTCTCTCTGGGCTGCCTTAGCTACACTTGCTAATTCTGGCATTAAGTGTTAGTTGAAAATTTAGCGCCAGTATTATGAAGGCCCACAGATAAATGCCATGTCTTCTAACATAGCCTGTGTATGGACTGAATGTTTGTGTCTCCTCCAGATCTACATGTTGAAATCCTAACTCCCAGTGTGATGGGATTAGGAGGTGGGACTTTGGGAGGTGATTAGGTCATGAGGGTGAAGCCCTCTTAAATGGGATTCACGCCCTTATAAAAGGGACCCTAGAGACCTCTCGTCCTCTTGTCCTCATGTGAAGACAGAGGAAAGGTGGCCGTCTGCAATCCGGAAGAGGTCCTGCATCGGAACTCAGCCAGGCTGGTGCCTTGATCTCCAATTTCTAGTTTCCAGGCCTATGAGAAAGAAAATCTTGCTGTTTATAAGACATCTGGTCTTATGGTACCTTGTTATAGCAGCCCAAACTAAGACATCGTGTCAGTAATAAAGGTGATATTTTGGGTTATATCTCTCTTACTACTTATTTCTCACTTGCTTCAGATGTTAGGTTGGGAAGAAGGGTGCTATTTGTTGAGTCCCCCGAAAGACCTCCTAATAGAGGGTCTCCACTTCTCCGGAGAGATTGCCACCCATTTCCTCACTTACTTGTTGCCTCCTTTGATACCTTGTTGTTCTGTAGGTCTTTTCGCCTGTTGGTGTTTTGAAATGTAGAGGAAAGGACTTTCACTTCCAAGAAAGAGTAGAAGACAGCATCACGCAATGCAACGCTGCAACAAATAGAGAAAAGACAAACGCATCAGGAACACATTGTGAAGACCTTAGGGAGCTGTGGATGCAATGAAGACTAGATAAACTGAGATATGAGAGATAAAGCGATAAAGAGGCAGAGACCCACCAGGCATTCAGTAAAACATCTAGGAGAAACTCGGCTGAGGAAAAAGAATAGTAAACCATGAATGAGTCAAACTAACGAAACCTGCAGTCCACCCAGCTCAGTTCCTCATGGGTTGAGGTGACCGGCCCTCTCCCACCAACTGGACAGAGGAAAGGGTGAACCTTCTTTGACATCCTCCAGGGTTCTTTCACACACCATCCAGCATACATTAAAAATTTAAGGCCAGGTGCAGTGGCTCATGCCTATAATCCCAGCACTTTGGGAGGTAGAGGCAGGCGGATCTCTTGAGGTCAGAAGTTCAAGACCAGCCTGGCCAACATGGTGAAACCCTGTCTCTACTGAAAATACAAGGCTAGCTGGGTGTGGTGGTGCACACCTGAAGTCCCAGCTACTTGGGAGGCTGAGGTACGAGAATCACTTAAACCCAGAAGGCAGAGGTTGCCGTGAGCCAGGATCATGCCACTGCACTCCAGCCTGGGCGACAGAGCTCTGTCTCCAAAAAAAAAAAAAAAAAAAAAAAAAGAAAAAGAAAAAAAAATTAAGACATATGAAGAGGCAGGAAAACATGACCAATTTTTTAAAATCCAAACTACAGAAGTGGTCAAGGACTTTAGAGTTACTAGGTAAGGACTTTAAAATAACTATAAAAAATATGTTAAATGAGATAGAGGAAAAGATGACCAAATGGATAAAAGATAGAGAATTTAACAGAATATTAGACTCTATAGAATAATTAATTGGACATTCTAGAATTTTTAAATATAGTATCAAATCAAGGACTCTGGGGTGAATTTAACAGCAGCGGGACATAACAAAAGATGGCATGAGTGAACTCCAAAACCAATAGGAAATTTTCAGACCGAAGCACAGAGAGAAGAGCATGAAAAGAGCAAAAGAGAGTGTGGAAGGCACATGGGGAACCTTCAGGTGTCTAATGTAGTTGGGGGCCTAGAGAAGAGAGGAGAGAATGACATAGAAGCAGTATTTGAAGAGAAAGTGGCTGAGAATTTTCCAAAACCAATAGAAAGCATCAGCTGAGTTGGTGTTCATTTAAGAAACCCAGCAAACCCCAAGCAGGATCAATACAAAGAAAACCACTCTTCAGCACATCGTGGTCAAACTGCCAAAAACCATTTATTAGAAAAAGGCAGATGCCCTGCAAAAGAGCAACTATAAGGTGTACAGCTGGCTTTTCAACTCATGGTGAGCAGAATAATGATCCTTAAAGATGTCCAGATCCTAATCCCCAGAACCTGTGAATATGTTACCCCACATGGCAAAAGGGACATTGTAGATAGGATTAAGGTAAAGACCTTTGCATAGGGTAAGCATCCTGGACTGTCCAGGTGGGATCCACGTAATCACTAGGGTCCTTATGAGAGGGAGGCAGGAGGGTCAGAGTCAGAGAAGGAGATATGAGGATGGAGGCAGAGGTCAGGTTGATGCCATGGCTGGGGAAGATGCCATGAGCCAGAGAATGAGGGCAGCCTCCAGGAGCTGGAAAAGGCAGGACACAGATTCTTCCCAGAACCCCCAGAAGGCACACAGCCCTGCGGACACCTTGATGTCTTTTTTTTTGTTTGGAGTCTTGCTGTGTCGCCCAGGTTGGAGTGCAGTGGCATGATTTCGGCTCACTGAAACTTCTGCCTCCTGGGTTCAAGCGATTCTCCTGCCTCAGCCTCCTGAACAGCTGGGATGACAGGTGTGCACCACCATGTCCAGCTAATTTTTGTATTTTTAGTAGAGATGGGGTTTCGCCATGTCGATCAGGTTGGTCTCGAACTCCTAACCTCAAGTGATCCACCCGCCTCAGCCTCCCAAAGTGCTGGGATTACAGGCGTGAGCCACCGTGCCCAGCCCCATTTCAGATTTCTGACCTCCAGAACAGTAGGAAAATAAATGTGTGTGTTTTTAAGCTTCTAGGTTTGTGGTCATTGGCTACAGCAGCAGAAGGGAGTAAATACACAATAGAAGATAGCAGGTGCCTTGCTGAGGTGCTATAAGTACATAAATGAATAGATTTGCTGCCACTTTGCCCACCAGACCCCTTACCCCTCTCTGTATTCTTTTTGTTGCCTCCAAGTACCTATTTATTTATTTATTTATTTATTTATTTAATTTCAATAGGTTTTTGGGGAACAGATGGTGTTTGGTCACGTGAGTAAGTTCTTCAGCGGTGATTTCTGAGATTTTGGTGCACCCATCACCTGAGCAGTGTACACTGTACCCAATGTGTAGCCTTTTATCCCTCACCCCCTCCCACCCTTTCGCCCGAGTCCCCAAAGTCCATTGTGCCATTCTTATACCTTTGCATCCTCATAGCTTAGCTCCCACTTATGAGTGAGAACATGCAATGTTTGGTTTTCCAGTCCTGAGTTACTTCACTTAGGATAATGGTCTCCAATTCCATCCAGGTTGCTGTGAAGGCCATTATTTCATTCCTTTTTTATGGCTGTCTCTCTGTATTCTTAAAACTAATCACAATGAGACCCTTAAATGTAACCTTTGATACCTCAAGCAGTCCTAGAGACAGATGAAACTCCAATCTCTTGACAAATCCAGCACTTCTAATGCATGGTTGTTGAAAATAGGAGATAACACTTAAGACTAATTAATTATTTTTCTTTTTTTCATGCTTCCTTGTCAGTGACCTTCCCCCAGTTTTGCTAGGGGAGGACTGAGATTATTATAGCTGGATTACAAAGAGGAAGTGACAACATTCCTTCTTGACAACCCGGATAAGCTCCTGAAACCCATTTCAGAAACAAGAGTGAGTCTTTCAATCCTAAGAGCCAAGTACTGGAGAGAAAGAAGTCTTCCAAATTCCAGAGCATTCTTTCACCTATCGGCGCCAAAGCCGAAGAGACTGGACATGAGCTTTGTTTTTTTGTAGTAAAATACACATAACATAAAATGTGTCATTTCAACCTTTTTTTTTGACTCTTGCTCACTGCAACCTCCTCCTCCCTGGTTCAAGCAACTCTCCTGGCTCAGCTTCCCAAGTAGCTGGGATTACAGGCGCCCGCCACCACGCCCGGGTAATTTTTTGTATTTTTAGTAGAGATGGGGTTTCTCTGTGTTAGCCAGGCTGGTCTTGAACTACTGACCTCAGGCGATCCGTCCACCTCGGCCTCCCAAAGTGCTGGGATTACAGGCGTGAGCAACCGCCCCATTTTTTTTTTAATTAAAAAAAACATTTTTAAAAATTATTTTTTATGTTTATTTTATTTATTTATTTATTTTTTAAAGACAGGGTCTCACTATGTTTCTCCCAGACACACTGAACTCCACTGGCGTCTAGTGACTATTCGCAGGTCTGATCATAGCTCACTGCAGCCCCCGACTCCACGCCTCAAGAGATCCTCCCACTTCAGCCACCTGGGTAGCCCAGACGACAGGCGCAAGCCATTTTGTAAGTGTACAATTCAAGGGCATTACATATATTCACATTGTTGTGCAACCGTCACCACCATCCGTCTCTAGAACTTCTTCATCTCCCAAACTGAAACTCTGTCCCCACTCAGCACTCACTCCCCTTTTCCCTCTCCCCTGCCCCTGGCCCCTGCCATTCATTCCCCTTTCTGCTGCTGTGAATTAGACTATTTCATGTTCTGCAGAAGAGTGGAGAGTTTTGCTTTTCAGCTCTAGAATGGGAAAGGAGCAGGATAGAATATGTGGGCAATTTCCTGCCACACAGGAATGCAGTACATCCCATTTTCCTGGGCTGGAAGAAGAGCATGAATAGAGAGAAGGTGGAGTAAAAGAATTGAGGCCTGAGTGAGCGCCCTCCTCTGTCACCGGAGGAGGAAGGATGGGGACCCCAGCAGGTTAGGGGATCCCAGAATGGAGGGTGCTTACTTCCTGCCAGCCAGAGGGCCCAGCCCCCTCCTAAGATTGTACATGGACCTCCCAAGCTCTCACATGCCTCCTGGGAAGACTGAGCGCTTCCCAGAGACTGAATTCACCCCCGGAATGGACTAAACGGCAAACTCAATGTGACTGCGTTCTCCAGGATGGACGAGGTTTGTATTTTTCCACTACTGAATAGAAATGGGGCTCTCCAACAAATGGAGTTCAATGGTAGAAAATAAAGTTAACATTTCTGAGCATCTGAATATTAATTATAAATTTTATACCTGCTACAAATACCCTGGCCCAAGAGATTCCTTCCTGTCCCCTGCAGGGTTCAAGGCATCCCTTGGCTTCCTAAGCTGTTTGGCTCTGAGCTGGGTGGGGCCCGCACGCAGGAGCAGCAGCTCCGTGTAGAAAGCTGTTTCGGATTCCTCCCCTGGGCAGGGTGCCACACGCACATGTTGCAGTCCCTGCCGACAGCCACGCCCAGCGCCCTGGCAAGCCGCCCGCCTCCCAGGCTGCTTAGACCACTGGGTAACGCCCCCTCCTTCTCCCGCCCCCACCTCCTTCCTCCCCCGACTCCACCTCTCTCCTGCTCCAGGAAAAATATCTGGACGTTGCACGTCCCTCCTGTCACGAAACACACAAAGAGGACAGAGGGCGAAGGCGGGGTCCGTGGGAGCCCAGGCGACCTCAAGGCGGTTCACTCACGCAGCCAGCCCTTGGAGACGTGGGCCGCGTGTCTGCTGCCAGCCTGGGGAAACTGGCCCACGGAGCGCAGCCCAAGGGGCTGACTGGGTGGTGCCAGGGATTTGCACGCTCGGGGAATTTGTGGGATTCACATCTGTTTCTCCAACATTTCTCTCGCCTCTGCCAGACGTGAGCTCCTTGAAGGCAGGACCAGGCTTGGTTATTTTGAGTCTCTCCATCTCATCGGTCCTTGCTGGACAGATCCCTTTTTCATGGAGTGTCTCTGCCCTCACCCCTCAGTCCACCCCAGCCCTCGGTAGTCCCCTAGAAGCTGTGGGCTCCCGCAGTTCAGGCCTGGGGCAGTGCTGGATTCAAAATATTAATAGCACAATTCAGCAATCGGAAATGGATTCCACTCTTCACTCGCGTTTCCCCTAAAGATCTTAGACGTGGCACCCGTCATAGTCTCTGCAAAACTTCTCTTCTCTTCTCCTTCTCTTCCCTGCCATCCTTGAAATGGCAAGGACAAAAACGGCACCTCTCCTGCCAGCACTTCCTTCCTCCCTTGTCTTCCACCTCTGCCCCCGCTCCACCTTTTATCTTGCTTGTTGACTTAACTGCTTCCTCTCACCTCAGGGTCCCAGCCTTCCCCTCCATTCCTGCTCAGAAGTGGCTTTGGAGCCTATAGAACATGCTCCAAGGTCTTTGGGGCGCTGGTAGATCTACACTCACACCCTCTCACCCTGGCAAGACCTGCAAAGCAGAAGCTGGCACAGCTGGAGGAACAAGAGGCTGAATCGGAAGAACTCATTCAGCTGAATTTTGAGGACGGATGGCCTTTTTCTGTAAAAGACAGAGGAGACAGTGCATGCAGTTCAAATGCAGGCTGGGCTCAGTCTCTCTAGGGTGGGGAGATTTGTTCCTGTCCCCAAAACACTCCTTTCTTTTCAAGACCCTTGTGCCCCTCTGGCTGCCTGCTTAATGTGCCACCCACACTGCATAGACCCCACCCTAGGAATGTCCCCACCAACAATCTCAGCTGTGGCCTCAGGGCCACCATGGACACTCTGAGTCCCCAGGGATGCAGGCAGCCCCTAGAGGCTGTGGGATATTCCCAGGATGAGCAGTGGTCAGACATAAGAGTCTTTCATGAAGGTCAGAAGGCTCCAAGTGCTCTGTGTGCAGGTCAGTCGCCTGTACCCAGAAGGCAGGAAGAAGCTGCCTTGTGAGCTGAGGAGGGCAGGAAGGGATGCCATCTGCCTTTCAGGCTTCGTGCCTCCCTGCTGGAGGCTTTTTTGTGTTTATTTTTGCCTTATTTTGGGGTCCATTTAAAAAATCCTCACGCCATTAAAGTATGTCATTAGGGAAGCCCTGGGCCCTTCTTACGAGGCTTTGAGTATGAATGTCAGCCAACATCTCTACTTTAGTTAGCTTCATCTTTTAACTCTTTGAAAAGTGAGGACAAAGAATAAATATTCATTCCATTTCTTTTTTCTTTTTCTTTTCTTTCTTTTTTTTTTTTTGAGACAGAGTCTCACTGTGTCACCTAGGCTGGAGTGCGGTGGCGCTATCTTGTCTCACTGCAACCTCTGCCTCCTGGGCTTAAGCAGTTCTCCTGCCTGAGCCTCCCCAGTAGCTGAGACTACGGGTGCCTGTCACCACACCTGGCTAAATTTTTTTTTATTTTTTAATTTAATTTTTATTTTTAGTAGAGACGGGGTTTCACCATTTTGGCCAGGTTGGTCTCAAACCCCTGACCTCAAATGATCCACCAGCCTTGGCCTCCCAAAGTGCAGGGATTACAAGCATGAGCCACTGCGCCCGGCCTCTTTCCATTTCTTGAGTTCAAATCTATACCCTTGCGTGTGTGCCCCAGTGCTGCAGCTACGGAAATCCACTTCCAAGGCCTAGGGTGGACCACAGAGACCCTCCCTCACCCAGCAAGGACCCCCCAGGTAGCTGGGCTCTTCTATGCCCCTAGAGACACTGTGTGGCCCGTGAGGCAGGAATTGTGGTGCCATTCTAGACAGACACTTGAGTGTTTATGGAAATGTCAAGCAATGAGAGCTAAGCTTATTTTAGTGATTCTTGTGTGCCAGGCACTGTTCTAATTAATTTAATCTTCACAGCTCTTATTTCTTGAGGTAAATACTGCTATTACCCCCCATTACAAATGAGAAAGTTAAGGCCCCATGAGGATGAGGGACTTGTCCAACGTCACATGACTCATATGTGGCAGAGGTGAGGCTGGAACTCGGGCCATCTTCAGAGTCTACTTTTGTGTGTGCTCAGCTGGCCTCAGCTGAGAGGCAGGTATGGAAGCCAATCCAAAATGCCTGCAGGGACCCCCGGACTAGACAGCCCTCAGCCTTCATGGGGCCGGGGGGCAGTGGGCAGCTGCTCTTGAACAACAGGCAATTGTTACCTTGCAGGAAAGCAGGCTCAGTGTGTCAGACACTCCTGCTTTTCAAGAGAAGCTGGAAGTTCAAGACCAGCCTGGCCAACATGGTGAAACTCGATCTCTACTAAAAATACAAAAATTAGCGGGGCGTGGTAGCGCATGCCTGTAATCCCAGCTACTTGGGAGGCTGAGGCAGGAGAATTGCTTGAACCTGGGAGGCAGAAGTTGCAGTGAGCCGAGATTGTGCCACAGTACTCCAGCCTGGGTGACAGAGCAAGACCCTGACAAAAAAAAAAAAAAGAGCAGCTGGAAATCTGGATATTTATGTGAAATTCTTAGTATAAAAATGTAATCGGGTTGGGCACAATGGCTCATGGCTGTAATTCCAGCACTTTGGGAGGCTGAAGCGGGTGGATCATGAGGTCAGGAGATCGAGACCATCCTGGCTAATATGGTGAAACCCAGTCTCCACTAAAAATACAAAAAAATTACCCAGGTGTGGTGGTGCACACCTGTAATCCCAGCTACTCGGGAGGCTGAGGTAGGAGAATCGCTTGAACCAGGGTGGAGGTTGCAGTGAGCCGAGCTCACTCACTGCACTCCAGCCTGGGTGACAGAGCGAGACTCTGTCTCAAAAAAAAAAAAAAAAAAAAAAAAAAAAAAGAACGAAACAAAACAAACAAGCAAACAAAAAAAACTTTTTCAAAACCTTATGTAAGGAAGACAAAAAACAAAACAGTCTACATCCAGCTCATGGGTTGCCGGCCTATGGCCTCTGGCTCAGGCTAAGGAAGGCAGATTGGTTTAATCTCCCATCAACTGTATCCCATTAGTAGTGGCTACCTGGAGACCAATGTGGAGAGGGATTCTGAGTGTAAGTCTGGCCTCAATGAGAAAGAGTGCTGCAATCCATTGGTCATGTCTGCCACAGGCACAGCCTGGAAGAATGACAGCATCTATATCTTGAGCTCTCCTGACTGGTTATATACTATACAGAATGAACTAGCATTCAGTCCCCATTCCTCCAGAATCTTATTGGTTAAATCCCCCCACCTTACCCCAGCCCACTCCAACCCAGAGCACCTGTAGAGTCAATAAGGTTTCCACGTCCAATACTTCCCAGGTACTAAGTAGTTAGATTAGAAACCCTCACACGAATCTTGTGAGAAAAGTGTGGCCACATGCATTTGATTTTGTTTCAGCTCCTCTCCAGTCAGGAACTAGAAGTCCCTCTTGCCATAAGAAAGCCAATCAACCTATCCAGGCATATTGCGATCTCATTGAGACTTCACTGGTGCTTGGTGAAGGGACATGATGCAATGCACATTATTTCTACGTGGAAAAGCCTCTTCTTCAAATCGCCTTCTTTATCATCCCACTGTGGGGCTTCTATCTCTGACATGCGTACCCCATCTTGCTATGGTTTGAATGCTTGTCCTCTCCAAACTCATGTGGTATTTAATTGCCATTGTGATGGTATTGGGAGGTAGGGCCTTTAAGAGATATTTAGGTCATGAGGGCTCCACCTTCATGAATGGACTAATGCCATTATTATGGAAGTGGGTTTTTTATAAAGAGTGGGTTTTTCCCCTCTTATGCTCTCTCTTGTGCTCTCTCTCTGCCCTTCTGCCATGTTAAGATGCAGCAGGAAGGTCCTTCCCAGATGCCAGCTCCCCAATCTTAGACTTCCCAGCCCCCAGAGCTGTGGGTCAATAAATTTCTGTTCACTGTACATTACCCAATCTGTGATATTCTGCTATAACAGCACAAAATAGACAAAGGCATGTCTTTTTCAGGATCTGACCCTACTGTTCTTACCCCATGAAGGTTTCCTTTTGGAAATTTCCAATCCCTGTCCCTCCCTGAAGCAGCCATCTTCTGTGGATTTAGTGCACCCTTTAGAGTCCTTCTTTATCCTAATCTGCTTAAAAACATATTTTCCCTGATAAAGTAAGTCTCCCCTTGAGAGAAGTTCCCATACCAACCAGTAACAGGAAATGGAGCTCCCAGTACATCGTGACTTATATAAAGCCATTCAGAGTCAACCCTCGAGCATCTCAGATGTGTGACCCAGAGGTGTGACATTTATATCATGTGTGACATATATGATACTGTGTGTGACACATTTATGACAGATTGTGATCTGTGGGTGGCCTCACCCACAGACTGATTTTTTATTCTTTATTGCATCTACATTTGCTTATAGTTAATTTCGCCTGGTTTAGCACTTAATCTGCTCTCTAATTTTCCTTCTTTTGGAAATTGGCTTTCTCAGCCAATTGATGAGGTGCCTGAGAGCCGATCCTTTTCCTCTTACTTCATTCACTCATTTGACTAATATCATTTGAGCCCTTGCTGTGGGCCAGACACTGTTCTAGAACCCAAGGATACAGCGCTGACCAGAACAGCTTCTACTCTCTTGGAGCTTACATTTCTTTTTTGAATTGTATGGCAGTCCATGACTGTCAACATTCTGGTCCTGAGGATTCTTGTGGTTTTGCTGGGCACAGTCACACCCTGGGAGCTTGCAGTGGCTCCATGCATTTGGCTTCGGCTTCTCCTGGTGGGGGCTTCTTTTCTAGCTATGTTGACACGTGCCCTAGAAAAAGACCACTCTCCCCAGGTTTAGGCATTGCCATTTGATCCTGGGCAAGGCACTTGAACTTCCTAAGCCCCTTTCCCAACCTGTAAAAGACAGGTAATTCTACACAGCAGGGCTGTTGTGAATTGTAAGTGGTTAAAGTGCACTGGCACCATGCAAATGTCCCTCATGATTGCAGCACAATCATATGCAGAGATGCATATTCAGAATCCAGCTCCCACCCCTCCCAGCATGTCCTTGTTGCTCTGATTCTTCCAGAGGTCTCCTTTCCCTGGGAAAGAAAAGAACCAGCAGAATACAAATACCAAAGAATCCAGTTCTTGACTTGGGAGTTTCAAAATGGGCTTTAAAAATGTATAGAAGAAAAAGTAATCTTGTGAATCAAGACTTTTGGCTATGCAAGAGGGAAGCTTTTTGAAAGAGAAATGGTTTACTGAGTTTCAAAGAGAAACTAAAAACTCTTAAAAAATTGGAGCATAAAGTGTATTTCCCAAAGAGTGGAAAGGAAAGAGGACAGGAGAAGAGGCCACATGAGCAACGTGACATGCAGACCAGAGCCAGGTTGCCAAGGCCAAGGGAGAAGGGGCTGCTGGAAGGGAGAAGTCTGTGAGCCCTCCTGTCCTACCAGATGGCTCAGGCTCAGGGGAAGACAAAGCAACCCCTATATGAATTTTGGGGAAATCAAAGGGTAGGAGAACCTTACACCAGCTTGCTGGGCAGGAGAGCTGTTGAGAAGAGATGGGCGTGGGGATAGCAGAGTGACAATGGGGTCTCCTGCAGTCTTACTGGGCCTGTAGATTGGGAGAGTAGCCCAAATTGCCTATGCTCCTGAGATGGTTGCGGTAGTGAGCAGAGAATGGAAGCCAGAGGCCCAGGCTGGCGGCTAATTCTCACGTGACAAGCAGACACAGTCATCAGTGGCAGAGAGGGCTGGGCAAGCCAGGGGCCAGATGGAGATATGTTCAGTCCCATAGACACTGACATGTGGGAATGCTGGTCGCTTCAGCAGATACCAGTGGAAATCAATGTTGACGTTAGGAGCCAGCACAGGATGACTCGTTATAATCAGCATAGGATAAGCTAGGCTCTGCTGTAGTAACAAACATAACCCAGAACTTAGTAGCTTGACACATGAACATGTGTTTCTCTTTCATTGTGGTCTAATCCATTGCATGTCATGAGGGTCTCCTAAGTAGCTCCCTTCCAAGCCATGACTCAGGAGTCCAGTTTGCTCCATTTTAGTTTTGACTTCCAGGATGGCCTCAGCAGAAAGGGAGGACTGGAAGGCTGCACAGAGGGTTTCCCACTGCCTTAGCAAGGAAATGACATATAGTATATCCCCTTACAGCCCCTTGGCCAGAACTAACACCATGACCCCAACCTAACTGCAAAAGAGGCTGGGAAATGCAGTCGTCCATGTGCCCAGGATGAGGGAAATTAAACGGGGTTTGGGAAAACCTAATATCATCTCTATCACCACCACAAACCAGGCATGCCTTAGACACAATGATCTGTACATTCCCTGTGAAATTGAGATGTCATTTCAGGGAGAAAAATCCTAAATTTCAACAAGCTTTAACCTAACTTGAGAAATCACCGAATTCAATTGGTTTTCCATGGAAATGACTTGGTTACCTTTTGTTTTTTTGTCATTAGGGAGAAATGGGGACTAAAGATAGGAAGCAGTTTCTCATGGAAAGGCAAATAAAGTTGAATCTTTGCACACATGAGAGCATGGGCCATGGCATTTGTGCCTGCTCCATTATTATGGGTAATATATTGTTATTGCTGGGGAAAAAAAGCTTACAGATTGTTTGTCAGAAGTGGGATAGCATAGAGATGAAGTGCATTGGCTCATGGGTTCAAATATGAGTTCTGGCCTTTGCTAGCTGGTGTACAGGTTAAGTAGGATCAAATGTGGAAATGATCAGCTCTGTGCTGGACACACCATACATTCACAATAAGGTTAGCAGCTGTAAACATCCACAGCTCAAATGAAGATCCAAGGAGTTTAACCTCCCACCTGGTGCTTTTTCATTACCCTACCCTGCAAAGCTCTTGTCGTCGTGTTTCCACTTTTAAGATTAATGATGATAATAATAATAATGATGCTAGGAGAAGAAGAAAAAGGAGGAGGAGAGGAATTATCATTAATTGAGCTCCTCTAATGTGCTGGACATTTTACATAACTCACCTCATTCAATACTTAAAATAACTCTGTGAATTGGGTATCATTATCACCATTTCACAGATGAGGCAATCAAGGCTTACTGAGGTTACGTAACTTGCACCAGGTCATAGGGAAGTTTGAAAGCACATCCGTATTGAGATCCAGCGCTGGCCCTGTCATCCACTAACTGTCAGACCCCGGGTGAGTTGCCTGACCATGCTAGGATTTGCTTTCTCTGCCTATAAAAGAGGAATAAAAATAGTACCTATCTCAAAAAGAAAAAAAAAGTTCATAAATTATTTGACCTTCTTCCAACCAAGAGGTGGGATCTCTGTCCCTCCCCCTTGAATCTGGGCTGACCTTAGTGACTTACTTATAACCAAATAGAATGGAGCTCAACTTCTAAGGCTGCTCAGAAAAGGCCATGTGGTTTTTGCTGGTTCTCTTGGAACACTTGCCTTTGGAGCCCGGAGTGACAAGTAAGTTAAATTGTGTTATCCCCCCAAGTTTTTATGTCTAAGAATGTGAAATTATTTGGACATAGGATCTTCATAGAGGTAATCAAGTTAAGATGAGGTCATTAAGGTGGGCCCTGATCCAATATGACTTATTGGATTATGAATTTCCCCCTTACAAAAGGGGGAAATTTGAGCAGAGAGACCCACATAGAAGGAAGATGATGTGCAGACACGGGGAGAAGATGGCTATCTACAAGCCAAGGAGGAAGGCCTGGAGCAGATCCCTCCCTGACAGCCTCAGAAGGAACCCACCCTGCTGACACCTTGATCTCGGATTTCCAGCTTCCAGAACTGTAAGATGATAACTTTCTGTTGTTCTAAGCCACCCGGTTTGTGGTACTTTCCTATGGCACCCCTAGAAAATGAATATAATTGTTACACGAGAAGTCTGACTACCCTGAGGCCCATGAGGAAGCCCAGGCCACATGGGGAGGATGCTTCTATGTATTCTGGTGACAGCTCCAGCTGTGGTCCCAGCTGACAGCCAGCATCAATCACCAGACACGTGGGCAAAAATGTCTCCAGATTGTTCCAGCCCCCAGCCGTCAAGTCACATCCCCCAACTCTTGTTTTCAAGTGTCCCCAGATGAAGCCCTAGACACCATGAAACAAGTAGATGCTGTTGTACCTTGTCCGAATTCCCGGAGCACAGCATCTGTGAATACAATAAATGGCGGCGTTATGCCACCAAGTTTGGGACTTTATGCAGCAACACTAACAGGAGTAGCCTCACACCTAATGAGGGCCCCAGCCAGGTTCTGAGCCAGGGCTCTGGCCGTGGACTGCAGGCCTTTGCTCTGCTCTCTCATGCAAGCTCAGCAGCATTGTTTTCTCAGAGGGTGCCCAGGTAGGAAGATCTTTGCTGAGTCTTGTCTCGGGGAAGCAGGGCTGGCCCACGTGGGCTTAGACTCTGGTTCACCTGTGGTTAACCTCCTTTCAGGAAGCCATCTCCCCAGCTTGGAGAGCGGGCCAGGCTCCTGAAGGCAGCCATCAAGTGTGACCTCATCGAAGTAGGGCTTGAACCTGTTCTCAGGGTCATTTGGCTGATGAGTTTGTGCAACATTAGGGCTGTCGGGACGCAGAATATGAGCTGGATGTCTGACCACCTGGGTTTAAATTTTGGCTGTGCAACACTAGCTGTATGGCCTTGGGAAGTTATAATAACCTCCCTGAGCCTGTTTCTTCAACTGCAAAATGGGGACATAATAGCACCCACCTCATAGGGGTTCTAGTGAAGCTCAGACAAGCCATTTTCTTGTGAAGCATGGAGCAGGGGTCTGCCTAGAACAGGGTCAGTCCACAGCCCATGTTAGCTACTGTTGCTAGTCATCAATATCAACTGTTTACTCGTAGGGATTTGTTTGTTCTCTCCGATGCAGACTATTTTAGTGCCTGGAAGCATCCTTGCAAAGCAGAAAAGTAGCTTAAAATAAACCCAAGAATGTTGAGTTCTTTCAAAAGTTAATTTACAAAAAAAAAAGATTCCAGACAAATCTAAGGTAGCATTGTTATTACGGGTTTTATTGTTCCAAACAACCTTGAAAAACTAACTCTGGAGCTCCAAAGGGTAGCAATTAGGCCTCTGGTGAGAGTCCTCAAAGTATTTAAAGCCTTGCCAAGGGACTCATGGCTTCACTTCCTTCCCCATTTTGTGGTCACAGTGTCTGCCTGCATCCCCCACCAGGGCCCAGGCGGGAGCCTGGGGAGGGCCGCGCGGTCTCCCCGCAGCTGCAGGAAACGCTGCCTGCTGTCTGAAGACTCCCAGAAAGAGAAGGCTGAGAGGGTGACTCAAAATGAACCATCTCCTCCCCCAACCCACGTCCCCCACCCTGCACGCTGCACCGTGACAAGACCCCTCTTCTGAGCCCAAGACTGAATCACGGCTCAGGGCCCTGGGATGCTCACACACCCCTTTCCCCAGCGCTGGCCAAGAGATCCAACTGCACGGTGGCTTCATGGGTCTGAGCTAATTCCCTCCTGAGCTGCAGCTTACCCCACGGCAGCACTTTGTCAGAAACAGTCTCTGGGCTTGCTGCTGGCAGGCTGCTTGCTGGCTGTTAAGTCTTCATCCTGCTCTATGCGGGGCAAAGCTTGTCCAAATATTTGGCTTGATCCTGCTTTCTGATTCATCATGTGCAGGAACCTCTGTAATTTCATCTACCGCGTGACTCAGACAAGAGCTGAACACAAGTGCGGTGCACCGGAGCCCCGGAGCCTGCACAGAGGCCAGGCCTGCAGCTTCCCGGGCAAGCCTCCTGGGCTTGGGGAGAGATGCCGGCACTCTCAGGATCAGCTAGCCTGAGATTAAATCTCTTTTGTCTGAGATGATTAATAGAGCCCCAAACACGCCTCGACACAGGGTGTGAGGTGCACTTTGTACCTTTTCCAAGATTTTTTTTTTCTTTTTTAGTGCTAAATCCATTTGCATCTCATAAATTATACTGGCTCCAAAATGAAGTGTTCCTGACAGCCGCAGGCAGGGTGTGGGTTCCATTGAAACGCTTTTCCCTGTCGTCCCCTCTCTCACTCTGAGACCCTAGAAGATACCCTGCTGATGTTCTAAAGGAGGAGGGAGGCAGTGAGTGACCTAGATTTCAAATCAGAAAGACAGGTAGAGCCAGCTCGCCTGTCTTCAAAAGGCTGCCCGTGCACTGGGTTCTGGGGTTTTGGAAGGAGCCAGAAGGAAGATGTTCCCCGGGCTCCTACCCAGATGCTCCTGCTTATAGGTAACGTGGTCATTTTCTCCTTCAGCAGGTTTTTCAGCTTAAGAAAGGCCACAGGTTGGGCCAGTGGCGCCCGCGAACCCCCTCGGTGCCCCTAGGTAATGCTATCTGGGGGCGGGGGGAGGGGAAGTAGAGAGTGATTGACAGTAGAGGTGAGGCACTCCTTGTGGAGGTGGTGGGGCAAGGGAAGGGGACCTCCGGACAGGGGGTGGGAAGCGGGGATGGCAGTTCAGATACCAAGGGCTCCAGGAGTCAGAGGCAAGGGAAGGGGACCTCCGGACAGGGGGTCTGAACCCTCCTTCCACCACTCTCCAGCTCTGTGGCTTTGGACAAGTGACTCGCCCTCTCTGAGCCTCTGTTTCTTCATGCACTCATTCATTTCCTGGGTATCGCGTCTGTGCCAGGGCTAGGCCACCCCATTGGCGCTTAGGTTCTAGACATTACACAGTCAACACAGCCCTGTGCCTCTAGAGCACGTCCAGTGGTGGGTGAAAACCAAGCAGAGGACAGAGTTTGGTGCAGGCCAGAACCACACGGCCGTCAGTGAGCTAGGCCAGGGCTGGGCAGACGAGGGGTCCAGCACAGAAGACTGAAGAGGTGCAGCCAGGGAGGCAGGAGGGACCCAGGGAGGGTGACAATAAAGGGGAGAATGCACACCCCACACAGTGGGAGCTCAGGACATGTCGCTGCTGCTGTGATTATTTTATCGCTGTCAGTGGGCGTGGCAGTATGCTTGGGGCGAGGATGCTGAAGGGAAGGGAAAAGAAAAGCTGGAGGAGGGTGGCTTCGCAGCCAGGGTAAATAGCACAGCCAGATGGCTGCCATCATTTCCCACCACTCCAGTCGCCCTCCTGCCTCCAAGTCACAGGCAGGCTTCACTTCGCACCATGCCCCGAAGGTCAGCAGGCTGGGGTTTCACAAGTGGGCGTTCCAGGTCCGGGGCCCACACAGGGAGCACTCCGTCCATGGTCAGGCCTCCAAGTTCCCATCCAGGACCAGCTGCCGGAGCTCTGGCCCATCCCAGGGGGCCCCAGCTGCTGTCAGGCTGGAGTGGGTCAGAGTGTGGGGGTGAGAGAGGCAGCCCCACCGGGGACAGGGGCAGCTGTCCTTGCCCTAAGGATCTGAGTCACACTCGGGCCAGGGAGCCATGGCCAGGGGCACTCCAGGCTCTGCAGGGAGGGCGTGCAGCAGGTGTGGTGTGTATAGTCACACATGTATATGTCAATGTAGTGTATGCGTATACTGTACGTATATGTGACTCTTTTATCGGTATATTCATAGGTTTATTGAATTTCCATATCCTAGATGGTGGCTATCGTTTATCACCTTTTTCTAAGCAGGGAGAAACAAGACTCAGAGAAGTCCAAAGAAACTAAGCCGAGAAGCAGACAGCAGAACAAAAGTTCAAGCCCCACGTTCTGCGCCTTCGGGCAACGGCCATGAAACAAGAGGTCACAGCCGCGGAATGGCTTGAGCCCCAGCTCTCATCACAGATTTCGTTATGCTCCATTGGTAGAAACAAAGGGAAGGTTTTGTGTCTCCTGTTTTTAAGGTTGAGAGAGAGCCACTAGAAGGGGACAGAGCTTAAACAAGGCCCCCTCCTGCCTTTCTCCTGCGTAGGCAATGCTGGCCCAGTGGCCGCATCCACTGGGTGTCCCTGTGCCCTGGGCTCCTGGAGGAACCCTGCTGACCAGAGGAGCTCCCCGAAAAGCCCACACTCAGCACTTTTCACCCCGTTCCCTTCCCCTTTCACTTCCTGACACTATTTGGGGCTGTGTCTGCCTCCTCCAAGGGCACAGCGTTCCTCACTCATCTGGGCGTCCCAGGGTGCCAGGCACGATGGCCTGCGATGGGGGCTCACTCTGGTCACTCACCTTTGTATCCACAGGGAAATGGGGAAGCTCTGCAAACCCGGGCCAGGGCACAGCTTGGACAATCTGTCACCAGTGTGCAGAGTCAGCTGAGAAACACAATCCTGCCCAGGCTTTCTGTGGCTGCGGCCAAGAGGGTAGGGCTGCTGGGCTGAAGGCTGTCAAGTGACCGGGCAAAAAAAGCCAGCCTCAGCCTGCATGGCCGCAGCAGTCCATCCTGCAACAGAATAATTCCTCTTAGTGGGAACAGGCCTCCCACGCTTATCACAAAGCGCGGGCTGCGTTTCCAATGCGGCTGGAGGAGCTTTACAAAAAGACAAGGAAGTCGCCCTTACATCTTGGGGAAGTTTAAAGACACCTGGAGAATGAAATCTTGGATTTTACTTTCCTGAAAGGCTGAGGCTAGGCATAATTCTCTGCCTTTGTTCCCCTCCTTTGTCTTGGTTAAATGTTCCTGGCCATACTGTACCTGTGGTTTTATTGTCGTCCTTTTTGGGAACAAGCAGGATATAAATCAGTCAGTGAAATTTTAGAATGTAGCTCTTTGGTCTAGCATCTAAGTAGATAAAGAAGAAACGGGCACTTAATAAGTGCCTCTGGAGGCTTGTGATTTGCATGGGGCTCCCAATGAAAGGTAAAGAACGCGGGGTGGTCCTCAGGCCTCTGGTCACAGCATGCACAGTGCTGCTGCCTCGATCTGCAAACCTGGTGGGCGCAGCCGCTGGGGACCATCTGCCCCAAAGCCACCCCAGGACTTATCAGAAAGGAGAAGAGTTGGCCGGGCGCGGTGGCCTGGGGATCACACCTGTAATCCCAGCACTTTGGGAGGCCGAGGCCGGTGGATCACGAGGTCAGGAGTTCAAGACCAGCCTGGCCAAGATGGTGAAACCCCGTCGCTACTAAAAACACAAAAATTAGCTGGGTGTGGTGGTGGGTGCCTGTAATCCCAGCTGCTCAGAAGGCTGAGGCAGAGAATTTCTTGAACCTGGGAGGCGGAGGTTGCAGTGAGCTGAGATCACGCCACTGCACTCCAGCCTGGGCGACAGAGAGAGACTCTGTCTCAAAAAAAAAAAAAAAAAGAAAAAGA
Organism: Pan troglodytes; assembly: GCF_028858775.2. Taxonomy (NCBI): domain Eukaryota; kingdom Metazoa; phylum Chordata; class Mammalia; order Primates; family Hominidae; genus Pan; species Pan troglodytes. Next base: position 91,287,180 of record NC_072414.2, on the reverse strand, counting down.
AAAAAAAAGAAAAAGAAAGGGGAAGAGTCAAGTTTCCTGCTCCTTGCTGCAGCTGGCTTGATCAGTGCTCTAGAAAAGGCGGGTGGGTGTCTCCAAACAGCCCCTACCCCAACTTCTTGCCACTGTTGGCTTCCCCAGGTCTTTTCTCAGTGCCAGGCAGGGGTCTGACAACAGCAGGGAGTCAAGACCTTGGAAGGGTCCCCCCAGGCAAAAGCTGATTTGCCTGTCCCCATGCGGGGCACAGGGTGCTTGGAAGTGGTTGGGCCTTTGCAGGGGGGGTGACTGCAAAAAGAAAGTGAGATGTGTTGCTGCCACAGTGGAGGGCTTGCCAGAGCCAGCATCAGAGTTGGTGGGTTCCCTGACGTATGGAAAAGCTCCAGGGAAAAGTTGTAAAATACTGGGCAAAGGATTATATGGAATGCTTTAAACACCTGAGCCAGGTTGTGGAGGGAAATAAGTGTTATGACAAGCCACACATCTGCAATCCCTGCCCATTATATGGGAGGGCAGGCGTGATGAAAACCTTGAAGTGAAGTCAAGGTCAACATGCCGTCCTGAGTCATTAGCCATACACAGATTAGTAGGTTAATACAGAACAGTCTCCACAGATGAATTACACCCAGAAGCCCTGTCCTTGGTGTTGACACCGAAAGTTTCAGTTATCACAGGGAGAGCGATGTCTGCTTAATTTTGATAGGGCTTAATTATTATGATAAATGCCTTTGGAATTTAACCCTTTCATTCCACCTAGTGTTATGGCCTGTATGTCTGTGTTCCTCCAAAACTCATACGTTGAAACCTTAACCCCCAGTGGGATGGTATTAGGAGGTGGGCCTTTTGGGAGGTGATCAGGTTTAGGCAAGGTCTTGAGGGTGGTGCTCCCATGATGAGAGTAGTGTCCTTAGAAGAGAAAGACACTAGAAGTCTCTCTTCACCTGTGAGGATACAGTGAGAAGGCGGCTATCTATAAACCAGGAAGCTGGACCTCATCAGATCCTGGATCTGCTGGTGCCTCCAGAACTGGGAGAAATACATGTTTGTCATTTAAGCCACCCAGACTGCAATATCTTGCTATAGCATCTCTAACTGACTGAGATACCTTATTAGAGTTCTCCAAAGAAACAGATCGAATAGGAGATAGAGAGATGGTAGATAGATAGATGATAGATAGATAGCTAGATAGATGATAGATAGATAGCAGGTGGATAGACAGAAAAATAGCTACATAGCTAGCTAGACAGACAGACAGATAGATAGATAGATAGATAGATAGGGTAGATAGATAGATTATGGAAATTGACTCACAAGATTATGAAGGACAAGAAGTTCCACAATCTGCCATCTGCAAGCTGAAGACCCAGGAAAGCTGGTGGTGGAATTCAGTCCAAGTCCAAAGGCCTGGGAATGAGGGCATAGGGAGGACACTGGTTTAAGTCCTGATATCCAAAAGCCCAAGAACCCAGAGCCCCACTATCCAAGGACAGGAGAAGATAGATGTCCCAGGTTAAAGAGACAGAAAATTTACCCTTCCTTCACCTTTCTATTCTAAGCAGATCCTCAATAGATTAGATAATGCCCTTCTACATTGGGGAGGGTGGATCTTCTTCACTCTGTCAACTGATCCAAATGCTCCTCTCTCCCAGAAATACCCTCACAGATGCACCCAGAAATAATGCTCTACCAAGTATCTGGGCATCCCTTATCTCAGGCAAGTTGACACACAAAATTACCCATCATAGACACTTAATGTGAGAATGAGGATCTTAACTTCAACTGTATACAAGAGAGTTGGCCTTTTCTCTCCCCAGCTTCTCTGGGATCCTTGGGAAGGATCTTTGAGGAGTAAAATTCTACTGTTTCAAAAAGATATACATCCCTGTCGTTTGGGGTTGTTAGGACACTTTAGGTCAAAAGTTGCAGAAGCCCACTTCAAACGAGCTCATGGAATTTGTTGGGAGGAAATTGGGCGCTCTTTTGGAAGCAAGATGGAATTGAACCATTGGACCACAAGAGAGGTGAGAACCAGGCCTAGAAGCTGCCAGAAATGCAGGAAGCTACTTCCTATCTGTCCCTTGCAAAAGCCACATGTGTTCCTCCCTCTGCTTCTCTCCACCAACCCATCTTCTGTGTTGCCCTATGCATGTCATGTGGTGGGTGGAAGGTGGTCATAACACAGCTTCTGAGTTTACATCTCCTCCCTGTATAGAATCGAGCACTGATTGGTCCAGTCTGGGTTAGGTGTCCAGGCTTAATCCAGACATCTGGGATTAGGCGGACAGGGTTGTAATACATAGACACAGACACCAGAAGCCCTCCTCTGTATGTAGGTGGGTGGAGGGGATCAGCACTAAGAGAATAGTCATTGTGAGCAGGGTGGCACTCCAAAAGGAGACTTGTCCTGCTCCTGAGATCAAAACGGTGCACAGTGAAGGAAACAATCAAAACAGTGAAGAGATAATCCATGGAATGGGAGAAAAATATTTTCAAATCATACATCTGATTAGGTTAACATCCAAAATATATGAGAAACTCAAACAACTAAATAGTGAGAAAACATGTAGCCTGACATTAAAATGTGCAACAGATTTGAACAGATATTTCTCAAAAGAAGACAAACAAATGGCCAACAGGTATATGAAGAGGTTCTCAACATCACTAATCATCAGGAAAATGCAAATCAAAACCACAATGAGCTGTCACCTCACAACTGTTAGAGTGGCTATTATCAAAAAGATGAGAGGGCCAGGTGCGGTTGCTCATGCCTATAATCTCAGCACTTTGGGAGGCCAAGGCAGGTAGATCACTTGAGGTCAGGAGTTCAAGACCAGCCTGGCCAACATGGTGAAACCCCATCTCTACTAAAAATACAAAAACTAGCCGGGAGTAGTAGCGGGCGCCTGTAGTCCCAACTACTTGGGAGGCTGAGGCAGGAGAATCACTTGAACTCAGGAGGCGGAGTTTGCAGTGAGCCGAGATCACCCCACTGCACTCCAGCCTGGGAGACAGAGTGAAACTTCGTCTCAAAAAAAAAAAAAAAAAAAAAAGATGAGAGATAATTACACATGTTGGCAAGAATTTGGGGAAAGGGGAACCCTTGCATATTGTTGGTGGGAATATAAATTAGTACAGCCATTATGGAAAACAGTGTGGAGTTTTCTCAAAAAATTAAAACTGGAACTACCCTGTGACCCAGAAATTCCACTACTGGGTATATATCCAAAGGAAATGGAATCAGTATGTTGAAGTGAGATCTGCATTCCCATGTTCATTGCAGTGTTATTCACACTGGCCAAAATATGGAATCAACATAAGTGCCCATCAGTGCATGAATGGATAAAGAAAATATGGCATATATATGAAATACTATTCAGCCTTAAAAAAGGAAATCTTGTTGTTTATGACAACATGGATGAACCCAGAGGATATTATATTAAGTGAAATAAACCAGGCACAGAAAGACACATACCGCATGATCTTACTTATTACTTGTGGTATCTAAAAAGCTCAAACTCATAGGAGTAGGAATAGAATGGTCATAACCAAGGGTTGGGGGGCAGGGGGATTAGAAAGATATTGGTCAGAGGACCCAACATTTCAGTTAGATAGAAGGAATACATTCAAGATCGATTGCACATCATGATGAATGACTATAGTTAATAATAATGTATTGTATACTCGAAAATTGCTAAGAGAGTAGATTTTAAGTGTTGTCATCCCCCAAAAATGGTGTTTGTGAAGTAATGAATATGTTAAATAGTTTTATTTAGCTATTCCACAATGTATACATATATCAGAACGTGTTGTACACCATCAATATATACTTTTTTGTCAATTAAAAAAATGAATTAAAAAGTGGTGCTCTCAGAGTTTCCTGATGCCACAAATAGCCGGATAGAATCCTAGGAGGTAGAAGACCTGGATCCCACCTCCACCCTCTCAGGCTCTCTCTTTTTCTCTTTATTATACCCTGGCTTAGTAAAGGCTCTGGTAGGAGTCATCTTCAGCCTTATCAATTTGCCAAGCGGCAGGATTTTGGGTGCTGAGATCACCTTCTTTCTTCTGGAACCTTCCTTCCAATGAGAGTCAGTGTGGTGTGGTGGAAAAGCAGAATTCAATATCAGACTCACCTGGAGTTCTACACACCCTCTGCCACTTGCTGACATCGGATCTTTCTACATTCTGATTTTCTGGTCTATCAAATGGAGATGGTAAGTAACATCTATCCCTCAGGGCTGTGTGAGAACATGTGATCCTCAGTTCAGCGCTTGGGACATAGAAGATGCTCAACATACCCCAGCGCCCTTAGGTCTCTTTGCCAACACACAAAATCCCCCAAGGGCAATAACATTGTTCTTCCTGCCTCTTCCTCGAGAGGGCAACTTTTAACCAATGTCCTAATGGAAATTAGTGCCATCCACAAGTAGACTTAGGCACCACCTAAGTGCTCGGGTACTTCGGGGAACTGGGTGTCATAAACATTTAAGTAGGACCAGGCATTTATATTCAGGCAGGACATCTTGACCCAGTGCCTCAGAGAGCAGAACCCATAGAACATTTCCTAGAAATCATCATCAGAGACAGATTCTGGGAAGTTGGGCCATGGGAACTCTTTTTGCTTTTGCTTTTTTTTCTAGAGGTGGGGTCTTGCTCTGTTGCCCAGGCTAGAGTGCAGTGGCATGATTATAGCTCACTATAACCTCAAACTCCTGGGTTCAAGTTATCCTCCCATATTGGCCTCCCAAAGTACTGGGACTGCAGGCAGGAGCCATCAGGCCCAGCCTAATTTTTGAATTATGCTCCTTGAATGAGTGAGTCAGCATTCATAGATGATTCAATTATAGCGGAAATCAGACCACATAGAGAGAATGAAGAAAAAAGCCCACAAGGCCCAGGAGAACTTCTAACATACCTGCTCAGAATGGTGAGGACAGAGAACCAAGGGGACTCCTCCGTGTCTCCAACACCACAGCCCACCCAGCGCCAAGGCCCTCTGGCTATGAGCTGCAGACAAGGGCTGCAGGGAAGGGAAGGCCACAGGCTTGAGGGAAGCCTGAAGACACCAGCTCAGGGCTCTGCAGCTGCTGGGGGGATTCCAGCCGCTCTACCATGTTTGTAGACATGTGCTGTCTACGGTACTCCTCCTCTCAAGAGTCAAAGTCCCAGGGCAGAAAGTAAAGCTGGTGGAGCCTGGGGTGTGGGCAGGGCTCCTTGGCTGGGAGTCCCTCCAAGATGTCCCCAGGGAAAATCAAGGCCCTGTGACCAGAGAGGGGGACATGGCTCAGCAAAGCTGCCCCACACCAAGTCCTGCTCATTCTGCCTACAAAATATTTCTCAGATACATCGCAAATCCATTTATCAAGCTATTTCTCCAATCCATTCCTGCCGCACGATTCCCAGGCTGCTGCCTTATCACGCGGTGCCTGAGCTGGGGGGCAGCAGCCCTCCCACTTTTCTCCACCTTTTCCCCTTCCCCTCACTTGGCTGCCAGAACTCCCTTCCAGAAAAACACACCCGTCTTGTGACTCTCTCCAGGGCTCACAACAGCCTGCAGAACAAGGGACACAGTCCGGGACCCCCGCTGGCAGCCTGGCTTCGCCCCATGCTTCCGGCCAGGCCTGCTGGTTTCAGCCCCAGGCGACCCTCTGCCCCCACACCTTTGTCCACCCTAATCCTTTCTCCTAGAAAACCACCTCTTCCCACTCTACCCAGCGCAGTCGTACCCATCCTTGTTCAGAGCCGAAGTCAAATGTGGCTTCTCTGGGGCTCCCCACAGGCCTCCAGCCAAGCTGGGGCTCCCTGAGCTGTGATTCCAGGATCACACTGCACCCTGGTGATTGCCTGCGATCTGCCTCCTGCCTGGGAAGTGAGAACCCAGGAAGACAGGAAAGGTGGCCATCCAGTGCCCCCTGCACAGCCTGTTAAGTAGCTGGGCATCTCCCCAGATCCAGACTCCCTGTCCCTGTCTGCCCCTCTGCCCTGCTGAGGTCCCGGCACTGTCTGCACCAGGAGGCAGGGAAGACCCCAGCAGGTACCATTTCCTGTCCTCTGCATCCGCTCTGGTCTTATTTGTCCCAGGTTCTTCCTCTCTGGAGCGCTCCTTATCTGCAGGCCCTCGAGTGCACAGCGGCAGCAGGCCTGGAGGAGGCCCACGCACCTGGTTTCCTGCTCCCACACCTCTGATCTGAGTCAGAAGCTCTGGGTTTGGAGCCAAGCTCTGAACCTCTTCCCCACTCAGTGACCTCGACCATTGTTTTCGTCACTGCTAAGCCTCGGTTGCTTAATCGGTAAAATGAAGTGGGTTTTGTTGTTGTTTGTGTGTTTAGCACAAGTTCGTTGTTAAAAGTAGAAGTGTGCCTCCCAACTAATTCCCTTACCCCGAGAAACCAATGTGAAGCGCTCAGTGTGCCTGCCCAGATGTTTTTCCACATGAGTTTACAGACATTCTTAAAATTGGTCTTGTTTTGTTGACAAAGAATGACATCTATATACTCTTCTATGTCTTGCTGTTTTTACTCAACTCTGATTCCGTGCCCTTCAGGTTGGCTTCTCTTCTTCTTTGTCACACTTGCTTGTCTTGCAGAGTATGAATGACCCAGAGTTTATTCTGTTGGGCTCCTAACTGCAGACATTTAGAGTGTTTTTCTTAAAGATGTTTTTTATTAAATTACATATTTGATTTTGTGATAATTGTAGATTCACATGCAGTTGTAAGAAATAATACAGAGAAATACCATGTACCCTTTACCCAGTTTCCCCCAGTGGTAACACCACTCAAAACTATAGTACAGTATCATAACCCGGATACAGTGATACAGTGATCCATCCCTACAAGAATCCTTTCTGTTGCCATTTTTATTATTTATTTTATTTTATTTTTTTAAAGACAGGGTCTTGCTATGCCCAGGCTGGTCTCAAACTCCTAGGTGGCCTCAAATGATCCTCCCACCTTGGCCTCCCAAAGCACTGGGATTACAGGCATGAGCACCTGTTGCCTTTTTTAGCCACACCCATGTTCCTCACATCCTCACTACCCATTCCCTGCACCTGGTCTTTTACTCCGGGCAATCACTAATCTGTTCTCTATTTCTATAATGTTGTCATTTCAAGAATGTTATGTAAATGGAAACATATAGAATATAACCTTAAAGAATTGGTTTTTATCACTTAGCATAATTCCCTGCAGATTCATCCAGGTTGTTGCACATATCAGAGTTTGTTCCTTTTTACTACTGAGTAGTATTCCTCAGAAGGGATGTACCACAGTTTGTTTAATCACTCACTCTTGAAGGACATCTGGGTTGTTTACAGTTTGGGGATATTACCAATAAAGCTGCTATAAACATTTGTGTACAGGTTTTTACGGGAGTATAAATTTCATCTCACTAGGATAAATGTCCGGGAGTACAGATGCTTGGCCATATGGCAGTTGCATGTTAGTTTCCTAAGAAGCTACCAAACTGCACCCCAGAGCAGCTGAGCCATTTTACATTCCCACCAGCAATCTATGAGTGATCCAGTTTCTCCACTAACATTTGGTGTTGTCCCTGTTTTGTATTTCAGCCATTCTGATGGATACATATTGATATTTCATTGTGTTTTAATTTGTTTTTCCCTAATGCCTAATGATGCTGGACATCTTTGGTGAAGTGTCTGTTTATGCCATTTTCTAATTGGCTTTTTTGGGTTTGTTTTTGGTTTTTTTTCCTATTAAGTTTTGAGAGTTCTTTATATATTCTAGATACCAGTCCTTTGTCGGGTATGTGTTTCGCAAATATTTTCTCATAGTCTGTGGCTTGTCTTTCCATCCCTTTAACAGGGTCTTTTCTAGAACAAAATTTGAAACTTTGATGAAGTCCTATCTATCAGTTTTTTTCATTATGGATTGTGCCATTGGTGTCAAGTTTAGCAATTCTTGGCTTAACCATAAAGCCCAAAGATTTCCTCCAATTTTTTTCTAAAAGATTTATAGTTTTATATTTTACATTTAAGTCCATGTTCCATTTTGAATTAGGTGTGAGGCTGAGGATGAAGTTCACTTTTTGCCTATAGATGTCCAATTGTTATAGCACCGTTCGTTGAAAAAGCTGTACTTAACCCATCAAATTGATTGTGCACCTTTGTCAAAAATCTGTTGGCCATTTTTCTGTGGGTCTATTTCTGGGTTCTCCGTTCTTTCTATTGATCTGTGTGTCGATCCCTCTGCCAGTACTGCAGTCTTGATTACTAGAGCTAGATAATATGTCTTGAAATTGGTGGACTAATTTCACTTTGCTCTTCTTTTTTGAATTTTTTAAAGCTATTTTAGTAATTTGTGTTTTTATATAAATTTTAGGATAATTTTGTCAACATCTTCAAAAAACTCTTGGTGGAGTTTTGATAGAAATTGTGTTAAACTTGTATATAAAATTGGAGATAATTGATATCTCTACTATGTTGAGTCTTCCAGTCTACAGAGTCCATCTCTTCATTTGTTAGATCTTTGATTTCTTTCAACAGTTTTGTAATTTTTAGCATATGGTTCTTATGTCTTGTTAAATTTGCATGTATTTTGCTTTTTAAAAAACAATTATAAATTGTATGCTAAGTCTCCCAATCATTGTTAGTATGTAGGTGTACAATTGATTTTTGTATAGTTATCTTAGATCCTGCAACCATGTCCTGCAACCTTGTTGAATGCACTTTTTAGTTCTAGTAAGTTTTTTGTTTTGCATAGATTCCTTGGGGTTTTCTATGTAGAAAGTGATGTCATTTGCAAATAGGAACACTTGTTTTTTTCCTCTCCAATATGTATGCCTTTTATTTCCTTTTCTTGTCTTATTGCAGTGGCTAGAACTTCCAATACTATGCTAAATAAGACTGATGATAGTGGACATCCTTGCTTTGTCCCCCGTTTTAAAGGAAAATCATTCAGTCTTTTGTGAGTAAATATAATGTTAGCTGCAGGTTTTCTGTAGATGCTTTTTATCAAGCTGAGGAAGTTTCCATTTATTCTAAATTTGCTGAGAGTTTTTATCATAAATTGGTGTTGTATTTTGTCAAATTTTTTTTCTGAGTCCATTTATACTATCATGTAATTATTATTCTTTAGCCTGATGATATGGTAGATTATATTGATTGATATTTAAATGACAAACCATTGTTGCATAGCTGGAATAAATCCTGTCCAGTTTTGATGCATAATTAATTCTTTTTCTATATTGCTAAACTCTGTGTGCTCATTTTTTGTTAAGAATTTTTGCATCTATACTCATACGTGATATTGGTCTGTAGTTTTCGTTTTTACAACTATCTTTGTCTGCTTTCAGGGTCAGAATAAGACTAGCTTTATAAAATGAATTGGGAGCTATTGCCTCCTTTTCTATTTCCTGGAAGAGATTGTCTAGAATTGATGTTAATTCTTATTTAAATACAATTTAGTATTGAAATCATCTAGGCCTGGAGATTTCTTTTTGGAGAATTTTTAAATTATAAGTTTGTTTTTCTTTGTAGATACAGGGCTATTAAAATTATCTATTTCACAGCAGGTGAGTTGTAGTAATTTATGCTTTTCAAGAAATTGGTCCATTTCATTCAAGTTGTCTAATTTATGTCTATAGAGCTCTTCATGGTATTCCTTTATTACCCTTTTGATAACTGTAGGGTCTGTAGTGACATTTTCTGTTTTGTTCTTGATAATGTTAGTTTGTCTTCTCTCTGTTTTCTTTGTCAGTCTTGCTAGAAATTTGTCAATCTTATTGATCTTTACATTTCATAGAATTTTCTTTTTTGTTTTCCTGTTTTTAATGCCACTGGTTTATGCTCTTACCTTAGTTATTCCCTTTCTTCCACTTGCTTTGGGTTTAATTATATATTCTTTCCATATGCTTTAGCTATATCCCACAAATTTTGACATATTTTCATTTTAATTTACTTCAATATATTTTTTATTTTCCTTGGGACTCCCTCTTTGATTCATGGATTATTTAGAAGTGTGTGTGTGTTATATTTTCAAACATTTGGAGGTTTTTCTGTATCTTTCTGTTATTGATTACTAGTTTGATTTTGCTCTGGTCAAAGTACACACTCTACATGAATTCCATTTTTTTAAACTTTTTTGTTAAGATTTATTTTATGGCCCAGGATATAGTCTATCTTGATATATGTTTCATAGGCTATTATAAAGAATGTGTGTTCTGCTACTGTGGAATCACATGCTTCATAAATGTCAATGAGCTCCTGTTGGTTGATATTGTTGTTCTTTTTATCCTTGCTAAGTTTCTGTCTAGTTGTTCTATAAATTGTTGAGAAAGTAATATTCAAGCCCCAACTATAATTATGGATTAGTCTATTTCTCCATTCAGTTCTATGAGTTTTTGCTTCATGTTTTTTGTAGCTCTGTTGTTAGGTACATACATGTTTCTGATTGTTAAATCTTCTTGGTTGATTGATTCTTTTGTCATTATGTAATGCTTCTCTCTGTCTCTGGTAATTTTCTTTGTTCTGAAGTGTTCTTCATCTAATATTTATATAGCCACTCCTGCTTTCTTTTCTAAGTAAACTTTTTTATTTTAGGATAGACTTAGAGTTATGGAAATGTTGTGAAGAGTTTCCCTATGTCTCATGCCCAGTTTTCCTCATGAACACCTTACATTAGTATGATACACTTGTCACAAGTAATGTGCCCATATTGATCCATTATTAATAACTAAGGTCTATACTTTATTCAGATTTCCTTAGTTTTCACCTAATGTCCTTCTTCTGCCCAGGATTCCATTCAGGTTACTACATTACATTTAGTCATCATTGTCTCCTTAGGATTCTCTTGGATGGGACAATTTCTTAGACCTTCCTTGTTTTCGATGACCTTTGGAGGAGTACTGGCAAGATATTTTATAAAATGTCCCTTGATTGGGATTTGTCTGATGTTTTTTCTCATAATTAGAATGGGGTTATGGGTTTTGGGGAGGAAGACCACAAACACAAAGCGCCCTTCTTATCACATCGTATTAACAACATATACCATCAACATGATTTGTCACTGGTAATGTTAACCTTGGTCATCTGGATGACAGAGTGTTTGTCAGTTTTCTCTACCAAAAATTTACTCTTCACCCTACCCCTACCTCCAACTCCCCACCCCCTGCTTTCTTACTGTACTTTTTGGAAAGAAATTCATTAGGCACAGTCCATACTTAAGGAATGAGGAGTTATGTGCTATCTCCTTGAAGGGAGAATATTTGTCTATTTTTTCCATTTATCTATGATTGAATAATTTATTTATGACAGTATGGACTCGGATATTTATTTTAGGTTATGATCTAACACTGCTTTATTTGTTGTTTAAATTGTCCCAGTCTTTGTCTCTGGGATCTCTTTGGGTTGGCTTCTGCGTTCCTTTGATAGACTCCCATCATCATGTTTTGTGGATTTTGGCTTAGTTTTGAGGACTTTCTTGCTTTCTGACATTAAAAGATGATCCAGGATCATCTCAGATAGTCTGTGCCCCAGATGTAGTGCCAGCCATTTCCCCAGAGAACTCTGATTTCTTTTGTTGAAGAATGATGTTAGAAATCAAGATCTGGGCACCAGGTGTGCTCCTGGGGTGACATTGCTTCTTGGCTCTCTCAGCAGAGAGAGCAGAAAACTCTATGTGTGTGTACTAACCTGTGTATACACACATATCTATAAATATTTCAATATGTATCCATCTGTATCTATATTAGATACAGACATGAGTTTATATCCATATCTCCAGCTCTAATCAATCACCCCACCCCATTATAGCCTTCTCCTGTTGCTTGTCTCTAACTTCCTATTCCAATAGTGAGAAACTTGACTTCAAAATTCACCATTTACTTAAGTTTTCAAAACTATATATATATATACATATGTACAGTTTTCTTCTTCTTTTTTTTTTTTTTTTTTTTTGAGATGGAGTCTTGCTCTGTCGCCCAGGCTGGAGTGCAGTGGTGCAATCTTGGCTCACTGCAAGCTCCGCCTCCCGGGTTCACTGCTTATACAACCCTGCACAAGCCCTCTTGCCCATCCCTTTCACAGTTCCCTTGGCTCAGCCTCTCCCTTCTCACAGGAACCGCAGCAAAGTGGGCGTGGAACAGCCACTAGCACGTCCATTGAATGACAGGAAGGGAGAGGCTCTGACCTTGGGCCTTGAGGGGTGACAGTTCTTCCTTCCACATCTGTTCTCATGGGGCCTGGAGGTGCATGGATGAGGTTGGTCCATGCCATCATGGCTCTCAGGCCACCACCAAGACCAGAGTGAAATGATGTGAATATCCCACACTACAGATGCTCCTTCCCCTCATAGACTTCCCCCAGCCCCCCAACCCTAATTCTATCCCTCTACTGAGATGAGGCCCAGCTTTCGTCAGAAGCGCCAGGGACTATGGGCTGTAGAACTTGAGGCTTCTGTCCATGCCTGTTGGGGCAATGAATTTCTTGTGATGCCTGAAGGCCACCAACTCCATCCATGTTTCTGCAAAGGACATAGTCTTGTTCTTTTTTATGAGTGCATAGTATTCCCTCATGTATATGTACCACATTTTTTTTTATCCGGGAACCACTGATGGGCATTTAAATTGACTCCATATCTTTGCTATATAGGCTCTTGTAAAGAATGTGTGTTCTGCTACTGTGATTCCATGTTTTATATATATATCATGGCAAAACATAGCATATATATATATGCTAGAATTAAAAAGTTTAAAAGTCAAAAAATAACAGATGTTGGTAAGGTTGCAGATAAGAGAGAACACTTATACACTACTGCTGGGAATGCAAATTAGTTCAACCATTGTGGAAAGCAGTGTGGTGATTCCTCAAAGAATTAAAAGCAGAATTACCATCAGACCCAGTAATCCCGTTATTGGGTATACACCCAAAGGAAAATAAATCGTTCTACCGTGAAGACACATGCATGCATATGTTCATAGCAGCACTATTCCAACAGTAAAGACATGGAATCAACCTAAATGCCCATCAATGGTAGACTGGATAAAGAAAATGTGGTACATATACTCCAGGGAATACTATGCAGCCATAAAAAAACAAGATTATGTCCTTTGCAGCAACATGGATGGAACTGGAGTCCATTATCCTAAATGAACTAATACAGGAACAGAAAACCAAATACTGCACGTTCTCACTTACAGTTAGGAGCTAAACATTCAGTACACACGGACACAAAGAAGAGAACAACAGACACCAGGGCCTACTTCAGGGTGAAAGGCAGGAGGAGGAGGATCAAAAAGCTGATACTATGCTTATTACCTGGGTGAAAAAATAATCCATACTCCAAACCTCTGTGACACACAATTTACCTATGAACAAACTGCGCATGTACCCCTGAACTTAAAATAAATGTTAAAAAAATAATAAAATAAAATAAATTATGTATTTAGAACTTTTACATTAATGTAATTATTGGCCTATTAGGACTTAAGTCTGCCATTTTATTTTTTGTTTTCTGTTTGTTCTCTCTGTTTTTCATTTCTCTATTTCCTTTTACCTGTATTCCTGTGGTTACTGGGACTTTTTTTTTTTTTATTCCATTTTGATTTATTGATAGTGTTTTGGAGTGTCTCTCTTTGTGTGGCATTTTAACTGGTTGCTCTAGGTATTACATTATACCTATATAACTTTTTTTTTTTCAGACAGAGTCTCACTTTGTTGCCCAGACTGGAGTGCAGTGGTGAGATCTCAGCTCACTGCAACTTCCACCTCCTGGGTTCAAGCAATTCTCCTGCCTTAGCCTCCCAAGTAGCTGCGATAACAGGCCCCCCCACCACCACACCCAGCCAATTTTTGTATTTTTAGTAGAGACGGGGTTTCACCATGTTGGCCAGGCTGGTCTCAAACTCCTGACCTCAAGTGATCCAACTGCCTCGGCCTCCCAAAGTGCTGGGATTACAGGCATGAGCCACCACATCCAGCTCATTATATCTATATAACTTTTCACAGTCTACTGGTGTTGACATTTTACCAGTGCAAGTGAAGTGTAGAACCACACCTCCCTTTATATTCCTTTGCCCTTTCTTATTTATAATATGTCTTAAATATTTCCTCTATATACATTTAGAAACTCATCAAACAGTGCTATAATTTTTGCTTCAATCATGAAACAATTCAGAAATCTCCAGAGGAGAAGGAAAATGTATTTGTCTATATTTTTGCCCTTTCCATTGTTCCTTCTTGTTCCTAATGCTCCAAGATGCCTTCTTTTATCATTGTCTTTCTGTTTAGAGAACTTCCATTCTTTTGGGTCTCTGGTGACAAATTATCTTAGTTTCCCTTCATCTGTGATGTCTTGATTTCCTCTTTCATTCCTGAAGGATATTTTCATGGCATATAGAATTCTGGGCTGAGATTTCTTTTCTTTTCTTTTCTTTCTTTTTTTTTTTTTTTTGAGACAGAGTCTCACTCTGTCATCCAGGCTGGAGTGCAGTGGCATGATCTCGGCTCACTGCAACTTCTGCCTCCCAGTTTCAAGCGATTCTCTTGCCTCAGCCTCCTGAGTAGCTGAAATTACCAGCACCCATCACCACGTCTGGCTAATTTTTGTATTTTTAGTAGAGATGGGGTTTCACCATGTTGGTCACACTGGCCTCGAACTCCTGACCTCAAGTGATCTGCCTACCTCAGCCTCCTCAAAGTGCTGGGATTACAGGGATGAGCCACCATACCCAGCCTGAGGTTTCTTTTCTTTCAGCTCTTAGGAAATGCAGTGACATTTCTTTTTGGCTTCCTTGGTTTTTAATGAGAAACCCAGTGTCATTTGAATTGTTTCTCCTCCAGGTAAGGTGTCATTTCTCTCTTGCTGCTTTCAATATTTTTCATTTGTCTTTGGTTTTCACTATAATGTGAAAGTTTCACATTAAATTTTACCGTGATGTTTCTTGGGATACATTTCTTTGAATTTATTTTGTTTGAGGGTCACTCAGTTTCTTGAATCAGTAAATTTATGTCTTTTGACAAATTTAGGAAGTTTTCAGCCATTATTTCTTTGAGTACTTTTTCAGCCCTCATTCTCCTCTTCTTCTGGAACTCCGATGACAATAAATGTTAGAATTTTTTAATCATCCCAAATATCCCTGAAACTCTCTTGTTCTTCTACTACTACTCTTCTCCTTCTCCTCCTTCTTCTTACTCTTCTGTCTATGTTCTCTTTGTTCAAACTGGGTAATATCTGTCGTTCTATCTTCGAGTTTGTGGATACTTTTCTCTGTCCATTCTACTGTTAAGCCCATCATTGAGTTTTTAATTTCAGTTACTGTATTTTTCAGTTTTAAATTTCTCATTTGGTTCTTCTTTTTATCTTCTATTTCTTTGCCTAGATTTTCTATTTTTCACTAGTTTCAGGTGTGTTTGTAATTGCTTTTTGAAACATATTTATCATATTTGCTTTAAATCTTTGTCAAATAATTCTAACATTTCATCATCTCAGTATTGGTATATATTGATTGTCTTTTTCATTCAAATCGAGGTTTTGCTGGTTCTCAATAAGACAAGTGATTTTTGACTGAAACCTGGACATTTGGGGTATTATGTTGTGAAATTCTGGATTCTATTTAAACCTTCTGTTCCAGTTGGTTTCTTCTGAGATTGCTCCAGCAGCAAAAGTGGAGACACTATGCTGTCTTGTTACTGCCAGGTGGAAGTAGAAGTTCATGTTCTCTACTTGTCCTTTATTAATGCCTTGGTGGGGGCGGGGGGGGGGGGGAAGATCCTTGTTCCTACTAGCCCAGAGTGGCAATTCTACCTCCCCACTAGGCTCCATTGATTCCACCCCTGTGGGAGACAGGGAGGGATTCCTCATTATTCCTAAGTCCAGGCTCTCCGTGTATTCTCCATTGACAGTGCAGTGGCAGGAGCTAAACCGTTTTCCTCTATAATACTTGCTGTCAAAAATGAAGCTGTGACGAACATCTGTGCTCCAGTGGGAGGATCTAGAGTCTTAGAGGTAGAACTGCTGATAAGAGAAAATGCTTATGACACTTTGAGAGCAGTGCTTTTCAAATTGGGCATTCCAAGGGGTGCTGGGGACTTCATGAGGGAGCATAGGGAGCTACACGGGTGTCAGGCAGGTGGGGATTTGGGTTCTCCACACTAATTCAGCCGGAGAGGCCCCCCTCTCCCCTGTCCCATTCACTCAGCTCTGAGCCAGATTTCATTTGAAACATTAGTTCCATGGCTGAAAAAAGAGAAAGCATTTGGAAACCACGGTGAAAATATCTGAGTTTCTCTCTATTTGTGGATGTCTGTGATGATATGAATCATAATCCATCCCAGCCACGTTTCTGAGGCTGCTTGGGGAAGGAGCCATGAACCGGAGTATAACTGGCTATAAGAGCCTTTGAAAATAATGAATTTGCCATCAGATTATCTTAAAATGCAAACCATCTTGTTGCATTTAAAACAGCATTTAATTTATAACAAAGCTAATTAACACATAATTTTTCAGACATATATCAATTATGCGAAACGACGTGCACCTGTACTAAAATTCCTTGGTTCACCGATTCGAAGAAGAACATCAGCAAGAACATCAGCTCAGATGGGCCCTTAGAGAGCAACAATAGATTTGAAATAAGGGACAAGCCAGGAGGTTGCCGGGGGGCGGGTAGGGGGATAGTTGCAAAAATGTTCTGAACTTTAAAATAACGGTCCCTTGCAAACAGAAGTTTTTTCTCCGAAGTGTCTCTCCTCCAGATCTCCCATCTACCATTTCCACCCTGCATGTGATCTCACTTCTAGAGGCAGCTGCCTCGCGTTCAGCTTACGACACCTTCAGAAGCTTTGCTAATAAACGCATATCGAAAAAGCGTTCTGCCCATGGGGACCAATTTCTTTTTCCACCACCCGTGGCTTCTCAACATGAAATTAGAGGCAGAAGCAAGTAATTGCAGCTGGTGGCAGCTCCCAAGGTTTAGCTACTGCCAAGGGATCTGGTCCATGCCTCGTCCCCTCTGTTTCTCCCTCCTCTCATCCAAGGACCAAGCAAAATATGGCGCATGACCTGCAAGAAGGTGACCCTCCCAGCTAGAGCACAGCTCTCTGAGTAGCAGTTCTCAGGAAGCCTGTGAGCTAGCCCAGCCAGGGGCTTTTCCAGGCTTTGTCCCAATTGCAGGGCTTGGAGAAGAATATTGCCAGCCTTCAGTCCCAACTCAGGACCATCAGTGACCTCATGGGGACCTCACTTTGGTGGGAGAGGTTGGAGGATGATGCTCTTCTCCCAGGGAAGTAAGCCTAAGGGCAGATTCCTCTCTCTGCCCTGGGGGAGAAAGTGAAAGGGAGGGGGGGTTTCTCACGGTGCCCATCTGGCCCTGTGGAGAGTTGCTGGTGACATTTCAGTCAGTCATCCAGTCAAACTCATGTGTACCAAAAAAAAAAGAAAAAAAAGGCAAGTAGAATGTGCCGAAGGCTTGGAGTCAAGGATAGCATCATGATTTTCGGCTTGAGCTAAGAAACGATGGAGTTGCTGAGACGTTGGGAGGCGTACATAGCTTTTGGGGGTAGAAATCAGGAGTGCAGGCTTGTCAGGGAGGCAGTTGGATTTATGACCCCAGATTTCAGGGCAGAGGGCTGCTCTGGAGATAGAAATGAGGGAGGCACCAGCTGGTTTGGACATTCTTTCCCCAACGGCTTCATACCTGGCAAGGCCTCACTCCCCACTGGTGGGCTGGGTGTGTGCTCCCCCGGGGGCCCTGCCCACCTGCCCTCTCTCCCTGCGGAGAGGGGCCTCCCCTGGGGGCCCTCCACTCCTGCCAGCCGAGCTCCTGGGCTGGCGAGTTCTCTCTGTGCTCAGGCCCCAAACGGAACACCCTCTGATAAGATTCCCCAGCCCGCTCACGGCTGCCCACCCACTCCAGCCAAGTGTCACGGAAGGAATGTGGTGGCAGCTGGGCCCGAATCACAAGACAGAAACTCCCAGGACACGTAGGTCAAGCCAGGAAGTGCCTCCTGAAAGGGAGAAGCCCGAACAGGCTGTGGATGGGCGGGGGCTCAGAGGAAACCAGCGCCGGTGAGTCAGCCTGCAGTTCTGTTGGACAGAGTGTGGGCTGCCAGAGAAAACAAATTCCTCCAGCAGGTTTATCTCCTTGTGGAGGAGGCCTAATCAGCAGCACGAAGTGGCAAAGGAGGGAGGCCATATGCTCCTGACCTGGCTGAGCTGCCCATGCCCAGATCAGCTGGGTCAGCCAGGCCGAGCGCCTGGTTCCAGGATGGAGGCTCGCTTCTGGTGGGTCCTGGGTAGGGCAGAGGCCCCCGTACCAAGCCAGCCAGATCCATCCCATCCTAAACCCTCCAGGGGGATGGAGCTCCAACAGAAATGAGGAGGGGCAGAAAGGAGACAAATGAAAGCAAATGTGGGTGCAGAATTTCTGAGGTGCCACAGGAAACTTTCCACGGCCACATGCTGTGCTTTCAGCGGGAAATGTGTTAGGCTTGGCAATGCCAGGGAGGGCCACAGTCCAGGGGAGGTGAATGGTGGCTTCTGGATTTGTGCAGCGCACACTCTGCCCTGCCATCCCAGGGGCCCTGGATGGAAGGTCAGAGTTGTTTATCTATATGGCTTCAGTGATGTTAGGAGAGGCACATTCCCGTCCTCAGCAGGTGCATTTGGAGAATCCATAGCACCTAAGAAAACAGGACAGGTGGGCCCTGCTCAGTGGAGCAAGTCACCTGCCCCTTAACAAGGACCACATGTAACCACCCTCAGTTCTTCCTCCACTCCTGCTTCCTTCTCCAGGGGTTCTCGGAGTGTGGCTCCCAGTCCGGCAGCACCAGCACCACCTGGGAACTTGATAGAAGTGCAAATTCTTGGGCCCTCCCAAGACCTGCTGGATGGGAAACTCTGGGGTGGGGCCCAGTTGTGTGTTTAATAGCCTCACCCCGCCACCTTCCCCCAGGAAGAAGCATCTTTCTCACCTACACAGCCTGGGGACAGGCAGCTCTGGCCTTGGAATCACTAGGGGAACTTTTAAAAGTGCCCGTGCCTGGGTCTCACCCCTACAGATTCAGATTTCTCTGGTCTGGGTTTTAGCCTGGGCATCAGGATTTTTGGCCGTTTTGCAGGCTGAAAGTGCTTCTGTGTTCTGGGGTGCTGGGCTCAGGGTCATCACCTGGAACCACGAACCGTGAGATGGAGGCTTGCACTTGACACCTTGCAGGTCTGACCCTCATGCCTGGGGAGACAGCTCAGCTCAAGAGAGGTGCTTGGTCTTCGGTGTGCACCGGAATCATGCCTGGGCTGTGAGGGGGGTGCCCAACCATGCAGATTCCTGGGAGTCTTCCCCAGACATCCCAGTTTGGTAGGCCTGGAGTGGGGCTGGGGAGTGTGCATTGTGAGCAATGTCCTGGGTGATTCTGATGTGTGCTCAGGGATCTTCCCTTTGAGAGCCACAGAACAGGGACATCTGAATGAGGTTCTGCTTCCATCTCTACCACTCACCAGCCACAGGCCCCCAGCAAGCCCCTTCACCTATGGTTGCTTTGTGCGTCACTTGGGAAAAACAGCAGCCTCCCTGGACCCTCAGCACAGTCCTGAGAGCACATGGATCTGGGCAAGCCTGGCCGCTGTGGATGGCAGGACAGACAGAAGGAACTGCTCGACTGTCCTCCGGCCACCTACAGTCGGGCTGCGTGGAAGGAGTAATACTTACTGAGACTGCCCAGCAGAGGTGGCGAGTGTCGTGGGTGCCACTCGCAGCTCCCAGCAGCCGCAGGGAGGGGGCTGTGGGTCCCAGACAGGCTTTGGGGTGCAAGGCAGGAGAAGGGGCAGGCCCTGAGGTCCCAGGAGCTGGATCTGAGACCAAGAGGCTGCAGGCGCCAGGGAGCTCCTGTTTTCTGATGGGCTTCATGACCTTCGAGACTTCAGGTTCTGTTCAGCTGCCCCTGACCACAGCCGACCACAGCCACTGACAGGAGTTTCGTTTTCTTATAGAGCAAGTCCAGAAGCAGGCAGGGCTGGTGGAGCCACATGAGGAAGTGCTGGGGATCCAGGCTCCTTTGAGCATCCGGCTCTGCCATCCCAAGCATAGACTCTGTCCTCGGAGTCACCAGATGGCCACCCCCAGCCGGACTCCGCTTCTGCATTCAGGCAGGAAGCAGCGAGGAGACAGGGCGGTGGCTGTGTCTGGAACACCACACTTCCCCAGGCGTCCCGGCACCCTGCCACGTGCAACTCACTGGTCAAACTGGATCCCCTCCAGGTCTCAGCTTGGGGGAAAGCTGAGAAATGTGGCTGCCTGGAACAAAAACCAGGTGGTGAGGTGGAGGGTGGAGGCGGGGCAGGAGCGGAGTGGGCTCCTGTCTGGTCTCAATGGACTCGATGCTCCTTGCCACCTTGGCCACACACAGCAGGGTCACAGTGACCCCACTCCCAGATGGCCACCGGGCAGAACAGGGCCTCCTGCTTCCCGACACTGGACTCACAAAGCCTATAACATATCCCCTGGCTAGAAAGAGCTCACTGAAGTCATCACAGCCAAGCAGTGTGACCTGGGACGCGTCTCTGTGCCCAAGAGCCACGGTTCCCCTGACATTCCCGACTACCCATGGTGCTTCTAGGAATCAAGTGAGGATACGATTGTGAGAACAACTGAAGGGTTAAAAGGCTGGCAGAAGTACAGAGGATGAAGCCCTGACTCAACCATTGCCCACCTCCCTTCTTCCTCATCATCCCTCAATTCAGACCTAGGTAGGATTTGCCTCTCTGACCAGGTAGGATTTGCACTCACACCCTCTTCAATTCTGTTCCTACCATGGGGCGCTCGTGTCTCCCTCCAGCAGTCACTGGCTCTGGAACGAGGGTCCGATGTCTCTGTGTCCCGCACACCGCCAGGCCCTGCGATTAGGTGGCGGGGCCTCTGCCCTGCTCCAGGCCGCATGGGTGTCTGACCTTGGCCGTCTCGTGGCCTTTCTCAATTAGCATTTCTTCACCTGTACAGAGGAGATAATAATGTTGCCTCAACCCAGGTGGAGGCTAGGAGGAAAGGCAAACAAAAGACCTAGCAATGGCAAACCTAAACAGCCCTGGAAATGCTTCATAATCAAAATATTTTCTCCCTCTTTTGAAAGCAGAAATGGAGGGAGCATGTGAAGGATGGACAGAGGGGTGATGGGTCACTGCTTTCCTGGGCAGGAGGAGAGAGGAGGAGGAAAGGGGGAGGTGGGTTGCTGGAGGCAGGTCGGGAGGGGGCTGGGAGCAGCCCCTCTGTGAGGCTGTGAGGTGCATGAGAAGGGACCGGGTGGCCAAGGGACACTGCCACTCCACTCAGCAGGTATGTGCTCCAAGGCATTGTGTTACTACATGATTTTCAGGACACTGAGGGTGAGATGTCCCTCTCTGGGCTCTGCATGGTGACCACCAGCTTCATAGGGGTGCTGGATGGGAGAGGACCGTGGGCATGACTCAATTCCACTTATTTAGGGGCAAGGAGGGCAGAGAGTGTCTAGAACCTCTGAGCAGGGAATTTGGGTTGCCACAGTGATCAGAGCCCCACTGCTGGGGCCTCCTCCTGGGGTGACCTGGAGGTTGTCCCAAGACCCTGCCTTCACCTTCACAGCCAAGAGGTTCAAATGGGGTTCGTGAGACAGAACCGGCCTTCTGAAGGAGGACTCCAACGTCCTCTCCTCCCAATGCACAGTTTCGTTCTTGGTTTTATAATGGCAAGTCTCTGGGTGCACAGGCTCCTGCGAGTCGGGCTCTGAGCTTTCTGGCTCGTCACAGGGAAGTCATAACCTTTCCACAGACACAGGTGTCAGCGTTCCTTTTGCACATCCTCTAGCTTAGGGGGAAGGAGCGGGAAGCTGAGGCTGAGGCTTGTGATTATGCAACCAGGAAAGGGCTGCTCTAGTGCCGAAAATAAGGGTTTGGAGCTCTGCTCTTAGACAGAAGGCTCAAGGGGCGGGGGTCTGGTCATTGTCTTCCAGTGGGTGGGAGCTTTGTTCTAAGCGTGGCTTGTCCTTCCTGTGAGTAGCTGACCTCACTGCGGAGAGGGGGTGGTTGGAACGAAGCCAGAGAGACGGGGCTTAGACACAGGGAGTGGTTTCCCGACCGACAAGGTGAAGACAACAAACCACTGGCGTGGGTGGAGAAGAGTCTGGCCCAGGGATCATTTTCATAAATTATTATTTAAAAAATACTATAAAACCGATACTTGCACATGGTGCCCAAATGTGAACACTATGGTAGGGCTTCTCAAAGTGGGGCTCCTGGAGCAGCAGCAGCGGCTGCAGCCTTGCCTGGGAACTTGCTGGAAATGCAGATTCTGCCTCCTCCCCGCCTCACCACTCACCGCCAGACCTGCTGAATCAGACACCCCGGGGCTGGGCCCAGCAGACTGTGTTTGAACAAGACCTCCAGGGGACCCTGAGGCACCAGAGTCTGAGAACCCTACGATACAGAGTGGAGACCACAGAAGGCAAACTTCTTACTCCCAGGGCCGTTGCCTGGAGGTACCTTCCTTTATTCACGTTCTCACACAGATGGGATCACTCCCAGCACCACACTGCTCAGCGCTCCACTCTTTCACCTAATAAATAGATCTTAGATCCACCCACCTTTTGCCAACTCCAGAACTTAGGTATCAACCTCATTCTGCTTTTGTTTTGTTTTGTTTTGTTTTGAGACGGAGTCTCGCTCTGTTGCCCAGGCTGGAGTGCAATGGTGCAATCTTGGCTCACTGCAACCTCTGCCTCCTAGGTTCAAGTGATTCTCCTGCCTCTGCCTCCCAGGTAGCTGGGTCTACAGTTGTGCACCACCACGCCCAGCTAATTTTTTTTGGTATTTTTAGTAGAGATGGGGTTTCACCATGTTGGCCAGGCTGGTTTCAAATTCCTAACTTCAGATGATCCACTCGCCTCGGCCTCCCAAAGTGCTGGGATTACAGGCGTGAGCCGCCACGCATAGCCAACCTCATTCTTTTTTATACCTGTGTAGAATTCCTTTCCAGGGGAAGAGGGGCATAATTCATTCAGCCATTGCCCCATCCATGGCATTTAGGCTGTTTCTAGATGGTTACTCTCTCAAAGGTCGGTGCCGTAAGCATTCCTGTGAATCTGTTTCTGGGGTAGATACCGCCTAGTAAACCATTGCCGGGTGGAATGGTGTTTGCAGTGCCAATTTTGCCAGAACCTAGATAGCCCTAAAACAGGCTCCATCAATTTATATTTTCTCCCAAAATATAGAAAACATTCCCTTTTGCCATTCTTTCATCAGTACTAGAATTGTGAGTCTCTTCCATTTTGCCAATCTGACAGGTGAAAATGGAGAGTCAGCATTTTGATTTGCATTTCTTTAACTATGAGTGTCCTTGGGTGACTTTGCACATAGAAATGATTCATAGCCAATTCTATTTCTTCTGTGAACTGTCTGCTCACAGCTTTTCTCCCTGCCTCCCACCCTATTTTTCCTTTGGGTTGTTGTACTTTTTCTCATTGATTGGAAGAGCTCATTGTATATTAAAGAAAATGGAAATTATTGTATATTACAAGTGGTTTTCCCTGGCACTTCTTTTGTCTTTTGTCTGAGTTGTGGCGGTGGCCATTATTGTTGTTATTATAGGACATGAAGTGGTTTCTGTGAATGATGTTAAATGTATCTGGTTTGATGCTTCTGGTTGCGTGTTATGTTTTAAAAAGTTTTTTCCACTTTGATATATATTTTTTTAAATTCACGTTTTCTTCAAGTTCTTCAAGTCCAAGCCTGAGCTCCAGGACTAGACAATTTGGGTTCAAATCCTGGCTCTCCTGATTCTTGGGTGACTCCATGCCTCACTTTTCTATTCTGTAAAGTGGGGATAAGGAAACCTGCCTCATAGCATCAGGTTGGGTGTGTGCTTCTCTAGGGGAGGCCTCCTCAAATGCTCAACTGAAGAAGGTTAATCATGCCTGTAATCCCAGCACTCTGGGAGGCCGAGGCGGGTGGATCACCTGAAGTCAGGAATTCGAGACCAGCCTGGCTAACATAGTGAAACCCTATCTCTACTAAAAATACAAAAAAAGAATTAGCTGGGCGTGGTGCTGCACACAGCTACTTGGGAGGCAGAGGCAGAAGAATCACTTGAACCTGAGAGGCGGAGGTTGCAGTGAGCCGAGATCGCACCATTGCCCTCCAGCCTGGGCGACAGAGCAAGACTCTGTCTCAAAAAACAAAAAAACAGGTGAACTTGAAAGATTCCCTGATGCCCCACTGGAACCGGCACCTGGATCAGACGGCCTTTCACAATTATTTCCAGGATCTCCCGGCTCCGAGAACTAGAGGCTTTCCCTGCACCTGGACACATGACTGCCTCCTTCACCGCTGCTTCTCCACCTAGACGGGGGAACTCCCCAGGAAAGGGGTTCAGGTTCTGCCTTGGAGGTTGGCAAGCCCGGAGGAATTGTGGGGTCCCTGGGAGGCTGTTATGGGCTGAACTGCGTCCTTTTTCAAAGTTCTTGTTGAAGTCATAACTCCCTGTACTTCCGAATGTCACCATATTTGGAGACAGGTAATTAAATTAAAACGAGGTCAGTGGGGGTTACGAATCCAGCCTGCCTTGGTGTGCTTAGAAGAAGACGACATTTGCACACAAGGGAAAGATAATGTGAGGACACAGGAAGAAGGTGGCGGTCTACAGAGCAAAGAGAGGGGCCTCAGAAGAAACCAAGCCTGCCAACATCTCTATCTCAAACTTCCAGCTGCCAGAATCCTGAGAAAACATGCTTCTGTTGTTTAAGCGACCGGGTCTGTGGTGTGTTGTGGTGTGTTGTGGCGTGTTGTTAGGGCAGCCAGAGGAGACTAGCAGAGACACCGTCCATGAGGCCTCCCTGCCTCTGCTTCTCTAGGCCCCAAGCTGGGTGGGGAGTGGGGATTATCTGGGCGTCTTTTACCCCTTATGTGACGCTGCAGACCATGATCCAGGTGCAGACAACTGTTCTCTCCGTTCTCTCTTTCCCCCTCCCACAGTCACCCCTCTCCCCCCACCGAATAATATGAAAGACAATATGTGGGGCTTTGGGTCTGGACGAAGATCAAAGCCAAAGGACAGGTGCTCAGGCAGAGTGTGAGGAGGCTTCCTTCACTGGGCGAGGACAGAGACATCCACGTGGACCTCCCGAAAGCCCTGGCAGACCCCCAGAGGCCTGCACGCAGCTGCAGCAAAAACAGGTGTGGGGGCCGCAGGAAGCTGGCAGCCTCCACAGGCCCCGCGCTGGGGAGTGCGGCGCAGCGGGTGGACGGAGGTTAACGTGGGGGAAGAGTGATGGGGAAAGCGCGGGGCACCTGGCTCTGAGATTGCGGGTCCTCCCTGCAGGCCGGCCCGGAGATTGTGGGCGGGGCCTCCTCGGGGCAGTGGGCGTGTCCAGGCACTGCGCTGACCCCCGCCCCGCCCCCCTTGCCTCCCCTTCCTCTGTCTCTGCAAGCATGCCAGCTTGACCCCAGAGCAATGGGATGTACAGGGAGGGGCAGGAAAATCCATCTCTGGGGGAGATGGATTGCAATTTAGAGGCTTCTCCTGAGCTTCAGGGACGAGGAGCCGCAGGTCAGAGTGGAGGGTAAACCTGCTTGGAGACTTGATGCCTCCCTTCACTGTCCCGCGGGCCCAGAGGAAGGGTTTTCATTTAGGGCCAGGCAGGGCAAGGGCCTCAGAGCCTTCCACAAAAAATGAGGACCCTGCCTCTCTAAGACGCCCGGACCCCTGCATGGTAGGGAATCCCCGGCCCCAATTCCAGGGCAGAGCTGGGCTGGGGGCAGGGTGGTTGGGGTTGCAACTCTCCTCCTGCGATCTGGTCCTGAGGCCCAGACAGGCCCGAGTGCTGTCCCCCACTTGGCTCTGCCCGCTGGCGAGGCTGCGTCTGCTAATGAGCTGCCAGCTGCTGAGTGGCTCTCAGCAGCTGCCCTGTCCCCGGCCAGGTGTGTGCGCCCCAGGCGCGCAGGCAGCGGGGAAGGCCGAGCGCCACTTGTAAAAGGTAATAACCCATTACCGCAGGATAATCGCCCCTCCAGACAGGCAGACTTGATCTCATTAGCGATCCTGCAGAAAGTCTGGAGAGGACTCCTGTCCCCCCGGGGTAAGGGCGGCACTCAAGACGGAGAAGGTGCACCATCTGCTTCAGGTGCAAATGGGACCAAGCTCCAAGTTTCCTGAGAATATGGAGGCAAAGGAGAGACAGGGCAAAGAGAGAGGAGGAGACTCACACTCCCAGTGCTCCCTGTGTGCGTGTCCCCGCCTGGCTGGTGCCTTGGCTATGCAAACCCCGCGTGAGCAAGCTGGACTGCCCTTCCTCTGTGGACCAGAGGAACCCTCCTCTGCTGGGAAGAGCTCTCGTCCAGGCCATCACTTCACCCTGGCTCTTTCCTCTGAGCTCCTGTAGTGCTGTTGCCTGCACCACTGGGGTTGAAGGAAAGAATCGCCAACACCTCACTGCACTGGGGATATCTCTAAACTTCAGGTTCCATGATTTGTCCTGGGTCATATGTGGCCAGTGTCTGCTGGTTTGCTGGATTCCCCTCTCCTAATCTCTTTCTGCTATTCTAGGGATATTAACCTTTTTCTGGAGCATGGACACTTTTTGAGAACCCGATGGAAGCTATGGACCTCTTTCTAGAAAAATGTACATAAAATATAAAATGTCTGCAATGTCAGGGGGTCTGTGGATTCGCTGAAGTCCATTCAGGGACTCTTCAAGCCAGTGGTTTCTAAACTTCAAAGTGCATCAGAATCATCAGGGGCTTGTCAAAAATACAGATGTTCAAGCTTCACCAGCTGGTCTGGGGTGACAGGGAATCTGCATTTTGGCCAGTGCCTGAAGTTGTTTAGATGCTTGTTCTAGACCTGCACTTCAAGAAACACTGCTCCGTGGCCAGGCGCCGCGGCTCACACCTGTAATCCTGGCACTTTGGGAGGCCGAGGTGGGGGGATCACCTGAGGTTCAAGACCAGCCTGGCCAACATGGCAAAAACCCATCTCTGGTAAAAAATACAAAAAAAACACAAATAGCCAGGCTTGATGGTGCGCTCCTGTAATCCCAGCTACTTGGGAAGCTGAGGCAGGAGAATCACTTGAACCCAAGAGGCAGAGGTTGCAGTGAGCCGAGATGGTGCCACCGCACTCCAGCCTGCATGACGGAGCAAGACGCCATCTCAAAACAAAACAAAACAACACAAAACAAGAGCAACAACCAGAAACACTGCTCCGGGCGTCTGTGGAGCCCAAGTGAAGACCTCGTTCAAAGTCATCTCCAGATGTACAGGTCCTGATGTCCCAAAGGAAACTGCAAGCTCCCTTACAGAAGGGACCGAATCTTCAATCTCTGTACCCAGCCCCAGTGCCCTAAGACCTCATCCATAAGTACTCATTGTTTGCCAAAACTCCTTACCGTTCCCCAAAGAGGACTCCAGGGAAAATCACAAACCAATTGATGTGGGTAGACTCTTTCTTCTTGTAACCCCAATGGGGCCAAACAATGTTGCCTTGTTGTGATGTGATGAGATTCCATCCCCTACTCTCAATTTTTCCACCATTGGCAGCACTTAGAAGGGTCTTTGCAAAGGCAAAAAGAATCCCCAGAGCTCATGGCTTTCCTGCCCGGCTGCACTAGCTGTGTGTCAGCTACCAGTTCAGTCAGGGCGACGGTGTGTGCTGGTGTTATTATGCCTCGGTGTTTGCTAGTTTGAATCTGGAATTCTAATCTGATTGACAAAGTAACTTTTACTCTAATTAGAACAGTAGGGTTTGTTCTTAATCTGCAACCATTTAATCTTCCGTCTCATTAATTGCACAAAGGGCTTTATGAATATGTAGATTGGGAAGGAAATAAAAGATTGTTTGACCTTGAAGAAACACATATAAAATAGGTATACACTCTCAACCTCCTGTTCCCTTTTATTATGCAGATGTGAAAATTGGTAAGGCTCCAAATCAGGCTACTGTGGGTTATCGACAATCTTGCAGCCAATTAGGATGCAGCATTCTGATGAGCCATACAAGTTTAATAATTAGTATAGTATTTACATGTGAGCTGCTTGCTGAGAATTTGCATGTAAATAAAAATGTGCCTATCAAAACCAGACAGCAGCAGCCCACTGATGAAAAATGTCAAAAAGGTCCAAAGTAAAACAGAAAAATGCTGTGAAGGAAGGGGCCATATGTCTCCAGCCTCAAGTTGAGTCCTCATTTGAAGGGTAAATGGCCTTCTGAGTATACCTTGTGTCTTGCCTTTTAGAGATATGGGTGATTTGTTCTCTGAAAAGTTTGGAACATAATGTCAGACAAGCTGACTGGCTGGTTAAAATTCTGACCCTACCACCCACCAGTTGGGAACCTCTCTGAGTCTTAATTTCCTCATCTGTAAAACGGGGAAAACCGCTGGGCATGGTAGCTCATGCTTGTAATCCCAGCACTTGGGGAGGTCGAGGCAGGTGGATCACCTGAGGTCAGCAGTTCGAGACCAGCCTGGCCAACATGGTGAAACCGTGTCTCTACTAAAAATACAAAAATTAGCCAGGCGTGGTGGCAGGTGCCTGTAATCCCAGCTACTTGGGAGGCTGAGGCAGGATAATCACTTGAACCTGGGAAGTGGAGGTTGCAGTGAGCCAAGACAGAGCCACTGTACTCCAGCCTGGATGACAGAGTGAGACTCTGTCTCAAAAAAAAAAAAAAAAAAAGAACAAAAAAAAAAAAACCGGCAGGGGGAAACCCCACCTTTCTTACAGACCTGTGTGGCTTAAGTTAAATAACATTGAACATGTTATTTCCTGGCACAAAAAGACTGCCCACAAAATGTGCATTTATTTATGTGCCTATTTCCTTTCTTCCTTCTGACTATATACACGGAAGACTAGAAAGTGTTTTCTCTGCAGCTGAATTGACCCATGGGGAGAAACTTGTTCTTGTCTCCAAGGAGAATGCTTGGAGGGAATAATGGCTCTCTATTTAGCAAACCACTGGCTTTTCTTGTGCCAAGGAGGGTTTATAAGTCAGAGCGAGGGAGACAGAAGTTCGTGGTTTGCTAGGGTGGCACCTGGCGTGATTGTCAATCACCCTAATTTCACATTCAGACTGCCCAGTATGAACCATGACTGAAACAGTCACGTGTGTCAGAGCTGAGCTGCCCAGGACCTCCAGCAAGGTCTTGAGAGGCCGCGTGGAGGAGAGGAGGGGTAGGCTGGGCAGCTGTTTGGGAAAGAGCGGGCACGGCTCCTGGCTGGGCGCAGTGGCTCACATCTGCAATCCCAGCACTTTGGGAGACTGAGCCGGGTGGATCACCTGAGGTCAGTAGCTCGAGACCAGCTTGACCAACATGGCAAAACCCCATCTCTATTAAAAATACAAAAAATAAAAATTAGCCAGGCCTGGTGGCGGGTGCCTGTAATCCCAGCTACTCAGGAGGCTGAGGCAGGAGAATCACTTGAACCCAGGAGGTGGAGATTGCAGTGAGCTGAGATCGCACCACTGCACTCCAGCCTGGGCAACATAGCGAGACTCCGTTTCAGGAAAAGACAAAACAAAACAAACAAACAGAAAAAAACGGGCACAGCTCCTGAGGAATTGCTATGCTCCTGCCCTGTGCTGGACCACGTCTCTCCTGGCTCCCCAAACAGTACTCTACCCCTTTTTTACTAACCTGTTGTGGAATTAGGTCTCTCTGCAGGATATAAGGATTGCTGAGGGCAGCCTCAGGGCAGGTGCATGGAAAGAAGGTGGAGCCACCCATGGGAGCCCCGCACTTCCCTCACTCCAGGGGCTAGTGTTTAGCCAGTACTCCCAGTGATGGCTGCGCTGGTTATGAGGACCCTGCCATCCTTCCAGACTATGGCCCAGTACCCACTGCTGGGTCCCCATGGTTGGCTGACCTAGCCTTTCTCCAGGGCCCCCAGGGGACCCAGCATCTCGAAGATTAACAGCCTCACCCCACCCTGAAGTGGGCTCCAGGGTCCAGCACCAGCCCATCCATTGTCATGTTTTCTGATTGGGTGACTGCTCTCCAACACCAGTACATGTGGTGATATCACGTCTCTGGTTACCTATGTCTGCACCGAGCTCAAAATTCATCTTTGCCATAACATTTGCAATGGCAATCCTGTCTTTAAGGAGACTCAGCCTCATCACCCTTCAAGGGGAAACCCCGTGTGCTCTTTTCCAGCGTGGTCCCATGAGTATTTCCGTGAATGCTGTGAAGGGGAGAGTTAGCCACCGAAGCACCCACTCTCGGCTCAATGATTTTGTACCAGGTGCCTGGGGTGTTGGGGCTGGCAGGGAGAGGGCACGGCTTGGGAGGAGAGGGTTTTCCTGGCTAGCGCGGGGCGTGATGTTTGGCTCCTGGCCTTTGACATAGTTGACTAATCCTTTCCACTGCCAGAAGCCTGCAGGGAATGGCATGTGTGGAGAAGATGGGGTGGGGTGGAGTGTTCTGAAGCAGAAGAAGGCAATCACATGACTATTATTGCTTTTAATCTTTACATGTGGAGCAAATGAGAGCTGAGAAATTTTAAGAGTTAATCAGCAGTTTTCAGATGACATAGTTCACATTCTTTTTTGTATTCAAACGCCAGCCAGAGAACTCTGGCAAAAAGATCAAGTCCATAGATGCTTGAGTGGTGGAAAAAATAGTGACACAGTTTTTCCATTGCAAATCAAAAAGATATGATCTTATGTTAGTACAGGGAAGTGTTTATGAGCAGTGGCATTAAAGGGAGCAAAACAAAAGTCAGTGTATATATACCAATTAAAAGTGTGTACAAACAGCTCTAAGCACGTCAACAAAGCTCAGATGCGATCACAAAGCTGTGCCTCTGGTATAGCGTTGGGCTCTCTTTTGAATGCAAAGTTGAGTTTTAAATTGTTCTGGTAAACATTAATCAGCAATCTTGACCAACTGTTCCGGGAGGAGGGTGGCATTCCCAGGGGCTATCCAAGTGTTTCATGGATGTCTGGTGCCAGGTCCTTTCTCTGAGCCCCAGCACAGGTGCTGAGACTACATCCCCCACTGCCTGTGGTGACCCACCTAAAGGCAACTGCAGATGGGGTGGGTTTACAATGCTCTCCAGCATAGGAGAGTGAGGGGGAAGCAGGATGCCGAACCGTGCACACTGCACAGCTACTGCCTGTGCCCAAAACACACCCAACCAAAAGGGACGAATATGTCCCAGAGTGCACAATTTGCCTCTGTCGTCAAGTTGGTCTTCAGGGAGTAGAGAAAAAGCTTGGGGATGGGAAAGAATGAGGCTTCACTCAATGCCATTTTGTGCCATTTGAGTTAAAAAAAAAATACAAGCATTTCCTATTGCAAAAAGGAATTTACTAATTATTTAAAATATTTAAATGGGCCTCATCGATGCATACAGCTGGGCTCCAAACAAGACGCCCTTAGAACAGTTAAACCTAGTCCACACCCTTGAGTTCCCAGAGGGATTCCGTTCCCCACCCTCTGCCCCAGTAGTGGCAGCCTCCTTGGCTCCCTGCACTTAGAGACAGCGTCTCGAAGGATCCATCCTTGAGCTCTTCCTTTCCCAAAGTCCTCACACCCACATTGCTTTCAGGAGAAGGAAAGTGATTGTGGGAATGAAAAAAAAGCAAAAAACAGGCACTGTGCTTAACAACAACAAAATCCAAGATAGCCTTTTGCAAATCAAAAAAGAAGCTGGAGATAAACGTAGTTTGTACTTAGTATAGACAGGAGACGGAACATCCTCTTCCCCCAGCTGAGGAGGGGCATCGGAGCTGGGGCAGGCTGCAAGGTGAGCCAGACTTCAGGGAGGCTGGGAGGCTTTGGGTGGGAGAGCAAAGTGGAGCATGGAGTCAGGGGGTAGGGTTGACAGATAAAGTGGAAGACACTCAGTTAAAACCGAATATCAGATAAACAATGATTGTTTGTAAAGTATGTCCCATATATTGCATGGCGTTGCTGTAGAGGAGGAAGCCTCCACACAGGTTCCGGGTGGGGATGTACTGGGTGAGCCCCCCCACCCTGCTACAGTGACATTGCAGACCCTTGTTCTGCTGGAGTCGCTGTCATCCCACCTGGCATGAAGCCAAGCATCCTTAGAAACCATGATTCCAATGTTCTCATGTTATACATGAAACACCTGAGACCCAGCGGGCTTAAGCAAATTGCCTAGTCGCTTTATAGTTATCTACCCAGCAGGTGGTAGATGAGATTCTCCCTGAGACCAAGGCCTCCTGCTTACACCAGGAAGGTGTGCTGGGTGGCAGGGGTTGCCGAAGGCTGTCAGTTGCCGCCGCGGCTGCCTGAGCCTGACTCACACTCAAGTGCTCAGGCTGGTCACCACCCAGATGAAGGGGTTCGGGCTTCACTGGGCATGTTCCCTGCCCTGCCCTGTGGGTCTCACAGTGTCAGGTTCATTTTCAGTCTTTCAGCTTTGGAAGAGCTTTGGAATGTCATTAAGACATTCGAACCCCTTGCTGGAACCCAGGTTGGCGTCAGTCTCCATGACCTATCAGTGTGACCATCACTAGTGGCGTCTAAACCACTAACTCACCCACTGGGGAGTGTGAAGCCCCAAGGTAAAATGCCACCTGCCTGGAACAGATGCCTCCCCACCACGTTCGTTGTGGGCCTGCTTCCAAATTGGACCACAAGAAAGCAGAGAAATGGAGGAACAACCAAGTCTAGAAGTCGGGACCACCTTGACCTGTCCACCTTACTGGACAGGAAGAGGAGTGGGGAGGTTAAGTCCCTTGCCTAAGGTCACCCAGGTCTTGAGCAGAGGAGCCAAGAGTCGCACCTGGGGAGTCTGACCGCAGATGCAGAGTGCTGAGTAACTCTTGGCTAGTCCATCTTTCCGGATGATCTCCGTGGTCCCCGGGGTGATACGGGGACTGCAGTCCGCTCAGTCCCCCCGCTGCTAAAAGGCTGTGCAGGATGAGATTCTCCAGCCGCAGCTCTATGGAGAAGCCCTTCACTCCTGTCTCCATGCTCAGCCACCCCAAGTGGCAGCGTTTGAGGAGAAAGCTGTGCACCTTCCACCCTCTCAGGTCTGAAAGGGGCCTTTTGAATCAAGGGTATATGGTGGCTTGGCAGGAAAGACGGGGAAATTCAGAGCAAGAGCAAGATACAGAGATGCATCCACAGACCCTGTGAGGGATGGAAAACCCAGTGCAAGGGGGCTTAGGCAAAAAAAAAAAAAAATTAAGAAAATGTATATCCCTACTACATTTCTGTGAGGTGGGCTCTATTTGAAGCTCTATTTTGTAGATGAGAAAATGGAGGCGAATGCATTTAAACAGCTTGCCCACGCCGACATAGTGGGTGACGGAGCTGGGATGGAACTCAGGCAGCTGGGCCAGCAGCCATGACACCGCCCAGGAGTTTGTCAGAAATGCAGAGCCCCAGGCCCCTCCTCAGACCCTGATCAGAGGCTGCTCCTCACAAGGCCCCAGATGATTTATGTGCTTGGTCCAGCTGGAGAAGGTGGCCCTGGAGAACCGTCACATGCTCCTTCTGGGTTTGTAGGACCACGCAGCCGAGATGTCCAGGGATCTTTGTCATTCTGTTGACTGCTGTGTCTCCAGCACTTAGAACAATGTCTGGCATATAGTAGGTGCTCAATAAATGTTTACTAAGTGCGTTAATTGAATCTGAGTATGGCTGCGTTTAGACTGAGCTCAGAACGACCTCAAAGACCTCGGCGAGGGTTTCTGCCTGGGCTGGTCCCCTTCTCCCCAGCCATCTTGATGGAAGGCGGGAGGGGGATAGGTCACTGGAAGGATTAGTCATTGTTTGGGATTATCTGTTTCCCTCATTAGTGGAGCTAATCACCCAACGTTGGATCAAATCACAAAAATCTGTGAAATCCCTGGGAGCAGCGCCTCTTCCAGCCACGATCCTCATTTCTTCTGTTTGTTCATCAAACCTTTCCCTCCTCGGGTACCAGGGCTGCTGTTCGGCCACTCACATACCTCAGGCTCATTTCACATACCCGGGAGTTATTTCAGCCACATCTCTCCAAGGCTGCGAAGGTTTTATTTTTGTTCCGTGAAAAGCCTTCAAAGCCCTCACTCTGAGCTTTGAGTTTGGTGTGGGCAATTTGAAACATTTAATGGGAATTGTTATGTTTTTTTTCAAGAAGGAATTATTCTCAGCAAAGTCTGGGACTGGCCGGAAGGAGACAGCCAGACATCTCCAGGTGGAATGAGCTTCCTGCTGTTCTCGGGGAAATGAAAGCCAAACGCACAGCCCCTGCTTCCCACCCCCGTGCCGGGCCTGACCCCAGCCTTTCATGTGCAGCAGCCACAGGGAGGAGAGAAAGTACAAAACCAGAACAAACCCCCCAAAGTCAAGGCTTGAAATGAAACCGTTTCGTGATGACAATACTCTGTTCTTCTTTAAACTCTACCCAAGAACAAATGGAAGTCTTTTTTTCCGTGGAAAGACTGGGTTCGGGCTTTCATCCTCAGAGGCCTTTATTTTGGGTGCCTCCCCCCTTCCCTCCTTTCGCTCGTTATTTGCACCTTCTCGGAAGCCAGTGGGGGTATTGGGAGACAGGAGCCTCCCCCGACCCCCGTCCCGGCCGGAGGACCCACCGCCTGGGCCCGGTGACGCTGGGTCTTGGGCTGCCCTGGCCGGGGGATAATGAGGGGTCTGCTTTCATCCTGGTGTCAGGGAATAGGGGAGTCCAGGGAAAGGGTGGTGCCACTGCCCTCTCCCCACCCCCAAAACAGGATGCTGCCTGCCATCTTCCTTTCAACCTGTGTGAACAGAGAGGGTCATAACACAGCTGGGGTAGCTGGCTGGAAATCTGGGTCTTAAAATAAAATATTGTCATCCAGCCCACTTGGCCAGTGTGACTCCAGTCCCCATGTGGACCAGCAGGAGGGCGGCATGAAAGGCTGTGTGAGCCACTCGGCCCTTCCAGCTGTCCTGAGGCCCAGGATGATTCAGGAAAAAGTGTCCAGGTTTCAGGGTTGGATGCTGCTAATTATTCCGGCAGTAAAAGCAATCACACGTGGCTAAAGTCAAAGGCTGATGTTTCTCCAGGCAGAAGACTTTAAAACCCGGGAAGGGCGGACAGGCTGGTGTGGCCCTTGCCTTGTTTCCTTCAGCCTGGCGCTGAGCCCTCCTGGTCCAGGCTTCGGGAACTTTCTGCATGGAAACAGAAAGCCGGAGGGAATAGGGAAGCCCTGCCGAGGGGCCCGCAGGAGCACAGCATAGCCCAGGAACCAGGGATCAGAAGGGGGTCCACAGGGGCGAGAGTGCCCAGGGGAACCTGCAGGCAGCCCAGCCACTCCCCCTGAGTCACCAGTGGCTGTCAGGTCTCTCGAGTGCTGACATCCTCCTGCCTCGTGTTACGGGCCTTTGCTCAGCGCTGACCTCATCTCCCTCCCTGGGTCCTGGGTCCTGGGTCCTGGGTCCCTGGAGGGCTGAGACCCCCAGTGTGCTGGGCCCCAATCCTCCCAGGCTGGAGCAGGCGGCCTCCCCAGATAGGGTTGGAGCCGCTTTCCTCACCAGCTCTGCACCCCAGACAGACTCCTCTCCCCCAGCCTCGGTTCTTGCCCTGGCTGCCTGATGCCCGGGTTACACTGCAGCCTGATCCCTGGTGTGGTGCTGAATGCTCCAGGTAGGGAACATGGGAAAAGCCAACAGCTGCTGCTCTCCCTACCAGGCAGTCAGTCATCCTGGGCAGACACAGAGAGGAGGGATACAGGGAGAGGTCGGGCAGGGAGAGCTGGGTCACGGACAGCAAGGAGGGCCAGAGTGCCCCTGCCAAGAGCCAGTGCAGGCTACAGGGGCCCAGGGACGCGCCATCGTGGAGGGGCTCTGCTCTGTCTCTCACTTAGCGCCACCCCTGCTTGCCTGTGGACCTTACTCTCCGGTGTTGGACAAGCTTTCCCAGGAGTAAGGGACACTCCATTTGACTTCCAGAGCCAACCCTCTCAACCTAGTGCCAGGGAGGGAAGGGCTCTCTTCATATGCGCCCACGCTGCATGAGGCCGGGGGCAGCTGGGCCTGGCAGACCCCCCAGAAGTACATGGGGGGCAGAAGGCAGTCCCCAGAGGCAAGGGTGCTGGATAGAGGGGAGGAGGGATGCTGAGCCGACCCCAGGGCCGTGTCCCCACTTGGCATATGACTTGGCAACGTCTACAGAGGTGGCCGTGGGACGTGGCCCTGGCCCATGGGTCACTAGGCACGGCGCCCCACCCCACTCCCCAGCATCCAGTGCAGCAATGTCCGGTCGCTGAGAAATGCTGATGGACCCCTGGACAGCAGGGGTCACAGAGGTCAGGCTGGGGGTCACCAAGAGACCTTTCTTCCAGCACCGTCTTCTGGTTTTACGTGTGAGGAAAGGGAGAACCAGAAAAGTTCCGTCACCTTGAGGTCACACTCAGATTAGCATCAGGGGCTCCTCCCACCCAGGTCCACACCCCACAGAGGGGCTGTCAGGCCCTCCCACAGGTGCAGGAGAGCGAATGTGGGGCTGGCACAGGAGAATCTCTCTGCAGGCAGAACTGGGTCCTCTGTGGAGGGTCGGGGGGCACCTGCCCTGGCCGGGGAGGGGGAGTGAAAGAAGTCAGCATGCCTGGTGGCTGAGGGTTCAGGGGAGGCGCCTGGGATGCAGTGGGTCTCATCATGGAACATGAGGGGAGGATCAGATCTCACGGGCTTGAGATGGTGTAGGGGTCCCAGGGGCAGGGGGCAGGAGGGAGAGGCAGCTCTCAGGAGGTTTCAGCCCTTTCTGGCCCGAATTGGTTTCCTTTCCTTTGAAGCCCTCCCATGGGTGAAATCAAATATGCTTTTGTGCCCAGTCTTGCTGGACTCTGGGGCCAAGGAGGGCAGCATAGGGGCTGCTGGGGGCTCCACCCCCTGCACGACGCCTGTCCCTGCAATAACTGATTGGCAGTGGACAAAGCCGAGCTGAGGATAGAGCAGAAGGGGCTGGCAGGGGTGGGGTGATGTCACCCTGGACTCCAAATGGTCCAATGCTCCCCACAAACCTGGGTGCCAAGCCCAGCTCCCTCTCAAACCTCTGTGTGTCTTCTAGGGAGCGAAGTATCCTGATTATCAGCTTCTGCATCATTTTTCTAGGACAATAAAAATGCCCTGGAATCTGGGAATCTGCCCAAGGAGACAGAGTCCTCCCTAAATGTGCCGTTTCCTTCTCTGGAGCCAGGAAGTAGAAGGAGAACGGAACTTGCCTCTTCTTACCCAAGTATCTCTGGGCACGCTGCTTCCCTCCTCATCTATAAAATGAGACAGCAGATGAATCAAGTTCCTTTCTTGCTCTCTTTTTTAAAGTAACGAGACCTCATTCCTGAAATGAAATCTCATTCAGAAATTTCAATATAAAACAGAAGCAGCACTGCCTGGATGAAGTCAGGGTGTGTGGGATGGAGGGGTCAGGCCAGGGGCAGGAAGCCCACCAGGTTGGCCTCCTCTTTGCCCTACAAGCTGCCTCCACACCCTGCCATGAAGCCCCAGGGTGCCAGGGAGCCTCAGTGTGAAATTCACTCTGATGGCTTAGAACTCTCTGGATCCAATTCAGATGCAGCAAACAGGGAAACAGCTTCCAGGAAGCCTCACCCTCCAGTGGCCAAGAAGCCTGGGGCAGCGTCCCTTGGGTGTCACCCAGCGAGGGTGGGGACAATGAGGGAGGCTCCGCCTGCACACCTGGGCAGGCTGCGTTCAGGCTCGAGGTGGCTGGACTCACATCTCCCTCGCATCCTGTCACCCCGCTCCTCCCTTGCCGGCCCCTGTGGGCCCCCACCCGACAGGAGCTCACACATAGGTGGTTGCCTCCACGTCTTAATGCCCTCCCTCTGCGCGTCCCCAGGGCTGGCACACCCTGCAATTACAGCTGCCGTTCCCCGCCTTCCCATTGTGCCTGCCTCACCTCCCCACTCTCCCCGGCTAATTACCAGGTTTGCCCTTCACAGTTTCTGCGGTAATGCT
Source organism: Pan troglodytes (assembly GCF_028858775.2). Taxonomy (NCBI): domain Eukaryota; kingdom Metazoa; phylum Chordata; class Mammalia; order Primates; family Hominidae; genus Pan; species Pan troglodytes. The sequence continues at coordinate 91,249,296 of NC_072414.2, read as the reverse complement.
AAGGCCCGTGCCCCTCAGCTGCCAGCGCTGCCTGTTTTAGTAGCTGCAGGGAGGAAGAATCAAGATGGCTTCAGCAAAGCCCTCCACTTTGCTTGGGAGAAGGGGGCGTTTGTGGGCAGGGCATTGCATGGGAAACTGCAATGTGCACTTGTTTGACCTGGATCCCTGGTTCAAATGCATCCCCTGGTCCCTGCAGGTCCGGGGTGGGGCTGGAGCTTTTGCATGTCTCATCAGCTCCCAGGTGAGGCGTGAGGGCACAGGGACGAGCACAGAGGAGGTCGGGAGCCCCAGGCTGGTGGGGGCGACTTGCCCAGGTCTCGCTGGGCAGCTCGGAGCAGGTCCTGCCACCAATCTAGGGGTCCAGTCTCAAGATGTCCCAGGTTGTGGTAAGGACCCGAAAGGGAGGTGCACCAGATTCTAGCCCAGGGCAGACCCTGTCAGGGGGGCTTCTAGGAGCGATGGGGATGCCAGCGTCCGCCCTTCCAGCCCTGCTGGGAAAGCGTCACCGTGTTCTGGAGAAAGCATCCTTTTTGTTCATTCCAGAAACATTTATCGAGTGCCTATGGCATGTCAGGCACAGTTCAAGTTCTGAGGATACAGAGTAAACAGCAGGCAACATCACGCCTCCTCGAGCTTCTGTTCTACTGGGAGTCAGGGTAGGAAGAGATGACAACAAGGTAAATAAGTCAAATCCGGAGTGTGTTACTGACAATGCAAGCTCGGAGAAAAAAGGAAGCAGGAGCAGAGAGGAGCCTGGGTGATGATGGAGATGGGGAGTTTACTTAAATAGGTGGCCATGAGGCTATCCAGCCTGTCCCAGGCGGACTTTTAGAAGATGGATTGTTTATAAGAGCCCAAAAGTATAAGTTCTTAAAAAAAATTAATTTCTGAATGTGTGATGAGAACACAAATTCCTCCACGACAGCCCCTGTTTTTCCCGTGCTGCGCAGCTGAGCTCTGGGTCACGGCTGCCGAGTGCAGGCAACACTCGGGCAGTCCCAGGACTGACCGACTGCCCATCTGGACACTGGCAATCACAGGGAAGGAGGCGAGAGCTCTGCCGGGTGCTTTGAGGCTGTCACGTCATGTCTTCCTCCCCACAGCGTTCTGCGGGGCCTGTCCCCTTGGTGTTGTGGCACCTCCTGGTCCTCGGCTCTGCTCTAGGGGAAGAAAGAGGACACTGTCACAGCTTCCTGTCCCCTCCAGCCAACAGGAGCAGCCACACGTGGCATCTGCCCTCGAAGCTCTGTGGCGTCCCTGCCGTAGGAGAAGTTACCAAGAAACCCCCAGAGCCCACAGGCTGGAGCGCCCCCAGGTTCTGCTCAGCGGGGAGAGGCAGATTGAGTCCAAATTTTCCATTTTAACTGGAATCCTAGGGGTTAAACCTGGCTGTGACTTGGCAATGGCCCCTTGTCCATGCTGTTCCACAGGGGGTGTCCCCCTTCCCCAGGCCCTGCCCTAATGTGGCTCCAGGGCCTCTGCTCCCAGCAGGTCTCACCCGGGACAGAGGTGGGGGTGGGGCAAGAGGAACCAAGCCGGGAAGCTGCAGAAATAGCTCTGGGGGTGGGAGGGCGTGGTGCTGCCGACGGCCGAACACCCACGCAGGGTGTTGTCTCTCCGCCCTCCCAGGCCGAGGGGATTTCTCAAACGCAGGCCTCCTTCCCAGGAGGTAGGCCTGGGTCCAGTGAGGGCCCTGCCCATCCAGGCCTCCGTTTCCTGTCACTGTTCTCAAAAGCTGGGCCCAGCTGTGGCGGGGACAGCTATGTCCGGCTGCCCGTGGTCCCTTGAGAACTGGCCAGGCTGCCCCTGTGCCCGGCACATGCTCACCTGGACCCTCCAGCCAGCATCTGGGCTCCATCTGACCCCACCCCACAGGGCTCAAGCCAGCTCCAGGCATGAGTGTGGCCGAGGCCAGGTCTGTCTTCAGGGTCCCTTCCTCATCTCCACGGCCTTTTCCTGTCCCAGCTCACCCACAGGGGGCCATTTCTGCCCCACACAGGACTCCCTGTGAACCAAGGCTGCACATGCTTCTGGGTGCCCCTCTCTGGGCAGCTGGAGGGCAGAAGGAGCACCTGGCAGGTGGGTCCCAGGCCTGGCAGCAGGAGCTGCCTGCCAGACAGGACCAGAGGGGATGGCAGTCCGCTCGGGTGAGGGGTCCACAGGCAGAGGGCGTGGGGGCTAGGAGGTCTGGGGACCTCTGGGGAAAGGGGGCCCCAGAAACCAATGGGAATTATGGGATCTCCTCAAAGAACATGCTGGAGCAAGGCTCAGCTGCCCACTGCTGCCCCAAAAAGGCTCGGCTGCCCACTGCTGCCCCAACGGGAGTCACTGCTCACACAGAGGCCGCTCCTTCCCCAGCCACTCCAGCCAATGACTGGATACGGTGCAGGCACTAGTCCCTAGAACCAGGCCATTCCTGACCCACCAACTGCCCTGTATGCAGGCCTCTCTCTGGGGCTTCTCATCAGCCTAGCAGCACGGCTTTCTCAGGGCTCCCCTGGGTACGCACGTCCTCCTACCCAATCCCCCTTCCCTCTCTCCCCGTCCCAGGTTCAGACCTGCATCCTGGCTCGAGGCTGTCTCCCCATCTGCCACAGGTGCTTCCCCCAACGGAGCTCTTGCCCCTCTCCTCCTGGCTTGGGGTCTGCTCACTGGAGGACCTGGATGGACATGACAGGGCCCAGACAGGACTTGGGAGGAGCTGTGAGCTCGCCATCAGGGCCAGCCTTGAAGGACGGGTGTGGGCGTGTTCCCCGTCAGGATCCCCTGCTGTGGGTCTCCTTCCTGCTATGGGGGCTGATGGAAGATGCAGGCCAGACACCTGCACATCTTTACCCTGTGCTGGGCAGCACCCCCTGACAGGGCACCCTCCCCACTACATCCCCATTCCATTCCAAAGGAAGAGACCCTGAGTGTCTGGAATGAAGAACCCCTTACCCAGGTCAAACTGATGTTGCTGGAATCTTTGGTTGGGTCTCGACATTACCCCATATGGGCAACAGAGAAGGACCGCCGAGAGCTGGGCAAGGCCCCATGCCTGCTCCTCCTGCTTGTGCTCTCTAGATCAGAGACCCTCCCAACCTTTCCCCTAGGGGCCTGACTCCTCCCTGGTATGTCACCTTTGCTTGATCCAGGCCTCTGGAGGGGCGGCAGCCTGTCTCCCCGCACCAGCTGGGGTTCTGGCCCTGGTGGTTGCTCACCACACCTCCGGGGGCTGCCACGCGGGGTCATGTTGGTACCAAGGTTCTGTGTGGGGTGCAGGGATGACCACTGGAGCAAAGGCTAGCCCTGCCTTCCGCTGCTGCCTCAGGCTGGTCCCCGTGCCTCGCTCAGGCGGGCCAGTGACCCTCCTCACCAGCCATGGCTTCTCTTGTGACAGGCCCACCGGCAGGCCAGGTCCTGAACCCCGCAGGGAGGCCGGCCTATCAGGTCTTCACATGGCTGGGGGCACAGCCAGCCACCAGCATCCCTTGTGCTGTCCCCATGGGGAAGAGAAGGGAACGATGTGTTCATAGACGCCAGGGCAAGTGGGCACGGGCAGGACACGGAGGAAAAAGTGACTCCAATCAGAAGGGGAGTGGGTCTTGGCAATACACGTCTGGGTGGTCAGTCCCCAGAGGTGGGCACTGGGCTGAGCTCTCTCTCATCCGACGCCACCCCTGGGTGACCTCCGTTGCATTTCCTAACCTCTTTGTGTGCCAATCGCCTCGTCTGGAAAAATGGGAATGGAGGAGAGTTGTACCTACCCAGGGTGGTTCTGTGGGCATTTAAAGAGCAACTTCATGTGAGACGTGGAGTCCATGTGTGGCCCATGGTGGGCTCCAGGAAATGTTGGTGATGACAGGGATGAGGGAGCAACTGAGAGCCGGCAGTGAGGTGACACACCCAAGGTCACGCCACCAGCAGAGGTAGCTGGTCACGCTGCTGAGAGCCGGCAGGAAATAGATGCGGACAAAGCAGGGTCGGTTTTCAGCTTCTCTCCACGGAAAGGCCAGCTGAAGTTTCCCTCACCACGCAGAAATCGATAAGCAGGAGGTTTTTAAAAACCACCTCCCCATTGAACCTGCCACTGCCGGAGCTGAAGGCTGTGCGTTTTGTGGTCCGCCCTGCCCCAGGGCCACTTAGGGTGCGTCCACGCTGGGTGTGCCAGGCATGCACGTGGGCTGCAGATGCCCAGGAGGCAGAGCCGAGCCTGCCAAGGTTATGCATGCACCTCTCAGCTCCCTGCTTAACACTGCGTTCCCGGGAAAGAGATTTCTCCCTGGCTGCTTCACATCCAGAGGAGAACATCAGCTCTCAGCAGAAAATAAGGCAAGTGTGAAAACAACTTTTTATCTTTTAAAATTTTTGTTTATATTTATGTATTTATTTTTTGAAATGGAGTTTCGCTCCTGCTGCCCAGGCGGGAGTGCAATGGCACCATCTCAGCTCACCACAACCTCTGCCTCCCAGGTTCAAGCAATTCTCCTGCCTCAGCCTCCCAAGTAGCTGGGATTACAGGCATGCACCACCACACCCGGCTACTTTTGTATCTTTAGTAGAGACAGGGTTTCTCCATGTTGAGGCTGGTCTCGAACTCCTGGCCTCAGGTGATCCGCCCACCTCAGCCTCCCAAAGTGCTGGGATTACAGGTGTGAGCCACTGCACCCGGTGAAAACAGCTTTTTATGCCAACTGGGGCTCACTTCCAGGGGAGGCCTTTCCTGGAGGCCCCCATTCACTGCAATTCCTCAGCCTGGCTTGGAGTCATACCCTCCCTCCTATCAAGAAACATTGCACCTGCAGCGATCCCCCAGAGTGAGTGGCTGGGGGGCTGCGGGAGGAGCAGGGGAGGTGCTGGAACACGTCAGGTCATCAGCAGTGTTGCTGAAAAGCTTGGCCAGGAAACCCAGATCAGCCACCAAGAACCTGAGGGCCAGCACATGGGAAGAAGAAAAATAAGGTGATTTTTCTGGGATTTTTGGGAATATTTGGGCCTCGACCCTGCCAGGATAGGTTAGGTGGTGCAATGGTCACAAGCCCTAAGTCTTTGTGGCCGATAGCAACAGAAGCTTCTTTCTTGCCCACAGTAAGCATCCGTCGTGGTTGGCAGGAGACTGATCGTGGTCATCTATCCAGGACTGGGTTGACAGGAAGCCACCATCTTAGACTGTCAGCTTCCATTTCAGAGGGAAGGAGCCCTGTGGACGTTCTCACACCAGCATTCAGAAGCTCTTGCTGGGAAGTGTCACAGGTCACCTGTGCTCCCTGGCTAGGAGTAGTCCGTTGGCCACCCAAACACCTGGGGGCTGGCCAGGAAGGCAGTCACACAGGGGCCCACCATGGGTCTGCCCAGTTCTCAGGCACCAGACCACACTCAAGCAGGACCCCTCCTCCCCTGCTTCCCCCTCCTGTCCCCACCAAAGCCACATGCCAGGCAGATGACATGTCACAGAGCTCAGGGCCAGGCCTGCCCAGATCCTCAGGCTGGGCCACCCCTGAGAGCTTCCTATGTGAGATGTCCACTTTTTTACATTTAAATTTTACTTTTAAAATTCTAAATTGATAAATTACAGTTGTATGTATTTATGGGTACAAAGTGATGTGATGACTGATGAATACAACGTAGAAAATTAAATCAAGTAATTAACATATCCATCCCCTCACATACTCATCACTTGTTGTGGTAAGGACATTTGAAATTTACTCTCCTGGTGATTTTGGAATGTACAATACATTATTACTTACATATTTACCACACTGTGCAATGTATCTCAAAGAAAAGAAAACTTATGGTGCACACCTGTAATCCCAGCCTTACAGGAGGACAAGCGCAGGAGGATCCTTTGAGCCCAGGAGATCGAGACCAGCCTGCGCAACACAGCGAGACCCCATTTCCTAAAAACAAAAACAAAACACATATTGCTCCTGCCTAACTGAGACCCTGTGCCCTTTGACTGTCATCTCCTCACTCCCCTCACCAGCTCTCCCACAGCCTCTGGCACCATTCTGCTCTCTGCCTCTTTAAGTTTGATTGTTTTCCATCCCACATACAAGTGAGAACCTGCGGTATTTGTCTTTCTGTGCCTGGCTTATTTCACTCAGCATAATGTCCTCCAATTCCATCTATCTTGTCACAAATGACAGAACTTCTTTCTTTTTTACAGCTGAATAGTATACCACTGTGTGTATACACCATGCTTTATCCATTCACCCATTGTTGGATGATTAGGTTGATTCCGTAACTTTCGAATAGTGCTGCAGTGAGCATGGGCATGCAGACCACATGTCCGCTTTTGATCTTTTCAACAAGGACTCAGACCCCAGTGACTCACACATTTTCTTATTAAAAAAAAAGTATACGTATAACTTATATATGTGTACATATATGATGTATACATATGTGGACCGTATCTATACACACATGTATATACACACATACAGCAAGGGTCTCCAAAGACTTCAAACTATATATATATGTATATATATAGATAGATGTGCACACCGCTGCACCCGGCCAACTTTTGTGTTTTTCTTTTAGTACAGAGGGGGTTTCGCCATGTTGGCCAGGCTGGCCTCGAACTCCTGACCTCAGGTGATCTGCCCACCTCGGCCTCCCAAAGTGCTGGGATTACAGGCATGCACCACCACGGGCAGCCTAACTATATATCTATATATACGTATAGATAGATGGACAGATGTTCCTTGCAGCTTTCCTTTGGAGATGGCTTACAGCTCTGGAGAGAAGCCGGGGTCCCAGCACCTTTGCCTTTCTAACCCATGAGGCCTAAGGGTCAGCGAAGGGGCAAAGAGGTCCTGGAAACCATCTTGCATCAGTATAGTCCCTCGTCAGAGGAATAAAGTGGAGCCTCAGGAGGTAAAGGACGGCTGGTGTCACCAGCTAGATCAGGGATGTGTTGACTCCCATTCCATCCAGAGGGATCTGGGACCCTGCAAGTGACGCTGAGGCGTGGTCCTGCAGCATTCCCGGGTCCCCCTGGATTGCTGCACCGTGTCTCAGCCTGAACCGGACCACCTCTGCTCACACTGCATGCATGTTACTGCCTGTGACCGGAAGCACTCTAGTCGGGTTGCCCATCCCCTCACATACTCATCAGCTTTATTTCTTGCCACTTGCAAGAAAGTGAGAGCCAGAAGAGTAATGCCCAGGCAATAAGAGAGGCGAAGCATCTGATAGAGCCTTCTTCCCACTTTTATCTAATCCGATCCATTTTCAGTAGCTTTTCTGCATAAGAGAGCCTCTTCACATGGACATCCATGCATCCACCCACGCGCCCACCCACGCGCCCACCCACGCGCCCACCCACGCGCCCACCCACGCGTCCACCCACGCGTCCACCCACGCCTCCACCCAGGCGTCTACCCATGCGTCCACCCAGTCGTTCAAAACACATTTTCCTTTCCTTCTAGTTTACTGAGCACCTACTCTGTGTCAGGTGCTATATTCACCAGCTTACAGTAGAATGATGACCAAGTGAAGATGTTGGCCCTAAGGAAAATAAGTGGCTGCTCTCTGATTCTTCCAGGGAGCAGATTTTCATTAGAGAAAGGAGTCCAAATAGTACAAGGCAGGAAAGACGGGAGGGGCACAGAACAGTGAGGCTGAGGCTGCAGAGAGTGGGGAGGTGGTTGCTAAAAGACTCTTCACTTACAATTCACGCAGCAAAACTGACCACCTGCCAAACTCCATCCGGGGAGAGGTCTGGGTGCAGAGACCCCCAAATAGCCTAGGCAGACAGGTGTGGGGCCACCCTCAGTGCAAGGCGAGGGCTTGTGGGGTCCTTCCAGAGGTTGCTGAAGGTGATGAGCTGCCATGAAAGATGGTAACGTCTTTCCCGTGGGCACAAGAGGAGAAAACAGTGCGTGGTGCATCGAGGCCTTTGCAGTGCAGAAGGGGTTATTATTATTACAAGCCAGATGTGCCCCACTTGTTATGAATCATCGGGTTGACTCTAAGTTTTAAAATCCAATTTCCAGGCCCTCTTCACCTGCCAGCTGGGCAACAGCAGTTACTCTCATTGGAGACCCTTTCCCTTCGCCACTTCCCAGGCTACTCCAGACTGAATGCATTCAGGGAGTCACCTCCCAGGTCAAAACCTGCTGTGATACCATCACCCTGCAGCACAGACCACAGTCCCAAGCCTCCCATTCTTGACTCTAACACCAGCCCAGCCTGACCTGCTGCAGGGTGTGGCCTGTGACCACATCTGTGCTCCGTCCACGCTGCTTCGTCCAGCCTCCCACGCCGATCCCCAGAGCAGCTCCCCGGGATGCTCTCTCCTCATCACTGCATCTGCCGCCCGCCCAGGCCCTCTGGCTTTACCCTCCCGCAGGCCCCTCCCGTCTGAGGTGCTCTGGAATGCCTGTGGTGTGATTGTGCGTGAACTTTTACGTGCCTGCGTCCATGCTCGAGAGCGGTCTTGCCTGAACCACCTTGTCTCAATAATCAGCATGAAACTCCTCAAAAGAAACAGAGAGGCCCCTCAGAACATCACGGAAAAGACGATGGCTCCGAAACAGCTAGATTCTAATCCCAGCTCTGCTGCGGGGCGCGGCCTCGGGCGCACCCGTGCTCCGTGCATGTGACGTGACCTCGCAAAAGCATCCATTTCCTCATCTGGAAAACGGGACAGTTCCTGGACTCTGCGCACCTGGAAGTGACCATGAGGGTCAAATGTTTCTCAAACTGCAAATGCTTTTCAGATGCTGGCGCCGTGACCAAAGACCTGGCTCTTACATCTGCTCTGTTTTCATGGGACACAGCCCTGGGTATACAGTAGGTGCTTAATGCAGGTGACTGTGAGGAAGGGCTGTGGCCTGTGGAGGGCAGGCAGGTGGGATTCAGCTGAGGTCCTCAAAGGCTGCACTATGGGAAAGGCTGAGCGGCAGGAAAGGGACAGACAGGCCCTCCTCCTGGGGCCCGGGGCTGGGAGCCAGAGCCCCTCCTTTGGCCACTCTGCGGTGGAAGAACAAGGAGCACATAGGAGGAGTGGCCCAGTCTCTCCACCTGAGGACATTCGGAGGGGACAAGAGGCCCTAGAAGCACTGGCAGAGCCTGAACGTGGCACCGTAGCCTCCTGCCGGCTGGAGATGTGTCTGGGCGGTGTGTCTTGGCATGGAATCCACAGCCAGCTAGGCTGAGGCGGGGATGGGGCCAGGACCCCCGGCTGTACAGACGGAGAGCCAGAGGCGGTTGCAGGTTCCCAACCCACAGCGGAGCTGATGAGTGGCGGGGCTTTCATTTGTTGACGGGAGATGCGTGTCCGAGGCCAGAGCCAACTTCTTCCAGGGAGCGGCTTCCTTCCTCCTCAAAGGACACAGGGGACACAGATGTACAGGAGGCTGTTTAGAGAGGGCCCGAGTGGTGAGCTGTGCAGGGGTCCTCACGCCCCGGCCCCGTCTTGGATATGGGGCTGGAGACTTAGGAAGTGAGTGCTGGGGTCCTGGGGTTCCCTCATCCGCCTTCAGGAAGATGTGAAGGGGCTTCCTGCGGCCTTTGGCAGCATTCATCCCAAACCCCAAAGCCTCCTTCCCCTGGATCCGTGGCAGGAGCGGTTGCATTCTCCTGCCTGAGAGGGGCCACCTCCTTCCCACCTTGCCCTCTAAGTTGGCTCAGGCTGGGCAGGGCTCAGGCTGAGGTCCAGACCCTCATGCCAGCTTGGTGCTTGGCCAGAGCTGCAAAATTGGAGCTGGGCTGCCAGGGGGAGGGCACCGCTGAGGCCTTCTAGGCCCAGACGGGCTGAGAGAGCCCCGCCCCCCACCCCAGCCTCACCCTCCACCCGAGGCCCCTGTCATGGGTGTGGGTGACTCCGAGGAAGTTCTGGTTTCTGTCAGATTTTGAGGCTGAGGCAACCTGATCCTGAAACAATGACAAGCCTCAGAACGGTCCTTCCCACTCCCTCAGAGGAGCGTTTCAGGCCTGGCCAATAACACAGCAGAACGGAAAATGACGTTGGGAAGGAAAGGTCAGGCGGCTAGGCCTCCCATGGAAGGCAGCAGGCGGTTGCTCAGGTCAGAGGGCCAAGTGGCGCGGTCTGTGGGCACCGGCAGCTGGCAGTGACCCTGCAGATCAACCTGGGCCTGGGCTGCGGACACCAAGCAGGGGCACCTGCCTGGCCTGGCTGCCTCATGTGGCCCCCACAGCCTTTGTCGGGACACCTCAGGACAGTGGCCTGGCCTCTAGGCCAGCAGGCCAGCTCGGGGTGCTAAAGCCTAATTTGCCTGGAGCCCCGGGCCACTCATAGATTCAGGAGGAAGAGGTGGGGTAGAGGTGGCAGAGGGAGAGCAGAGCCTGGCACACAGCATTGGGCACCATAACTGAGGCAGCTGCTTTCCTTAAGGAGCTGCCACTGACAGGATCAGCACTTACAGAGCCCCTGCTGTATGCCAGGAAGTACATTTATTATTGCTTCTTGTCACATTGGCCCTGCCAGGTATGTACCCCAAACATTAGCCCCATTTCACAGATAAGAAAATTGAGGCTTCCGTGATTAAGCAGAGGCTGTGATGTCCCATCCAGAGCCCCAGCCACCCAGCTCTCCTGCAGGACAGGAGATACCTACTAGCCTGCTTCTCGATTATTCTTTTCTTCCCTGCCACCTTGGGAATATCCCTCCCACCTGCAAGCACAGGTCGGCTATGCCAGGGGAGTCTGTGCCCCAGGGCCCCTTCATCCATGGGGATGGGAGTCTGTAGAAATGCTCACCTCCGCCCTCTCCAGTGGGGACATTGGAGGCCTGTGTCCCACAGTCTCCCTGAGGGCCCAGTGGGTTGAGCCCATTGCCCGCAGTGGAAACCCCTCATTCATGGACCTGTCTCCCTCCCCTGCCTCCCTCTCCACCTCCACCCCTGCCCTGCCCTTCCTCGGATCACTTCACGCACCCAAGTCCTCGTTGCGGTCTGCTTGAGGGGGATCCCACATGTAGCCATGCCCCTTCCTGGCAGAGAGAAGCAGCACAGGCCCCTGGCTGAGTGTGCCACGGCGGGTGCAGCAGGAGTGCAAACGCAGAGTTCAACTCGGCATCCAGCTGGAACCCATGTTAACTTGCGTTTGACCAGCGTAAGAGAGACAAGATGAGTAGAACTGTAGCAGTCAAAATGCTTCAGCTGCAGGTAATAGGAAGTCCAGCTCAAACCGGTTTAAGCGGAGGCCAGGGGCTGCAGGGTGGGCTTCTCCCATGGCACCTGCTCTGGTCCCTCAGTCCCCCTGAGTGGTGTACACTTCCCTCCACAAGGTGTGTTGCCGGGTGGCCACGGCCGTCCTGGGCTCACATTTGCTCATGACGGTGTCTGGAGAGCTCCGCCTTTGAGGGCTCTTCCTGGGGCCTCTACCGAGAGAGGACTGGGGGGACCAGGACAAAAAATATCTGGGTTCTTGAGACAGCAGAAAAGGTGGTGGAAGCTGGGTCAGTAGCCAGACAGTGTCTACTAGAATTTTTTTTTCTCCAATTTAAGTTTCTCCCTGGTGAGTTCTCCTTAACCCGCCGCTGACTGGCCAATGCTAGCAGACGGACACAGGGAACAAACAAGTGGCACATTAATCTTCATGGAAAAGCCTAGAAACGGTCAGTCCTTTCACAGCAGTTCTGTGTCTACAGTGAACACATGGGCTGTGTTTAACTGTGTAAACACAATAAAGTTGTGTTATGGAAGTGAACTTGTTCCTGACTGGCAGATGGATTTAAATGTAAGAGTGGTCCATGGGCCCCTCCACGGAGCTGATGCTGCCCCAGCATCCTTCCTATGGCCCTTCAGCCTCTGGCCATTGGTCTTCCTGTGTCCATGCATGGCTGAGCTGGAGGCCAACACAGGAGCAGCCATTCCAGGCAGGTCTGGGCAGGGGTCCCTGGCGTGTAGCTCTGGAGGGAGTGGGGCTGTGTAAGCTCAGGGTCTTGTCTCCCTCACTGAAAATACAGGACACAATGGAACAGAATAGAGAGCCCAGAAATAAGGCTGAACACCTACAACCATCTGATCTTCAACAAAGCTGACAAAAACAAGCAATGGGGAAAGGACTTCCTTTCAATAAATGGTGCTGGGATAGCTGGCTAGCCATATGCAGAAGACTGAAACTGGACCCCTACCTTACACCATGCACAAAAATCAACTCAAGAAGTAGTAAAGACTTAAAGGGAAAATCTAAAACTATAAACACCCTGGAAGACAACTTAGTAAATACCATTCTGGACATAGAACTTGGAAAGATTTCATGATAAAGATGCCAAAGCAATTGCAACAAAAACAAAAATTGACAAATGGAATCTAATTAAACTAAAGCGCTTCTGCACAGCAAATCAACAGAATAAACAGACAACCTAAGAGTAGGAGAAGATATTTGCAAACTATGCATCTGACAAAGATCTAATATCCAGCATCTATAAGGAACTTAAACAAATGTACAAGCAAAAAACAACCCCATTCAGAAGTGGGCAAAAGACATAAACAGACACTTCTCAAAAGAAGACATACATGCGGCCAAAAAGCATATGAAAAAATGCCGAATATCACTAAGCATTAGAGAAATGCAAATCAAAACCACAATGAGATACCATTGCACACCAATCAAAATGCCTATTTTTTTTTTTTTTTTTTTTTGAGACTGAGTTTCGCTCTTTTGCCTGGACTGGAGTGCAGCAGCGCAATCTCCACTTGCTGCAACCTCTGCCTTCCAGTTTCAAGGGATTCTCCTGCCTCAGCCTCCCAAGTAGCTGGGATTACAGGCGCCCACCACCACACTTGGCTAATTTTTGTATTTTTAGTAGAGACGGGGTTTCACCACGTTGGCCAGCCTGCTCTTGAACTCCTGGCCTCGTGATCCACCTCAGCCTCCCAAAGTGCTGGGATTACAGGTGTAAGCCACTGCGCCCAGCCTGCAGAATGACTATTATTTAAAAGACAAAAAAAAAAAAAAAAAAAAAAAAACCCTGGTGAGGTTGTGGAGAATAGGAAACACTTATACACTGTTCATGGGAGTATAAATTATCTCAGCCATTGTGGAAAGCAGTGTGGTGATTCCTCAAAGAACAGAACTACCATTCAACCCAGCAATCCCATTTCTGGGTATATACCCCAAAGAATATAAATTGTTCTATCATAAAGACACATGAACACATACGTTAATTGCAGCACTGCTCACAATAGCAAAGATATGGAACCAACCTAAATGGCCATTAACAGTAGACTGGATAAAGAAAATGTGTTACATATACACCAGGGAATACTATGCAGCCATAAAAAAGAATGAGATCATGTCCTTTGTGGGAATGTGGATGGAACTGGAGCCCATTATCCTTAGCAGAGTAATGCAGGAGACCCAAATACCACATGTATGTTCTCACTTGTAAATGGGAGCTAAATTATAACACATGGACACACCAAGAGGGGAACAACACACACTGGGGCCTCCTTGAGAGTGGAGAGTGGGAGGAGGGAAAGGAGCAGAAAAACTACCTGTCTGAACTGTGCTTATCACCTGGGTGACAAAGCAGTCTTTACAGCAACCTCCCATGACACACAGTTTATCTATATAACAAATCTACATATGTACCCTTGAACCTAAAATAAAAGTTCAAAAAAAAAATGGAAAACACAGGACACTGTCCCTCTCCCTCCCCCAGTCAACCCAAGCTGAGATTTTTCAAGGCCTCTACACCTCTTTTAAATAATTCCCAGATGATTGAATTCCCAGATTGAAGCAAATGCTCCCAAACAGGGGAGCAACTCGGCCCTGGGGTCTTAAGTCCCCACCTTCCCCAAGAAACGAGACTGGCCTCCTCCTTCTTGCAGGGCAGTGTGGAGCAGTGGAGGAGCAGGGGCAGTGGGCTCCACTCGCAGCTGTGTGGCCTTGAGCAATGGTATCTGCCATTGCTGAGGCTTCAGTAGGTAAACAAAGCTGCCGGGAAGCTCGAACTGGGTGGAGCCCACCGCAGCTCAAAGAGGCCTGCCTGCCTCTGTAGACTCCACCTCTGGGGGCAGGGCATAGCTGAACAAAAGGCAGCAGAAACTTCTGCAGACTTAAACATCCCTGTCTGACAGCTTTGAAGAGATTAGTGGTTCTCCCAGCAATCCCCAATTCAACAAGAAGAGCTAACTATCCTAAATATATATGCACCCAATACAGGAGCACCCAAATTCATAAAGCAAGCCCTTAGAGACCTACAAAGAGACTTAGACTCCCACACAATAATAACGGGAGACTTTAACACCCTACTGGCAACATTAGATAGATCAACAAGACAGAAAGTTAACCAGGATATTGAACTCAGCTCTGCACCAAGTGGACCTAATAGACATCTACAGAACTCTCCACCCCAAATCAACAGAATATACATTCTTCTCAGCACCACATCACACTTATTCAAAAATTGACCACATAGTTGGAAGTAAAGCATTCCTCAGCAAATGTAAAAGAACAGAAATTATAACAAACTGTCTCTCAGACCACAGTGCAATCAAACTAGAACTCAGGATTAAGAAACTCACTTAAAACTGCTCAACTACATGGAAACTGAAAAATCTGCTCCTGAATGACTACTGGGTACGTAACGAAATGAAGGCAGAAATAAAGATGTTCTTTGAAACCAATAGGAACCAAGACACAACATACCAGAATCTCTGGGACACATTTAAAGCAGTGTGTAGAGGGAAATGTATAGCATTAAATGCCCACAAGAGAAAGCAGGAAAGATCTAAAATTGACACCATAACAACACAATTAAAAGAACTAGAGAAGCAAGAGCAAACACATTCAAAAGCTAGCAGAAGGCAAGAAATAACTAAGATCAGAGCAGAACCGAAGGAGATAGAGACACAAAAAACCCTTCAAAAAATCAATCAATCCAGGAGCTGGTTTTTTGAAAAGATCAACAAAATTGATAGACCACTAGCAAGACTAATAAAGAAGAAAAGAGAGAGGAATCAAATGGACGCAATAAAAAATGATAAAGGGGATATCACCACCGATCCCACAGAAATACAAACTACCATCAGAGAATACTACAAACACCTCTACGCAAATAAAGTAGAAAATCTAGAAGAAATGGATAAATTCCTGGACACATACGCCCTCCCAAGACTAAACCAGAAAGAAGTTGAATCCCTGAATAGACCAACAACAGGCTCTGAAATTGAGGCAATAATTAATAGCCTACTAACCAAAAAAAGTCCAGGACCAGATGGATTCACAGCAGAATTCTACCAGAGGTACAAGGAGGAGCTGGTACCATTCCTTCTGAAACTATTCCAATCAATAGAAAAAGGGAATCCTCCCTAACTCATTTTATGAGGCCAGCATCATCCTGATACCAAAGCCTGGCAGAGACACAACAAAAAAAGAGAATTTTAGACCAATATCCCTGATAAACATCGGCACAAAAATCCTCAATAAAATACTGGCAAACCGAATCCAGCAGCACATCAAAAAGCTTACCCATCAAAAAGCTTATCCACCACAATCAAGTTGGCTTCATCCCTGGGATGCAAGGCTGGTTCAACGTATGCAAATCAATAAATGTAATCCATCATATAAACAGAATCAAAGACAAAAATCACATGATTATCTCAATAGATGCAGAAAAGGCCTTCAACAAAAGTCAAGAGCCCTTCATGCTAAAAACTCTCAATAAACTAGGTATTGATGGGACATATCTCAAAATAATAAGAGATATTTATGACAAACCCACAGCCAATATCATACTGAATAGGCAAAAACTGGAAGCATTCCCTTTGAAAACTGGCACAAGACAGGGATGCCCTCTCTCACCACTCTTATTCAACATAGTGTTGGAAGTTCTGGCCAGGGCAATCAGGCAGGAGAAAGAAATAAAGGGTATTGAATCAGGAAAAGAGGAAGTCAAATTGTCCCTGTTTGCAGATGACATGATTGTATATTTAGAAAACCCCATCGTCTTAGCCCAAAATCTCCTTAAGCTGATAAGCGACTTCAGCAAAGTCTCAGGATACAAAATCAATGTGCAAAAATCACAAGCATTCCTATACACCAATAACAGACAAACAGCCAAATCATGAGTGAACTCCCATTCACAATTGCTTCAAAGAGAATAAAACACCTAGGAATCCAACTTACAAGGGATGTGAAGGACTTCTTCAAGGAGAACTATAAACCATGGCTCAACGAAATAAAAGAGGACACAAACAAATGGAAGAACATTCCATGCTCATGGATAGGAAGAATCAATATCGTGAAAATGGCCATACTGCCCAAGGTAATTTATAGATTCAATGCCATCCCCATCAAGCTACCAATGACTTTCTTCACAGAATTGGAAAAAACTACTTTAAAGTCCATATGGAACCAAAAAAGGGCCTGCATTGCCAAGACAATCCTAAGCCAAAAGAACAAAGCTGGAGGCATCATGCTACCTGACTTCAAACTATACTACAAGGTTACAGTAACTAAAACAGTATGGTACTGGTACCAAAACAGAGCTATAGACCAATGGAACAGAACAGAGCCCTCAGAAATAATACCACACATCTACAGCCATCTGATCTTTGACAAACCTGACAAAAACAAGAAATGGGGAAAGGATTCCCTATTTAATAAATGGTGCTGGGAAAACTGGCTAGTCATATGTAGAAAGCTGGAACTGGATCCCTTCCTTACATCTTATACAAAAATTAATTCAAGATGGATTAAAGACTCAAATGTTAGACCTAAAACCATAAAAACCCTAGAATAAAACCTAGACAATACCATTCAGGACATAGGCATGGGCAAGGACTTCATGACTAAAACACCAAAAGCAACGGCAACAAAAGCCACAATTGACAAATGGGATCTAATTAAACTAAAGAGCTTCTGCCCAGCAAAAGAAACTACCATCAGAGTGAACAGGCAACCTACAGAGTGGGAGAAAATTTTTACAATCTACCCATCTGACAAAGGGCTAATATTCAGAATCTACAAAGAACTTAAACAAATTTACAAGAAAAAATCAAACAACCCCATCAAAAAGTGGGCAAAGGATATGAACAGACACTTCTCAAAAGAAGACATTTATGCAGCCAATAGACACATGAAAAAATGCTCATCATCACTGGCCATCGCAAAAACATAAATCAAAACCACAATGAGATACCATCTCACACCAGTTAGAATGGCAATCATTAAAAAGTCAGGAAACAACAGGTGCTGGAGAGGATGTGGAGAAATAGGAACACTTTCACACTGTTGGTGAGACTGTAAACTAGTTCAACCATTGTGGAAGTCAGTGTGGCAATTCCTCAAGGATCTAGAACTAGAAATACCATTTGACCCAGCAATCCCATTACTGGGTATATACCCAAAGGATTATAAATCATGCTGCTATAAAGACACATGCATATGTATGTTTATTGCGGCACTATTCACAATAGCAAAGACTTGGAACCAACCCAAATGTCCATCAATGATAGACTGGATTAAGAAAACGTGGCATATATACACCATGGAATACTCTGCAGCCATAAAAAAGGATGAGTTCATGTCCTTTGTAGGGCCATGGATGAAGCTGGAAACCATCATTCTCAGCAAATTATCACAAGGACAGAAAACCAAACACCACATGTTCTCACTCATAGGTGGGAATGGGAATTGAACAATGAGAACACTTGGACACAGAGTGGGGAACATCACACACTGGGGCCTGTCATGGGGTGGGGGGAGGGGTAGCATTAGGAGACATACCTAATGTAAATGACGAGTTAATGGGTGCAGCACACCAACATGGCACATGTATACATATGTAACAAACCTGCACACTGTGCACATGTACCCTAGAACTTAAAGTATAATAATAATAATAAAAGATTATATAATCAATGCACAGGACTCAACAGTAATAGCTCAAAACATAACTGATCTAGATTCTTTCAAACAGCAAGATCAGATTAATAATATTATAGCTGCATTTTATATTTTTCTCTTAAAATTCTTTGCCTGCTCAATTAAAGAAAGAATACATACCCAAAGAAAGCAAGATACAACGACTGTGTTTTATATACAATTTTAAATCCCTATCATTTATTTAAAATCTAGACATAGCTTTGATCTACTGAATTAAACTGCATACCATCAAAGAGGGTGTAATTCTTCAGCCAATAAATCCAGGCCCACCCCAGAGATGGTGAAAGGGGGACTGTCTCGCCTGTCTCTCAGGGCTGGGCAGGGGTGGGGGATGCAATTTGAGTGTACATGGGACCTCATGCACAGAGCATGTCTCCAGTCGCAGAGACCCCTGCCTGAAGGATCACTCAGGGTCCAGCTAGAAGTAGAAACCACCCCAGCTCTTTGAACAGAGAGACTGTACCATCAAGAATTGCTAACCCTTGTGCATTGCAAGGGCAAAAAGTGAAAACTGAGCTAGAACAATAGAGCAGCAACTGCCAGGGGAGGGCTGGGAGCAAAGAGGCCGGGACAGAATGATTAAACTCCCAGGACTGAAGGACCCCTGGAAGCAGTACCCAGGTCCGCGAGGAGTGGGCACAGGCTGGCCGCAGCTGGTCTGCCCCAGTGAGGCGAAGGAACAGAGAAGCAGGCTCTGCAGCGTCCTTCTGCATTTCGTCCTGAATGGGCGTGGCATCCTCCAGCTCCACAGCCTTTGCTGGGCCTCGTCCTCTCTGCAATCCCGTAGGGCAGGCAGCCTCTCCAATTGCCTTCGTGATTCCTGTCACCTAGGGACTGGCTTCTACTAAGTAGAATCTGGCAAAGGTAATGGGCTGTCCCTTCCAAGATTATTTGGCTACAAAATGCCTGTGCCCCCCACTTTGCCCGCCTTCTCTTGTTCCCTCCCCTTCAGAGCCCTTGCTCTGGGAAAAGCCAGCTGCCTTGTACTGAGCAGCCCTGTGATCCAGGTCTGCCACCAGCAGCTGGAGAAGGCCTGGAGCCCCAGCAAGGGACGCCAGAGAGAGCCTGGAAGCAGACTCTACGGCCCCAGTGGAGCCCTCAGAGCCTCCTGCCATGACTGGGGCCTTGTTAGGAAACCTCAGAATTTCCAGAATCCTCTTCTGACTGCCATTCCAGGCCTGCTTTCTCTGACATGGCAGCCCTCACACCCACCCTGTTAGAGGGTGAAGGCAATTGATGCATACAGGTGCTCCTCGAGTTACGTGGGGGTTGCATCCAGGTAAACCCATTCCAAGTTGAAAATATCCTAAGTTGAAAATGCATTTGACACACCTAAGCTACCGAACATCCTAGCTTAGCCTAGTGGACCTTAAACATGCTCAGAACACTCAGGTTAGCCTACAATTGGGCAAAATCGTGCCACACGAAGCCCACTTTATCATAAAATGTTGAATACCTCACACAATATATCGAATACTGTACATTCATCAAAACTGCCAATATTTCAAACCATCATAAAGTCAAAAAATCATAAATTGAGCCACCAAGAGCCAGGGACCATCTGTAATTCCTCAGGTGGACAAAGATTATAAGACTATGTATTTCCTATAGCTGGTTGCAGAGAAGAATGCTCCACCCCAAGTGGGTGACAGTGCAGGCGCGGCAGGCCTGGGCTGCCTTGGGGTTCTGTGGCGTCCTCCACAGGGCACTGGCAACCTGTGTCACCCTTGCTGTGGCTCCGTCCTGCAGCCTAGGCTCGCCCACACTGTGATCTCCTGAGCTCTGAAGCTCCCGTTCAGCCCTTGCCTGGGCAGTGGGCGTGCGGCCCTCAAAGGCTGGGACACTTCACCCTCACAGTGATGTTTCCTGGCCAGCCAACCAGCCAGATTCTCAGCAGATCCCTGGGGCCTCCCCTGGAAGCAGTGGAGATCCTTCAGGCTGCTTCTCAGCCTGCAGGGACTGAATGAGAAGCACCACTGGTTTCAGGGAAGCTGCTACCCACCGAGGTGGAGCCTGGGCTGCAGGGAATTGTTAGGGTGTCCTCTGGGGGTCAGCCCTGATGGAAGGGGACAGAATGGGACAGGCAGGATGGCCCGAGGGAGAAGCTGGTCTCAGGAGCCCCAGAGCTGGGGTGGCCCTGCAGGCTGCACCAAGCTGCGGTGAGGGGACCAAGGTTTACGCCCCCAAGCTGATCCGTCCCTGGCTGGGGGCTGCCTTGGGTGAGGTGGCTGCTCTGTTCTGCCAAGGCTGTTCCCCAGAGGGCTGACAGCTCTGTGACCTTGAAGTCCTAGGCCTTTCCAGCTTCTCCTTCCCTGGGGCCATGAGCTCATGACTCAGCCCTGGAGGTGGAGGCTGCAAGGAAACCCGGAGGAGGTGGGAATGAGGAGACTGCACGTGGCCCGCGGACTCCCACGGCCAGCCTGTGCCTGTGGGAGATGAGTTCAAGCAGCAGGGCCGGGAACTGACTCACCCTGCGGTGCCCACCGATGAGTGGTGCCCATCGTCCCCGCTCAGGGAAGCTGCCATAGCATCTCATGCCTTTGCCTCCTAATTTCCTACCACCTCCTGCGCTTCAGGAATGGCTGCCTATGAGGCTCAGCCCCACATGGTGCCTGGAGATCCTCGTTTTAAGGCCCACTCTCTTGTTCCAGGTCCACACTGGCTACCACTAGGTCCTTTCTGACAAGAGCCAACAGCTCCTGGTACTGACAGGAGCCCTCCTACTGCCCCATCAGTGACCACTGCCACAATAATGCTATGGGACGGACTGCCCTGAAACTCAGTGACTTGAAGCAATGAGCAATTATTTAGCCCACGAGTCTGCAGCCAGTGATGCAGGCTGGACTCGCCCGGGCCATGGTCCTCGCTGCTGGCTGGTCTAGGGTGGCCTCGGCTGGGGCAGCTGGCGACACCAGTCCTGTTCCAAGTGTGCTGTCCACCGGCAGGCGAGTCGAGGCAAGTTCTCACACTGTGGCAGAGCCGAGTGAGCAAGCCCCGTTTGCCAGCACTTTTCAGGCCTCTGCGTGTATCCCACTTGCTGACATCACTTGGCCAAAGCAAGTTACATGACTGACGCTGGGTCAAAAAAAAAGAAGGCCCTGCAAGGGGACTCGTGATGGACGTGGATTCAGGGAGGGTGCGGTTGACAGCCCCCAGCCCTATATGCTGCCTGACAGGAAAAGGAAGGCCAACAAAGCAACCCCAAAGTCACAATCCCAAAGCTAGTTCTGATGTAAGGACAGATGCTCGGGCCCCTGGAGACTCTTCTGGGCTGGACTAACGTGGCCACAACTGGGAGAGCAGGGACTTCATTTGATTCACACTGCTGCCACCATCTATAACAGTGCAACTCCTGCACAGAGAATGGGCAAAAAAATAATTAATGAATGAATGAAGTCTAAAATGTGAACCAGGGGGTGTTTCTGACAATGTTTGTATGTCTTATAGGGTTGTAGAAGGACATAACCATGTTTTCAGTGTTTCTATGCAACAAACTTCATTTCATTTCATTTGCGTTTTTGTCTTAAACTCTACCACCGCAAACAATTTTATATAATTACCACTAGCTGTATCACCCCCCACCCCTCCCGCCGCCTAAAAAAAGTGGCCATGGCCGGGTGTGGTGGCTCACGCCTGTAATCCTGGCACTTTGGGAGGCCAAGGTAAGTGGATCACCTGAGGTCAGGAGTTCTAGACCAGCCCAGCCGAACATGGTGAAACCCCGTCTCTACTAAAAAATACAAAAATTAGCTGGGCATGGTGGTGGGCGCCTGTAATTCCAGCTACTTGGGAGGCTGAGGCAGGAGAATTGCTTGAACCTGGGAGGCAGAGGTTGCAGTGAGCTGAGATTGAGCCATTGAACTCCACCCTGGGCAACAAGAGCGAGACTCCATCTCAAAAGAAAAAAAAAAGAAAAAAAGGCCAGGCACGGTGGCTCACGCCTGTAATCCCAGCACTTTGGGAGGCTGAGGCTGGCAGATCACGAGGTCAGGAGATCGAGACCATCCTGGATAACACGGTGAAACCCCGTCTCTACTAAAAAAAATACAGAAAAAAACTAGCCTGGTGTGGTGGGGGGCGCCTGTAGTCCCAGCTACTCGGGAGGCTGAGGCAGGAGAACGGCGTGAACCCGGGAGGCGGAGCTTGCAGTGAGCCGAGATGGCGCCACTGCACTCCAGCCTGGGCGACAGAGCGAGACTCCGTCTCAAAACAAACAAACAAACAAACAAACAAACAAACAGTGTCCGTGATTGCATCACCATGTGGCCTCTGGAGTCCAGAGCAAGAAAAATGCCGAGGGTACTCGTTAGTCCTCAGTGGAAGTGACTTATTGGGAACTTGGCATGGGCTGGCTAAGGCCCTGCTCTGAGCTGGCATAGTGCTGATGCCTGTCCCCAATCACAGCCACATGGACAGGCCTGGACCCCATGACCAGGGAGGGGAGAGGGGCATAGGGAGGCCAGCAGGAGAGGGACCACCAGCCTTCCCCGGGGTTCTTCCCCAAGCTGGACTCCTGGTGGGTGCCAGGCAGTGCGGTTGGAGGAACACACCAGACGGTGTCTGCCATGCAGTCCCCTCCAGTGCCGAGTCCTTGTGACCTCTCTCAGCCTGAGGTCCTGCCTGCCTTCAGCAGCCTGATGCAGCCCTGCCATGCCCCGCCGTGCCTCTGTGGCTCTCCTCTTCTTAGCACTCTTCTCCTCCCCTTCTTGGTGCTGGAGCAAAATGAGGCTCCAGGCAAGGCATCTCCTAAAGGGACTCATTCAGAACAAGAAACCAACGCAAGTACTCAGGGCAGGGAAGCCCTCCGTGATTAGCAATGGCATATAGGATCTGTATACATGTGCTGGGCATGAACACACGCTGGAAGGAAGATTCATTGCTTTTGTTTCTATGGATTCATTTACTTTCAGCTCTAGGCCTCCTTATGCTGGGCTGGAGGGAGCTTGACCTCAGCCATCGTTGGGCTTCTTCCTTGGGAAGAGCAGAGGTCATAGGCTTTCTCTATGAGGCCAAGGTGCTGGAGGCCCTGCTCACTGGTCTGTCCTCGGTGTGGTGAGACACTAGACCCCAGCCTGCCCTGCCCTTGAGATCCGCCCAGCGTGCGGGTGTGGGAATCTTGATATGTTTAGGAGTTCTAGAATCCGTCTACCTCCCAGTGCTGCTGGAGGGCACTGACTAAGAGCTTCAGATTCCATTCCCCAGGAAAAAAAAGAAAAAAAAAATTATAAGAAAAAAAAAGGGCCGGGCGCAGTGGCTCACACCTGTTATCCCAGCACTTTGGGAGGCCGAGGCGGGTGGATCACAAGGTCAAGAGATTGATACCATCCTGGCCAACATAGTGAAACCCCGTCTCTACTAAAAATACAAAAATTAGCTGGGCGTGGTGGCGGGCACCTGTAGTCCCAGCTACTTGGGAGGCTGAGGCAGAAGAATCGCTTGAACCCGGGAAGCAGAGGTTGCAGTGAGCCGAGATCACGCCACTGCACTCTAGCCTGGCAACAGAGTAAGACTCTGTCTCAAAAAAAGAAAAAGAAAAAAAGAAAGCCAGAAACTAACTCAACTGACTCTCCTACCAAGAATGAAAATAATAATGCTAATACTAATCGCTAATGAGAATACTGCTACTAATGATTGCTAATGAGAATTATACTACTACTAATAACTGCTGTTAGACTGTGTGCTTGCTTTTGTTTAGCATTGTCCTAAGTTTCTTATGAATAATTAGCTCATCTGATCCTAACAGCAACCCTAGGACGGCGAAACTACTCCCATTTTACAGATGAGGAAACTGAAGCACAGACGCCTTCGGTAATTTGCGCAAGGTCAGAAAACAAGCAGCAGAGCTGGGTACCCCAGTGCTCTGAACCTCTGAGCCCTCCGGCCTCTCTAAGGAGAAGCACAGCCATTGGGATTGTGGAGCGGTGAATCCAGGCTCTCTCTTTGTAATGAGGGAGCTGATCTCACCAGAGAGTGGCGTCCTGGCCTTGGAGGTATGCCTGTGGTTTTGCTGTCTTCTTCTCTGGTCTCAAAGCCCATTGCCTGTATTCCTTCCACTTAGGATCTTTGGGGGGTCACTTGGAAAGAGATCCAGGACAGGCAGAGCCAAGGCTGCAGGTGCCTTTGACATGCCTGTTAATCCAGGCAACTCACCCTGTGACATCAATGTGCAATACTGATCCTCGAGTCACACTGGACTAGTCTCAGAGTAGGTGTGTTTGCCAGAAAGGGAGTTTGCAGGGAGGTTTCCTTGAAGAGACCCTCAGCCCTTGCTCACCTAAGCTCAAAGAAAACCACCCACACTAAGATGCCAAACCACAGGGAAGTTTGTTCTCACATAAATTCCATGCCGAGGCTCAGGGTGGGCTTCAGGACTGGCTCCATCCAGGGGCTGTGGCCCCATTTCTCAGTGATTCTCTGTCTCCCCGAATTAACTGTGTCAGCTTCATCCTCAGTCTGGCTTCCTTCATGGTGGCAAAATGGTGGCAGCTGTCCCAGGCCTCAAACCCGCCCAGATGTCCAGAGACAAGGGAGGTGTTTCTTTCCTTGGCTCACTCTGAAGAGCAAGGAACCATTTTCACATCTCACTGTCTCAAACTAGGTCACACGCCCACCTCGAAGCCACTGGAGCTGCAACTCTGGGGCCCAGGGTAATGCCTGTGCTGACTGGCTCAAGCCTGGATTCCTCCACCAATCACAGTGCCCAAGACAGTGGGATGCTGCTTGGCCAGTCAGGCTCAGCCCTGGCCCAGGGATGCTTGGGGCAGGCCTGGGGAGAGGGGAGGGAGCTGGTGGACAACAGCAGAGGAACCCGAGCTCTAAAACGAGAGGACATTAGTCAAACACCAGAAAATCAAACTCTGTGGGCCTTTGCCTTAGGGCTGGGCAGCTAGGCTGACTGGTGGCTGTGTCCTAACATGGATCCTTCCTTTAGGATGCATCCTGGCTGGCCTGCACTTGGCACCTTACCTGATGCAGAGTGGTGATGGCTGGAGATGGAACCCCTCTGTTGTGGGCCACCTCCCCAAGGTTGACTAGGTCTTCAGAGACCCTTGGGAAACCATAGCTTTGGTTTATTTTATTTGTTTTTTTTATTTATTTAATTTTTTTTTTTTGAGACAGAGTCTCATTCTGTCACCCATCCTGGAGTGCAGTGGTGCGATCTCAGCTCCCTGCAACCTCCGCCTCCCAGGTTCAAGCAATTCTCTTGCCTCAGCCTCCCAAATAGCTAGGATTACAGGCATGTGCCACCGCACCAGGCTAATTTTTCTATTTTCTTTCTAGTAGAGATGGGGTTTCACCATATTGGTCAGGCTGGTCTCAAACTCCTGGCCTCAAGTGATCCACCCGCCTCAGCCTCCCAAAGTGCTGGAATTATAGGTGTGAGCAGTGACTGCACCAGGCCACTCTGTCAATTTTATATTTATGAAGCCATCTGAGGGTAGGTTTGACTCACATCTCAGACAAACAGCCCCAGGTGAAGAAAGGGATGTGTTATGGGCACTGGAGGCTGACATCCAGCCCACCTCTGTTCCTGATGGGCACAGCAGCCTCTCACACAGCACCAGGCAGGCACCGAGGTCCCCTGCCCATAACCTACAGCTTGCAGAGGGGGCATTTACAATAGAGCTGTTCTAGAAGGCCTCCCATTAAGTGGGGCCCCACTCACCAGGTGGCTGCTGGGGTGGCATCCAGGGTGCCCATCAGGCCCATGTTCTGGGTGATGCCTTTTTTTTTTTTTTTTTTTTAAGACACAGTCTCACTCGTGTCACCCAGGCTGGGGTGCAGTGGTGTGATTTCAGCTCACTGCAACCTCCGCCTCCTGGGTTCAAGCAATTCTCCTGCCTCAGCCTCCTGAGTAGCTGGGATTACAGACGCCCGCCACCATGCCTGGCTAATTTTTTTGTATTTTTAGTAAAGACGGGGTTTCACCATGTTGGCCAGGCTGGTCTTGAACTCCTGACCTTGGGTGATTCGCTGGCCTCGGCCCCTCAAAGTGCTGGGATTACAGGCGTCAGCCACCATGCCCGGCCCTGGGTGATGCTTTTGATGAGCACAGATTTAAGATGCCTTTAAACAGGAAGGCAGCAGCTTCCCTCTGGCAGCTGGGGACACGGGAGGAGCAGGAAGAGCAGCAATCTCCAGCCCAGCCCTGGCTCTGGAGCTCCCTCTACCCCTTGCCAGTATTAGGTGCTAGGTGCTTTTCAGGGTGCCACGGCCGTCACCATGACCCAGATCAGGACACAGTGCTGTGTATGTGTCACTGGCACCAAAAACTTTTCTGCAGCCCTAAACCAGCATACAGAATATGCTCTCAGCTTCAAATCAGGCAAATGTGCCTTGTTTTTTTATATCTTTAAGTGACATTATCATTAAAGTGATCGTGTTGTGCTCTGGAAGGAAAGGCACTCCTTGGCCAGACACTGCCTCAGAGTCAGCAAATGCTGGCCATTTCTGGGGAGGACAGGCGGCAGCCAGGAGCTCAGGGGAACCATGCACAAAACTTATCCACAGGGCCTCATCTCAGCAATGCTAAGTAAGTGAAAGCACAGTTGAAGAACAATATTATCCGTGCAATGCCCACAAAACCATACTATATAAGATGCGCAACATTTACGAGTGCAAACATATAGAAAATAAAGAGAGACCCCAGACTACCATCAGCAAGAGCGGCTGCAGCTGGTGAAGGGCCTGGAGGCTGGGTGGGCACAATATTAGCTCCACCATTAATATTGTTTATTCTTTCCACCACCTCCCTGGGGCAGCTGGGAGTGGAAGCCTGGCTGCACAGCGAGATGTGGTTTGATGTCTGACCTTGTTTTGGGTTTAAAGGCATCCAAGTAACTTGTCTCAGCACTTAGAAGTGCATCGGAGCCAAATGTCTCCAAAACTGGGCTTCGAGCCATAAGGAGAAAAAAGGAGGCCGCAGGCTTGGCAGGAGTGTGATGTGAGCGGAGGCTGGAATCAGCCCCTTGGGAATGCTATCTCTCTGGGGACAGGAGGAGGGCTTTCCTATAGCACCCCTCTCCCTCCAGCCAACTCAGCTCCAGGGAGTGAAGATAAATACTGAGCCACACCCAAGAGAGGGAGGGAGTGGGCAGGAGGGAGTGGGCAGAGTTTGGGGGATGGCGGGGAATGGGGAGAAGGTTTCCTTTTGAGGCCTTGTCATATACCAGGCACATTTCATTATATTATTCCTTAAAAAAATCCGAGGAGAATCTCTTCGTCGTCTCCCTTTATAAGATCAGGAAATGAGGCTTAGAGAGGCTGAGGGGCATGGCAGGGCTGGGGGCAAACACATGCCATCTAGCTGCAAAGCTGTGCCCCCTCCAGGGCAAAGGTGGCTCTGGACTTCAGGGGCAGCAGAATGTGGTGGTGCCAGTGACTAGGACCTGGGGACCGTCACCTCCAGAGTCAGCCTCATCAGCCTACAGGAAGTCTCAACGCTCCCTCAGCAGCTTCTGTGGTTCTCTGGCTGCAGGGCTAGGTCCTCAAAGCCCAGCCCTTCTGAATCGGAGTCCAGGGCTCGAGAGGTCTGCAAAT
The DNA here is from genome assembly GCF_028858775.2 of Pan troglodytes. Taxonomy (NCBI): domain Eukaryota; kingdom Metazoa; phylum Chordata; class Mammalia; order Primates; family Hominidae; genus Pan; species Pan troglodytes. The sequence continues at coordinate 91,221,912 of NC_072414.2, read as the reverse complement.
GGGAAGCAGGGTCCGGGGAGCACCCCATGGAGGCAGACACGTGCCCATGCCGCAGGCCCAGCACACCTGCCTTAGGTGGGATTTATGACAACCCAGAGACCCTCCAGCCTGACCTGAGGCTGTGTGCAAAGATACACGTGCTTTGATTATCAAGAAAAATGGGACAGTAAAGTAGCTGTTACTTAATACATGCAGGTTTCCAAGGCAGATAAAACCTTTCAGGCACGTGAGGCCCAGGGCAGGTCTTGGGGAGCAGCCATCAAAAGGTCTTGGTGGAGACCCTGGGCAGAATCCACCAGCTCCTCTGTCTGAGCCCTACCTGCCCGAAGGCTGGAAGCAGCAGCTTTCAGCTCATCACCCTCAGCCCTTGTGTTGCCCAAGGTCCCAGCACAGCAAAGAGGCAATGGCAACCAATTTGGGCAGGGTATCAGTGCCAGATGCACTTCCATTCATGTCTGTTGATTGGCAAGGACCCAGGCCAGGACCATGCAGACAGTGTGCCTGGCTGGGACGGGAGGGAAGAGCAAGCTCGGTCCGTGCCGTGCCCACCCAGTCCTGCTGCACCTGGCTTTGCAGGCTTCTTTGTCGCTCTGGTCCCGACTGTCCACCTGGAGGAACCGAGAGCTTCCTCAGAGGAATGTGCAGCACCATGATGGGCACGAGGTGGGGACAGGCCTGATTTCAGGCTACGGGTGGACTCTGAGAGGCTGAGAAGGGGGACTTGAGTTTATGGGCACACCCAGCTCTCTAGCTTGGGTTTGGGTAAGAATCGGGACCATTTTTTTAGAGAATCTGCTCTTCTCCTCTTTCTCATCTGAAAAACTCTCACCAAGTCTATTTTTGATCTTCAGCTGGAAGAAATCTTTATTTTTAAGATGCTAACCCTGGCACATCCTAGCTCCAGAGCAGCAGCTGGCAGGGAGCACAGAAAGCCTGACGGGGCTACGTGGGTGCACCTGGAAGCCTGGCCACTGCTTTTAGAGCAAGGACCAGAATTCTCGCCACAAACTTCTGGCTCTGGAAAGGCCAACCGAATGGCTCAGAACCGGGAAAGGTTTTTGTTTGGTTGAAGCATTTTTAGGGATGAGAATTATTATCATTATTATTATTATTATTATTATTGAGACTGAGTTTCACTCTTGTTGCCCAGGCTAGAGTGCAATGGCGCGATCTCGGCTCACCGCAACCTCCGCCTCCCAGGTTCAAGCAATTCTCCCCGCCTCGGCCTCCCAAGTAGCTGGGACTGGTAGCATGTGCCACCATGCCTGGCTAATTTTGTATTTTTAGTAGAGATGGGGTTTCTCCATGTTGGTCAGGCTGGTTTCGAACTCCTGACCTCAGGTCATCTGCCCGCCTCGGCCTCCCAAAGTGCTGGGATTACAGGCTTGAGCCACCATGCCCGGCTCGAGAATTATTTTTATGAGCAAGAAGACACGTTGTTGTCACCATTTCACACCTGCAAGAGTCGCCTAGTTCGGGAGGTGCGTGGTCCTTATCCTGACAAAGTCGTATCTCTGCTTTCTCATTTTCCGGTTGTGAACACAAGTGTCCTGTGTGCCCTGACCACGCTATGTTCAGTTACTTAACCACAGCTCGCCCAGGGCGCCTTGGCTGGAAATGGTGATATTTGCCAAAGAGTAAGGCCCCGGGGACAGCGTCCCCCTTCCCTGTAAGGAAGGCACACTGTGGAGTGGTAAGAGGGTGGAGAGCCCAAAGCCCACACCTTTCATTTCACTTGACTTACCATCTCATTCATTCACTTCATTCGTTCATTTTACAGGAGCCTTGTCTGATCTTCGAATCACCCAGAAGTGTGGTCTCCTTGTCCCCAAGGCTGTTTCCTGGAAGAGCCTCTTTCTGTTCCCCATCACCGTGGAACTATAAGGGTCCCTGGAGCAGTGGCAGCTGGGGCTTCCCTCTGCCATGCCATCCAGATGCAGCACTCCTGTCTAAGAAAGTAGAAATCGGGGACCTGAGAGACCGTCACGGAGCCTGCCTCTTCCTCCGCAGTGAGACTTCTTCCGTCCTGCAGCAGACAGAAGTCTTGAGGGGACATTCCAGGGGCCCCCCATCAAGCCTGCAAGGGGGGAGCTCCGGGGAGAATGGCTGGGCCCACTGCCCGCTCCAGTCGCCACATCACAAAATCCCTGACTGGACCCAATAGTGGGTTTGGACAGGGTGACATTTATCCTTGTTGGATTATAAGTGTTGCCTCTTGCCTCCCTCCATTCTCCTTTCCTACTAATGTCTTCGTACTCCAGTGGCTACACATGAATACATTATGAACTTCTCAAAGGCAGGGACTGTGTTTGTTCTGTAGGAATTGACATAGATCCTTTGCTTGACCAAACTTTAGTCAGATTCCTGGGCCTTCTCCTAGGCTCATCTTTGCATTTCCTTGTAAAATCCAGTTTTAACAAGAACCCTGCTGAGTCCGTTGAGCAAGAACCCCCTACCATTTGTACCTGATCACCCTCGATATCTGATCCAGCTCTTCCATCTCCACCATCCCCCGGGTGGGGTCTGCTCCCTCTGGCCTGTCTTCTGCAAGAATCCTGTGAGGTCCATTTGCTCCGGATTCCCCAAATCCCCCTTTCTCCTGATGTTTCCTCTCAGGAATTTTCCATCCACTGCCCCTACCCTGATCTTTGGCTGTCAGTTCCCCCTTGCCCGAACCATATTCAGAGCCGGCCCAATCTCCCCTCCCCACTGTATAAGCCCGTCGCAGCAGTCCCTGTAGCTATCCTGATGGTCCTGAATAGTCTTCCCTACCGCACTTTAACGACTACCACGGAATAATTTTTCTTTAACAGTATCTCTGCGGGGCCCTAAAGTGGTATCTAGTATAAGACCTTAGGTACATGTTAAATATTTCTAGAATGATGAGACCTGAACTCCCCTCCTGCATGCACTTGTCATAGACTGCATGGAAAGTGCTGCAGTGGGAGAAAGGGGACTGTTTCATGTAAGGAAGGAAGTGACCTACATCGTTAGAGAACTACAAATAAAACATTTTCTAAGAGTGAGAGAGGGAGAGCTCGCTGCTGACCGGCGGGAGTGAGGAGGTCCAAAGGCATCTGACCCCTAGGGCCAAGAATAAGCAAAGGGCGGCACGTTCACAGGCTCAGGCTGGACTCCGTGCCGCCGCTGGCCCCGGTAGGGAGCAGGCCTTACCGGAGGATGTGGACCCTCACAAAGCCAGCATCAGCAAGAGACACGAGGTGGGCCCCCCAGCCTCCTACATCCCACAGAGAGCAGAGCGGTGGCGTGGGGAGCTGGCCAACAGATGTCCCACGGGAGGCTCCCCGCCTCTGTCACTCTCCCTGTTTGTAGGGCCCACATGAGAAAGTGGCCCCATCACAGCGGGAATACCCACACTGCAGGGTGCCAGGAAATCTGGCTACTGGTGCCAGCTGTTTCTGGGAGTTGTCTGGGAATGCCAGTTGTCTGGCAACTGGAGACCCTAGCCCAGGAAAGCTGCAAAGAAACCACTTGTCCCAGATGAGGCCGAGCTCAGAGGCAGCCCCTCTGGCTGGAAGATGGGGGTCCAGGTCCCCACTAGCGCATGGTCCGAGCCACACAGTGATCCCGGTGTTTGTAGAGTGCCCTGCTCCTTCTTCATAGACAGCAAAGGAATCGGTTGCTGGCAGCTAGATAGGAGGGGCAATTTTGAATTTAAGAAAATAAGAGGATCAGAAGCCATTCTGTATAAGAGATTCATGAAAACAAAGAGTAGAGGAACAGGTTAATACAAGAATGGAGTAGCAGGAGGGATCACAGCAGACCAGACTGATCTGGACAGAAGAGAAAGTGGACAGGGTGTTCTAAAGGCCTGTGGGACACCAGGATTTGTTGTAAGACGCTGTCCTGCATCCTCTCCCACCCACCTCTGTTGGCAGTGCCCTGGAGTCACGTGACAACCGAAAGCGCCCCCCACCAAGGTCTGAATGCTCCCTGGGTGGCAGTGCCCGTGCTGTGAGCCACTGACCCAGAGCCCTCGGGGGTTTGCCGATGGATGGTAGGGGCTGAGGTGGGCGGTTCGAGAAATACTGGTGGGCCAGGGTTGGCCAACTGTGGAAACCTTCTGGACTGGGAAGTTAGTCAGAGGGAAGAGTCAGTGCAGTGTGAGTCATGTTGGGGGCAGGTGGTGGCTCCCTGGCGACAAAGGCATGGGTGTGGAGGTTAGCGCTGGGGAGAAAGGAGAGCTGGTAGCCTTTTCCTTTTGTTTTGTATCATTTACGTACCATAAAATGCACACGTTCATGTAGAATTCAGTGGCTATTAGTACGTTCACAGAGTTGTAAAACATCACTGCAGTCTCGTTTTAAGTGACTGGTTGAGCTTCTGTGAGGCTGAGGATGCAGACCAGGCCTCGGGGCTGGTGAGGACTGGACTTCCTGGTGAGTAGGCCCAGGAGCCCCTTTCCTGGCACCTTCCATTTTCCTTCCGGGTGCTCGCTGTCTTTGTAACCATCTCTTTGGGTATGTTTTGCTTATTGTCTGACTTCTTTCCCTGAAGGCAGGGCCCAGCAGTTCACCCACGAGTCCCAGAGCCCAGCACAGCGCCTGCCCTTTGAAGGGGTGTCCTGCGAATACATGAATGAATGATACAGTTTCAGCCTCAACTCTTTTACAACGAGGCTGTGAAACCCTCGCTACATCTTCTAAATTTCCTTTGGTATCACTTTTCTCTTGTAATAAATGTGGGCAAAAGTATCTGCCCCCACCCAGGACTGCACAGGAGAGATAGTAATTCTTTTTATTTATTTATTTTTTTGTGACAGGGTCTGGCCCTGTTGCCCAGGCTGGAGTGCAGTGGCGCGATCTCGGCTCACTGCAACCTCCTCTTCCCAGGTTCAAACGACTCTCCTGCCTCAGCCTCCTGAGTAGCTGGGATTACAGGCATGCACCACCATGCCTGGCTAATTTTTGTATTTTTTGGTAGAGACGGGGTTTCACCATGTTGGCCAGGCTGGGAGAGACAGCGATTCTTTGCTGTGTCGCTATACAGCTCTGGTTGGTGGTTAGGCCATTGGAAAGCCTTCGTTTTCTCTGAATTGGGATTGTTTGTCATTGTAGACTGTTCCTCTGCAGACTGGCAAGCCCGTTTGTGCCCTGCTCCACACTGGGGGCCTGGCAGAGAAGAGGGGCTGGAGCCCAGTGGGGGTTACCAGCATCTTCGCCAAGCGCTGTGCCCAGGAATGAGGCGCTGTTCCTGGCCGCACGCCTGGGGGACACTGCCTTCGAATCCACTCACAGGTAGGCCGGCCCTGCTGCAGGCCTCTTTCCACCCAGCCAGCAAACACCTCACAGTCTTCATGTCTCCTGTGGCTTTTCAGCAGGCTGGATTTTCTCCTCACAGTGTCTGGAAAACGGAGTCAAGTTTCTCCCTCCCCTCCCTCGCTACTCTCTCCTCCCTCTGCAGGCTCCAGATCAGGCTGCCAATCTGTAAATGATGTTTTAGGTTTTTCTTTGTTGTTGTTTTGGTGCTGTGAAGCCTGCCTTGTTAACACCAGGTGCTGAAAGATTAAAACTTATCAATCACCATCATCAAGGCGAGGAGGGGTAGGATGGTTTCAACTAGTCCCAAATTTCCTGGAGGAATTTGGCCTCTTGTCAATTTCCCTCTCCCGAGGCTGACATTGCCAGCAGAGCAAAGTCCTCTCCAGCTGCCCACTCTCGGGCTTTACTAAGTTAAAAATCTCTTAGCTTGGGCTCTGTGCTAAGCACAAGAAAGGGACCAACATTTCTTGACTGATAATATATTAGTTGTTTCTTGCAATTTGACTGTGGGACTCTAAGAATAGTATATTTTTCTGGAAGCAGAGTTTTAACAACCTAGAAAGCTTAATTAAGCTTTCCTGCTGCATTGTTTAAATTGAATTAGTAGCAGAAGAGTATTTTTAGAAGTGAAATGATTATTTCATGTAACAGATAACATGTCTGAATATTCTTAAACCTCTATATAGGCCAAAACATAGCTACAGAATTGACTTCACAAGTCTAAAAGTATGAGCGGTTTGCTTTTACACACGTCATCACTATCATATCTATTTATTCAATTTATACCTTGAATTCCTTTTTCCTAAGTACAAAGTGAGCCGGGGTTGGGAGGAGAACTTTTAAAAGCACTTTACAAATGTGACGGGCCTGGAGTGATTCTTCAGCTCCTGGTTTTGCTGGTCTGGGTGGGCTCACTTCCTAGCTTTCAGTCTTGTTTGGATTTTGTTTCTTTTATTCAGAGGAACCGGGATATCACTTAGTGGTGACTGCTTTGTGTATTACTTTGGATAGTAAAAGTACCTGATATGGTTTGGCTGTGTCCACACCAAAATCTCATCTTGAATTGTAACTCCCACAATTCCCACATGTCATGGGAGGAACCCAGTGGGAGGTGATTGAATCATGGAGGCAGGTCTTTCCCATGCTACTCTTGTGATAATGACTACATCTCACGAGATCTGATTATATAAGGGGGAGTTGCCGGGCACAAGTTCTCCTCTCTCGTCTGCTGCCATGTGAGACACACCTTTCACCTTCCGCCATGATTGTGAGGCCTCCTCGGCCATGTGGAACTGTAAGTCCAATAAACCTCTTTCTTTTGTAAATTGCCCAGTCTCAGGTATGTCTTGATCAGCAGCATGAAAATGGATTAATACAGTACCATTAAAAAGTTTTGTTATGAGGAAGCTGCAGGTGAAAATAGAAAGCAGCCGTTTAATTCATGCTTTGAAGTGTGCATCTCCTCAGAAACTCGGGTGACCAGAGTGAGGTCCCGGATGGCATATTTTCAAATGAATGCTCGAGCTGTGATGGACCTTTAAGACTCTAGTGAAAAATGTGACATGAAAGTGGTCCAAATGAAACTCTCAGATTTTCCTGCGTCTTTCTATATAAGTAGAATAAAGACTGTTTGATACTGGTAATGTGGAAAATGTAGTTTGCAAATTATGGCCACCACAACTCCTGATGAAGATGACTAAAATATTAATATAAAAATAATGGGAACTGGCCAGGCACGGTGGCTCATGCCTGTAATCCCAGCACTTTGGGAGGCCGAGGCAGGCAGATCATCTGAGGTCAGGAGTTTGAGACCAGCCTGGTCAACATGGTAAAATGCCATGTCTACTAAAAAAATACAAAAAATTAGCCAGGCGTGGTGGTGTGCACCTGTAATCCCAGCTACTCGGGAGGCTAAGGCAGGAGAATCGCTTGAACCCAGGAGGTGAAGGTTGCAGCGAGCCGAGATTGAGCCACTGCACTCCAGCCTGGGCAACAGAGCTAGACTCTGTCTCTAAATTAAATTAAATTAAATTAAATAATGGGAACCATCTAATAGAAGTAGAGGAAGTGATCTCAAGTAGGAATCATCTATATTTGCTTGCTACAGGTTTGGCAAAGGGGCTGAGAGGGCTTCTTGGAGAAACCTGAGGGTGAATTGGGGTGAGGCATGATGAATTCTATTTGAGGAATTTTCCATGTCCTCTGAGATAGGTTTGCCAATTCAGATACATCAATGAGATCACACAAAGATATGGGACTGGGCAAGACTGTCCCAAAGGAAAGTGGCGTGCGAAGACAACTCCTTGAGGTGGCCATAGGCACAGGCAAAAATCAAGTTATTTCTTGCTTTCTTTTGATATTTGTGACATCAGATGATTCTGCTCTTTAATCTCACTTTTTCATGTTTACCTTTAGCAGGAGTTTCAGTATTTCTCCATGTCTCCTCCTCTGCCAAACACTGAAAATTCAGGAACCTTTTGTAAACAACCATGCACCATTTCTTCTACATTTGTACAGTACCTCCTTCGATTAGGGCTTTTCTGGTGACTTGCAAAACCTCTGGGCTTCCCTTCATCTTCAGCTACTCACTTAGCTCAGCTTCCTACAAAGTAAACAGAGGTGGGCTCACTTGCATTTCAGGTTTCCTAAATACTGAGCCTAAGTCTTTCTTCAGAAGAGCCATCCCCCACACCCATGGAGACATGGTCCAGGCTACTTCTACACTCAGCCTATTAGTAATCTCAGAGGCTGCTGTGGGTCACTGCCAGGCACCAGCAAGTTGTAGGAATGTGACTGATGTTACCAATTCATAACATTTCTTTTTTCTTTTTTATTGAGATGGAGTTTTGCTCTTGTTGCCCAGGCTGGAGTGCAATGATGCGATCTTAGCTCACTGCAACCTCCAGCTCCTGGGTTCAAGTGATTCTTCTGCCTCAGCCTCCCAAGTAGCTGGGATTACAGGCGTGCACCACCATACTTGACTAATTTTTGTATTTTTAGTAGAGATGAGGTTTCACCATATTGTTCAGGCTGGTCTTGAACTCCTGACCTCAAGTGATCCACCCGCCTCAGCCTCCTAAAGTGCTGGGATTACAGGTGTGAGACACCATAACATTTCTTTCCTTAAATTTGGATTTTCTTTCAGAGCAAACATAGGCACTGGTAAAATTATGCTTATTTGTAAGTAATGCCTTGTTCCTAAAGCAGTGGTATTTCATCCTCTCCCCCAACCCCCACCACCCTCTTCTTTTCTCTTTTCTCCAGTCTCTTTACTCTTCACACTTCCTAAGTCTGCAGAGTTTCTCGGCCACAAAAACTCCCCAAAGGGTGCGGCTCGCTCTTCTGCAGCTGACACAAGGACCCCTGCTGCCACACTCGTCTTCCCGATGCCATTTTCTCGGTGTTCACACAGCTCTTTCTGTGAGCTGTTCATTTTAACTAAAGCTGGATCCCACAGCTTATTTTTGTAGTGACCCCAGTTCAACATGCCAACTATTAATACTCTGGCCATGAATCTGATGTAAAGCAATGCTGTGAATTTAATATCAAGCAAAAGCTTAATTGATGAAACTCCAGCTTGTTTTGTTGTTGCTGCTTTTACATAATACGTCAAATGGAGATGGTTCAGGGAAACCTAATGAAGACCGCGTGGCCATGGCCCACCAGACAGTCACACAAATAAAATACGTTTGGAATGAAATCCTATTCCAAGCCTCATCATACATGAATCTTACATTAAATGAAGAGATAACATTCTCTGGGCCAGGCGCGGTGGCTCACGCCTGTAATCCCAGCAAATTGGGAGGCTGAGGCGGGCAGATAACCTGAGATCAGGAGTTCGAGACCAGCCTGGCCAACATGGCAAAACTCCATCTCTACTGAAAAACATACAAAAAATTAGCTGGGTGTGGTGGCATGCACCTGTAATCCCAGCTACTCGGGAGGCTGAGGCAGGAGAATCGCTTGAACCGGAGGTAGAGGTTGCAGTCAGCTGACATCGTGCCATTGCACTGCAGCCTGGGTGACAAAGTGAGACTCAAAAAAAAAAAAAAAGATAACGTTTTCCAAGATTGCCCTGGTTGAAAAGAGCTGAACTGATCATGTGTGTTTATAAAAGTAGTAGCAATTTAGTACTTGCTTGTAAAAGAATTAATCTTCCATCTGCTTGCTCAAATAAAGTCACAGAGGAAGAAACTGGAAGAAATTGATATTTTCAAATACAATAGAAAGAAAAAGACTTAGGTTTAAAAATATATTAAATATACATATAAATATAAATTATATTAAATGATATTGTTAGACGTAATACTTTTTTGTTTTTTTGAGATGAAGTCTCACTCTGTCGCCCAGGCTGGAGTGCAATGGCACGATCTTGGCTCACTGCAACCTCCACCTCCCCGGTTCAAGCAATTCTCCTGCCGCAGCTTCTTGAGTAGCCGGAACTACAGGCACCTGCCACCACACCCAGCTAATTTCTGTATTTTTAGTTGAGAAGAGGTTTCGCCATGTTGGCCAGGCTGGTCTCGAACTCCTGACCTCATGTGATCTGCCCACCTCGGCAAAAGTGCTGGGATTATAGGCATGGGCCACTGCATCTGGCCAGTAGACATGTAATACTATGCAGTGATTATGTACATCTATGTCTGTTGATATAGATTTTCATAATAAGTGAAGAAAGCAAGTTATAAAACTGCATAGAAAGATGCCATTTAAGTCAGACCACATATGTATGTGTAGGATTCATACAAAAGAATGAAAAGATAGGCAAATATTCATCAAAAGAGAGGGGATTAATTAAATTTCAAGCTTTTACTTCATGCGTTTCTTTAGCCTGCAGTATTACTTTTGTAATTAGAAAAAGGCTATTTCAATATGATTTAGAAACTATAAAAAATACTACACGGATACAGAATTCCTGGAAGGAGACTGGGATTAAAGTACACTTCTGTACTTAAAAAAAAAAGATCAGGTCTTCCCTTTTAGGGTAGTCAATCCCGTAATTCCAGCACTTTGGGAGGACGAGGCCAGGCGTTCAAGACCAGCCTGGCCAACATGGCAAAACCCTGTCTCTACTAAAAATACAAAAATTAGCTGGGTGTGGTGGCATGTACCTGTATTCTCAGCTACTCGGGAGGGTGAGGCAGGAGAATCACTTGAACCCGGGAGGAGGAGGTTGCAGTGAGCCAAGATCGCGCCTCTGCACTCCAGCCTGGGAGACAGAGAGAGACTCGATCTCAAAATAAAAAGAAATAAAGAAAGAAAAGAGAAGAAAAAAGATTATATGCACAGGATTCAACAGTAATAGCTCAAAACATAACTGACCTAGATTCTTTCAAATAGCAAGATCAGATTCATAATATTATAGCTGCATTTTATATTTTTCTCTTAAAATTCTTTGCCTGCTCAATTAAAGAAAGAATACATACCCAAAGAAAGCAAGATATAATGACGTTTTTTATATACAATTTTAAATCCCTATCATTTATTTAAAATCTAGACGTAGCTTTGATCTATTGAATTAAACTGCATACGATCAAAGAGGGTGTAATTCTTCAGTCAATAAATCTAACGGTGCAGGTCAGTGCCAGGCACCAGCAAGTTGTAGGAGGACCTTTGGTAGATAATTCCTTCCTGTACATTTTTGTTCTAAAGAATGGTACCAACACAGCATTGGAAACTGAGGGAAAAAGCAAACATGGCATCCAAATGCTTTACAGAGGAGCAGCATTGGAAACTGAGGGAAAAAGCAAACATGGCATCCAAATGCTTTACAGAGGAGCAGCATTGGAAACTGAGGGAAAAAGCAAACATGGCATCCAAATGCTTTACAGAGGAGCAGCATTGGAAACTGAGGGAAAAAGCAAACATGGCATCCAAATGCTTTACAGAGGAGTGCTTCCTAGTACTTTACAGAATTTTCCATTTGATTTTATGTTCAAACACATTAATCTCATGGTGTCTTACTTTCAGCAGGTTTCAGTCCTTGAGGAGCGCTCACTAGGATGGTAATTGTTTGATCGATAGATTAAGTGAGTTGGAAGACTCTCCAAGTGAAAATTTAAAATTACTGCAGTTTTGGCCTGATGATGTTAACCAGCAAGAACAGAATCTGAAACCAGATGAGCTGTTAGTACTGCTTTCATCTGTTTTACAGCCACAGTGACAGCAGTTCCCTGGCTTCTGGAAGGAGTGTCGGTCTATCCAAAAAATGTACTAACGGATATGTAAAGTAAGTTGCATCACTAGCTTTGATTTTTTTAAATGGAGATATTATATACCATACACTGAATTGTACCTCAGTTCAATGGTTTTTGGTACATTCACAAGGTTGTGCAACCATCACTGCTATCTAATTCCAGACCATTTTCATTGCCCCAAAAGAAACTCCATATCCATTAGCAGTTAGTACCCATTTTCTTCTCCCCTCAACTCCTGGCCACCATCTACTTTCTGTCCCTAGGGATTTCTTATTCTGGACATTGCATACTAATGGAATAATACATGTGATCTTTTGTGGCTGGCTCCTTTCATTTCATTTTCACATCATGTTTTCAAGGTTCATCCATGTTGTGGCATGTGTCACTAACCCATTCCTCTTTATGGCTAAATAATATTCCATCATATGGATATACTAGATTTGATTCATCCATTCATCCATTGATGGGCGCTTTTTGGCCATTATGAACATTCATGCACTAGTTTTTGTGTGGATGTGTGCCTAGAGGTGGAATTACTAGTCATGTGGTAACTCTGTTTAACCTTCTGAGGCACTGCCAGACTGAGCCAGCCTGCATAGTTCACACATTCCCACCAGTATGTATGAAGGTTTCAATTTATCCATTCTTGTCAAGGCTTATTATTCTCCACCTATTTGTTCATAGCCATCTTAGTGTGTGTGGAATGGTATCTCATGGTTTTGATTTGCATTTTCCTAATGACTAATGATATTGAGATCTTTTCATGTGCTTTTGGACATTTGCGTATCTTCTTTGGAAAAATGTTTATTCAAATCCTTTGACTATTTTTTCTTTGTATTTTTTTTTCTTTTTGAGTTGTAAGAATTCTTTATATATTCTAAATACTAGAACCTTATCGGATATATAATTTGGACAATTTTTCCCATTCTGTGAGTTGTCTTTTCACTTTCTTGATAGTGTCCTTTAGGCACACATTTTTAATTTTAATGAAATACAATTTGTCTATTTTTTCTTTGGTTGCTTGTGCTTTTAGTGTTATATCAAATAATCAAATGCTTAGTCCAATGTCATAAAGGTTTACATCCACATTTTCTTCTAAGAGTTTATTTTCATTCTTACTTTTAGGTCTGTCATCCATTTGCAGCAAATTTTGCCTATGGTATGAAATAGGAGTTCAATTTGACATTGAATATCAATATCTTAGCAATATTTTCTCCCAATCTGTGAACACGAAATTTCTTTATATTTATTCAAATTATCTTTGGTTTTTAATGATGTTAAATCCAAGTATTCTTTGTGATGCTGTTGTAAATGGAATTTTTTGTGTTGTTCATTGCTAATGTATAAAAACCAATGATGTTTGTATATTAATCTTGTATCCTGCAACCTCATTGAACTAGTTTATTAGCTCTAGTAATATGTTGGTGTGAAGCCCTTAATATTTTCTACATACAAGATCATGTCATCTGCAAATTGTTTTACTTCTTCCTTTCCAATTTGGATGCTTTTTATTTCATCTTGCCTAATGCTTTGGCTACAACCTCCAGTACAAGATTGAATAGAAGTGATGAGACAGAACATCCTTGTCTTATTCGTGATCTCTGGGGGGGAAGGCTTACAGTATTTTGCATCAACATACCAGCTACGGGTTTTTCACAGATGTCCTTTCTCAGGATGAAAAAGTCCATGTTTGGCTTTTTGAATGTTTTCATCTAAGAGTTTTGGATTTTGCCAAATGTTAAATGCTTTTTCTGTAGGCATTGAGATGATCTTGTTGTTTTTGTCCTTTATTCTAATAATATGGTGTACTACATTGATTTCTGTATGTTGAATTTTGTATTCCTAAGATAAATCTCACTTGCTTATGGTGTACATTCCTTTCTATATGTTGCTGGATTTAGTTTCATTAGTATTTTGTTGAGGATTTTTGCCTCTATATTGAGGGCTATTGGCCTGTAGTTGTTTTCTTTGCCTGATTTCTAATGTGCGTGATACTGAATTGGGAAGCGTATCCTCCTTCTCTGTTTTTTGGTGTTTGTGAATAATTGGTGGTATTCTGTAAATGTTTGATAGAATTCACCAGTGAAGACATCTGCTCCTGGACTTTTTCCCGTGGGAAGTTTGTTGTTTTTAAGAGATGGGAGTCTCACTCTCACCCAGGCTGGAGTGCAGCGGTGTGACAATAGCTCACTACAGCCTTGAACTTGTGGGCTTAAGGGATACTTCCACCTCAGCCTCCCAAGTAGCTGGGACTGCAGGTGTGCACCACCACACCTATTTTTTTTTAATTTATATATTTTTTAGAGACAAGGTCTCACTATGTTGCCCAGACTGGTCTTAAACTTCTGGCCTAAAGCCATCCTCCTGCTTCAGCCTCCCAAGTAGCTGGCATTACATGTGTGAGCCACCATGCCTGGCTGTGGGAAGTTTTTCGATTACTCATTAATTTAATCTCTTGTTTGGATCTATTTAAAGTTTTTATTTCTTCTTCAGTTTTGATAATATATGTCTTTCTAGAAATTTGTCCATGTCATCTAACTTCCCTAATTTGTTGTCATATGAACTCTTATTTTTATTTCCATAAGATTGGTAGTAGTCTTTCATTCCTGACTTTGGTAATCTGTCTTCTCTATTTTTTTTCCTAGGCTGCCTAAGGGTGTGTCAACTTTATTGTCTTTTTCTAAGAACCAGCTTTCGGTTTGATTTTCTCTGTTTTTCTTTCTAGGCTGCCTAAGGGTTTGTCAACTTTATTGACTTTTTCTAAGAACCAGCTTTTGGTTTGATTTTCTCTGTTTTTCTTTCTATCCTCTATTTCATTTATTTTGATTCTAATCCATATTATTTCTTTGTTCTGCTTGCTTTAGGTTTAGTTTGCTATTATTTTCTAGTTTCTGAAGGTTTAGAGCTAGGTTATTGATTTGAAGCTTTTAACAGAGACATTTATAGCTATACATGGTCCTTTAAGTGATGGTTTAGCTGCATCTCATAAGTTCTGGTATGTTCTGTTATTTTCATTACTCTCTTAAGGGACTTTGTAATTTCCCTTGTGATTCTTTTCTTTGACCCATTGGTTAAAAGGAATGTACTGTTTAATTTCCACATTTTTTTAGGTTTCCCAAATTTTCTTCCAATTTTAAATTTCATCCCATTGTGGTCAGAGAACGTGTTTTGTATAATTTCAACGATTAAAATTATGCCTTCTTGATGGATTGTCCCTTTTATTATGTAATGTCTTTGTCTCTACTAACAATTTTTATCTTAAAGTCTGTTTTGTCTGATGTTATATCCACTCAAGCTTTTTTCTTACAGTTTACATGTGTTTTTTTATCCTTTTACTTTCAGCCTACTTGTGTCATTGAATCTAAAGTGTTTCTTAGTGGGCATCATATAGTTGGACCATGATTTTTATCCATTCTACCATCTTTGCCTTTTGAGTGTTTAATCCATTTATGCTTAATGCCAATTACTGATAGGGCAGGGTTTAGTCTGCCATTTTGCTATTTTTTTTTTTTTTTTAATAGAGACAAGGCCTCACTATGTTGTCCATGCTGGCCTTGAACTCCCAGGCTCAAGCAATCCTCCTGCTTCAGCCTCCCAAAGTGCTGGGATTATACGCATGAGCCACTGTGACCAGACTTTTTGCTTTCTATGTCTTTTGTCTTTTTTGTTCCTTTATTCCTCTGTTACTTCCATGTCTTCTTTTGTTAGCAGCTATTTTCTAGTGTACCATTTTCTTTGTTGTAGCTTTTACTATATATTCTCTAGCTATGTTCTTAGTGTTTTCCCTGAGGATTATTAACATTTCAATTTATAACAACCTAGTTTGGAATAATGCTAACTTCAACAGTATAGAAAAATTTTCTTCCTCTGTAAGTCTCTTCCCTCCTCCTTCCTTTGTAATGTTGTCATACAAATTGTTTTTTCACCTTGTGCCCAGATTTTTATTGTTTTATGCAGTTGCCTCAAATCAGATAGGAGGAAAAAAAGTTACCAAAAATGCATTTGTACTGCCTTTTATATTTACCAATATAACTACCTTTACCAGTGCTATTTCTTCATGTGCATTTGAGTTACTATTATCTTTTCATTTCAGCCTTTAAGTTCTCTGTTTTTCTTGTAGAGCAGCCTTGCTAATAAATTCTGTTTGTGTTTATCTGGGCATGTCCTAATCATTTCTGAAGGATAGTTTTGCTGGAAATAGAATGCTTATTTGATAGTCATTCACCTTCAGCACTTGGAATACGTCATCCCACTGTTTTCTACACTCCATAGTTTCTGATGAAGATCCCTAGTACATGAGTCACTTCTCTCTTTGCTTCTAAGATTCTTTGGTACACAGTGTGATTTTGTATCCAGGCGTGGATCTCTTGAGTTTATACTACTTAAGGTTCATTGAGCTTCTTGGGTATGTAAATCGATGCTTTTCATCAAATTTCAGTCTTTGGCCATTATTATTATTTTTTTTAATATTCTACCTCTTTCTCTCCTCTTGTCTGGGACTCCAATTATGCATATATTGGTATGCATGATGGTGTGCCACAGGTCTCTGAGGCTCTATTCATTTTTCTTTATTCTTTTTTCTGTTTCTCAGACTAGATAGAGTTCCTCTCATGAATTTTTCATTTCAGTTATTGTATTTTCAACTTCATGATTTATATTTGGTTCTTTTAAAAATAATTTTTCATTTTCTATTTAGTGAGACATTTTCATACTTTTAGTTCTTTACACATTATTTTTCTTTAGTTCTCTGAACCTATTTAAAATAGCCAATTTAAAGTCTTCATCTAAAAATCCAATGTCTAGACTTCCTCAGGTGCAGTTTCTATTTTTTATTCCTCCCATGTATGGAACATACTTTCTTCTTTATGTGTCTCATAATTTTTCCGTGGAAAACTGGACATTTCAAAGAACAATGTGGCAACTCTGGAAATCATACCTACCTTTTTATTTCCTTGCTAAGGGTTTGATGTACTTGCTGGGTTTTTGGCTTGTTTAGTGACTACTCTGAACTAATTCAGTAAAGTCTATATTCTTTATAGTGCGTGGATACTGAAGTCTCTGCTAGGGTTGTTTAGTGGTCAGCTAATGATTGGACAGAAATTTCCCTAAATGCCACTAAGGGAGTTTTCTTACTGTGCTACGTCTCCAAGTCTGTGCTAAGGGATCTGGGTGCATGTTGGAGCACCCCTTCAACACTGAGCCAGGAAGACGACAGGAAGGAAGACGGCTTTGGCCTCACTTTCTGCTTGTGTGTCAAGGTCAACCTATGGTGACAGCTCAAGATGTTCTTAAGTCTTTCCTGAGCAGGAGTATAACCCTTGGCATATGCAAAGCTCTACACATACACATGACCACCTGAATTCCCAAGAATACCAGAGCTTTTCAAGGTCCCTATGGACATCTCATTCCCAAGCTTTTCCTTTTACGTTTTTGGTTAGCCTATTGTCTACTCCAAAGCTTAGCCACCACTTGAGGCAACCACAAAATTAACCAATTGCCTCTGAGTCTTTCTTGACTAATGTCCCTGGGAAAAAGGCTTTTCACACCTGGCAAGCTCCAATCCGGTAAAATAAAGACAGTCTTGCAAATGAGGTCTTCCAGGGACCTGCCTGACAGGTCAAATAATGACAATTCTCTGGGAATGAGGCTTTAAAGGAGTTCTAACCCCATTCTGCCCCCTCTAGTGGCTTCCAGGCTGCTACTTTTCACCTTCATTGTATACTGTTGGTTTTCAAAGATACAACAGAGACGCAAGGGGGAGATAGGAATAGGGTAAGTTAAAACACCACAAAACTCGTTGTTCATATCGAGATTCAGCCATTTCTCTTGAATAAATACTCCACCATTGACATTCTGAGCATTCACATGGTTCAAACTCAATTATTCTATAAACTGCAGTAACAGAGAGGCAACCAAATTGGATAAAGTATGAGTTTTTAGCCACACTCCAAATGAATGTTGCCATAATTTTTCAGAGGCCTGGATTTCATTATGTATCTATTTTTAAAAATCTTGGATCATTTAGACTCAAAAATCACAATAAGAAACAAAACCTGGTATTCTTTAACACAGGTAGCAAAGATAATCCACACTTGAGTGGAAAAAAATCTGGCTAACCCTTGAAAGTCTCTTAATTACATACAGAAATAATCTCCGAATGCTACACCTTCTGCCCAGCCACCACACTCACTGCCAGTACCTTCTGTCTCCAAAGTACAAGGGGACCACACATACAGTCATTCTTCAAAGGCTGTGAAGCAAGCTCTTTTCCTGACCGAGAATGTCAGTCACTTGGCTATGATCAATTCCTTTCCTAGAGACACCGGCATCACTTTCAGATCTATTAGCTGATGACACAAGGAGGTAGCTCCTCACTGTAGGCACAGTGAAACTTGATTTTTTTTTGAGACGGAGTCTCGCTCTGTTGCCCAGGCTGGAGTGTAATGGCGTGATCTCAGCTCACTGCAACCTCTGCCTGCCAGGTTCAAGCAATTCTCCTGCCTCAGCCTCCCGAGTAGCTGGGACTACAGGTGCGTGCCACCATGCCTGGCTAATTTTTTGTATTTTTAGTAGAGACGGGGTTTCACCATGCTGGCCAGGCTGGTCTCAAACTCCTGACCTCAGATGATCTGCCCTCCTCGGCCTCCCAAAGTGCTGGGATTACAGGCATGAGCCACTGCCGATACTTGATTTCTAGACAGACATAGAGCTAGTTTCAAAAATACAAACTTTATAAAAACCCCCTTTGTTTGAAGAAAAGGCAAGATATTCACTGAGTTTCTGGGAAATGTAGGAGAACCTCATTAGGAGCAAGCAGGAGTGAATGAAAACCACAAAAATGAAGGCATAATAAAACAGGCAGGGTAATGTAAGGATCCATTTAAAGAAGAGTCTTAAAGACAGTGTGTTTGAGTCTGTGAAATGAATTTACATCTCAAATTTTAATTATATCAGGTTGCAACATTAGTGTTGGTCCAGTTAGAAATCCATGTTCATAAATCATCTTAATAAAAATGTTTTTATTTATGCTGAGGCAATGTATTGTGTTTAAGTACTTTATAGCAAAGATTAGAATTTCTGATTTTTCATTCAGGAAAGGGAAAAAACTTTACTACTACTAATTTTAAAAATTGGCTTTGAAAGTCCCCAGAGACTACAAAATAGTTATATATTTTAGAGAAAATTATATGCAGAGCCTCATAAGCCAACTGGTATTGAAGCCTTTTTTTTTCCCCTAGACTGTAAAGATTTTAATTCGTAATGCTCAACGTAAAACAGAAGTGAGATGTACATTACACTAGTCGGACAAGCTGGAATGTGAAAGGTCTTAGTGAGGCACGGTGACCAAAAGATGTTTAATGTACACCTCACTTTTCCAGAAGAGAAGTGTCAGGTAACAAAGAAGTTCATCACTCTTATCCGTTAGCCAGAGTGGATCCTCCACCCAGGCCAGGGTTCTTTTGAATAGGGATCATTTAATTATTATGTATTTTAAGAGTGTGCTCAAAACATGTATTAACTGAAGATGCAGCATTTCATCCACACAATGTTATGTAATTAAGGTTTTTGGTATGATAACAATTGGACATACTGAGGAACACTGATAGGGTAATCCACTAAAATGGGCCCCCTTTGCAATTACCTCATAGGAAGGCCTATGCTCATGATGCTATCCTGGACTTTAAAATTTATCACTAGCCACACAAGAGTTCACTGAAGTAAACTTACCTGAACAGAGATGATACTTTCCAAGTAGCTCACTTTTTTTGCATTACTATTGTTGTGTGAAATACTTTTCTACCTAGTGTAACTGTTGCTCAAGAAAACAACATATATAATAACTTAGATTTGCCTTTCTGCAAAGCTTTGGACACAATTCAAATATATACCACGTAGGCAAATTTTCTCCAGTTGGTAACACTCCTTTATAGTATCAAAAGATTAAGAATGACATCGATAAATCCAGCATAAAATTTCCATAATGAACAGCACCAGGGAAACCATTTAAGTTCCACTTCTCATCAATTAAGTTCAGGTGCTGTACCCAAGGATTAAGGTTGAGACTGCCCAAAGGTTGTCTGCCCAGCCCACTGCTGTTGTTTAACACACCGTAGTTCATAATAGGTACAGAAAGAACGCCTGAATTGTAAGCATTTTTGTAAAATTTCAAACAAGGTAAAACTAATGTATTACCTTATCACAATGAGAATCCTGAATACCAAGTTAGCACATTTCATAGCTCCATTCCATGACATATGATTGTAGAGGATGAAATAGAAAAATGTAGCAAGACATTTACTGTCACTTAAATGATAGGTAGCAGTCACTTAGGCCTGAAGCACAATTCTGAAGTTTCATGCCACATTTTCACCAGCTAACTTATATACATGTAGAGGTTATGTTAAACTTCAATTATTCCAAAGGATGAAAGTGTTACATTTTGATACAGATCTTCAGTTCCTATTTTACTATAAGCCTTTGAAATGTTAAGGCTGAATAGACCAAGATATGAAAAGGGACAAGAGGAAGTAAGAACAGTGCAGATACAGTGGGAACACACGGTAACTTTCTGCCTTCTCCATTCTACGTGGATGGTGTGCTTTCCGGGCAGCAGGTGGTGTGACTGTAAAAAGATCACACATTTGTCAGTAACTATGTAGGATTTTTGGCACTGTTAAGAGCGTAGCATTATAAAGTCAGGGCAGCTAATAAAAATTCCCTCAACCAAATTTTTGATAAGTCTGAAATTTTAAAAAAATAATTTTTCTACCAAGCAAATTCTTGGTTCTCCATTCAGCCCTGCCTTTTAGAAAACTTACATCATTAAAAAACATTTTAAAAAAAGAATCACTTCACAGCAAGCAGATGAACATCTGGCAGCAAAGCAACATTAAAATGCCATCCTTTGAAAGGAAGAGCAAATACGTGACTCCTTCATGAAGAGTTCTTTCTGGCAGGGTGGAGGCTCACAGACTTCCTGTTTATGGACTTTTGCAGAAGTCGAAGGCTGAATTTGGACCTGCTTTTCCTGTATTTTCTCAGTTGCATCTGGGCAGTAAGCTAAGTATACAAGAAACGAGGGTCAACATGAAGACAGTGTGGTGCACCAGGTGACTAAGTAAATGTGCACGGGCTGTACTTTGAATCATCCTGTTAAAAACCAGTAGTGGAAGTAGCTGAAGCCTGTCTTTCATATGTGACAAAAATATTTCAAAGTCAGTATAAACTGAATCATAAACCCATCAAAAAAGAACACGGAGGTCTTATTTCAATGTGTGTTTTCTCCCCCTTTCTCATTGTGTGGAAACTGTTTATATTAAGAAAGAAAAAAATCAGATCTTGTAAAGCTTCAAATATTCCTCAAATTCTTCTCATATAAAAAAATCTTATCAGGAAATTTAAAAACTTCAAAAATCATTTTTCTGCAAACACTTTTAAAAAACAAGAAGTGTATTTCATTACAATCTACATTTTTGTTTTTAAAATCCCTCACAAAAGTCTGTTGCTACATTGTAGAACGTATAAACAAGGCTGGAACTTTCCAGAGGGTGTGTGCTCTGGGACCCTCACTGAGCCTCCATGGGAGCCTCACTTTGCCGCCAACTCAGGCGCCCCACCCTGCTACTCAAGACCATTGAGGCCACAAGGTTTGCTGAAACTCCTCAAAAACTGACAAGTTTCCACTGGAGACACTGTGGAGAACATGGTCTCAGGGAAATAACTCTCTGGGGAAAGCAAGGGAGAGGAGAGGAAGCATCACTGATGGTATGTGTGTTCAAAAGGGAATCTGGCTAGATGATCAAGTCACTGTTCTCCAAGGACCTGAAACTTGCTTTAAATTAGATTTGGGGAGGCCCATCAATCTAAATTGTTTCTGTAAAAGACACACTCACATAAAAAGGAAAAACACAGAAGACAAATGGGTCCTTAATTTGGGGGAGGATATATTCCAACTTGGGGGAAGGGTGAAGGCATTTTAGCTCTGAAGCTCAATCATGACATTTCCAGAGAGTTCTGCAGTGCCCCCGCATTGGACAGGACAGGATGGAAGAGTGTGCTGGACTGGCTGGATTCCCCAGTGTCAAGCTGGCAGCGCTCCTGAGGTTCTTGAGTGTTTATCAACTCAGCAGGTCAAAAGTCTGCAGACACTGGGTGGAGCAGCAGTAAGCCACAAAACTAACAGTGGTCTTCCTGGAAGGGGAAAAAGGGAGAGAAGAACGCTGTGAGTTCAAGATTAAAGTCTCTGATTCTTTCTGCTGGAAACTTTTTTCTTTGTTAAAATGAAGGATTAGCCATGGTCAACAAACTGCATAATAGAAATTTAAATTTCCTTTTCAAACTGAGCACTGGAATCAGGTGAAGTATGTACATGTGAATGTTCATTTTATTTATTTATTTATTTATTTATTTTTTGAATGTTCATTTTAATAGCAGCGTTCAGAAGATATATTATCCCTAAAGTAGAAACTAAGAAAAAAAAAAAAATGCCTTTTCCACGTTATGTTTCGAACTCTGCTTTCTAGAACCAACAGCGCAATCACAGAATTGAAGTCCATTATAAAAATCATGTAACAGAAAATGTCACCAATTTAGCCAGAACACATATATACCACAGAGCTTAAACAACATAATTTTAAGGAATTTATCCTACAAATGTACGCATACACATAGATTGCTCGTAGAGGTCATTTCAGAATCTGAATAATATAGTTCAAAGGTCTTCCCACATATCAGAGGTTTGGGCACCTTTGTGTGTGAGTCATGAGCCCCAGGGGGCCTCCGACCCACTCTGGACAGCTCCAGCTATGAGATGCCTTGTTTTCCTGCCAGAAGTGCTATCCTCTGGTAGAGGGAGAAGAGTCTCTTGTTGTTTCCACAAGACCCCCTGTGCTGATTGTTTTCTATTTCCTCACCCCCAACACAGTCCGCCTTTCCCTGTGGCCCAGGAAGGGGACCTCTGTAGACTTTACCAGCAAAGTTGCCTCAACTCTAGCTTCTGGTTAGGCCAGCGAGAGGCACCAGCAGGAGGCACCAGCAGGGGGCTGAAGGGCAGGAAGAAGGAAGGTTGAGTATTTCCACCCCACTCCCTCTCTACCTCTGGGACTGGAGCTCCTATCAGGCAGGCCCCCTTTGCCACCTCTGGTTCTCGCCAGGCTCCAGAGAGAGCTCCCTTTGCCCTTCAGGCCCAAGGATTAAGCATGGTAAGGGCTTCCTACTGCTGTGAGTCCCTGCGTGCCTCAATATCCTTCTGGGTGCTCTCCACCCTGCCCAAACTTCAGCCAATTGTCCTTCTTCATTAATTTCTCTTCAAAGTCTCAGCCAAATGTGCATTTTGTTTTCCAGCCCTGATGAATACAGTATGTGTTATGAGAAGTGGCCCAACGAAGCAGCTCATCCAAGTGAGATTCTGAGGGTGGGCTGGCGAGTACATGAATGGCTTTCTTACTAGAGAGAAGTGGGACCCTGCTAATCTGTAGCATGTGGTGGCATCATGGTTACTCAAATATCACTGGAACAGAAGGTAACAGGAGGGCAAGGCATTGGGAAAGCAAGTGGCTGTGGCACTTGACTGCTATGGCATCACGGTGATTCCAAGTTTGTGGGGTGAGATGGCTTCTTTTGACTGTGCTGAAGAGATTCCGAAAAGAAAACGATAAGCTTAGTGCCTTGAGATCTCAACTCAAGGCATGGGCAGAGAATCAGAAAGTTTGTATGGTGGCCTTAAGTGAATCCTTATTTTATGAAGCTGCAAGGGACATGGCTGAGGCTAAATGTAGAGGTTTCAGGATCACATGCCAGATAAAGGTGTATTTATGCTAAGTCTCTTATGCTAAGGTAAAAGGTGCTGTTGAGAAAGAGTGGGAACTTGAGACTTGATATGGGAGCCTCTAGACAGGCACAAATCTAAGAGCCTTGACTCCCTAGCATCTCTAAACATTTCTTCATATCAGAAACAGACCTTTCCACCTTCTACGAAAACTAGCATTCCCTTGGGTAAAAGTGTTTCAATGGCTTCCCCTGGGGTGGTTACCTAAAAACTTTTCAGGACCCACAACCATCAATACTCATCGCCTATAGGGCCAAAAAGGGTAAAATCCTAGCATGATCCAGAGATCATTGAAAGGTCTACTCCTGGAGGAAATCACGTACACGCTGATGGAGTTGCAGGATCTTGTCAAATTATATTAGCAGGAACCTGGAGGGCACACATGGAAACGGATTCTAAGTACATTGGCCAGCAAGAATGAATGTAAGATTGGATCAGGCCAACAGGGGTACTTCACCTATACCTCAGAATATGATACATTAAGCACCTGGGAATGGTTAACAGAAGCCTTGACTCATTGCAGGCCAACAGCTAATGAGACAGCTATGCTAGACTCCCCTTGCAGATTCTAGAGGGAGGATAAATGGGAATGCAGAGAGGACCCAAGGTGGTGGACCCTGCTCAGCCACCTCCTGAAAATCTCCAGGAGGGCCAAGAAGTCTTTTTCTTCCCTAAGGCTAAATGTATTTGCAAGGGGGAATACAAACTGGAAGTAGCAAGCACCCTTGATGCCTTAATAGATACATGATTATCAGAGGTGAGAGAGAAAAATCCTGCAAGAGTTCACATGCCTACTACATCAGTGCAGTTTCAAATGGAAAAGAAGAGTTGTATCCAGTACTGCCCACTACAGAGAAACAGACACACACTTGGTGGATCCCTCTGGATTTTGGGGGAAAATATATTTAGGTGGAACTTCTGGTTCTGCCAAGATGGGGTAGGCCCCATTCTTCCCAGGTCTTCCCCCCTCCACCTGAAACACTCTGGACAAAATACAACAAATAAGCACAGGCAAGCTCTGAAAGGGAGAACCAAGGCAGACAGCCTAGGGACAGTGGGACTTGAGGAACAACACAGTGCTGGCACGTTCCCTGGGTACCTTATTGCCCTCTATATCTTAAATAGGATGCTGTAGAAGCCTCCAATCCAGAATCAGTAATAGGCACAGATGCAATTGGCTCCAAGTAAAGCCCATGCCCCCAAGCCAAAGGCCAGAGACAGGAAAATCTACAGAGACATAAAGTAGATAAGCCTAGGGCTAGGTATGATGGGGACAGAGGGACAGGGGCAAGAGCTAAATGTTCAGGGTTTCCGTATGGGTGAGAAAATGTTCTGAAATGGATTAGGGTGAGGGTTGCGCATATCGCTGAATGTACTAAGAAACACTGAGTTGTATACTTTAAATGGGTGAAATTGTATGATACGTGAATTATCTCAATAAAGCTGTTAAGAAATAAGAGAGATGAAAGGAGAAATAGATAAATCCAAAAATAGAATTGGGGACTTCAATACCTTACTCTCAGCAACTGATATACTAGATAGAAAGTTAGTATAAGTATAGAAAAACTGAATAACACAATAAATTAAAAATCTGACATATACAGAACACTATCCAACAGCAGCAGAATCTACGTTGTTTTTTTTCAAATGCCCATGGACCATATACCAAGTCACAGCTGAGATTTGCCCAACTGGACAGAGCTGCTAGAGCCATAAACTGGTAGGAACACTTAAATGAGAATGTTTACAAAATCTGGGCATAAAACCACACCTTAAAAAATTTAAAAGATATCAGACAAATTATGTTCTCAAACTACAATGGAATTAAACTAGAAATCAATAAAAGATAGCTGGAAAATTCCTAAATATTTAGAAATTAAACAACTTAATTCTAAATATCTAGGTGAAAGAAGAAATCTGAAGAGAAATAAAACAAATTTTTGGCAGTTCCAAGATGGCCGAATAGGAACAGCTCCAGTCTACAGCTCCCAGCCTGAGAGATGCAGAAGATGGGTGATTTCTGCATTTCCAAC
This sequence comes from Pan troglodytes, assembly GCF_028858775.2. Taxonomy (NCBI): domain Eukaryota; kingdom Metazoa; phylum Chordata; class Mammalia; order Primates; family Hominidae; genus Pan; species Pan troglodytes. Next base: position 91,196,573 of record NC_072414.2, on the reverse strand, counting down.
TGAGCAAACGGCACACCAGAAGATTATATCCCGCGCCTGGCTGGGAGGGTCCCACGCCCACGGAGCCTCGCTCATTGCTAGCACAGCAGTCTGAGATCCATCTGCAAGGTGGCAGTGAGGCTGGGGGAGGGGCGCCCACCATTGCTGAGGCTTGAGTAGGTAAACGAAGCAGCCAGGAAGCTCGAACTGGGTGGAGCCCACCGCAGCTCAAGGAGGCCTGCCTGCCTCTGTAGACTCCACCTCTCGGGGCAGGGCATAGCCAAACAAAAGGCAGCAGAAACCTCTGCAGACTTAAATGTCCCTGTCTGACAGCTTTGAAGTGAGTAGTGGTTCTCTCAGCACAGAGTTTGAGATCTGAGAACGGACAGACTGTCCCCTCAAGTGGGTCCCTGACCCCTGAGTAGCCTAACTGGGAGGCACCCTCCAGTAGGGGCAGACTGACACCTCACACAGCCGGGTGCCCCTCTGAGATGAAGCTTCCAGAGGAACAATCAGGCAGCAACATTTGCTGTTCAGCAATATTCGCTGTTCTGCAGCCTCTGCTGCTGATACCCAGGCAAACAGGGTCTGCAGTGGACCTCCAGCAAACTCCAACAGACCGGCAGCTAAGGGTCCTGACTGTTAGAAGAAAACTAACAAACAGAAAGGACATCCACACCAAAACCCCATCTGTAAGTCACCATCATCAAAGACCAAAGGTAGATAAAACCACAAAGATGGGGAAAAAACAGAGCAGAAAAGCTGAAAACTCTAAAAATCAGAGCGCCTCTCCCCCTCCAAAGGAACACAGCTCCTCGCCAGCAATGGAACAAAGCTGGATGGAGAATGACTTTGACGAGTTGAGAGAAGAAGGCTTCAGAAGATCAAACTTCTCCAAGCTAAAGGAGGAAGTTCGAACCCATCGCAAAGAAGCTAAAAGCCTTGAAAAAAGATTAGACGAATGGCTAACTAGAATAACCAATATAGAGAAGTCCTTAAATGACCTGATGGAGCTGAAAAACATGGCACGAGAACTATGTGACGAATGCACAAGCTTCAGTAGCCGATTTGATCAACTGGAAGAAAGGGTATCAGTGATTGAAGATCAAATGAATGAAATGAAGTGAGAAGAGAAGTTAAGAGAAAAAAGAGTAAAAAGAAATGAACAAAGCCTCCAAGAAATATGGGACTATGTGAAAAGACCAAATCTACGTCTGATTGGTATACTTGAAAGTGATGGGGAGAATGGAACCAAGTTGAAAAACACTCTGCAGGATATCATCCAGGAGAAATTCCCCAACCTAGCAAGGCAGGCCAACATTCAAATTCAGGAAATACAGAGAACGCCACAAAGATACTCCTCAAGAAGAGCAACTCCAAGATACATAATTGTCAGATTCACCAAAGTTGAAATGAAGGGAAAAATGTTAAGGGCAGCCAGACAGAAAGGTCGGGTTACCCACAAAGGAAAGCCCATCAGACGAACAGCGGATCTCTCAGCAGAAACTCTACAAGCCAGAAGAGAGTGGGGACCAACATTCAACATTCTTAAAGAAAAGAATTTTCAACCCAGAATTTCATATCCAGCCAAATTAAGCCTCATAAGTGAAGGAGAAATAAAATCCTTTACAGACAAGCAAATGCTGAGAGATTTTGTCACCACCAGGCCTGCCCTACAAGAGCTCCTGAAGGAAGCACTAAACATGGAGAGGAACAACTGGTACCAGCCACGGCAAAAACATGGCAAATTGTAAAGATCATAAATGCTAGGAAGAAACTGCATCAACTAACGAGCAAAATAACCAGTTAACATCATAATGACAGGATCAAATTCACACATAACAATATTAACCTTAAATGTAAATGGGCTAAATGCTCCAATTAAAAGACAGACTGGCAAACTGGATAAAGAGTCAAGACCTATCAGTGTGCTTTATTCAGAAGACCCATCTCATGTGCAGAGACACACATAGGCTCAAAATAAAGGGATGGAGGAAGATCTACCAAGCAAATGGAAAAAAAAAAAAGGCAGGGGTTGCAATCCTAGTCTCTGACAAAACAGACTTTAAACCAACAAAGATCAAAAGAGACAAAGAAGGCCAATACATGATGGTAAAGGGATCAATTCAACAAGAAGAGCTAACTATCCTAAATATATATGCACCCAATACAGGAGCACCCAGATTCATAAAGCAAGTACTTACAGACCTAGAAAGAGTCTTAGACTCCCACACAATAATAATGGGAGACTTTAACACCCCACTGTCAACATTAGACAGATCAACGAGACAGAAAGTTAACAAGGATATCCAGGAATTGAACTCAGCTCTGCACCAAGTGGATCTAATAGACATCTACAGAACTCTCCACCCCAAATCAACTATACATTCTTCTCAGCACCACATCACACTAATTCAAAAATTGACAACATAGTTGGAAGTAAAGCATTCCTCAGCAAATGTAAAAGAACAGAAATTACAACAAACTGTTTCTCAGACCACAGTGCAATCAAACTAGAACTTAGGATTAAGAAACTCACTCAAAACTCCTCAACTACATGGAAACTGAACAACCTGCTCCTGAATGACTACTGGGTACATAACGAAATGAAGGCAGAAATAAAGATGTTGTTTGAAACCAATGGGAGCAAAGACACAACATACCAGAATCTCTGGGACACATTTAAAGCAGTGTGTAGAGGGAAATTTATAGCACTAAATGCCCACAAGAGAAAACAGGAAAGATCTAAAATTGACACCCTAACATCACAATTAAAAGAATTAGAGAAGCAAGAGCAAACACATTCAAAAGCTAGCAGAAGGCAAGAAATAACTAAGATCAGAGCAGAACTGAAGGAGATAGAGACAGAAAAAACCCTTCAAAAAATCAATCAATCCAGGAGCTGGTTTTTTTGAAAAGATCAACAAAATTAATAGACTGCTAGCAAGACTAATAAAGAAGAAAAGGGAGAAGAATCAAATAGACGCAGTAAAAAATGATAAAGGGGATATCACCAGCGATCCCACAGAAATACAAACTACCATCAGAGAATACTATAATTAACACCTCTACGCAAATAAACTAGAAAATCTAGAAGAAATGGATAAATTCCTGGACACATACACCCTCCCAAGACTAAACCAGGAAGAAGTTGAATCCCAGAGTACACCAATAACAGGCTCTGAAATTGAGGCAATAATTAATAGCCTACCAACCAAAAAAAGTCCAGGACCAGACGGATTCACAGCTGAATTCTACCAGAGGTACAAGGAGGAGCTAGTACCATTCGTTCTGAAACTATTCCAATCAATAGAAAAAGGGAATCCTCCCTAATTCATTTTATGAGGCCAGCATCATCCTGATACCAAAGCCTGGCGAGACACAACAAAAAAAGAGAATTTTAGACCAATATCCCTGAAGAACATTGAGGCAAAAATTCTCAATAAAATACTGGCAAACGGAATCCAGCAGCACATCAAGAAGTTTATCTACCATGATCAAGTGGGCTTCATCCCTGGGATGCAAAGCTGGTTCAACATATGCAAATCAATAAATGTAATCCATCATATAAACAGAACCAAAGACAAAAATCACATGATTATCTCAATAGACGCAGAAAAGGCCTTCAACAAAATTCAACAGCCCTTCATGCTAAAAACTCTCAATAAATTAGGTATTGATGGGATGTATCTCAAAATAATAAGAGCTATTTATGACAAACCCACAGCCAATATCATACTGAATGGGCAAAAACTGGAAGCATTCCCTTTGAAAACTGGCACAAGACAGGGATGCCCTCTCTCACCACTCCTATTCAACACAGTGTTGGAAGTTCTGGCCAGGGCAATCAGGCAGGAGAAAGAAATAAAGGGTATTGAATTAGGAAAAGAGGAAGTCAAATTGTCCCTGTTTGCAGATGACATGATTATATATTTAGAAAACCCCATCGTCTCAGCCCAAAATCTCCTTAAGCTGATAAGCAACTTCAGCAAAGTCTCAGGATACAAAATCAATGTGCAAAAATCACAAGCATTCTTATACACCAATAGCAGACAGAGAGCCAAATCATGAGTGAACTCCCATTCACAATTGCTTCAAAGAGAATCAAATACCTAGGAATCCAACTTACAAGGGATGTGAAGGACCTCTTCAAGGAGAACTACAAACCACTGCTCAACGAAATAAAAGAGGACACAAACAAATGGAAGAACATTCCATGCTCATGGATAGGAAGAATCAATATCGTGAAAATGGCCATACTGCCCAAGGTAATTTATAGATTCAATGCCATCCCCATCAAGCTACCAATGACTTTCTTCACAGAATTGGAAAAAAACTACTTTAAAGTTCATATGGAACCAAACAAGGGCCTGCATTGCCAAAACAATCCTAAGCCAAAAGAACAAAGCTGGAGGCATCATGCTACCTGACTTCAAACTATAATACAAGGATATAGCAACCAAAACAGCAAGGTACTGGTACCAAAACAGAGCTATAGACCAATGGAACAGAACAGAGCCCTCAGAAATAATACCACACATCTACAACCATCTGATCTTTGACAAACCTGACAAAAACAAGAAATGGGGAAAGGATTCCCTATTTAATAAATGGTGCTGGGAAAACTGGCTAGCCATATGTAGAAAGCTGAAACTGGATCCCTTCCTTACACCTTATACAAAAATTAATTCAAGATGGATTAAAGACTTAAACATTAGACCTAAAACCATAAAAACCCTAGAAGAAAACCTAGGCAATACCATTCAGGACATAGGCATGGGCAAGGACTTCATGTCTAAAACACCAAAAGCAATGGCAACAAAAGCCAAAATTGACAAATGGGATCTATTTAAACCAAAGAGCTTCTGCACAGCAAAAGAAACTACCATCAGAGTGAACAGGCAACCTATAGAATGGGAGAAAATTTTTGCAATCTATTCATCTGGCAAAGGGCTAATATCCAGAATCTACAAAGAACTCAAACAAATTTACAAGGAAAAAACAGCCCCATCAAAAAGTGGGCAAAGGACATGAACAGACACTTCTCAAAAGAAGACATTTATGCAGCCAAAAAACACATGAAAAAATGCTCATTATCACTGGCCATCAGAGAAATGCAAGTCACAACCACAATAAGATACCATCTCACACCAGTTAGAATAGCGATCATTAAAAAGTCAGGAAACAACAGGTGCTGGAGAGGATGTGGAGAAATAGGAATACTTTTTACACTGCTGGTGGGACTGTAAACTAGTTCAACCATTGTGGAAGTCAGTGTGGCAATTCCTCAAGGATCTAGAACTAGAAATACCATTTGACCCAGCCATCCCATTACTGGGTATATACCCAAAGGATTATAAATCAAGCTGGTATAAAGACAAATGCACACGTATGTTTATTGCGGCACTATTCACAATAGCAAAGACTTGGAACCAACCCAAATGTCCATCAATGATAGACTGGATTAAGAAAATGTGGCACATATACACCATGGAATACTCTGCAGCCATAAAAAAGGATAAGTTCATGTCCTTTGTAGGGCCATGGATGAAGCTGGAAACCATCATTCTCAGCAAATTATCACAAGGACAGAAAACCAAACACCACATGTCCTCACTCATAGGTGGGAATTGAACAATGAGAACACATGGACACAGGACGGGGAACATCACACACTAGGGCCTGTTGTGGGGTGGGGGGAGGGGGGAGGGATAGCATTAGGAGTACATTAGGTATATACCTAATGTAAATAATGAGTTAATGAGTGCAGCACACCAACATGGCACATGTATACATATGTAACAAACCTGCACGTTGTGCACATGTACCCTAGAACTTACAGTATAAAAATTTTTTTTTCAACTAAATGCAAATAAAATACTAGTCATCAAAAAGTAATAGGATGCAGCCAAAGCAGTACTTAAAGGAAAACTTACAGTACTAAACACACATACTAGAAAAGAAAGGTCTAAAATCAATAACTCATATTTCTACCAGGAAACTACAGAATGAAGAACAATTTAAGTTTAAAGCAAGGAAAAATCATAGAGTATGTTCTTTGACTATAATAGAATCAAACTAGAAACCAATAACAAAAAGACAAGAGGAAAATCTTCAAACACATAGAAATTAAACACCACAGTTCTTTGACCCATGGATCAAATGACCACACTTCCACAGGTCAAAAAGGAAATCTCAAAGGAACTTAAAACATACACAAACTGAATGAAGATGAAAATACGATTCAAAAATCAAAGATTTTGGTACACAGCTAGAGACAGTAGTGCTGAGGGAAATTTATAGTACTAAATGCTTACATTACAAAGAAGCCTAGATTATTGATTTGAGACTTTTCCTCTTTTCTAGTGTAAGTACTTAGTGCTATAAATGTCCTCTTTTAGCTTTTAAAAACCTAAAAAAAGGACAAAATAAGCCCAAAGCAAGCAGAAGAATAGTAAATAATAAAGAGGAGAAACCAATGAAATCAATCACTAGGATTATGAGTAACAATAAAACTGATAAATCTTGACCAAGACTGACAAAAAGAGAGAACACACGAATTAATATTAAAAATGAAGCAGGTGATATCACCACAGATCCTACAGCCATTAAAAAGATGTATAGGAATACCAGGGACAACTTTATACTAATAAATCTGACAACTTCAAAGAAACATACCAGTGTCTGGAAAACTACAAACTACCAAAACTCAACTGAGATGAAATAGACAACCTGAATAGTCCTACAACCATTAAATAAATTGAGTTTATAATTTAAAAAAGAAAACAAACTTCCCTGCCCACATGGTTTCACTGGAGAATTCTAACAAAGAGTAAAAAAATAAATTTTTGAAAAGTTTTACACAATTTCTTCAGGAAAAAGCAGAAGAAGAGGAACACTTCCTAACTCATTTAATAAGGCCAGTATTATCCTGACTCCAGAACCAGACAAGGATAATACAAAAACAGAAAATTACAGACCAGTATCTTTCATGAACAAAGATTTTAAAATCTTCAACAAAGTATTAACAAATTAAAGAAATGTACAAAAAGAATTACACATCATGATCAAGTGGGAGTTATTCCAGGCGTGTGAGGCAAGTTCAATATTTGATAATCAGTATCACCCACCATATCAACAGGCAAAAGAAAAACCATATGATCATATCAATGGACTCAGAAGCAGCATTTAACAAAATAGAACACTTTTTCTTGATTAAAACTCTCAGCAAACTACATAGAGAGGAAATCTTCCTTAATTTAATAAAGAGAACATACAAAAACCCCTGCTTATCAGTAGGGTTAACACATTATACTTAACAGATTAAAATTATATTATACTTAACACATTATATGTATTATTATAGTTAACACATTATACTTAACAGTGAAACGCTGAGTGTTTTCCCTTTAAGATTGGGAACAAGGCAGCTGGGTGCGGTGGCTCATGCCTGTAATCCCGGCATTTTGGGAGGCTGAGGCGAGCAGATCACAAGGTCAGGAGATCGAGATCATCTTGGCTAATACAGTAAAACCCGTCTCTACTAAAAAAAAAAAAAAATTTAGCCGGGCGTGGTGGTGGGCGCCTGTAGTCCCAGCTACTTGGGAGACGGAGGCAGGAGAATGGTGTGAACCCAGGAGGCAGAGTGAGCCGAGATCGTGCCACTGCACTCCAGCCTGGGTGACAGAGTGAGACTCCATCTCAAAAAAAAAAAAAAAAGATTGGAACAAGGCAAGGATGTCTATTTTCACAACCTTAGTCAGCATAGTACTCAAAGTCCTAACCACTGCTATAAGGCAAGAAAAAGAAATAAAGGCATACAGATTGGAAGGGAAGAAATAAAACTATTCCTTAGCAGACAGCATGACATGATTTTCTATGCAGAAAATCCCAAGGCATCTACAAAAAATACTCCTAGAACTAATATGCCAGTTCAGCAAGGCTGTAACATATACAGTCAAAATATGACAATCAGTAACATTCCCAGATGCTAACAATGAACACATGGAAATTGCAATTTTAAAACACAGCATCATTTACAAGCACACAAAAAAGTGAAATATTTTGATATAAACTTAGGAAAACATTTAATGATATATATGCTGAAAATTATTTAAGATGCTGATGAAAGAAGTAAAAGACCTAAATAAATGGAGAGGCGCATCATGTTCATGCATTAGAAAACTCAACATAGTATATATGTCAACCGTTTCCAAATTAATCTATAAAGTTAAAGCAATTCTTATGAAAATCTCAACAAGGCTTTTTGGAGACAAAGATAAATTTATTCTAAAAATCAGTGGAAACGTGTAGGGCCTAGAATAGCTAAAACAATCCCGAAAGGGAAAAGCAAAGTGGAAGTATCACTCAACCTGATATTAAGGCCTACCATAATCTAAACTATAGTAATTAAGACAGTTTGCTATTGACTAAGAGATAGACACAGATCAAGTGAATGGAACAGAGAATTATAATACAATTATATTAACAGAGATTTATATAGGCTTCATGACCTTGGGGGTGGGTAAAGATTTCTTAGAACACAAAAAGCATTACTATAAAATTGAAATGGATTAATTTAACTTTATCAAAACAGAAGACTTGTTTTCAAATGACATCTTTAGGAAAGCGAAAAGGCAAGCATCACTTTTGAATTTTTTTTCTTAACTCAGGAAATTCTGTAAATTTTGAGTTATTAGATACTTCTGCATTACCTGTAATTTTAAAAAATTAAAGTTGGTTGGGTAATGGTTAATGGGTACAAAAAGTAATCAGAAAGAATGAATAAGACCTAGTATTTGATAGCACAACAGGGTGACTACAGTCAGTAATTGTGCATTTTAAAGTAACTAAAATTGTATAATTGCATTGTTAGTAATACAAAGAATAAATGCTTGAGGGAATGTGATTTTCATGATGTGATTATTATGCATTGCATGCCTGTATCAAACATCTCAAGTACCCCATAAATATATATATCTACTATGTACTCACAAAAATTAGAAATGAAAAAAATTTTAAAAATAATTTTTTTTAAAAATGAAGTTGGTTAGAACCCTAGTTCCAATAATTTTTATGCTACACCAGGATGTATACATTTGAATAAATCACAATTGAAAAGAACCACAGACATAAAAAGTGCATTTTGGGGGATTCGCTGATGAAACTTAACACAAGGAGCAAAAGATAATTATGTTAAATGCAAATCATTCATACAAGGGATACATTTCATACCACAGCCATTTAGTTTTTAAAAATAAAGCTCCTCATATGGTTTAGCTGCATCCCCACCCAAATATCATCTTGAATTGTAATTCCCATAATCCCCATGTGTCGTGGGAAGGACCCGGTGGGAGGTGATTAAATCATGGGGGGGTGGTTACCCCCATGCTCCTGTTTGCGTGATAGTGAGTGAGTTCTCATGAGATCTGATGGTTTTATAAGGGTCGTTTCCCTCTTTACTCAGCAATTCTCTCTCCTGCTGCCATGTGAAGGACATGTTTGCTTCCCCTCGAGCCATGATTGTTAAGTTTCCTGAGGCCTCCTCAGCCATGTGGAACTGTGAGTCAATTAAACCTCTTTCCTTTATGAATTACCCAGTCTTGGGTATTTCTGCACAGCAGCATAAGAACGGACTAAAACAGCTCCCAAGCAAAAGCATTCAATTCCATGAAGATACGGGATTTACACTCATTAAAGGATAATGTCCTTTGGATCATCATTAACTACTTATGAAGCTCACGGGGGTGGAGTAACCTGGAGGTTTCATATTTGTGCAACAAATAAATCCCAAGGCTGTGTACTTATTTGCTTTTGGGAGACTCATCTAATAACATATTGTATCTGCTTGTTGTATTAATAATCTGAGTTATTACAAGTACACCAACCAATCTGCTGCCTTAAGAATGGATTCGTGTTGGTTAAGTCCTTTAAAATCCAGAACTGTGGCACCAGAGACATCAGAGGTCTGGGGAAACACTTTGAGCTAAGCAATAAGCTCTACAGTTAAGAAAAAGATGCTGATAAATTCTACAAAGAACATCAGACATGACATTTGTTGCTTTAGAATCTCTGAGCATATTTACAGGCAAAGCAGAAGAAAGAGCATTTCAGCTTGGTTTTAAAATACAGAAATACCACTATTCCTTAAAAGAACGAATCACAATGCTGTTGGCACATATTGGAGCCCACAAAAATCATAAGAAATGTGCGATTTTTTCTGCAAATATGTTTCCTGATTAAAAACACAAAGCATATATTTGACTCATAAAGGAAGTCAAGCCAAAAGAAAAAATAGTATTTATAAGACAAAGTTAAAATACTGAGCTTGTGTACATATTAACTTACTCAAGAATCATCTAATAACATATTGTATCTGCTTGTTGCATTTATGTTAGCAGTGACTGTCTCTCATGGGAAGATTCTGTGTGCAGAAACAGAAACAGAAATGTCAAGCAGACTTCTTTCTTGATTGTGTCGTTGCCCTAGACATTAGGAATGAGATATGTATGAGAAAAGAATTAGGTGGTGGGGTCAAAGCAGAATTTTCAGTACCTACTGCAGAGCACAGCCCATGACAGATGGTCAACAAATAATTTTTGAATGTTATAAGGAGGAAGAAACAGCTAAGAACAATTTACTTAAATTTTTGAAGACTATTTCACTTGCGGGAAATTTCATAAGTCACCTTAAGAGGGTGCCAACGAATAGGCTTCTGCCAAAAGGAAAAACAAAATCCCCAAAATGAGTATGCAAATAATGTTGGTGTGACTGATATTACTTGGCTTCAAAGAAGCAATAGCCACAAAAAGCAAGGGTAAGGAAATATGAAACATTTCATAAGTGAGGAAACCAGATAAGAATTATATAAAAGAGCTTATTTTAAAAATAAACTACTACTGAGTGGGAGAAGGGAGTATTAGTTGTTCTGAAAGACAAAAGGAAACTGTAAGACCAAGTCAGTTTTGCAGGCCCTCTAACAAACAGGTCTTTACCTCAAGGCACAACAATCACTCAGACATGTGGCACTCTCATAGAATCACTCCGGCCCAGAAGACCAAGAATTCCTGAAAGAACCAAGCTATGCAAATCTGAGCTTGAAAGTGGCCTGATTGAAGCCCATGGCGCCCTCACCTACCACAGCACCCGGCTGGCAGTAGATGTTCGAAGTGTGTTTGCTAACCAACTGGATAAATTAATAAACAAGAGGATGAGTGTTTTGAGTTACTTTGAAGTAACCTGAAAATTTTTTTTTACAAGAAGCCATTGGCATACTAATGTTTTGTTTTTGTTTTTGTTTTTGAGACAGAGTCTTGCTCTGTCACCCAGCCTGGAGTGCAGTGGCGCGATCTCAGCTCACTGCAACCTCTGCCTCCCAGGTTCAAGCAATTCTGCCTCAGCCTCCCAGTAGCTGGGATTACAGGCACCTGGCATACTAATGTTTTAATAATTAAAAATATTTTTAATTTCTAAAGCAATACCAGTTTGTTACAAAAATTTAACATTACTCAAAGGAAACCACTGTTACTTTGGTGTATGAGTCCTTCCCAAGACTTTTTCTATATATATACAATTGTTTCAATATGTGTGTATGTGCATGTATTTACTATATATGTGCACATAGATATACACATATATTCACACCTATAATTGCTTGACAAAGACTGGATCACACTATGCAATCTTTTATGCAACTTGCTTAATAACATTTTTAATTGAACAAAAAAATTTGCCATAACAATCTTTCCTTTTCTTTTTTAATATGTATACAGTTTTAGGCAAAGGGCTTTTTCAATGCCTCTAGAAATAATTTTTTTTCAAATATTGTTTTGTAGATTTGTAAAATTATATCCCAAGTATATAGAGTTGAAAATGAAAGTTCCCCTTCCACCTGACTACCTCATAACTCCACATTCCCCCCTTCCCAAGATACTCATAGTAAAGAGTTGGAGCTCCATCCTTCTGGACTTTTTAGTGCAAACACCCAAACCATACACACACACACACGTGTGCATGTGTGTATATGTACATACATACACATACACATATATTTCGAAAGTATCTTGTTCATAATGTTAGAGAATATTTAACTTTGTATTTATGAGTTTATGAGTTGAAAGTATATTTAAACTCATTATTTACAAGTTTATTTATTTCAAGATTTCTCTATGCTAATATGCTGGTCCACTTAGTAGCTAATTGAACAGCACAGTGGCTAAAACACAGATTTGGAGCCAGACTACTGGGATTCAAATCCCAGCTCTGCTATGACACCTTGGCCCAGTGTGCAATCTTCCTGTACCTGTTTGCCCTGTAAAAGGGATATCACAGGTTGGACCACATGCATATCACTTGTATGATTCAACTTAATGATAGTACCTATCTTACAGTACTAAGAAAAGTAATAAAGCTCAACTTCCAAACTAGATCTCTTTATCCCTAGGACTACTGGTTCTTCCATTGCACACCATGGCTTATTACACAAAAGCAGAGATAACACAGCAATAAAGCCTGAATGCACTCTGTACTACCCGTTATGGCTAAAGCTTAACCCAGCAATATGGGAAGAACCATTGGGTTACCGGCCTACCCACAGTTCCTGTCTCAAAATACCCTGGTGATTAAAGTAAGATCTTTTAGTTAATTTTATGTGCCAACTTGGTTAGGTTATGGAGCCCATTTGTTTGGTCAAATACTAGCCTAGCTGTTGCTGTAAAGGTATTTTTTAAAGATATGATTAATATTTAAATCAGTACACTCTGAGTTGAGCAGATTACCCTCCATAGTGTGAATGGGCCTCATCCAATTAGTTGAAGGCCTTAAGAGCAACAAAGTAGAAGGTATTCTCCCTAAGACTGCAATAAAGAATCCCTGCCTAAGTTTCCAGCCTGGTGCCCCGCAGAATTCAGACTCAACACTGCAACTTCAACTCTTACCTCAACGTCCAGGCTGCCAGTCTGCCCCACAGTTCTGAACTCGCCAGCCTTTGCAATTGTGTGAGCCAATTTCTTAAAATCAGTCATTCTCTCTCTTTCAATGTGAGAAATTTTGCTATCAGGAAGTGGGATGCAGCTGTGACAAATACCTAAAAATGTGGAAGTGGCTTTGACATGGAGTAATGAATAGAGGCTGGAAGAATTTTGAGGTGTGTGACAGAAAAGAGATTATTGGGAGAAATAAAGAAGAATCTAGTGAGGGCTCACAAAAGAAAGGCAGGAGCTATAAAGTTTCTAATGTCTTAGAAAATACATTGTCAGGAACAGAATGTTGCTAGAAATAAAAATGTTAAAGATGCTTCTGGTGAGGTCTCAGACTGCAAATGAGGAATGTATTATTGGAAACTGGAAGAAAGGTGATCCTTGTTATAAAGTAGCAAAGGACTTGAGTGAATTGTGTTCTGTTGGATGGAAAGCAGAATTTGTAAGTGATAACTTGGATATTTGGCTGAGGAGATTTCTAAGCAAAGTGTTGAAGGCACAGCTTGGTTTCTTCTTGCTGCTTATAGATGTGAGTAAAATACAAGAGGAGAGAGATGAATTGAGCACATTATTATTAAGCAAAAGGAACCAGAACTTGAAGATTTGGAAAATTCTCAGCCTATTCATATTGTAAAACATGAAAGAGAACACCAACAGTGTGGCTGGACAATGGTTTGCAAACAGATTAGGTATGTGACTTCTGGATCATCAACTATTTCAGCAAAAATACTGCTAGCTTGTACTGAACAGGACAGAAATGGGATGAGATGAAGAAATGCTGTCAGACTTCTGGGATTTTAGGCAGGATGGCCAAAAGAACTACCTAGATGCAAACATATGTTATACTTAAAGAGAAGAAAAAGCTCAAGGGTAGGGCAACCTTCTCAATTCCAGGGGCAGGGCAACCTCTTTGGTTCATCCAGGACTAAGGGGGTGTGATTGCCACCCTACTGGGCCCAGAGAACAGAGTGTGGAGCCAAAGAGGATTATTCTTAAGCCTTAAAATCTAACAGAATTTCACCTTCTAGATTTTAGACTTGAGACCTGTGACCCCTTTTTTTCCTTCTAGCATTCTCACTTGTGGAATAGGAATGTCTATCCTATTCCTGTCCCACCATTACATGCTAGAAGCAGATAAATTGTTATCTGGTTTCATAGGTTCATAGCTGGAGAGTTTTGCCCCAGGATGAATTATGTCCTGACCCATACCTGATTTAGATATTTAAGATGAGATTTTGAACTTAAGGGTTGATGCTGAAATAGATTTAGGACTTTCTGGGCATGGGATGGGGTGAATTTATTCTGCATGTGAGAACATGAGTTTTGGGGGATGTGGTATTGTGAAATATATATTTAGTCTTAGACCCTGTTTCCTGACATATGGCTCCTAAAACTCTGGAATCTCCTAAGTGATTAGAGTTATCATTCATATGCTAATGAGACAACTGGTGGCTTGGGAATCCCTGGGTAGCTTCAGGATGTGTGCTGGTCACCAGAAAGACCAAGACACAATTAGAGGGTTGGGACTTTTAGCCCCATCCCTGACCTTTGGGGAGGGGAGGGGGGCTGAAAGTTGTGCCAATCACCAATCATCAATGGCTTAATTAATCATGTCTATGTAATGAAGCCTCCATAAAAGCCCAAAGGACTAGGTTTGGAGAGCTCTGGGATAGCTGGAAGATGGCATGCCCAGAGAAGGCATGAAAGTTCCATATTTATTCCCACAAGCCTTGCTTTATACGTCTCTTCTATCTGGCTGTTCACCTGTATCTTTTATAATAAACCAGTAAACTCAAGTGCTATGGTTTGAATGTCCCCTCCAAAGTTTATGTTGACATTTAATTGCCAATATGACAACATTAGAAGGTAAGGCCTTTAAGAGGTGATTAGGTCATGAGAGCTCTGCCCTCATGAGTGCCGTTATCACAGGAGTGGGTTAGTTATCGTGGGAGGGGGTTCCTGATGAAAATGACAAGTTTGGTCTGATTTTCTTTGTCTCTTGTGCCTGCTGCCCTTCTGACATGTTATGATGCAGCAAGATGGCCCTCACCAGACGTGGCCACTCGATCTTGGACTTCCCAGGCTCCAAAAGCATGAGCCAAATAAACCTCTTTTCTTTATAAATTGCCCAATCTCAATTACTCTGTCATAGCAGAATAAAACAGATAAAACAGTTACGTGTTTCCATGAGCTCTGTGAATCACTCTAACAAATTAACTGAACATGAGAAGGAGGTATTGGGAACCCTGATTTTATAGCTGGTTGGTCAGAAGTACAGGTGACAATCTACAACTTGCAACTAGCATCTTAAGTGGAGGCAGTCTTGTGGGACTGAGCCCTTAACCTGTGGGATCTAATGCTATCTCCAGTAAGATAGTGTCTAGAAACTGATGGCCTTACAGGACACCCAGCTAGTGTCTACTGGAGAACTGACTGGTTGCTGGTGGGGAGAACTTCCCACAAATTTTGGTGACAAGAAGTGAAACATTCAGTGTTATATTCAGTATTGAGTGACTATGTAAGAGCAGGAGAAAACATTTTTTTTCTTATCTCAGTGGGGCCAGAACACAGACTGTTATGGGTTGAATTGTATAGCCCCCAAAATTCCTGTGTTTTAGTCCTAACCTCTAGTACCTCATAATGTGACTATTATGGACTGGACTGTTTCCTTCCTAAATTCGTATGTTGAAGCCCAAACCCCCAATGTGAGGGCATTTGGAGAGGAGGTCTTTGGGAGATAATTGGTTTAAATGAGGTCATGAGGTGGAATCCTCATGATAGGATTTGTGCCCTTATAAAAAGAGACATTCTCTGCCATGTAAGGAGACCATGAGAAGTTGCTTGCCTGCAAGCTAGGAAGAGGGCCCTCACCAGAACGCAACCATGCTGACCCCTTGATTTCAGACTTCTTTCCTCCAGAACTGACCTTAAACTGCTGTTTAAGCCACCCTGTCATTTTGTTATGGCAGCCTGTGCTGACTAATATAGAGACCTTATTTGGGAACAATGTCCTTGCATATATAATATTTAGGTAAGATGAGGTCATTAGGGTAGGCTGTAATCCAATATGAATGGTGTCCTTATAAAAAGAGAAAACTTGTGCACAGAGACAGACATTCGTAAAGAGAAAATGATGTGAAGAGACGAAGGGAGAAGATGGTCATCTACAAGCCATGGAGGCCTGGAACAGATCCCTCCCTCACAGCCTCCGAAGGAACCAACCCTGCTGACACCTTGATCTTGGACTTCCAGCCTCCAAAACTGCGATACAATAAATTTCTGTTGTTTAAGTCACCCAGTTTGCAGCACTTTGTTGCAGCATCCCTGGCAAACTAACCCAATGCCCCTGAAAAAC
This sequence comes from Pan troglodytes, assembly GCF_028858775.2. NCBI lineage: Eukaryota > Metazoa > Chordata > Mammalia > Primates > Hominidae > Pan > Pan troglodytes. The sequence goes on along the minus strand of NC_072414.2, from coordinate 91,180,262 downwards.
TCTGGTAGCCTGGTTTCCTACTGGGAAATATGGAACTTGTAAGACCCATACATGCTTGGGAAAAGAGACACGTTATTTTATCAAGAAATAATCTTCTATGTTGAAGTTCTCCATTTTAATAAATGAACAATAAGTTTTGAAAATGAAAATTTGCTATGCCTACAGGATCAAAAGTCATGAATTTACTAGCTATTCTTCTTTGCTATAAATATTTGAAAGTTTGGGTATTTACTGTTTATGCAAAATACCGTCATTTCTTTTTACTTCACTCTGTATTAAATTTAGGTTGAAACTAACACTTCTACTGAATTTGGTATTTTAGAAGAATATTCAGTATGTTCCTTTTTGAAATAATGCCAGATGTTCACATTAATTTAGATATTGGCTGATATAATGTATTTTATGACAAGCAATGCAAACAACTGAATATATTAGAAAACTCAGAAAGATCTTTTAGAGTTTATGATATTAAAAATATTTTCAGCAACAAGCTACTGGAGATTCAAGTATTTGGTTTTCAATTACAAAAGGAAGTACTTTTAAGACTATGGTAGAAACTGAAGCCGATGCTTTTAATACAATCTCCATGGCAACATGGGAAGGAGCACAGCCTGGTGGGCTGAATGAAAGCCACAAACTCTCAATTTCAGACCCTACCATTAACTTCCCACAGAAAGCCATGTTTGTATCTTGGCATTTCATCTCTGCTATAAACAGAGGCACTCTGGCTTTATGCAAGAAAAGGACATTGCCTTAGTCCTATGTACTTGATATACTCATTTTATGAAATTAATAATATTTATGTTCTGAAACAATAGATTAGTCACACTACATTTCTAAGTTGTAGCAGGGAAATTAAACAGTAAATGGAAAATGCAAGTACTGACTAAATTCCCCAAATTTCATATAAAGATAACATAAAAGTGATTTCATTTGAAGGATCTACTTTATTTTCGTAAATGAATTGCCATGATTAAAAAAGTTTAATTTTAAAAACAGGTATTCAGAATTTGATTGGCTACTGAGCATCCTGACCCTATCATTTTGTTTACATTTTCATATTTTCAATAAGGAAATGTCTTCTATAGGAAACTGTATAATAACAATGCATAAGGGTTTGAACTGTAGTTTAATGAATTAGTTAAGATTTTCCTGTGATGACATCTTGCTAATATAAAGATCATTTGCTAAAAACACAGCAAAAATAAGAAATAAAAAGTCTCTAAATGACAAAAATAGATAATAATAGTTAACATTTGCTTTTTATTACTTGCCAGACACCATCCTGGGCTCTTCACAGGGATGATCACATTTAATTCTCACAATGACCCTATTAAATAGATATTATTATTATTCCCATTCTATTGATGAAAAGACTAAGCTCAGGGATGGTCAGTAAGTTGCCTGAGGTGGCCTTGTGGAGTTGGAATCAGGGCCTGTGCACTTCACCACTGTAAGATTCTCATAAATGTATCTATTTTATTTGTTAATTTTATTCATGTAGTAATACAGTCAGAACCTAATTCAATTATTTTTATTCTAATTTAAATGCAATTCCACCAAATCTGGTTATCTGATCACCTTAGAAGTAGCAAATTAGAAAGATTTGGAGGAGGGCTCCTGTAAGCAGGAAACATTAAAAATACAGAAGATTGAAATAGGAAGTGAAATATAGCAAAACAGGATTATCCAGAGGAAGAAAAAGATAAACACGGTTTTGGGATGGCGTGAGTAGAGCTATGTAAATGGGAACTACCATTTGTTGAATACCTCTTACATGCCAGGTGTGTGCCTTTCTCATCTGCCAAGCCTCACATGGCCCTGCCACGCAGGCTGTTGTATCCCCATTTTGAGAAGTCCCACAGCCTGCCCACGTTCTCACAACAGAAGGGCCAGACTTGTCGGGTGCAAAGTCCATGCTCTGAACACTGCCCCATATTGCCTATCTTGCATGGATTAAGAAACGAAGGAGGGAAAGAAAATCTTGGAGACGTTTCTATTAACATGATTACAAGCAAAATGCTTTTTGGCATTGAAAGAGGGGTAATGGCTTCAGTTTACTCATATGAAATACATTTGATGGTGATAAATGAGGTACTATAGTACTTTTTTTTACTTAAAAAATTCAAACTTAGAAAAAGTTTAAATTTAGTTTCCTAAATTTAGGAAGCCCATAAACTAAGGTTGTGCAAGTGGGGAATTTTTCATTTGAGAGCCTATCTTTAACTACTATCCTTTTTTAAAAGTGGAACTATTGGGGTTTTACTTAGTGAACATTCTTAGCAAATTCAAGGCAATGTGCCAAGAAATAAAGAGTGGCATGAGAATGCCATTTGGAAGGGTTAGAAATTCAAAACAGAAATGTGTGTGTGTGCGCATGCACACACACACACAGAGAACTCAATCACACATTTTCAGTTACCAACACCAAGTAAGCAAAAGAGCTGGGCTCATCCCGTTATATAACACATTTTTTTTCTTGCATCCCTTATTGCCTAAAGGCTACTGTGAATAGGGAAATAGCAGGAAAACATTCTCACAAAGAGTGAGCTCCTCTAAATAATATATACAATAAAACTGTCCAGCACATGACCAAAAATTAATAAAGGCAAGTCCAGTTTTCTTGTGATGTTGAAAGTGAGCATCGTTTCATTTAGCTGTTTCTCAGGAAGCATGTTATGCTCCTTTAAAACTGCTGACTTAATGCTTTCATGCACAGCCTCTCCCCTCCCCACCCGCCACCCCTTGCCTGGGTGTAAACCCTGGTGCCCACTTAGGCATGATTACCACTGGTGCAGCCCTGCCATTGGCGTCTCTCTCAAGGGGAAGAGCTTGGGGTAGACGATGGTAAACATAGGCTCACTACACCGATGACAGTGCCCCAGAGGGCAGTGCAGCAGCTCTAGGAGACTTCTGGGTAATGAGATTGGAGACAGAAAGTTCAAATCTGGAACACAAAAGAAAATCATGCACACGAGTAAAAAATCAGACTTCCTTAAACTAGGCTTCTCAAAATATTTGTTACCAAATAAGCTCAGTTACTTAAAAGTACTTCATGTTGAAAATTCTGTTATCTGATTGATACACACTGAATAAAAATCTAACATCATTTGAAAATGAAATTTTTTTTTTTATATTTTTGATACTAAAAGAAAACACAAATTCACTCATTTTAAGAGCCAGAAGCTGTCCTGAGGTAGAGGCAAGGAATAAGTGAGATAAAATATTTTTTTAAGAACAAAGATCAAAAAGGAATAATTCACCCAAAGAGGATTTTGAAACTTTAATAAGAGTCAGAGAATTTTTGGAACTGACGACTAAAACTGACTTTCATTAAGTTCTCCCTAATCGATCAGGCATTTAGTATCAATCCTCCACCAAGGCTAAATCATATTTATTGAAGAGAATGAAAAGGAGGAAATAAAAAAAGAATGAAAAATAATGAAACCAAGCGTTTGCTTGTCTTACTCTCATGAGCTGTCATTAATAAATGCAGGGAGCTTCCTTCCCAGCTTAGTCTGAGCTACACAAAACAGACATTTAAAGCAAAACATCCCAGTGGCCCAGGCAATCTTGAAGACACATTTACACTGGGTTTCTACTGATGATGAGCATCCAACAGAAAGAGACATGGTCATGCTGAGGTGAAATCTAAAAATTATCAACTCATCTTTGGGAAGGAGATACAAATCATCTTTTTACCTTTTATATCTGTCCAGACTCATCAATAACACTTAGAAAAATGGAATTTACTGATTGGTGAACAACTATAATTTTCTGTTTAGCTTTTAAAACCAACTTAACTTTGCACTAGGCATTTCTGGAAGGTTAATGTGAGATGTTTTTGTATGGACTCTTTTTTAAGTAAAGACGAAACATTTCACAGTTTTAAAAACACCTGAAATGTATTTTTCATATTAATATTGCCTAGCGCTGTCTTAAAGCATTTCAGACATACACCCACAATACCTATCAAATCTGTGCACTGCCAAATCCTTTCCAAATTTTAGCTGGCACGCTGCGACAGCACTGCCAACGGCTCCCAGTACTTCTACCTCCTTTAAGTCTACATATTGCTGAGATGCGAGGAGGCGGCAAGGCAAAAACCTGCTCTATTGACGTATCCAACTTTAAGGACAAGATCTTTCCAAATTTCCCCTACTGCCAGCCTTTTACTTCAACCAAATACACATTCCCAAACACCAAGTTCCTTACTTGAAACTTGAACTTTTAAGCACTGTGCTTTGCAACTGACAACCACGTTTTTTAAGAATGCTTCTCTGTGCCTGTAGAGGGTGCTAAAGTGATCAGTGTTAATAAAATATCAAAACTATTTTTCTTATTAGAAAAATCCTGTTGCACAACAATGTGAATGGACTTAATGCCACTGAACTGTATACTTAAAGATGGATAAAATGGTTACTTTCGTGTTATGTGTATTTTACCACAATAATTTTTTTTTTTAAAGATGAACGCCAAAACAGGTGCACAAAGCACAATGTTCACTAAATGAGACAGACAAATAAGAAAACCAGAAGTCCCACGTACCTTTCAGCAAGCTGTGGTAGGTATGATACAGCCTTCTCATGGCCAATTCCTGCAGAGGGAGGACGTGATCATGCTCCGTCCCTATGGCCTTCACCTCAGCTGGGAGGAAAACGGTTCGCTGCCCTGATGAAAAGGAAAGCAGCTTCACCTCGGAAACTTGAATGGGAGCACCACAGCTGCAGAAAGACACACATTCACAGTATTATTAGCAATAAGGAAAAGAATATGGGTGCCAATAAAATGTGTTAATCAAAATATACAGTTGAAAATTTATGACACTGCTGAATTGCCAGAATTCTTTTCAAAGTGAACAGATGCTATCCCGGGTTCCTTCATAAAACCTGGCCCAGCAATCTAAACTCATCAGTTGGAACTCAGCTAAATCATTGCTGAGGCCCAGTCACTTCCAGCAAGGATGAACTTTAAAGGAACTTTCCTTCTTAGGCCGTACACAATTTGCTTTGTAAATTTTACTTTTCCCAATTTTATTACCCTGTCCAAGTACGTGTTTTTCTGAAACTCTCAAAATTAAAAAGAAAAAAAAAGAGTACTTTGTTGAGTATCAGCATCTTGGTTTAATAGAATTTTTGTATAGAAAAACTTAAACCCACAAAGCAAATAGATTTTAAATGGCAGAGGATAACTTTATTGGATCCTTCCATAAACTTGTGGGGAAAATATTCTTGGCATACTCAATAAGCCAAGTCATGCCCTATTCCCTGCAGCCACTCATAACCAGAAGGCAGAGACGTCCTCATTCCTAACGCTGCAGTGTTACTGAAACTCACAAATCCAATCTCATTCTATTTCTTGTGTGAAACCATTGGGTAACCTAAGAGCCTCAATACTTTTCTTGTCTAATGACAAACAGCTGGCCAACAAACCTTGGCTCTGAAGACAACATGAAATAATATCACTAACCTTGACCAGATACAAGCAATGAAGCTTAGGGGACAGGACTGGAAGCCAGAAGCCCTTGATTCATTTATTTTTTTAAAGTTTCTTCATTTGTTCCTTCTCTCCATCAGAAAACATTTCCAGAGCACTTACTATATGCCAGTCAGTTAAGATACTTAAATTAAGAAAAACAAGAATGAACCCTTCCTTTGGGAGAAAATCATTACAATTATTCTAATGTGGGGGCAAAGAAGGGTTGACTGACTCTGTCCAGGGAATTAGGGGAGATTTTAAAGATAAGACAATATCTGACTTAATGTTCAACTCACCTGGAATAAATGGAAATGTGTTATGAGCATTCCAAGCAGAGGGAACAGCATGTGCAGCAGTACAGAAGCCTGAAAGAATATGGCTACGTCTTGGTTTCAACAGTGCTGGAAACAGGGATGCAGGGTATGGATGGGCAGGGGAAGGAGGCCAGGAATATTAGCTGAAGTTAGATGGTTTTAATTCACGGGGAAGACTGTTAGGTGTGGTTTTTTTTCTTTATTTTGTTTTGTTTTTTACCAAATATCTGACCACAGTATGGTAGACAGGAAAGGGACTGATAAGTGGCAAAGAGGTAAAGAGAACCCAAATACAGAAGGAAACAGAAATGGGGAAGTCTTTAGGGTCTTGAAAATGAGAGCCTGAGATAAACAGAAGAGGTATGGAATATCACCATGGGTAAGAAGCCAGTGGCTTTCTCTGTTAGTTCCTAAAGCAAATAATTCTGAAATGCGATTTTGTTCACATAATCTTTTATGCCAATCAAGATAGATTTAGAGAATTTCTTTTGTAATATTCCATACTATGGCTGAACCACAGTTTATTAACTTATTCATTATGTTTATCCTGGTTTCAATGTTTTCCCTCCTACTACACATACAACATCACAATAAATCTTACATACATTCCAATGCACAGATGTTTTTATTATAGTAAAATTCCCAAACTGAGACCACTGGCCATGAAAAATGAACATTTTAAATGCCTGAGATCTTTCCAAAAAGATTGGTAAGAAAGCATCCATTTCCCCACACCATCATCAGAACTGGATGTTATTGGTCATTTTAGTTTTTGCTAGGCTGATTAACGGAAATGCCTCCTTGGTTACTAATGAGTTTGATCACCTTTTGTTAGGCTTGCTGGCCATTTATATTTCTTCTTCTGTATACTGACCACGTCCATCCCTTATCTCATTTTCTATTAAATTAAAATATATCAATTTGTAGGAACTTCCATATTGGCAATAACAATCCTTTGTCATATGCACTGAAATATTTATCGACAAAAATGTTTTTGTCTTTTAACTTTGCATATGGTTCTCTTTGTCAGCATTCTTTTCTGATGTGACATCTATCCACTTATTTCCTTCATGGTATCTACATTCTTCTGAATTTCTTAAGAGGGTTACCCTGATTTGAAGACTGTGCATATATTATCCTAAAGTTTCTTCCAGTATGTTTATTTTATTTTTACATGTGATTTTTTTTGTTTTTTAAGACAGAGCCTTGCTCTGTCACCTAGGCTGGAGTACAGTCTGTGATCTCAACTCATTGCAACCTCTGCCTCCCGGGTTCAAGTGATTCACCTGCCTCAGCCTCCTGAGTAGCTAGGATTACAGGCACCCGCCACCACGTCCGGTTAGTTTGTATTTGTAGTAGAGACGGGGTTTCACCATGTTGGTCAGGCTGGTCTTGAACTTCTGACCTCAAGTGATTGGCCTGCCTCGGCTTCCCAAAGTGCTGGGATTACAGGTATGAACCACCGCACCTGGCCTTTACGTGTAGATGTTTTATCTATTTGTCTTACTTGGTTATATAATATAAAATAGGACATAGCTTTTTTTTTCCAAATGGAAAAATAATACGGGTAGCATTATTAAACAACACTATGATTTACCTCTGAATTGAACTGTTCTTTTTATCCTATTAAGTTCCCAAATACACTGGCATTGCTTTCTGGAGTCTTTAGTCTGTTTCAGTGATGTATCAGTTTAATTCTGTGTCAGTTCTATATTGTTGTGATTACAATACTTTATAGAAGATTCTATCATTTGACAAATCTGCCCTAACTATTATTGTTCAATTTTTTTCTTGCAATTCTCAGTTACCATTCAATTTGAACTTTACAATTATTTTATCTCTATTTCCCTAAAGCCTTCCAGAGATTTGTATTAGAATTAACATCGATTTCTAGGTTAAGACAGGTAATTTGATCATAAATTTCCTTATTTGCAAACATGGTATCTCTGTACTATCCACCTAGTGCTTTATATCCTATCCTTTAATAAAAATTTCACAATTTTCTTCACATAGATTCTGTTCCTTTCTTGTGATATTTATTACTGTATATTTAAATGTGTGGTACAAATATAAATGACATTTTCCCCCTAACTTTGATTTCTAATTTACCAAGACATAAAGAAAAGCTGCTAATCTTTGTATGCTATCTTATATTTAGCCACCTTACTAAATTCTTTTATGTGTCTGAAAGATTTTTTTTGGTAGCATATCTTGAGTTTTCTAGGTATTCAAGCATATCACCTATAAAGGTCTTTCTGGTTCTTTTTTTCCCAGTATTTATAATGTCTATTTCCTTTTTTTTCCATCTTATTGCATTAGACAGATGGCAGTGGTGACAGTGGGCCCTCACTCCTCTCTTATTCCTGATTTTAATGGCCATAGTTTGAATACATCATCATTTAATATAAAAATTATTATTATATGTGGCTACAGAATTCATCAAAAGCAGAAATCATACAAAATCATCAAAAGTTTCTCTTAACATACCAATATAATTGTTTTTCTTTAATATAATGTTGAATAAATTATCGATATTTTAAGGTAAACTTTAAAATATTTAAAACATTATTTAAAAATATAATCATATAGAAAAGTACACAAGTCACAATTGCTCTGTGATTTTCACAAGATGAACACACTAATCACCACCAAGGTCAAGAACAAGAACCTCAGAAGACCAGCTTGGGTCCCACTGCTAAGCAAAACCCATACCCCAAAGGGAAGCACTATTCCAAATTCTAACACTATAGTCTGGTTTGGCCTTTTTGAACAGCATGAAGGTTGCTGTGCCTGGTTTCTTTTGTCAACATTATACTTCTGGAATTCATCCATGTTGCTTTGTGTACTGGAGTTTATTAATTTTCATTGCTGTGCAGTAATGATGGACATTTGGGCTGTTTGTAGTGTGGAGCTACTACAAATTGTGCCTCCATAAAAATTGTGTATTTGGTACATATGAGCATATACATTTGTGAGGAACATACTGAAGATCAGAGCTGGGCCTATTATAGTGAGTCTATTAATATATAATAGACTGAGAGGGGAGTGAGAGCTGTATGACTTTTGATAGTACCCAAATAATGATCTTTTCTCCTTCAGAAAGTATGCTGTGTCATCTACATGTGCATTTTTGTGGGAACTACTACAGATTTATCCTTCTCCTTTTTAGCAAAAAAGTTTTTCTTCAGCTTAAAAGTAAAAGGAAAGGGGAGAAGTGGATATGGAGATGGGAAGAAACTATGTCACCTAGAAAGAATAAACCTTGGCTTGGACAAAGAGTCTGTCATCTTGGCAGAGCTACTTAAGGCTAAGTTTTGTTCTGAGAATGTATTTATATAATTCTGAGTTGACTTTTTTCTTTAGCACTTATAAAATGTAGTTGCATTGTTTTCTGGACTTCAAAGTTTCTGATGAGAAATTAACAATCTTTTTGAATTACTCCTTTGTATGTAATGTTATTTCTCTAGTTGCTTTCAAAATTTTCTTTTTATCTTTTGTATTCATCAGCTTTGCCTACGCATGGTTTTCTTTGAATTTATACTGCTTAGGATTTGCTATGCTTCTTGAAAATGTAAATTTGTTTCTCATCAAATTTGGGAAATTTTTAAACATTATTTCTTCAAACATGTTTGTTACTGACGTTACCCATTCTCTCCCTATTTTCCTTCTAGGATGCCAATTATACATGCATAAGATTCTTTTATATTGGCTAGCAGGTCCCTGATGCTGTGTTCATTTTTGTTTTCAATGTCTTTTCTATGTGTCCTTCAGATTGGATCATTTCTACTGATCTATCTCCAGTTCAGTGACATTTCCTCTGTTCCAACCATTCTGCCATGAAGTCCATCAAGTTAATTTTTTACTTCAGACACTGTTTTCAATTCTAGAATTTCCTTTTTTTTAGTCTCTATTTTTCTGGCCTTTTCATTCATTATTTCATTGAGAACAATTGTAACAGTTGCTTTGAAATCTCTGTCACTTCAACAATCTGGGTCATCTCAAGTTGGAGTCTCTGCTGGTCATCTTTCTTCTTGAGAATGGGTCACATTTTCCTGATTCTTTACATGTCTTGTAATTTTGGAACGTTTCCTAGATATTGTGAAAGTTATATTGTAGAGACCCTGGGTTCTCTTATATTCCGCTAACACTTAAACGTAATTAATATTTTTGTTTTAACAACAACTAACTTCATGGGCGTCAAACTGCAAACTCGGTCTCTTAAATGACAATTTCAATCACACTTGAGTACTTTCATCTGCAGCCAGGCCACTTTGGTCCTGCTCCACGGAAGTGGGTTTCAGGTATCCGATACTGGGGGCAGGCAGCCCCTACATAAAAATGGATACTTTTAGTATACTGGCTTAACTCAGAATACATTTCTCATACAAACAACTCTGTTACTCTCAGTGGTTATATTAATAAACCATTAGAATAGTATTTAACCAATTTGGACACAAATCCAGCCATAATTGCTTATTTACACAATAAAAAGCAAAGTAGTGGCTTGGTTTTTTTTTTTCTTACATAATTAAACAATTGGAGAAAACATCCTGTAGAGGATTACTTTTACCATTAAGTTCTCCTCAGTAAGTATATGTGCCAATTACCATTCTCTAAAATTCTAACATGGGATGAACCTCTCTTTCTGGCTACAATGTAGAAGACTGAGGACATTTACTCCTGTAATAACAAGAAAAACCCAGAAAAAATAAAGATCATTCTTTTCCATGAGGCTAGCAAATAGTATAGATGCCATGAAGCTGTGGCAGCCAGTCTCCAAGTGGGCCCCCAATGGTCCTCGCTCCTAGTGGTCACTCTCCATGTAGTCACCTCCTACTGTGAATAGGGTTGACCTGTGTAATCAACAGGATATAACAGAAACAACAGTGTGTGGCTTTGAAGCTAGGCTATAAAACACAGTTCCATGCTATACATTTCCATCACTCTACCTCTCTTAGGGTATTTATTATTTGTATTACAGTTATTTTTGCATGTCAAGATAAACATTTAAACTATCTTGGTTTTTCCCACAATTTCTAGCACTGTGCTGATTTGCTAATGTTCACAAATTATTTGACAAATAAACATAGAATAAGAAGAAGCTAACTTTGTTTGCATTTCCATGAATACGAAAGAATTTTATGAGACTTCTGAGATTTCTTAAAACTGCTACATTTGTTATTTGCTGTTTTTATACCTAGTTATAAGTTTTATACCCCATTCTCTCTCTATTCTCCCTCTGAGATGTGAATCTGAGATAAATACGTATGTATCTCAGACTTTTCTTATATTGTCCCACAAGTACCTAAAGCTGTGTTCATTTTGCTCAGTTGTTGCTCTAATTCTTAGACCCTCAATCTGAAAAGGGTACTGTAATTGTTTCAGAGCTTGTACAGCACAGCAGAAACTGTTCTTATATCCCAAGCCTACATCTAGGTCAGATGCAACATATGATAGCAGTGAAGAACGAAGGGAGTTGATCTTTCAGGTCTCAGATTAAATATTACCTCCTTAAAGAGAACTAGTACCAAGTTTGTTAAATTATTTAGGGTTTTCTTGACTCCCTGGCTAGATCAGAAGGTCCATGCGGGCAGGTACTGCATCACTTAGCTCATCACTGTACAGCCATTATCTCATACAGTGACCAAACAGAGTAGTTGCTCAATAAATGTTCACTGAAGGAACAACTGGACCAAAATTCGTGTTCTGAATCAAGAAGGGCACTTTCTAGGCTTTAAACACACGTATGTCCTTTTACTAGATTTCCCCCAGGCCCTTGTGCTACTACCCCTTCCCCCTCCTTTCCTTTAGGCTGAGGCACTAAGCAACACTACTTTGAACTGGAACTGGGAAGTCCCTTTTCACATATCCAACAGATAAAAGAGGCAGAAGAAAGAAGACTCTTAATGCTTGTTGTCAAAGCTTCAGTAGTTATCATCTATTAAAATTCTGAGCACATTTTGCCATAGAAGTATTATTATAATTTTGGGGGTGCAAAATAGGTCAAATGACTCTTTAATGAGTTTGCTTAGGAATATAGTGGCCAGAGCTGTTTCGATGAAGAAAGCATTTCGAGTTTTGATTTAAACCAACAGGCTAAAAATGCCTTTAGATTATAGGCCATTTGTAAGTAGGACTGCTTATTACCTCAATACTACTATTAGAAAACTGGTTGTTTGATACTATCCTGTTAATAATTTTATTTCTCTATTACTATAACAAAAGTTTAATAATAAAAAAGTAGACTACTATCTAATAATTTGTGTATTTTCCCCTAGTGTTTTGTTTTTTTAAAAAGATTTGGAGTTCTCATCAAATTCACTACCACTGCTACCAGACACCAAGTCAAAGATTTAAAAATCTCTCTCTACTTAGCACAAACAGAACTTTCTAGTAGTCAATAACATCTATATCTAAACGACAAAGTATAAGGCACTTTTTCTTAAACAAAAGCTACTCCTTAATTGTGGCAGAGATGCAGATCGCATTTCAGTGTGGTCTCTGAAGGTTTTGGTGTGGGAAAAAGTGCCTTCAGCTTTGGAGCTTGCTTGCATCGTTCTATGTACCATGGTGATTGCAGGCACTTTATTTGCCACCTGGAAGAATTAGGCTGTATTAATGATCCTTTAAGAACTCATTAGGATTAATGACTACATAGTACCACAGCTGTGACATAATCAGCTGTAGAAAAATCACTGAGCTAAAAACACCTATTCTATTATCTTCGCTTCACAGAAGGTTCCAGAATACATCTCTCAGCTTGGAGTTCATCAGCCTGTATAGGCACTGAACTCATCTTGGGCTTTCCCAAGACAGCTGCATAAGTTTTCCTAAAAGAAGGCCACTACTCCTAGGACTGCCCCTGGAGTTATGCTATACCAACGGGGGGAACGGCTGTCTTCTATGTATACACTTATTGTCATCCCTTTTCTTGCCAGAACTACTCATAGCATGGGCCAAGTCATGCAGGATGATGGGGACTAGAAGGGGAGAGTCAAACATGCTGATTAGGTCGCCCCCGGGGTGTTCACTTGGCTGCTGAAGTGGGGAAGGGAAGGTCAGTCACAAGTGGGTCCTGGTGGTTGAGTGGCCCCATCTTAATCCTTGGCCACTCAGGGAAACACTTTAGGGTGGTTCTGTGCCAGCGTTGTAGAAGGAGAAGATGAAGCCATCTTTCTAAAAGCCTGACTAAAAAGAAAAGATTATTGCTGCTCTGAAAATAAAAGCCCATTAACTGAAATATCTGTTTTGGTTGCTAGAATCATGATTTATTTTGAGGGACTATCTCAAATGTTGAGTTCTAAATATTTCCAACTGGTAAAATCCTAGACACTAGGACTGTCACTGCAGTAAAACTGTCATTGCAATGGGCTTCAGTGAAAGAAAACCTTCTAAATTAATGCTGATTCCTCTACTTTCTGTGACTAGCACCACTGAGTTTATAACGGTACGTGTGGTATGTACATCAAACCATCACGTGTACAATTTAAATAATTACAATTTTATTTGTCAACTCTACCTCAATAAAGCTGGGGTGTGTGGGGGGAAATAAAGGTGTTTCTTTCTGTAATAAAAAAGGTATACATGGATTCATTTTTCTTTAGACTAGAAAATAATAACTTACTGACTGAACCCAATGTGCAATATTCCAAACTGCCTGCCCAATATCCTTAGTTTCTAAGGATACCAGGTTTAGCATATCATCAAGGGCAAAGACAAAATTGAACAGAAGTACCAAAAGTAGTTAATCTATTTTTTAGTTCAAAATGTGAAATCGGCCTTACCCACTGCACCCGATGACTTTATTGTACAGATAAGATGGCAAGCCTTTCAGGTGAATGTTGTTATCCACATATACATATTGTAGTTCTCGAGATCGACCTAAATCTGGATTAGAAAGAAAAGTGCTGTAATTCCTATATACAGGCACCATTATAATGTGAAATATAAAATTTAATACATAGTATTAGAAATATTCGAAAATTTCTACTCTGGAAGAAAACCATAAAAAGTGTTACATAAAGTAAGTTATGGGTCAGCCTAAACAAGCCTAGTTCTGCCCCTTGATACAGATTCTTTGCTTGGCCAAACTTTAGTCAGGTTCCTAAACCTTCTTCTAGGTCCACGTGTGGACCCTGTAAAATCCAGTTTTAGCAAAGAACTCTGCTAAGTCAGTCATCCCTTTTCTTCCCAGAACTACATATTGTCTCCTTATTCCTGATGTTTCCTCTGAGCAATTTTCCATCCACTGACCACCTTGCTCCTTGGCTGTAAATTCCTACTTGCCCACGTTATATTCAGAGCTGGCCCAATCTCTTTCCCCAACTACAAGACCCAGTTGCAGCGGTTATTGTACCTAGGCTGATGGTCTCAAATAAAGTCTTCCTTACTATGCTTTAACAAGTGCCACTGAATAACTTTTTCTTTAACAGCTTATACAGAGATTTTCTGTGTCTCACCTCCCATGGGCAAAGGTGGATGGAGGAGGATTAGGGATCAGGCACTGGCTAGGCAGGAGTCTGAAGATCCAGGCAGATGTAGGAATAGACAGAACTTCCTCATGAGGAAGAAGTGAAGCAGAACCCAAATCCCAGTCCCGTGAGGTGTGACAGTGGCATAGACAAGACTTAAGGGCCAGAGAGCAGGGGCTGGAGTGGGTATGAACCTAGAAAGGGAGGAAGTTGAGAAAGGGGGCCCCAAAAGAAGGGCCTACAACAGTAACAAGAATGTCAGAAAGAGGCAGAATTCAGGTATTTCCCAGAGGTAGCAGGGCAGTGAGAGGGCAAAGAATGGAAGAGGATCCAGTGAGGAAATAAGGCTGAAAGTACGGATGGAGATTCCCAGCAAGTACAGGTGGTTGAGACACTTCTCAGATATCCAGGCCATCCCTTCCCATGTGCCCAGGAATGTCCGACCAGCTCTCCTCTCCACTCCTAAGCACTCACTGACTAGGGCTATTTGTCTTTATTGTCATAGAGGTACACAACAGAGTCCTGAGCAGTCTTGCTAACCATCTGCTCTTAAGAAAGAACATAATATGGCAGGGGTGGGGGGTGGTGGTGCTTATGCCTGTAATCCCGGTACCTTGGGAGGCGAAGACAGGCGGACTGCTAGAGCCCACGAGTTCAAGACCAGTCTGGGCCACATGGTGAAACCCTATCTCTACCAAAAAAATACAAAAAAATTAGCCAGGTGTGGTGGCATGTGTCTCTAGTTCCAGCTGCTCGGGAGAGGTGAAAGGATTGTTTGAGCCTGGGAGGTCGAGGCTGCAATGAGCCAAGAACATTCCACTGCATCCAGCTTGTGCAACAGAGCCAGACCCTGACTAAAAGTTTTAAAAAGAGAGAGAGAGAAAAAAAAGAAAGAACATAGTCTTTGAAAGGTTTTCTAGGGTTCTGCTTACAAACGCAGAGGATAGGCTGAAGGAGAGCTCCTCCTCATCTTTCTTTAGTTTAGGAAAGTCAAAGTCCCAGACAGCTGAATCAGGAGGTTTTTAGATTCATCTACATTGCAAAAGAAAACCCATTTAACCATTAAGGACCTTCAGGCACTGTGCTAGGCCTTGGAAATGTAGCTATGAATACAGCATAACCGATGTGGAAACAGGAAAAACAGTAACTGTAATACAATACGATCACTGCTATTAGAGAGGCTGGTTGAAGGTCTTTTGCTTCACAAATGGGTTCTGGACAATTTGTCCCAGAAAGCAGGAGGAGCGTAATATAAAGTTAAGGTAAGAAAGAGTTCCTGTGGGAGAGGGTAGGGTGGGTTAACATTACTTCCTGCTGGTCTTATTACAATCATCCTGCCCAGTTACAAAAAGGAACCACAATTTCCCTCAAAAGGGTTACAACAATTTACACCCCCACCAGCTACGTATGAGAGCATCTGCTTCCCCATAGGAAGCAAAACATCACGTTTTTAAATTTTTGCCATCCTTATAGGTAAGAAAAGGTATCTTGACATTGTTTTAACTTGCATTTTTCTACTGATGAGTTTGAACATTTCAAAACTATGTCTGAGGGGCATTTATATACATTTTGTAAATTGCCTGTTCAAATATTTTTCTCATTTTTTGATCAGGTTTTTGGTATTTCATCCCTTGTTTTTTAAGAGTCCTTTACGTATCAGGGACATTGGTTCCATGTCTGTGGTTTATGTTATGACTACTTTCTCTCAGTTTGTCAGCTATCATTTAACTTAGCTGATGGTGTATTTTTGTCATGCAAAATTCTGAAAAGTCTTCCAATTTATCTTTTTTTAAATTGCCTCCAGATTTTGAGTCGTAGTTAGAAAACCTCTTCCCTGTGACATCCAAGTTTAAGCAGAATTCACCGATGTTTTCTTCTAGTGTTTACATGGTTTCATTATTCTTTTCCTTTTTTTAACAAATAGAGTCCTAATTTATTTGGAGTCTGTTCTTATATGGCATAAAAAGTACAGCTAATAATTCCTTTTTTCAAATGGTGATTCAGCTGTCTCAGTGTCATTTATGAACTTTTTAGTCCATTTTTACTCCAGTACACCAAAAAAAGATCTCTAAGACTAGAAGATAAAAACAATTATAAAGTGTGCAGATTCCAGAAGAGAATAACCGTGGTGTTAATTGAGCTGAAAATATGTAAAAAATAACAGAGATGAAACCCCAAAGATTCCACAAAAAAAACTAGTAGAACATACAAATGAATTCGCTATAGCTACAGGATACATTTCAACGTATAAAATTCATAGCATTTCTATATACAAATAACAACCTACCAAAGAAAGAAATCAAGAAAACAATCCCATTTGTGATAGTATTTTTAAAAAATATCTAGGAATAAATGTAACTAAGGAGGTAAAAAGATTTGTACACTGAAAACTATAAAAAACTGATGGGAGAAAATGAATAATACACAAATAAATGGAAAGATATCCAGTGTTCATGGATAGGAAGAATTAATACTGTCCAAACTACCCAAAGCAATATACAGATTTAATATAAGGTCTATCAAAATTCCAGTGGCATTCTTCATAAAAGTAGAAAAAAATTTCTAAAATTCATATGGAGCTACAAAAAAAAACAAAACAACAACAACAAAAAAAACCCAAATAGCCAAAGCAATACTGAGACAGAAAAATAAAACTGGAGGCATCTCACTTCCTGATTTAAAATTATTTTACAAAGCTATGGTAACCAAAACACTATGATGCTGGCATAAAAACAGAAACCTAGACCAATGGAACAGAACAGAGAGTCCAGAAATGAATCCAAACATAAATGGGCACCAAGAGGACATAACAGGGAACAGAAAGTGTCTTGAATAGATGGTGCCGGGAACGCTGGATTTCCACATGCAAAAGAATAAAATTGGACCCTTATCTGACACAATACACAAAAATCAACTCAAAATTGATCAAGAAACCTAAATATAGGACCTGAAACCATAAAGCTCCTAGAATAAAACATAGGAGAAAAGCTCCTTGACATTGGACTTGGCAATGATTTTTTCGATATCACACCAAAAGCTCAGGCTACAAAAACAAAAATAAAGGAGACTACATCAAATTAAAAAGCTTCTGCACAGCAAAAAAAACAATTAACAAAACGAAAAGGCAACCTACTGACAGGGAAAAAAAATAACTACAAACCACATAACTGATAAGAGGTTAATATCCAAAATTTATAAAGAACTCATAACTTAATAGCAGAAAAACAACTCAATTAAATAATGGGCAAAGCATCTAAACAGACATTTTTCCAAAGAACATATACAAAAGGCCAACAGGTAGATGAAAAGGTGCTCAACATCACTAATAAAGGAAATGCAAATTAAAACCACTATGAGATTATCACCTCATACCTATAAGGATGGCTATTATAAAAAAGATAAGAGATAACAAATGTTGCTGAGGGTGTGGAGAAGAGGGAACCCTAGTATGTGTTGGTAGGACTGTAGATTGGTGCAGCCATTATGGAAAACAGTATGGAGGTTCCTAAAGAAATTAAAAATAGAACTACCACATGACTCAGCAATCCCTCTCCTGGGTATATATCTAAAGGAGATACACAGTCATCGCCTCATAAAGACATCTGCACTCCCATGTTCACTGCAGCATTATTCACCATATCCAAGATATGGAAACAATGTAAATGCCCACTGATGAATGACTAGATAAAGAAATGTGGTATATATACATAATGGAATATTTTTCAGCCTTAAAAAAGAAAGAGATTTATGCCAAACCTGGATGAATCTGGAAGACATTATACTAAGTGAAATAAGCCAGACATACAAAGAAAAATATTGCACAATCTCACTTATATACAGAGTATTTTTTTAAAAAGAGCTCCATGCCTGTAATCCCAGCACTTTGGGAGGCCAAGGCGGGCAGATCACGAGGTCAGGAGATCAAGACCATCCTGGCTAACACGGTGGAACTGTCTCTACTAAAAATACAAAAAAATTAGCCAGGCATGGTGCGGGCACCTGTAGTCCCAGCTACTCGGGAGGCTGAGGCAAGAGAAGGGCGTGAATCCGGGAGGCGGAGCTTGCAGTGAGCCGAGATAGCACCACTGCACTCCAGCCTGGGTGACAGAGGGAGACTCCATCTAAAAAAAGACAAAAAAAAAAGGGAGCTCACGTACACAAGGAGATTGAAACAGGCGTTATCATGTGGGAAGAAGGTAAGGATGGAAAATAGCAGACATATAGGATGAACAAGTTCAGAGATCTAATGTACAACATGAAGACTATGGTTAATAAACTTGTACTGTATTACAGAATTTTGTTAAATAAATTTTTAGCTGCTCTTGTCATGAAAAACTGTGAGATGATAGATATGTTCATTTGTTTGTCTACAGTAACCACTTTACTATTTATTTGTATCCCATAATATTGTGTTATAAACCTGAAATATACATAATAAAATTTACTTAAATATATATATACACACAAACTTCTTCAATGGAAAATAACACTGAACAGAGGTCATGCAATTTGGAAAGGAAAAATGTGTACCACACATACAGGTTTTTATTTATTTTTTTAATAGGTAATGGTTGTAATGAAAATATTTTTGATGAGTATGCTTCCATTAAAGCTAGAGAAGTAAATTTACAATGAATTCTGGCTTTAGTATAAACAAAATATTTAAACTTAGAATAATGTCAAGTTTTAATACATCTACTTTCAGTTTTTGATATTTTTTCAAGTACTTTAATGCCCTAAAAAAATTAATGTTCTAGAAAAAAATCACAGGAGTGCACATTTTTCCTTTTGCCTTAGGCTTCAAATGTCTCAACACGGCATTGCCAGATCCTGTCTTGATTCAAATTTTTGCTATTTTGTTTACCACGGATTACTCTGCATTAATTTTATTTCTTAAACTATTGTATTAAAATGTAATTTATCATAAAACAAAAGTAAACAAGAGTCACTTAAGGCCAGAAGTTTAAGATCAGCTTGGGAAACAGCAAGATTCTGTCTCTACAAAACAATTAGCTGGGAGTGGTGGCACATGCCTATAGTTCCAGCTGCTCAGGAAGCTGAGGCAGAAAGATCACTTGAGCCCAGGAGTTCCAGGCTGTACTGAGCCACAACTGCACCACTGCACGCTAGCCTGGGTGACAGAGCAAGACCCTGTCTCAAAACACATGAATGAATGAATGAATGAATGAATGAACAAATGACTATTAGCTGGGCATTGTGGCCCATGTCTAGAGTCCCACCTACTCAGGAAGCTGAGGCAGGAGGATCACTTGAGCCCAGTACTTCAAGGCTGCAGTGAGCCATGACTACACCACTGCACTCCAGCCTGGGCAAAAGAGTGAGACCCTGCTAAAAAAAAAATAAAAAGAGAGGCGTTAACCTAGAAGTAAGTCACTGAAGAGAATAATTTGCACACTGTGGGGATAAGAGGACTCATGTGTCTGACTATTCACTTACGAGGCATGTGAGCAGAGTTTCTGTTTGCTCATATGTTAAATGGTGTAACAGTACCTGGTCCCTCAATCTTACCGGTTGCAAGGTCACTGAATGTTTTAAAAAATTGTGATATTTAAATCACCATACAATATGTTTTTTAAGCATCAGCCTAGAGAATTACCAAAATATTGCATACTGTTAACTTAAGTACACATGCATGGACATATCTATTGGTATAAAAGGCAATACATTTATAAAATATAGATGGGAAAACTATAAATACCAGAATCCACTTGCATAAAAAAGGCCTCAACATGGCACTAAGATTTCCTATTTTAAATTTCTTCACTACTTCTCTGGTATACATAAAGAACTCTTACAACTCAATAGAAGAAAAACAATCGATTGAAATATGGACAAAGCATCTAAACAGACATTTTTCCAAAGAACATATATGAAAGGCCAACAGGTAGATGAAAAGGTGCTCAACAAGTCCTACAGCCACAAATAGAAGACTTCAAAGGTACACAGAACACTTTGGAATATTTTTTCAAAATAAAACTGCGTTGATAAAATGCAAATGATCTCTGGTCTCAGATTTGTCTTTCAGAGCCCCTAGGGGGCTCACAGAAAGCAGAAAATACTCTTTACCTGGGTATATGCAATGGTAAGGGGTGTGGCATACTAGTTAAGAGAGCAGAAGCACAGTCTTGGAGTCCGACAACCAGGGTTTGAATCCTTGTTCTATTTACTAAATGTGCGGCTTAGTTTCCTCATCTGTATAATGGGGAAAATAAAGCTGTCCTCAGGTTTAGTGAGAATTGCTAAGAAGGTTTAAAAATTATCAAATAGCATTCTTGGCACATAACCTTCTCCAATATATGGCAGTTACTGTTCTCATTATTAGTAAGTGACATATTTGGAAGTACGGCCTACAGTAGAAGACGGCCAATTAAGAGAGAATTCTCTTTGGCATGCAGCAAATGGTAGTAACACTTTTCTGTACTTTAATTGCACAGAGAAGAGTTGGAGGCAGCGGCCTCTAGAGACAATGATTCATCCCCTCAAACCAAGGGCACAAAATGGGACATGACAGAGGAAGCACCTCTTTTCTCTATACTGCAAAAAGAGCTTATGCAAATTAAATGAGGTGACATGCAAAGATCATACAATACAGTTAAATAAGAGCTGACACTTGCTACTTCTTACATAGTTTAGTCTTCTTTCCCTATGTTAGTTTTATAGGAAAAAATGAGTTGATAATTTAAAAATGCTATTAGGTTCAGATCTTGTCTTAGCTTTTCAATATTCCACATAATTCAGTTTGCACCTCCTGGCTACTCTGAGGAAGGTAATTTTTTATATATGCCCACCATGAAATAGACTATTTTATGTTAAAGCGGAAAGAAAATCAGTATCTGCTATGTTCAGATGTATTATACATTAGCCAGCATAATGCCTCATGGACATGAGTATGTAATACAGACACTTAAACTTTCCAAATACACAATCTGATATAGAGTGGGGAATGGCAGTACTGAAATTAGACAATGCAGTGGGTGCTGGAGTCAGAACTGAGTCTGAATCCTGCTTC
The DNA here is from genome assembly GCF_028858775.2 of Pan troglodytes. Classification (NCBI taxonomy): domain Eukaryota; kingdom Metazoa; phylum Chordata; class Mammalia; order Primates; family Hominidae; genus Pan; species Pan troglodytes. The sequence goes on along the minus strand of NC_072414.2, from coordinate 91,158,969 downwards.
CTCACTTACTAACTGCTTCCTGACATGAAGGGAAATGAAATGTTCTGAGCCTGCTTCCTCCAGTGCAATAAGGGGTAAGAGTACCTTTCTCACAGACCTGTTATGAAGATTAAACAACGTATATAGTGCTCAGCTTTATTCCTGGCAAAATAATTGGTACTCGATACATCTTAGTCTTTTACCTCCCGCTTCTGAATACAAAGAGGAGATCACAAAACAGTGTGGGATGATGAAGAGAACCAGCAGGATGATGAAGAGAACCAGGCAGCTCTGCTGTTTTAGTTGGCACAGCACAGCCTGGTGGGGAGGCCAGGACACCGCAGCGCCGGGCAAGGTCACAGGCTGTAAAGGCGACGCTGTGATGGCCTCTTGAGAGCGTGATCCTGGCCAGAAGGCAGTCGGCTGGCAAAAACCCCCAAGCACAATGGAATGGCATTCGTAATCATTATGAGGCTGAAATACGAACATGTACTTCATGAAAAGGCTTTGAGATGTTTCTTATATTCTTAAGACAAAAAACCCTTCACTCAATAATTAACTTTGGAAGAGATCACTCATGTACTAACCACTGGGGCGGTTTGTTTTCTTCCTTTAGTTAATATTAATGCACCGATACCTTACAATAGATACATCACGCAATAATATTTTTAAAGTTCCTGTGCAAAATTGCTCAGTACGTAAAATCTATAAAGCAAGGAAGCTGTCCGTCATACAGATGCTACAGCCACAAAGAACTTTTTCATGTGGCTTTTTAAAGTACTGTATTGTGTCCAAAATATTTCCTTTTTTTCTTCCAAACTCACAGATCAAAGTTTCTGACTTAGAAATTAGCAAAATCTAGGAGTCCTGCACAAACTCCAATTCTGTTTGTTTGTTTGCTTATAACCTCAAGGCTCTGGCATACACAGTCCACATGGCTGAAAATGGAACAAAAAGCTCCTGTGTATTCAGGCTACTGCCCTTTTAACCATACTGTAAAAGCAAGCATGGAATGACAGCACAGGAGAGGACAGAACAGGATCTGTGTTTACTTCATGCTGACCAGTATGAAACTCATTTATTTTATCAAAAGGTGAATGGTATATTCTCATCAACAAAATGATGGGGCAAAAGAAACAACAACATCAAAGCAATCAATCAAAATAAATTATTTGGAATGCTCTATCAATGTTAAACCAATTATCATAGTTCAATAAATCAGAGATATTATTAGTCATAATTACAATGCTTTAAATACTATAAAATGTGGGCTTCTTAGTAATAAATTCAGAATAATTTACAGTGTATTCCAAAATAATTCTTAAAATGAATTTAAATTACCTACATGATGCTTTTTACAAAGAGAACCCTTCAACCACTTTCTCAGAGTAATAAATTTTTAAGTGCTAGCTTCTTTAAATACACACAAACACACAGACTCCATGAACTCTCTTACAAAGTCACTGCCTTTCTATTCACCTTTTACAAAATAAGACTTCACAGTGAATTATAATTTAATAAGATAACTTTACACATGGTAGATCATCAACTGTTAAATTAAAATAAATAGATTTTAATGAATTTGAATGACTGCAGGCTTCCTTTGCTGTGGGTTTAAATATTCATGCTGCAGCATCTCTATTTCTCTTGCACACTTCAGGTAACAAAGAGATCACAAGGAATGGGCTGGGCACTGTGCCCAATGCTTGGGGTCCAAACATGAAGACACACAGTTCCTACACTTCCTTACAGTCTAGTTACAGAGTAAAACAGTTCATATTGACTGTATGCTTATGTGGTATTTGTAAGTGATACGTGTTTTATGGATCTTATTCTCACAATCGTGCTCTCTTTTACTGAGACTTCAATAACCTTCCGAAGTCCAAGATTCCACAGCTATCAAGTGGTAGAGCTGGGATTGAAAGACGCATCTGCCTGTTTCACCATGACGGAAGTTAGACAGCCTCCCCCAACACATCATTCTGATACAAGCAGGGCACTCCCATGCAGGCCAGGGAGTGGTACTACCTAGCAGGATTCCCCGGGGGCTAAGGGTGAGAGAGCTGGTTCTTGCCCAAGGCATCCAGGTGTAGTATCAGAGTGGGGTCTTGAAGCAGACATTGCCAAAGAGATAAGTGAGGAACAAAGTTTCTCTTTGCTTGCTTTAAAGGTCTAGAAAACTGGTGAGCTAGTTCTAATTTACAGATTTATGGCAGAAATACCAAGAATTCCTTCAGAGAAGATCCTAGAGAAGGAAACAGGCTGACTGTCCAGTATGGACTTGGAAAATACAACACTGCCATGGCTGCTTGTATGAAGAGCAAAATGTCTTCACTGCACTGTGCCCTGAACTGCTTGCTCAGCTGCACTATGTTCCTGTTTTTCTGGTTTGTTTGGAACTTAAGAACTTTACTGAAAGCTATGACTGATGAAGACTCCAGATTCTTGCTTTTAAGTCAATTCATAACATCTTCCAGACTTCACTAGTACTGCACATTTTTGTCACTATTTAAAAAGCTGTGAGTTCTAGAATGAGAACAACAAAAAACTCTCCTGGTAAACATTCTGCTCATGGTGCTAGCCCTCATACTGCTATTTTTCTAAACTTCACATTGTGCCCTAAGAATGAACATTTCTTTTTCTCTTAATTGATATTTGGGAGAACAGGGCTCACTTTCTTCACATTAATCATGTCCCACCCCCTAAATCCTACTCCAAAACTTAGAGAAAAATACAAATTTGTTCATTTAAAGCTCACCTAATCTAGGTGCACTTTTCTCTTCATACATTAGCATAGTAAGTCAACATCTGGCCGGTGCTGCAGAAGCCACATGAAATAATCCTGTTAGCTTCCTAGGAAAACCTAACACAAGAGCAAAACCCTTATGCAATGAAAGAAAAACAAAGCACTGTCAGAAGACAGCAGAACAGGCCGGGCGCGGTGGCTCACGCCTGTAATCCCAGCACTTTGGGAGGCTGAGCCAGGTGGATCACCTGAGGTCAGGAGTTCGAGACCAGCCTGGCCAACACGGTGAAATCCCCGTCTCTATTAAAAATACAAAAATTAGCCAGCCATGGTAGTGTGCGCCTATAATCCCAGCTACTCAGGAGGCTGAGGCAGGAGAATCACTTGAACCCGGGAGGTGGAGGTTGTAGTGAGCCCAGATCACGCCACTGCACTCCAGCCTGGGTGACAGAGCGAGACTCCATCTCAAAAAAAAAAAAAAAAAAAAAAAGACAGTAGAATAGGATCAGATGAGTAAGCAGAACAAGGATAAAGAAGAGTTTTCGTTACAAATACTTACAAAAAGACAGAGCTCAAAAAGAAGCATTGCACATCCATTTCCTTGACAAAATTTGCATTCCAGAGCTCTAACTTTTCTTGTGAAACAAGATCTGTATGGATTTTTGTTAACAGACTAATTCTCTCATTTCTTCCCACTACTAGATTTTGAACCTTGTTTTCAAGACTTTCTCTTCTCTGTTTTCATTAGATAGAGACCTGCCCAACAATTACTATAGAACATCATTTTGTCACATGTTTGGGCCCCCTTTTTGAAAGCAGCTATCACACCTTCCATACCTTCTGCTCAAACACAGAACTCACTCCAACTTCTGGGACTTTTTGTCCATACTAGAATGAAGTTCTTTACTGAAATTTACTTAAGGCCACAAATTCTGCAAATTAGTCCCATTAAATAATGACATCAAGGCCATAGTTCTTCAAACTGCAGATGAAATACATTCACAGTTCAGTACAGTACAGTTTACACTCATCTCCAAGTCTGAGATTAGGAAATTATTAACTGGTTTCCAACTCGTTTCAATACTTGATTGAAGTTTAAATAGTTTTACTGTGTGGACTTTTTTATTAAAAAATAGTAAACAGCAATTCTTTTCCTGACTTTCTAAGCAAATACAGAGAAAGTAGGAACAAGAGGCAATAGAAAAAACAAGTACAGTTAACAGATTTGTGCCTTTTATATGCCATTTACAAAAAGAGAAGGGATTTCAGCATGTGCTTTGAAAATGCCTAGGAGCTAGTTTCTAAAACTGCACCATTACTTGCTATATGTTTTTTCTACGTAAGGCATCCAATTCCTACAAACAAATACAAGTGTACTACCACTACAAAAGACTGGAATGTTCTCCTGTTATGTGATAAAGGGCCAGCTTTATACCCTTATCAAAGTCACAGTGTGTGATCTGGAGGAGTGGTAGAATCACGCTAAAACATGACTCTCTGCACTCACGTGCTTGCTTGTCCACTAAAATTCTTCTATAAACAATTTGAGGTTAATGCAGAGGTACATTTATTTTTAAAAATCTATTTATATTTGATATTTTTCAAACATCATTTCATTATGTAGCACAAGTCCTTGACACACAGAATAACTCTTCCCAAGAAAATAAACACTACTAGAATCTCCAAGAGATAATTCTGGGGCTGGTTTAGAAACCCAGTTAATTTTCCCTAGTAGAAAGTTATTATCTACTAGCTGTTGGGCTTACTACACGGTGGTTTATGCACAAGCTGTTCTGTAAATCTCAATGTCCTGTGCTAAACGTTCCTGATTACAAATTCAATCGCTTTTTTTTTTTTCTCACTCTGTTGCTCAGGCTGGAGTGCAGTGGTGCGATCTCGGCTCACTGCAACCTCCCGGGTTCAAGCGATTTTGGGGCCTCAGCCTCACCAGTAGCTGGGATTGCAAGTGCCTGCCACCACACCCAGCTAATTTTTGTATTTTTAGTAGAGACAGGGTTTCACCATCTTGGCCAGGCTGGTCTAGAACTCCTGACCTCAAGTGATCCACCCGCCTCAGTCTCCCAAAGTGTTGGGATTACAGGCGTGAGCCACGGTTCCCAGCCCAATCACTGTTTTTTTTAAGTTAACATTGAATAAGAATTCCATCGCTAAAGTGGATACAACTTTTGTTTTCTTGTTTTCTTAAACTACAGAAGTTACTGGCATTGAGTGTGGCTGACGTGGCATTTCCTGGGAGCTAACTAAAGGATGCTCTTCCATAGTCAATTTGTGAACGGAACACAATCCTTATATCTATTATTCAACACTGAATAAGTTGTAAACACGCCTGGATAATTGGACTTATTAATTATGCAATGAAAACCAGAAGCACATGGTTAAAAAGCCTTAGAGAAAAAAATCATTTTCTTTATATCTCCTTACACTTTCAGAAGCCAAGAAATGAGTTGCAGTTCTCTGAGTTATTTAGTTAACAGAGCTGTATTGAATCAAAAGCAAATATTCATGTCTCGAGGCCTCTATTAAATTTCATAGCACTAGGCTCAAGTGACTGCTTTCTCTCCTCCTTGCTGATAGTCACCACTGTGAACAAAGCTTCTATCTGTAGAATCTTCTGTCATTCAGTTGTGATGGCATAGTAATAATAGGAACATCCTTTTCTTCCGGTGCATCTTTTCATCTTAAGAAGAACATAGTCAAAGAGTCTTAGTGGTTTCAACAGTATTACAAGTGACTTAAGGAAACATACTCAAAGACTGTTAATGGGTTACACAGTATTATAAGTGATTTAAGTCATCCTTACAGGTGGTGTCTCCAGTTACCTTTTGAAGAGGCTATAATCTTACATTTCTCTAAGAAGCCACTTAAAAACTTTTCTCCTAAGTCACACTTCTTTGGCAAGAAATTGAATTCATTAAGTGGCTCCCCAAAGTAAGATTCCCACCTCCCATCATAGGGAGCGATATCACAGCATTCATTTCATAAAACTTTTAAGTTCCTGTATTATGCTTATAGAATCAAGGCTCTTAGAACACAGGAGCCTTCTAATATTTGAAAACCTTAGGGGTACACGTGAGTGTGTGCCTGTGTGTATGTGCAGAGTATTTCCAAACTACTGTAAAGAGGTACCCCTATTTGCTAAGTTTCTAAGAACAGTTCAGTTCTCTAAAAAAAGGCAGTGCCAGAGGCTGCATGCTTTGTTTGACTCTCTCCCAGATAGTTCTTAGCATTAGATGGCTTTGGTTTTTCAGAAAACGGTTCATGGAAAGGTTTTAAGTGTATAAATTTAATTGTTTTCTTCCTAAACACGGAACTGAATTCAATTTCCACACCGATCTTCATGATGGCAAAAAATACCCCCAGAAACAGAAAGACAAGACTGAGGAGACTGTGGCTATTTTGGTCAGCTTCAGTTTCTTCATCTCCGTGGATTATCCTGTCTCCAGTCTCCTGAAGCCTTCCTTGAGTGACCTCACACAGAGCTCTCCAGCTGTCTCCTCCATTTCTTACAAAGAATATCCAGTATACCAGATGTAGCAAGGCCACCGGGGCTTGCATTTGCTCCCTGATCCTTTCCTCCTGCTGTTTTCAAAGAATGCAGTTTTAGACCAGGGCAGAGCACTGCTTCAGGTAGCCTGCTTCTTTTATACTGGATAATCTTCATCATCATCATCATCCTCTTGCTTGTATGCTTTTCTTAAGTAAAGTAAAACCTACTCACAGGCCCATGTTCTGCCAGGGCTGTAAGCCTTGTGAGCCAGGATGGTGCCCAGAGCCTTGTGGAAGCTGCTTTCTATCCTGGGCTATCCGCAGCCCGACTTGGGAGTTGTGGTTACTTCAACTGCCATAAGGCATCCTCCTCAAAGTGCAGAGCAGACCCTCTTGCCTCTAAAGTTCTTTGACACCACATTCACAAATTCACAAACAAAAGCTGCTCCTGACACAGAGGCAAGGCTTTGGAGTGACAAGAAACCTAGAGACAGAAGAAGCTACTCTGTAATAATTCAACTCAGCACTGAAGATTGTGTACCAAAGAAGAGATGCCCACCTCCTTAGCCACACCGGCCATTAGCATGGTGCATGCAGAAAATGCCCTAGTAAATAACTGAGAGTGCCAAGGCAGAAGAGCAGCCTAGCTATGTGTATGTAGCACTGAGTTCTCTACCCAACAACCATTTCTATCACCTTGCACCAGCCACTGCAAGTCAGGTCCTCTGTTGCTGCAAGCATTCAGCATGACACACAGCGTCACTCCCCAGGACCCCAAACATTACAGTGGTCAGCTTCCTATGGGAATGGCTTCTCTCTATTCTCCCAACAACACTGCCACCTTGGCACATACTCAGCTTTTGTCACTGCTGAAAGAAAGGCAGGAATGAGTGGCCAATGACTAGCGGAATGAGGAGCCAGGGCTAAGGAGCTATACTGAGGGAGGGAGAATAGGCAAAGGTGAAGGGCACAGAAACCAGCTGCAGCAAACAAAAGTCATTCGACTTAAGGAGTTCAATTGTATGCAGGAGTCTAGGCAGAGCTAGGGCTCTAGAACCAGATGGCATTCTGGTAAGAGCACATCTGAGTATCAGACAAGAGAACAGGGCTGTGGATCAGACTCTGGCAGGCTCAATGTAGCCAGTAGTTGTATGAATGGTTCACAGCTGAGACAAAGAATATGTAATGGAATAACCAAGACAAGAGAAAAACAAGTTATTAGGAGCACACCTCCAAATTAAGGAACCAGGAGTTCTGCTAAAGTTGCAGGGGCCGGGCAATGGAAGAAGAGTTACTACTAGCACCAAGACAGACCTAGATAACAGGTCTCAGGCCTAGGCTTTTATAAGATTTCTGTTGATGCAGAAGCTACTGACGCTAGGCCAGATGGAAACAAGTAATCGGGAGCACCCGGTTGGCGTACGGAGTGGGTAGGTGAGAGAAAGCACTAGCCTCTAGCAGGTCATCTTGCTAAGTGAATAGAGAGAGAGATTGAATGAGGCCAACGAGAGTGTCAATAGGAGTATCTTGAGCCCAAAATGGCAGAGCCAAACTTTGACACTGGAAATGGCCACACAACAACTAAAAGATGCTCAATATGGTTCAGCCCTATTCCCAAATAAGGGCCCCCTGTAGAGAGACCATGTCTGAAATATGGAGACAGCATGTCAATGTGGCAAGAATGGAGGTTTAGAATCAGACAAGTCTGAAACTCAATTCTGTCTCTTACTAGCTGTGACTCTGGCAGGTTACTTAACTTCTGTGAGCCTCAATTTCCTTATCTATAAAATTAGGTTGCCAATAACTTTTATAATAATAGATTTTGTCATAAGGTTTTGTAATAACTAAATTAGTGAGCATATGTACAGCAATTAAACAGAGTACCTGGCCGAAGACTCGGTGCTCAATAAATGGTAGCTATTATTATTCTTACAAATAGTCATAGTAGTATACATAATACCATTATTGCACATGGAAACACTCCTTTTTACATATATTGTCTGTAGTAACAACAACATTATGAATAGTAGTATAGGCGACCCCAGACTTAACAACCTAATCTGTTTCTGGTAACGTCTGAAAGTCAAGCCACAGTAAGTTAAAGGCTGCTTATAATGAAATTTGCAACTTTACTCTGAACTCTGGTGTTATGCCAGTAAGTTGCATTTCATGCCACACAAATCAAACCATCACATCCTTTATCTCCCTCCTTCCTTCTCTCCTTGCCTTCCCTCATGTATTGCCAGCACTGACTGCAACATCCCGGCAATCACTTGGAAGGGAGTTGGCACTGGTGTAGGTCACATTTCCATCTCCATTAGGAAGTGGTAAATACAAGTTTAGGTACTTACTACAAGCAGAGGGGGTGAATGTGAGGGGGGTAAAAAAAAAATTTTAGAGACAGGGTATTGGTATGTTGCCCAGGCTGGAGTGCAGTGGCTATTCTCAGGCACAGTCATAGCTCACTGCATCCTTAAACTCCTGGGCTCAAGTGATCCTTCCACTTCAGCCTCCTGGGTAGCTGGGACTACAGGTATGCATCACCATGCCTGGCTCAAGAATAAAAATTTTTTAAGTCAGATATGGTAATCTACAAGTTGTATCTTCTCATTTGAGAATCATCTACATTTGTACAGTGCTTTATAATTCTTATACATAAACTATCATATTCAACTTCAAAATAACGATAAAGGAAGCAGGATAAATATGATCTCTGGCTCACAGAAAATAAAATTTATGAAGCTCAGAGAGGTTCTGGTGACTTACTCCAGGTCACACACTGTGAAATGGTGGAATCAGGCTATAAGCTGGATCTCTAGATTTGTAAATTGGTGCCTGCCCACCATAATCGGTCTATGACCTGTGGGGTTAGTGCAGCAGGTACATTTATTTTTTAAATTCTATTTATATTTGATATTTTTCTCACTTGAAAGAAGCTCTGATTTCTTAGAAATGTAGCCTGCTTCTGAAACGGCCTCATTTCATTTTGTTAATTTTATAAATACAAAATTTAATTATATTTATGGAAAAATAATCTCCTCAAATTTGATTATTATTTCCATTGATTTTAATATATCCATTATTTTAAAGTTACCTTGAACATATTAAATTGAAAATAATATGTGCATTGTATTATGTTGGAAAATATTTCCTTTAGGGACTAGTAAATTATTCACTTTACTACCCTCAGAGATAAATTATAAAAATGCTTTTATGAGTAAAATCATATGATGCTTATTGTGACAGTTTAAGGTTCAAAGTGGCCTCATATTTTAATTTTTTTAAATGGCACTTTTGTTTCTTACAAGTTAACAAAATTATTCAGCTATCTATAAAATAAATGTACTGTTTTATTCAAGGCCTATGTACTTTGACATATAATATGTCAAAATGGGTCAGCTACAGAACTCTACAGTGGATAATATATTATTTTTTAGCCAGGCTGACATTTCTAGCTCAGCAGGAAGTTCAGCCAATTTTAAGGTCTTTAAAGTTTTATAATCTGGTTATCTGGCAATATTAATTATTGCCCAATATTGGGTATAAGATACCCAATACCAATTTTTCTAGGGAGAAGTTAACATCTAAGCCAATACTTAACACCAGTAGCTAGCTATCTTTTCATATTGTTCAATACCTTACACACACACACACACACACACACACACACTCTTTAATTCCTTTCTCTGAGGAAATCATCTCATATATTTTATCCCTAAACACAGTTTTAGCACAGATTTCTTTTTTAAAGTATAAAATCCCTCACTGAAATAAATTCCATTTGTTAACTAGGACTGTGCTTTGTTCACTGCAAAAACAAACTTAGAGAAGCAGTCGTCAAGATAAACAGAAGGAAGGAAACTAATTGGTTCTAGTCAAAGAAACAAAGGCTTTCCATCTTATTCTTTGGCTGCTTTACTTTAAACACAATCACTTACCAAGTGGCAAAAATGCAAGACGGTTTCCAGCCATGGAGAGCTCATTGAGGCTGGGCAGCTGGCAGAGATGGCGCGGCACATACCATAGACGATTTCGGTCCACAGTGAGGTACTGCAGAGAAAGGCACATGTGAAGCCTCTCGGGTAAAGTTAGCAAACGATTGGTAGAAATGTCTAGTGTCTGCAGCTCCTTCAAATCGCCAACCTCTACAACCAAAATCAAAATTAGGATAAATTGCATCCTTATGAACTGAAATAAACAAAATGAATCAATATTATAACAGTTTAACCAAATGAAATCAGTAGCTGCGACTATTTCCATAAACATGAATGCTGAAGTGCAGGATTTTTGGTGAAAATGCAAATAATCCAAGCTAGGTGAGTGTCTTTAAATTACCCTGCCAACATTTCTTAAATGGAGAAAAGGGCTGGGTAGCATGGAGAAAAAAAGAGACACAAAGTGGTGAGTCTGAACCAGAAGTCTGTCACTATGGCTTCTGCATCTTGATGAGTCAAGTTTGTTGCCAGGGTGAGAAAAGAACAATTACAGTCATTTCAAGGAACCTGGTTTTTGCCACTTGTGTGATTTTACCATCCATCTAAGAAGAAAATAGGAGATTTATGAATAATAGCAATGAAGTAAGTGCAACTTGTTCATATGAGTTAAACAGATTTCTGGAGTAGAAATTAGAATGTCTTTTGGAAATTTTCACCATGGTAAAGATTGTAACAATAAAATGAGATACAGTTAACTAACATTTTTAGATATCGTTTAGGCATGTGGCACCTTTTAAAAAACCCAAAGTATACATACCCTATAAAGACTTACTTTAATTCCCAAATTAAATACTTCCATTTACTCCAAAATTCCCTCATCATTGATGTCTACAGTTGTCATCTCTTCCATGGAGAGTACAATTAGGTCCTTTTCATACATCAAATCACTTAAGACTTGAGTGAAGATTAGGAAGTTCCTTACAAGGAACTTAGTCCTTCTCAGGGAAAATCACCATTTTAGGGGAAGGACATTTACTGTTTCCCAGGTCAGCACATTACACTGAAGACCTACAGTCAGCACTGTGCAGGACAAGCCTACTTTCACATCATGGAGACTGAGACGTTGAAGACCACTGTGATACCATCTCTTCCCTTCTCTCATCCTGTCCCTGTTCCCGAGTCATTCCTCCGAGGTTAAGGTCTCCCAGGCTCTACCACTTGACAGTACCCCTCTGTGCACATTCCAGTTTGTACAACACTTGGATTAGTATTAGCAATGTCTTCTCTACTGGGTAAGAGTCTTCTGCCGTCTTGGATGCTCAATTAAACAGATTAGTTTTTCTCATTGCTACAGACCAGGTGGTGGTAAACTATGGCTCATAGGCCAAATCTAACCCATGGCCTGCTCTTGTCCTGCCTGCAAGCTGAAACTGGTTTTTTACATTTTTAAAGGATGGTAAACAACAATAAAAACAAAGAACATGTGACAGAGAACATATGTGGCCTGCAACACCTAAAAATATTTACTACCTGGCCATTTACAGAAAAGGTTTGCTGATCTTTGCTATAGACTTTTTGTTAGTAGGAGGATTTAAAATAATTATTTTACTTTATAAAAGTAATACAAGTCCAAAATACCCTAACTTGTAGTTATTTTTCTAATATTTACGAATTTGTGCTAGGAAGTTCATACATTACTGCTCAATTTCCTCAATACTGAACAAAATATACATCTGCAGTGGAGCGGGCAGGTAGGATTCAGCATACAGCCTGTGACTCTGAAAGGGAGTTTTCTACTTGAACTTAACTGGTGCACAGGAGAGTCAATTTCACGCTTGGCTCCACTGGCATAGTACTCCACCTTGCTAAGCCTGTCTATCTCTTTCACAAAACAAAAATGCTTCTGATTTTGGGGGTGTGGGGATAAAACATGAGGAAGAATCATCGTGTTTTATGTCATAAGAAGAAATACAAAGAAAAAAGAAAAAGAACTAAATTTAAAAATCAAAAAATGACTACGTGGGAGAGAAGAGTAACCAATCCCAGACATACCACAGCCCGTGTCAAGACAATGATGAGACAAGGCCTCTGCCATTGAGAAGCATATCACACACAACCGACAAGGTGCAAGAGGACCTCAGAGAAGGTTATGTGAAGGCTTGGAGAAACTCTTCCAAAATTTACTGGAGATGGGAATTTGAATAAGGCACAAAGAAAACGCATAAAGCATTACCAGCAGGGCATGGGGTGGGGTTAAAACCATGAGGACAAGCATGGAGGTGAAAAACTAAATACAGCTTGCACAATGGGCTCTTTGGGGACCAACAAATGACAGAGACACCAATGGGAGAAGAGCAGAAAATAAATTCAATAGAGAGACAGAGAGCTTGGCGGAGACAGAAATGATAATAAATATTGGGTAGAGGAGCCTGGACTTGCTATTGTGAGAATATGACATCTCCTGAAGATTCTTAAAGGATGAAAGGATGTTTTTTGGAAAGGCTAGACAGGCAAATATGCAGAAAGCAATGATATAGAAAGAGATCCTAGGCTGACAAAACAAGTAGGCATTTGACTAGGACAGAGGCAGTGCAACAGAATTTGAAGACAAATTCCACAGGTACTTTTAACAAAAGCATGAGGTAGGTTTGATCGGATATGGAAAATAATAAAATAGGAAAAAGTCAAGGACAGGCACAAGCTTCTAGACTATTACACTCTAAGTGTGCTGATGCCAATGCTAAAAATTTATTTTTATAGAAAAACAATTAAAATGTCATCAATACCTCTGAATTGCATTATTTGCAAACCATCTACCTAAAGGTATTTGAAAAAAATCCATCAAAATTTACATGGCAGCAAGTAAAATAAATGATTTTGAACATATTTCAAAAATAATTAAATGTGCAAAAAGTGTTTTTACATGGCTGCAAAAATTACTAAGGCTTGCACCTTTTTTTGCGTTATTGTAAAATGGGGCAACAATGTGTGATTATGAATTTAAATTTTGATGAGAAATATTAAAGACTTAAGAAGCTTGATAAAGACCAAGTAGGATAAACACAAAGAGACCCACACCTATACACATCATAATCAAACTATAAAAGACAAAGATACATAAAAAATCTTGAAAGCATCAATAGAAAAATGACTCATGATGTTCAGAGGAAACAAGAAGATAACTAAAAATATATAGTTAAAAAAAGTCAGCACAGTAATTGAAATTGCACACTAAAAATATTTATCTAACATGAAAAAAGGCAATAAAAGGAGAGGTATGGGGAAAAAATACAAGATATGTAGACTACACATGGCAAAATGGTTGATGTATTAATAAACACAATCATATCAATAATTACATTAGATGTGAACAGACTAAATAACCCACTCAAATGGGAAGGCTGTCAACTGCATAAAAAACAATACGCTATCCATAAGAAATACAGTTTAGATTCAAAGGCACAAATAGGTTGAAAAGTAAAAGGATGGGAAAAATACATACCATGCAAAAAGTAACATAAGAGAGAGCAGCTATATTCATATCAGAAAAAAACAGACAAGAAATGCTATAAGAGGCAAAGATGAATATTTCATAATAGTAAAATGGATAATACTTTAGAAAAATAAGTCAACTATAAATATATAGACATCTAACGAGAGCCTAACATTATATAAAGCAAAAAACTGACAGAACTGGAAGGGAAAGCAGACATTTCAACATGATAGATGGAGAGTTTAATACATTACTCTCAATAAAAATAAAACAACTAAACAGAAAACCACTAAGAATATAGAAAACTTAAAACTACACAATCAACCAAATGGGCTTGGGCCACAATCCTAAAAGACACACTCCTGACAACCATAATGCCAAATGTTGAAATCCTGAAAGATCCAAAATCAATAAAGTGTAAAATTTGAATGAAAATCACAATCCTGAAAGATCAATATTATCCCAAAAGTATAATTCTCGAAAGAATTTTTAAAAATTCCTTTTTAAAAAAAGACATGTATTTATTTTATAAAGAGGGTTTATTTTAGAAACATAAAAACCTAACAATACTTGATAGGTCACTTTACGCAATAAAATAGGCAATAAACATACATATTTTTTGCAAGCATAAACACTCAGATATATTAATCATAGGTGCATGGGTATAATAGTTACAAGCAGAAAAACCATATTCATAAGGAAATATGTCAAAAAGAAAAATGCATACATGCATACCACTATGGTTGGTGACCATGTGCAGCCAGCTTTATAACTGCAGTCAGCTGCATGAAATACCATGATGAACAACC